>NC_137541.1:143289292-144757879 GCF_963082525.1 Nesoenas mayeri | reverse complement strand
AGCCTGCAGCATAAAGAAAGCTCTTGCAGGCAACCTCGATCCCACTGAACTCAGAAAGGGCTTTCAGAGAACCATCATCTCAATCAAAGGACAGAGCAAAGTCAGTTGTACGTCATGATATTAAGGAGGCAGCGGGTACTTTCTTCCCCCTCAAGCAAACTACTGCCTGTTCTGAGAATAGTCAGCCCTGGAAATGGCTTTTTTTCTAAAAACTGACGTAGCCCCGGGCTGATCTGAGAGCAGATGTTTTCTCCAGGAAAAATAAAAAAATAATACACAGCAACAGCTTTTCTACACAAACTGTGCAAGACTAACAGCTCTTTCTACTCTCTGAGGTTTCTCTCAAGGATCCTCCAGTCAGTCAAGATTAAAATCAGTTTGACTGTTTATAACGCAAGAAGTCAAAGAGGATACACCGTTCAGCTACATGCAAGTCCACTGTTTATTTCACCAGACCACTTCCAAATATGGCACATGCCATTCTTGTAGCTCACAGAACGTATGGGTTCTCTTTAACACAACCCTCAACTTGAAGTCCTCTTACAGAAAGCAGAAGGAGGAATTCCCTGTATTCAGATGCAATCTGTGTCAGTCATCTTGCTCTAAAGCTGCTTCAGTGTTGCCAAAACCCAAACACTCAAGTTAGGTTGCTGGAGTTTCTAGTCATTACTTTGACATTCACATTTTCCTTTTAGCTTTTGAAAGCTGAGGAATGGCAGAAACCTTTGTCTCTGGTTCCCCTGTGCACTGGAATATCAGTTTCTGAAAGAAGATGAAAGAGATTCCCAGTTTATAATAAGAGTTTGGAGACCTGAGGGCTTCAGTGAAAACCACTACAAAAAGCTTAAGATCTGACAATATTTTTGCCGCTTCACACATCTAAATGGTGTTTAACAATGCCTACAGAAGCCTTAAGCACAGGCATTGGTAACTTCCACAGGACACAATCATGAAGAGTGTAAAGGCCTGACTCTTCTATGTCCAAGTCAGATTTCTTTTGTTTTGTTTTGTTTTGATTTTTTTAAGATATTTCAAAACCAGGAGAAACAAAAGGAAAACTGTGGATGCCTCAAGTTTTTTCTGCCAAAAGAACTGAGGTCAGTACATCCTTTTTTGGATATTTTCTTCTGTATTACACCATCATTACCAAGTTGTCTTAGTTCTTAAAACAATTCCAAACATTTTCTTTATTTGTTCAAGGGAGATGGAAAAACCCAACTCAAACCTGCTGAGAATGAGGCTGCCCTGCAGTTCTCAGCACCATGATGCTAACAGGAGTTTACAATGCATGTCTTCCACTGCAACTCAGAGGTAAGTTATGTCTGCTTTGTTTGCCAGGTAAAACAAGACTGTACGTTCAACTTAACTTTTTCTATCCATCACATGGTAGCGTGTAAACTGTGCATTCAGTTAATTGTGTAACTTCATCAGGAACAATGTTTTATGCATCTGTGGTCTGGACCATTCTCATTTTATTGAGATAACCCAGCGAGATAAAACAAAAATGGATAGGGGATTAACTGTGGGTAAGAAGGGAAGGGGGAGTATATATCAGTTTCCTTACATGAGGAAAAAGGAAATTGGCACCACAACATGCAAGTGTGAGGATATTGACAGAATTTCTGTTAGTATCAGGAAGATAAAACAAGGAGTGCAGCTTACAGGGTTCACAGATCCACTGTTGTAAAGAAATTCCAGGGAACCATGCTATGGCAAAAGCAGGGACACAGTGCCCCTCATGCGATTAAAATGATGGGCAGAACAGTCTCCCAAATAAAGAGAGATAAACAAGGGGCACTAGTGAGAGTTGTAGAGACATGTAACCCGGACAAGGGTCAAAACACCATCACTCTTCTGTGCTACCACCACTAAAGCTTGAGGTGTCAAGTAATTGTTACAACTGATTGTCTCTAAAACTGTTGAGGGTGGTACACGGAAATCTTGTAGGTAAAAATGAGAGCCAAGACAAACTCCTAGCACATATGGGACACTTGGTCTGGAAATGGGGGGCATAGCAATGGGGGGCATAGCTACTTTTAATTCTATTTAGGATGCATAGTTAATGCTTGCTGATGCTGTGCTGAAAGAAGGCAGCTCCTGGAAAAAAGATAAATTCCACACACTAAGTAACTTGATTGTTGTTAGATGTCAAATTCTGTGGTATTGATCACATCCTTAACTGCAAATTAAAGTAATGCCTACTAAGCTGCTCTTTCAGAGTCTCAGGCCACAGACAAAAGGAAAGAGTAAAGGTCTATTTTTGTTAACCTTGATAGAGCACATGTGACATTCCACTGATGCGTGTGCTATATGTTGATAAAACAATGTGCAATAAAGGAAAAGGGGCCCATGAAACAGTTCAGGAAAGCAGTGCCTAAGATATTGCAAGATGAAGACAAGGCTCTGAGGAAGACACATTTTGTGGTACACTCACCTGATCCAGCTGCTCTTCTACAAATTTCTAAATAGTCAAGAACACTCTGGAGTAGCAGCTTAAGTTTAAAGAAAAGTTGTAGGATATGTGAATGACAGATATTTTCACCCTCTGGTTGGGGAGAGAGCAGAGCTTGGTGTTTTTCCAAGTTTCCTCCTTCCTCTCTAACATCTTCCATTTCATGTATTAGATGAAGTCTCTTTTTTTCATATATATCCTCTCAGCATATCAATGACATACATGCTACTCTTAGCTAGGTTAAGAGCAGAAGTTACTACATACATTCATACAACTGGAAGAGCTTCCATTCTAACCTGGTTTCTTCCAAAGCAGCCTTGTTGGCTGTTCTAGCACACACACATTGCACATGCTGGTTTTTCAGCCATGATTTGCCTACAGCCTGCTACATGACATTGAAGAGCCTCACTTTTCAAGAGTGATCTCTTCAGAGATTTACTGGGCTCAAGACCACACTGCACAACCAATATATTATAGGATGGAGAAGACAGAACAAAGCTATGAATCTGAGTCTGACTACATAAATTATAGGACCTGCAGTAAAACTTGCCGCTGTTAATCACTTAACTTTTTTGATGGGATCATAAAATTCTGAATACATAACTGCTTATAATAAAGGTTGATCCGAGATATATAAATAATTGGAACTGTTTGAAAATAGGTTGTCTGGGTCTCCAATTCCAATACTCATGTAGAACTTAAAAAGAAGACAGCTGGTTCACCTTGCAGAAACTCTAGAGATTTTCTGTAGCTCTTCTTTGTCCTCAGGTTTAACTCACCGTTTAACTCACCATATCACTTCTACAGAGTCCATCAAGTGGCTAGTAAATCCTACAGCAAACACAAGTGCACTACAGTTCCAGTTCCTATAAAAACTCCACAGATTTCCAAATCCTAAAGTGACTTACATCCATTACCTGGCTCTCTTCCTGTAATTTTGTCCATCTTTAAATTCTTCATGGCAAGAATTCCCCCTCATCTAGGTCATTTATAGAAAGGCAGCCACTAGGGAAGCAGCTATATGCTCTGTTGGCAAAGCCACAGATGAGTTGAATAGTTTCAGCAGAGACAGTGCAGTGCAGTACAAGGTAAGTACCGGATGGGAAATCAGGACACTTGGGTTCGATTCTCAGAACTGCTATGAATTCACCAAGATCGTGGGCCATACAATTCCTTATCTATGTGCTCCTGCTTTCCCCCATCTCTACTGCTTCTCTATTTATTCACCTTTGCACAGTGCTTTCAGAGCTGTAGACGTACAAAATACCATTATTCTAGAACCATCAGGCCCTCTGTCATTTTAGTGAAAATCAAAGTCAAAGCTCCTTTGAATCTCAAGAAAAAAATATTATATCCTTTTGACTCAAGTTTTCTTGTGCAGTCTTAATGGCAATAAAGCTAAGTAGTCAGTGTGTGCTTCAGTTTTTTGGCAGGCTGGAGGCTTTGTTTATAAAGGTTGTCCATTAAAAATTTATAGATAAATGTATGTATAAAATTAGGCTACTCTTTCTGTGCTAGGATATCTTGACCTGGAGAGGTTTTTTTGTTTGTCAGTTGGGTTTGGGTTTTTGTTTGTTTGTTTGTTTTTCCCTAAAAGTTATTTCACTTATATCCCCAAATTACAATATAGCCTATTTCTCTTTCTGATGAACTTCTTGTTACGAAAGTATATGCAGCGTGTAAGAAAGTCTCAGCTCACAGTCTGGGCAACTGAAATAGGAAGACAGGTGAAAGAAAGCAATAACTTGCCTTAAGTAATTATTAACTCTCTCCATTGGTCCTTCTCCCTAGGCACAGAGAGAAACTTCCTGCTTCATTCACGATATTAAAGTACAGGATCTGCAATTATTTGACTGAACTCAATATGGATATAAGATGACTTTGTTTCCCCCAGGAAAAACATTTTTCCATTTTATTTAATTTAAACAGGAAAAAACCTTAAAAGAGGACATCATGTTTAATCATGTAGACTGTTTAAAAATCCTTTGAGTTGTTGTGCTGTGTGTTCACTAAGTCTTGGGATGCAGTCCAGTCATTTTTCAGCTCTCCAAATTACTTAGTAATCCGTTCTCAGTCACTGCCTCACTGCATTATTGTGGAGAATATCAAGCGAGACTGCAGGGCACACAGCAGCGTCACCACGCTTCCTCCTCGAGGGAAGCACATGGTGTATTGCACAGCCATGCTCGTTCAGACCCGCAGCACATAGGGAAGAGTTGGCAAAGATGATCTCCGTGCGTTACCGACAGTTCTGATACATGACCATGGTCCCACTTAAAATGCATCACAGCTGATGTAGGTCCGAGCCCATGAAAGTCTGCGAGGATGTAGCAACGTCCACAAAGTTGAATTAGGTTTAGATGACAACAGTATCCTTCAGAAGACTATGGAGAGAAGGAAAAAAAAAACAAGAGGGAGAGAAAAATGAAAATAAATAAAAAAAAGTAAAACAACAACAAAAAACAACAACACAACACATGGACAAAGAAAAAGGCTCTCTCTTTTAGTTATTGCCTTTTCCTTTTCAGTTATTGCCTTAGTCCTAGCATTCCTAGTGACAGAGGCATTCATTTCATTTACAAGCAAGATCAGCCCTAGAACTGATGGAACAGGCTGTAGCTCAGGTTCACACACTGTTGTGGACTGAGAGGTGGTCATGCTTCCACAGCCTTCGCTTGCAGAAAACGCCAAACTTGTGGCTGCCATCCCACCACGAACACTCTGTGTGTGAGGCAAAGGAAACTGCTGGGGGAAAGAACTTTTCTCCCTCTTGCACCACCTAATAGCTTCAGCATACTACTCTCAAGGCAAGAGCAGCAAGCCTTCCTCTCTCTTCCAGCTGTTCTATTTTTCCCTTGCCATTCCCGTCTATTGCAAGAGGAACTTTATCTTTGTGGCAGTAAAGTTACATGTTGCTTACATGGCTGAAAGCTTCAAACCATCTGTTAATACCTTTGTGAACTATAGAAAATGATGGTATTCTGCTTTGAATGTTGTTAAAAGGACATGCTATAGAGGTGGAACAAGGTCACTAACAAACTTCATGAGCCAGTGAAAAGTTCTAACCCTTTGGAGACCAAAATATGTAACGTTATAAAAGCAATCAAGCAAATGGAGAATCTGCTGATAAGTTCTCTCACATCAAGAAGACTACAAGCCTTCAAATGCTTTGTTGCTGCAGTACAATGCAGACTATATTGTCATTTCACTTCTACGGTGAAAAGACCATGTGAACACCAAAGATTTGTCTTCCTGAAAACAGCCAAAGAATTTTTGGGGAGCAAGATGAAGAATACTCTATCCATCTAGAGTTCATTGAACAGTAAGAAAAGATCTTCCTTAAAGTAGGGAGATGAGACTTGCTACTTTCTGAGCCAAAAGACAGAGTGGTAACCCTGATTCAATCAGAGACTGATCAATGTGAAGTTTAAAGCGTGCAAAAGCCTGCAATATTTTTCAGCAACTATTAGGCTAGCCAGTCATTTAACAGTCATTAAGATATGAGCAATACACAGACATGCCACAGGTCTGTATTATCCTTCACTCTATGCAATCACATAACTAAGATGATCATGTACTTACATAAATGAAAAACCAACATGTCAGAGGAAGACTTAAAATAAAACAGAGTGTGGTCTTATTTTCTGCTACCTTTGATCTGACACTTTATTTTCATCTGGACACAAGAAAGAAAACTGAGCAGAAATCTGAGCAGTAGTGACAGAAGAAAAGTTGGTGATGACAAATGAAACTTAACAGATTTGTCTAAGTTAATTAAAAAGGTTCTCCTGCTCTTTACAAGCTATTAAAATGCTATATTTTGCCACTAAAAGTGAGTCAAAGCAGTAAACTACTTCACCAGTACTTAGCGCATGCATCATTCATTAGAAACATAACAGCAAAACCTGACATTATTTTATAGAAAAGAATAGTGCATTAAGAAATCTTCTTAAAAAGCAAGAACCTGTTCCACTAGTATCTGCCAACTATCACATCTTAGGCAAATCAGTGCACACACTTATCCAGGATCACGTCTCATGAACACAAACCATCCCCTTTCCTGAAAAGTACGCATGGCTATCTACGAAGAAAAGAAGCCAGTGCACCAGAGAGCCTTCTCCTGTCACCTTTCAAAACGAAATATTGTGACTCTGTTGAAAATAAATATCTGTATTCATGCAAAATAGTATGCTTATTCCTATTTTGCTGTGAAAAGACAGCTCACTCCAATTTTGATTTCATTCAAAATTCAAAGCCTCTCTTGAAACGGAACCTCCACCCTTTGCACATTTCTAGTAGCAAGCACCACAGAACAACACTTCCACACCGCAGCTTTCCTCTGGCTGCTGTCTTTATGCTTCTTAGTGCCTGTAGTCCTTTTCTTCTCTGACTACTGAAGGTTTTAAACTGTGTACTTGAATGACTTGCTGAAATAAGGCCAGGGAGAATTAGTAATTATGATTCTCTTCTTCCCTCCCATTTTGCCACTGTATGATTAACATGTAATTAGGAGTCTAATTTTTAGTTAGGTGTTTAAAAAAACCCTGAAGCAAAGAGTTTTAAATTATTAATGAGCCATTTTTAAAAGGCAAACTGAAATAAGTGTACCCTTTTCTTCACATATTTAATGATCATAATGGTTTAACACATTATTCTTCAATTACTAAGGACAGGTTTGCAGAGAAAGGCAGTATTTTCTCTAGAGGTACTAAATTTCCCTCATAGCTATAATAGTCTACAGCTACAAAAACTACCTTCACTAAGTGTCAGGCTTAAGCTGCACAGGGAAGGATATTTTTCAAATGCAGGAAGGCATCATTATGCCTGTACAAGTGCTTTTTCATTGTTGGTGCCAGAGATGCTTCTTGTTAGAAAGATCCTGTTATCAAATAATTATTTGTTAAGGCACTTATTAATCACAAATGTGCTAGAGACACAGGTCTACCACTAAAGACATTCATAAGAGGCTGTTACTTGTTTGATATCTTGCAACCAGTCTGGCAGCTAAATTCTCCTTAGATTCTATTGGCAACAGGGAATTCCATCATCAAAAGAGGTCTTAAAAAGTCAACTGAGTGCTCAGCAGGACTAGGCCCACTAAGGACAGTGATCCATGAAGCGCAAAATATTTCATGCTGTGAGCACAACACAGGGTTATGGGCTGCAGTACTTCATATGCTCAGAAGGTTTGCTATTTGCTCAAAGTACATGAGTCTTCTGTCTCTCTCTCAACTCATCCAAATCTAAGTCTTCCTGCAAAGACCCACCAGCTTGGGTGAGGTTAACGGAAACTCACTTATTCATGAGGATACTGCTTGCAGATACATAGTAGATATCAGATACCCATTAACAGGGGTCACAGGCCATTTAATAAAATGAAGAATAGCCCCCTTTAACTTCTCCTTTATTTTGTGTGTTCTGAGGCTGAGACTGGTACATGGCTGAATGCACAAACAGAGCTTGTTCTGCACCCTGACACCATACTCAAGAATACCTAGAAGATAAACCAGAAAGTCTCTGTTTTTCCAGCATCTCTTCAGATTTGTATCACTGATTGTACCAAAACATTATCTTTCAGTTTAAAAGTGAGATGTTTGCAGCAAGATAAGGAAAACTTTGAAGTCTGCCTTTGGCTGAATGGACGCAACAGTGTCAGTGCATATGGAGTATAGGTAGGTGTATGCCACTGATCACAGACAAACCAGAGGAGTGTTAACCCTGGAAACAGAAGCATGAATAAAGCACAGAGTACATATCCAAACTGCTTGGACACAACCAGCCCGAGTCCAGATATTGGCAGCAACATGGCACTACGCCCAGCTTAGTAGATACAATTTGCAATGCTGCTCTTAGACCCTAACTGGTAACTCTATGGCACAGTACTGGGTGGACTTCCTAGATCAGATGTCCTCTATCTTGAAGAATACGCTATGCCTCCTGTTACAGCATCTGCATGACTTCTGGCAGCCCTCATACAATATACTGGCCCCTTTTGTGGGTTCTGCAAGGTGATTATTTCCATATTCATTTCTCTGAGGCCCCTGACCATACATCCCCAAGAGTTTCTCTGGGCACAGTAGTAGGAAAATGGAAAATAGTATCTATGCCTATCTGTAACAACTACTGGAACTTATGGAAGAATAGCTAGTAACGTAAAGGCCCCTGCTAAGATAAGGGGAAGATCCCATTGTAAAACAGCTATTCCAAATTCCAAACAGCTATGCCATTGAAGTAGGGCCATGAACATTTTTTATCACGAGTTGTCTGTGGCACCAAAGGAGTGTAAATCAGCCTCATCTTCTCACCATCTGGCATGCAACATGTATAACTGCAGATATTAAGGGATTTTCCGATTTTATTGTCACTCTTGCAGATAGCAGAATGCTTCTTTAAGCAATCTCTTCACTTAGAGCACCCTGTAAACCAAAAGGGCCTTACTAACAATCTTACAGCTGTTTCCATCCTTGGAAGAAACAAACCAAAGTAAACTTCTTCACTCAAGCAAACTCAAGAACTGATTCTTAAGGTAGTAGGTTATTCCACACAATTTATGAGGAAACCACACATTAAAGTTCCCAAAGCAATATAAAAAGTCATTTCAAAAGGTTTATTAGCCAATATGTATGTTTCGTTATGGGAATTGATTTTGAAACCATCTTTGGAATACACACCACAAGGTTCCACAGGGGCCTATCCTAACTACAGGACAATTTGATGCTTTCCTTAATAAACTGGATGATGAAAAAGACAGTAAGATTATTAATTTTGCAGGCACAGTAAGCTAGGAGTAATTGCCAGTATGCTGGAAGATACAAATAGAGTTAAAAATGATCCTGGAAAAAAACAAACAAACCAAAGAGAGGTCTGAAAAAAGAAGGATGCAATTTAACTACTAAAATGCAGGTTAGCATGCTGAGTCAAGGAAAATCAACTAGACAAATACCAAGTGGGAATAAATGGGTAAATATGGCCCTGATGTAAGCTTCTGAGCAAAAGGATCTCAAGCTCTGGATGGCTCAGAACCCCTAACACCCCTCCTGTAATGGCATAAACAAGCTAAACCTCAAAGCAAGGAACACAGGGCAGTTCAGTAGTCATCCCTACCTGCTCAATTACTCTTTAAAGCATCAGGTTGTCAACGTGATCAGGAATGTGAAACCCCTCACGTTACAGCCCTTGGTTGTGAAACATTCAGAGATTAAAATATGGTTGTTCTTGGTTTCCTCAGGAATACAGTGCAAAGCCTGCCTCGTTCAAAAACCTTCGCCTAATGATCAAGGCTTCACAGAGCAATTACGCTCTAATCCCCACAGATATGCCATAAGAAAAGAAAATTCTAAGCTACGTAATAGCAATAAGGAAATGATGGCCAGCACAGACAAATCTGGGTCTGGGTCTACTAAGACACCTAGGCATGTGATAGAAAGATGAGGTGCTACTTAAGGCCAGCGTTTTATTCATTTTTTTTCTCTTCCAACTGTGTTTAAAATAAATTTAAAATACTGGCATTTTTGCTTCTTCACTTTCTTTACCAAAGAAATGTACTATAATTAAAGCAACCTGACTTGCATACGGATTTATTCTGTACGGTGACAAAATTCCAGCAAAGAACTGGGATTCCTAGTAAACAGGAATTAAGGATGGAGTGATGATCTATTCATCTCATTGTGTGGGTGTTTGAGATCGGCACCAGATGTCTCTTCCCTATTCCCATACCTCATCACCACATAACATACTAACGACTAACTTAACCCCTCCCTCTCTCCCTGCTTGCTCCCAGAAAAGCAGCTCGTTCCACAAGCACGTCCTAAATCTTGTTCTTGGAAAGATGAGCTGCTAAAATATTAAGCAGTAATCAGTAGACATTTTAATTCTTGCTGTCCTCTTGTTTACAGCTACCATGGATCTGTAAGGAGAGCTTAAGGCACATCACCCCAGCACCCCGGCAGTGCACAGTCTGGCTCACGTAATGAGGAATGGCTGGGATGTCTGTCCCCTGCCCCAGGCTCAGGTCCAGGCCCATCCTCTTCCTCCATTATTACTGTAGTGGTCTTTGCTTTCAATTCACTCTACTGTAAAACATCTTCAGCATCACTATTTTTGCTTCATTTTCCCCTTAAGCAAATGTCAGGAAATAAAGTCACCACTTTTTCAGAAGTCTGGATTTTGAAAATCACACTTTTCACCTCCTCATAAAGAATTATTTTTCCTGTAATCAGTGCCAAGCAATTCCTAGGCACATTACTACAGAAGCTCATTGGGATTCATATGTGAAAATAATGTAGTGCTTAATAATTTCATTAAAGAACACTGTGATCTCTGTAAATGTTTACTGAAGTCCTTGATTATTAACATTTATGTTTTTGCAATTAACAATGAACATTCTTGAGGGTTTTGCTGACATAAATATGGCCTGTTTAAGCCAATTACTACCCAAAAGCATAGATACGGTGGTGGTTTTTTGTCCTACAGATGTTTTTTCTTGGCATTGGGAAATTGCTCACTGTTTTCTGCCAGCTTCAGTGAGCCAGAGCGTCTGCTCTCAGTTTTTGGCACAGGCACAAATGTATAACACTCTAAATTCACTGGGAGCACAAAACTGTGTTACCAGCTTTGAAATGTTAGACAGAGAAGTCAAAATAATCTGTTGCACTAACAGCTAAAGGTATTCCTCTATTTTGAGATGTTGCTTTGGGTTTACACCACCTCAGCTGAACATTTTTTTTATTCCAGGCAACAGTTCCTGCTGCATTTCCTTGAATGAAGAGCATGCCTATCTAAATAAATTCAGCAAAATCATGTAAGTAAAGGTGGGCAAATGCTTAAGTATTTCAGGACTGCAGCAGCTATACCTGTTCATCCAAGCTCACTTTCCTGGCTCTTTAGGGACAAGAAGTATAACGTATATATCTATGCACCTGTGGGCAAAAAAAAAGTGAGGTTTATTATGGTGGTTACTAAAGGTCATAGATCTTCTACAAACTATGACTCACACTTTAAGATTAATTTTATTACACATGTTAGTCTAGTCAAATAGTAAAAGGTATGATGCAAGCCAGCTCTTTGACTTTTACTTATTTTAATATTACAAAGTAGTGAGGCAACAGCTGATTTCTCCAGAACACTGGTGCGTAACAACATTGTAGACATCGTTAGAAAGTCCTTAGCACAATTTTAACAGAGGAAGAATCAGGCACAATGTTTGGAACCATAAGAGCATGTAAAATATTATTAAGATATTGCAAGAAACTGGATGACAAATAGATCTGTTGGGAAATGGACATTATCCTTATTCCACTGATTGTCACACGCAAAGAAATCCAAACATCAGTTGGACCTTCAGCTTTCAAAAAATGATGACATTTACATCTAATCAGATAAATTCTGGCAATTTACACTAGCCAACAAGCTGGTATCTAAAGTGAATTTATAGCAATGCAACTCTTAGTCACCCAAATGGGGAACTGGGGTCATTAAAAGGCCTACATACTTTCTAAATGTTATGCTAACAAGTCAACAATCTTTTTTTTTTTAATTAAATTTTATAACAAACAGAAAATGCAGACATTTTTTGTAGAAGCAACAAAAGTGCAGCTACAAATATAAACTAGAATAGTTAAAGAAACTACCTTTTTCCAGTTCTCCCCCACTTTGTCAGCTCTCAGATTTAGCATCCAACCCGCTGTCAGTTATTAAGGCCAGACTGTGCTCTGAAGAAAGCCATGGAGTTGTTAACTAAAATGAAACTAAGGATGGATTTCGGAGATAATCTCTAGCAAATCATGCTGTTGCAGTTAATAACCTTATTTTACCCAGCAGTCCACCATCCTTAGAGGACTCACAGGAAGGAACACATGCATGCATCTCAATGGTTTCATGTTGTGCTTTGGCACTGTAGGTTGAACTCCTCACTGGTGTTTTTAAGTTGTCAGAGCTGTGCACAAGGACATTGCACTAAACATGTTGTGGGAGTGGTAGCTTCTCGCAGAGGGGTGGTGTAAGCACCTGAAGCTAAAGCCTCACAGTAACCTCCTCCAGAGCCCCACATCAAAGCTCTAAGGTGTCTTCAGCTCACAATTTTGAGGTCTACTCAGTGGCCCACTCCAGTGTTTCCTGAAATCCATACAAAATCTCACCAGTTTCAAGTGGAACAGGAACAAGCCACCAGACTCTGACATCATCATCACAGGAGTGGTTCACAGCCACAGAAAGTAAATGTGATTTTGCATCACTGCTCATCTATCCTCTCCTTGTTTGTGCTGCTGCCACCCTGCATGCTTAACATGAGAAACTTCCACACAAACTTAACTAATTAAACAAGAAACTTGTCACCCCAGACTTCAGCTGTTCCTCAGTTATTACTACATTCTCCAACAGAAATAATTGGATATTATTGATCAGAGAATAACAAATTAGTACCATTACTGCACTTCATATTCCTTCAAATGGTAAGTATTGCTTTAAGATTTTCTCCCTCACAGCTAAACCCAGCAGCTTAACTGCTACAGTCACTGAATTTCCCAATAAAGCTCTTAAAGATAATGCTTTCTGAATATTTAAATATGTGCTTTCCATTGCATCTCAACACATTGGGTCATAATAATTCAGTATTTCAACACTGTTTGGGATTCAGCTTTGATGGAAACCAATATGGAATTGTGTACACTACAGTAACACTGTACTCCACTAACCATGTCGTTTTCACTCCATCAGTCCTTATGCTCATTCAGCAACATGCACTTCCTAGGCAGCCACTGCAGAGCTTGGTGCTTGGATCCAAATTACTGTGATGCAGTTTAATAATGCAGTTTAATATCCTGCTGCTTATGCGTTCAACTTGATGTTCAAAACATAGGCAAACGTGTAGGGGAGAAATAGGCACAGCAGCTTAGGTAAAACACAGAATTAACTCCAGGGTTAGTGTTTGGCCTTAGAGAGCAACCAAACCTGGAGGTCCAAGTATGTTTTGCTGATCATTTCTGCCCAATATTCACAGCTTACTTTCATGCATCTCTGTACCTGCTGGTTCAAGGCGGAGATGGAGACAAAGCCTCCAAATGAGACAGTCTACACATTTAGGATTATGCCCTGGTTGCCACTCTGCCTGCTCTGTTTCTTTCCAATGGTTCTACGCCCTTTACCCAAGCTGGTATGTTTGTTGTCACAGAAGCTGCAATATCTACCTTAATATTACAAGAGACCATAAGTAGGACTTTTACTGCAGTACTTTAGAAAGGGAGGCTGAACACAGGCGCCTAGCTGCACAAAGATTTGGCCATCAGAAAAAGAGTTAATAATACAGTCACTATGTTTCTGTGACAAAGGAAGCCAGTTCACATAAAATGAGTGTATATCACTTGATGACGCACTTTACAAACAACATTACACTCACTCATTAGTCACATTTGTAAGATTCCTTGCGTTAGCAGGAGATTTCCTGGCTTGCCAAGAACAGATACTGCCAAAAAGTCTCTCCTTCCAAGTCCTGGACACATAAGGACACACACACTCAGAAATGAGCAATTCATCCAGTGATGTTTCTCATTAATTTTATCTTAAAAATGGCTCATGAGAAAAAGTAATGGAGTGGAATGCGAGAGTTACAGCTGTGAGGAACATCCTGGAACTCATGAAAAATTCATAGGGTATATTCATAACCTGATGATGGGAAGTAAAACAACCATTTGAAGGAATGGAAGACAAGACAGTCACATGTACTGTGTGTAAATATATTTCTAGAAATTTTTAAAAATAAAAAGTGAGAAACTAACAAAAATGCTTAGGCAATTACGTAACACCAAAGTGTGTGCGTGTGTATGTAAAGGGTGAATGAGAAGTCAGCTACACTGAAACTACCAAAGAATTGATGGAAGTGGTGGGAGACTCCACTCAGCAATGGTTTACACCAGAAGATAATCCAATCTGTTGTCCTTTCAGTTCTGGAATCAAAGAAACCTACTATGGGTAATACATAAGACACTCAAGATTAACCATATGGGCACTAGTGCCGAAACTGAATGCATGAATCTGAAGCCTTGTGCCTACCCCAACGCTAGTGAAACATCTGGAGGTAAAACTCACTGTAAATCATTGCTCTTATAGAGCAAGTCAAAGATTTTTGTTTTTTTTCATTAATTTGAATGTAAACTTAAAATACTGGTAAAAGAAAAAGCACAAATTCAGAATATTTCTGGAAACTTACAAACAAAAATATTCTAGCATTTCAAAACTGACTAAACCAATTTTGTCAAATCAAACAGAAAATATTTGTTTGAACTAACTTAACACAAAATTCTCTCTACCAGACTTAGCGCAGTAGGTCTGGAAACTGTAGTTTGAAATTATTTGCCCATTCCTTCTGTCTCTGAGTCAGTAGACAAGACTACTGGTATATAAGTGAAAGGACAGAGGGACCAAGGCAAAGGCAGGATGTAATGTGGCGTGGACTTTGTAGTTCAGAGAGAAAAGCCCAAACCATGAGGTTAGTGGGACTTTCAAGATAAAACTCTTTCTACATGCTGCAGACAGCCCTAACGCTTTCTTAATCTGATGACAACTTTGGTACCGAACTCTGCTTTTCTGTGATTTGTGAAGCCAAACTTTCAGACTTCAGTCAGACCCCAATATTTCTTCTCAGTTTTCACAGCACAAAATTAGATAAAATGATTGCTAAATATTTTCTCCAGCTGCAAATTTTCATCCTACAAAAACTGTCAGAAATTTACTAGTCAGCTATAAATTGAGGTTCCAGTATTTAATCCTGCAACAAGTTAAAAATATGGTAGTGTAAATGAAGCAGAATCCATAAAAACCTAACGTTTTGTCATTTTAAATTGTCCTTTTATTCTAAAAGGAACAGTTGTAAGCATATTAAAGTTTAAATTGTAATTAATGTTGCAAGAGATACAGTCAATTTTGTAGCTCATCTAAACCTTATCAGATATTTTACAGTGAGTTAATGGGCTGTTAGTGAATCTCTTCAACATGAATTTGATCATAAAAATGATGCTCTTCACAAGATCTGAAGCTACTCAAGCTTATTCTAATTAACATAAGATCTGTTTGAATTTTCTGCCATGCAAAACCCTTTACAGTTTGTTGTGGTTCATATTGTTTCAAAAGGAGTGACTGAAGACTAGAAAAGGGAGAATACTAACAAAGTTTTATTTATAAATCTGTGGGAGCTTGCCTATCATGGGACTGGGATATCTGAGTTTCATTCTCACCATTTCTGGCCTTGGGCCAATCACTTCATTGTTCTGGACTTCCAGAATTCCTTTCCATCCCCACCAATGTATCTCATCCACCTTAAGCTCATCAGATCAGATACATGACCAGTGGCTAGGACGCGACTGTGTGACATTTAACAGTTCCTTCAAGGTTTTATATTCCTGATCCTTTCCATTTGGCTTTAATCCATAGCAATCTCATTTGATCACGCTCCACCTTCACTGTGATAGATCCTCAGTAAGCTGGTGCACTAACTGGGACATCTGCTGAAACGGTCCAGAATTTAACTGTTGACTACAGTGTTCATAGCTCCCATTTTCTCTCACGACATGTTGCAACTTCCCATGCACCATTTATAGTATAGTGGGATCTGTCTCTTAACTTAAATGTGAAAGCAATCTGGGTTATTCATATCCATGAACTATTCTTTCTTCTCCTTGACATTTGCCTTGCAAAATGAGGGACACCAAACTTAAGTCAGGGCCTCAAAATACTGCCGTAATGTTACATATTGTGGGCTGGACTAGATGATTTCCAGAGGTCCCTTCCAACCCTAACCATTCTGTGATAGCTAGTTCTGCAAATTCTTACTGAACCCCATCTTCCTGACCCATCCACAGTATTTCTCCCAAAGTTAGCAAGCTTGAGTTGTTGTTCCTGCATATGTTTGTAGTGACTGTAATCACAACTCATTTAGTAGCAGTTCATTAAGAATGAATGAAGATTAAACCATTAACCAGAAAACAAAAACAGATTACCAATAACAAGTATTTCAACAATTATTTGAATTCCCACTATGAACAGCTCAGTCAGAAAGTGTGTAAAGAAGTATTGGTTGTAAGCTTTTTGAAGCTATATCAAAAATTGAACTCAAATCTGCTGTATCATTTGCAGTTAAAAGCTTGACTTTTTTTGTTTTTAAGTAAAAAAGTTCAACGTTTTTGCTCTTTATTCAAAAGTTCCACTGTGGAAAAGAATACCTTGAATAAATTGGGGGGTACAGATTTCAGTAAAAAATGAGTATAGAACTTCAACAAAGAAACAGTATGGAGAGAAAAAAAGATTAAATACTGCAGTATAAATTTTAGATATGATTCAATGCTGATTCAAAATAGCAGAAAAATCCACCTTATGGACACCTTCTTTTCCTTTTCATCTTAGAAGGAACAAATTATTTTTATTTAAGTATGTAACTGAAAGCTCACTGTCTCAAAGTACTTGGTTTATAGCCCAAATTCCCAAGTCTCTAACAGATTTGTGAAGTATTATCAGCCTTGGCTACAGTTTCTATCCATTCATTTGTTTGCTGCGGTAATTTGTATGCAGCTACTAAGAAAAAGCACTAAATGCTCTTGAAGTGGCATCCAGACAAAAAGAAAGGTCAGAAATTATTGGTAACTACGAAGGTTGCGCATAAAGCATCACTCTGAGAGAAGGTGTGAAGTGATAGAAAAACAGCCATATACAATATTGATCAAGGCAGTACTCTAAAACGGACAAAGAAAGCAATTCATCTTGGTAAGAACATGAAGCAAGAATGTAAAATAAATATCCATAAACTAAACTGCGATTACAAAATCTGGGCCTTGGAAAATAACCTGTTTGAGAAATAAAGCACATCAGAGCATGACTTCTGCCAAAATCTAGAATCAAGATTTACAAATAAGTCGTATAAATCAGTCTATTTTTATTAATTAAATAGATATTTACATCCAAAGTATAACGTATTGAGTTTCAAACCATCTGTATGACAGTAATGCTACTTATAAATCAGGTATATGGACTATCCTTTATTTCCCACACTTATAAATCAGTCATATTCACAAAACAGTTGACTGACTGGGAAATCATTTTCTTGATTAATAAATCAGGTGCCACTAGACACATAAATTACTGATATGAATCATAAATCTTTTGACCACCAGGCACATTTCATAAATCAGAAACTCAATATATATCAAATGTTCATAAATGCTCAATTATGAACAATTTAGCAAACCCGTATCAACACAGAATCCCCCAACACACAGAAAACTATAAAACCATAGACAAGATTTGCCTTTTTTTTTTTTTTAAGCTAAGGCTTCACTGCATTTCCTGTTCTATTTGCCACTGTGTAATATATTATGAGTTTGTTTACTCAAAACTAGAAAGCAATTTAATGCTTTGAGGGTTGGTGAAGGGATGCGAGGCAGAGAAGGAAGGGCAATACTAAGAAAAGTTCTTGTTCCTACTCTTTTATGCTTTGCACAAAACCTGAAAGTCAAAATCTCAACTACCTCATTCTAAAACCTCTTGAGTATTTGTTTTGCCTTCATGCCCCACCTTCCTCTGAATTGTCATATTAAATGTATTTACAACCTTTTTTAATTGCCATTATGAACTTGTTATGTCATTAGAAGAAGTCATTTAGCAACTGCTGCATCATGAAACATTTATTTCAGTAAGAATTAAAAACACGGTGAATAAGCTTCTCTAAGGTAAGGGGAGGATGTGGCATGATAAACTGTATTTTTATGAGGTTCTCTCAGCAGAAAGGTGAAAAACGGTTTTTAAATTGAGAAGGGCCTCTGTTACACTGCATCCATTTAGTAGAATGCAGTCTCTGTTGGGTCCAAGTGATTTCTAAATAGTTCATAAATACGGGTCTGTTGGTGCGGGTATAAACATTTACAACAAGACAGAATAATAAGACCCAGTAAATGTTATATTTGATATATTGCAGAAATAAGCAAAAGTGTCATTTGAAGTTGTCAATTTGAAGTTTAGCATCACAATCCACACAATTTAGAAGATAATTCCAACAGAAAAAAAAAAAACAAAACAACAAAACACTATAAATCTAATGCTGTGTTCTAAAAAGTGATAGAAAATTTGTTATAAAGAAGAAACATGAAGAAATAGATATTATGTAAGTTAGGAAAAACAAACAAACAAACAATAACCCCCCAACATTTTAGTTTGAGGTAAATAGTATTCTTTGTTTGACTTGAAATTACTTTCTTCCAATCCAATTTGGCCACTAAACTGGATAACTTATTATTCATACAGGCTCATTATCATACTGATATCCTTCAGATGAAAGGCATGGATGTTGTTATAGCTACATGAATAAGTAAACTATGTGATGGAGGCACAGCTAACAATCAGATTTTGCATCTTCAGTATCTACTGCTGCAAGAATCAATTAACATGATGGAGACCATTAAATAGAGATCTTCCTACAGGTGTTCACCTCTGCAAAAGAGCATGAAGCAACCTGTGTTGCCTCTGTTACACCATCCATAGGCAGCAGAATGCAGGCATAGAACCTAATGCTAAATTCACAGGCAGCAGGAGAATGGTAGGTAACAGAACAGATGGAGAACATATCTGAGAAATAAGGGTTCACAGAAGAGCTGCCCATTACAGACAACCAGTGTGTTTACCTCAACACAGACTTTCTCAGGTTCCATGAAAACATCTGCATACCGTGGAACAGAAGAGCTACTTCACAGTGGGCTGCAGTAAAACAAACTGCAGACTTAACCAGGTACCAGCTGGCAGTAATAATAGTTAGTAATTAACTAATGCATTTCTCTGAAGTGCTCAAGAGTAACAGTTGAAGTTATGCATAGAGTTTTAGCTGTTATCATAATGGCCTGGGAAAAGTATTTTTCATGCTGGTAGTCAAGATTAGGACTAGTGGAAGCTTTTGTCCACATTATAAACAAAAATGCATTTTACTTCTCAAATACAAGAAAAACCATGGCCCCACCCTGGATTTGGCTCTGCTAGCCAGGAAACAGGGGATCATAACCAGCAGATAGAAACCAGTCACACTTTCCCTCAGATTTCTTTCCTGACCAACAACACCAAATAGTTTCAGCAGGGTCATGAAGAGGGTACAGTGAGGAAGCACAGCCAGGACAGAGCCACAGAAAATATACAGTGTACAGTATCTACCTTTGATGGTGTCAAACAAACAAACAAACAAGGCCAAACAACACAATTTTAATCTCTTGCCCTGCATCTCTGAAGGGGTGACTTTGTTTGAGCTCAGTGTCATTAGCCATACAGCGAAAGGGTGCCTGCCTCGAGGAACAATTTTGCTGTCACTGCAAAATTGAATCATCTCACCCTAAGGGATAAGGACAAATCTTGTAACCCTCATTCTTGAGGAGAGATTAAAAAAAGAATAAAAATAAATTACAGTACTGTTCCTTAAGGCTATGATTTTACTGAGGCTGTATCAGTTGCCTGTCATAACTACTTATTTACTTTGTCTACAGGTAAAGGCCCAGAATACTTCAATTAAGCTCTGTTTTTTGGGAGTTTTTTTGGTATGTGTTTGGTTTGGGTTTTTTGCTTGTTTTGGTTTTGTTTATCTCACCACCACCACCTCCTCCATACTCTATTATAACCGTGGCACGATCAGAACAGAAACAAATGAAATTACTGTTGTCTGCTTAGAAAACAATCTTTTTTTTTTGCAGCTTATTGACTCCCCTCCTGCCTCTTTTAAAATCTTCAGTTTTATGGAATCTTTTTTCCCTGAGGAAACAAAGGTGTTAGCAAGTCAACATTTTCAAAATCAAAACTGAGTAATTAACTGGTTTTTGTAAAATTTACGTATGCAAAATATAATAGTTATTAGAGAAAGTACAGCAAAACTAAGACACAGAAATGCAGGAGGCAACTGGCACAAGTTGAAATATATTAAAAAAAATACGTATGAACTAAAGAAGAATCTTTTTTGTTTTACTGTGAGTGCAATCAAACACTGGCACGGGTTGCCCAGAGAGGCTGCAGAGTCTCCATCCATGAAGATGTTCAAAATCCACCTCAACGATCTTGTCTCACTGACCCTGCTGAACCAGGGGGTTGGTAGATTTTTTAAAAAATATTTATCTTTTAAAAAAAATTTCTGACAATTTGAGGGAAATCCTCATTAACATGTGAATACTTTTGAGGCTGATTCAACATTAATTCGAGTACTCTTTCCTACATTACCTATTTAGTCATAGTCCAACATCAGTAATAGTCTCTCAGCAATTTTGCATGAGTTTGTCCAGGTATCTGTACTTAAGAGCGTATATAAGATTATTAATATTTTGGAAGGATACATAACAAGTCACGAAAGTGTGGGTTTCTGTGGTTCAGATTCAGCTAGAATATTTGATTACAATGAATTTGGTATTGTATAATAAACTTTTGTCTAATAGAGGCATATGCATATGAAAGACTAAGTTCTGACGCTTGACACTGGCTCTAGACAGAAGTAGACTTTAGACTGCATGACAATTTTGGAGGACAATACACTCTATTCCTGAACCAAACATCTGTGCATTTCATAACACCTTCAACTTGTTCTAGACAGGATTCAGGTTTTTGCCACATACATAATTGCAACTGCATTTGCTTACATAGGTGTTGCAGTTCTAATTCATCATTGCAAAACTTTCTGCAGTACCTTGGATACAAAAGGCAATAGATAAGAAACAATCCTCTCGTGGTTAAGTACATCACAGAAATACTACCTCTGAGCAACTGACCTCCTGCTGCCAACAGGTACATTTCCATTGCCTCTTCTAAGCTAGTCTAGTCCTATCCAGGCACAAATCTCATTTCTTTCTTTTTGCAACACTTTGAAGCTTTTGTTCATCCCTTGCTGGTAAGAGGGGAAAGGATTCTGAGACCAGAGGAAGAAAGATCTATAAAGATTTTCTGTATAGACATTTGAATCATAATGGGGACAAAAGTACTGGAGATGGTCTATGGTCCTCCCAGCTTCCACTTGTGAAGCAGGTTGAACTTACTGAATCTTCAGTGTTGCAGATCTCAACACAAAGCAGCTCCCACTGTTGCTCTCCAACAGGCAAGAAAGAGCATTCTATCACAGGTCACCTGAGAAGCTGCTCACAAATTCAACAATCACAGCCTAGCAGCAAGAGACCTTGACCTACAGGCTGCAGCTCAAAAGATACTGGCTGTGGAAAACGTGCCAGTCTATTGTCACAGTGTTTCTTTCAAGTGACATTCAAAACTGGTCCATGGTAAGTCTGTAGGCCAAATTTATGAATTTATTAAGTTTTTCACTAGAGTGACACTATGAAACAAAACAGAAAAAAAAAATAGAAGTTGCATCTGATATCTCAGACAATAAAGGTGAGACATTCACATATAGCGGTACGATCACAGAACTTTCACATGAAGGACAGTGGCAGTGACCACTGTTGGTTTTCTCTGTCAGAGCAGCAAAAGAGTTAATTAGCCCATCTGCTCTTAGAATGCTGCTTCTGAAGTTGGACCATCACATCTATGGTGTTTTAGGCTCAGATACTGATATCCTTCTTGATAGGGAAAACCACCTGATTCCACAAGCGTTTAATCCCCTTGGTCAGAACAGAATGCTAACAGAACAAGAAAAAGACTCTATCCAAATGTTTGTGCAGAAATTCAGTGTTACATCATCTCATGCACACTAAAAAAGGCAGCAATGAGAGAGTGAATCCCTCCAGAGCAATTAGTACAGCCTTTCATCACATGTAACAGAGTTTGCAGCTAGGAAGATACTGTTCTGCTTTCAACTACCAAAAAATAATAGTGATTAATAAGGACAAGAAGATTCAATGAGAGACTTTGTGCCAAGATCCAGCCATTTCAGTGGCCATATTGCCCTTTCTCAGTATAGTGACAAACCAGGCTACTACTAGTATACCCACTATTACTTCTTTTACAAATGTAAAAGTGGATAGTTAGTAGAAAGCACAGGTTAGTCCTGGAACATGTACATTCCAAAGGGATTTAAAGAGCAAGTTTGCTAAACAGGGTGATTGTAAAGAGACTAAGACAGAAGCTGCAAATTCTATTTTGTACTGGTCTTCCAGTCTGGTCTTCTTTGTCTGGTTTTGGGCCAGGCAAAAGACCACCTATTCTCCAAAACCAACAGCATCCTAACAGAAAACACTATCGGTAGCAACCCCTAAAAAGACAGAAGCAATCAACTCTAGGAACATTAACAACATTAGCCTGCCAGGCATCAGCCCATCACTGTGAAAGATGGACATTCTGACCAAGAGAACATAGGACTGGGCACAGTTTGAGGGCAGTTCAGCATTCACCAGGGAGAAGCAAGCTCTCTACAACTGTTGTGATGGGTAAACGTCCATCACCTCAGCCTCTGACCAGGAGGAAGCACTGCCACATCCTGAAATCCCAGAAGTGCTGTGCTTATACTACATGTTTCTCCCAAGTCTTCTATTGTTTCAAAGCAATTACTTTCTAATCACTCTCAGATGCTTTCAGAGTGGAATATCTATAGATACAAAATTCACCTTTGTATCTTCCCCCTAGAAGCCCAGTAAGCTAGAGCATACAACTGAGGAAATCAAGAGACTATGGGAAAATACTACTGATGGGATTTAAAGATAGCTGAGCAATAGCATCATTACTCCCAAATAGGGTATCAAGTCAGAAATCTGAATCAGACAGTGAGACGTGAAGTACTGCTGCTAGAACATGCAACACTGCTGGTTTAGAAGTGACAGGATCCCCATGGCTGCTGATGACAAAGTCTTCAATCAGCTGGACTGTAATAGTTGCAGTGGACGGCAACTAGGGTCACACAAATGTACTGGCCAGACTTTTACTACTATTATGCCACCTATTCCTAGAAGAAAGATGTCCTAAGGCTTCAGCAAGCAATATGAATTATAATCTTAAAAAAACCTTATACTCCTCCAAGTTTAGTTCTGGCAGTGGATGAAGAGGGAAGAGATGACAACTTACAACAGGCATTTTGATTATCATTGAAACTACATGACAACTCTGCTACGATTAAACATTTTGGTACCTGTTCATCCATCCCCAGAAACAGTATACCTTTCAACTAAAGTTAACAGCATAATAAAAAACTTTCAGAGTTTTCCTAAATTCAGTAAATTACCATACTAAAGTAAGATTTGCATGTATACAGCTATCCAGTTGGAAACAGGACAATCTTGTACCAAAAGGAGTCCATTCTGGACTCCCACTAGAAATATCACAGCAAAGAAAACTAAAACCTGAAAGTCACACTTATAAGAAAACTTATTTTATTATTCCACCGCCTAAAAGCAACTATCAAGTCTATTCCAAGCACCCCTGGCAGTGACCATTGTCAGCTTTCTCTAACAGTGCTGTAAAAAGGGGCAAATATCCCAATTGTTCTTCAAATACAGCCTACACTTGCTTATTAATTGTTCCTATACACTTTGAAACAACTGCTCCTTGACCTCTTTGTGGGATACCTCAAACAGTTAAAGCTTGATTTTGCTCCAACAAAGTCATAGGAGATTTGCTATTGAATTTAAGAGAAAAATCAAGGCTTTAGGAGATTTCCAAAGGCAGAAAATGCCATGAAGACATTGACGCCACCTGTGGCCTTTGGGAGCATCATATATACTTGCTTCTTTCGAACTTCTCTTCCAACTGGACTGTGCCCAAATCCACTTTATCTTCTTTTATCCCCCATCCTTTTTTCCCTAAAGCTATTCTACAATTCTGTTGCCTTTCACTATTTTTACTTTAGTCCTTAAATTTTCCACACTGAATATGTATCAGCTAAAGCAAATTAAGGCCATTAAGCTAAAGGAGGTTCAAATCAACGAGGTTCTGTTAAAGCTCAGGCTGATGCCTTTGAATTTTAATATCAATGAAGAATGATCAAGCATATTGAATACTTTACACAAATCTACAGCAGTTGTATAAAACTTTTAAAGCCTGAATTAATGGCCTGATAAAAACTCATTTGTCAATTTAAGTAACATTGGAGTTGCAGGGTGATTTACTGAACATGTGGGTTTTTAAAGAACATAAAACATTGTGCAGAATGATTCAACAGTTTCAGGAAGAATCATTCATGGCTAGTGTTGGAAACTCTGCCAAACAATTTGTGCTTCCTTTTTATGGTTTAGAAGTGGTGGATATTTCTTGCAACTAATAATGGGGACATATATTTTCACCTCTTCCTCACTAGTTCAAACCCCTCAAATAGGTCAATATTAATGGAGGGTGGGGAAATAATAGTCTGACCTATCTTTTGATGAGCTGAAGGGCTTTAAAATTATTAGTCAATTAATTCTCACAATAAACCTAAATAGATTTGGTAACCATTATCATCCTTTACCTACTGAAAATAGAGAAAGCAGAAGTGGAAGGACTTACCAAAAATCACGCGCTGAGCAGGAGAACGAGAGATTTCTCTAACCACATCTTCAACAGACCAAAGATCTAGTGGCCATTTCCAGGTATTAATCCATTCTCTCCTGAATTCAGCAGGAATCTTCACATTAAATCCAAACTAAAGTGTTCATTTTACACCACAGGGCTAGAAAAAGACTCAAGTACATCTATTCCAAGTATCCAAAAATCAAGAAATACTTGAGGGCTCATATCATTAAGTGGTGTGAACTGTCACAGCTATGTAGACTTGCAGTGAAGCTACAGTTTGAATCTCAGCTTTTTGAATTCATGTTTTCTACTGAAAAAAAATGCTAAGACAAAAGGAATGGTACCAGACCTACATTAAAAACTGCATTGAGAACATGTTGGGAGTAGGAGAGTATGTTCATTAGGCATAGTGTAGCTAATGTTAATAGAATTTTGGACTGAATAGTCTGGCAAACAAATACACTTCCACTGTTATTGCAAAAATAGTGTGGGAACTGTAGTAAGCACAACTGGTCAGAAGGATTCTGGTTCACACTTCATACAAAGACAATTTGTCATCAGCTGGAATTTCTTCAGCAGTCCAAAAAAATCTAGTGAGCCAATATAACTTTTAAAAAGGCAGGATCTTCTCACTGAGACAATTGTGACACTCCACAGAAAAATGGTACTTCGGATGTGTTCACAATCATTTATTTGTTTGTGGAAATTTAGTCTAGGCTGCAAAGGAAGTTCCAGGAGCGTTTTGGTTTAAAGTATTCAAATTTCAAATATTTACAGAATTTGGTATATCTGCTTTAGGTAAGAGAAAAATCAACTCTAAACCAAACAAAAAATACATACAAACTTTTGAGGTTTTACTTTCCTCAGGAAGTCATTTTTGTAAACCTACTCAAATTCAAAATGATCAGAATCAGCAAGAACTCTCAAGAGAATCTTCTTGAACATCTCTCACAAGCTGAACTCCTCGGAGAGTTTTGAAACCTGGAGACTAGGTTTTATTAGATCAAAACATTCAAAGCACTTTGTAGAGATATATATACAAATATATACAAAATCTCAGTATAGAAATATTGCAACCAAATATGCCTGTCTGCTGGTAGGAAGGATCATTTTTTCAGCCATCCTCCCTTTCCAACAATTAGTTAATTGGTTTTCTAACTCTTGTTTTTCAAACTCTGTAGAGTCTCCTTGGGGAGTTTGTTAAAAAAAAAATAATATATATATATATATACATATATATATAAATAAAAATTATTTTCTTCCCTCCACTCCCAAGGCCTGATTTTTACCCCCCATGCTGTTCTTCCACTAGCCTTCCTGTTCCTGATGCTGGGTGTAAACATGTGAGAAACAGGTACAGCTTTCCCCTCTCTTTGACTTTCCCTCTCATACCCTAAAAGTACATTTCTTACCAAAAAGACTCACTGAACCCTAGGAAAGGAGAAATCTCCCTTCCTTACAGAGTATCCCACCTGATCCCAGAGGAATAGCTACAGCAAAGCAAACAAGGGGACTCACGTATAATCTCCCTACTGGGTTTCCCAGCAATATTTTTTTTTTGTAAAGGAAATATGACGTAGCAGCATATGACCGCTGCTAAACAAAATATGTACTATCTGCCTCAATGAGAAACAAAGGCTTCAAGCTTGTAAATTGTTTCTACTGGACATATTTTTATTTTGGTTTAGACTTCGGTCAGGCTTTTCATAGCAGTCACAGTGTATATAAATCACACACCAGGTTAGCATGAAATAGTTAAAGATAAAAGATCATAGCTGTTTAACACAGTGCGGCCTACAGGCTTTACAGAAACAGATACTTCTGACTACAGTCTTGAGAGCATTTTCAGCCTGCCAGAGAGACACAGAGGAATTCCTCCAGCAACAGGCACCCAAGGATGTGTACAAACTGGAACACAGGAGGTTCCACTTAAATATGAGAAGAAACTTCTAAGTGAGGGTGACAGAGCACTGGAGCAGGCTGCCCAGGGGGGTTGTGGAGTCTCCTTCTCCGGACACATTCAAAGCCCGCCTGGACACCTTCCTGTGTAGCCTCATCTAGGTGTTCCTGCTCTGGCAGGGGGATTGGACTAGATCATCTTTTGAGGTCCCTTCCAATCCCTAACATTCTGTGATTCTGGGTGAAGCACCAGAGAGCTGAAGCAGTTGTGAGACTGTTTGCATATAAGGGTGGTGAGCAGATAGAAGGCTACACGGAGTGAACTCTACCTCCTTTCTGACGATTATCGAACTGGAACTAGGTTGTCATACTCCCCTCCACAAGAGGAGACTGAGCCTGCAGGGTAAAGAGCTTGAATCACACAAGCAATATCTCCCACAAATTTGACAAAAGCCTCAGAAAAGTTTTATTAAAATCTCCTGTTTTAGAGCAGGAGATACAAATGGGGCTGTGGCTGGAGTCCCATTTAGGCCACCAGCTGGGAAGGAACAATTTCTGCAGTGGAAGGAAAGCGGAGGTGGCTTCACTATTCCAGAGCATATGTAGCAGACAAAGGTGGGAACTGAGCAGCATGCTACCAATTTGTCGAAAATTAGCTTGTAGAAATATACAAAAAAGGGTCAGATTCAAATTGCTTTATTCACACCCAATAAGAAGTTCCATATCCAGAATATTTGCGGGCAAGTGAAAGAAAATATCATGGAAAGCACTACGTTCCTCACAGACCTTTGTAACTGAGTAAGCAGGAAACATTTTTGTGTGTGCTCTTGAAAATACATTCTCTTCTCCCACCACTGTAATTTAAAGCATAAGAGTCCTAGCATTTATGCAACTGCGTTTTATCCACAGGTTTTTGAGTACGCTATGGAAAAGTGGATATGTATCATTACCAGACTATTACCACATTATGAATCAAGCTTAAATATAATAGAACCCTGGTTGCCAAACCACATTTGGTTTATCCAGTGTATTTGGATAATGTTGAGCTCAAATGATCATCAGTCAAAAGAAGAGGGAATTACAGAGACTGTTTATAAACAGAGGTTTGGATAACTGGGAGTTTACTGTACATAACTATATATTTGCCACACAGTGTTACTAAATATACAAGTCCACTTTGTTAAACAGCAATTCTGTAAAACCAGATGTGGAGAGGATAGGTGTCCCTCTCACACTTGAAGATGTGTCTTGCCCTTCCAGCTGATCAGGTTTACCAAAATAACTAATACCAATAATCAACCAAATCAATAGCCAGATGAGCCAATAAGAAGGAAAGCCAACTTTGCATTAACTTGCTGTTAGGGATCAAATTGCTTAGAGCCAAAGTTTTGGTGACAGTGTTAGAGGCATAAACAAAAAGTGTAGAACTTTTCCCACAACATGAGGTGTACACTGTTTGGTTTCCCCTTTTTGCTTTAGATCTGTAAGAGGTTTCAAATTAGGAAAATGTACAGGAGGGGAATGTAACAAGAGATAATATTTGTGAGGTGGAAGCTGCAAAGGTGAAATTCTGCAGCAGAAGAAGGAAGCAAATTTGAGTGTCCTAAATTTATTAGTGCATACTGTCACTTATTTAAAGCCTATTCCAAAACATGTATCTTACCATTACTATTTTTTGTTTAAAAGATGTATATATTGTTTAAAAGACACATAGATGAGGTTGTTATGGACATGGTTCAGTGCCAGAGTTAGGTTAACAGTTGGACTCGATGATCTTGAGGGTCTCTTCCAATCAAAATTATTCTACAATTCTATTTCCAGATGTTTAAAACAAAACAAAAAACCCCACCAAAAAAAAAACCCAAAACAACAACAACAATAACCAAAAACCAAACACCCCAAAACAACAACAAACCAGTGGGCCCTGCTTGAACACAGGAAAAGTCCCGTAGTTACAGGGATCCAGCAGATAAGAGGAGAGTCACATTTTGATACTTGCTTTGCAGACGATATTTTCACGGACTCATACAGAAGAGGTTTGGCTCCAATACCAGATGCAGAAATGTCTCTGTCTACATGTGGCCAAGCACACAAAACCCAGAAGTATGGGCTAGCTGCCCAAGTAGCCATTTCCTACTTCCTATAAGGAAAACAAGACACACCAGAAACAGTCCCAGGGACTAAATGCAAGCTAAGCATCACCAGTTTGACCATTCTGACCAAAATGTTTGCATGTCAGTTGATATTAGCATGTCACATGCATGTCATTGACAGTTCTTCTGTGTATGTCATGGACTAATATACTTGTACTTAAAAAAAAATCTGACAAAATGCTTAACATTTTAGAAATTATTTTATTGCCCACAGTGCTATACATAATTTTAACTTTTTAAGTTTTCTCTTACGATCTTCAAAGAACCTCTAATGAGAAGTTTTACCTTGCAGCTACCAGCTAGATTAAAAGTATCTCTGAGGTAGGTAGGATGTCTCTGACTGGGTGAGGATTTTTATCTCTTCAAAGTGGTTGCAAAGCTGCCAAATCTGCAACTCTATTCACAGTCCATCCACAGGCAGACATTTGGACTCCACCATTGACAGAAAGATCAGGACGCTTATTAATTCTTAAAAGTATGGCACTCAGTTGTATTTGTAAGTTCATATTCTAATGCTATAATCTAGTATTATTTTCACAAGACTTCAGTGGGGTTTTGATTCCTATAGTGGTCATATTTCAGTTTTATAGTCTTACACAAAGATTCATTGAGGTTGGAAGGGACCTCTAGAAATTTTCTAGTCCAGCCTCCTATTTGGGATAAACTAAAGCATGTTTTCTCAAGATGAAGTCTAACTGGACACATAGCACCTCCAAAAAGGGAGACTCCACAACTGTCCCAGTAATAACAGTTTTGGTTTTTTTTTTTTATTGTGCTTAAATTATGTGCTTAAATTACCTGTATTTCAGTACACACATATTGCTTCTCAAACTTTCACAGGATACCACTGAGAAGAGTCTGGTTCCTTCTTCTTTATCCCCTCCCAAGAGGCATTTAGGCACATTGATAAAATATGCATATGCTCTAGTCCCTTAATCATGTTAGTGGACCTTCAATAGACTCAGCCCAGTATGTCTCTCTTGTACTGGGTAACCCAGAACTGGACACAGCACTCCAGATATGGTCTCACCAAGCCTGGGTAGATGGAAAGGATCACCTGCTTCAACCTGTTGGTGACACTCTTCCTAACGTAACTCACAATGCTGTTGGATTTCTTTGCTGCAAGTGCACATTGCTGGTTCATATTCACCTTGGTATCCACCAGGACCTCCAGGTCTTTTTCTGCAAAGCTTCTTTCCAGTCAGTTGCCATCCAGCATGTATTGGCACACGGGCTTATTCCTCACAATCCTTTTGTTGAACTTTATGAGGTTCACTCCTCTCTGGCCTCTGCCCAGTCTGTCAAGGACCCTCTGCATGGGAAAACATTTGTCTGTCAACCACTCCCCCCAGTTTTGTAATTTCATGCAGACAGCTACCAAGCAATTCAGGCATAATTTCCCCTTCATAAATCCATGTTGACTACTCCAATCACTTTCTTACTCTTGTTATGTTTGGAAATGGTTTCCAGAATTCTTTGCTCCATCACCTTCTCAGGGATCAAGGTAAAGCTGACTGGCCTGTAGTGTCCCAGATCTTCCCTCCTGCCCTTCTTGAAGACAGGAGCAAAATTGACTCACTTCCAGTCCTCAGGAACATCCCTCTATCAGCACAATATTCCAAAGATCAAAAGTGGCCACATAATGACATCAGCCACCTTCATCAGCAAGCAGGGGTGCATCCCATCCAGTTCCATGGATTTTGTGCATGACCAGTTCGTTTAAAGATCTCCTAACCTGATCATCATACATCAAAGCAAGCCTTCCTTTCTCTAGGCTTTCCCACTGATCTCAGGGACTCAGAACTTGTGAAGACAAGTCTTAACAGTAAAGATCAAAGAAAAGAAGACATTGAGCATATCAGTCTTTTCCATGCCATTTGTCATCAGGTCATCTTCCCCATTCAGCATTGGGCCCATGTTTTTCTCAATCTTCCCTGTGCCACTGATATACCTGTAGGAAGCCCTTCTTGTGGCTTTTAAGGTCCCGTGCCAGACTGAATCCTAGTTGGGCTTTGGCATTTCTAACCCTACTCCTGCATGTTTAGTATCTATACTACTCCTGGGTGACCTGACCTTCTTGCACCTTGTGTACACTGTTTTTTACATCTAATTTCATCAGAAGATCATAATTCATCCATGTAGACCTCCTGCCACCTTTGTTTGAATTCCTGCATTTTGAGATGAACGATTCTTGTGCTTAGAGAAGGCGATCCTTAAGAACAAAACAACAACAACAACAACAACAAACAAGCAGCTCTCTTGGACTGTATCCCACAGCATTCATCAAAGGAGACTCCTAAACAGGCCAAAATCTTCTCTTCTGAAATCCAAGGTTTGTGATCCTGCTGTTTGCACTGTTTCTTTCTCTCAGGACCTTGAAGTCCAGCATCTCACAGTCAATGTAGCTAAGGTTGCTCCTACTTTGCTTTACATCTTCAACACCTTGTATCTGTGGTTCACAAAACACTCTCCATGCATTACATAAAACAGACATTTCCAAGTATTACTGTTCACATTTTAGGCAGAGCACAGATTGTAACTTGTCACATCCAAGTACATTGGGTACAAATCGTGGGGGTCTTTTGTGGTTTATTTTTTTTTGTTTTGGTTTTGTTTGGTTTTTTTTTTTTTCCCCTGTGGATACCTAGTGTGAACTAGCTATTAAACTAGCCTAGGTGATGAATCGCCTTTCAATAAATACAGCACTCAAAACATGTACGTGACTTTCAGATGTGAAAAATTAACTATGTGTCAGGTATGTAAAACATCTCTCCCATCTCACCTGCCACTCTCACTTTCATTTTTAAGCAGCAGAAGCTATTCACTGTGGGTGGGGGAAATAACAATAAAGAAGACATCAGATTTCTCATAATGAATCTTTAGCTTATGTTATGGGTTTAGACTTATTCATAGATTTTTGGAAAATTTATAGTAATCAGCCTTTATGAGCACCCCAAGACACCTGCTGCTTTGGAGCAGCTGAGAGATTGGGCTGTCACAGTCTTCTGCCAGATGAATAGGTGTAGGGTTGTGTCACTATCGCACTTCAGTTGTATTTCCCTTCTGAAACAGTTGGGTAACTGTCACTTAGTCATTTTGGCAAAAAAGAAGTAACAGGACGAGAGTGTGGAGGCCATGAAGAATAAGGATGTGGAAACTAGCCTGTGGAAACCAGTGAGCCCTCCTTTCTCCCCCCACCTTCTAAGGCATTTGTCTTAGAAACAAGCACCTATAGCAGATGTTGCGTCAAAGCCTCCCCAAACTTTTGTATCCATCTCTTCCCATCTCACTCTTCTTCCTCCTGCTCTAAGCTACAAAGCATTCATTTTCCTTCTCTGTCTTGGTCCTGTTCTGACAAGAGAGCCTGCAGGACAACCACCACTTCTGAATACCTCAAAGTGACCTTGTTCAGATAGTTTCCTGTGGGCAGGACCCTTAGTTCAAAACCTCTTCAGAATCAAACGTGGTTAGATTTGATACCAAGCTTCGCACAGCCTAGAAGGCTGAATGTTATCTGCAAATCATTACTTTTAATAGAGAATCAAATTAGGTTTCATTAACTTGTGTCTCTCAGAGGAAAAACTTTTCACAATTCTGCTGCCTGATTTTTTCATTTAATTTGAATATCAAACTGGTTCTCTAATTCACATATTATCTAGTTAGGTTCTACCCTTTGTTGCACTTTCTCAGCTCACAAATTCTCACTTGTGTTCCACCAATAGTCACTGAGTATTTCTGAAGTATTATCTAATTGCACAGGCAGTGCCATGAAAAACTTCACTGGTGCATGAAGCGGGGAAGTGAAGATTACTCTTGCCTAGCAGTGCCAATATCCAAAGTATTACAGCCAAGAGAATGAAGATTTTCATTTTCCAAAGTTATAACTCTGAAAGAGCAAATGGAGAAGAATGCTCCCTCCGCCTTAGAAATCTGTTGTAGCAAAACTGAATATTAAGTCCCTCAGCTGTTATGTAGTTTACCTATTCTCTCTTCTTACTGCTGAGAGCAGAGAGATATACTCTAAAAGAAAAGCCTGCTTTCTTCACAAAAGTTATGATTGCTTATAAGAGACTAGGCAAGCATCCATAGTTTTATTCTAGAACTTTTCAGAATTTATTATTGTGTGCCAGCTATTCAATTGTATCCTGTGTCACGTATGTGCACACTGACAGCTATAAATAACAGCATGAATTTTAAGGGCCTGATATCTAAAGTTGGCTATTACATGCATTTAAGGTACCTAATGACTTGGGGACTAACAACAGGAATTGCATTTTTTAGAGTCTCAGCTTGTAATAGTCAGGATTTTGGCAGAAGAGTCTATGGATAATACACTGAGAGAACTGGCCAGGGGCCACACAACAGGCATCAATTGCAAGTTTGTGTAATCTTGATTTCTAGCATAATCACAAGTCCATACTCCTCCACAGAACAGGGAAAATAATTAAAACTTTACCATGTTGCGGAGAAATCCAGAGCTGTTCTCTACAACAGTACTGTAGGCTTAGATTTAGATCCATGGATAGGTCTACTTAATGGGCTGCTTCATTTAAGCCTAGAGAACTGTTGCCATATCTTCTGTGTGGTGCATTAGGTCTCAATTAAAATATAATTACTTATAGAGCAGATACGAGCTGATTTCAAAATTTATGGTTACTTGGCAGCGGTAACTAGTTCCATTATTTTCATGTGCTTTGCTTAGCTAGGAGGAGATCATAGCGGCAGAGACCCCAAAAGGACTTGCAAGTGTGGCAGGGAAGACATGTTATATGCAGAGTTGTATGACATAGGCTTGTAGCTTCAAAATAGCTCTCAGTTTTGAGTAATTGAGCAAAGCATGTGCTGAGCACAACCTCCCTCAGAGAGCAATTTGTCTCAAAAATCCCCAAATGGCATATTCATCTTCCTTCTTCCCCTCAGGCTTTCTCCCTCTGCCTTTTCTTCTCTGCTGCTGCATGAATTTCATTTACTTTCCTCCTTCATCCTGTCATAAGCCTTGATAACAGCTCTGCCAGAGCTCTGGAAACACTATGCAAATGAGACAGCAGGGTCAGAAACAGCAGTAGCTCCTCATAAAGCTTTGGACATACCCAGCATTTCTCTTTTCAACATACAGAGTGAGAAAATTAGAATAGTATGGCACTGCGACTCTTTGTCAATTATGTCAGTGATATCATCCTGCCAGCCTAGTGCTGCACGAGGAGAATGAGAGCACTCCCAACCCCCTCATACCTTCCCCATTCCAGTTATTGTCATCGATACTGCTCATGTCCAAATTCAAGCTGCACGTGATATCCATATAGCCGGCACTGCCACTGGTCTGCCCAGAGTCATAGAATCATTTCAGTTGGAAGAGACTGTCAGGATCATCAAGTCCAACCATAACCCAACTCCAGCACTAAACCATGTCCACAAGAACCTCATCTAAATGCTTTTTAAACACCTCCAGAGTTGGTGACTCCACCACTTCCTTAGGCAGCCTGTTTCCAATTCTTCACAAATTGTTCCTAATATCCAACCTAAACCTTCCCTGGCACAACCTGAGGCCATTTCCTCTCATTCTATCACTTCCCACTTGGGAGAAGAGACCAACACCCTCCATGCTACAACCTCCTTTCAGGTAATTGTAGACAGAGTCAACTTTGTGCCTCTCCCCTTTCCCCTGATTTCTTGAATACAGGGCTGATAGAAGAAGAAAATAAAATTTCATTCTTATTTCAATAAAAATAGAAAAACCCAAACAAAATCTTTACACAAGATTCCCAAGTCTAGTGAGCACATTTCTCCTTCACCAGGTCTTCTTACTGCCTAACCAGCTTCAGCTTCTTTCCCTGATCTTCCTTGAGGCTTTCATGTCACCATCTCTCAAGATTTCTGTTGCTTAAAGCTGAATTACCACAGGGACTCAACAGGAGCCAAAACTCAAAGGCCTGTAATGAGCCGGTTGCAGCTGTTACTAAATCTTTGTTGCTCCTCCTCCCCGCACCCTTCACTTTGCCTTAGAAAAAAATAAAATAAAAAAATCAGATTCTGTACGGTTGTATGGTATAAGTGCTTTCCTGCAGTATGTTGAGTGAAGGAGAATCAAAGACAGCAATAGCCAGTGGCACTACAAAGAAATAAAACTGTCAAGTCAAGCAAGGAAATACAGCCTTATCAAAATGATTTCTGAACCTTTTTGAAGAGATTCGTTTTCCATTTTCTACTCATGCTGCCTCAGGCACCTCACTGGAGTCTGAAGATGGAAGCAAAGCTCAATCCACTTTGACTGTCAAAAGCAAACACAACATCATCCTTACCTCCTAAAGTTCTTCCCTTTGTCAAGTACAGGCAGACAAAAAAAGCACAAAAAACCCAAAAATGTTTGGGGTTTTGTGGTGATTTTTGCTTTATGTTTTATGGCCATGTGGAAATCAGGAATAACTTCCTCTTTATTTCAAATCTGCAGTTCAGCATTAAAATCACTAATAAACAGATGACCATTAGATTTTATCCAGTTTTAGCCAGTTAAGAGCACTTGTTTCTTATTGGACGCTAAGAAGGCCAAATTTCACTCTCTAATACACCAGTGAAAATACATGATACATTATTCCATTGATAGGTACACTTGATTACCAACTGCACAAAAGGTGGAATTTAACCCTATAGATTTAAGAAGCTCTTAAACATCAGAAAACCAGAAGAAGAAAATGAAAATACGATTTGCTTCCTGAAAAATAGTAGAGTTGATAGTGTCACTGCTAAAAGGACTTGAATAAAAGACACATTTAATGCTATGCTTTTGGTTCTGAGCTGTAAGAACAAAACCACTATAGAATGTATGGTGCATTTATTCTACTCCTACCTGTATAAACTATTTATTAAATGGCCTCATAATCTGATCCAATTTGTTCTAAAAGCAGTTGAGACCCTCCACATCGACTTTAGTAGAGACAGCTTGGGTTTTTTTCCTCTTTTGACTTCAGCTTATGGATCAACAAAATAAGTAAATGCACATTCAAACTGCAAAACAAAGGGCTAGGTAAAATTACCACTGATTATTGTAGCTACATGCAGTGTTTGTACAGTGCTTTGAAAATTATGAAGGAGAGAGGCATCTGCACAGCAGAGTCGTACTAAATAACTCATAATTTCACGTGTTTATAATTTGTGATTGCACCTGTTCATAAAGGCAGAATAAGTCCCTACTGATCGTGCAGATTTACTAGAGGTAATGGAAGCCCATGGCCTCCTCTTCTTTTTTCAGGTATGCAGAAGGCCGGGTGGAAGATCTGTGATGCTGTTATGTCCCATCAGTGATATAACTTCAAAAACCATAATCTGGTGTGATACCTTAACGTTTCAAAAGGTGGGAAGTGGACAGGAGGAAAAGAAACAAAACCCAGAGCCAATGCTTCCAAGTGTTAAGAGTAGGATCATACAAAGCTTCAATTACTCGTGTCTCTGTTGTGCAGAAACTCCCGGAGAGACCTTGAAATCGGATGCTCTGGCTCTTTTGGTTTGTCCAAAGCGGGCAAAGCAGGAAAGGGCTGTAGACAGTCAGAGATGAACGAGTACCTGAAAAGCACATGGGCATTCATTCAAAGAAAAAGCATTACGTGTGTCACCTGCAATTGTTCAGGGGCATTTCTCAGGAGCTTATCAGCCAGTAACACCTGTTTCAAAGTTTACACCACCGTCAGATGCATCCAACAAATGGATGCCTAATGGTGGCAGTGTCATTGCTCTTACCCATTGCTTTGTTGTGAGATATGCCACAGAAGGAGGTGCCAAAGGAGGTGCCATACCTCCTTATAGTACATTTTATGTGTGATTCATTGACCTTGTGTGCTGTCTATACTATTCCTCACTATAAATTTGATTATTTTGTTTTTCTTTACCTCAGTGCCACCTGCCCCTCGCAACTCCATGTACATGCATGTCTTGAACTCTGGCCCAAAACTTTGAGGACTTCTACCTAAAGAAGACTTCCCAAAGAAGGAGCAAGAGCCTCCATAGTCCATATAAACCCAGCTCAGGTATTCTCTTTGGAAGCGAGCCTTGCCGATTTGAAGCCTGAGGCTGAGAAGGGAATTGACACTTGGTTGGAGAAGGGGAAAACAGGTTTCACCGAAGATAAGCAAACAACACATAAATTCTTAGCTCTTGGTGGTAGCTGGGAGAGAGAGAAGAAAACAATTACTAAACTCCCCCGGATAAATCTATACTGGAATTGGCAGGCAGTTTTAGAGAGGGTGTTCTCTTACAGTACAAAGTCCTAATGAAGTACAGACTTGATTTCTAATAGAAGCTCTGGGTGTTATCATAACATGACTCATAAGAGCAAGTAGGACAAAAGTTCAAGAGATACTGAATGAATTTACAATTGAAGGAATAAGTATCAGCTTACACTGCATTTCCTACCCTTTATTGAAAGTAACATAATATTCAGCAAATCTTCACCAAATCACACAGCTAACCTGAACAGTTTGCTATATTTACAAATAAAGTAGAAGAAATTCTAGGTCCTCTGGAGAAAAGCCTGAAAACATTAATGTAACATAGGAAAAAAAAAAAAAAAAGAGAGAGATGGTCAAAGCCATGGGTTATTTGGCTGCTTATTTATTAACCTAAGTTTTCTGAACATGTGAAGTTATAATTACTGATGAGTGTAAAGCAGTGATCTATCCTATATACTTACTGCACTTTGTTGTCTTATTTCATTAAAACAAATGAAATTGTGTGAGAATGTGCTGTTGGAAAGTAACTGCAGTTTTCACAGTATAGACACCAAAAGCCTACACATTTCTAGAAGACAGTTTCAAGAGGATGACTTTAAAGATATTAATTTCATTTTTAAAGACATCAGCTGGTCAACTGCTTTCAGAAACAGTTTTAAATTGGACAATGTGCACCGATTAAGTTTAATATCATTGCCAAGATTCTGGATGGTCATGTACTTTCTTATACAAGTTATTTCAAACCTGAAAGACTAAGGTTAAATATTGACATAGCCATGTTCTCCTTAAAGTCCAAGAGTTTTACCACTGACTTTCCCTGTGGCAAGCTTAGAGGAATACCAAATGATTTCTGCAAATCCTCCTCTGCATTCAGAAAACTACATTATTCCTGTTCAGATGTGAATCTGTTCGAGGTTCAAGGTGATTTGATTCTCATGGTCATGCATCGCTGTCTCTCATGAGGTGTACTACAGAAGGAGGATACAGGGGAAGAGCTCTGTCAAGGAAATAAAGCAGACACTCTGCCTTGGGACCTGTATTGTCATTTCACGAATATCAATGTCATGAAATGTTCCCTTCACAATGTATTTCCCTGCAGCATGCATGAGACTGAACAGAAAAAATGAGCACCTTCAACATTCATTAGTAGAACCAGCTGCTATTTTGTCAAAGCCAGCAGAAACAATAATAGTATGAATAACAGCCCCTCAGCCCCTCTGCAACATGAGCACATACACATGCAAAAATAACATACCCTTGAGTTTTATACCAAACCCATGCTTTTGTATCAAGTGCTAGATAACAGTTCAGCTTTAAAATGGATGAGGGAATTTCCTATGGGAGAATAATCTCCAGATGGACATTCGCAAAGTCCCTACAAATCAGTTACTAGCTCTAAAAGACAGCTCATCTTCCAGGTTTAAAACTAATGTGGGAATTAGAAACCAAAAGAGAATCATTATAAATGCCATCTAATTAGTCTAGAAATCATGTTTTCACCTGGTATTTCTGGGCAAACCATGATCTGATCTGCACACTTGGAGCCCACTGGTCCAAATACAGTTTATGACTGAGACTGGAAGTACGTGCTCAGCATCAAAGACAAAATGCAGTGAGCACTTTCACATCCCTGGGAGGGGAAAAGTCCCATGTCAGGAAGAAGCATGCAACTGTGCTTCCGATATCCATTATTTTCTTGTTATTGAAAATGGCTGTTCTGCTATTGTTTTCTTTTGTTTAAAGAAAATGAAAAAAGCTTATTAGAGAGAATCTGGTTGCCTGGTACTTAAAGCCACAAAACGTGCTTTTAGATTAACAATATAAGACTACAGATACCACCACTACTAGCTTTGAAGGCAAATATTGCTAAATATGAATTTTAAGAGGTTGGGAACAAGATAATATGGCAAGTACTGTCTACACTGGCAAAGTAGCAGTTTGTTGAAAGAACAGCAGCAGTGGGAAGCAGAAGCTGCTGGAAGTGTTTTTAATGGATAGTTGATTTACCCCTTGCGGTCTTAAGGAGCTGGTTCTATATAGCTGCCGTAGGCACAGCCTTTGTAAGTGCCTGGGAACAGGCTCCAAATTCTGCTCCTGCCACTAATTGTAATTATATGAATATATCATTCCAGAATGGCTATTTAATATTTTGAAATATGTGATATCCTAGGACTAATGCACCTATGTGCTATAAGTACAGAATAGCACATTACAGAGTGTGCTGTTGGTCTGCAATTCCGCTTGAATTTAATATTGCCAGTTTTTCCAGACTTGAGAAAAAGTGTTCTAAAAGATGCACAGCCTGATTTATTCCCTCTGCTTAGGGCCTCAGATATGCTCCTGCTGTAATCAATCACACCAAAGACAACAAATGAAAATAGGTTGTAGCTGGTGTTCAACATAACAAGCAGCTACTTATCATAAGATGTGCATTAGCTGTGGGAAGGATGATTATTCCCATATTGCAGATAAGGAAACTAAACTCCATACTCAACACATGGTGCAGATGGTAACAAAAGAAACAAATGCACACGCTCTCAGAATCTACACAAGTCTGTAGCTATCCCAGTGCATGAACTTGTATCACTCTAGTGGCATTAGCCTTGGGCAACTAAAACAAGCCCCTGACTACAGTTTGCGTATGCATTGCTATCAAGTAATTTATGAAATATTTATTTGTACCACCAGCTCATTTTATTTACCTGAAAAGAAACCAAAGTTATCCTCTTAAATGGCACTTTTCTACCAAGATTCCTTCCTCTCCTTCTGACACAAGACTCTTAGGACAAGGCTTATCAAGAACGGTAAATCTTTGCTAAGGCCACACACACAGAGGCTCACAGGAACTTGCTACTGAACTATATCCCAAAGAAAATAGAATTAAACAAAATATAAGAACTAATTAATTTCTACTTGCAACAATTTGCATATACATAATAATTCCTAAGGACTACTTCGGAAATTAACCATAAATGCTTGAACACTCCTTGAAGCAGAATACTCTACAAAGTAAATGAATTTTAAAAATAAACCCTTCAACGTCACAAATACATATTAACACAGCAATTCAAGCTAAACACGGAACACACTGATTATTACCCTTACAATTATGTTAATTAAGCAACAGTACACTAACCATTATGCATTGTCACAGTCTGATACAACAAAACCACTATATTTTCCGCAAGTCTATATTCATTCATACAGTGACAAATCCTTTCTTTGTTTTGAAAACGTTTGGAAATCAGTAATTTTCACATCACTGCAGTTACTATCTTCAAGTTTTTTTGTTAATGGCAACTTCTTTTTTTTTAATCTTATGCAAACTTATAGCAACATACAGAGTCTGGATCTTCCATCAAAACTAAAATAAAGCAGCTGGATAAAAGGCACCTATGTTCCACAAGCATTGCCACTCACAACTCAGACTGCGTTTGATGAGATTCTTGCTTGCATTTAAGGTATTTAAGTGTGCTGAACATCCCCCACCCTCAAATCTTTGAAACCAGATCATAAAGACAATGAAACCAGCTTGACTACTAATGAAATAACTGTTGTGGTTCGAGAAGTTCCACTGATAAATATACAGCTGTCTGATGCAAACTAAGAAGTAAACACTCTAGCAAGCTGTCTCCTCTACATTCTACCAAAAGGTTTAAAAAATGTCAAGAGCATCAGCAATAGTTGATGCACCAATTATTTTTTAAATATTTTTTTTTAAATATATTCAAAACATATCACTTAAAACTAGCACATCCCAGAATTCACGACGGACATGAAATCTGATAAAGCAGCATTTAAATCTTAGATACTTTAAGAATGAAGATGTTTTAAGATAAACATTTTGAAAATGACACATCTCATCACTTTTCAAGGTTTTATTTCAAACAGCCACTTTTTTTTTTTTTGTGGCAATATGTCCTGAATTTCCTCTATCATTTCAAAGAATAATATTTTGTAATCATCAAAAACAAAAAGGAGAGGTGATAATTCTACTTGACATTGCTGCAAAAAATTCAATACTTCATAAGACTGAACTGGTGGATACATACAAAGAGAAAGACAGGGAAAATAAAAATGTGCCAATTATTTTTTTCTCAAACAGGCTGGCTAGTTCAATGACACAATAAAATCACTTAACCACTGAGTTCAGAAAACAAAAAATACAGAATATAAGGAAAAAGTCAGCATTTTATAATTTGTTGAATTTGCTCTACATTTTTCACTACTCACTTTAGCTTCCCCCCTGCCAAACCCAGCATGCTATGTGTCTTCCTATTCCCCATGATAATTTATATTACTTTAAAAATGCATTCAGGCTCAAGGACAGGTCCAAACATTTCGTTCAGCCACAAGGAAAAATCTGAATCCACAGTAAGATACATTTTTCACACAAGCTGCTGTTCAATCGTAACAAACGCTTAATAGCGTTCTTCTAGATGATGCCTACACATATACACTTGGATTTTTTCAGAGGTTTAAAAAAAAAAAAAAAGCCCAAAAAAAAAGAGTTCAAAATCAATCTGAGTAATTTCACAGAAAAAAGATAAGGTGAAGGAGGCCAGTACTCCTCAACAACTGCAGAACACAGGAAGCGTCACTTCTCAGCTTCCAAACTTCAGCCACTTCTAACAAGCTCTCAGTTTATACAGGGAAGTGGCACCACCAGGGTCTTGCCACATTTGGAAAACATTGACATTTTGTGTGTAACATAACCACTTCATGTAGACTCCAAAACTATTTCACTGAAGCTATAGAAAGCACATGGAAAGGGTGAACCACTAGAGAGTACCCAGTTCATGCCACCATAGCAGGAAAGCAACGCGTGACACCAGTAATCTGAGCCTCAGGTTCCACTGGGGTGGTTAATCTCCCCCATTTACAGGTAACTTCCTACATGGCAAAGATCAGATAACCCAGTCCCAGCAGATTTCATTTAACAAGGGTGGAGCCAAAAGACCTTGTGGAATAGGCTCCTCTGCTCAGCTTCAATGTATTCAAGGTTGATTGACTGCTTTTTGCCACCAATAGAAACAGACTGAGAAGGGGCCTAGTGGTTAGAGCTGAGCTAATTAGTTAGCTCAAAAAAGGTACACAAGTCATATTTCTGTTAGCCATTCTATAACGACAATCTACACTGAACTTTGTCTATGGTAAATGAGTGACCCTAAAGGCAAAATTGTCATAATGGATTTTTCTCTGTCTAGTAATAACAGATAGAGAAGATAGCAATCAGAATGACTTTTCTTGACACTATGTTATTTAGATTTTGCTAGGCCACTCTCCATCATCTTTGCTAAGTTGTGGGAAATGCCAGAGGTGCCTGAGGACTGGAGGAAAGCAAATGTCACTCCAGTCTTCAAAAAGGGCAAGAAGGAGGACCCAGGTAACTATAGATCAGTCAGCCTCACATCCATCCCTGGAAAGGTGATGGAACAACTTATCCTTGGTGCCATCTCAGGGCATATCAAGGATAAGAGGGTCACTAGGGGCAGTCAACAGGGCTTCACCAAGGGGAAGTCATGCCCGACCAACCTCATTGCCTTTTATGAGGACATAACCAGGTGGATAGACGATGGCAAAGCAGTGAGTGTGGTCTACCTTTACTTCAGTAAAGCATTTGACACCGTCTCCCACAGCATCCTTGCTGCTAAACTGAGGAAGTGTGGTCTGGACGATCAGGTAGTGAGGTGAACTGTGAACTGGCTGAAGGAAAGAAGCCAGAGTCGTGGGCAATGGGGCAGAGTCTAGTTGGAGGCCTGTATCTAGTGGAGTGCCTCAGGGGTCAGTAGTCGGACCAGTACTATTCAATACATTCAACAACAACTTGAATGAGGGAATAGAGTGTATTATCAGTAAGTTTGCTGATGACACCAAGCTGGGAGGAGTGGCTGACACGCCAGAAGGCTGTGCTGCCATCCAGTGAGACCTGGACAGGCTGGAGAGTTGGGTGGGGAAAAATTTAATGAAATACAACAAGGGCAAGTGTAGAGTCTTGTATCTGGGCAGGAACAACCCCAGGTTCCAGTATAAGTTGGGGAACGACCTATTAGAGAGCAGTGTAGGGGAAAGGGACCTGGGGGTCCTGGTGGACAGCAGGATGACCATGAGCCAGCACTGTGCCCTTGTGGCCAGGAAGGCCAATGGCATCCTGGGGTGTATTACAAGGGGGGTGGTTAGTAGGTCAAGAGAGGTTCTCCTTCCCCTCTACTCTGCCCTGGTGAGACCCCATCTGGAATATTGTGTCCAGTTCTGGGCCCCTCAGTTCAAGAAGGACAGGGAACTGCTGGAGAGAGTCCAGCACAGAGCCATGAAGACGATTAAGGGAGTGGAGCATCTACCTTATGAGAAGAGGCTGAAGGAGCTGGGTCTCTTTAGCTTGGAGGAGACTGAGTGGTGACCTCATTCATGTTTATAAATATGTAAAGGGCGAGTGTCAGGAGGTTGAAGCCAGGCTCTTCCTGGTAACAACCAATGACAGGAGACAGGGTGACGGGTATAAACTGGAACACGAGAGGTTCCACTTTAATTTGAGACGAAACTTCTTCTCAGAGTAAAAGAGCACTGGAACAGGCTGCCCAGGGAGGTTGTGGAGTCTCCTGTTCTGGAGACATTCAGAACCCGCCCGGACACATTCCTGTGTAACCTCATCTGGGTGTTCCTGCTCCAGCAGGGGGATTGGACTAGATGATCTTTCGAGGTCCCTTCCAATCCCTAACATTCTGTGATTCTGTAATTTGCTTTTCTGAGATCTCTGCTCTGAGACTTGCAATATTCTTGGCATTCATATGCTGCAGAACCAGAGATCTACTTTAAAGAAAAATGAAACAAACACTGAAACACAATTATTAAGTTATTAGGAAAAGTATTTCACTTAAGTTAGCAGTGAGAAAAAATTCTGAAAGATCAAATAATTATTCTACAAAAGTGGGATACCAATCTATTTCTATAAATTACTAAGCTTGAGCTTAGATTCAACTGAGGGAAACGGGTGTAAGTAGCAGGTTACTGCAAACATGGTTAATTCTAGGCCAGTTGTGCCATTCTTCTGATGTGGGGAGTATGTCATCAGACATATTAAAATGCACTTACCTTCCAAAGTACCTGAAAAAACATACGGTAGCTAGAATATGCCCTCACCAGAATTACATCGGCAAGAGGTGGAATCATGGGATCTATACCTCCAAAATTAAAATTTGCTTACATGCTCCGTACCAATGAACCTTAGTTTGGATTTTCTCCCAAGAAAATAATTAACATTTGCGTGGATTTGACAAGCACTCATGACTGCATCTGGACTATTTCTATTATAAGACATGATGGGAATGTATGGCTAGGAGGATAAATTCTCCAGTTCAGTGCTCCCTGAAAGCCTTCCTCTCTGCCTTCTGGCCAGAACCCATACGATAGCTTTTTTGTTACTCTATTACATTACCTAAACTAGTTTGCACAGTAATTACTCTGCCTTTGTACCTTGCCTAGCGTGTACTTTCCAGAACAGCAACCCAGAGCAAAAGGGGCAATAAGATCACATCTGACTTTTTCTCTGTCTTCTGCAGTGGCCCCAGATGAAAGTCATTATTCAGGTCACGGTGGTGGCCTCTGCTGTTGCACTACCTCTAGGTAACTTTCAGCATTAAAAATGGCAAAGCTGTGGTGCTTGTAACAAGCTGGCAGAGCACGTACAGAAATGTGCTGTGACACGGTAGATACTGTTCCTGGTTTGAAAAGTAAAGGCCAGTTCCTCAGCTGACATGTTGATTATAGAGGCTTCATTACTGATGTTGAAGTGTGGATGTTTTTACAAATTATTAAACAACAAGATGTAACACTCAGAAAAATCAATATTACCAAAGAAACCAAACCAAAACTGATGGGAGCACAAGCCACTTCAGTAATTTAAGTCAACATATCCGTATCTTCCACTGAAGAAGAATTGAGCACTGCAATTTAGAAGTCATTTCACTTTATAAGCAAAAAATCCTCTCAATCAGATGCAAAATTCCCTTCTGAAGCCATTTGGACCTATTTTTTTTTTTTTTTTTATTAGTGGCTTATTTGCCTGCATTATACCTCTTTCTGTGATGGAAAAGTCTTCCTCCTTCCCACCCCCTCCCCCAAGAAGAATGTCAAGGAAGTTAGAAATGGCATAAAGGTCTAGAGCTGATTCTAATTCGTAAAGCATTGGTATGATAATGAACAAAGGCATCTGTAGTTTAATTTTCCATAGTGATTTAATGACTACTTTGAGAATGAATACAATACTTTAAAAATTAAAGTTTCTTGGCTTTTGTCCTTCATACAGTTAGCCAGTTAACAGCTCTGCAAAGAAAAAGCAGGTACCTTTGACTGTGTGAAGAGAGGAACTTTTTTTGAGTAAGCCTTACCTAAATCACAGACATGCCAGCTTACCTTTTCCTTGAGGCCCAGTGTTGCCAATACTGCACAAACTTCTTAAAATTGTGCCATATGCACAAAATTTGGAAGTATTCCATAGCAAAACAACTGGTTAACCTAAGTTTCCTCCATATAGTCATCAGTAAAAGGATTTCAGTGATTAATCATCGTTTGAAACAAAACTAACATTCATCCCACCTAACAAAGAAATATTTCTCCTTGCCTTCCAGTATTCTGAATCTTAAGCATGCATTAAAAAGGCGAGAAAATCCATTCCTCAGTGTTTTTAGCGAACTCCTCTACCTTCTGTGTATTTAGAAATAATACATTTAATTATTTCAGTTTTAATGATACAGATTCAAAAATAAATTTTCCCTGTAATGCTGTGATGATCTTTCTACCAAGGTGATCTACTATAATATCTAACGCAGATTTCCATGCTGATTAACGAAGTTTGGTACATTAAAGTACAAAATGCTTTATACTGCTTTTAACATACTGTATATTAATTGATTTCTAGAAAGTTTCATATTTTTCTAGTGTCCAATCAAACTGTACGGTGAAATAAACAACTTGAGGTTTGAATGCCTCTTCTTTGACTGCTCTCCCTGCTGCACAAACATGCTGAGTTTATGTTCGATAATCACCACCTGTCTCAGCATTTATATTCATGTTTTATTGGCAGGCAAAATAAATTTAACCTGAAGATGAGCAGAGAGGTGCATAGGAGACAATGACTCCTAAAAGCTAAATTCAGATCAATAGATATGAATGTCAAATTTTGATCTCCTAGTGCTCCCCTTGGAAAGTGAACATAGCATTTTCTATTCCATATCCACAGTAACAAACCTTGCTGGTTTGGTATGTTTAATAGTTGTCATTGTGAACTGTCCTACTTAAAACTTCCAAGTGTATGAATTTAAATGTTTTCTTATTCCTTTCTAAAATCTGCTTAACGTTTGTTGTTACTATTTTGTGTTAATGACTACCAAAGTTACTTTTCTTGATCCTCAATGTTTGCCTCACACCAGCATTCTCAACCAAATTCCCCTACTGCATGTTACCATAAATCTGAACTCTTTGGTTTTCTTAGAAGTGAAGGTGAGCATTTGTGTCCGGATTCTCAGTGGTATTTGTGCATTAATTTCCAAGGGAGTTAAGTGAATGAACAGTTGACAAATTGTATCAGGGACCTTTCAAAATCTGACCCTATGACCTCTAACTACAGTATTTATTTTAGGTTGCATACAAACTGTGTGCACATAAACATATGAACTCCTGGGTCCTGCTCCATTCATCATCCATATCAAGAACTTAGCTAAAAGATATGGCTTTTATTTGGTTATGCACATGTATTTCTGTTTTGTCAGGTAATGGAAAGACTGGGTGGCCTGGGGGAGCTCATGTATATGTGGTTCTTAAGACTGCGGCCAAAATGTTTATTGTTCAACTAGAACTGGAAGTTGAGGTGGTTAGAATCTCCAACTTCAGATACAGTCTCAAATTACTCTGGCCCAACTGATTCTTGTACTCCTCAAATTAGGTGTTCCTTGACCTCCTCTTTGGATAGAAAGACACACATTTCTTTCCTATTTCTTCAGTGGTAAACAAGCCAGGATAAACTAAAGCACATTTTTTCACGTGTCTAAGATTCCTGCCTCTGGTTTCAGTGAAAAATACAGACCCTAACAACTGGAGGTAAGCAGCGTTCCTCCTGTATGGTATAAATTCATTTCCCTTTTGAAGTTTTACAAAACAGTAATAACAAAAGGAAAGGCATAGAACACGGTACCTGAGGCACAGGCTACTTTTGAGCCTGCAGCATACTATAGGTATGAAATTATCATTTCAAAGAAGTATAATATACATAATGTGAAATGTTCCAGTATGCTTTCCATGTTCAATTCCCCAGAATACCTTGCAATCTGCCAAAGGCCAGAAAAGTGTGACCTTCATTTTAAGATCATATGCCAAAAAAAAAAAAAAAAAAAAAAAAAAAAATTACAAAGAATACTAAGAGAAGGAGCTTTTGTACTGCCTACATTTTATGAGTCTGCAGCTCCTTCTGGTCTCCATAAGGTATCGTAACAAAAGAAGATGGTGCAGCAGGTAGACCTCGATTGGAGGTAGTCCAGGTGGGAAGACATGTCCCTCACTGAAGTACAGTAGAAGTAGTGTACTGTACAGTAGAGCCCACAAAATGCATAGGAAACAGCCAGAAAAATATATATCTACAAGTTAATTTGACATGTTAGCATTATTCACCTGTCTGGTCTTGTGTTGAGAGCTTAACCTGTTTTTGGGGGAATACGTAATGAATGGTTGGTTTATGGACCGACAATGTAACTTTTAAAGTCTGAGCACTTTGTATAGAAGTAAGATATAGAACAGTACATTCTCCCCAAGGACAATACAGAAACTACCTGTTGCTTCTCAGGTTAATAGTGCCTTTTTTTTTTCACCTTGAAATGTTAACATCAACTGTTTTAGTGTATTTTATATGTATGTATCAAGATTTTCCTCTCCAGTTTCCAAGTGGGAGTGCAATGTGTTTCATTATAGCCTTGGATCAAAGTGCTGATTCTAACAATGGTTCTTAATGCAAATTTCCAGAACAAGCAGAAGCAAACCACGCCTGTCCACTTTGAGTGAGATGCAGGTAGCAAACACATGCAAATAAGGAAAATAAACCAGCAGGAAGGTTTTCCAGATAATTCTCATTGTCCAAAAGCTTTAAACTGGTTGAATCCTTAAAAGTAAGCTAGTTAATGTAAAATGAGGTTGCATCATCGAATTTGAAGTAGTGTCACAGCCTTGCGTTATTTCAGAGCCTCAGCCATGGCTGACATTGGCAGTGCCTCTAACTTCGCAAGCAGGAGAAAAGCCTATCTTTCTACTTTGTCCCTGGCTTAAGGCAATGAATGTCGTGGAAAGGAATTTTTCCTTTGGCTGTTACTCCTGGATGGCGCTGTGCCAGCATGAAGCAAAAACCCTGGAAATGGTTTTGTATGCTCTTTTGGGTGTGAATGAGTTCTGTCAACAGGCTACACGCAGGGCAGCTGTAGGTAGATGCTTCCTTGCTGCATTCACAGTGAGGAGTAGGAAGAGAGCTGTTTTAACACAAGAATTTATCTTATGAGGTTCCTTAAAATACATATTTTTATTTTGGTCTTTCAAATAATGACATCTTTCTTGGCTGCTAGGCCTCCACAGGTACAGCTTTATAGAGCAGTTCTGTCCACCTCAAAGAGAGCTTTCTGGAAACCTGGCAGACACTGGAAGGGAAAGGATGTTGTATTAATGAGAAATTACAGATAGCTTGCATTTGTTACTTTTGTGTTTGTTTTCTTGAAAGCAGTGATCTCTTTTTTTATCCTAATTTCATGAACAGCTTCTGCATATGCAAGGCTTTCTCTATATGTAATACAGGGCTTGGGAGCACACACATCATAACATTCTGCATCCTTCACCCCAGTTACCTTCAAATATACTGCCAGATAGGGGCTTTCACAGTCCAGCCATACTGAGGACAGTGGTGAACTCCTTCAGTAGGTCTAATTTGAAGAATTTGGTTCTGAACTATACAACTATTTCACTTTGAAGGCAGTATGGATGCACCTGAACCTCAGCAGATTCCATTACTGTAGGGAAAAAAAAAAAAAGGCAGCTAGTTCCTGGTTCTTCCTGCACCAAAATTTGGGGATGATTAGTACCTTAGTCAATGCACCTATCTTGTTCTCTAAGAATATCCGTTTCCCAGGTGATTTCACCTTCTCTCTGGGCATGCAATAAGTTTCCTTGCCTCTAACAAAAATAGCCCTGAAACCACAGAGGGGAAAAGCCATAGCTTACGCTCTTTCCTGTAAATTCCCACTTCAGCTCCTTTTATTCTTTATGAGTCATCATCACTTACTACTTCAGTTGCCCTGCAGCTCCTGGAACTCATGCAAAAAACTTCCCAAAGTTACACTTAGGTCATTTGCTGATATCATAGACACTTTAACAACCACTTCAAGCAGCAATTCACTTGACCCAATGCGCCTATCAAAATATCAGCTACTGGTGGACTTACCGGGGAAAAAGAAGAAAAGCTGTTTAAATTAAAAAGTAATGTTTTCTATTAGGACATTTCATCAAATGCTTAACATTTAGTAACAACCAGACAATAAATGAAAGGAAACACAAAATGACTCATGACACTAGCATGGCCTTCATTTTATTTATATAATGAAAAAGATAATTGACCCAGCAGCACCCACAGTCTGCAACAATTTAAATTCCTGGCACCACTTCCCCCTGTGACAGCATAACAGGATCCCCATATAATTTTAGGGGAACACAGTCACTCTCAGCACATGACAGCCTGAGGTACAGCACTGAGTACTTATTTCTTAAGACCAAGTAGCACTGAACTCAACTGAGAAGTCACTATTTAGCCTGTTTCTGCAGACTTTCAACTTTGTGAGCCCGTCATGCTGAGGTTGGAGCTCAAGACCCAAACTGTGGCTTAATATATGCTGTTCACCACAGAACTTCTGCCCCATAAGATCCCTTTTCTAGGAAATACAGACTGTGAACACTTGACTTTGAAAGTCTCTAAGTTCTCATCTCAACCTCTGTGTTGGATTTAATTTCTTGGTTTCAGAACAGGGAGTTCTAGGCAGCCCTCAACACTCAGCTATCAGAGTTTTGGCTGAGGCTGCTCTTTTTAATAATCAGTTGCAAGAATGAATTTGCTTCTGTTGTTGGGGTGTTTAGGAGAAATGCTCCAAGGTTCTTCTCTGCTGTTGTGACAGTGAGGATCTTATTTTAAAAAGGAATTCACAGACTCCTGAGGTAATAACTTGAACCAGCAAAGGTGGACCTTTGAGCACAGGTAACTACATTAGTCATTATATAACATCAATAAAATTAAGACAGATGACAGTGCTGTTCCTTGTATATCAGGCAGGAATCTAATTCCTCCCCCCCACCCCCCCCAAATCACACTGTATTCCTTACCCTGAGAAAGTTTGGTATAATTAGACTTCTACTAAGTAAGGAAGAATGCTTCACAGGTTGCTATTTCCTTCCTCTTTCCACACAAATGAATAGCCAGGGTTTCTGACAATTCATCAATGTTCTCTGCTGTGGACAGTATGATATGGTCCTTAGTCAGATTTTTAAGTGGGGAAAACCAGAAATACGGAGTCACTGTCTGGTAAAGGATGATTCAGGGTTTTTTTTTAAATTTTAATTCTTCTTCTTCTTATTTTTTTTTTAAATCCTTTCAGTTTAGGGCAAAGAATAAATATTACAAGTGTATAGAGAGAGAAGGAAGGACTTCAGAATCTACATAAAATGAAATACAGTTGCTGGGCTGTTGCTAAACAGCTGCTGTATCATAGGCTGGAATGGCATTTAAGTAATCAAAAACTTTAATCTATTCTTTCGATTACACTGATGGAATTAATTCAGACACAAAACTTTAATTATCAAGACATTTTTATTATTGATATTGGTTGAAGTATATTTTTAAAATACAGTAAAACTTGAAAAACTGTAAACACTGAATTAGAATTTAAGTGACAGCCTAACAAAATGTATCTGCACAGTTTTAGTGTAGATAAATACTAGTATTCATAAAAAAGTGACAATAGGTCACTAGGTTATTTTAATTAAACCTAATAGAGCTTAGAAACCAACCTCTGAAACTCCATTCCAGCCTGACTGTTTTGTTTTACAGAGGCAGAGATAAAATACTTCTGCTCTTTGACTTGCTCCCTATTCTGTTACAGATGCAGTTTGCTCTTAAGTTTTCGTATTAGCAGCAGCTTAACTTCTCCTTGTACACAGAAGTGCTGTGGAAAAATATAAATAACTTGAATGTTCCAGGAGATACAAATAACAGTCCCTACTAGCAAAAACTTGTTGCTCAAGAAGAAAGAACTCATGCCCTTATACGGTGCTGTAAGTAACTTCTTTTTCAAGAAGGTAAAGCTTTTTGAATTGCCAAGTGATGTACTCACCCTAATGGCTAGGAGCTCTGTCTGGAAAGAAAAACCCTAAAGTCCAGGCCCAGAGTAGTAATAGTATTGCTGCTTCCTGCTCCTGTAAATGTTAAGGAGGAACCAAAAAACATTCATTCACACACGCAACCCCCAAAAAAGAAAAAAAAAAAGCACCACATGGGGAACTAACCACATTGCAGGACAATTCCAAACCCTGAAAAGTTTCAGAGATTACACAGCTGTCTACATAATGGACAAATATATCTGATATGTTAAGAATGAATCATTGAGAGTGGAATGGATACAGCGTTACTTTTAATCCACTGGTATGGATTATAATGAAAGGACTCAATGGGGAACAGGGTTACTGCAAACCCTTGATTTCTCCTGTCTTTACCTGTTATTCTCCAGGAGCTCTTAAAACCATAAATACTATTCAAATCTGTTCAATTACATTCTTTCATTAAATAAAGTAAATGTTCACAAAGCATCATAAGCATATCTACCACTTCATTATCTATTTAGGACCAGATTCTGACTAAGATACTGCACTTCAATAAAAGTGGGATAATATGGCCTTAAGTGTATAAAAATACACCAACATCTATACAAATGTTTCAATGTCTCCCAGTCCTCAGGAGCTTACAGCCAACATGACTGCACATTTACTGATTGTGAAGGAGTTAAAGTGCTGATAACTAGGTACTCAGTGAATTCTCCATGTTGTCTCTTCACTCACAAGTGCTAGAGACTCGTACAGTAAACATATTTAGGGAGACTAATCTACTCTGAACTTCTTTGTTACAATTCAGAAAACTAAATTTATGAGCCCACCCCACCGTCACTTGAGAGAAACAGACACCTAACTTAACTGTCAAAATTAAGCATGAAATTACCTCCTTACACTGCCACCACCAATTATATTCCAATAAAATCAGCTTTTAGCTAAGCACATCAATACTGGCATGCGGAGCCTTTCTACCCACAGGTCACTCACTCCAATCTGTACAAGTCTGAAAGAAAAAGCTGCTGTATGTAAAAGTGGCGGCCAGTGTTCGGTTTCGAGTGAGTGGTGGTTGCTATGACAATGCTGCCACGACATTTTGCATAACCTTAGAAAAGAGTCCAAAGATTGAATAAATACTGACACCAAGTTCTCCACTTTCCTAAGTAAATGGTCCCCAAAGGTCAGGGAGAAGTCTTACTTGTGGAACAGTCCCAAGAAAATGCAACTGCAGCTGTCTATCTGCTCTGTGAATAAACGAGACATTGAGTTTCAGCATCCAAGTCAGCAGCATTAAAAATCATACTGCAGTAAAACAAAAAGAAGCCCTTTGTAGGCAGCTTCATGAAGAGCACTAAAGACTAAACACAGATCTTAAAGCGCCTTGATGTTTGTCTTGTTAGCTTAAGAAGGAGATGCATTGATGCTTCAAGTTCCCATCCCCTGTGTGTGAGTACATAGGAAACATGAGTTCTCTCCTGCTCTGGTTTTGATGCCAGCTACACAATTAAAATCCAAAACAAATGGGGCGGATGGAGGAAAGGAAGGTTTGCAGTTAATTCTGTCCTTGTATACAAACATGTACTTCTCTTCCTGCTTAAAGATGGAAGGAAGTTCTTTTATACACATCATGCTTCCTTACAGCATTCCCAAAGAAGAGACAAAGAGACTTTTGTTTTCATAACTGGAAAAGGATCAGTTACATTTTTCAGGTCCTACTACACTTAAGGTGACACCGGAGCAGTAAGTACTCCTTGAAAGAAGCAAGGACTGTAGCAACAGAAATGGCTGTTGCAGTGTTGCGGTTGGATTTGGTTTGGTAGTGCAGGCTGCAAAGTTCCTTCACTCACCTCTCAGTCGTACAGACAGACACGCTTTGTTCTGCTGGATGACCAGGAGATACTGGCAACATCCACTTTGCTGTAAATCACACTGACACGTAAATCTTTAACAGGAACTATCTACCAAAGAGCGAGAACTATGTTCACCACATGTTCCCAATTCTCTTGGTTCCTGCAGATGTCAATCCTGCAAACGCATTGGTGATTATCTGCATATAAGTAGCCGAGCCTAGGCTTATGCACATAGTTGGAGTATATCACGTAAAATTTTTTATAGCTTAGTTTATAACACCCACTCATGACTCATTATAAATAACCTGACAGAAAGGACTCCATAGGGGCTCCTAACTCCTATTTTTTAAAAGGAACTTGCCGCCCCAAAAGTTTAAGTCAGTTTTGAAAACTAAACACAGGCATCTTTCAAAATCTGAGTCAAGATCTTCATAAAGTCACATTGCCAGAGACTGATGAAATTCTTCAGAACATCAACGTACAAAGACTACAAACTCTATTAGGGTAAAGAGCAAGTATATGGTTAAAAAACTATAAGACTTCCACAGCTGTCAGAGACTTCATTTTTTTTCAGAATCTGAAAAATGCTACATATATTTAACTTCTATATATTCTAAAGTACAAGTTACACTTCCAGTGTATTACTATTGCCACTTTCTATCATTCAAGATCACAAGCCATTTACCTTTACCGAGTCTCAGATTACCAAACACAATAAAATCAAGCACTTTTAAGTATTTGGCTGCTAAGTTGTAAATACCTATCCTGAAAATGACAGATGCATCCATGATGAAATATTTTCCATCAGGCAGGAGCTTGGCCCAAATGCTTGGCGGCCCAATTCATGGAGAAAACCATGTCCAAGCTCATTCCAAAAGCATATAAATAAACAAAAGAAATCAAAACACAAGCAAAAAAAAAAAAAATGCTTGGGCATTGAAAGCATGCTTTGAACCCTGCCTTAGTAGAATAAAAGTATGTTCCTATTCAGCTGCTACCATTTCCTGCTTCTGAAAGGAATTCCTCCATCCATTGATGGTCTGCGTAATGTAAGCATCCCAGGATCTGGAGCCCATTTGAAAGCAGACTGGCCAGATGGCAGTCAAAAGCTTATATCAGAGGTGCTTACCAAAAGTTTAAGTTATAGTGGTAAATGTCCCAAAACAAGGAAGAGAGAAAGTGGACTACCAATCCCACTCCTGCTGATGCAGACTAACTCAACGAGGGTACAAGCTCAGGTGTAGAGACAGACTGTTACTAATACAAACAGCAATAACACAGAAAAATAAACTATTACAAATGGCTTGCTAAAGGCATATAATCTGTTTAATATATTCACAAACACCGAAGTAAAATGTACCCTTTAATACAATGTACCTCCTTTCAACAGAGTCGCGTTCATGGTTTATTCTGTGCTTGCCACAATTCTTCTTGCAAACTCGTTGCCCATCTGACAAAAACATTATTTGGAAGAGTTTGTAGATGATAATTATTTGTTACTAGTGAAACTTCATGTCAGTTGCCCTCAGTATTTCCACCTACACTTGGAGATGCAGTATGTTAGTCTTTAAGTTAAACACAACACAGTAGAAATGAGAAGGAAAAAAACAACCCAATTTAGAAATAATGTAATGACGACTTTGTTTCTTCATGAGTTTAGTTCTGTTTCACACTTTGTGTGTAGCTGTCCTCGAGATCTTTTATGGCTTATGGCAAAAAATTCAAAACAAAACCAGAACACTTGAAACTACATGCAAGACTATGTGCTTAAGAGAAGATTTTCTGCAAATGCTAGCAGCTTCTCAATTGCAAATGCCCACCTTCATTGCAGAAGATAATTGGAGGATGGCCAGCATCATCCAAAGCAAGTTCACAAAAAATGTGCACACACACACACACACAAAACACCCAAAAAACAAACCAAACCCAAAGTTAGGTCTCCCATCCTAAGAAGAGGTGGATACAAAAATATCTGGTAGAGAACGTAAACCAGATAAAGATCTAAATTCTGTCCCAAGATGGAAAGACAGCAAATTAAATATAACAAAGACTACTGACCAGTGCAGATTTTTCTTGCTTGCAGTGCAAAGATAATACACTGAAAGCCTGTTATCCTTAGCAAAACTTCTGATCTTTTGTTAGTAATCAGATTAAGAGGCTTCTTCTTTGAAAGCTTTCATTAAATGTCACACAGATATGACATGTACCCACTGACAGAGCTCCACACATGTAGGCATTGTGCTGCTCTACAGCAGCTGCCTTTGCTCTGTGATTCCTACTGACTAACCCTTTCGGTCTTTTTACCTTAAGAACTTGGTAGCTTTGGCCTTTTTCTCATGAGCCTCTTCAGTGTGGGTCATTGGTGAGTGGGTTTTATTTACTTACTGCGAGATTTCTTGCACACTAATGATGATGCCAAGTAAGCAACTGCTCAGGAAGACAAGCCTTTGAAAGGGAGAAGTCCTGAATGAATACTGAATCCAGGCAGAACAACAACTCTCATCTTAGCAGAACACCCCAAAGGATCATTCGCCAAGCAATACCAAACTCTCCAAAAAACATCCAAGAGTTAAGTGTTTACAAAAAAAAAATGGTTGCAGGTTTTATAACTAAATGCCTGAAGAGCTACTCCAACTTCTTATAAAGGGAAAGAGCAGTACCATATATTGAATTCACAAATTTAAACAGGACAGCTTTGGATGCAAAAAGTTAATGTGCAATGGAATGGCCATACAGTGTGAAAGCACTGGGATGTGGGGTGAAGAGGAAATCATGACTCTGCTTATCAAATCACAAATAAGCTGTTCAAAATGAAAAATCTTCCACAGATGTACTCTCTTAATCTGTATTTTGAATGAGAGCCAAAGTCAGACTTGATAGTGAAACAGGATCAGAGCTGTTTCAGATCTGCCAGGGCCAAGCTCTTAGACTGTCATTACTAGATTTTGGATTAGATGATAAAATTAATTTTATATACATATATATATATATATATATATAAAGCTTTCTGCTGTATTAATCTGACTTAAAAATCAGATCCACAAGATATGCCTCTTTTAGCTCTCGTTCCATCTCAAATTTAAATTTCCATGTATAGATTAGAATCCAAACTACACTGAATTTTAAGGAACAAAAATTTGTATAGGATTCTCTATTTCTGTCCCACTATTCTCACAAAGTAAAAGGCATTTTGTATTTTAACACACTTACTTCCTGTTCCAGTATTTCCCAGCTTGAAGCAGGTTGGGCTTAATAAAAGGAAAACAAAGGCAACTCCTGCATAAGTTTTGTTAGTTACGTTACGTATTTTATGTTTCATTACAAGGTATTTTTAAATGAAAATTTAAGTCCCTAAGAAGTTTCAGTAGCTGTAATTTTGAACATTTAGTCGGACTGTCATTGTTCAAACAAAACCATCTTTGTCAGATTTCCTTTTTGTGAGCGGAACAATTGCAGGACTGGAATAAAAACTGGCAAAGAAAAATGATTAGCGATGGATGTTCCTGCTACTGTTCCTCAGGGGCTGTCCCCGTCACATTTGAATAAGCCTTCTAAAACTTGATTGCTTTTTTGTAGCAAAGGAAGTGATCGAATTAACCACAGACCATTTGTTTCCCCTGTTAACTCATTTCTTACTGATGTCTAAATACATTGTAGGGTGGTTGTGTGCCTTATTTTTATAGTTTTTTACTTATTAGAGATTGTCTGCATGTCGAAGTTGGTATTCTTCCATTACAATTACCAATGCAAAGACATTATCTCTTATTTCAGATACCCAACTTGAAACATCTCGGCAAAATAGGTAGTTTAGCACTTCTATCACACCCTTTGGAGGAACCAAGGCAGACAACCAAAGAGTGAAGCACCAAAATAAACGGATCATGTTTAAAAAATAGAAATCAACTGAAAGAGTAGGTACTTTTAAGAGGAGGTTAAATATCAATAGCAAATTATGTTCTGCAAAGAAAAAATGTAACACAACAACAGATGCTCACTCAACAGCACAACTGCCTGTGAAACAAGAGGAAACAAAACTAATTTAAATAAACCACACAGCTATCCTTCAGAGAAACAGCTTGTGTAAGAGTCTCCACTGCATTTAAGAAATATTGGGACCTTTGATTTTCTCCAGTCCAGCTCCTGTTGATGTAGCTTATGACTTAGTTACTTATCAGTCCAGAGAAACAGAGAAGTCCTTTCATAATTCTTTACTGTCTACCCAAATTTTGTGCTCAAGCACAGAGGAAGAGAGCACTTTTCGGCGTGTTTGCCCTCTTTTCAGAATAGACGGGTTGGAAGAGGACAGTAAGAGACAGCTTAATTTCCCTTCTGCTACCTGTTCAGATTAAGTGAGACAATGCAGAGGTTGAGAACAGCAGTAAAGGTTACAGCAGAAATAAGAGGTGAATTACTACTACCAGGCAGCAGGAAGGAAACAAGAGGAATTCTGACTCACAGGTGTGTCTGAGTCAGTATTTCTTGTGATGACAGCTGGGAGAGGTGGTAAAATTATGCATTTCCCTTTGCTTGGGCTATGATTTCAAAACACAGTCAGTCGTGAACAGACATCGGCATTATGTGTCTCCTCCAGCTGCAGCAGGAAGACTTGGAAGCACCAGGACTGCATTCCAAATACTTCACAAATGTGTAGGATAAAAGAACAAACAACCTCCCTTCTCCAAGCCTTATATCTACCACTTAAAATTCAGTGGAAGGGAGACTTTATGTTAATATAATTTATGAACAACAACCCATGGTTATAGTTCCTGGTTGTATACAGACCCACCCCATCTTCACTGCTTTTGCATTTCAAATTACTTCCCAATTGCTGCCTCACACCCAAGGTTGCTCTTAAATTCTAACTTTCAGTCACAAGAGCATGTGTCCTGCTTCTTTCACAGAGATAATTACCACATGCATTGCAGTGTCAGTTCTCCCTGAAGGGAGCCACCTATAAATTTGGGAAGCTTGTTGAACTGAGTCATTTTGACTTCTGGTATGCACTACTTATAGCACAGCCTTATTGTCTGGCTGTAGCTGAAAGTGGGTTTTTAAATATTACTGTGAGAGATTCCTGTAGTCTTCTGTAGAGGCCAGAATTGAGAGAACGACACCCTCCTCTCAGAGGCTGGAGACTAACAAAAAGGTTCTCCTAGAACAATAAAAGCCAAGTGATTACAATCCTTATACCCCATTTCCTACACAGGAGGAGTTAAATTGTTCCCATTATAACAAGATGCTCTTCATTTTAATAGTCAGATCCTTCTGAAAAATTAAGGCACACTTTCTTGTTACTAATGACTTCCACTTAGTTCAAATTTGATCCAAAACTATTATACATATAAATATTCAAAACCTTTTACAGCTTCTTCTAAAGAAGCTGCAAATTTAAATTTCGTCTTATATGAGGGATAAAAACGTTTAGGGCCTTTCATTTTAAAGGATTTCTGCCATCAAAGCGGCATGAGTCCATCCTGAATATCAGATTCCTTCAGGTCATTTGGGATCTACCTTTGATTGACAACTGGCCAAGGACACTCTCAGCATCTAGTGACTATCAAGCAAAAGAACTTTGACCTTCTCCTTTTCGTCCATATGATAATGCATCAGACAGCCTAAGTATTGTCAGGCACTCTCAAGGCAGAGAACTGCCACTTTGAACTTATTGAAGCTGTTTCCTAAAGGGAAAGACTCCTTTTTAAAAAAAAAAATAATTATGAATTGTTTGCTACACATTAATTCTTTTTTTGAAGGAGAACCATGAATATACAGGAAGTACAACTTGAAAGAATGAAAAGATCTGGTCCTGGAACTGGCCCTGATGCCAAAACAAAGCATCAGAGCAGAGATGTCCAGTAACACCAGTATTAAATGCTCACCCTATAACAAACAGCACTTTACTCCTAGAAGTAATGCTACTTTAATACTTAAGAACGATAGTCAAACAGAATACTCAAACCCACTTTTGACCTGCTATATGTCATACAGCCTGATCAAAAAAAGATTTCAGAGCCACAGGAGCCATCTGACTGCATACAGTAAGGCACTAAATAAGGATATCGTAAAAATCATACTGGGACTACTGTGGAAAAGAACCCTGTGGACAAGTAAGCAGCAAATGCTGATGAGCTGGGCTTTACCAGTAACTAGTAGTGATTTATTACAAAACAGCTGCATTAGGACATTTAAACTACCTTTTTTTTTTTTTCTTTTTCCATTGCTAGCTGTCTGTTACTAGTTGGAAAGAGACTCTCAGTTCTACTTGCCTGCTTGGCATTCAGCACCATTCTCCACCCACACAGCCTACTCAAAATGGCACCCACACTGGAAATTTTACGCTTTTCAACTTCGACTTTCCATCTGTATCAAATTCCACAACATTCCAGCTGCAATTCCAGGAGTCAGCTAAGTTTGTTGTCTTCATGCCTGCTCGGCTGTTCACGCTCATTCTCCTCTCTCTTCTCTTGCTCTGCTGCTAAGCATGCTGGGCAGTTTAAACTCTATCATACCCCATGTACGTTAAAAGTTAAACTGATTTCATTCAATATGCAATATTGGAAGGAGCAAATAAAGAGAAGCAAAAAAAGAACCGAAAAGGTGAACTAGTTTGCTAGATTCTGCATTCAGCCTTTACTGAAGTTGAGATTTCATGAGGCAAGTGTCCCAAAGCACTTCAAAACATTTACAGCTCTGGAACAAGCACTGCAGAATCCCTCTAATTTTGTAACTTTTATAACTTTTGTATCCTTAACTATAGGTGCCATAAAAAAAATTAATTGAAATCAAAGATAGCAGTTCGGTTTGCTATGCATACTGCAAGAAAAACCAGCGCTCTCAGGACCATCTTCTATTCTGTTCCCGCATCAACCGGCAGAAACAGTGCTGCTAAACAACGGAACGGAGCATCTCCATCGTTCCCCCCATCTGCCTGCGTTTGCTCGACTCCCACGAGGGATAACATCTCCCACAAATGCCTTCCAGGGGCATCCAGGTGAGAGCACACGCATGCAGGTACCAACCCAGGGGCTGCTTCCCTCCATGCAGGAATCAGCTGCCTGCACACCTGCAGCAGGGCTGAGGATGGTAACTTCAGAAACCTCTTGCCAGCGCAGAAGGAAGGCAGAAAAGGCTCTCCTGGAAGTTAACTTCATCACAGCTAAGCAAACAGAAGGCATTAATGTTTGTCAAAAGCGCAGGAACAGAAACACAGCAGACTAGCAATAGAACTGTAAGTATGCAGGCTTTCTACAGTTCCGTTATCTGGTATGGTTTGTTCAAAGATCCATCACCTGTAAAATAAATGGATGGATTTTGAAATAAGCAAAGAAGTTTTGTTCCAGGAAATACTGAGCTCATGCTGGTGGAGGACTGCAAAGAGTTTTAGAGGAACAGTTTCCTGGACCATTTCTCAATGGACAAGGCTGTTGGCCTTGGAAGGGGACACAGTACAGAACTGCAGGCACAAACAGATGTGAGAGCCCTTTTTTTGTTGCTGTTTTTTAAAAGGTCAGAGGGTCACAAACAAACTGACCAGTAAGAATACGCAAGATAATCACCCCAGCTCAGGCAACCTATTTACAAGCTCTTTCAAAGATGTGCAGACAGGAAACGGAGACAGACCTGCTTGAAAACAGCGCAGAACTGTGCTATCCATTTCTATTTATAACCATGTGTTAACATGGCTACATTATATGAATTTCAAAAGGCCTTGTCTTCAACATGAAGGTAATTAGTTTCTAGCTTTTTTTTTTTTTTCCTGGACTCCAACAGACATTCTGCTGTGACAGTTTACATTCGTGTTTATAGCATTTTTTTCCAATGCCTAAGTGCCTAGTAAACAGGCTCCTAGACCAGAAATAAACTGGTACATCCAGTCTCACACAATAACAAGGAACCACCTCACCACATTCCACAGTGGCCAGGCTCTATTATCCTTTCCAGTAGGCTTCTATAGTTCCAGATACTTCTGTATGATGCAACACTTCAGCTCTGCACACTCAGTTTTATGAAAATATCTTCCACAAAGGTAAAAGGGGCCTTTCAGTGCCTCGGAGGTTGAAGTATTTGCATTAGCACCAGAAAATAACTAATAGAAGTATATGCCCATGTAAAAAAACCATGTACTTTGGAAACTCTGACTATAGACAAAAGGAAAGCAGTAAGTGTTGGGCATCGAGAACATTCCAAGGATGTTGTTACAGCAAACATCTTTTGCAGATAAGATTTCCATCTGATTTGCCCTGAATAGCCAGTTGTCCAATACCAAACCAATCTGAAGTAATCAGAGATAGCAAATTGTAGCACAGTGAAATTCTCATACCATGGCTGACCACCACTGCTTGTTAGAGTGCTACTTGCATGCATTCTAGCAGCTGCAAGCCCCCAGCGATGCGACATCCAAGGAAGGTACCCCTAGGTGAATGCTCTACAGAAAAATGAGCTCAGTTCTCTGTTTCATTCTTCTTTTCCATTATATATACTGCTATGGAATCCAAAGACGTCTGAAGACACAGAGTCAAGGCCATCCACAGGCCCTTAGTTACAGCTGAGCCTCTTGCTTCCTACTCAACAACATCAATACAGCATCTGCTATTCAAGTGGCAAGAACTATTTCAACTCTAATCTGTTATTTGAGGGTGAAATTTATTTTCGGAAACTTTTGGAAAACAAGGAATAATAGAAGCTCAATATGGTACATAACTTTCTTTTCTATCTTATTTGCCCTTCCAAGCATCTTATTTACCACTGTGTGAGGTTAAGGGAAAAGAGTTCATTTATCTGTGTGGGCAGTAGGAGCCAAGATTACAACTGAACTACTACATTTGCTTTTTTGTGATACACACAAAGTCACTATCACACTGTAAGCAGGGGCCTCTGGGGAGCCAAGAAGAAAAGGGCATAGAAGAAAAAAAGAACAAACAGTGACAGAAACAAAGGGCAGACCTTGCTTCTGCACCTTTTCCAATACTTCAAAGTGGATTCAGAATTTTATTGAAGATCTCTTACAAACAGTTTAATTCTTTATTGGTGAGTCTTACAGGTCCATCCGTCCCGTCCCCCTCACCCCAATAAACAGTAAGAACATTAACTATTTTTAAAAAATGTATTTGATAGGCAATTATTTTCCCCTTGCCTCATGGACAGTCATGTAAATCAGGTTTTACTAAAATAATGTGGAACACAAACTAAAAATGCTGGTGGGAATTTGACAGAGGCTCAAGATCTTGGTTAACTGTGTACTTCAAAAGTATATGGGAAAATTAGATGCCCCTTTGACTGAACAAGATATTTGTTGATCTGTGTAAAAATTAGGCATGATCCTGTAATTTGTGAAGTCATTATAAAGAATACTGTGCAAATATAGGAATACAGCATCCTCAGGATGTAAGTAAACCTCCTCACCTTCAAAAAATGTAAAGCTCTGCATAGTGATGATTTGCATTCTTACATAATTCATATATTTGTAAAACAAGTTTGCTCATCTCTTCGCATTTCAAAAGGTTTCAAGGACTTGATGTTAAGTCTGATAATTAAGGGGGTTTTAAAATTTAATTTCAATGGTGAATTCATAGATCCAAGTTCTCCCAATCACCATGCCAGTGCAATGTAGAGCAAGGACAGAATGTAGGGCACTGCCACTATGAGGTTTTATAAATACACAGCTTTTATGTCATGGTTGAAGTCATTTTCTCTTTACTGTAGGTTATACTAGTCATTGCTGGCCTAGACTTTTTCCCAATTAATTTCTTTAATTTCCCTCCCCATTCACCATTTTGCAAAAACTATGACTGTCGTGGCTGTTTAAAAAGACCATTTCTTTCCATTACAGCAGCTGTACATGGGGAAGACGAAACTGACTCATTGGGCTGTATGGGTAACTTCTAACTCAAAAAGAAAAAAAAATCTCAAAGAAATTGAGCCAGTTTTATTTTTAGGTTCCTCTGGTGCCCATTTAAAAAAAAAAGTCCTTTGAGAATTACAACCAAGCAGTCAAGATTTAAAGTTGCATTTAAGCAAGCTCATCTGTAGAAAAAACTCAAACCAAACTTGTCCACTTTCCCCAGTATAAAGTTCTGCCCGTTTGAATAAGATTTTAGAAGTTGTCAAAGTTCGTTTTTCTAGTCCTTACACACATATATATACACACACATATATAGAGAGAGACCCCAAACAATGGAGCATTTCATGTAGAAGTTGTGCACATTCACAAATACACATTTTTACATTTATGCTGCCAACCATTCCAAAAAGCCACAATGAAAATTCAACCCCATTTTAGCAAAGTGCTCGGACACAGATGAAGCTTAAGCATATTTAAGTACTTCAGAATGAGAGAATAAATACAGCAAACAGAGGAAGTGATTAAGTGCAACTGAAGACATAAATCCACAAAAGCAAGTAAACTTTACATTTTAGAAAATGATCCGGTGAGCCACATTTTATATTTTGGTTTAAACCAAGATTGTCCAAGTGATGTCAATTTACCATAGTTTCACATCTCTCCTGAAAAGGCTCAGTATATTTTAAAAATACCATACTACCATTACAGTGTAAGACTACCATTTAAAAAAACCTTTGAGAACATGTAAAATTGAATATCTCAGACTACACAGTCCTTAAATGCTTCATGCAATACAGTTAAACATTAGTCATAATTACTGCAAATGCTTTTTCTGCTCATTCCACAAGCTTGTCATTCTGAAAATAGCATCAGCTGAGTGAAACCCCAATCTACCTGATGTTACTCATAACTCCTGTGAACCTGTAGTAATTTCACTGAAACACAGAGTCTTGCATTTTTCTACTGTTTGGGCTAATCTGACATAATTATTTCCAAGATTACATCAACATTCCACTAAAATACAATAACATTGCACAAGATCCAAATGAGGCTTCACATAACAATTGCATTTCTGAGCACACTACTTCACAGAAGAGCTGCAGCAAATTTATTACATTCTAAATTATTGGAAAAATTCTGACTAATTCTTATCCTGCTCCTTGTTTACAAGCAGCTTATAAAAGGTATTTTAATATTTCAAATTCTGACTGGCAGGCCTAATTTAAACAAAAAAAAAGTGCCATGGCATTTTTTCTGTTCTACTCAGTGGATGAAGGAGCTATATTCAAATATTCACAAAGAATACCAGTTTTGTTGAGGTTAAACTTCACTTAACAGGCATTGCCTCCAGTATTCATTCAAGCATCACTATTTGAAGAAAAAAGCATTCTTCTAGAGTAAACTGTGACTTCTCTAATACCAAACAGATAAGCCCATCAAAGTGAAGGTGCAGAAATCTTGAATGAGCATCAAGGTACATGAGCTCATAAAAGAAGCTGAACTGCAAACTGACACACAGGTGGGCTATACAGGTAATGGGAAAAGACCAAGTGCAATTAACATAAATAGTAAGGATCCCACTTTCCTTTCTTATAAAAATAGATATCTTAGTAAAGTTTCACCTTACAAAATACAGTTTTAGCAATTGTATCTACCAGTTCAGAAACTTTGGAAAATGTAGTGAAAAAAAAAAGCATTTGATTTAACCATATGGAGCCTTCCACAACATTTTGCTTTCACATCATTGCTGCTCTTAGCACAGTGCTAAGCGGTAGTATACCTAGTACCTGTTCTTTATTATGAGGTAGGTGAATGGTTTAAATACTATTCCATTTGTTTGAAGACAACTCTACTCATTTAGTCTGGCTGAGGAAGGGGCCCCCTAGTTCATCCAAAACAGGAAACACTTGGGAGCACTGTTGTTTGAATTACTTCAAAAGGTGATGTTTGTATGAAGACGTCAGTGAAACCAAGCCATTTAACCAGAGCCACAAGACTTTAAACAGATTTCAATCTCAACTTAATGCATACAGCATCTTCACTCTGACTGCCCTCTATGACTATTTTGACTCTTCTTCAATTCCTTTCTTCCTCCTTCAGAGGTCATTGGTACAATTGCATGTGAAAATATTACAGTCTGCTGGTAGTTCTGCCTTCACACAGTAGCACAGGAGGACTTGGCATTAAACACATTTTCCATTAGGTTGTTTATGTAATCACTGCATTCCTTGAAGATTTTTTAAAGGTTTTATTTACTGTCCACGTTGTCTTATTCCAAGTACTCTTCCAGAACTTTAGTTGCTTAGCACTCATCCATGATAAATTCTGCAATTTTCCCGCATTTATCCTAAAGTATCCTGAGTAGTGTATGCGCTATATTTCTGCATTTTGGCTCAACTGACTACACTCTTCATAGACTTCACTGCTCAATAATCATGTTTGATAGATCTAAAATCCAACAGGCATAATTTAGTCAAGTGGAAGGAAAAAATATAAAAAGCCAATGAGTCAAGGGAAGTATTTTCACAAGAGAATATTTTCAGCCTTGGCCAAAGAGAAAAAAAAAAAAAAAGGGATGCATGTTATAAATTTTTCCCTTTAAAAAATGTTTCACATTTTTAATATATTTGAACTGGCATGCAGTCTGTCACACACGCCCCAGTATCTACCATGCTCTGCCTTCTGGAAGTGCACATCTGCCTGGTTTCCAGAAAAGTCACAACAACCTATAATCCCAGTGCCAGTAAGTTAAAACAGGTATTCTAAATGGGCAGGAGATATGCAGATGTACAGGAACAGACACTTTGCTGAACTAAGCCAGGGTAACTCTGTGGACTTTATTATGTCATGAGGTCAGGCAAGGTTCACAGTATCACAAAATGTTTGGGATTGGAAGGGACCTCAAAAGATCATCTAGTCCAGTCCCCCTCCTGGACCAGGAACGCCCAGGTGAGGTTGCACAGGAACGTGTCCAGGCAGGTTTTGAATGTCTCCAGAGAAGGAGACTCCACAAGCCCCCTGGGCAGCCTGTTCCAGTGTCTGTCACCCTCACTGAGAAGAAGTTTCTTCTCAAATTTAAGTGGAACCACTTGTGCTCCAGCTTGATCCCATTACCCCTTATCCTATCATTGTTTGCCACCGAGAAGAGCCTTGCTCCATCCTCATGGCACTCACCCTTTATATATTTATAAACATTAATAAGGTCACCTCTCAGTCTCCTCTTCTCCAAACTAAAGAGACCCAGCTCCCTCAGCCTTTCTTCATAAGGGAGATGCTCCACTCCCTTAATCATCTTCGTTGCCCTATGCTGGACTCTCTCCAGCAGTTCCCTGTCCTTCTGGAACTGAGGGGCCCAGAACTGGACACAATATTTCAGATGTGGTCTCACCAGGGCAGAGTAGAGGGGAAGGAGAACCTCTCTCGATCTACTAACCACCCTCCTTGTAATATCATTAGGTTATGGAATTAGGTTGAAAATCTTTGGGAGTAAGGTCTCATTGAATTTAAGAGTAACAGAATGCACCTTTATCAGGGTGAGTTGCTCCTGCTTTAGCTTGCCACAGGGTTATGAAGAAAAAGAAAGGTAGTAAGAATTCCCACAGATCTCTAGAAGTTGTGTTGAGATTGTACAAAGAAGGGGTAAAGTTACTACACTTAGCTTCTGTATGTCACCAAATGGAGAAAACTCTCAGAGTATATTAATTTTTCTCTTTTAAAGTGTTCAACTGCTTCAAAACGTGCCTCTAAAAATTCTCTTTTGGAGGTCATGAGCCAAGCTTCAGTCACTCTATCCAGCATATGGAGGTCTTTACCTGGAAGCTACACAGCCTCTTCACCTGTATCACACAGCAAAGCCAGGCAGCTCAGGGGCGAGTACATCGTGTGGATATGAACGGTACAGGGAAAGTCTTGCTGAAGCTCTGTGCAGGCTAACCCAGGCCCCCCAGCACTGTCTCACATGTCAGCCACACAACCAAGCCCCCCCGAGCACATCACCATTTATCAGTTATAGCCTTGGGTTAGAAAGAATAACAAAAAAGTGTATTGACAGAAGTCCAAATCCAGAAAAAGTGAGGAGTTAATGAGCTCATTTTATTCCCTTTTAATATGACAAAATCAAAGTATGCTGCACATTGAAAATAAATGGCCTGAGCCATATATCTGTGGCAAAAGTGGGGTGCTTGTTCTAAAACAACTTGAGAAAAACAGGCACAAGCAAATGAAAGCATCCAAGGTTTTTAGTGACTCTGCACCTCAGTGCACTTTCAAGGAAAGAAACCTTCACATTCAGTAAGTTTTCAGAAATCACCACATACCTGCTTTTACAAGATCAGCCTGCTTTGACAATGATTAATGAATAGGCATCTAAACAGATCACTATTTTTCAAAAGCCTGGATAGCTGCCTATATGTAAAAGACAAAAACACAGGAAAAAATTTCTAATACATAGGACTTTACTACTTCCTCCAATCTTGCTCTGTAGGCTTGGATAACAACATCAAACATTAAAACCACATGTGCTGATACTCCCTTCTACCAGGACTGAGTTAAGTACAACACACACTTCCAAGCTGCTAACACATAAGAATATTAACAATATTTCTTATGAAAGCCTGTAGCATTTAGACTATCCTTCTTTCATAAAGAGAAAATCACAAAAATAAGTCAAACTGCAAACTTGGAGACAATCTAGGAAATATTATAAAAGCTGTCTATTATTCATATTTACAAAGAAAAACTGAAGAGAAATTTTCACTTAATGTGACAGACTGAGTACCAACTATGTATTGTACCTGGTGCCAAAATTATGCAGCTGTTCAGATATACAAGGCTTTAATAATGAATATTTTATTCCTTAAAAAGTGAGCACTGGGACACAATCTGGCTAGTTCGTGCAAGATCAGGATAAAGCCTATCAGAAGCTGTTACTGAGCACGAATAACTGCTGGCCAGGTAGGGAAATAGGTTATTTGTTCATCTTCAGCTCTGATGAAGAGTTTGATAACGGAAACACATTAGAAGAAATTTTTGGTTATGCCAAAAGAAAAGCTGTAAAAAACCAGATACTTAAAAAAGAAAAATCCATAAAACATCAAACCCGAAAAACCAACCAACTCCCCACAAGAATAACAAACAGAAAGGAGAGAGAAAAATACCAGCACAACAGGCTTATAAGCCAGTATAGATGGTTTTACATTTACCAGCAAGTGACTGGTAACTGAACAAAGTAAAACACTTGGAAAATAGAGCTGTGGGATGGAGAGGTGGATAAAATCACGTTCTCAAAACCACTTTCATGCTGCTTGATACAAGGGTCACGATGTTCTGATGGACACTTTCTGACTGCCAAGACAAAAGTGGCATCCATGTGGAACTGGATATATTGAAAACAAAACAGGAAAATGAGAGAAATTCAGCAAAAATGGTTAATTCAGGCTTCATTTGTAGTTTTACTTTGACCTCTTTACATTTTGAACATGACATGCCTTAATCTGAAAATTAATGGAAACAAGCATTATACTCTCCCATACAACAGAATTAATAGAAAAATGAAAAATCACATTTCAATGTAGTATTCACTGTTGTTCAAAATATGACGGCTTAAGGCATTAAAATGAACATTTCAGAAAGACAAAAAAATCACTTATTCCCCTTCCTGGAAGTCTGATTCACTATTTTTCATTTGCCTCTTAAAAAATGTAGTCTTGTAATGAAGTAGAAAAATACAATCACCAATTACATTATGTAGAACGAGCAACTCATGCAAAAATCTTGTAAACTCAGTCTAACTGAATGATCTGAAGCATTCAGCAAATAATTACAAATATCAAATGCATTCAGTTTGTGTTTGCAAACGATCCATGCAAAAGCTCAAAAATTATTCAGTTCTTTTAAAATAGTGACTTACCTTATAAAACATATGGTTTACTTTCAGTAACCAACTTATTATAAAAAGAGAAAAATCCAGTGTGTTTTTCCTACACCAATCAAAGACAAAACATTCCTATCTTTTCCCACAAACAAAGTATTGGTAGAAAATGCACCACAAATTCATCATCAAGGACTCAAGCAGATTATAGCGCAAAAAGCTGTCTTATTTTAGAAGGATGGACAGAATATTAGACGCTACAACGAGTGGCACAGAAGAAATTTAAGCAAATATGTCATGATACTTAAATTATGATTCCCTAGCACTGCACCATTTCCCTGCTTAACTATATAGCACTATCTTACTAAACTGAAAACATTGCTGTATGCTGCAGAAAAATCTGTATGACAGGACCTCATTCAAATATTTCAATTAAAGCTGCTAGTAATCTAGTTCAAATCTCCACTACTTTAGGTTATTTCAACCTGCAGAAGCACAGAGGAAGTCTTTACTACACTAAACTATGTTCAACAGACAAAGGCTTGTTTTCTCTCAAAGTATAACTCCTTCTCCAGAAGGAGATGACAATGGAAGGTCCCTAAGCGCATGTTTTACAACACTTATTACAATTTGAAAATATTAAAAATTCTGGTGAAAGCAGAGATATTTGAATGGAGAAGAATGAAAGATCCTAATTCTGAAGTCAAACAAGAAATCCAAGTTGTATTGGGGCAGGATATTAAATAGGATGTTGGAGTTAAATATTGTTGCTATTGTTTTATCAGACCGAGATTAGGAACAACTAAGATCATGGTACTCAATATGAACAGGAGAAGAGAAAAAAAAAGATACTGACATTGATTACTTGCATGCTATTGCACAGATGGGGTAAATTCAAGAGGTAGAGCTAAAAGAATAGAACTTAGTTAAAGCCTTTGCACCTGCTCTAGCAGATGGATGCAATTAATAACAGAAAAGAAACAGAAGAACCCAAGTAAAATTGCTCCCTGAGGGTTAGGTTGTTTTAAAATTAAGCTGACATGCTTTTTTAATACAATATATTAAGGCGGAGATGTGTTTTGAAGTGGGTTGTCTAGTTTACAGCAAACAAACTCATTAGTGAGGTGTACAGGAAAACACAGGCCTGGCCCCACAATTAGTTTTCATACTCATTCTGCAAACAGATCATTTATTTTCTAATTGCTCAGTCAAGTAAATTGTTCTGCTATATTTTGTATGGGAAACAATATCATCCTCAAGATGATTTCCTCCTCCTGCAAATGAAAGATGTGAAAATGTAATCAGTCAGTAAAGTTCTTCCCAATGTACTTCCAATGTGCCCTTTAAGAGGTTCACTTCTCAAGAAGCCAGCTGAAAGTAATGTTCATTTTTTGAAGTCCAACCAAAATTCACAAAGATGAAAGGCCCCATATTGCAGTGTGTCTGCACGTGTGTATATTTATATGCACACACACACACATACTCCAACTATATCTGTATACAGTTACTACAGTTATGATGACAATGTGCCAGATGATGATCTGTGGTGCTAAATTATTAAGATACTCCCTAGTAGTTTTCGCTCCTGTTTGCTGGTCTCTTCCCAAAGAAATCCCAGGGAGGTTCAGGGTTAGCACAGTCAGGGATGACTCCCTGGATGCAGTTATTTTGGGTGTGGGGTTGCGAGGAGGTGGAATTAGTGGAACAACCTCAGTAAGAACGCTGGCTACCAACCCTGTCTTGCCCTGCTGCCCAGTCTCATGGCCCGAGAACAGTGCCTGTCCCATTCTGTTTACAGGTGCAGAGCCAAATTTAGCTTGTCTTTCCAAATCAAGGATAAAAAGAGGACTTAAATCCTCAGCAAAGAAAACTAATGCAGCAACACTGTATTATCATCAGTTGTACTGCAACAGCCTGTGGGAGCAATGATAGATTTCTACAGTGTGCAGAAACTTTGAAAGACAAGGTGTGGTGGTTTTTTGTTTGGTTGTTTTTTTTACAACACTTCAACAGGGAAGTTAAACCGTTACATTATTCACATTTCATGTGTGAAAATAATATTTTTTTCATTTCTAGAAACCAGTAGCAAAACAAATTTTTTAAAAATGTAGGCTTGAGGACTCTATCATTATCTAAGTAGACAGAAGAAAAATAGTTAGAGGCAGCTGAATTAACTGGATAATAATCTAGCAACAAGCTGCCATTGTTATAATATATTTTTTTTTCTAAGTAATTACCCACTAAGGCAGGAAAAGCATCTGTTATTACACTTAAATTATCAGTAAGAGAATTCTGAGTGTCACAGGTGACTGGTTTTGCTTTCTCTCTCTGAGTTTGCTACCCACAATGGTGGCTTACAGCTTAACAACCCCCCATATCATAAATAAATGGCTTTTTTTTTTTTTTAAGATCTGAAGAGCCTAGCATCCTTGAGGGCATATGAAAGTGTTTTCCAATTTGTTCCACATTACTGATGACTATGTAATAATTGTATACTGGGGGGCAGTATAAGATATTATACATTTCTAGAACGGACCAATGAAAATGTATTTAAGCAAATAGTTCTGGAACTTAAAAGATAACTGCTGTAACAACAGATACCTTTATCTTTTGTTTGTGTGTTTGGGTTATGGTGTGGGTTTTTTCATTTGGTTGGCTTTGGTTTGTTTGGTGTTTTTACAGAACAGATGGATGTAGGGCACCAAAACAACAGTGGGTTCTAGTGGCCCTTACAGCCCCAGCTTCCCTGCAAAGAAGGATCAGATGCCTTCTGCTGGGGCACCTCACACTCTGTAAAGAGCGTGAACTTGTCAGAGCTCAGTCATTAAACCACTGCCTGATAGCACACCACAGAATGCTACACCCCTGTGAGCAGTTGCCTTTTGCATAATATTGTACATATTCAGTTAAAACACAAAGAGATTACTTTGAAAGTTTAAGGATGCTGGGATAGCCATGGTATTATGTTACAACTAGCAAGAAGTCACTTGACATTCAACTTTTGAAAGAGCTGACCTAAGCTTCTACAAGCATTGCTACCATATCACTTAACTCAGCATATTGTAGACTATATTAACTTCTAAAAAATGTATACCATACATGAGGGCAATACCTTATTTACATGGCTATAAATAAAACCTACATCTGACCTCTTAATTGTTCTCATGTTTCAGAGTATTTGGGCAAAAAGTCACTTGAAACATGTCAAAAAACCCACACAAATGAAAACAGCTTCCAAACCACAGACACTGACTAACTGCAGAAAATCAATAATATTTTAAAAGCTGGTGAACAAAGAAAACCAAAACATCTCTCTTGCTTCCAACTACTGTCAATGGTGCTTTGGTTGAGTTCATTCATGAGCAGCAACATAAAGTTTCATTCACAAGGCTAACAGCTCTAGAGGAATGAGAGTCACCAGCAAAGAAAACAAAAACCACAACAAAAGCAGTTAACAGATAGGGAAATTCTGTGATTCTAATTGTTAATTTCAATCCCTTTTTTCCCTATCAAGCACCTGAGCTTTTCAAGAAGTCATGCAATTTTGCCTTTCAGTAAAATGCTCAGATCTGAAATCCTTACCTTACAAAGGAATTTAAGAGTTCAAAACAAGGCTTCTTTCACACTGTCTTGATTCCCTTATCATATTCTGACTTGCAGTCACCTCCGCTCTATTCTCTTCATTACAGGATTTCACCAAATCCATACAGCAGTCATCCAGGCATCATTAACTGACTGTTTAGTACCTTAACTAGGTTGAGGATCAGCCTCACATAATGTGGAGTTCTTGAAATCTGTCACCTCAGATTTCTCATTTCCATTCTGTAGCATTTTTATACACTGATTAAAACACTTAAAAGCATCAGAACCAAATTGTCATGTTCTTCAGTATAAGAACAACTAAAATGTTTGGTCAGAGAGCCTGAGTAAGAGATCTGTGGAAGTATTTTAATTGTATGTACATAACTTGGGAGCCTTAATTAGACATCAAACTTACCTATGCACCTCACACATAGCCCAAACTGAAAGATGCTCTTTTCCCCAGAGAATCAAAGTATTTGACTTAAGTTTCTGCTTTGAATCACCCTGTGCTCTCAATGGACCTATGCACAGCAGACTGGCTTCTTAATTTAGGCTGTCAGAGAGACTGAAGTTGGGCTGTGGGAATACCCTCTCACCTGTCCCTCTGGATGGCTATACATTAACATACTGCTGGCCTGGATCAAAAAATAAGCTGGAGATGGACTTTTTACAGGGGTGTATAGTCATAGGACAAGGGGTAATGGCTTTAAACTGAAAGAGGTTAGATTTAGATCAGATAGAAGGAAGAAATTCTTCATGATGAGGGTGGTGAAGCACTGGAACAGGATGCCCAGAGAAGCTGTGGATGCCCCATCCCTGGAAATGTTCAAGGCCAAGTTGGGTGGGGCTTTGAGCAACCTGGTCTAGTGGAAGGTGTCCCTGCCCACTGCATTGGGGTTGGAACTAGATGATCTTCAAGGTCCCTTCCAACCCAAACCATTCTATGATTCTATTAAAATACTCCAGCTGGTCAGTGCCTTCAGCAACCACCCTCTCAAAAGCCTTTTGTCCTTACACACCCCACAGATTGAGTGGGCGAGGTAAGTCCTTATGTTCTCCACTGCAAACAAGCATATGTCTTAAACTTAAAACACATGGCAGCTGTTTGGTCCTCCTCTCTCAGCCCTGCCTCTCAGCTGTCTTCTGTCAAACCATCCTTTCACTCTGCATGCTTGAAACCACAAAGCAATGCTGTGTCTTCTACCCCTTGCATAGCATGTGAAAGCTTGACCCATCTTTAACACTCTTGATACTGAAGCCACAGGTATCTCTTTCACCTGCTTCTCCCAGCTGACTTGCTTCCAACATACACTCATATGACCCTCTGAGGACTGTAATTCCCAGAATACATGTACTGTACAGCACAGGCAATTTTAAAAAAGCTGTTTGAAAGCCACCTACTTTCCCCACAGAGCTGGCTATTGTCTTAGTAACGCAGCACACACAGAGACGGATGCAGAGAACCAGGCTGCTCGCTCCTGCTGGCTCTGCACTCAGCTGAACTGCAAGACAACATGACTCAGCCCCAGACAGCTACCAAGTGCAACTCACAGATCAGGGCTCTTGGCAGCATTTGGAATATGAAGAGAATGACATAACAACAATGAAAACAAAACAACTGAGGAAAAGAATCAAAGATTTAACAAGTTCAGAAAAAAAAAAAAACAAAAACATCAAATCGTCTTCTTTATCCACAACCAAATGAGATGGCAAAAGAGTGAAAAGTCACTACCAACCTAATCTTATGCAAGCTGAGCTCCAAACAAAACAAGGGTATGGAGAGCTGCCACAGAAGAGTTTGAAACCAACATTTGAAACACAGGAAAGAGAATAATTTACAGAGCCTACAGTGAAATGAGAAGCTTCTAAACCACTTAAGGCTAGTACCTGCCAATTCATATTTTAAAGCTACAGAGGAACAATGAACTTTGAAGATGACATTATTGATATGTTTTCATTATTGTACGTGTGCCCAGAGGAGTAACTTCACACATTTTAAAACAACAGAAAGATATCTGCACTAAAAATACCTACAGAAAACATACTTGCTGATATTCAGAAAACCAAAACTCAAACACATGTATCTAATACAATTGCCTTCAGAAAGCAGCTTCAAAGTTGTTAAGCTTTGTATTTGTTTCCTTGTATGAAAATTAATTAGAAGATTAACACTTACAAAGCATAATTATTCCCTGGAACATCTTCAAAAGAATCTGAACTCGAATGTCTTGTAGCCTATGTAGGTAAGCCTCACTCTTTTGCAACATTCACAAGTAATACACCAATTTGAAAGGAAAATTTGCCCCAAAATAAAAGTGTACCATACTAATCAGTTTAGTTACTATACCCCTGCAGAAAGTGCTTGTATCAAAATCAACATAAGGGGACAATTTTAACTATTACTTGTTTACATATTCCCTCATCACCTTTCAGAGGAGCAGTGCAAGCCTTACAGCCCTCACCACTTCCTACAGCTCTCTAGTCCATTTCCAACATGGGAAATCTCAGCACCTCAACAGCCCATCCCCCCCCCCCAACAAACAAAAAATAAAACAAACGAACCACAAGTAAACCCCCACCAGACACACAGAAGACAAATAAGTTCCTGTTCTTTATGGCTACAGAAAACCAAAAAAAACCCCACAACAACAAGCTTTCAAAAGCCCAAAGGGGAAGTGCACAGGCAAAACACTCAGGAAGGCGGCAATAAGGACTATTGATTTTTAATGCCCACCAAGTGCTCCAGCAGACAGGAGCACAGCAACTTCACCAGAGGGACAGACACGCTGCTCTGGCCGTTTCCGCAGCCCCCGAGAACTCTAGAGCTGGAGACTCCCCCGGAGCCTCCTCAAACCCATTCACTACCTCAATCAACCTCGAAGCTTCAAACCACCCCCTCAAAGAGGCGGGCAGCCGTGAGGAGGCGGGACCGGAAGCTCCGCCTCTCCGCTCTTCAAGCTCAACCACTGGTCAGCTTTCCTATCACTCTCAGCCCTGCCAGACCCCCCCCCTCCTCCTTCCCGCCCCCTCCCCATCTCTGAAGCCTTCTCCCAGCCACCACCCCGCCCCGTTCCCAGCTCCGCGCTCATTTGCTAGCGCGCACGTCAAACAAACACAGCTTCCTCTTCTGATTGGCTGTTCCGAAGCTGTGGTTCCCGCCTGCAAGAAGGGGGCTTGGTTCCTCGGCGCTTTCGCCCGCCCTCCCCCTGCGCGCAGGCGCGGGGTGAGTGTTGTCCTGGGGGTGGGCATGTTCCGAGGAGAGGAGGGGCCGGGAGCGGGGTCGGAGCCGCCGGGGATCCAGCCTCACTTTCTAGGAGTGAGGGAGGACCGTAGCCTGCCGGGGGCCGCCAGCCGTGCCACAGACAGACCCGTGCGTGTGCATAGATCTCTGTAGCTGTCTCTTGCATGTCTCTGTAGCACTCTCGTTCTCTCTACACACGCGCGCACATACCCGCCCAGCGGGCGGGCTGTGCTGTGCTGCGGGCAGGGCGATGCGGGCGGCGGGGCAGTAGCTCCCCATGCTTCACTGCGGGGCAGCGGCGGCCCGCCACCAGCAGCAGGAGCGGCGGCAGCAGCAGCGCCACAGGGCAGAGTCCTGCGGGGCAGCCGGCGCCGCGTTCACGCGTGGCCATCGCCAGCGGCCGCCCCCGGCGCGGCGGCCGGGACGGGGCGCGGGATGCGCTGCCCCTGCCCGCTGGGGCAGTGACGCCCCCCGGCGCCGGAGGGAGGGGAGCCTCGTCCGACCAGACGCTTTGCCTGCTCTCCGCTCCGCCGCCGCCCTCGGCTGAGGACCGGGGAAGCGGCCGCCTCGGGGGCTGAGGAGCCTCTTCCCGGCTCTCCCCGCCGCTCCCGGCTTTTCTCGGCGGCTCCTCTCGCTCTGGGCGCAAAGCCGCGGGGTGCCCTCTGCGCGTCGGCGTGCGGCGGGAGCGAGGTGTGTGCCTGCCCGCCCCCCTGACCCCGCTGCCGGGCCGCTCGCCTGCCTTGCGGATCCCTGCCTGCTGCCTTTGCTGCTTTTTCTACTCCCCCCGTCTCCTCTTTCCTACCCCGCCGCTGCGCGTCTTCCGCTTTTGTTGTCTGGCGATGGGGGCATGTGCCCGGCGGGGCCCGGGGAGCGGCGCGGAGCCGGGTGGGCCGGGCCCCGGGGTGGGTGGGTTCCCCCGCCCGCCGGTTGGTGCTGATGTTGACGGTAAATCTGGGATGGCTTTTTCCAGTGTAAACTCGGGCCAGGTGGGTTTAGGCTGTTTTGTCGCGAGAAAGTTAAAACTTGTTCCTAAGCATGCCCTGCTCTTGCCCTTTCTTGCCCGTGAAGAAGGAGGTGTTGTTACCTCACGGGCCGCGGCGGGGCTTTTGTGACAAGATGTTTTGGGGCCCCTTGTGAGTCTGTGTCTGTCTGTCCAGCTTGGTTCCCAGATGGCCGGTTCCCTGAACGGCCGGAACCCGCGCAAGGGACGGATCCTGGGCTTCATTGATGCCATCCAGGACGCCGTGGGCCCCCCCAAGCAGGCAGCTGCTGACCGGAGGACTGTGGAGAAGACGTGGAAGCTTATGGACAAAGTGGTGAGTGTCTGTGGTGCGGTCGTGTACACGCACAGGGAAGAATGGGGCTATTTAAGTGGGTACACATGGGGAAACGGCGTCTTCCTGCTGCTCTGACTGTTGTGCTGTGTGTGCCTCGGGAAGTAAGGGGGTTTATGTTTTAGGTAATCTAAGCACCATTTGGTTTTGGTGGTTGTTTTTCTTCTTTTTCTCTCTGTGGCCTCTGGCTATGTTTTTTTTTTTTTTCTTTTAATCTCGGTTTGCGGAGAGAAAACAAATGTGTGTGTTTGCCGTAGGCTATTGTTATTTTCAGATTCTTTAAAATGACTCAAACTTGAAGAGCTGCCCTAACGAAAAGCTGCTTAACTTAGACATGTAATCACATATATTCTGTGCGTTGCATGTTGGATCACATTGTTAGTCTGCAAACAAGACCTCTGAAGTATGAAACTTCAGTTAAACTGATCGTCCTGTGAGACACACTCATGATGGCAACACAGATACGTTTGTACTTTTAGGAATGTGCGTGGGGACTGAGGGATGTCACTCTTGTCAGTTTAGTAAACAAATTAGTATGGCATGCCTAACTTGCAAGCGTCTGTTCTGCATTTTAATGATTTTTAAGTACTTCTACTCATCATTTTGAAACTAGAAATACACTGTACTGAAACTCATTTTTTAGGAAGTGGGGCGATAGATCATAGTCTTTCAGATCTTACAGTTCTCTGCACCAGCCTGATACATTTTGTTTAGTATTGTACAAAATGACAGCTTCTATGATGATAGATTATCAAGGAGAGTTGTTACCAGTGGTAGGAATAATTTGATTATGACACAGATAACTGTTCAGGAGATGCAGGCACTCTGTTTGGCCTATGAGGTGATACTTGAGAAGCTTCCTCTTGAAACTGCTGGGGAGTGAGGGATATTATCTGTTAGTCTTGGGTCTGTAAAGCAAGAGAGTTATGAGTTTTTAACTCAGTGATTCTTCAAGAATTAGTGTAACTGTTTGCTTTGCCTTGTGGCTCTTTTAAAATGCAGATGTTTACTATTTCTGAAAGTTCCTAAGTAGCTATACTGACATGATAGAGATTGCTTCATGTTATATGCCTTGACAAATGGTAATTTCGAAGTATTTGATAGAGTTATTGTGTGATCTCCTTTCTGATGCTCCAAGAATAGCATCTCTCTTTCCCCCATATTTTCTGATGATTATTCATTTAAAAACTAGTCTTGATTGAAATTGTTATTATCACAAAGACTTTGATGTTTCCCTGTTATTGATCAAGATGCTATGGACAGTGAGCATCTTGTAATAAGAACTGGAAGTATAAATGCCAGGAAGCAGGCACTCTTCTTAAGTACAAGGAAGTTTGGCTTGAAAACCAGGTATCTGGTTTATAGTTGTTTAAACCACGTGGGGAATGTACAGCTTAAACTCCCTCCGTGTCAGACCATTTACAAATCTATGTGGTAAGGTTGTCCCCTGATTGGTTTGTATATTCATGGTTACCAGAAAATCTAAACACCCCTTGCTTGGACTTGTGGTTTGCTTTTACACACAGGATAACTGTGTTTGTCACCCTTAAAACAGAGCATCAGGACAGCCAGTGAGGCCTGTTCTGCAGAAGTCACTGGAAAGGCTGGACATTGCACTGTGCTTTCTTTTTTATTTTACTGGATAAGTGTCCTCAATTTGGATCTTTAATGTATCCTCTTTAAACTGCTCTCAGTTAATCAAATTTTATTTCCAAATTATATTAAAGTATACCAGACAGGATGATGTCATAGTGTGAGAATGCTGTAGCTTGCTGCTTGAGTTTTTAGCATTTGGTACTTGTAGTGGAAGGATGTGTTTGAGCAAATTTAATGTTTTGGCAAACAAATTTAAGTTGCTTAGCCTTATGTGGCAGTAGGCACAGGAAGGTCATTTTCTCCTCTGCCTAAATCAAAACCTGGGATTAAAATCAGAAATAGAATCCTGCTTGGTTGACTGTTGTTTCAAATCCCTTTTCTGGAGTGTGTCCTACAACTGATTTCTGCAGCGGGTCATGGACCATATTAGTACCTAGTGAAGGTGATAGGCTCTGCGAACATGGTGGGTTGCCACCCATGGTAAGATTGTGGCTTTGAGGCCTATTTTGCTTGTTTTAATAACAGTTATCATCCTTGTTTATTCTTTAATTATAATAGCTGTGATAACCATCTTTTTCGCTTCAATGAGGTAGCTAAAGTTTTCTACCATTGTAAAGAAGTTGAGGAAAGGAAGAATGGAAAAAAAGCTGAAGGATTAAAAAAAAACATTCTTAAAAACTATGGGTAGAGCTATGGTTTACATTTATTCTTAAGTTTGCCATTCTTTACCTTTCTTTCATTTCTTTCTGTAATTTCCTAATTTGACAGATGAGATTTTCTGTTTGAATTATTTCCAACAATAAGGGATTAACCAATTCTGCAAATATCACTACTCTATAAGAACTATACTATCAGAGTGGTTTTATCATAGATGTAAAAGTTCTGGCTGCTTGGATACCATGGAAACTTCTCTGTGTAGAATTGGTTGTATGTCATGCTTTGGAATTGCTTAGATTTCATGGTAGTGTTTGTTTTTCATGGGCTGATGCTTCAGCTATTAGAATAGGCAAAAGGTTGCAGATTTGCTTAAGTGTCTTCTCTTTAAACTTTTGCTACCAGTTTGAAAAAAACCAAGAGTTTTGAAAGAGTTCTTTAGCAGGGGACAGAACATTGGGCTACTGCTCCTGGTTACAGCCCTGTTTGTAAAAGTTACTGTAGGCAACATACTTGCAGGAAATAAAAAAAAAATCTTGTTGTAAGTAATCAGTAAATGTGAATTGTTATCTGTCTGCATGCCTTATATCAGTATCTTCCTTTTTATACTTCGTCCACTGGGATCTGTACTTTTTGAGATTTACTGATATGTCTTTTGTTATATGAATTTACAATACTAACCGCATTATTAAAGAGGCATGAGCTGTTAGCATCAGTGTGCAGTTTTCCTACTGCTTTTCTCGTGGGTAAGCAATAGCTTTACCATTAAGAACCAAAAATATTTTGATACCTTTGCAATGCAAAGTATAATATTACTTTTATTGTTTGGAAGGATAGCCCTGCTTTCCAGTGCTAGCATTGTATAAGCAAGTTTGCTGTACATCTCTGAACTTCTAGCAAGCCAATTAGTATTTTTAAAACATGTATTTTAGAAAGTTCATCCTATAAATAAAAATATAATTAATAAATTTGTCTTCCTTTAAACTATGCATAAATTACATGGGATTTTTTTTTTTCCAGATTCTAAACCTAATGATTTAAAAACCTAGAAACTAGCCATTGTTATTATTAGAGGATAATTGTTATCTTGAGAACAACTTTGGGAGAGAATGCCACTTATGTAAACATGGGAGTAATTAAGTTAGTTTACTGCTCAGGCTATTTAGAGATGGCAGCACTATTGTGCACACTTTACTGTTGTGGGTTTCAAGCTGATAAAATTGTGATGCATTCTGAACAGGATTTTTTAAAACAGGAATATTTCAACTTTCAATCACTTTTCAGTGGTCTTGTGCATTGGGCCTGAAAATAATTATATTTTCTACTGTGAAGATTAACAATACTGTCTAAACTATTTGAGCAATCTGTAATGGCCCACCCAGTTGATTGACTCTGACTATATAAATGGGGATGGTAATTTGTTTTACTATTTAATAATTACCTAAGAGCAAAGTAGAGCACGTCTCCAAAGCTCATACTATTGACTTAATTAGTAAAATCTATGTTACCTCTCTAACTTAGTTATGTGGTTTTCTTTAACATTTGTCACCATCCAAGTTTTCATCAGCATCAGTCAGGGTACAGTGGTTGCAACTGTGTGTGTGTTGGTTATTCTTTGCCACGCTTTATTGTAATTGTCACATTAATGTCAACCTTCCAAGTCAATTAGTTGTTATTATTCCACAAAGGATCTAGAAAAGACAATAATGAGTTATAACCAAGGTATTCTTCAGTGTATTACCTGGTCAAAGTTGATAGGAAGTCTTATGTCCTGCATAAACTGGTTGTGGAAAAAGAATAAAAATTTAAACAGAGAACTGGAGGCTTCTCTTTTACTAATCAGAAGAAAGTATAAATGACCCTCCAAAGTCAGCTGTCTTATCCGTGTGTAGCATCAGTTATTGCTTGTTCCTGCAGTATGGAAACATATGGCGTAGCTGTTAAAGAAGCACTTACTGCATTATCAGCTGAAATGATGGGTGATCAATCACCTCTATGTATATTTTGATGAGAAGGCTTCTTGCAGAAAGAAAACCCATCTTTCTGTCTTTCTGTGGAACATAAAATGCGTTACAGTTAAGGTAATTTCTGGCGGGAAGAAATTATGAAATTATGAAGAAGCACCGTGTTCAGATTTCATCCATTTTCTTGATTTGCCCCTCCCTGATGAAATTCTTCAGAATTCGATGTTGGTAGCATTGTGTCTTGTGGTTTTCTGGAGAATTGTTATGATATTTTACAGCAGTGCTACTTTTATGCTGTGTGTGATATGTCAAAGTGCTTTTTTAATACTTTGACTCTTTGTGCTGCATGGCAGAAGACACTTGTTCAGTGAATGGTTTTGAAGTGTAGGTTTGGAAGTGTGTGGGCACTGGTGCTCCGATTGTTCTGATCAATTCATTGCAGCTGAAAACAGTGTTTAGTGGTTGTTCCTACTCATTAGATACTTTTTCTGGCTTAGCTGTGTTAACTTTCCTTGTATTGTCTTTGACTAACATTAGGTGTATAAGCAGATTGTGCTAGGGCTGCTATAATTCGCTTTTGTCAAATGAGTCCAGGGCTTTTGACTTCATTGTTTGATTTGAAAAGTGAGTAGAAGATACAGTTTTCTGTAAGAAATTAATTGTCTAAATACAATAGGCATCCATTAATCTCATCTCTGAAGATGCTATGAAATAATGCCTTATAACTTAAGTGAAATATCTTAAAAAATGTTGAGTATTGGTATTTCTTTTGTTCGGTTAGGGGGGAGAGGAGAGGAGGGAAGAGGGAGTTGGATTTTTTTCTCCATAGGCACTAGAATGAGCTTATCTGTAAGTTCCTGAGTTAACTGTTTCAAAATCTGTTTCTGGCAGATTAGGATGATGTTGTAGTGCTTCATGATGAGAATTGTACTCTGTTGTTTCTATGATTCTGGAGTAAATACTTGGATTTACCCTGAGTGAGGTAGTGAAAGGAGTTTAGATTTGTCTCAGTTCACGTCAATGAGAGAGACATTTCTTAACAACTTGCTGACAGATTGCTTTTCATTTTTTAGTCTGAATGCTTGCTAAATATATACATGCTTACTTCCAGTCATAACAATACACAAATCACACAGTGATATGATTCATGGCTGCTCGTAAAGTGTCGGTGAGGGTTGTTTTGTAAAAAGTACATTATGGAGGTCTTTATTTTTTGATTTTTTTTTTTCCTCTTTTTTTTTGAGTTCTGTCTTCCTTTTAAGAAAGGTGTGTGCACAGTTTCTGGTGCTCTGGTAAATCTTTTGCGTCAGCAGATGTAATTTCTTATTGCTTACTTTTAATTGTGAACCTCTGTGGTACGTGTCAGGACATCCTGACTCTGGAAACCATATGGTTTACCAGCCTCCTCTTTACAAACTGACTTCCTTTGAACTGAAACCGTGTGTCCTCTGTAAAGAAAGCTTTGTACTGATTAATTGTTAGCATTTTTTTGATGTGTAAGACTAATTGAGTTGTAATGTAGAAGTTTTGTATGACTTTCTTAAAGGTTTGTTCTGGAGTTACAGGTTCTAGTGATGTGCTGTATTTATATCTTCAGCAGAAGGTAAAGCCTTGTAAACCTTGATGACCACAGAATCCTGTTTTGATGTGTGTATGGCTGTTGTGATACTGGACTAAAGACAACTTTCTAGAATATTTGAAAGAGAAACTAATTCTTTATAAAAGATGTTCCTTTTGTATAGCTGAATGGACCGACTGTTGAAAATCCACCAACCAGCATAAGCAATTTGCTTTTTCCTCTTGTTTTTATATTTTTAATTGTATTTCTGATATATATGAAACCATTTACATCCTGCTTGATGGCACATCTGATCAAAAAGATAGACTTCAGAAAGAGAATTAGTTATTTTTTCATGAGATTTAAGTTAGGATAAAGAAGTAATTGAAATGATTACAGCCTTCTCTGCTTGTAGTCTGCTCTCATTGCTGATTTTTTTTTTTTCTTCCCCTGAATAAATATTTCCTCTTGTCAATTCTTTTTTCTTTATGCTTGTTACTCCAGAGGTTATAACACCTAATCAGTGATACTGATTTGTGTCATCTGTAGTTGGCTTTGGGAAGAATGTCAATCTTGTTTCATTTTCACTAAATCAGAAGTCACAGAGAACAGAAGTTAAGATAAAATATGTCAAAATGTCTACATTTTTCATGAAGGTTTTCACTTCTGTTTTTGGGATTCCAGTTCTTCTAACTCTTCTAGAAAAAGAAATCTGTGTGTATCTCTGCGTGGATGATTTTCAGATCTGTCTACTCATTTAAATTTTTTGCTCATGTTATGGAAATATCCTTAAAGAATTCTATCTGTCAGCTGAATTTCAGAATAACTAAAAGAAAATGTTTAATCTCCTTTGTAAGTCTCTCTGGTTAGTTCCTTTATTGATCTTCCTGGGGTGACACCATCATGCTGCCTTCACTCAAGCAGCTCCTTTACTTGAACTGCTGTTTTAAAAAGTTATGTCTGGCTCATTCGGATCAATCTGTTCACCTAAATCTCTCATCCACATGTTAGTATTTTGTATATCAGTAAGTTCAGCTTTGCATTTCTGACCTTGAAAGAATTCCATCATATCCAGCCTTTATTCTTTGAGAATGTTGATACAGGCATCTCCTAATCCACGACTTGAACCTTGTCCTTTTCTTGATCCTGATAACCTGTTTATCACATGCAGTTTCAAAGTCTCTTGCAGTTATGGACTGCAGTTCCAGCATTCATCATTTGATGAAGAGATGACCAAACATCTTTAATTTTGTTTGTTTGTTTCTTTCCAGCTTCTTCCTCAATCTATGAGGAATTCCTATGAGCCACTGAATTATTTTAGAGGTTGCCTTGAAACTGCTGTTTATATCTAGAAATACTTAGCTCCTAGTGCCCTGAACCACTCTTCACCATGTTGAACAACGTTGTGCTCGTTTATTCAGATTTGTCTGCATCCATCTGCTATCTTTTTGTTTCCTACTGGGATTGTAAATTTCTCTGTGGGGAGGACTGTCTGATCTCCAACACATCGGAAGGGTTCCTGTTCCATTACTTGGTCTAATAGGTGAAATAATAATATAAATTATTAAAGTAGCAATGGATCAGTGAAATGAGGGGAGCAATTGCAAATGCCATATTTTAAATACTGCTTTTGAATGGTGCTAACATTTCTACAGTGATTATGATGCACTGTTCTAATGGTGCTAGTCTTTTTTTTTTTTTTTTTTTTTAAAGCTTGTTAATGCTTGGCTTTGGTCCATTCTTCTATCTGCACTTTTCTAACTATGACCCCAGTTACCTAAATCTAATCAGTGTATCTTTCAGAGAGAAAAAGCAATTGTGTTTGCTTTGCTGTTTGTGGTGCATGAAGCTCTGTTAGTGGCAACAGTCTTAAGGCAGTCTATTTCTTAGAAATCTAGAAATTGAAGGAGGAGTCAGCAATAGAAACACAGCTTTGTGTTCAGAGAAATGAATGTTACAAGATAGAAGTTGGTTCCCCACCCGCATCTCCTCGAAATGCTAAAGGCCGCACTTTCTTCAAGCTGATACGTTAGTAGGAATAGGAATCTGCTTTCAGCAGTATTAAGATGTTTTTACAGCCTCATTAGTTACCTCAAAATAATGTCAAAGTCACTAATATATAATGTGGCAATCTCCGAATAATACCTATAAAACTTTTATACCACATGGACTTAATTTTTTCATAAGTATTTGCGTATGTACAGCTGCACACACGTGTCTAGAACGTGGATATCTCTAGTATGTCTAGTGTGGATATCTCAGTGCAATGGCACACAAAAACTACCCATTATTTTCAATCTCTTTCACTTTTTAGAACAGAACATTACAGAGCAAACTACCAGAGAATTTAGGTAGCCAGGAGATAATTACTCTAACATTGTATATGTTGAGGAAAGAACAAGAGTACTTTTTTCTTCCAGAAACATTTCCAGTGGAGACTAGATTCAAAGAAAGGTGTTCAATTCATCTGAAGCTTGTTCTTTTAAGTAATATATATTATTCAATTAATTTTGGTGCGATTTAGGAACATGGTGATTCCAAATCCATTAATATGTTATCTTCTATTACAGCCATGAACTGGAAAACATTGAGTTTATAATGTTTTGTTTCCTGGTTTATGATACCTGTTTGTGTCTTAATTTCTGTCTGTCATAGATAATAGCTTTTGAACCACTGGTGTTGTTCAGACCATTTTCATATGTGTAGACTTTTCAAAGTTTAAATTCCTATAGATTCTAAGGGGTTGTATCATTGGATAAAGAAAAGAGAGACAGCAAATAGCAAGGTAATTAGTTCTTAGCAGACATTTAAACATCTATAGGGAAGTTCATCTGCAGCAAACAGATCTGTATGAAACGACTGATATTGGCATTAGTTACATACTGTATTTTGATAATATATTCATTAGCATATAGCAGTCAGGCAAAGACATTTTTACTTTAAATGCAAAACCCCAAACTATGTAAATAAGCTTGTTTACTTTTATAGATGTTACAGGATTAAGTTAAATTTTACATCTTTTGACATTAGAGTCTGTGTGGGGATTTCTTGGAACGTAAGTGAAGTAGGATTTAATTATTTGTGCTCAGACATTGGAGGAATATGCTTACACCTATTAATTTTCAGATGTCAGATCAGTTTTTGCAGTTTGTGCTTCAACATATTTATTGGTTTTTACATTGTCTTTTTTTTTTTGTTTTTGCTTATAGGTAAGATTGTGCCAAAACCCAAAGCTTCAACTCAAAAACAGCCCACCCTACATACTTGACATTTTACCTGACACTTATCAGCATTTGCGACTTATACTGAGCAAATATGATGATAACCAGAAACTTGCACAACTCAGTGAGAATGAATATTTTAAAATCTACATTGACAGTCTCATGAAAAAATCGAAACGGGCTATAAGACTCTTCAAAGAAGGGAAGGAAAGAATGTATGAGGAGCAGTCACAGGACAGGTAAGTGAAATATTTAAATATGAAGTAGATTGTCTGGCCTGTCTGCATTCTTAAGAGTGTTTGTCTGCAGCCATTGTGTCCTGACATTTTTAATTATTTAAAGAGAAGACATATTTATTGTTTGGATTCATTGACCCTGCAGGTCAATCAGTAATTTGCTGGATTTGTTCCACTGTGTGCTCTTATCTGTCACTTTGTGACCTTTAAAACCTTCATAAAACATTCATTTCATTGTAATTACTTACTCACAGGGCCTTACAATATGTAAGTTTTCCTCTGTCAGAGAGAGAGTGATGGTTACTTGGACTGAAACTGACCTCCCTGCCCCAGTTCTTAAAACTGTGGGAGCCATGATTAGTATTAACTTAGAGCTTTCACAAGTGATGAAATGGAGCCATACAATATTCACAGTTTTTAGATATTATGTGATGTTAGCATAAGGTGATGATAACGTTAGTTTGGTGCTGAGAAGCCTTTTCAGAAGCCTAATGGATCCCTGATTAGCAGTGGTTCGGTTTTAATAACAGAGATTAATGTCTACTTTCTGCAGTTTTGTTTTGGGAAGGGGTACAGCAGTATTGTGGCAATTAGACTCTGCCATGTGTGGTCTATCTTTAAATCTATTCAAGTGAAAGATAGGATGCTGTTTTTAAAGGACATAGAGGGAATGAGAGAGAGAGAGGAAGTGAGCGAAGGTCTGAATCTCTGCCATTCTGTTTGTACCTGAGCTCAGAGGCAGAGTTGCAGTATAGTTTTAGAGCTGGTGAAATGTCAACATCCTTGTCAATGTGACTGCTGTTATGTTTGATTTATACATATGTTCGTGCTTTCTTAAGCAGTGATTATACTGTTCAGTATACTGTGGTAGTCTCCTGTGCTTGATAAGGGATCTGAAGCTTGCTTAATGTCTAAGGATTTTTTTTTGAAGTATGTAAAGACATTTCAATTGTGAATATACTTGGAGCAATTTGCTGAAAAAGAGCAAAATGCACTGTTTGAACTACTTCAGTGATGAGTAAAGATCTTGATGAATGTATTTTGTATCTAAAGGAATGTTTTCACTGTAAATGCATTCTTAACAGAATCCCTGGAAGAATTGTTCAGCACAGAGCCTATGGGTTCTTTCTTTTAATAGACCATTTGTTTTATGTACAGAAGTCATTGTGTTGCAAAGGAAATAAGAACTTTTTATGGTAAGGGAAATTTGATATAAATGGTTGTGTTATGTAAACAGATTTTATTTTAACTTCTCTATGTTGTATGAAACCCAGATTTACTTATGGTTTTGTTTACAGTTAGCAATAAATTAAAGCCAGTTTCAGTGTCAGTTTTTGAAAAAGTCTGCTATATACTCTGTATAGTCATTAAAACAGTGTCTTAGTAACTGTGTCTAGTTGCTTTCTCCTTTCCAATTACCCCTTAATTTCCTGCATGAGGGTAACAGTAGTGATATAAGGATATATTTTGTGAAGAAAGCAGTGTTTGAAAAAGGTACAGTTAGCATATTTACCATCATTTATTTGGGCCATTCTTGTGAGATGCTTGGAGAGGAGGAATTTTAAAACAAAACATAGTAATGAGGTGCACTGAATCACAATAACTACTTCAAGCTCTCTAAATTTGTATTTCAGAAGGTGACAGCTATATTATTTTGCCTGACTGGATTTTAAAGCTTGAGGAAAGAAGTGCAATAGCAATGTTTTTCCTGTGCTATTATTAGTTGTGTTTCCTACTGTATGTCAGAATGCTTAAACAACAACAACAAAAAGTGTAAGCGTTGTTTCAGCAGTTCATGCCTCATGCCATTATAAGTTTAGGTCTACATCTTTGTGACTTCAGTGCACCTTCTTTCATCTTCAGGTGATGTTTTATCTGTATACATGTCCCAGTTTAAAGTTGAATGAAGGTATACTTGTTTGCTCAGCCCTGTAACTAGGTACCTTTTTGCTCTGCAGTGCTTCAACATACTTAATCATGTTAATTCTTGGTAAGTTAGTAAAAGAAGCTGTTAATATTTTTAGCTTCTTTGCTTCCAAATATGCCTGCATTTTAACCTAAGTGTGTTATTTGTTAATGTTGTAATGCAAATGTAGGAGTGATCATCTAATAAGTGTTTTTGAAGATGTTTCTAAAATTACTGTCAAACTGAAGTGTAGTCAATTTAAAAACCAGGCAAGCCAAAAGCCTCTCATGTTGACACTTGGCCAGTTTCTGTAGTTTTCAGTCTTGCATTTTTGTTTTATTTTCTGTTAGTGCCTCTGGTTTCTGGATGAGAAGTCATAACAAAAAAGATAAACTGGATGCATTTGGAAGCATTCTGTATATATATTTAATTGGTATACTTTTAACCTGTTAGAGTTACTGAATAATCTTTTAACTTCTATAGCGATGGTACATTTAGGAACTAATGTCAATATACGTATGATTCTATTTTCCTGATTGTATCAGAATTATTATATTGTGAAGATTTTGTCATGAATTTTAGTTCTCAAAGATCCTGTGGATGAAGAAAGATAGTGTGCCAGTCAGATTATGTACAAACGGCTAAAACAAAAGCTTATGCTGTGATGGTGTTGCCTCTTTGTGCTTTGTTCCATGTCCAACGCATATGATAGCTGTTTAAGAGTGGTTGGTGCTGTCCTTTTATACTGTATGGGGTGAGTCTTGCTAAGCAGAGAAAATGTGGATTACAAGTTTGTTTATTGCATATGAGTTTGATCTACCTTCTGGGTAGTATAAAATGTCTTCTCACAGTCCTCTTGCTTAATTTGGTAAACTGTACTAGATATAGGCTGTACAAAAGCTTTTCCATGTATAAAGTTATTTAAAGATTTTTTTTTTTGTCACAGATTTTGCTTTTTAAAGGCTATTAACATTACACAGGCTTATTAAAATTACTGTTTTGGGTATATCTACTCTTCAAAGGCTTTCTGTGTCTTTGTGGGTCTGGGGTTTTGTATTTGTTTCCCCCACCACCACCCTGCCTTTTTTTTTTTCTATTGGGAAGTAGCCTAAGCTGGAAGGCATCATTTCTGTGAAGTCCAAACTTCCTTTTGTCTTGCTGCATTCCAGAATTATGCATCCAGAAAAAAATAAAATCTTTGTATGCTGGCAGTTTTTCCAGTCAAATATGTTAGCCAGGTGTAGAAATCAAGCACATAAGTTACGATAATAGGACTACAGGAGGAGTAAAGGGGCAATGGGGAGATTAGATTTGGATTCATTCAAGATGCTAGATATGGCCCCAGGGCTAACACAACCATTTCCTAGTAATGGAAACAAGTGTGAGCTTTCCTGTGCTTACCTCTAAATTGTGTCCTTGGAAGGATACATCTTGAGATGAAACTTGTTCATTGTCTATTTTAATATTGCATGCTTTCTGCTATATGGCCTTGTGTCGTGGTTGAGACACACAAACAACATAGACCAAGTTCTTCCAGGGTGAAAGTAGTAGATGCCATTTATTGCCACAAGTGTATTTTTATACAGTTTTACCAATTCATGTGTCTCTTCACTATTGGTTACAAGTTACAGCAGTAACATATCATTGGCTATTTTTGCTGTCATCAATGTTACTCTTCTACTCCCTTCTCTCTCATGGGTACATCCTTAACATCTCCGGATACTCCTTTACTCCCACCTTTCTCACGGGTAGGCCTTCATATCTTCAAGGCTAATTTCTGTTCCCATGCCCTCCATCAGGAAACCCATGGACCCACCGTAGTCTCCCACAGCCTTTATATGAGAAGAAGAAAAGTATGAAACCAGAGTGTTTATTTTTAGTAATCTCTTAAATGCTGCTTGGCTCAGCCCAGATAAGTTTGCTACTTGTTTTTAAGTGGCATTGCAGAAGTGGAAGGTGATGATAAGATGAAAGATGGATATTTATTAAGTAGTGAAGAGTACACATGAAGATGTCTAGAGAAGAGCAGAGGTGGTTTTGGGGTTGATGTAGAAAACAGTGTGCATGTAGGGAGTTATTTGGTGAAGTCAGAGTCAAGGAAGTCCTTCAAGGTGATCACAAAACCTCTCCTGTTACTGTATAGAAAGACTTGCTAAATTCTTTTGCACAACTGGCCATTTTGTTTCTCGATTAAAATTGCATGTTACTAGATTTTACATCTTGAATGTTAGTGCAGAATTCTTGTCTTCCTGGGAGATCAGATACCTATGCTTCAAGTGGTAGATCAGGTTCTCTCCTTTGTTACTGTTCATGTTGTTTAGTGGGTTTATAAAGTAGTCCTTTTCTCTTCCTTAAGTCTATGTTCACAACTGAGACCAGTTAAAGTTCTTGAATCAAGTCCCTGAACTGGCACATCAAAGTAGACAACATTCTCAGTAGAGACCTTCCCACTGCTGAAATTTCTAGCCAGGGGGTGTCAAACTCATTTTCACCGGAGGCCACAGCAGCCTCACGGTTGCCTTCAAAGGGCTGAGTGTAATTTTAGGACTGTATAGATGTAGGAGTAGTTACATTTACACAGTTGTAAATTACATTTGGCCCTTTGAAGGCAACCCCGAGGCTGCTGTGGCCTCCGGTGAAAATGAGTTTGACACCCCTGTTCTAGCCCATTCTCTCCTTCTGAAGTACAGACTTGATAAGAAGTCAGAAGAGTAAAGCATCAGGATGGACTTATGTCAGCTGCAATGCCGTTTATGTACATCTGTCCTGTGGTGAGAAATAGCTTACCTTACTATTTTAAATTACCCCAACTTTGCTTTATTTACAGGAAGTTAGGAGGTTTGTAACTTAGCCTTGTAACTTGTTTGTGTCTCCAGACAGAGGATATTTTGTTCATTGAGAGAAGGATGTGGAAGAGTTTATTTTTAATTCAGGATGATTTTATCTGGACAAGTTAAGATTGTTTTGGCTGATGGTTTTCTTCTTCAACCAGATTCACAAAAGGATGTTAATGCCTCTTTTCACAGAGCCAGTTTTGGCTATTGGTTAACATCACACAGATAACTCAGTAATTGTCAGATTATAAGGATGGCAACTTTCACCAAAGTGAATTGAAGTTGGTATCATGTGGTGAAAGTTATTTGCTCCTTAGAATCCTGTAATTTTTCTCATTTTCCAAGCATATTATGTAGTTTTTGGTCTTTGGTGAATTCTGACCTGAACAGTTAGGCTATACATTATATCAACCTGTTGTCTGATGCCTGTAAACCCCTCCACGTAAGCTATGTCAACATGTTTTAGAGATCAAATATATGGACTCTTTTATTCTAATCTCGCTGAAATTTAGGCAAAGGAATCTAGTATTTGTCCTTTCCTTTCTTGTATTTACCTATATTTTTAGATGTTTTTAGGAAAAGAAGCCACCTTACTCGAAAGGCTTCTGGAGTGTTGACTCATTGCTTCAACTCCTATGCTGTCTCTAGAAAAAAGAGGACACCTGCAATGTGTAGCCCATAATATAGGAATTGAGGATGGAACTTAGTTACAATAAATAGCCTCTAAGAAAGAGGCTTCTGAGGAAAAGAGAGTGCACAACTGAGATGTGGTTGCATGGGAAAAGGAAATACAAGGAGTTTTGTTTGTTTGTTTTTGTTTAAGCTTTTATGTTATGTTGAGTATTTTTACCATCCTCTCCCCTCCCTGTTCCTTAGATGTGATGTGAAACTAGATGTGAACCAAAACAGCTTGAATAAACCCTTTGGTGTACCTGAGCCACACAAGTAATTGAGCTTTAGCACAAATTTGGTGAATCACAAGCCATTTGCTGGTTTTGGTTCTAGTCTAAATTAAACAAGGAATGTTCCATAAACACACCTTTCAGACAAAGAGGCTTTTGTTGCACAGGGAAGATGACAGCAAGTGGAGGTTACAAGTGGTAGGGCAGTATTATGACAGCTCGTTCTCAACATAAATGCAAACAGGCTGTGTGACTGCAGTTGTTGTAAGGCAGTATTTAATTTTTAGACGTTTTTGATCATCTTCATTACTTGGGGGGAGAGTATTACCAAATGAAAACAAAGGAAGTATTATTACCAAAATAACTAAAAGGCAACTATTTGTTCAGATTGCAGAGGAAGACAAGGATTTTAAAATCATGGAAGATCCTAAATGAGAAGAACAATGGCTTGTAAATTCTTATAATTGATTTAGATCCTTGATTCATATCTAGTTAGGTAGAAGAAGGGTAATATATGCACTTCGTTTGTCTTTTAAGTCTGTTATAAAATCAGTCAGCATTTTCTGTCCTAGTAAAGTCTGTTTCAAACGTTTTATTACAAGTAATGAGATGCTGAGAGTCACATCTGAGCAGAGTTCAGCCGGTTGTTAGGTGATATGCACAGTCTGATCTGTTCTTTGTTGCACTTTGTATGATCATCTATACCTGTATATATGACAATGTTGCCAGATTAAGATGCCACCACATTTATACCCACTTTATGCAGATGTGAAAGCTCTCAAAAAGCACAAAGTTAGGGGATTCAGTCCTGCAGACTTTCTGTGTGTTATATATTAATTTTCTGTGTGATAAAACTAATGGACAATTCTACTACTAGGATTATCCAGTATGACTGATGCAACGTCTATACTCACGTATTCATTGTTTCGTTTTGGCTTTAGAAGGCAATATAGGATGAAAAAAAAAATGAGATGGGAAGTATAGGTGGCTTTTGAAAATACAGCACTCTTGGTCAGAGGGGTCTGGAAATACTCTGTTTTGGCAGTGAGAATGCAATTTCTGCTTTATAGCAGCTCGGTTCCTCGCATCCCTTCACCATACTTGTCTGCATGGTCTCTGCAGGGAACAGCTGTGCTTGTGGAGACAGGCCGTGGTTGCCAACTATAAATAGAGCTGTGTTCCTAGGTGTGGTAATGGCCAGCCGATCACGTCAAGATCGCAACGTTAGGATCTTCCTGAAGAACAGACAGCACTGAATCATGAATTTATTGTGTGGAAAGAAAGGCTTCTGTAATGAACCTGAAGGCATCTTCCATTGTTCACTTTTGAATGTGTGGCTGACTTTTAGAGAATTTGGTCTTTGCTTCTCTGTGTCAGAAGTGTTCTATATTCAATGGTTAGGTATTTGGTTTAGGATGCCTTCAACACTAGCCTTCATGGTGGCAGCTACTTATCATGCAAGAAGAAACACAAAAAGCTTTTAGAAGAAAGTGTCCATTTTTATGAAATGTATGTTACACAAAAGCTTTTAGAAGAAAGTGTCCTTTTTTAGGAAATGTATGTCTAAATATATAAGCATATCTAATTTTAATTTCAAGTTATAAAAATGAATTTTTTCCTTTCTCTAATGTTCTGTGGCATTGTTTTCGATTAAAAATTAGAAACACGAAAGAACAAAAATCTGCTTTTATTCTGTAAAGAGATAAAAAGGAAGTTGGGAATAATCAGTTTCAAGTGATAGTCGGTAGAATCTATTTTGCCTGTCTTTGAAAATAAAGCCAGTTTGTAACAGTAGATGTGCAGTAGTGATAATCCTTTTATCCAAAGAATGCTTGATCAAAAATCAGGCTAGAAGACATGCTTGCTGTATATCTAAACCTATAGTAAAGAAAGTTTTACTAACCTGTACAGGGTAGGAAATAATCTGAAAAGGGGTGAAATTACATGCTTTGATTAACATAGTTGGAGTTTGTCTGAGTTCAGAATGAGAGAGACAGAATGAGTTATTGATGGAGAACATTATGGATGGAACTATCCAGTTCCATTTATTGAAATGTGAAGTGTCAGGAAGAGAGAGTACATTGATAATTTAATGATTAAAAGACCAGAGATTTTTGTAATCATTTGACATAAGTAAGTTTCTCTTTTTCCTATTCTGTTCTTTGTTTCAGTATTAGTAAAGTGAATGTACTTGATTCATGTTAAAAATGGCACAAAAGAGTTAATATAATTATTTAGTAAGTTGCACACAGGGTACCTTCTATGCTTGGGTTTTTTTTATCAGTGGCTGCACATTGTTTACAGATTCTACAATAATACTATGCATGTTCTAGAGTGAGACAAAGCTTTAATGTTAATTGATATTGAATGAACAAGGGGTTTTAGTTAGAAAAGTAGGTTTGCTGTTGTCTGCACAAACCTGTTTTATTACTGGTAAGATTAATATGTTGGCATGTTTCTTTATTATATGTTGAACAATTACAAATGACTTAACACCATGTTCTCTAAGACCCAGCTCGGGAATATAATTTGCTTGATTTGAGAGAAAAATTGATATTTATCCAAAAGACTGTGCAATCAATGCAACTATTAAAAAAAAAAAACCAACAACCAAACAAACAGGTGAAATAGCACACAGAAAGGACCAACAGGAAATTGTGTCTAAAAAAACCATGATCTTAACACAAATGAGAAAATAAATCAGTAAGTGAACTTACATGAAGAATAAAACTTCCTTAGTAAGCAGCCAGGTGACTGTCATCAGTATCTTGTTTCTACTGCAGATGACTAATGCATTTTGAATTTTTCTGTTTTGAGTGCAACCAAGGTAGAACTAAATGGTTTATTATTGAAATATTTTTATATTTGTCTCTAGGATATGATAAAACATGTTCACCATAGCTTGGTCAGATCTTACATGTCAATTATAGAGCTATCCTGTTTTGTAACAGAAGATCCTAACCAGAATCCAACTATTACCTGATTCTTTCTGTTTTGTCAAGTGAAATACATTTTGAAGAATGTATTGACTTCACATTTGCAAAGATCTTGGCAGACTGAAAAACTGCTGAACAAATAATTATGTTTGTTTATTTCAGTAATATTTGGTCATCATAATTATGACTTCACTGTTTTTGTGGTATGTCTGATGTAAAGGTAGATTTGACTGTATTTCTTCCTATTGTGATATAGCACAGTAAACTAAAGGGAAACTTTAAAGTAGCAGATATGTAAGGAAAGACAATTTTGGCATATATGATGTAAGATCATGATAAATGGTAACATGTTGATCGAGTTAAGTTTAATTTCTGTGTGGGTAAGGTTGTTGTGGTCTCTATAAGAGGATCTCCTATAAAGGGACTTTTTTGTTCTTGAATAGTCAGACAGCACAGATATAATTTCAGCATAATATCTGATGCATTGCATATATATCTGGACTCCATTGGGAACCTGCACAGCCCACCTGATGACTTAGTCTTTTACTGTTATTAGCTGATCTTTGGCGAGCTCCATGAATGTACAGTGGGAGAAATATGGCAGGATAAGTAATTAAGTTTAATTACTTTTTTTTCTCTCTATTTGATACCATTGTGAGAGAGTTCACAAAACATTGTCTTGCTTTCCCCTGAGATAGAATAGTGAAGCTATATGGCTTTGAGGTTTGAAGCAACAGTAAATAGGAAAATAATTCCTATCTTCTGTAGCAAAAATGTGTTTGAAGATTACCTTGTCTGTTCCACAGTTCTTAAATGAAGCTGTCACTAGTAGTTGTCAGGGCATGAATTTGTGCTGGCTGTGATACTGAACAGATGTGCATATAGAAATAAAATACATAACCATATCTCATTTTAAATATTAACCCGTTTTGCATCTACCTTGCATAATGTAAATATGTCTCCTGATAGAAATACTGAATAATAAGCTATGGGAGTCTTATCAGCCCTTATCTCTCCTTCCCTTGAGCTCAAACCCAAAGTATTGCACAGTATCTGTTTATATTGATGTGACAAGAGTAGAGAATATATAGATTCTCTAAGAAAATACTTGGCATATTGCAGGATTGGATTAGACCCTGGGTCCTGGTGGCAGAAGGAGAAGGGGTCCTTGGGCTTGTTTATAAGTGAGTAAACTAAGTGTCACTTGCAGAGCCTGATTAGTCATATCTGGGGCCCAGTGTTTACTTTTTTCCCTAGTATCTGTTGACTAACTTGTTCAAAGAACTGAAACTTACATATTTACTAGAAAATCTGTGATCGCTAACTTGCATAGAGGATTTTTCTGTAACAAATTAAAATGTTTCTTTATTCTTAGGGTAAGCAAATCTATAGTAGTCTTAATTTTGGGTGTGTGTCTGTGTGTGTGCTAGGCCTTAGTAATATTCTAAAGGCTTTTGCTAACCTCTTATTTGTCCTGAAAAAAAAACCCAAACACCTATATTAGAAATACTACTGCCTTTTTAAGAGGAGGTAAGTTCATTTGTTAGTTATTGTTCTTAAAATAGGACGTTTTGGGCAGTACTGGATTGTTTAAAAAATGACTGCATGAGAAAAAAATTGCCTCTAGTTACAAACTAAAGGGCATTAATGCAAGACAGACAAACTTATTAGCATCTGTTTTCAAACTGTTCCAATGGAAAATGGTCCTTAGCCAACACAATATTCTGTGAACTCATCTCAGAGTTGATTGTGAGTCATGAATGTCTGTCATGGGAAGTATGAAATGCAGGGTCGGTAACCAAACATCTTGTACGTAAGAGCATATTTAAGAAGAATGTTTAATTTTTTTTTTTTAAAGCAGTTGTTAATTGGTGAGACCTTACACATGTGTATCCAAGAGCAGACCTTTAATTCTAACTATTCTTTAGTGGTAGAGTGTGTAAAGATGAAGAGAAACACCTTCAGATTTTTTTAACGTCAACATTTTAAACAATTTATGGGGCTACAGGGCATTAGTCATTACACAACTTTTAGAAACGAAATAATCATGTCATTAGATTATTTTATTTAGGGTTTAATATCAGTCTACCTGCATGCTGTTCTTATTTTTGGCGAATGCTTCATTTTGACAGAAGAAAAATCAACAATTTCTTTAAACTCAAAGTTGTACGTTTCAGCAAATATGGTATGTAAGCCTTTCATCAGTACATTTAGAGTAGAGCTGTGTAAGTTGTATTTAATACTCTATAAATGTCATGCATGTTTAAGGAAGATATAATTCAACAAAGAGAGCCTGAAAACATTTCTGTTTGTGGTTGTTCAAATATACAGCCTGTTGTGAAATTTCTGAAGTGGAGGCTGATGTCACAAAACTTGAGCCTGTGTTCCAACTATTGTTTGTCATTAAAAGAGATGACAATCTCTGTTAAGAACATCTGCTAAGATGTTAAGAATGTACTAGCAGTAAAGGAGATGTCTATACTATAACATGACTTGTTTTTATCTTTTTTATTCCAAGTTTTTGTTTTTAAAATATTAGAAAAAAGAAAAGTGATTTTGTAATGAAATATGTCCTTACTTGCAGCTCTGAAACTCCAAAATATGAAAAGTACATTTTCAGTTGCTAGATTATCTCGATAATGGCGAGTGGGTCATTATTAATAGGCAGTATCGGTATTTTTGAAGGAACAGAGATTTTGGACACCTATGCGTTATTTCTAGTTAGGTTACATTTTATTGGTTACCTTAGTCACTGTAGATCACTAATGTCTAACTATTATGCCATTTAATGCACAGTAAAGCACTTTCAGGTTTTCATAGAATAAAGAGGAGTCTTTAGGGTTCAGTGCTTTTTGGCTATAGTAGCAGAGTAATGGTGGATGACAGGAACACTGATAAAGGCTTGTGTCTGCTCTAAATTCATGTGAATTTTTAATCCGCTTCATAACTGCATCTTACTGACAGCTCACTCCCGGTGGCCAGCGCTTTAGTGTTTTTACAACTTAATGATATGTGTTCTGTGCTGCAATTGGGAAAATACAGAAAATGTGGCATATTTAGCCAATTTTTTTTTTTTTTAAATCTAGCTGAGGAAGTTGTATGTCAGCAGGCTGAAATCCTTTCTCCCTATACTCTTTTTAAATGGGCATCTTTAGGATAGCAGACTGGAAGAATATATTGTATTATTTTGTTCTGAACTCTGCATATCCTTTTTACTCCCTAATTCATGTCTGTAGCAAATAGACAAAGATTCAAAGCAAAAAAAAAAAAAAAGAAGAAGTACGTAACATCCTGCTCATGTGTTTCCTTTTACCATTAATCCCCATAATTAATGCCCTATGAGGAATGTGGCTCTAATCGCTTGCAGAGCACAAGTGATGTAAAAAGGCCGTGCTCATCTGGGAGGTGTTCGGTGGTGTGGATCACTGGTGACCCAGCTGGTGCGCAGCTGTCTCGGTGTCTGTGCCTATGAGGTTGCATTAACTGCGCTCATATTTGTCTGACAGGCCAGCAATGATTGTCTAAAAGGAGCTTTGCCTTCCGAAATTGTCTGAGTGCCACTGAGAAAGGGTAGTTTGTTTTCTCTCGTTTTTCCACTTTCATCAGGAGGGAGATAAAAACAAATAATGGGGGAGGGAAGCTGCTCTGTGAGGGTGAGGATCACAAGTCCTAGCAGTCACTCGAAAGTAATCTTTAGTGCCAGGAAGAGACATGTTTGAACACCGCATAGCAGTTTTTTAGTGGCTTAAAGGAAGTGTCCAGACGAAATGCCCTTCTGAAAGGGCTAGGGGGTTTTAAGAGTTTTCATTTGTTTATGCTGTATGAATTTAGCATTAATAATGCTAAACTGTAATGGGCAACACAAAAGATAAAAATATATTTTCATATTCTGATAAACTGTTTAAATGGACTTAGAGGGCAGACTGTTGGATATTTGTTTTGAAAATCAGTCCTTTATTAAATCTGTGATTTCTGGGAATGTAGTTTGTTACCGGAGTGGATGACTGAAAAGGTCTCTTGACATAAGGACTTTCTCAAAACCTAAAAGCCCAAACCACCCAGCTACTGGAAAGGTGATAGCTAGGGAAGAAATGAATGGCTAAAACGTTAGAGAAATAAATTAACTGATGTTTACTCAACATAAACAAAGCCACAAAAGCGCAACACTCACCTCCTAGTATCTGTCATAACATGGTAAAAGTATATAGGGGCTAAATCCTTCCAACATAATGGAACAGAAGAATTCTATCCATTAGAACAGTTTGAAGCCAAATTTATGAACAGCTGCTAGGGGAAAAAAAAATGTAAATGTATTACACTATTTCTCTGTTTATTTGCACTTCTTTTTCAGGTAACCTTCTACTCTGCAATTCTTTCCAAGGCAACCCCTCTCATGGGCAATTATTTGTTCACACTTGTTTTAGGCTTATTATGTAGTTCTGACTGCCTTATGTCTGTCATGCATAAATAAGCTGGGGGTGGCAATGACAAGTAAGCCTTAGAGTGAAATCAAATGACAGCTGTGAAGAAATTGTTTAAGTTGTGGACATCCATGGAGGTGGTATTTAAGATATCTGTCATGTCCTTCTGTACCCTGGTGCAACACCAATTCCATAAATGCTGGACATATGCTATATAAACGGGAGGCAGAATATTCATCACCGGAACCTTGTGTATAGGTTAGAGTTGCCAAGAGAAGAAAAATAAAATTTCTGAAAGGACATGTTGTGTCGTGTTTTACCCTGTACGTTTATGCCTGGAAGTTCCTCCAGCTTTCCTGCATCATGGCTTTTTTTTGTTTGTTTTTGTTTCTAAAAGTGTAGCTAAGGTAGGCATCTGACGTGAAAGAAAATGGAAAGGTAATGCCAATTTTAGTACAACTCTCATATACTCTATTCCTGTATTTTCAGTTTGCTTTATGTAGCAGCAGATGGTCCATCTATTGTTTCATTATTCTTCTGGGAGTCTGACCCTCTATAGTGGGTGTATGTTTTAGCGAAAAAAGGACAACTAAAATAAGTCTTTTTGTAGTGGAAGCAACTCAATTTATTAAGCTGTGTTGATGACCGCAAAAATTCTAGCTCTTAAGATTTATTTTTATTTAAATGCTTAATACTGTGTCTAAGTTCTGTCAACGAAGTGGTATGGGTTGTTTTTTTTTTTTAAGTATCAAGGGTAGTTTTGATTCAAAAGGATTGTTCGCTGTCATAAGCGCTGTTTTTGTGAAACGGCGTAACTTTACCATATGCTTTGGGTTTCTTTTGAGATATTATGAATAAGCAGGATGAGTGCTTTGAAAGAGGCATTCCTGCTGTCCCACATCAACCATGTGGGCTTTCAGTTAAGCTTCCCAGGAAGACAGCAACATATGTGTACACAATGTGTGTATTATATTGGCGCCCACTCACAGTGTTAAAGATGTGTCAGCATTTCCAGAATAATTCCCTATTTTAAGAGCCTTGTTTTTAGCCTGCACATGAAATTTGGCTCTGTGTTGGAACTTTACATGCGATCTCAGCCATCGTAGTTTTCAAGTGTGAATTTTTGCCAGGTGAACATATGCTGAATTAAATTAATGTATTCGGACTGAGCATAAGATCTCTAGAGGAATGGTGTTGTGGTAGACTCTTCTTAATTGTTTAATTCTTAATCAGTACCTTATTAAGTGAACTGAAGCTATAGACAATGGCACTGTTTTTGAAGCATTGTAAGATATCTTTAGTAAAATAATGTGACTGTTGCCTAGTCTAAAAAGCAATGATGCTTTTTAATAAATACATTTGAGTGTGAGAAACTTCCAGTTTCACTGCATTTCTTCTGGCTGATTGAGGTTCCTTCTATCATGGTAATAGTCTAGAATTAATTGGTATCTCACTTACATGACAAATATGTCTTTTATTATATACTGAGAAATGGAGTAAGTCTGTGGCAGATTTCCTTATATTTAGACTGTATTCCCCCCAAGTTGTAACATTTTCTTGATGGAAGCCTTTCTCTAATCCAGAAGCCATCATGTTTAATATACGCAGCAGGACATGCTCATTCTGTAGTAGGTGGGTGGCTGTGTAGGAGCAGTGTTCAAATTGGATTTTGAAATCACCAGACTTCTAACGTTTAGTTTGTATGCTTAAACAGTAACTTGCTACTACAGCTTCAAAAACTACATGCAATAACCAAAGTGCTGTCGTCTTGTAAGCCTGGAATTTCCTTATTTGTGATTATAATTGCAGAACAGCAGTTTTCTTTTGAATGAATATGGTTTCAGCCCTGTTTGGTTGAATGCCGTCTAGAAACCTCCATCTAAAGGGCAAATGGTTTTGTAAGTGGGCCTGTGTTTGAGCAGCAGCAGGCCAAGGAGACAAGCCTGCAGTTTGAAGATAAGCAAGTCAAGGTTCTTCCATGTTTTGAAATCTGAGTTGAGAACTGACACACCTGGAAAGAGCTCCTCTGTACATCCCTGGTAGGAAAGGTAGACAAGTGGGACATTCCTGTTAAAACAGTTTGTCATGCAGCTCTACTGGTTGTGTTATGACATCCAGATAGGTGGTCCTACATTTCTGTAGTGGTAGATTATCCTTCTAGTTATTGTTTTTTATGGAATGAATCCTACTCATGGCTTGCTTGACCCTCTTGAGAGGAACTAAATGTGCAATATATAAATTAATTTGCATAGTGACAGCAAATGTGCAAATTGATTATTTTAGTTTTTTGGTGGCAAACACCAAAAAATATTGATACCCATTGTGAAGGAATGTTGAATTGACAGCAATGTGAGATTTCCTGTTTCTATTTTGAATCCCCTGTTAACACACTCCCACCAACCAACCAAAAAAAAACCTTCCAAACTTCAGAGAATCTTCTGGAACCTGAAACTTTGACTACAAAAAACAACAAGCCCAGACATTCCAAGAGCTTGACTTCCTTTGTGAGCTGGAGAGGTTAAATCCTGAGGCAAACAGTAGTGTAACACTTTAGCCCTTTTTTGGGGGTGGGTGGGCATTGATGGGGGAAGAATGATGTAGGTGATGACCTGGATGTAATCAGGTAACCAGCAGACCTCATGACACATGAATGTGTTGGGTACACAATCTGACTGCCCTTCTGATAAGATGAATCACTGTAGTTTGAGTTCCTTTTCATGTTAGTCCAAGAAAATTAAATCTTATGTAAAACTCTAATTTAGAGTGTGATAAATATGCATAGGTGGTCAGCAAATACTGTATTCTGCAGTGAATATCTTTGTAGGAAGATGGTCATAAATGTCATTGGAAGACTCAGGTAGTCTGTGCCCTAATTTTCTCTATCTACAAAATATGGTTCATTACTTAATTTATTTGTGTTTGTAAGTGCTTCAGTCTTTTTGACATTAGACTGCACCGATGTTTGACTAAATTCCCATGTCTACCCATGCTCATATTTACATGTTTTCTCTGAAGACTCCACAGCAAAGATGGAAGCACCTTGCACTAACTTCAGACAAACATCAACATATCTTCTAGGCCTTTATTCTTTACATTGCCATCTAATAGTACTGGAACAGTGATGGATGCATATGCAAGGCTATGAGTGTTTGAAAAGAGTCTGGGAGTTTGAGAGGTATATAAATTGCAGATAGATTTAATTCTGCTTAACAAACTGTAGCTGATAGTGTACTGGTTTTGTGTATCTTTCTGGCATTTTTCATGAAGACTGTAATTTTCTGGATTTAATATTACAAAAATACTTTTTATTTGTAACATCATACTCCATTCAAGTGTAGCTAGCTGGATGGTAAAATACATACCCATTGTGATAATTAAAAAAAAAGTTATTCAAGTAGTTGTGGATTAGTCATATTTCTTACTTTACTACTACTTTTATTTCTGTATGAGTCCTACATGCCCTGGAGCTCCCATTGCAATAGTTCTGCCTCATTATCATGATTAGCCTTCCCACCACAGTGTTGCTAAAATGTCCCCAGAGTTTCTTCTTCCACAAAGCTTGATTCTCCTGTGAATTTAAAACAAATGTGTGGTCTCCTGGGGAGAAAAATATCATAGTCAGCAAATACAACTGTCTCTGACTGCAGCGTTATAACGTAACTTTATACTGGCAGTTGAGATTGTACATACTCTTTGGCTTATTATGGAGAGAAATAGGTAGTACTAATGCTGCCCAATCAAGGACTATTCATACAGTCACATGCATTTAAATAGATACTCTTTCATCTTTGAATAATTACAGTACACTTCTATTTTGCTAGTCCAGCAAGTGTTCACCAGACCTTCACAGAAAGCTTACTTTATTCTTTTTGATGTCATTAATAATTGAGTGACAGTTTTATTTGTATAGTGCTTTACCTCTTCAAAGTCGTGTTACAAAGGGTAGTTAGATTTTTATGTTCAGAGAGATTTAAACAACTGCATTGCAGCTTTTTAACTTGGATACGTGATTGCACTGGGGGTTTTACGTTGCTTCTCAATTCAATATGTGCCCTGTCTAATATAATTTGTTTGGAGAAGTCTGCATATGAACCACTGAAGGAGGACTATGTGATGCAGCCTAAATTTGTGTTTTCCAAATAAAATAGCAGAAACCTTTTTTCACTGTTCTCATCCTAACAAAATATTAATAAGATATTAAAGCTACAAATTGATTTGAAGTTCTATTTCTGAACTGTGGGACAACACATTATGATGGAGATGAGTGCTAAAAAAAGATCAGTTTACTTCTATGCCTCCCTAAGTAGGGAAACTGAATTTGATGCAGTCAGAGTTGGGATATATTTGGCTTGGTGCTGCTCTTGTGAGGAACAATTTTAAAAGGTGTTACATATGGCTGGAGAGGGTCAAAGCATAAAAGTTTTTTGGTAAAAACAGTAAACATGAAGTGAACAGCATTATTCTGTTTTCTGTAATAAGGTTATATGTTTAGTAGCCCATGATCATTTATTTAGTTCATATGAAAGCAAGTAACTCTTCAGATTTGCTTCTGTCTGAATCTCTTTTTACGGATATAGAGGCTTGGTCATTTAGAAGAGTTTATCAAATTTATTAATAGATTTCACCAGGAGAACACACAAAAAACTGTCTTTGTGACTGGGCATGTCTTAATTTCCCTTTGCTATATGTGACCTCAGTGTTTTGTTACTGTAAGATCAACATTCACAGTTGATAGCTCTCTCTAAGGACTGTTTCAACATGTGTAATTTAATTTGATTCCATTTGGTTTGTGATATCAGTCTAATCTGGAATTTGTGGGTAAATCAGAAAATCAACTCAGTTTATCCACTTCTTTTAAGTCAAAGCCAGTTAAAGGGTTTGAGTGTTGTTCACAAAGACAAACTAAATAAGACTTATTAGACAGCTGAATGCCTATTCAAATCCAATTCACCCACCAGTAAAGTTCTAATTTGTCATGTGTTCTTTTTTTTAAGTTAAATGAAGTGGTATAATTGCAGTGCTTTGGTTGCCTGTTCTCTGTCTGACACCAAGAAGTTTTAGGGGGAATGCTGGACAATGGTTGCCCAGAAATCTTCTGAACAGTGAGATCCTCCCTGTCCCAACTACTGCCCCTGCTCCTCCTGCCACCATTCCGTCCGAAGAGTGTTGTTAGGACATGCTTTTGGAAGTCAGTGCCTCTTCTGGTTTGAAGGATAAAATATGCTCATTTTCAGGGTAAAGACGACCTCAGTAAGATATCTGAAGAACAGATGTGTCACAATTTGGCAACACACACTTTTGCTCCATTGAAAGGCGGTATTGTCCCAAAGTATTTGAATTAGCAAAGTTTTGCTCTGTCTGTAATGTTGACGGAGGGGTCATGGTAAAGGATGTAAGAAGTTGAACTTTTGATTTTTTTCCTCACTGATCTGTTTTGAGTTGAAGGGTGTGGGGAAATCACCCAGCTAACATAAATATTCATAACAGAGAGCTGCATTCTATGGTTCTTCATTTATATTACTTTTCTTACTGTTGAAGAGTTGCTCTAAATTTTAAAATTTGACTTGGCAAAATAGTTTTCTAAGATCAAGGCTTTTTAAAAAAACCCAAACCTATTCTGTTTAAAATTTGCATAATTATTTTAATAATGAGTTCATATGAGGAATTCTTTTATCCATGTAAAAGTTACATACATGGTGTCATGTCCCTGTCAAACTTGATGAAAGACAAATGCACATACAGACTTGTTTTTTTAAATAGTATTTTAAAATATTTGTTGCATTGTATTTCTGAAAGTTGATATATTATCGTATCTAATATAATCCTGCACGTATATGAGGATTCTGAAGCATTTGATTCTCAACCTGGGCTCCCAGTGGTCGATGTATATCACACAAAGCCCTGTCTGTTAATTTTGTGTGTGAAATAAGTAGAAGCAGGATTTTGACCATACTCGTAGCTTTTTATACAGTATTTAATTCTTCAATCTAAAAGCATTTTTATGTTCTCTTTAACTAGAAATTATGGAAATTGAGATACACAGAAGTGTGAAAGTAATTTTCCTGGGATTACGTAGCTTGTTTGTTGCAGTACCAGGAACAGTGTCTCCAGATCTTGAGGCTCCTGCTTCAGTTTCTGTATTAGTTTTGCTGCTTTCCATATTTTGATTAGGAAAGGGAGGATACATAAGAAGATATTTGACTATATTGAACCCCTTTCTCCTCTAGGAATTTGCTATAAGACCAGGACGATCCTCCCAGGCGAAGCTAGCACTTTACAAGTGGAGTTTTGGATTTTCTTTTGATGAAGTGGTTGCCAAACTGGATTAAAAGCTCTTTAGACATTGCCTGGCATCATGCATACACATAGTGGATATAATGTATAATAGTGCGTAACCACAGTGCGTAACTAAATTTCCGCAAAAATTTAGATTTTTATGGTTTTGTTTCTTGAACAGAGCAAAAGTAGACTTCACCAGTTGTAAGCATTTGTTTTTTAACTGCTTGAAAACAGAAGAATAAACTTGGTATCCGCTACAGGAACTGGAAATAGCATTTTGGAGTTAATTATATATAGTAGAGATAAGACACAATGTTTTGTGACAGCGTGTGGAAAAAGGCACCTAATTGAACAATAGGCATTAATTACTCATTCACGATTAAACCAATATGTGTACTACTGCTCTGAGTATTCAAATATCTATGAAGAGAGAATGAAGGTTTTAAAACTAAATGAAACAGGCCTTGATATTTTTTTTTTTTTAAATGGTGTAACTTTTATTTCCAAAGGTCACACTGAATTTTGTCTTCAGCAGTATTGAATGAAGAAATGCTATTCCCCAAAATGGTCTTGCCTTAAGAACAGAAATGGTTCTCCCTGCGTCAGCTGTGGTTGCTGTGCCTTCCTAAGTGCGAGGAGTGCTGCAGCATCTCTTGTTGAGTGTCTCTACTTTGTGGAGAAATGCTCCCAGTTGAACTGATTGTATTTTGGGACTGAGTTGGGGATACACAGAAACTCATTTCAAACTTTGATTCTTACATTCTCGTAGGAATCTTATTCATCTCTTACTCCTTTTTGACCTAATATTCATTTAGTCACCTTTCTACAATGGAAAAAATCAGTCTCTTTCTGAAAAGGCAATTGTTGTTTGTGTTGGAGAGTCAGTTCTTCAATTTTACTTCTCAGAATTGCATTTCCAGTGGATGTGCTGATCTTAGGACTCATGTAACTGAGAATCACAGAATGGTTGAGGTTGGGAGGGACCTCTGGAGATCATTTGGTTCAAGCCCCCTGCTCAAGGAGGTCCACCTGCAATCAATTGTACAGGGACTAGAGGGAAGAAAAAAAAAAAAGGAGGAAAAAAAACAAGTTTGGAGGAAGGTCCGTCTCCTGCCTTTTATTTTGGTTCTTAGAGGGAGCGGTCACAGCTATGTATAAATAACTGTCCTCAAATATTATCTATTTTAACACTGTAGCAGCTGGCATCAGATAGAATATATTTTTTGTATAGTTTCTGGTTTCAGCTTAATACTTACTGAGTATGTATCGCATGGACTTCTCTGAGTGAAGTTAACAGGATGTTGCCTATTGATAGCAGAGATTTCCTGTCCCTTTTCCCCCAACCTTCCCCCACCCCGCTCCTGCTGTGACAGTTTTGGGGGTGGGAGATGATCTGATGCTGCCTTCACTGAACGGTGATCCACTTAATAGATACCAGCTGGATGACAGTGGCCCTGAAAACACAGACTGGGTAAAGCTAGTCTGACCACACAGAGAAATTTAGGCCTCATTTTCAAATGACTGGAGTCATATAAGTTTGGGCAATGTGACTTACAAGAAGTAGGTGATGTTGGGAACTGAGGAAATGTACTGTGGAAGAAGATACACTGAAAAAAATGTTCCCTGCTGGTGAGCAAGTGGCTGGGGCTGTGTGACTTCTATTCAGTGTTCAAGCTGTGAGAGTTGTTGAACTAACATAGTTCTATTTGGAGGGAAGAAGTCAGCTAGCATGATACAAGGTTACTTGATTCTGGCTGCTAATTTATACCTATGTTTTATGCAGAAAGGTGTGTGCAGTTGAGCTGCAAGGAAACTGATTGTAGGTGGAAGACCAAAGCCTTACAAAAACTTATATAAATAGGTAAAAATCAATATTTTTCCTTTTTTTCAGCCCTGTAGTGGGCATGTGCTATTGGGCCTACTTCATCTAAAATCTGCCTATAGCTTTCTAAATAAAGAACAGTGTAAGATCTTTGAGATATTGCAACATGGCTTTCTCACACCTGGTTTGAATGGGGAGTAATAAAGGAAACAGCCTGTGGTCTAGATGTGTTTCAAGAGAGAACATTGGTAGTAAAATTTAGATGTGTGTAAGAAAAGGTAAAGAACGTTTGCAAAAATCCTATAGCATTTCATGGAAGGGTATGTCTGAAGATGGTAGAGCTCTGACTATTAGAATATTGCCCTGAAGTCCTTAATTGTGAGTGGCCTGTGCATGTTGAAGGTGAATGTGGCCCTTGTAAGGCAGTACTTTAAAAACTGATCAACAATGCAGGTTTTTAAGCTGCAGGATTTAGTTATGGTTGGAAGAGCAGAAAATAAATTTCCTAGGATATAAATATAATACAATATAATATAATGCAGTGAGAAACTGACATTTTAAAGCTCAGGATGTATTCTTATGTGTAAGACATGCTTATATTCTTGAAAAACCTTTAATGAACTCAAGTCTCAGGGTCATGTGTACTTTTACTGATTTGAAATAACTCCCATGTTCTTGACTGGTCCTGTCCTTCTGTCTTTGCTCCCAGGAGTCTTGTTTCTCCCATCGTGTTCTGAAGACAAGTGTGTAAATCCTTAGCAAGGAAAGGTGATTAGTGAGGTCTAGTTACCTGAGCTGCTTGCTTTATGGCTGCTGACACAAGTGGTTGCAGTTCACTGGATTGTGAATACAGAGATCATAGCCTTGGTGATGCAGTTTACATTTGCAGGTTTGTTAGTAAGATGTGTATTTATCAGTCAAATATTGAAAAGTTGGCTTTAAATTTAGGCAAGCACATCTGGACTTAAATTTCTCAGATACTCCTCTTCCACTGTGTCGTATTCTATGATCCCTTTTAATATGGCAAGTATTGTAACGCCTTGAGGTTTAGTCCTCTACTGACTTTGTCTCTTTGTATTTGCTACAAGGTGTTCTTAATTTCTGACCAACATTTAGAGATACTTCTATGACATAATTGTGCTTGGCAATTGCCAGATATGTTTCTAGTTAAGGTCTCTACATGGATATACTACTGGATCCACTACATGAATATTAACTACTCCTTGTGGGGGTTGTGTGTGTGCACAGGTATAGTTGTCTGTTGAGTTTATTTTACCACATTTAAAGCTGTAAAGCAAACAGATAAAATTCTCTTTGGGCAAGTATCTTATGCGTGAATAGAACTAAGTCTTTTCCAAAGGAGAATGTATAATTTTAAATCAGATTCTTCTTTAGATACTTGGGTTTGGGTGCTGTCAAAATGAAAATAGTGCTTCCAGACCACCTTAAAAGTTACTTGGAGTCAACATGTGTGAAGTCTTTCTAGAGTCTGTATAGGAATAATGCATCTTAGTTTAAGTTTTCCATTAAAAAAGATGAAGAAAATCCACAGAACATTAGCATTTGAAGATAGTTACAATCTCAAACGTAAATGTTCTGCTTGTTTTGTTTAATTTCCAATAAAATATAAGGATGGAATCACATTGTGTAACTTCTGACAATGAAAAGCTCTATTATTTTGAATAATCATGACTCCCAATCTATAGCTGCTGTTGAATTCATTTTTATATTCTAATCTTTAAAAATATATGCATGTATGAATACCATAGATGCAGTGCTTAAAGTAAAAAAAGAGAGAACATATTACTATGACAAGAAGGAAAAAAGTAAGCTGTTCTGTAGGGTGATATAATTTTTAAGGCCCTGTGATGAAACATAACTCCTTTAGTAATAGCTTGCAGTTCTAGTTTCATGCTTTTTGAGCTTGGAGATTTCAGTGTATTCGCACATCTGAATGACTTTTGAAACTTTTAGTAGTTCCTTTAATACAGCTGTGCCTTTCTTGAAAATTTCTTGTGGTTCAGTAAGTAGAGGATTTTATTGCCACTGCACCTCCCAGAACACTTTGCTTTTGTGAATCGGTAGCTCCTTCACTGAGTTTGCTTGTTGTTTGAGCTACATGACCAATCACCCTCATGGTTTGTAGAGCAGTCTTCTAAAAGGGCTTTGCACACAGGCTGCGTTAAGTAGACCAGTCTTGTAAACAGGCTGTGAGGGAATCCATGCCTTTAAACCAGGACTGTATAAATGTAACTACTTCTAAACATCCTGAAATTACATTTGGCCCTTTGAAGGCAACTGCAAGGCTGATGTGGCCCCCGGTGAAAATGAGTTTGACACCCCTGCCTTAAACCGTAAGGTAAATTAAAATGGCGAGGAGTGATCTGCATCTCTTGGTACCATCCTGGAGCAGGAGGCAGTGGGGTGGGAGCACTGCCACAGCAGGGTGGGCTCAGCACCCCCAGCTGTGGGAGGGCCACGTGTCTGCCTCCCTGAGATGGTGTGCTGCTTGTCATCCCAGTATCTCCACAGTATCTTCTCCGTATCTTCTCCTTAAATCCATGTTTACTGCATTTTCCCTGTTTATTATACTCTGATGGCAAACAGTTCGCCAGCAATGTTCTGGGCTATGAAAGGCATATAGTCAGTTTATAGAATCCATAACAGTTACACCCTTTAGCTGAGAGAGAAGGCCAGCTTTCATGAAACTGGAAAGCCTGCCTTGTAAACTCCAAAGTTATGCCAAACGGCAGCACGGAACAAGTCAGTTCAACAACTTCTGCTGTCAGAGAGGTCATGCAGCTCAAAGAATGACTGTCCTCCTGCTTCTGCTGAAAATAGTAGGCAGGTTTGTACTTCACTCTAACAGCTGTTCATCTCTATGTATAGTGCCAGTAAAAAGAAATATTTGTCGTGGTCTACTTCCTTGCTGTGAGGTGTTTGGATGAATTCTGCTAGCACAGCAGTCTGAACTACATTTCAAATACTGTTGATTTAATCTTGCCTTGACAGGGGCAACTTATTGAGCTGTTACTGAGTACGTGCTGAACAGGAGCCCCTTCACAGTTCCAAACTCCCTCTCCCCCAGCAGACCTGCCAGACAAAAGTCAATGGTCTGCAGTGTATGGCAGGGTATGCAGAGAAGGAATTTTGTAGGCTTCTGTTTTTCAAGAGTTATTCAAGCTTAAATTCGTAAAATACCTCTGTAAGACTTCTAAGTGAATTTTTACCCTTGCCAACTGCAGTATAGAACTTTATAAGCTGTGAAGGTTTAACCTTTCACTCCTCCTTTCACTTCTGGAGGAGTTATTTGTGTCTGTAAAGCTGATTTGGTTTTGTTTGTGTCTTTAAGTAAGTGTTATTGGAACTCTATGACTATATCCTGAGTATGAGCCAGTCAGGATCTTTGTGTCCTTGCCTGACTAGCGTATTGTTCTAGGTGTCAGACACACAGATAACCAGTTGAGTCTTTATATATACTGTCACTCACTTTCAAAAGGGATGCTTCTGTTTTGCTTTTAAAGTTCAGGATGCGCTTTGCTAAATCTAGTGTTTCAAGCAAGTAAGAATTTTTGGAAATCAGGACACCCATCACATGACACATACTGATAAAAACTGAGCGATTAATTTGAGATTACTCAGCTATGGGGTCAAGTCTATAATAGTAAATGACAATCAAAATGAACTGACACTTTTTGGTATAATTCAGTTTCCATACATAAACATTGGTTAAAAGTTGCTACATGTTCTTTCTTGCCCTGGTATTCTTCTATACTCTTCCCTTGCTCTCTAATTTTTAACATGAATTAATATATATATATTTGGAGACTTCCACCAGTTGTTTATCACAGTAACCTGGGATCTTTACATGATCACCTAAAATACCAATACATATTTATACCTTGTAAAATTAAGGATAAACTTCTTGGTATTGCATCAGTTTTGTTCTTAGGTTAATATCAGAGTGAGATACTACAAATCATGCATTTATGTTCAATAAAGTCTGTAAAATAGAAAGGATCACAGAATTGTAGAATTACAGAGTGGAAGGACACTGTTTCAGGATCAGTAGTTACACAACCTTGTGACTCAGTTTTAAGTAAAGAAGTGGTCTTGAGCTCAAAACATTCAGTTGAGATTCAAGGCAATGGCAGTAAATTCTTTTTCAATGTGATATTTTATCTTTTTGTTGATTATAACATAACCTGTAATGTAGATGGAATACTTTGCTATATTGTTTTGTAGAATCACAGAATGATTTGAGTTGGGAGAGACCTTAAAGTTCTCTCCTAGTTCCACCCCCCTGCCATGGGCATGGACACCTTCCACTTGAGCAGGTTGCTCAAAGCCCCATCCAGCTTGGCCTTGAATACTTAGGGGGACGGGGCGCAACTTCTCTGGGCAGCCTGTTCCAGTGCTTCACCACCCTCACAGTGAAGAATTTATTGCTTTTATCTAATCTAAATCTACTCTGTCAGTTTGAAGCCATTAGCCCTTGTCCTATCCCTACATACTCTTGTAAAAAGTCCCTCTTCAGCTTTCTTGTATGCGCCCTATAGGTACTGGAAGGCTGCTATAAGGTCACTCTGAAGCCTTCTCTTCTCTAGGCTGAAGAACTTCAAATCTCTCAGCCTGTCTCCAGTCCTGTCATAATCTTCATGGCCCTCTTTTGGCCTTGCTCCAACAGGTCCATGTCTTTCTTATGCTGGCGGCCCCAGAGCTGGTCTCAGCAGAGCAGGACAGAGGGAGAGAATCACCTCCATTGACCTGCTGGTCATGCTTTTTTGATACAGTCCAGGATATGGTTGTCTTTCTGGGCTGCAGACACATATTGTTGAGTCATGTGGCTGGATGGAAGATCCAGAGAATTACAGGCCTGCCAGTCTGACCTCAATGCTAGGGAAGGTCATGGAACAGATCATCCTGAGTCCCATCACATGACACATACAGGACAACCAAATGATCAGGCCAAGTAAGCATGAGTTTATGAAAGGCAGGTCCTGCTTGACCAACCTAATCTCCTTCTATGACAAGGTGACTTGCTTAGTGGATGAGGGCAAGGCTGTGGATGTTGCATACGTAGACTTCAGTAAAGCCTTTGAGACTGTTTTCCACAACATTCTCCTGGAGAAGCTGGCAGCTCATGGCTTGGATGGACATACTCTTTCTGTGTAAAGAACTGGCTGGTAGGCTGGGCCGAAAGAGTTGTGGTTAATAGTGTCAAATCCAGTTGATGGCCAGTCATGAGTGGTGTTCCCCAGGGCTCAATATTGGAGCCAATTCTGTTTAATCTCTTCGTCAGTAATTGGGACAAGGGGATTGAGTGCACACTTAGTAATTTTGCAAATGACACCGAACTGGGTGGGAATGTTGATCTGCTCAAGGGTAGAAAGGCCACAGAGAGAGGAATCTGGACCTGTTGGATTGATGAGCTGAGGCCAATTCTATGAGATTCAACAAGGCCAAGTGCTGATTTCTGCACTTGGCTCATAACAACTCCATGCAACACTACAGGAAAGAGTGAGGAAGAGTGGCTGGAAAGCTGCCTGGCAGAAAAGGATCTGGGGGTTTTGGTCGACAGCAGCTGCATGTGAGCCAGCGGTGTGCCCAGGTGGCCAAAAAGGCCACTAGCATCCTGGCTTGTATTAGGAATAGTGTGGCCAGCAGGAATAAGGAGGTGATTGTCCCCTTGTACTTGGCACTGATGAGACCCCACCTCAAATCCTGTGTTCAGTTGTGGGCCTCTCACTACAGGAAAGACATTGAGGTGCTGGAGAGAGTTCAGAGAAGGGCAATGAAGCTGGTGAAGGGTTTGGAGCACAAGTCTGATGAGGAGCAGCTGAGGGAACTGGGGCTTTTTAGCCTGGAGAAAAGGAGGCTGAGGGGAGACCTTATCGCTTTCTGCAACTACCTGAAAGGAGGTTGTAGCATGGAGGGTGTTGGTCTCTTCTCCCAAGTAGCAAGCGATAGGACAAGAGGAAATGGCCTGAAGTTGCGACAGTGGAGGTTTAGTTTGGATATTAGGAAACATTTTTTCGGGGAAAGTGTTGTCAGGCATTGGGACAAGCTGCCCAGGGAAGTGGTTGACTCACTGTCCATGGAGATGTTTAAAAGATTGAGATGAGGTTCTTAGGGACGTGGTTTAATGCCTGAGATAGTTTAATGGTTGGACTTCATGATCTTGAGGGTCTCTTCTGACCAAAATGATTCTGAGTCTTATCAACAAACTTCCCTGAGTCCTCCTTCTCAGGGCTGCTCTCAGTCCATTCTCTGCCCAGCCCGAATTGCTGAGACCCATGTGCAGGAACTTGGCACTTGGCCTTGTTGTGCTTCATGAGGTTCACACAGGCCCACCTCTTAAGCTTGTCAGGGTCCCTCTAGATGGCATCCCTTTCCTCCACTGTGTTGACCACACCACACAGCTTGGCACCATTAGCACACTTGCTGAGGGTGCACTCAGTCCCACTGTCCACATCGCCAACAAAGATGTTAAACAGTGCCAATCCCAATACCGACCTTGAGGAATGCCACTTGTCACTGGTTTCTACTTGGACATAGAGCCATTTACTGCAACTCTTTGAGTGTAACCATCCAGCCAATTCCTTATCGGTCGGGTGGTCCATCCATTTACTCCATGTATCTTCAATTTAGACACAAGGATGTCGTGTGGAACAGTGTCAAATGCTTTACACAAGTCCAGGTTCCAATTTTTGTTCATTTCCACAAAAACACCCTTTCAAAGAGTGCTATTACTCTTTGTTTCATAGACTCTGTGACAGTATGATATGAATTTTAAGTGTTAGAACCACTATAGTTATGATACCAAGTACTCGGAAGTTAAGAAAAAACAGGATTGCATGTTTATTTGGCCTTATGGATTTGGTACAAAAGATTGGAAATATGTCCCACTTCTTTCAGGAAAGGACACAGTGACTTTTATTCTGGGGATCTGCATAATATATATGCATTTGGATACAGCTTACATTTATGTCATATTCAGCATTATGTATTGTCATTACACACTATTTATATAACTGATATTTTGTAATAAATCCAGAATCCTTTTGTATTTCTTGTTTTATGTATGCAAACCTTTTTCTGCCTATTGGTCTCATCCATTACTGAATATTAAACTATTGATTTCTACTATGGCATCTGTAAAAAAACACAGTAGTGTCTCAGTGTATCACAATATTTTTTTATTTAGAGCATTCACATGAGGATAGCTGTTATTAGAAAAACAGAAGGAGTAACAGAGTAAAGGTAAGTGGCCGTTAGTTTTGTTTGTCCGATTGAGAAATGTCTAGGATTCCACGTCAGCATCAGTTTGATCAGGAGTTTGATGACAACAAACAGCTTTGTGAATGCTAAATCACTTTGAGAGACAATTCCTTGTGTCCTGACGGAGCAGGAATCTCTGTTCAGTCTGATCTGCTTTGCTAGACCCTATATAGGCCCACAGTTGCAACAGTTTTTGTTAGTCTTTGTTTTAGGTTAGTGATTTCAGTAGTGGTTGAGAAATGGTATCTCTTCTTGAGCCTGCTTTAATTGAGCATGAGTGTTTTTTGTTCTGATGTAGGCATGTTAGAATGGGAAAAAAAGACCTCAACTCATAGAAAGCCTCTTTCAAAGTCTTGTTTAACTTAATGAATACTGTCGTAGCCTAAAAAAGAACTGGCAGGTGCTTCTGGAAGCGTATTTACTGTTCGTCTTGCAATTGAAATAGTGGAATTGGTTCTAGAGCTCTGATGTGTGGGCCAAATAATAGCTTTGTCTCATGAACTGCTTGGCCAAATGGCAGAAAACCTGAATATCAGTGTCTGTCTGGGTTGTTTTTTTTTTTCGTTTGTTTTGGAAGTAATACAGAAATACCAGAGAAGGAAAGACAAGAAACAGAAGGTGCTCCAGCTACTCTAAGGATGCATTTCTTTACTACCTCCATCTGAAGCATAAGAAATTGTACAGTGTGTTCTGAAATTCAATTGTGATTGTATTGCCTGAGCACAGGACTGGATCTTTACCTTTGCCGATGGTCTGCGGGAGGATGTAATGCTGATTTTATAGCAGCCGTCTTTGCTGTAGTCTGTATGCTGATGGCACTTTCAGCATTGCCTCTGGCAGGTGTCTTGCACCTCTTGATGCTGCTGACTGGTGAGGAGTGAGCGTCCTCCTTTACTTTCCTCCTGTTTCAGGCAGTGCTTTGGAATTCTGTTTTCCAACTGGCTTTTTTCCAATGCTGATTTTTGCTTCTGGAAAGGGAATTTCAAGCTGCCTAAACGGTTACATTTTTCAGGCTCATTTGGTACTTTTCTCCATGTTTATATAGTCACAGACAACTGTTACAGATTATTTCTACTGGTATTACTTTGTCATGAAGTGTTCCATCTTTTCAACATCAAAGGAGAGGATCAGTCTGGCAAATCATTATAAAATAGTGCCTAACTTTGGAGAAGGAAAATTTTTCTGATGCTGTTAACAAATGTGGTACATACAGAGAGAGAGAGAGAGAGTGCTTTCAGTGTTTCAGAGAAGTGAAGCTTCTCACATGTATCATGACTGTTCTTTAATAGCTTATTGGCTATCTTCTAAGAAATGTATTTAAAGTATGTTTGTGTAGGAGGTTCTATTTTTGTATTATCAGGGTTTTAATTCGCTAGGCAAAGAAATGTTCAGTGTTCCTCTTCTGTATGTGCTTACTGGCCACAAAATAAAGGAGTTTTTAGTTTTAGAGGAGAAAGTAAAAAAAAATAAAAATCAATAATTCTTCAAAATGGTTATAAAGGGGAAGAAAAGATCTCATTTGGATTAGTAGGAAAATCAATCTACTTAACTAGTATAAATTGGACAGAATAGTTTAAAAAAACCCAAAGAATAGAGTGTCTTGGGAAAAACAAAACAAAACATCAAAAAAACAATCAAACAAATAACCTGCCTTTCACATTTCTAACAGATTAATTCTGGATCAGGCTATGTTGTAGTAATCGTTATCATCATCAACAAAATGATTAGGCCTACTTCTTAGCCTTTGCTTTCTCCTTTCTCTGTCTTGCTCAAATTCCTGACTAGTGTGTTACAAGGATGAAGTTTTGAATTACTGTTAATTGGTGGTGGGTTTTTTTGTTTGATTGATTGTTTTTTTAAAAATCACAATTAAAGTCTTTGGATATTTTGCCATTTCTCAAAAAAACTAATTGTAGACAAACTGAGATGAAGCCGACATCTTTCTGCATCTAAATATGTAATTTAGAATGAAAACTAAGCCCCATCCCAATGTATGAAAATGTTAAAACATGATATCAGAAGTAAGCAAAAAAGAATCCCAGACCTTGGATTTGTTCCTGGGAGAAAATGCTTACTACTGCCACCGTAAATAATGGACTTGATAATCTGAGGGAAAGGAAGTAATCAGAAAGAAAATATGTAGAGTTCTTTGCATGCAGCAAGTAAATTAATGTGTGACCAAACTGGTGGGTAATGTTTTAGAGGAGCTTCCAGGCACAGGTTGACTAGCACTATAAGCCTTTGAAATGTATAATTAGGAAAGGGGGAGAGGGGATGTCGAAGGGGTTGGAAGGCAAGTTATTTAAGTTATTTGTGGGAAAGAACATTATTGAAGTAACCGTGTAAAGTACCCAAGACATGTCATAATGATTTTAACATATTGTGAAATAACCTAACTGTTACAAAAATAGTTTGAGATTTGTCAGACTTTCCACGTCATGGCAAAAACTGCTGCTTTAACATTTCTGTGACCAACTTGAAGTACTGGTTACCTTACAAGAGATTCAGTTCAGATCCAACAGGCATACAGGCTGTGTTCTATTTAGTGGAAAGTTTCTTTACTCTCATATATATCTCCAGGCTAAATACATTATGTGATTTTACAGTAAACATGGCAGATTTCTCATGACATTCCTTACACCGCAAAAGTATATTAATAGCACAAAAATATTTTGAGAAAATGTATTTAATGGATGATAATGTTATATACTATGTAATATATTTACTGTGTAATGAGGGAAGGCCATTAGCAAAAGTATTTGTGATTCTAATTCCTGCTCCTTTTAGTGGTAAATTGAACATCTAACCTAGAGTTCATCAGCAAGTTGCGTTTGAGGTGTACGATTGCAAAAGAAATTATTAGTGATAGAAACTGCTATCAGAAAACAGTGAGCCAGCTGAAAAATCTTTGTTTTAATTGATATTTCTTTATTACTTTAATAAATGTTTGCCAGGGATTTCTTGAATGTTTATGTGTTAAAGAAATGTAATCAACCTGCAGTAGTTTTCAGTGCAAACATATGTAATTATTTTATGCTTTGGATGCTAGTAATTTTCACTGACTTACTACTAAGTATTGAAGTAACAGAGTTTTGTTGTTTTTCTGTGGCTAGATTATAATTCCTAGGAACTGTCACCAGTAGCCTGATGTTTTTATTGTCTTATTTAAAAGAGGGTTAGGAACACTCAGAACTGAAACAAAGTATTACAGTTAATGCATAATAAAATATTTTAAGAGTGATAATAGTATTGTGACTTTTTAAAAATTGATCTTTAATGCCTCAAAACTGGCAAATACATAGTTTTTAAAAATCTGTGTCAAACACTGGATGATGAATTTTCTGACACTTAGAATATTGCTTCAGGAAGCCATGTATATGGTTGTACAGTTTAAAATCCAATTTTATATTCAATCTGTCTTCCTTCAGTCTCGTGCTTGTATAATATTTATCATTTTGAAGGAAAAAAATCTTATTATTTCAAGCACAAACTTGGCAAAAGTGTTCTTAGGAGTCCCCTTGTCCTGAAAAGCTTCCTTCTTAATTGAAGTAATTAATTTTTCTTAGGCAAATTTTGGCTAAATTTATAGAAAAATCTCAAAATAAGTATTTACACATATAGGAAGCCTTCTAATGCTGATGAAGACTTTAGTGCTCTAGGTAAAAATTAATTATCTGCCTATGGTATGATTTTAAAATATTTGGGGTGTGGGTGGTTTATGAAACAGTTTATTTTCAACAAGCAAAATATACCAAAACAAATGCAGATAAGGAACAAGCTCAACCATGTCAAGATATCATTGCTATGAAGTAGTGATATCAGAAATTATTAAACATTTCTAATACAAAGTGTGAACCAGTCATGACTGTTTTGATTTCTTAAGGTTTTCTCTTCTGCCTCTTCTTGCCACTTCAACCTCCTACTGTAGTCATACATGTACATGAACCATGGGCTGATGTTATGTTACATCTCAGCAAAAAATGTTCCAGTGTTTGATACTATTTGGCAGGGTATTGCTATAGCACTTTCAGACTTTGTCTAAGCGGTAGGAATAGTCATTTGATAGCTTTACTTGAGTTACAGAAGTGAGTTAATTAACCTAACTTGGATTAATTATTTCACAGGTTTAATGAGATGAGTAGACCATGGAGTTATATGCTCTCTACAGCCTTTCATATTTAATTTCTCATCTAATTTGGCTAAAATGAGAGCAAAGATCTTCAACTTGAAGTGTTTTGATTAAGAAAAAAAATATGTAAAAAAATTTTAAAGTAGTTGTAATCCTTTAATCTTTCCTGTGTTTCTAGGGTTTCATAAGGTCTTAATATTTCTAAACATTCATTGAGAAAAATAATATCAGTATTTGTAAATATATATTTGTACTTAATGAATAGTAAACAAAGAAAACCATGTTTGGAAATTGTTCAGGAACAAACCACTGAAACTCACATGTTCTGGGTGAGAACTGTGGGCTCTAGATGTGAAGCAACTGTGGTCTAACTTGGAAGATCACATTTCACACTTTGTTTACTAAAATATTTAGGCAACACAAAGGCAATAGTGTATGTTAATGTAAAGTTTTGGTCCTGTCAAACATAGTGCAACTTTTGTGGTAGTTCATTGCTATAAAACATCTCGTAGGCACTCTTAAACTTGGGATGTCACTAAATGTTCCCATTGTTTTTTCGAGTGAACTGTCATCCGCAAGACTCTGAAAGGGCTATTTTTAAAAATTGATATGCTTTGTACATTATTACATTTGCTTACAGAGCAAATATAAAAATAGTGCACCATTTCTTATTATGTGCTGTTTACTGTTTCACAATATAACTAATTAATCAGTATTCTGAAAGCAAAACTATGCAGTGTTCACTCGTGTTATAAGAGTTTTTGCTGTTGTGATTGAAGTTGTGGGCATTTCTGACTGTAGTCTGGATTCATGGTCATTGTGCTGCAATGAAGAAATGGACTTAGGGCAATGATTTGAGCTTCTAGAAAAGATAATAACCAGTTAACACAACAGAGGCACAGAGAGAAAGAAAAGATTCAGGGAAACTTTACTCTCCAGACGGTACAGAGTCTATAAAGAAACAATAAAATAATTGAAAATGTTATTGAAAAAAAAAAATCAAAACATTGGCACAGTAGTAGAGAATATCTCCTTACAAAAGTGTTTGAACAAATAGGATGTATTAAACTGATCAACTGTTTTATCTTATGTGTGTGTAACTTTTCTCGGTGTTTATTATCTCCTCATCTCTTTGCCTAGCCCATTTTTCCATCCTCATGCTTGTCAGTGAGCCTTCATTCCCGAAGAGTCTATAAGCTAATTCCATCGTTAACTACTTCTTGACTGCAAAATACAGTGCTGAATTTGTCACTCATTAATACTTTCACTGCTTTTCTCTTTCTTCTTACTTAGTGACTGCCAAGCTGCACAGCAGGGTCACAAAAAGTAACCATGTAACTTATGTGACTTTTTAGTGAACTGGCTCTTATTCTGCTAGTTTGCACTTCAGCAGAGTGGAACGAAAATTATAGCTTTGAAGGAGTGCTATAACGTTTTGATTGATTTTTTTTTTTTTTTTTCTTTTAAATATATGGTATGTGGTCATTATCATTGAATGAGAAATAATCAGGCAGTATATTTGCAAACCTAGTGAGTACCTCCCTTGCTCAGGAGACTATACAATGATACAATAGACCTGTTTTAGTGGTTACTTTCCAGTAACACCACTGTAGAAGACAGAAGAGAGCAGCTTGGATATTTTGTGGTCTGTCATCCCTATCATTCAGTTTGACAGTGGTACATGTTGAGGAGGACAGAATGGGGTCTGGGCCTTGCTTTTGGAGCATCTATAAAGTGTGTATGTAGAGCAGAAAAGCTTCAGAGCTGTTTTGATAATGGTCCTGACTTGGATAGATGGGTTTCCCTGCCTTCTGATTTCATTACTAGTTTCTGTATGAACTCAAGCCAAGCCACAAAACCATATTTGGGCTCTCAGCCCATTTCAAGCTTTAGCTTAATAATGTTAAATTTAAAGAAAATTTTGTAGATGCCAGACAGATTGTGCTTTGTAAGTAGAATGAGAAAGTGAATATATGCGAAACATGTTTTAAATACGTGAAATCAGAAGTTAAAATTTTATCTGAAATGACAGGTAAAGCTATTGAGAACAGACTCTGCTGTTGCTGAAGAACTTGAAGCTGTTTAAGCAAATCGGTGGGGAAGGATCTAAGTTATGTGAGCAATATGCTGTGTTAGTATCAGACCAAGAGCAGTTATTAATATTTCATTTATGGAAGAGTCTTTGACAAATGCATGAGCATTTGCTTCTGCCACAGTAAAAAGAGTTTATACAAAGTTATGGATTAGGAGGGGTGGAAAAGCTTGCACAAAAAGTGTCAGAACTTCACCTTTCCTTAAATGACAGTGCAAATAGCAGTGGTGTGGTCTGGCTCAAGCAGCAGGGCGGACGTCTCTTTCTTTCCAAGCTGATGGTATCTAATAGGTAGAGATGAGATCTGGAACCCAGGTTTTCATCTTCCATCTAGTTTCATATCAGCCTCTTAAACTTGTTTTTTCTGCCTGTTGCTCAGTTTCCTTTTTTATAAAATAAGGACCCTGTCAGGGCCACACTTCGGAATTCTGCAGAGGATACTGACAGAAAGAACCAGCTCTTCATAGTGTGACTTTTCGTTTATTGAGTGTGAATATGGTATAGATAAGCATGGAACATAGCTTGCATTATGCTGATAGGTTTTATCTAGATAATGTGATTTCCATTTCCTTAGTTTGCTGTATGTAATTTATAAACAGTGATATGTATGTGGGGTTTAGGTTTTTTTCTTTTTTTTTTTTTTTTTTTTCTTTTTTTAAAGTGTACAAATGAGATAAATCCTTTTTGGGTTGGACTTTCCTGTACAGATCACATATAGTAGTACTTTACTACTTTGCTTTTATTACAGGAATGCAAACCTACAAAAGATATATTTCTATAGGTATTCCATCTCCTACGGAAAACTGAAAATGCACTTGGAATTGTTTATCGGCTCTGGAGGTGAAATGTCTGTTTATTAAAGTAAACCTGAGTAAAACTGCCTTCTGTATCATGTGGTGTAGGATAACCTTGTACCACTTTGGAAAAAGGATTCTGCTGCTGGTGATGATTATTTCATTCCTGTTCAGGGATGAAGAAATCAGAGACAGACTTGTAAACTTTTGCTTATGGTAATGTGGTGAGATGGAGTATTGAATCTTTTGGTTTTACTTCCAGACAGGAAGGGAAGACAGTGTGAAATGATACTGGGGTGGGGACTATGTATATTCAGTACCTCTGTTTCAGTGGTGAGATAAAGCTTCCAAGCAGTTTTCCATTTGCTGTATGTGGCTTTTTTTTTTTTTTTTTTACAGTTGTTAAACTTCATACCTAGTTGAAGAACTGCAGCCCATCCAAACTTTTGTAACCATAAGATTTTCAGCTTGATTAGTGTTCTTAGTCACTTGGTCTTCACTCTCTGCTCTTTATGAAAAGTAAAAACAATACTTAAAACCCCCAATATTCTCAACATACTCTCTGCTTAACAGAGGTGAACTCTGCAACTTTTCCTGTTTGCTGCATAACTAATCAATTGTTTGTGTAAAAAAGACAAGTGCTAACTCCTTCCTTACTCAGAGTGTAAATGACCCAACTTAAGATGGACAAGAATACATACATAGTGTTAGTGGAACTCCAGTGTTGTTTTATGAAAGCTGAAAAGACAACCAGGTATTCATTGCTTCAGTTTTAATGATCTAGAGTTACTGTTTTCCACTATACTTGATCTTTACAAAAGTGAATTATAGGTAAAAATTATACTGTTAGTGCAAGAGTCAGTGGGAAGACAGGAAAATAACCAAGTTTTTTTTAATCAGAATATAAGCAGAAAGAGATTTGCTTTCTCTGACTTGCTAACTCTCCAAAAATGTTTAAAGAACAGTACTGCTTTTGGTGCCTGAAAAGTATCTATACAGATCTATACATCATATGTCTTTAGACTGGCCAATTAGCCCTGCTGAACCTTTCTTCTCCATTACTTCAAATAGCTATTTACATATGTCCAAAGTGGTTTCTGCTTGCTATATTTACTTGTAACTTTGACTTGGCAGTGTTTCACATACTCTGGATTCAAGCAATTAAGTGCTAGACATCTGACTTTTCTTAGCTATAAGAGAATACATTTAAATTTTTTTGCCCCCCCCCAAAAAAAGACAAGACAAAACCAACTGCCTGCATTTCAACATCCTCTGTAAGGGAAGAGCCCATCAGTGATTTTCAATAGAGATGAAAACACCATCTCAAATATAGAATTTTACAGGAAAATCTCTTGTATGAAGAAGTAAAAGGCCTTTAAATGGAAGTAGCTTACATAAACCAGCACTGACTAGAGTGGCTCTAACTAAGCATGTGTCAAAATTTCCATTGGATACCTCTGTTTTGAGAGGTTTTGCAACTTGGTGGTAAAATTGCAGGGGAAAACAATTTGTTTATATCTTAGCTGAAATATGTCTAAAAGAGAAAACAATTTGGTGTTCTTATATTGGGGGGGGAGGGAAAAAAAAAAAAAGACCAAACAAAGCAAACACACAATCCAACAGCAAAAACCCAAACCAACACTCCCCCCCTGCTTCTTCCCTTTTCAATAAACAGCCGACCAGCCAAAAACCCCAACCACCCACCCCAAAACCCAGACTTTTGTTCCTGGTGGGATCTGTGGTTGGACTTTTCAGGAGAGGTGAGGGAATGAGGTAAATTCTTCTGTTGGAAGTTGAGGGCAGGAAGAGGAGAAGAAGAAGAAAAGTCATGGTTTGGCCAGATAAATGAATCCTTGCTGTGCCTGCCTTCCCCGTTGCTGCTTCACCTCCTTGAGCTGTGTGACAGCAGGAGAGACAGTGCTGGGGATGGGGACTCTCAGCAATGGCAAGGGTAGGGAGTGGGGTCTATGAGGAGGAAGGAGATTGGGAAGTGACCCATTTAGTGTCAGTTCGGACTTAAAAGGAGCTGAATTATGAAGCTGCACCTTGAAGTATAATTATGTTAAATGATTTCTGGTGGGGCACATGCAAAAAGAAAGCTGCAGGTAGATTTTAACATTCTTTTTTAAAACTTTAATAATGCCACCTGAAAGGTCATGCCTGGGAGAATCATTATATGGAGTTGCGATGGATTCTTCTGGTGCATTTGTGAAGTTTCTCCATGCAGAAAACTGTCTAGCAGTTGGGTGCTTTCTTTTCATTAAGAGTTCAGTGTTTCCTACCAACTTGAATTCTGACCCTTTTGAACTGGATAGAAATTGCTACGCATTCACTGGAGTGACTAATTTTCAGTATTTGCAGTATGCTATTGATTTTAGAATGGGAAAATTTGGAAGATGATGTTCACAAGTAAGGAAATTAGACACAACTCTCACTTTTGGGAAGTTCTTTGGTTTTGTCACTTTCAGAGGACAGATTTGCCCTAGTTTCATTTGAGCAAAAATCTGACATTGGTGATGTGAGAGAGTTCTGTTAAACAAAGTAGGTAACAAAAACCTCCACAATATAAAATAGGATCTTCTGGATTCTTCTACAAAGTGGTCTCAACAAATGTTGAGTAGCAGAAGAATAAATTTAACAACTCTTCATAAGGTTGCTCTCATTCTACAGGTAATCTTGGAGTATATAGTATTGTTCCTTAATATTTTGATCTTTTTTTTTTAATATTAGGTTCAACTGTAAACAAAATATACAACTTTAAGTATAGGCAAGGGAGAAATTATTTCCCGCAAACTCTGATGATTTTATATTTGTCTATATATTAGCATGTTTCCTTTAAAAACAATGGTGTTGGAAATTCAAGTGGACTTCACAGAGTTTGACATTTATCCCTTTTTAGGCTAGGAACTGGTCTGTCTTGATTTAGAGCAAAATGTAATGCCATATAAATCCTAGTATATCTCAACCTTTATCAAAGCCTGATGTTTTCCTTCTGGTTTTGATATTCTCATGCATAACATGTGATTACTTTAGATAAAAACTACAGATGTAATTGTATTTATAGTTCTGTATATTTTTGTCATAGTTACATTCTGAGATAATGCAGTGTTTTCAACAGATGTTGAAATGGCTTTGTACTTTTAAAAGTGAATATTCAGGTTGTTATGCTGTAAAACTTCTGGTATATTTTTATTAGAAAAGGTGTTTGCTGAATTGTTTCTTGCTCTCTATTTAGATACACAATCTGTTCTTCCCTTACTACATTTTTCTTGCTTTCAGTTGCCAGTGTTCACAACTGAAATATTTTCTAAAACAGAAACAATTGTCACAGAAGTTTGGGTTGAATTACCACTAACTCTTTGTATAGGTTAGCTCAGATATCTTTAGGCTTGCTTTTTAATTGATCAGGCGCTTAGATATCTGGTGAGGTTCACTGTGGTCCGGGAGCCTTAAGTATGTTCCCGAGTTAGATGCCTTGGTACCAGTTCTCCCTAGATGTAATTTCCATTCTTTACCTGATGGCCATTTTTGTGCTCATGAATACAATGGGCAATGAGTGAATACACTCATTGTGTAATCCTCAGGGGTAATGGTGTGGTATGATATATCTAGAAGAACATGCCTTTTTCTCAAGCCAGGGAGCTCTGATCAATAAGCCGTGCTGGGGACAGTCCTTCGCAGGAGCTGTCACCCATCTGGGACAGAAGTGTTGCCTTGGCCAGAGTCCCATCAAAACACAATGAACAGGGTAACCATAGGGCCTGCAGGTGGGAGACTTCCTGCCATGGCCCTGTTTTGTTTCCTAATACCTACAGGTAGTGTGACCAGGGCTGTTGAACACTTGTTAAAAATGTATCTTCTTTGTTTTTCCTAAAATCAAAGAAGCAAATATTAGTCATCTATCCGCTATAGGATATAGCAAAAACTCTGTTCAAACAGTTCATTTTAACACCCTGTTTAACACAAATTTAGTCATCCTGTTGTGACATATTGCAGTGCAGAGGCTCATTAACTCCTTAGTTATTTCACAAAAAACTAATATTAGGTAAAGATGGAGCAAAGTCTCTTTGTGCTTGCTTTAGGACTTGGGTGAAGCTGTTTGTTCTCCCCATGGTGGAGCACTCACTCCCAGGCTGTGTCCCTGTTTGTAGGTGGTGGCAGGGATGGAATCCGTGCTTGGTCCTGCCTTTCCTTTGAGGTGCTTTGGTAGCCCAGAGTGCGAGAATAGCTTGTGGTTTGTGCAAGGGAAGGCTTCTCATTCTTCAGGGGGCAAAATGTGTAATCTGACACAAGGTATGTAATTATATCACTGGTGTTTGGTTGTGTTGTGGCATGCACCTAAAAAGTCTTAACTGAGAACATGGAAGGGTGGGGCTGGGGACAACACTCAAAGAAAATGCTTGGGCCCTAGAGTCTGAACAAACACATGTCCAGTTTAGGTTATTTTGCACTGTTGGGCAGGAAGTGGCTTACTGTCGTCATCTTCCACCTCTTCAGCTACCTGCCAATTATATAGATATTTAAATGGCGTGTATACATATATACACACACTCCCTCTGATACATATGTGTGTATGTATATCCCAATACTCTCTGATAGCAAAAGGCATACAGGAAAAACACAGTTAATTAGTTATTGAGATAGCTAATACTTATCTCACTCTTACTTGTAGCTGAGAAACACATTTCAAGCCAACCGAGTAAATGTTAAAATGAATGCAAGTAATATAAAGAAAATACTGAAGGGCAGAGGTGAATGTGGTAGGCTAGGAAGATCATATGAAGTTAGAAACAGAACAAAATGTATTTTTATATAATGTGCTAATGTGACATTTACCACACCATTTACCACATAGAAATAGCAGAATGTTTATGTGACATAGGTTGTGGGTAAATTCTACCATATATTGCGTATATTCTTGGTATTACAATTTGTATTAATTTGGTAATAAAAGGATCGCCTCCTCCTGTGTGATGAAGGATAGCCAACATCAGTCTTTCATTCTGTATTAATGAGATTTTTGCCAGGCTGCACAGTCTCCAGAATGTGATTAATAGTGCAGAACCGCAGAATCATAGAATAGTTTGAGTTGGAAGGGTCATCTAGTCCCACCCCCCTGCAATGATCAGGGACATCTGCAACCAAATCAGGTTGCTCAGAGCCATGCCCAGCCTGGCCTTGAATGTTTCCAGGGATAGGGCATCTACCACTTCTCTGGGCAACCTGTCATAGTGTTTCACCACCATCATTGTAAGAAATTGTCATGTCTAACCTGAATCTTCCCTCTTTTAGTTTCAAACCATTACCCCTTGTCCTGTTGTAACAGGCCCTTCTAATAAGGTCTCTCCCAAGCCTTCTCTTCTCCAGGCTGAACAGCGCCAGCTCTCTCAGCCTGTCCTCACAGCAGAGCTGTTCCAGCCCTCTGATCATTTTTGTGGCCTCCTCTGGCCCCTCTCCAACAGGTCCGTGTCTTTCCTGTGCTGAGGGCTCCAGAGCTGGACACAGGACTCCAGGTGGGTCTCACCAGAGCAGAGCAGAGGGGCAGAATTACTTCCCTCGACCTGCTGGCCACGCTCCTTCTGATGCAGCCCAAGACACAATTTGCCTTCTGGTCAGCAAGCGCACATTGCCGGCTCATGTCCAATCTTTCATCCACCAGCACCCCCACGTTCTTCTCTGCAAGGCTGCTCTCAATCCCTTTATCACCCAGCCTGTATTGATACCAGGGGTTGCCCCCACCCAGATGCAGGACCTTGCAGTTGGCCTTGTTGAACCTTATGAGGTTCACATGGGCCCACTTCTTGAGCTTGTCCAGGTCCCTCTGAATGGCATCCCTTCCCTTAGGTGTGTCAGCTACACCACTCAGCTTAGTGTGATCTTCAGACTTGCTGAGGGTGCACTCAATCCCAATGTCTACGTAATTGGTTAAGATATTAAACAGTACAGGTCCTAGTACAGACCCCTGAGGGACACCCCTCATCACTGGTGTCCATCCAGACATTGTGCCATTAACCACTACTCTCTTGCCCTTGGTGAAGCCATGCTGGCTGTCTTGAATCACCTCCCCTCCCTGTGCCTTAGCACAGCTTCTAGGAGGATCTGTTCCATGAGGGTATCCCAGAACAAACACACTGGTTCTCATGAAGTTTCAGGAAGCCGCGTTCCTCCCCTAAGTACGAGTTGAAGCTTTTTCAGACATAGAGAGAACTAAGGAGTTCTTAAATGGAGGAAATGAAATATTTTGTGGTAAAAAGGAATGGCACAGAGATTAATGGGAACCCCGGACCATTCTCTAGCTGCCCTTTCTGGAGGATGTTGCAAGAATCCACCAAATCTCTGCCGTTGGTTTTTGTTGTCTGTTTAGGAGTCCTACACTTGAGCACACCATCTGTATGGAGGCATCTGCCTAGAATCAAAATTGTCTTACACGGTTGTGGCTTTCCTGTCACTATCTTTATAGGGACTTTGTTACTCTTTCAGTTGGTTGTAATGGAAGCTAATAATTGGAAAAGTCAATAATTAAGGATTAGTAATTAGGATAAGGATTTATTACTTGTTGTCAGAAGACATAATAAACTGTGGAGTGATACTGCCACCTCTTTCTTTATTTTTAGTCCATGCTGTGTAACAGATTCATTTGGGCAAGATTTCAGGAGGTAGTGCTGGGTGCCACAGACTAACCATACTTGAAAAGGGGACTTTTGATTTTTGTTTGCATCTAGATATATGACTTTGCCGTTGAGAAAGATGGTAGGTGGTCCTACTGAAACTGGTGGAAAATTAATATGAGATAGTTGCTTCACATAAAGCTCTGGTAGAGGCAGGTTACTTGTAAAGAAGTTTTGTTCGAAAAAATCGGCATTATAGGCTTTGCCTGAGATTGACTCATAATTAATCTCAGTAAGATTAGAGATCTCGGTTTGGATTAGGAATTCATAATAGAATAACTAATGCAAATTAACACATGGATACCAGGCACACACTTTTACCATTGAAGATTAAGCCTTCGTTCTGTAACACTTAACCTGTCAGGCTCATAGCTCTGATAAGTGTGGACTGAGGGCATTTAGACTAAAGATTCAATGACATATATTGATGTTTGTAAGCTCTTAATACAGCAAGTTGTATAGTGGCTTATCTTCAGTGCTTTTGCATTATTTCAGGATTTTCCTGAATTCGTAGGTTGAAGGGGTCTTTTGGGTTAATGTAGAGAGAGATGGAGTATGGTGTCAACTATAAGTCACGTTCCATAAATTTTTATAAAGGCCACTTGTCGGTCATTTCCTTACAAGTATTTGACCTGAAACTTGTGCAGATCTTTTATTTTTGAGCAAAAAGCACTAAATTGGCTTTGTTTGAACAAAGAAAGTTGCCAAGGAAGCAGAGGAAAATTCATTCTTTTGTCCTAAGTGGAAGTATTTGCAGTTCTGTAGGATTGTGAGTGTTCATCAGAAAGATAAATGTCTAATAGTTATTAAAACAGTGCTCTGATAATAGTTCTTGAAACAAAGCATAAATATCTATGATTTTCTTAATTTTTTTAAATCAAGAGAAGTCTTTTTCAGTGACATTCCTATTACCTGGGGAAAAGCATGATTTTGTATCAAATGAATTTTAGAAGGGATTATGTGCTACTTTTAAGCCCATTTTATTTTTAGTTGCATGTTCTTCACTGGGCCTTGCTTCATGAGTTTTCAAACAAAAGCACATAGCAAGCTAGGTGGAATTTAGGCCATCCAAATATAGCATCAGATTTACAGTGGGATGAACTTTGTTTTCAGCGGAATCCGTCGAGCTCTATGAACTGACTGTGAAATTACTTCAGTACAGTTTGAAAGTGGGCTTAAGTTTCCCATGTACAAATTGGATGGATGTTTTTCTTGAATGCTTCCAATATCTCCCCCTCCAACTCCTCCACATGGCCTTGATGATAAAAATAACCATTGTAAGTATTAAATACCCATTATAGAGGGTTGGCTGTAGACCGTGTGAGGAAGAAATGGTGGTGTGTGGTCATGACATTAAACATGCTGTCCCTGAGTCACAGGGAAACTGCACCTGTGCAATTAGTTGCAGCTATACAAAGATGGAAATGGTGATTTTTTACACTTGTTGGTGTTGAAATTTTAGAGGTGCAAGTGTGGAAAGCTAGAACCTCACACGAGGTACTAAAGTCCCCATAAGACAGAAAGATGTCTGTGACCTCCCAGCATCTGCTCAAACAGCCACACCTGTTTTGGGGAGATCCTCTGTGATGTTAATTTTCTCTGTTTTGATTGATTCAACTTTGCAGTTGAGAAGTCAGGAAAAGCAATCCCTCTGTTGAATACATTCCTATTGCTTCATCTGCACTCAAAATTACCATTAAGAGTAAAATTACCATTGAGAGTTTAGATTAGCTATGATTTATTTAGCATTACTCTTTCTTCCAAAAGGAGGTATTTATGTCTCAGTGGCATTTTGCTAAAATGTGCTATTAAAGATGTTTAAGTGAAGCTCAAGTAGACTGTTCAGAATTAAATATTTTTTGAAAACACTTTCTTATTTCCACAGTTGTGATTATTTGAGTAAATACTGCAAATTGAAACTGCTGCTTGGCACAGTCTCAATTTGAAATTATTTACATTGTTCTTAACATATACTAAGGGCTTGCTTTTGAAATAAATAGCTTTCCTATTCTCTGAGAGAGTTGTGTACAGCTAGGGTAAGATATTGATGAAATGCTCAGCGTTAGTGCATTGTTGCTGTTATTACTAGACTCCTTGCAGTGACGCTGTAGAAAGACCAAGAAATGGAAAAAGAAAATTGAGAGTTATTCTTCACATAGATTTTGACTGAAATAAATTTTTCAGATATACTGAGGCCTTAGCTATTGGAATCAAAACTTACTCTGCCTTGTTAGTCATGTATCTTCTGTTACTAGCAAGTGAGCCTGTTGTGAATCATATGTGCAATTTAGGTGACTAAACTTGAAGGAAAATGTGAACTATAGAGTTCTTAAGGAAGAATCAGAAATTTATATTTTCCACTTTTCATTTCTACATTTTTATCCTTCTCTCATTTTTCAGCTTTCCAAGGGTTTTATAGTAGTAGTTTTATACTCCCCATTTTTTTAATAAATATTTTTAATACCTTCTAATGTCCTTCTCAATTCCTTTTCTTGCTATTTTTCTCACAATACCTTCTCTAGATTTCTTTTTGTTTAATTGACATCACTCATGGCAAAAGAAAAGTTTCTTCTGGCCAGCTGATCTTTTAATGTTCTGGACTTAAGCAGTGAGTCACTATGACGTACCAGCCTTTTAGTCCTCTGGCTTTTTGGAGAAGAATTTGGGAATTTTATATGTTCAGGGTATTAACATGAAGTATGGTTCTTTCCCTTCACAAACGTTTACTGTGACGTGGTGGGATTTAGACTGGTATGAGAGCGTGTGAGTGCGATGCACTGAAGGTTTCATGTTTTGCTTCAGTCCTTTTCACAGATGAGCATTTTGTAAGAGAATGCTCTATGTCAGATGCTATTTTATCTTCCATACTAAAGAGGGGGCTCTCCCTTGTGGAGCTGTGGAATGTGGCTTGGTGGGTGGGAAGCAAGAAGTCCCAGGAAAACTATTTGGCCTTTGCCCTCTTCTGTTCCCCCTTTCCTGTCTGTCTGTCACCTTCTTTCCTCTCTCTTCTCTGAGAGCCAGATGAAAAATTTGCTTTCAGCCATTAGGGAATAGGAGGAGTGAAATAATACTGTGGGACTTCTGGAAACTGGTGTACAGGGCCTTGCTTTTTTCTGGGAAGCTGGCCAGGGATAAGGCAGGCTGTGCAGGGACTCGGGACACAAAAGCTTCTCTCCAGAACACTGGCTTTTCCCTGATACATATCGAGATGTTTAAAGTTGGCTGTGCAAGCTATTTTAGTATGTACCTGTTGTACACAGCTGTAATATTTCTTATTTTGGTAATGATTTTTTTTTTTTAATCTTTCTAGTAGATAGAGGGTTTGTAATTTGTTTGACTACAAGATCAAACAATAGCTATTGATCCTAAGTATTTGTTGTAGCAACTTAGAAATTACTTACAAGAGCAACTGTATTTATGTCAGCCAGTTCATATCAGGTGTCACTTATGTAAGATGAAAACTGATAGTATGAATAGAAGTGGTTTCCATCATCAAATGTGCCATACCAAGTAGAGCTCTTTGTGATGGGTGTTCTGAGCCATGCCAAACCCCAGCAGCCCGTCTGCTGTGGTAGCTGGTGCTCTGAGCTTCCCAGAGATGGGAGGAATGCACTTCTTTTTTTTAGTTCTATTTTCCTTCAGTTCAGATCTAAATAGTCTTCCTATTATTCCTGAAGGGGCAATTAAACACATGGTGTTTTGGGAATTAATGCTCCTTTCCTATTCCAAGATGACTATCTGAAAACCAGAACTTGTAATGTGTTTTGGACTGTGAATATTTTAGCCCAGTGGTTCTTTGAGTGTATATTTGTTTGTTTGTTTTTTGCTTAACTTTAGCTGCAGCATTCAGGTAATCAGAGAAACTGAAATGTTGGGTCCACGAACCAAACCAAACTAAAGATAGGTCATACAGTTTCATATGATCTTAATATAAGTATTTTCAGGTGGTGAGAATTTGACAGAATATGTAGTGGAGTGATTTTAAGATGATTCATGAAAAAAGAGTTGAAACTTACAGCTGGATTTCGTAGTATCCAGAGATTTTTGTTTGTTTCACTTTAAGATGTGAATTCTGTGTCAGCAGATTTCTCTGTTCTTACTTGCTTTGGTAGCAAGAGATGGAATGCTTAGGTGTTTGATAGAAGAATATCTTCAGTCTTTAGTTTTATGATCCTGCTTCAAAACAATTTGTTTTCACAGAGTGGTTGATCGTTCCAGGAATCCATAATCACGGAAAGTCTTAACTTAAGCAAATAGCAGAGTAAACTGCATTGCTAGGCAAAACTTCACAAGTGTTTAGTCTCATGAGAATAAAAATCGGGTGTGACTCTTAGAACCTCCACGCCTTTGAAAAAATATTTTTATTGGAAGGAATTTTAGTCTATTTTATTTCCAGTTGTGATTGTATTCATGTGTATTGGCAACTAGGACCATACAGGTGCTCACTCATCCCCTTCTCCCAAGTGGTATGCAGGAGAGAATCAAAGAGGGGAATAAAAACCTTGTGGGTTGAAATAAGAACAGTTTAATAGGACAGCAAAATAAGAGAAAACAAAATAACAGAATACATAAAACAAGTGATGTGCAATGCATTTGCTCACCACCCGCAGCATCAATCTCTTCCTAGTTCCTGAGCAGTGGTATTTGCCCCCTGGCTGACTCTGGTTTATATACTGAGCGTGACATCATATGCTAAGGAACACTCCTTTGGCCAGCTTGGGTCAGCTGTTCTGCTTTGCTCAGTCCCAGATTCATACGCACCTGGTAGAGCATGGGAAGCCAAAGAAGTCCTTGATTACCCAGCAACAACCAAAATGTCAGTATATTATGAACATTCTTCTTATACTAAATCCAAAGCACAACAGCTAGAAAGAAAATTAACTCTATCCCAACCAAAACCAGGACAATTGGTTTAATAACTCGCATGTGATAAGAGTTAGCAGTGAGTAAAAGGTACAGATTTTCATGTTGTCACTAACAATTTTGATGTTTCCACTCCAGCTCTTGTATAGTAACCTTTTTTCATCCTCTTTGGACTCTTGCCCTCTGTAAGCCTCTTGATCTAATTTTAGGAGTACTGTCTTAACTTGGCTCTCTCTATTGAAGTTTATTATCTTGGAAGCCATCTGTGATTTGACTTTGCCATTGGCAATCTTAACACTACTCACTTCTCCAGTATCAGCAAGTACCCTTCTATGTTCTTGTTGCATCTATCAGTTTAAAGCACAGCATAGCGCTCTGCTCCTGAATGACCCAGGTACTTCTCTGGATTGTTGCCTATTGCAGTGCTGCACCATCACCTGCCCTTTCCTACTGCCAGGCTTTGCCAGGCCAACCTCACAGTGGGTCATGCAGGCACACTCCTGAGATAGTCTACGTTTTGGGCAACTTCAGCTTTTCAGCCCCAATTATGGGGGTGAAAAAGAACGGTTGTCAAGTTGTAGGACACTTCCATTTGCCAAGATATCCAAAATTAGTTTCTAAGTTACAAGGTGTTAAAGCTTTTGCACAATCAAATTGTATGAAGTCTGAAGTAAGTTAACTTAAAAAAATAGGGTACCGTGTTCTTAAATGCAATGTTTTAAGTTCTTAAGACAGATCCTTGATCCGAATCAGTATGGTCGTTCTTGTTTTCCATGGTAGACCTCCGGACGAATAAATGGGGCAAAAATGCCTAGTATCCTACTCTCCCAGCCTCCAGCCATTTTTAGCTCAGGGATTTCCTGAGCCTGTTTGGGCTTTGTTACTCCAGTAACCTTCAGTGAAGCTGCTCTTCCTGGTGTTTTTCAGTCTCTTCTCATGCCTATTTAAACTTGTCTCTACAGTATCCTTAGACAACAACTTCTGTGGATCGGAGTTTTTTTGAGCTTGTTTCCCGTCAGCTTCGTTTAATGTTCTAATTACTGTCAGTCCCTATCCATCTTCCTTATGCCACTCCCAATTTGTAGATCTCTGTCAGATTTCTTCTGTGGTTACTTGTCCAAGGTGAACAGTCCCAGCATACTGGGTTTCTCCTTGGTCTAAAGCTATTTCTTACCTTTGGTAATCCTTGTTTTCTTCTGATACATTTCTTCCAGTTCTTAGATGTCTGATTTGATAGGAGGTGACTGTGATTTTATTTGGTGGCAAAATTATGTTTTCTGTTTTGTTCTCTGTTCCTTTGCTAGTAATTAATGATACTTACTTTGTTGATGATCACTGAGCTGATATTGTCACTGAATTACTTATCATAATCCAAAATATTGTTTCTGAGCAGCAATAGTCAGCTCAAAGTTTGTCCTTTTATACATCTGTTCAAAATTATTTTTTTGGGTACATCATTTTGCCTTCACGTATGTTGAACTTCATCTGCCATTTTTGTTGTTCAGTCACTCTGCAGCTTTTTGCAGTTATCTGGCAGCCTTGTAGCCTTTGAATAGCTTCGTGTAATCAGCAAACTTTGTCACTTCGCTGCTTGCTGCTTTCCCATGAATGCGCTGAACAGAGCAGAACCCTGTATAACTCAGCTGGTATTTCCTTCCAATTCGAGCACAAACCCTTGATGCCCACCCTCTGCTTCCAGTTTTCTTAGCCCAATTATTTATTCATGCCAGGCCATCCCTCTTAGGCCATGACTGTGTAGCTTTCTTAAAACGTTTGATTGTCTCCCATATTGAAGTGTCCACATATGAAAATATCACCCCTGGTTGAAGGCAGTGGGGAATGACCCATGTTCATAAATGGAGTCATTGAAACAGGATAAACTTATTAATAATGAAAGAGGAAAAAGATCTGATAAGCAGGTCAGAGTATAAACTTTTTCACTGAGTACTGTACTTTGGACCAAAATAGAAAAATAGTTTTTCATTAAGAACTTCTCAATCTTGTTCATTTTGTCTTCTTCCCTGGCTTCTTGTGGGTGATGAAGAGTGAAGAAGCAAAATGCTTTATTTTGCTTTACACAGGCAGCTTCTAGTCTGAAATTTGACATCAGTACTTCCTGAAGGTAAAGATTCTGCCTCAGTTTTTATGAAAAATACAGCTGTCTGGCTAGATCCCTGTGTTTTTTTAGTGCCTGCTAAAATTACTGATGAAAATATTTCAGCCAGTTGTTTTTTCTAGTTAGCATGAAATCACACACCTTATTATAAAGAGGAAATTTTTTAGACTTTTCCCCAAGGTCTGTGCTATTTTCTCAGTTGGTGCCAGATGGAGCCTCATTGTCTTGTTAGGTATCTACTGATCTGATCCTCATGGGCTGTAAGTAGGTGTAGCATCAGGAAACTATTTCAAGTAACAACTTGGAACAGAATATTTGATTTTTCTTTTCTTGCTATTCTATACAGAGAAAGTTCCTAACACACCCTGGCAGCAATGTATCTGATTTTAAATGGTTTAGAGGTGCTCCTGATGTTCAAGAGGATGGGAGGCTGATTGCTTCAGGGTATATATGAAAGTGAATAAGGTAGATTTGTATCGTTTGCTGCTTTTGGCCAGAGATAGTAACTTTCTTCTTTGAATGAAAGTCACTTTACATTCTCTCAGTAAATAAACACAGTGATAGGACCCATATAAAATTTCAGTGCTTCATATCTTCTATATTTCTGTGCCATGCATTTGTGTGACACTGCTTAGCTTTGTGACACAAATTTTTCTTAGCTCAATGTTGCAAACAAGCTTCATCTCAGCACTAAGTAATGTTTAAATAATTTTCAGTGAATGATTTCAGGTTTATTTGATTAAAATACATCTGAGAAAATAGGAATTTTTAATATCTATTTGATAGGAATTCAGTAGCTTTAGCTCTAGGAATCACTGGAAGTGTGGTTTGAAGGCTTATTATTATATTTTGGTAGGTTATTTAGCTCTCACTTGGACTTTCATTTTGGTAAATGTCATGTTAGATCATGTGAAAAACAACCCTGAGAATGCTTTAATGACAGTTCTGAGAATGCTTTAATGAGAGTAGCTGCCTACATGGAATCTTATTTCAGGGCTTAGGGTAAAAAGTCTTATTTTGGCGTATTTGAAGGCCTGTGGAAAAAATATAGTTGGGAAGATGTAGACTTGGAGAGCTGCGCCACTGATTTAACGATGATACTTTAAACAGGAAGAGACATGGGATGAAGACGGTTAGTCTTTGTAAAACAATAAACTCTGCTTTGATATGAGGCTTCTACCACTGCCACAGAACAAATACACAGAAGTAATGATGTAGAAGAGGCTCAAAAAGTAAAATCCAAGGACCACAAAAAAAGTTGAGTTCTAGAGCAAAATGTGCAGCTCAGCACATTGACCAAGACTCAGAAGAGACTGAGCTGGGAAAACTCCCTTTTGACCAATGTCTTAAGAATGTTGGAACAGCTTGTCTCGCAATCTTGTTGACTTGCAGTTACTGAAAATCATTTGTGACACAGCGGTTAATAAGCACCTCTGCAGGTTATTGCACATTTTAAAATAATATAAAAAAATACAAAAGTTTCAATACTTCTCTACACTCCTAATGCGTGAAAGTGAATGCTAAGTTATTTTGAAACTTCTGTTCAGATCCCTTATCTGTATCAGAAGATCTGACTGGTAAAAATACTATTCCACTTCTTATGACTCACAAAAAATATATATGTGTGACCACTGTTGGTCCTCTTTGGATTAGTACATTGTGATAGACTCTAAATACAGTATGAAGTTTTCTTATTCTATGGAACTGTTGCCTGAGTAGGCCTGAATGCGCAGGCTAGATATTCACTTAGAAAGCAATCATAAAATACATATGTTTGTTTAATGCATCTCCTTATAGTAGTTTGGTTTTGGTTTTGGTGTTTTGTTTTTTTGTGTGTATGTTTTTTGTTTTGTTTTTCATGCTGTTCAAATTCTTCTCTAAAAGTGATAGTATTTTCTCCTGGGCTTTCCTATGCTGCTTTGCATTATCATGCCTTTTAATTCAAGTTTCACTGAGTTCGGTGTTGCCATGTGTCTTTTTCTGTCTCCATTCTCTAGCTTCTGTCATCTTTGCCCTTGAATCAAACAGCTTGTCTTCCTTTCAGAGTTCATTGTGTTCTTCACTGAGAGAAATGGAGAAGAATTTTCTTATCCTATTCTCCTTGGTGTTGAAAGCCCACTACTTAACAATTACTGTTATTCCCCATAGCTGCGAGCTAGCTCAGGCTGTGTTGTTGTCTGCAAATGTTTCATATGTAGTTTAGTCAAACATATGAGCTGATGATTTTGAATCTTGTTTTGGGCCCTCAGTTTCATCATTTGGCCAAAGTTGTGTAAATTTTCACGAGAATTCCGGGGTGCATGTATCATCCAAAGACCATTTCCTGATAACTATCGAAGTCGAATTTAGGTACTTGAGAAGCATATATATGAAAAAATACATATATGCATATTAGTTTGCCGGAACTTCTTAATGTCAGCAAAATGTATTACCAGTCTTGCTTTCAGAAATACCTAGATTGTGTTGCAGATTTTTTTCCATAGTCATTGTGATGAGAGCAGTAAGACTGAAAAATTTTAGAGTAACTGGTTTACAATCAGAAAGATTTCTCTACACAAGAAACTACACTGTTGCAGAATTCTACAGCTTTTGAATTTGAAATTAAGTACTTTATATTGCCTGTCACTAGGGATGATAATTTCTATGGAGTCTCTTTTGAATTTATTTCACTCAGAAAACATATCAACAGCATTTTTTTTTTTTAAGGTGAGGTAATAGTCTGAATGGAAAATTCGAAAATAACGAGCCTGCAGTACGTGTTCTGGACTATTTCTTTGTAAGAAAATAGCACACTGCAACCCAAAAAGTGAAGCGTAATCAATTGTTTCCTGCTCAGAGAACACACAGACCTGGATACAGAGAGGTGTACTCGGGGTGCTGTGAGGCACACTTGCTGTGTTGGTATTAGCACCTCAAAACCACTGAGTTTCCTGGTGCTGCATGACAGCAAACTCGATGAAGTGCAACGCAGAACGAAACCACTTTCCTTTGCTTGTGCTAGATTGCTGTCAAGCAGGTGAAGCATTCAGTCACACCGAGACCTCCTCGTGCCATCCCTGGCCTTGGCAGGGTTTGTGCCAAATTCAGCCTTGTTCCCCTTCCAGAGTCGCTCGTGTTGCTCAACATAAGTGCCCCTTTTTGCATGCAACTTTGCTTGGTCTGGCATGGATGTGCATTAACCACGGCATGGATAATCTCCGAAGCAAGTAATCCTCACAAGAATTATGAGGGTGGTGATTATATGCGGAAATGCTAACACCTGTTGATGCTGTCAGTTATACTTCTGGTACATGGATAGTATGAATTACAGTAGTGACCTCCCTCCTCAATGAAATTGAAGTAGTTTACTGTCCTAATTGGGCACTGAAAAATGATACCAACCACACATTTACCTTCATCAAACTGCTTATTTTGGCTGAGTGTTCTTTTGAATATCCCCTCTACTTGAAGAAAGCTTTGGAAGATGGTGAAAGCATGCTAATTACTTTTTCCTTTTTTTTTTCCCATATCAATTCACTCATGTTTTTTTGGGAAATTTTTATGTATTTATGTATCCAGTAACTTAATTCAACTTTTCAAAAGTGGAATTTACCCTTGTTCCTGGGGATTTCCCTGACAACTTCAGTTAAATTTATAGATGCGAATATCTGTCTTTACACTTAAGTCAATGTTCAATTAATAACATTGGATTTTGGTAGACAAAGACATCTATAGGAGGATGGAAGAAGCAGAACAGTGCTAAATAACATGTTGATACTGATGAGTAGAACCATAGTGCAACAGCAACTGACTCTTAAAAAGTCACAAATAAAACTAAACAAACCAATGCCCATCTCTTTTTTTTTTTTTTTGTCTCTATACTTATCAGATATATGTTAAATCATATGATTAGTAAGGATGATATAGTAACTCAATTAAAAGTTTCAGTACTAAAATAAATGAGTTAGCTCCTAGTTTATGTTGCTACTCATAATGTCATAGGACTGACTGTCCTTTACAAAGTATTTATACTTGTAAATATCCAGATTGGTTTTATTCAAATTTCTTTCTGTGTATGCTATTCTCTAGAGGGTTTTTTTTTGTTACCCCGTCCTTATGAATAAATAGAGATAATAACTATTTATTAGATCTTTAGCTTGTCAACAACACACTTACTTTCATTTTTGAGAACTCGCATTCTGCTTTATGCAGAATATATTTCCTTTGTTACTGTAGTTCCTGCTAACACTCTTGTTGTGTTCATTTCGTGGATATGTTAGCTTGTCTACCTGAGTACTAGTGAGAAAAGAGATTAAATCGCTTTGGGAGTACCTAACCTGTGCTGCGTAATTGTCCTTTGGACAGAACTGGAACTAGTGAAATTTTCAAAACGTGGGCTGTAAAGTCCAGCTGATGAGAGCTATTCATAATTGCTGCTGTATGGAGTGTTTGTTAAGCAAAAACCAAATACGATTCTTGGACAGAGTTTTGCCTAAGAGATGTTGGTAGGCGCAATGGCACGTGAGTTCATAAATGGCAGACCAGAGAGAGTAGTGAGTAAACAGACTCATCAGTGTGTAGAGTCTTAGATTTGGAAGAAACACTGGCCATCTTCCTTTCTTTGTATTTATATTCCATTTTCTTTACTAAGCTATTGTATATTATGTTCACAGAAATACCTGCTATAGCAATGACAACTGATAAGCAGTTTTGAAAGGTAGAATGAAATTTTTATTTCTTCAATCTCTGCCTTCTTCAATTTTGATACTCTTCTGGTCCTTAAAATATGAGAAGGAGAGGAACCGGCCTGCTAGTGGAAGTTGGTGTATCAATGTAAAATGATTTTTAAGCAAAGGAAAAGATGGAGGAAAATTCAAAGTGACGTTGTAATCAGCTTGGTTTGTTTTCCCAAGCACTCTTGCCCAAATCATATCTGAGGTCTGCCATTTTTTCCTTTTGGTATCCATCATGAATAGCAGAGCTGCAATAGACTGAAACACTCTTTCTGTGAGTCAAAGGGGCTGATGGAGAGACAGTCAAGGAAGGGTCCTGCTTTCCCACTCATGATTAGTTGAACTCCTTCAGGATTTAAGGAAAAATAGTAGTTGCCTGCAGGTAGTTTCTTACCATTTTATACTTGTTTTTCATGTTAGGATATGATGAATTTAATTATTGGCTGAACCTCGCCATGTTTAAGGCAGTCATTTTTTTTCTTCACTTGCAGATGGGGAATACTAAAGCGTAACAAAATTAAGTTATTTGTCTCTGTTCTTTCCATGAGTCAGCAGTACAAGTAGGAAATAATGCTCACTCTTATTCTTAGTCGCAGGAATATTTCATCCCAAGAGTAGGCCCATATACTTTAGTCCCTGAACAATACTCTGTCCCAAATAGCTTTTAAAAATAATTATTGCACAGATGTAGAGTTGAGCTGATTGCCAAATATGATGGTAGACAGTTCTTTTCTTTTTTCTTTGCAGGCATGTTGACAGGAACCTTTGGTTTCCTTTACTTCCTCTGAAGTGTTAAGGGAAGCTGCATTGTTAAGGCTTTCTGACTGTGTTCGATGGCTGTAGTCTTCTAAACCAGCAGCATTGAGTTGTTTTGGTGTTTGTGTTGTGGTGGTGTTTTGATGTGGGTTTTTTTTTGTTTTTTGGGGGTGTTTTTTTGTGATTGGTTTGTTTATTTTGTTTACTGTCTGTGAAAGGGGAAGTTCTGGAAGAGGAAGTGGGGGGATAAATGAGTCAGCTGAGTCAGGAGTATACTGAATTAACAAGACGGAACTGCTAGCAGCATATGTCATTTTTAGTTATGTTCCTGTGCTTTCTGGAGATACTCAGAAGTTCATGTTTCTTCAGCATCTTTGTTTTTTTGTGACTTCCTGAACTTAGTACATTCCTGTCTGTGTCACTTGCAGTAGTTAATGGCAGAAGTGTAATCTGTGAGAGGACTTTATGGACAGCCATGATTTTCCTCATGGTGGCAAAATACAAATGGGAAATAATTAGGAAGGGGCTTTTTTAACAGAATGGAAGCCTGGGCCACTAAATGGAATGCTGAGCTATCAGGGACCAGAGTGGAAAAGCTTGGTATATGTGTCTCTGCTTCCTTCTTCGTTGCCTGCATCACAAGACGCGATTCTGTCCCTTTGAATTAGTAACATGAATTTTGTAGGATCCTTGTGTTTTACTACAACTTGAACATATGGATCAGAAATGTGTTTTGAGTGTAACTGATGATGTGAAATGAGCTCTGTACAGGTGCTTTGGATTTTGAAGCTTTAGTATTTGGGGAGTGTGAATTTTTAAAATTTAAAATCAACAATTCACCTCGTGAAGGTGTTTCGAACTTTCTTTTATTGTGGTTCACAAGCAGTGATGGTTTGCAGTTTTGCCAAGTAACAGGGCTGTCTTTGTACAATTATTCTAAATAAGAATTGTAGAGGAATTATCTGTTGTTTAATAATAGTTTGGTTCACTTTTGTGTCAGATTTATCTAAAATATTCTTAGCTGACAAATGGATTTTATTCTAGATCTAAAGACTGTTTTTGCTGGGCCAGGGGATTGAGTTATATATTACGAGCCTGGAAAGTTGATGTATTGTTTATTACAGCATGTTGTTGCTTAACAAAATATGTGGATGCAGAAAGATTAAACACTTACTAGATGCAATGAAGAAGGAAACTCAGCAATAACCTCATTTTCAGAATGACAGAAATGCAGAGATATACACTATTTTTTTTCTAGAAATATGCGTTGTTCTAAAATAAAAATAATTGGTTTTCATGGGAGACAGTAATATTCAAGCATAAGTAGAAGCGATGTACTCAGTATGTAAGCAGGTTTATGTATTTTCAAATCGTTGCATGAGATACAAGTACATATTGCTAAAATGACTTTGTCTTGGTTATCATCTGCAAAATCCAGTAATTATGAAGGATCGGGGCACAGATGTTTGCTTTGCTTTGTATATTTATGTACATGCTGGTTCTGCCAAGTGTATTTGTTTGAAGCTCTCCAAGTATTTTACTCTGCTCATCCACACACACAGGCAGCAATCGCAGGACACAGGTGGCCTCCCACCGCATCAGCCAGACCGGTGGCAGAAAGGAGATGCCACTGCCTAATTCCCTGTCTGGCTCTACTTACCAGGCCTTATTGCCTTCCAAAAAGTAACACCACCTTTCATACTGTGATCATAAATTTGACAGAGGCCAAACTTACCTAGGTTATTGCATACCAGTCATGCTTTGCTTTCCTGTTTAATAGATACAGGAGGGTAGGCCTACTTCAGACCTTCTACTACTGGAGATGTTAGACTGGGTACTACTGGAGCTGCCACTGCTCTGGTTGTGGTTGAGATGTTGTAATATTTCCACTATTAAGCCCTATTTTCAAATTGCATGTGACTAGGTATTTGAAAAGTCCTTTAGTTATGAAATCTTTGCATTTCTCTAGTCTCTAGCCTGACCCCCCTCCCCAGAGTTGAAGAGAAAATTGATTAAAAATTTAGTCATTTACTGAAAAGTGAACACACAATTCCTGTTTTCAGGCTTTACTTGCTGATGAAGTGTAACTCCAAAAGATAGATGAATTTTTAAGTTAACAAAATGCATCTTTTTTCTGATTAACTAAAAGATGTTTACTAATTCAATAGACCTTTACAAGATTATGCTAAATGAAAATACAGTTTTCAGTTTTTATAACTTGGGCGTTGTGGCATTGCTTCAAATGTTGCTGGTTCTTCAGTAGATCTCTTGTGTCGAAGCATGTCTGGCAGCAAATAATAAAGTATGACTGAAAAACTAGTACTTCAGAAATAAAGTTCTAAAATGGTTTTGAACTGTATGGCATCAGTTTGAGTTAGCAAAAGAAATTTAGCAAAAGCTAAGCATGAATCAAAGGGAAAACATCGAATAATGGGTGTTAAGTATGTTGCAAATAAGATGGAAGAGGCCTGTGCTATGCATTACATGAAATGGAGTTGATATAGCATTGCCTAGTGTTAAAATATTTTTAAATCTTACCACAGTAGCTATTATATTATGGAGAATGATCATCTGAGTTCAGTTTGGTATAAAGAGGCAGTGTTGTTTGATTTTGATTTCTGAAAGATAACGTTTTTCTCATCAGCATGAAAAATAGTCTCTGTACAGACATAAAGGAGATTTTTGTGCTCTGTACCAGGCATAACATGACTGAGGAAACGTGTTCCAGGTTGCCAGTGAAAGTGTATTATAGTTTTAAACCATGAAGGCTGGTTGCTGAGGCATTAAAACCATTGTTTCTCTATAATTTGGATACAATTTTTATAAGGTGTATCTCCAATATGATCCTTTAAGGTGTCTCTCACCTCCTAGAATCTAGTGAGTCAAAGGTCTGTCTAGAGCTTGGATCTGCTCAGCTCTTCCGTGCCATCAGGCTGCCAATACAAGGCAGTGTTCACATTGTCCCGCTGTCACTACAACAGTCTTCACTGTGACCAGATGAGAAGCCCATGTAAGGGTCAAGATGCAGATTGGCTTCTGTACAGGCTCGTGGTGGGAAAGAGACCCAAAATTGGTGGCTCGGATTGAGCAGTTCTTTGGCCTCTGTTAGGCTTATTCACCAAAATGGTGAAGCTGATGGTTTTAGTTGTTTTTCAAATAAATAGGACTTTAATACCTTGTCTTGCGCATATGAATAGAAAATAAAATGGAAAATTTCTGGCGTTCCTCCATCTTTATATGGGGGTAGGAAAATGAGTTATCTTATCTTAGAAAATAGAGCCAGACAGACTGCCAAGTGGATAAAGTGGAGTATGTGCTTCTTGGAATGCCCTGGGAAAGCCCTTCACAAGGCAGGGAAAGTGCCTATGCTAGGGTAGATAGACACTGACAGAAGAGTGAAATGCACAGAGAGGATTGATGGCCCACCCCTGTGGCATCACCTCTGCCCCCTATGTAATACTTGAAAACCATTCCTGAAATCTTTGAGCTTTGTATCTCTGTCTCAATAAGTTTCTGAAATCTGGTATCACGTAAGCATATCTAGGTAAAAATGGTGCAATATGTGCTTTCCAATTTTAAAGAAAAAATATGTAGGTGAAAAGTTAAGACCTGATTTATCGTGGTTATTTGATTCCAAAGAAGGACTTTCAAGGTACAGCAAGAAACAAAATTAAGGAGAAAGCACAGGTACTCTGTATATAAGTGATCAATTATTACTATTTTCTGCTGCACATACATGCTGTGATGCATGTTCAGGCACAGGTAAGGTTCTAATTGGTTTCAAATTTCAGCTTTGCAGTCAGATAAAAAGAAGTATCTGATATTGAAACATTTTTTTCTTGTTTATCCAAAGACGAACAAATAAATAATTTTCTTTTAATATTCTCTTTGTTAATATTAATATTCTCTTTGTTTTAACCAGCTCATATAATGAGACAAGGATGTACTGATGCACGTAGTGACTGGTGTACTGTTAAAAGAGGGGAAGGGACAGGCTTTGATTTAGATACAACCATTTGGATACATGTCTATAGTGTGCGTTTGCTGTTCAGCTCCTGCCAGGTGTTTTTTCTGGTCACATCCTGTGTAGCTACAGCTGACAGGCAACACGTGTGCACACAGGCACACAAGCGCTCCCCGCCGGACAAGGAAGTGTCCTGGGTGTCACCTGTATGTGACTTCATCCTTCAGTTCACTACAGGGCTCAAGCCTTGCGAATCCAACAAGTTTTGTAATAGCTCGCTAGGTAAATCCGTGCCTGACAAGCAGCCCTGCATCAGGGCACCTTGCTAATGTACACAGATACATAGTGCGTCAGCCAAGGGAGAGCTCGGTTCAAACTTGCACCGAGTCATGTTGCCATCTGTCCAAAGTACGGAAGGCTTCTTGCTTAATCTTGCATTTAGTGCAGGCTGAGGGAGCCACATTAAAATAGCTGTTGCTTGCTCTCTGCATCAGGCTTGACTTCTGAGGAGTAAAATAATAAAGGACACGTGTGTGTAATTAAAGTACAAAGGAAACAGGAAGGGGAATAGCAAGGAACAAATCCAGAAAATGAGGAACAGTTGGGCATCGTAATTATAGACATCTGATTATAGTAAAGGAATTAAAGCACTCTGAAAGAATAAGCCCTATAACCACTCTGAATCTTGAGGGGAGAGAGAGTATTTATCAGGGGGTTGTTTGTTTGTTTGTTTTAAATCACTTGTTTCCAAAATAAGTATCTTTAGCATAGTTTTCCCGGTAGCAAAACCTAGAGCAAAATCTGTAACACAGCTTCCACAGGAATCTCTATCATAACTTTTCCACAGATTTAGTTGAAATAATTACTTCTTCAGTACCAAGTTGAATGTTCTTTTAGGAACACCCCATTACATTTGTTCTACCTTTTTTTTTTTTTTCCCCCAAAGATTTTGAGCACTCAAATTCTGAAAGTTATTTGGCGTGCATTTGTAAAAAGCTATCAGTTGAATCTTAATATTTTCATGTGGCTAGGGACTTAGGAGTAAGTTAGAATTTATTTAAAATACTGTGCATAAGCAGTTATAAATTACATGATTGATAAAGATTTTTATTATGTTTCCCATTAAATTGTTTGAGGCACTATGAAGTAGTAGCTGAAATCATGCAAGGTGAATGGACTTAACACAGGACACTTCTAACTCATACAGATACTTTATTAAAGTAAATAAGAATACAATTCTTCATCAGAAACCGCTCAATCTCCTGGGTGGCCTCTATTTCATATATCAGGTGGGAAAATGCTCATTTTTTACTGCCAGGATCATCTAAGGAATCTCTAGAAGGAAATTCATAAAGATTGCTTTGCCATTCTTTTCTTTCCTCTCCCCATGATCTCTCACAGATTTTTCTATACAAAAGGATTATTTATATTTAAGGATTCTGTGTTCTTTGCACTATACAAATGGGATTTCTGTGCCAATAACATAATAAGTCTGGAAAGTTTATGGAACTAAAGTGATAGCAAAGCAGTTTGATTTTTGTTCCTAACATGCCACTGAAAACTGAAAGCAAGCTTTAACTAAAGAGAAGGCATTTAAAAAGAGAATAGGAAGTAGATGCAGTAAGGAAAAGCTGGGGAGAATAAAAAAATAGAATTGTCATAGGAAAAAAAGAGTATCCTAATCCCATGCTGTGTTTATATTTCTAGAAACCTGGATGGAAATAGGTTAGATGTCACATCTAAAACTGTATTTTGAGGCGTGTGAGTGTGGTTGGTTGTGGGTTTGTTTGTTTGTTTGTGGGGTTTTTGTTGTTGTTGGGTTTTTTATGTTTTTGTTGTTGTTTGTTTGTTTTGTTTGTTTGTTTTGATGTATTAGCTGTCTAATTTCTATACATTCCTACTTCTATAATGATTGGATGAAGTGGACACACAAAAAGCTTAATCTTTACAGGGATGAGAAAGGTATCTGAAACATGCAGTTGAGAACTCAAATCTGTTCCATTGCTTAACAAATGATTTTATATTTATGAAGACTTATGATAAATGTGTCCTCAGAAGTGCATGGAAACATCAACTGCTGATTTATCTATCTTTGAGTTTTCGGTTGAAAGCTCAGTGTTTTTCTTGTGTCATACAGTGATTATTTCTCGAATATGTAGGATATATAAAATACTGAAATATTGATTCAATTTATTCAGTTTTAAGGATCTGATAGAAATCTTTTTTTTTATTATATCTACAGGAGAAACCTAACAAAGCTGTCCCTCATCTTCAGCCACATGCTAGCAGAAATCAAGGCTATTTTTCCAAATGGCCAATTCCAGGGTGATAACTTTCGTATCACCAAAGCTGATGCTGCAGATTTCTGGAGAAAATTCTTTGGAGATAAGTAAGTACTAACACTTTGCAAAATCCTTTATTTTTTTAGTGTTGTAAGCATAAAAAGGAATGACATTTTCAAAAATGCAAATGAAGGTTCTAAGTATGTGGGTGGCCATTTTAAAGGTCATTTCTTGTCCAAGTCTTTAAGTTGGCTGAAATTGCTAAATTCATTATTAACAATTTTTTTCTTGTTGTTTCCAATGTTGTAATTCACTTGAAGGATGAGTAAAAATGTATGGATAGTTCTGTACAGGACACTTACACTCAGTCACAAATTAGACTACCTTGCATGGAGTTTGTTAGTTCCATTCCAGGGCCAAGATAGCACATTGTTTTCATAATGTACATGGCAAATCTTGTCCTTTCACATTATATATATGCATTATACAATTGATAACTCTGAAGTCTGAATCAGCAACGTGATGATGGTCTCATGGACTATGTTTCCTTATCCTATCTTTAAGTTTCTAACTACTGCAATATTTAGTGGTCTTTAAGTATTTGAAATAATGTTTTTATCTCTTATTATCAAATCAGATTTTCTACAACTATGCTGCCTGTAACGTAGTCACAGGGGACTACTCTTTTGTTCAAGTTCTATTATGGAAAGAGAGAGAAAAACTGGAGATATGTCAGAAGGTTTAATCAAAAGCCATTTGGGGAGAAACTTAGCATTCATTTTATTACGCATTATCGAATACTAAGTCTGACTTGCAGATATGTGACTAAATCCATATAGCAAATGCAATATTGAATATGTAAAAATAGGCAGTTGTGCATATGGGGGTTCTTTTGTTTGTTTCTGGCAAACACTTTTGTTTATGATTACAGATACAGGTGAATAAAAGATGCATAATTTGATCACTTTCTCATCGAAGGTTTATTAGTGTAACAGTGACATAAGAGGGAGAAGGCAAGAGATTTGAATGTTGTACAATATAATGGAGCAGTCATTATGATCATAAGGTCTGATACCTTGCACAGTGTAGGCCATAGCAAATCACAGAACAGTTCCTGCAAAAATGTTTACTGACCAAGAAGAGCTCTTTAAAGTAAGTCTTTAATTCTTTATTTAGAATGCCAGTGTAGTAGGTTGGCACTTTCTCAAATTAGTTTCTTTCTGTGTGAATTTTCAACAGTTTCATTACCTTTTTTTGGTAGTCTAAACACACCTACTGCTAGCTTCCAGCATTTTGGTTTTATTATAGTGTTATCTGATAACTTCAGTCTTCAAACAAATTTCTGTCCTCTATAGATAATGTTATGGGCTGATCAAGTTATTGTATCAGTCCTCCTTTTGTTAGAGGAAAGGAATCTGACCATGTTTTGTGTTACCCATTTCAATGTGAAGATGATCTTTAAAGTACCCACAAAAGTTCAGATAAAGTTATCTGAAGGATTCATTTACATGATGTGTAGGAGCCCTCTATCAGATAAGGCTCTTAAAAAACATGTCAGTCAGAAAAACAGGACCTCTAAAAATGTGACTTAACCATGATGATCTCTGTTCAGAGTTTTCTCTTTTTCCCTTTCTCTCTTGTCTGAGCAACTCTCAGAATTGAAATCTCCTCCTGGTCCTTCTCTTTTCCCATTGGGCTCTGTCCTTGAATGACCTTTACGAACTGTCTTGATTGCAAATTGCATTTCTGTCATTGCAACTTACAGACCTCATCTTCTGCAAGCTACTGTTTTTTTTCTGTCATTTCATTTTAACTAGTTTCATCAGCTTCACTATCACGTACCTCTTTATATTTCTCTACTAACTTGTGCTTTCTGTGTGAGATTCAAGTGTTCCCTTCAAGTTTCCTTCTAATGGTCCTGCCACTTTCCTTTGGGAGATGGCACAAGTGATAGGTACTTGAGGTGTCAGACAGTAGGATACTGTAACATAATAATAAGTTTTTATCAGAGCAACTTTGCTAAGAAGAATTTTTCAACTGCATCAGTCCATCTGAACAACTCAGCTCTACCCTTGTCTTTCTCTCCCTTCACACTTAAGTCTTTTCCTGGCTCAATCCCTGGAATGCTTCTTTCTAGTGCCCCTTTTCAAGGCCCCATTCAGGTATTACCATACCTTTGTTAAATTTGGTGGGATTTTTTTGGTTTTGTTTTGTTTGTACTTTTTTTTTTTTTACTGCTTATCTAAATTTCTTAAAAAAATACAACTTTAAATATGAACTTTCAGTATTAACCCTCTGAAGTCCTTCCCTCCCCGTGCACTTAGATAGGGTTGCTTTAGGTTTTTCTGTTAGGCATCCATGCATGAAAAATGCCGAGGAATCAAGGCAGTTTCAGGACATTCAGGTAATTACATATCTAATCTTGGTCATCTAGTACAGCCTGGAGGTTTTTTGAGTTCTGCTTGTCAGGTGCTTTCTTTCAGGCTAGGTAAATAACCATTGTTATTAGTGTTTCCAGCTCTTTTCGAATAAGCTGAATCTGTTTTAGTTACCTGTCTTGTAAGCCGTGATCTGTCGATCTGTGCTTGGCAGCCTTGCCATTATCTCAGGTTTAGTTAATTGTGCTTAAGTAACTGTAAAACATGTAACAGCATGTATGTCAAATAAACAGATGAGAAAAAGTTTTATTTGCATTACATTTAATCTCTTCATTAAACAAAATGCCTGAAGCTTTATAAACATTAATTATTTTCTAATCCATTTAGAAATATGTGGCAGGTATGCCTGCAAGCCACATCTTTTACAATGGGCCTGTTATGAGAAATTAGTTTGCAAATATGCTAGTATCACTTCCCCAGAAGCAGAGCCTACATAAAGATTTTGGGTGTTGCAAACAACTGATAAAATCTGTTTGTAACCTGACCACCTCAAGATAGGCCCCTGGGACTATCTGAAACCTCAAACTCTGTTTGGGCATGTAGTGCAAATGAAGGAGGACAGGGAGGAACTCAGGTTCCCTGGCTGCATCACTGTTTTATAGGGCAAGCCTGTACTCCTCACTTATTTACAAAAAGCAGCCCTTACTTTGAGGTTGCTAAGTAATGCTGCTCAAGAATAGAGCATAAATAAAAAGGAAGTTGTGCTGGATCTTGGCTTTTAATGAGTAAACCATATCACAAGAAATAATTCTGATGCATCGTTTGGTCTGGTTGAAAGGAGAGAATTGGAACTGTTAGATCAATTTATGATTTTTTTCAGCATAATATTATCATTAAAATAATATTCCTGTTCCTAAACATAATGAATTGGAAGCTTTTCCGTAATGTATTTTCTCCCTTGATTTCTTTCTGAAATGTTGTCATTTTTTTATTTTTTTATTTTTAAGTATTCTAAATAGCAAGAAGGAGGTCAATAGCCACTTATGTTTTTAAGTCCACTCTTTGGCTTTTCGTTTTTAAAAACGTGACCTACACTTCTGTTTACAGAAAGCCATATAATTTGCTGAGGTATTCAGTCCAAAAGATACAATTTCCGAGAGTCCAGTTTGTAACTTAAAAAACCCTGTGTCTGATTTCTTTCACTATTCTTCCTCAATAAATGGGGAACTTCTAATTTTGCTGGTTTGTTACATTCGTCTGTCTGAACAGTGGCTGCAAAATTGTGCAGCTGCAACTACATTATTCATCCTGTTATTAATCAGTATCATAGGATGCATTTGTTATTCTAGTGTTTAAAGCTGGTTAGGTGTATGTTCACATGACTTCAAACGCATTAGCAAAATAAGTGGCTAGACTGTTTCAAATGTCTGATGATCACACATTTAGCTCCTTTTTGAATTTTCTGTAGAAGACACAGATGTAGAACTTGAAAAACTATTTGAATGGCTTCTTCAGAGCCATGTGCTGAGAACTTCCTATATTCTTGGCCTTCAAATACCACCTCAGCTTTTGTATTTCTGATACACCTCTACAAAACTTCTAGATAATGGTAGTTGCTGGAGAAGCTTGGGTGAGACAGAATGCTGTGGTGCTTGTGATAGCAGCAGATACATTGGTGATGGAAATCATCAGCCCTCACACAGGCAGAGAGTACAAAAGGGGTAAATAGTCAGAACCTTTATAGTTGTGAGATTTTCCAGTATCACGTGTTTCAGAGAAGGGGAAGCCTTGGAAGTGATAGGATATTTGGAAAGGGTCTGGAGAGACTAGTGCGGGGTTTAGGAATTTACAGGGAGGACTGATAAATCAGGATGGGAGAGAATGAGATGTTGCTTATCTGGGTGGAAGGAGAATGTGGACAATAGCAGTATGATGAAGGAAGAAACGGAAGGACTGATTTCTCTGGAAGGACAACGTAGAATGCGTATCCAAATTAGGAGGTGGGTGAGGACGTCAGCGGTGTCCACATAGAAGGCCCAGGGTGGTTTTGAAGTATTGACTTCGTCGAGGAAGCTGACTGAGAAAACCTTGTTGGGTAGATGAGGTGGTAGAGAGAGTTTTGGATTAGCTTTGTGAAAACAAATGTCGGGGACGAGTGACACCTTTCCAAAGGCTGAATGACCGGAATAGGCTGAGAATGGAGCTCTTTAGTATATCACAGGCTACGAGGAGGAAGAAAGCCTCTTCAAGAAAATAGAGGAGCTGTCTGAAGAAGAACTGAGGAATAAATTGACACAAACTATACACCATGGTAAGGTCAAGATTTTAGGTTAAGATCTACACCAAGAAAGACCTTGGTAGTGTCAAAAGCATGAAAGTGGTGAAATTGAGATGTGATTTCTGAATTTGTACTGATTACTAGTATACTGTTACTGGAGCAAGTGGTTTTAGTGGAGTGAATCTTCACCTATGGTTTACCATTATAGTTGTGCTGAAGCAAATGATAGTTAAATACAGATAAATAGTAATGTTAAGTGGAACTGTGAAATTGTAAGGCATGTAATCAGCAGTTACATTTGTTTACATATACTTTAGTAACCCCCAGTGAGTTGTAAATACACATACAAAACATAATCTGATAGCTTCTTCATTATCCACATTTTATCACTGTTTAGTGCTTGACATTAATTTCCCCTGGTTCCTCGCTCACTTTAATAGCACCTTGCAACTTTTACTGGTTTTCTGTTTTGAGCAGAAATGTGCAAAATACCACTGGGAGTGATCCTGAATGGAGGAGGAGAGTGGGCGACATGACCTAACAGATCTTTCCAGCCTCCTAATTTGAAAGCTGCGGTGAAGTCACGCAGGGCTTTGTAACTATTGAAATTTGTGATTTGTGGCTGTCTTTGTGTTGCAGAATGAATCAGCAGCAAAATGTCAGTGTTCTTAGGTTTTCAGTTCCCCATAGTTCTGCCTTTTATTTTAACTTTTAAGGGCTTACTCTTCATTGTGAAACCTTAAAAAATTGAAAGTATTTCTGTTATTGTTGTCAGATAAGTTGATGTCCCACACATTTTAGTTTCTGAAGAAACAGAATTTCTTTCACTGCTAGGGTCAAACAAGTTACTATTTTAAAGCTCTGAGATATATATATATATATATATAAAATTTTTTTTTTTTAGATGATGCCTGAAATGTATTTATTTTTTTATTGGAATTTAGGAAAAAAAGTGTGGCTATTGATTTCTCAGTAGCAGTTAAACAATATTTAAGATTGATAGTCTAAACTTTGAGCAGTTGTGGTTCTGCTGTGGTCAGTGCTTTTTGGCTTGGGATAGAACAGATGTAGCTTCTCTGGCTTAGGTTCAGAGAAGAAGCAGTAGAATGGGCAGACCACATTGCACGACTTAACTCGAAAACATTTAGCTGTCAGAAAGTGAGACCTCAGATAAGCTAGATTTTGGCACCTTGTTGAGCCCCCTTAATTTATCACTTGATTTCCTGTTCTTGCTGCAGATAGTGCCCAAGAGCCACACCATTACCTGAACACTGTAAAAATACATACTGAAGAGGTGGTCCTGGCCCAGAGGGCTTAAAATTTGAGTATGAGCTGAAGTGTAAAGGGAAGCCAAAAGATAGAGAGAGGTGAAAGAGGAAGAGGCAGCAATCTGAGTGCCATAGGGTTCATCACCATCAAGATGAGTGTTTTGGCAACAAACTTTTAAAGAGATGGAAGTAAACAGGGAATGGGGTTTTTGGAGGATGGTTCCTCCCTCGGCTGACGAGCAGCACAGGAAATACCCTTATTAGTACCCTTGTTTAAAAACTTGAGCTAGAGGCAGAAGGTATTGTTACCCAGCAGCTAGTGACTTGTAAATCTTGCTAGATGTTTTTCATCGAAGTGCAAGATAAACAAGTTTTAACAAGAGGATCGATAATATGAAGAAGAGCTAGTCAGTGGAAAGTTGCAAGACATGATTAAAAAACAGAAAAGGACAAGGGTCTTCACAGTTCTTTTGGATGGCTAAGAATAAAGTTGCATGTACGAAGGACAGAGAAAAGAAAGTTATGGTTTGCACACGAGATTGTGAGGCAGGAGAACAGATTCTCAGTGGGTAGGCAGGAGAGGCAGTGTTTTAAGTATAAAAGGACATGCAATGAATGTGCTTTGGATTGTGATTAGAAGTAAAAGTTGGAAATACACAGACAAGCACATCCCTTTGGGGACACTTCAGGAAACGTGGACTTCCAGTGTCCCTTAAGGAAGTGTAACACTAACTTGCTGACTTTCAGCAATGTCCAGTTATGTGGCTTTGGAAGTGGATATTTTAGGTGATATGTTTTCCCATTTCCAGAGGTTTATTTTCTCTGGTTTACCTTCTCTTTTTTCTTATTAGATTAATCTGTATTTGTTCTGCATGATGTCACTATTTGACAATTTTATTGGCCCAATATGACAGAATTCCTGTTATCCCTTAGGAAGGAATTTCTCAAGCCTTCTGTGTGTCAGTTGTTTGCTCTGCAGTTCAGAAGCAATGAAAACATGTGGCCTCTCACTTAAAACTGAAGCAGCAGTCTTAAGAAAATGCTTTGTTCAGTGATGATAGATTAAAATCCACATTGCTCACTGTAGACTTGCAAAGAACGTTGTTTCTATCTGGGTCAACATTTACTTGAATATTTTTGAGTTTGCTCTGGATACAGTAGTGCCCTTTTCATGTTACACTTTCTGGCAACATTTGAGAGAGTCTCTTGCAGACAAAAATGTAAGTTACACAGATACATGTTTACCTTCCGAGACATTCTTGTGGTCTGCTCTGGTTCGAATGGGAGCAGTGCCACTTGACATTCCAGAATACCTGCATCTCCAAAGTTTTGCTGAAGTGCTGTACTCTGCACGCTTAGGAAATATTTGCTTCCTCTTCAGGGTTATTTTCATGTCTTGCTTTTTAATAATGCAGCAACATTCAGGGAGTTTAAGAAAATCCCATGTACACATGATCAGGGCAGGAGGGAAGGGAGGACCTAAATTCCTGTGCCAAGTTGCTTGCAAATTACGTGCTGGACTCTAATCCTTCTCCTTTAGGCATATGGAAGTTGTGTGGGTGGTGTTTAGAACACTGAGACTACAGAGTGACACTTCCCTTTGTGTATCAATAATAGTTCATAGATACCATCCTATCTGAAGGTATTTTTAAAAAGCTTATACTTTGATCAGAACATTTTTAAATTCATCATTGTTCTTTGAGTACACTTGCTAATTTTACTGTTGCAAAAGAAATGGGTAGAAGTAGTGTCATTTTGAGAGGCTTGGAGGAGAAGTGGCTTATTTTAGGGTTTTGACAGAACTCTTAAATAGGAAGATAAGCCTGAGGTAAATGCCAAGATAGATAGTTTTGTTGATTTAGGAGAGAGAGAGAAGATGTACACAGAAAGCCTCTTCAGGAAAAAAAAAATATTCAGGATCATTTGTTTTATTTTGTGTTTTCTTTCCTTAAATTGATATGGGCTTGCTTCTGCTCTAATGATGTGGAAAGTCAGTACAAAGATACTGTATGGATGAAGTGTTTCCTAAAAGTTTGGCAGACAGAGATTAAGTTTTCTTTGTAAAAGGTCCTCCATAACTTTCTTCTGCTGCAGAATTTGTGCGTTTCAGCTTCCTTCATATTTTTGCTTACTTCTAAAATTACCTTTCTGAGGATTTTGAATCAATTGGAGGTCATAATAAAATAAGAATGTGGCACAATAACAGTATGTACATGTAATCTAGTCAGATGTTTTTGTAATCACAGAATGTTAGGGATTGGAATGGACCTTGAAAAATCTAGTCCGATCCCCCTGCTGGAGCAGGAACACCTAGTATTACTTCAGTGTTCGCTATTTTTCCCCAAATTCTATTATAAAAAGAGAAGCTGTTACCAAAGCCCTGGTTGTATCTGTTTGTATTGTGTGCATGCGTAGCAGGGCTCTTAACTTTGGCCATTAAACATCTGAGGGAAGTACAATCGCTATGTAGTACCGTACTTTGCGTGAGATACTCCCCAGAACTACTCAGCTGGAGCCATGTGTGCTCCATGAGAAGCCATCGCTTGCTTAACTACGATTAAATACCTGAAATACTGAGACACTGCACTTCCTCAACCTAATTCTATGGAGAACTGTTACCAGGATGTCACATCACATCTTTCTGATGGGCTGTCGCAGAGCTGACTAACTCATCTCCTCCTAGACAAGTGTTTACAGGTCAGCCTAATAGCATGAGGCATGTGCAGAATATCTACCAGCCTGCTGTGCAGGATATCATCAAGGCATGATGCAATAAATATTACAAGAACAAAGTTCACCGAAAATAGTAGGAGATACCTTCTATGTTTCAGGAGCTGAACACTGCAGGCAGTGTTTCATTACAAACAGGATCCTATTTTTTCCTTTCTAAAAAGGCTTTTTTTTTTTTTTTTTCAATTTAGAAAAAAAGATAACAATCTAAGCATGATATTAACTAGGACAGTCCAAATTTCAAGCTTGGTTTAATGGGTCCCGTTCCCTTCCCCTTCCTACTGCCCCTGCCATCTCCCTGAACAATTAAAATAACCCTTTATATTTGAATAATGAAATGGTACCTTCAAAAGCTATGTATCCCCTAAAACACAAGAAAACAACATCAGTGAAATGTTAAGTTAAACAGAAACTCAACTTGCCAGCCCTCTATGAAAACCTCTTTCACTGCCACATTCCTGTGGGACACTTTCTGTGTGACATCCTCCTAGACCTCTGCCAGAGGATGGTGATTCTCAGTGTACCTGAAAGGTCACCAGGTTGCAAGTCTGTTGGAGCAGGAGAAGAGGATGCTGCAGAATCCTCCACCGTGTAAAGACTCAGTTGCACCCTCATTTTAAGTGAGTGAGTGCTCTCTGCAAGGTCTCAAAAGAATGCAGCAGTTTGTGCATATAAACTGGAGAGATACATTTGAGGAGAAATCATGGAATGATAGAATGTCCTGAGTTGGAAGGGACCCACAAGGATCATCGAATCCAACTCTGCATATGACAATCCCTGAAGAGAAATGGTCCCTGGCTGGTGCTCTTTCGAAGTATTTAGGAATGATAGCTGTGTAACAGTAGCTGCTGAGAAATAGGACTTAACTTTTTTTACAGCTAATTCTCAGCTTTCTGTAAGAAAGCAAAAGATAGAAGACCTGTTCCATAAAGCTGCAGAAAAAAAATAATCTGCTGAGTTTAGTGAATTTTAGTTTGGGGCCACCAGTGTTTTCAGACACTTGTTCTTGGACAAGTCCCACAAAATAACTTTAGATGTTATTTCATTAGCTAATCACTCATTTCCCAACATCTGGTTTCTGTCTTAGCCAAAGTGCTAGCCAACAGAGCTCTAAAAACATATGTTCTTTAAGATTTTTGCTTTCTCCATTGTTGTTGGGATTTTGGGGTGTAGGATGTCAGTGAATAGATAACGAAAGGTCCCACTTATTAACTTCATCTAAGGGAGGATGTTTTCATGAAGCTGTCTCAGGCAAGGCATGCAAAAGCAGTTGTAAGGTATAATATGGCTATATTCCTTCCTGATGGATTCTCTATTGGTTTGTATTTAAGGATTATTGTATTAGCCCTTTTAAAAAACCCACAACAAAACAAACAAAAATCCCAAACAACCCCTACCCCTCAAAAAAATACCCCAAAAAACTATTCTAACCCTATTTCAGCATGATCCCAGTGCTGTAACCATTTAGGATGTTTTACATAGAGACTCAGAAGGCATTTCAGAGCCATAGTTACAGGAACTAAATAAGCAATAGGCACTTGAACTAACACAACTGTAACACCGCAAAAGCACTAATGTTTTCCAACTTTGTTCTCTGAATTTAATGCGCGTTTCATTCTGTCTTTACCATAATCAAAATTTGATGTGCATTCTTTCTTAAATGGCATCTGATGTGGTATCTCTCTTCAGCTCTTTGTGGTTTCCTGTTTTTCATACATAAATGAAAGTATCTGCTGAGATCTATTAAACTTCGCATTTTGTCATTTATGACTTTCTCAATATAAGCCTCCAAGTAACAAGTAGATTTCTTTGCACTTACAGATGAAATGAATGCCTGATGCGGTAGAAATACAGGAGTGTGTTTTTAGTGTTGTACTTCAAATGACTATTTGTTTTAATTTAGGTTAACTGCAGAATATTTGTGATGCAGGACCAACTTGGTCGTCTTTTTTTTTATTTTTTTCCATAGCACCGTGCTACCAGGTTGTGTATATTTCCACATAAGAAAATACTTAGAAGAACTGGAATAAAATTTTTTGGCTCTTATAAAAATAAGGCAATGTTAAGTAATAGAAATAGCAAGAAGTATTGATGAGATTTTTGAGGTCTGTGTCTTTTATCATTTTAGCAATTATTAAGAAAATATTATTATGAATGTGTGAAATCTTGCTAAGTCCTGAAAACAGTTATATATTGGTTATCAGTTGGTTACATTTCAGTTAATTAAAATGTTTTTAAAACATCATATCTGCTTTTAGCGTGTGGCAGAACTTTTTTAAGAGAAGGTATTAGGCTTTGCAAAATTTGGATTTCACCCACTGACATGAGAAGAAGAGTCGCTATTATTGAACAACTTTTCATAGTTTTGAAAGTGATAAAATAGAGCACTTTCAAGTGATGGCCTTGTGTCAGGTTCCAAATACAAGAACTTGGCTGGCAAAGTAACTAATCTGCATTATCTTTGTGCAAGTAAGAACTGAATTTGACAGAATATGGCTTTGTATTAGAGATGACAATTTTAATTTCCTTTTATCGTGATTTTCCACCTTTTCCCACATTCACTGCTGTCTGAAAATACTCCCCGTTCTGCAAGAATGTGTGAAGGTGGCAATCTGAGAATACATGTCTTCTAATATGCATGCAACTGTCCTTGGACGAGTATCAGTGGTAGCTGGTTGGTGCTGTCAGGTTACTTGACCAGTGTTTATGAGCTTTAGCTATAAAAAAAAGTTATCACAGTAGATACTAAATTGATGCTTATTATTCTGACAAGAGAGGCTGCAAAGAAAGGAGTTCTTTACCAAACAGAGCTGGTCCTTCGCATTATCTTTGAGAGGGTGTGAGCTTGGTTTCTACAGCTGCTTGGTAGGACATTTTGGTTTCTGCAGTGTTCTTTTTGTTGTCCTCTGAAGGAAGCTTGGTATTTATAATTGTAAAATAAATGGCACTTTTTTGACTGTGTTTAAAAGAAGGTAAACCATGTTTGCTTAGGCTGCTTTCAAAAAACTTGTTTGTTTGTTTTCTGTAGAGAAACCAAATTAATGTTCCACTTCTTTAAAAGAAGTGCAGTTCTGACGTCTAAATAAGGTATAAAATCTTAAATATGTAGTTTTATTATATTTATTATTTCTACCCCTCTCACAGAACTATAGTGCCATGGAAAGTGTTCAGGCAGTGCCTTCATGAAGTTCATCAGATAAGCTCTGGTTTGGAAGCAATGGCTCTGAAATCTACTATTGACTTGACCTGCAATGACTACATTTCAATTTTTGAATTTGATATCTTCACTAGATTATTTCAGGTAAGGTTTGGAAATTTTAGATGCTTATATGAATTTTTAGAAGCTTAGTGCCCTTAGATGCCTACCTGTGGGTCAAGGAAGTGGATATTTTGGAAAAACTGAAATAACTGAAACACTGGAATTCAGAAATAAATTGTGCTTTTGTTTTTAGTCTGTCAGAGTCACCTGGCTCTGAATCAACACCTACATCTGAAAAACTGAAAACATCCAGTAACTCCTGCTTCATTTCTGCACATATTTAGTATGATTACGGTATCTTTGTGTTTGCTGCTTACTTACTTTTTACTAATCCTAAATGCATTCTTAAAAATGTAGGCCTTCAGGTACTTGTGTTTTTATTGTGCTTTTGTATCTATATATACCAATATGAAGTGTTTCTGCAAACACATAAGGAAAGTTACACGTGACTTTTTAGGCTAAATGCAAGCTTAACTCTTTATGAACATATTTTTGCCATTAATGCTCTGCTGTTTATTTACAAGGGACTATCTTTGGGAATAGCATCAAGTGTATTTCTGTTAATGGGTAATATTTACCTGAAATAAGCTCATATGTATGTTACATGCCTCTGTTTACCTTGTGTCCATTCTGCAGAGCATACTAGAAGTATTTCAACCAATATAGAAGGTGGTGCTGTTTTGCATCTCTATTAAAATTGTGGCCAGCAGGTCGAGGGATGTTCTCCTCCTCCTCTGCTCTTTCCTGGTGAGGCCGCATCTGGAGTACTGTGTCTAGCTCTGGGCCTCCCAGTTTAAGAAAGACAAGGAGTTACTGTTCCATCTTCCATGTCATTCTGTGATAATCTTTGTTTATCTTTCTTGATTTTGCTGTTATGGGAAAGGATGCCATTACCAAGTTGATATTAAGATTTGGCAGGAGGTGATTAATGGTTTTAGTTTACACCATTTTGATTTTAATCATCTCTTCTCCATTCTGAGTCAAAACTATCAAAGTTGAAAATGTTATGGTGTAAGTAATCTCTCTGTTAAATTTAACCACAAACATTGGTCACACATACAGGTTATGGAGGTTTGAACAAAACTTTGGGGGTTCTATGTGGTGAAATAATAAATGAGAGAACATAGATCACTGTACCTTATGCTGCTTTAGCAAAATCCTCCTAAGCTTTGCCCTTTATGTGGAGCTTCATATGATCAAGCATTCCTGTCTGAACATCAAGTCCTGCCTAAGTTTCTTCTTTTTTATTTAGTATTTAGCAAACTAATATGGTGTTCAGGTTAGTAATCAAACCCAAATCTTGATCTTGACTGCAGAATGTCTGAGGCCCATTGGCTGCAACATACATCAGTATGAAATGCATTTAAGGTTCCTTTCTGTAGGAAAGTGTTCTGCTTACAAATAATAACAGGATTTGAGCGTGTGTGGTTTGTTGCTTCATTTTTTCAGTCTGTACATCAAATAGAAAGTTAAATGAGAAGCCAGTGATCTGAGAAGTAACAGTTTGTTCTGACCCTGTGTGGGATCTTACAGGTTGCGTTAAACTTCAGGACAGAAGCCTCAAATGAGATTTATTTTCCTTGTTCTGTAAGCCAGTGAATATGTTTGCATTAGTTTCTTTGTGAGGCCATTGCTGGTTTGATTAATTACCACGCCTGGTGCTAGAGAAAGGGAATCAGCAGTACTGATATATGTAAGGAGAGAAGACTGGTTAGGATTAACTTTTAATTTAACAAAGAAGCAGAGAGAGGATTTTTGCCAGACAGACTACCAGCTGGTGCAGTAGCTGTGTAACTGTTGAACTTGCACTGAACTTAGTCTGAGAACCTCTCCCAGAGGTTGCATTTTACTTCTCTAGTTTTTAAACAGCTTCTGTAATGATGTGTGCATACACCCACGGAGAGAAAATCCCAATTGTTTAGGTAATCAAAATACTGTTTTGCCAACTGTGGGTTGTGTTACAGAAAAGCTACGTTTATGGTGATGCTTATTCACAGAGGAAAGCAAGGCTGCTGTTTGTGGAGATCCTGTAAAAGTGAATTTGCTCCCCCTACCTCCCCACCGTGTGCAGCACAGCTCTAAGTGCTGCGTTCTCTGGCGGGAGATGAAGTTAGCACGGCAGAATACGTGGATGCTTTGAAGGAAAGGAGCTTCATTCTGTCACTGTTAACATGTCAAGCTGTCCTTTTATGCAAAAATGTTTCCATAGAAGAGAAATCATACAAATCTTTTCCCATTTTCCCTGCTTTTGTAATACTCTCTGTGCACAAGGCAAGCTAAGAGTTCTATCCCTTTGATTTTTCGGTTGTACTGTCACATCATTTCCCAGGTATAGCAGTAGTGTGACACTTTGTAGAGAGTCCGAGCATATCTACTGTCAACTTAGGAGACTGATGGTTGCAATTAACCAAGAAATTTGCACACTACTTGAATTTGTTACATAATATACTGTAGCAAGCCTTTAAATTGCCACAGTCCAACAAAACATCAAAATACTGAGTGTTTGATCACCGTTTTTGATTTCTGTGCGTGCACTTGAGTAACACAGCAGGAGGAAGAATGTGGTTTTATGAAGGGAGTGTCAGTGCTGGTGTGGCGAAGGGGGAAGCATCAACTCCCTTTTGTCTCTAGTTAGGACAACTACCATTTTTCATGTGATGAAGCCTCATGGCTCCATCTTTGAGGGTGCAAATAAGAGCTGGCAAGATGTGGTGTTGCATCTGGGATTGTGCATTTTTCTCCTTTCTTTTGTACAGATTTGAACACCTGAGGTTTCTAACAGCCTCTGTGCTGAAATCTTACCGTTCTGTTTCATGCATTTGTTTTGAAGAGGTGTTCATTTTTAGAGTCAAACAGGTGTTCATCCACGTTTAAGTAGTGGTTAGGGTTTGCCTGGGAAATGTATGATAATCTCAGGCAGAACTGTTGGGATACTCTGCTCAAGTGTGTCACTTACAAAGGCATTTTGTCTCTGTCGTACTAGCCATTAGAAGATCCTTTAAAGGGAATTTGCAGGCCGTGTGAGACCACAAGCCTCTTGTGTTGCTTAACTTCGCCTGCCTTGATCTTTTAACAAATACATAAATCTCCAAACCATTCAGAGGCAGTTTCCTATCTTTCCAAATGCTACCAATGAACACTGAATATATTTGTATTAATCTACCACTTAAAAATCATCCTTCATTTACAGTAAAGGACTCTTCTGTATCGTTTGAGATGATAGCATGTCAGGCATATTTCAGTGAGTTTTCTGAAGCATTTCCTGTTCAAGTCAGCAAAGACTGTGATTAAGTGCTGTCAATATTTTTGTTTTGTGGCTGTAATACCATTATGGTAACTGAAGAAATCAAGAAGTAGACAATAAGAAAAGGAACAACAGCTCAAATTAGTGGCTTTCTTAGGCTTCATTTGTTAGTGTTACTTATCATTTACTGTGAAAGTGCCTCAGGACTTTTCAAGAATAGGCTTAATTATGTTTTTATTAAGCCATCTTGGAGCTGCATTTTGCAGGTTCTAAGTAAACATGGTGCTTAATATTTTACGCAGCTACAAATAGGAGATTCAAAAATTTACACTTGATGTTCTTGGAATAATTCTTTTGAAGGAATCCTTGTAGCACAGCTGGGTATACAGGACAGTCTTTTGTACTATTTAGACCTTAACCAAAAGTGTGTATTTTTCATCTGAAGCTAAAACATAATCGGTCTCTTCTGACAAACTGACTTGAGTTTTCTTAGAAATATGTAGCTACCTGGCTGCATCTGTTTAATTGTTTGTCTTCTCTTTTCAGCCATGGAGTTCAATCTTAAGGAACTGGAACTTCTTAGCTGTGACGCATCCTGGATATATGGCATTCCTGACATACGATGAAGTGAAAGCGAGGCTGCAAAAATATAGCACTAAGCCTGGGAGGTGAGAGGTTTTGCTGATTATTCCTTTCCAAATAAACTTGCTGTCTCAGAAGCTACATAATTATTCCAGGTTCATACTTCTATATTGCATGACACACTCGGTGCAATACTGAAGGTGTGAAGTTTTGGCCTTTCTAATTATTTTTTTGTAACAGAGTGAATCAGAGAAGTAAGTAGTAGCTTGGGTTTTTATACTTGTGATTTTATTTCTATCAAAATGTATTTTTAAAAATAGTTTAATGCTAAAGTTTAGAACTCCACGTTCAGAAAATGTTGAACTTCTAGATTTTAAGACATGGGAATTTTGCAACCATGATCTGTTTTTTTATGCCATAATTCTCTACAGCTATGAAGCAAAAAAAATCATACTAGCATACACGAAAGTCTAAGTCTAAGTACAAATAAACGGGGAAAAAAAAATGAAATTACATTGCTTTTCCTTTCTTCTGAATTAGGTACAACAATCAATACATTATTGAAAAGCATATTTGAAAATATAATTTCCTTTTCAAAAGTTGCATTGAATTGTTGCTCAACAATATCTTTCATGGTAGCTTACGCTTGTTGCTTAACAATACCTTTCATGGTAGCACACTTAAGTTATTAATTTAATCAGTGCTTATGTATTCCTTATGTGTTCATTATTTTTTCTTTGCCAGTAATGATTCTGTATCACAAGCTCTGCATCTAAATAAGGAATCTATGAGATTAAATTTTATGACACGTAGAGTTTTTAAATATCTTCTGTGTGGTGCTTTACATACTGAATTATTCTAACTGAACTTTTACTGTTTATGCCACTCCTGTTGTCCTGGTTTTTTTCTGCACTCAGATTGGAGAAATAAAAATTCATTAATGGATTTAATCCTTTATTAGTTAACTATTATTTTGCTACTTTTAGCTTTCACTTATGAAGCTTTTTTTCCGTAATATCTAGTTGTCTAACTTTGCTGTGGGATCACATGTATACGTAGTTAAAAGTGCATAATTTTGAAACTTTTTAGAGAAGTCTATCAGCACATTATGTTCCTTGTAAATAGAGAGTTAGTTTTAAGATAACTTTCTATTGCCTATCAGAAAATTACTTTTTGAATTGTGTTGGTGAAATACTGGAATGTGAAAGAGGAGATGTGAAGTGAAATCTAGTGAAGTGAAGTCCTGGAAAATTACACGATCCTGTTCAAATGAATAGTTACTACTTCAATGAAATGTTTGCCCCATTGAAGTCCATAAGAGCCATGTCAGACTTCAGGGAGCTTAAGATTTCTCTTTTTTAAACAGTTTGGAAGGAAATAAAATATTGATGCATAATTAAGAAAAGCTGCTCTATAATACAAAATTGAGTTTGTGGTATTTCACTATGGGATGCTTTTCTGAATGAGGTTTTTGTATATGAGGTGGTATCTGACATTAAAGGGCCTCAAGTTTTTAGCAAGAAGAACTAAATGTGCCTGATTCTGTTGTCTCTAATCTTCCTTTTCCTTCTACTGTCTGTCACCTGTAACACACAGAAGTACTTAAATTTAAGTCAGGTTGGGTTGGTATTATCTTGTGTTTTCTGAAGTAGAAGTGATATTTGTTCTGTCCTGTTCACCACCTCTGGTACACACAAAATTAACATTCCTACTAGAGTAGTTCTCATTATTCATCATTCACTTTTCTATTGCATCTAAATATGTTTTATATTTCTCCTTCCTTTTGTGTATGCACAAAGGGCATGTGTTGTAGTTGTGGAGACTTGATAATATAATACACTGTTCCTGAAAAGGTTTGTGGGCATGGCTAAATGTATGTAATAGGACTATTCACAGTGAATGTGCAGCTTTCACTTGAAGACCTAAAAAGCAAGCAAATGAAATAGTTGAGGGTAGGGTGCTACTGTTAACTTGTTTCTGCCCATGAGGAACTGATAGTGTAAGAGATGCAGGTTTATTTAAGGCTATACAATGAACACGTGGCAGGATTGTGAATCTGACCCAAATCTTCAGAGACTTAATTCAGTGTCTTAACCAGAGGCTGTCCTTGCTCTCGTCACTTGTTTTGCTGAACTCTGATTAGCACTGACTTTTTATTCATCCTGTTTTTATCAAGCTACATTTTCAGACTGAGTTGCACTCGCTTGGGACAGTGGGCCATTGGATATGTGACTGGCGATGGGAACATATTGCAGACTATACCTCACAATAAGCCTCTGTTTCAGGCTTTGATTGATGGCAGCCGGGAAGGATTGTAAGTAAAAATTCTTATAGTCACCATGGGTATGAAATCCTGATTTCCTTGTTCTCCTGATGCTTATATGGGTAGTTGTTAAAGATCTTTAAAACAGAAAATTTGGATATGGTGCTTAGCATTCCTTTGGAGTTTAAGGACCATCCCTTCTACTCATTTGAAAAACACTGGTTTCCAGGTAATTCCATTAGCCAAAGTTAACCAAAGCCATATCTCATAGCAGATAGATTCCAGGAGAAAATAAAATCAGGCAGCTGTCACATTGATTCCTTCCCCCCACCGCCCCCAATATGAGTCCCAAGTGCACTTAAGCTTATTGAACAATTACTACTGCCAGTTACTCATGTGTCTAACTCTGGACAATGATTTGAAAGCTATGTAATTGCTTTTTTATATATTGTGCAGCCAGAACATTTTCCAGGTTCTAATAGTTTCCTGAAAAGATTTACCATTATGAGAGAATCTAAGTTTGCAGGGAGAAGTAGTACATCTTTACTAAGTTAGCTGAAGTAACAGACAAATTTTTGGTGTCAGAATCTTTTCACTGGGATACATGTTTTGATATGTCCACCTGATTATAATGGGGGGAGGGGTTGAGATCAGTCCTCAAAAAAAGATTGAAACCCTTTACAATCTTGCAATTTTTATCAGTCCTCCACAGTCCAGTAATTTTTTCCATGTATGATGATTTCATACCTGTAATAAAAAACACACTTATAATGATAGTCTTTCTGCTTGATAAAAACTGAGCAAACTAAACCTAGAGCTGAGAATATTTAATGCATAGTCAAGTTTTTGTACCCTATGCAAATATAACTTTCTCAGAGTGTGACTTAGCAACACAATTATCAAGAAACTGTTTTCAAGTTAGAGATAACATAAATATGAATATAGAACAACGTATGGTCTCTGCAATATCACTTAACCTACTATTAGTTTCTCACAGGACTGAAATGCCCCCAGTCTGCATCTTGGATTCTCATTGTAGATTCTTGTCATAATGTACACAGGTTTATATATGTCATGATACACACAAATATATATGTCATAATATTATATATGTATATTATATATCATAACACATGTAGATATACACAAATATGTGTTACCTTCTAGTCTATTACTTGAAATAGCCTATACAGTCACCAATTGTGGTGCTCGCAGTGGAGGGATCACTAGGAACAAATGCAAGCATTAGCTCACTGTGAAATGAAGTTCTAAAATAATATTCTTTTGAGCTACCCTGGGAAATTAATCTGCTAACCAAATCTCAGATGCATCCTGGTGGTAGCTTTGCATGTGATGTCAAAATCTTTCCCATGCTTTCATAAATAGACTTGAGCATGTCTCAAAATTCATATGTAGCAATTCAGTTGCACCCAAAAGATAAGAAAGATGGCTGAGGAAATACAATGCATTTTAATTAATGTCTACTCTAACTTATTCTGCCCCTTTGAAATTCCATATGTATTATTTAGCTAATAAAGCTAAAGAAACATTGCATATTTATTAACAGTCTTCTTGTGATGCAGCTATCTGTTTCCAGATGGACGAAGTTATAATCCTGATTTGACGGGATTATGTGAACCGACACCACATGATCACATAAAAGTCACCCAGGTATGTTGCAGAGTTTGTCAGTTACTTTGTAATCTTCGCTTCCCTTAGCATCTCATTTAGCAGTGATACAAGCTTTTATTAAAATGTGAGAAATGAATTCATAAGAGTGAAAATATGTTGTTGATAGAATGGCTTAGATGAAGAACAAGATAATAATTCTTTAAACTCCAGAGCCAGGGGTGATGCAGATGGCATGTCTTGGAAAGCTTTGTTTATTCCAAGCCTCTTCCAAGTGGGATATGCCTTAATGGTTATGAAAGATTTTTCTGATATTTATGTTGCAGGCCTATGTAGCTTGCGGTTTCCTTGTTAATAGCAGATGGGAATACAGAAATAAAATCAAGATCAGATTATAGTTTTGAAGGCTGAATAGGAATGGTGTGGTTTCTTGACAGGTCCAGGAGGAAAAGTATAGTTCATATATCACAAAGATACCACTTCCAGGGTCCTTCTCCTTTCTTCTTTGTCTCTTGTGTGAATTAAAAGAGAGATCAGGGAAAAGTAGCAGAAATAATTAAGTGCCTAAAGAGACTGACTTTGTAGAGAAAATGAAAATATCTAGGTGTGTTTATAGTCTGATTAAGTGATGATGTGATAAATTAATGTGCTGACATTTGATATTCAATTAATATGAAGTAGCCACTGCAAGACAAATGCTTGATTAAAAATGCTACTGAAATTAACACTAGAAGGTTAAGTATACTGTGTAGAGCATTTTTTCCTGACAAAAACAACAGAAAGTCTTGAGGATATATTCAAGGAAAGACATCAGACTGGATACAAGCCATACAGTTTCAGATGCTCTGCTGTTTCTTCAGAGCAGACTGAGTGTCCTGCAGAATCTTCTGTAATTTTCAGTGCTCATTGTGCATTCCACCTCCAGAAATATTTTAGAAAAGTAGTATTCATTATCATCATTGTTATTATCAGGAATACTGTTATGGAAATATCTGTTTCTTAAGTAAAAGAATTCATAAAAATGGTTACCTGAGGAAAGTCTGAGTACATCTCCTACCTGACTTCCTTCTTTTCCCTCCAGTCTTAAAATACTAATAAAAGAGTAATGCAGAGATATCAGATATTTGTGTTTCACAGAATGATTCTCTAGCCCCATATCGTTACTTGTCCTCAAGGAAAGGAAAAGTAGCTTAGACATTTTCAGTGATTGTCTTGTTCTTCACAGGCCAATCATGTTGTATTTTGAATTCACTGAATGAATCCAGTTGCTTCTGAATTTGTAGTTATGAGGACACTGTTAGTTAATTCTGATCGTAATTCAACAGAGTCAGAACTATGTGGAGGCTGCCTTAGATAACATGTAACTGCAGTGGTTTTAAGCTGTCGTTAGAGCTGGCTGAACTATGAAAAGATGGTTTAAAAGTGGCTGCAGGACTAGATTGCTGCAAATGGATTCTTTGTGAGAACCCCACTATAAGCATCTTCAGTACAAACTGACTACAGCTGCAGATATGAGCTGTGTTTATTTTCTCTTAGCCTCATCTCCCCTCTGATTACTCAGCAGTAGCTGCTTATTTTCCTGTGACCTGAATTCTACTTATTTTAAGCTTCCAAAATGTGTTTTTTTTAAAGACTATAAAAGCGCTTTATTTCTACACAAATGCATTTGATTGCCAGTTTCCCAACAATACCTAATTCTAGAAAACTGTTCTGGACTCAAGTTTTATCTATTATTTATTCCTTCTGAAGATGTTATAATACCTTCCTGTCTGTCTTGTAAGGATACACACTACTGAGTGATCTGTGCATGACTGTTGCCATGTTATCCTGGTGGGGTTTTCTTGCTGTACTTCCTTCACAAGCGTTGTTTACTTAAGTTAACCATACTACAATCTTGCTGTAGGTAGAAAGCCCTCTTGCTTGTCAGTTTTCAATCCAATAACTTTTGTTAGTTCTAAACTCATACTTAGAAAATTTTGTTTCCATTCATCACTTAATTTCTCACTTAAAACCAGGTGTTCATTATCTTCCTCTGCAACCAAGGAAAAGCAGAGTCATGTTTACATGTGAGAAGTTTGTAGAAAACCTAATAGGCACAGATATTTTAAACTTTTTCTGTAGCATTTATTGTATGATATCATAGGTTTGAAGAAGCAAAAAGTAAGCTGTTCCAGTAACTTTAGTGTGGCTTTTAGATAGAACAGTAGGAATAGTTTCCTAGAGTAATAAGTAAAATTGGTTGGAAAACACGGGACTCAGAGAAACGTTTGTCACTACTGGTCCTTAAGTATTATTCTTTGTGAACAAATCACAGTAAAGAAATAACCCCTTGGCTTTCTTTTGTTACAGGAGCAGTATGAATTGTACTGTGAAATGGGTTCCACTTTTCAGCTGTGTAAAATCTGTGCGGAGAATGATAAGGATGTGAAGATTGAGCCTTGCGGACACCTTATGTGCACTTCTTGCCTTACAGCGTGGCAGGTACTGTCATAGTTCAATTAGTGGAGAAGAGGATGGATTTCTCTGTTACATCCCTGTTTACAGTGTGGGTGTATGTTTACTCAGTCAGAGGGCTCAAGGACATACATATTTGAAATGAAAAACTTTTTGTTTTGTGCACCAAAATCTGTGAAAAATAAAGTTCCAGGTGTCATTAAAATCTTGACTTGCAGGCTTGCCAAGACCATTTGCTGACTGCTGCTAAGTAGAAACTCTTTCCTGAGCAGTCTCTACTCAGACAGTGAAAGCTGGGCATTTGGTGCCAAGTCAGCCACCCAGGGCACTTCATGATGTATTCAAAGGGCATGAAGAGAGGGTAACTGACTACACGGCATTTTATAAGAAGACAGAATGTCTTTGGTGAGAGTAGGATTCCATCAGTAGTACAACTGATGAAATGGCCTGTGGAAATATACTCTTAGGATTCTTGTGTTTCATGTTAATAGTATGTAAAGCACTAAGCCATCTAGATCTAGAGGGTTGTTGAGGTAAGGGTTTGGATGGAGGGGCAACTCTGGTCTCTCAGTGTCATGTGCAGAATATCCCAAAAACCACAGAGACTTACTGGTGACACATGTGGCTGTGTTTTGTCCATCTTCTTCATGGGCATACCAGTCCATGGAAAAAGGGAGGACTGATACCTTTAGTTCAGCACAGTTAACAAGCATTTGACGTAAAAATAAAACTTAAAAGCAGAGGTCATTCCTCTTTATGACTTCAGACTCTAATAGGTGGTTCTCAAACTGAATCAATTCTGCGTCCTTCTCCCTGCCCCTTTCTTCTTTTCTTTCTGTATTTTGTGGTGAGAAGTAAGGGTCATTCCATTCGCAGGCAGGACTCTGTTCCACAGTTAGGCACCAGTCTTTGGTTACAAATGTAGTGAGAAGAGTAAAAAGAACCCTTGACCCTAGCCCATTTTTGACCTGGTTCATCCCAGTTAAGGGGTTTTCATTCCCATGTTTGAGATATGACTTTAAAGTACTGTAGATTTTCTTTTCACATTCCTAATTAAGAACTAATCATTGGCTAGTGATCATGATGTGTCAGAAGTATCATTTTTCTTTCCTTAGCAATAAAGCTTGCTGAAAAAGGTATATTCGCAGTTTCTGATTTTATGTTCTTTCTGAAACTTGAGTTTGCTCCAAACACAAATCTTTCAAATTGCCCACAGATCAGAGATTCTAAGAAAATTCCACTTTAGACATACCCAAATAAGAATATTTATTTCACTACTAAGCAGCTGCTGAGCTGGAACAATATTTCTCATTTCTGGAGTGCCCTTTTTCTGTTCTTACCAGTTTCATTCTGAATAACAAACACAGAGGTCTGACTGTGTCAATCTTTCACTTTAAAAAAATCTGAAATTCTGAGGTCTTTAGCTTTTTTGGTTTTTTTTCCCCCTTAACTAAAAGGTCTAAGCAAAAGGACTGAAAGCTTTGTACTTTTGGTTGCCGAGTGTCTCACAGCACGGTAGCCCCATGTTCCAGTGTTGTACCAGTGACGGGCTCTGGTATTGGAGACTTCAGAAGCAAAGGTCCTCGGCACTTTGGCCAATGGCTAGGGATTCAGAAAGAGGACGACAAGGCATTTTGGCAAGGCAGTGGATGTAGCCTCCCTTGATTGTAGTAAAGCATTTGACACAGTCTCCCACAGCATCCTTGCAGCTAAAGTGAGGAAGTGTGGACTGGATGATTGGGTAGTGAGGTGGACACATTCCTCATCCAGATGCAGCCTCATCTAGGTGTTTTTCCTCCGGCGGAGGGATTGGACTAGATGATCTTTTAAGGTCCCTTCCAATCCCTAGCATTCTGTGATTTTAGGCTGAGGCAACTGACATGTTCAGAAATATCCAGCTTCATCAGGACATTGCAACCAGCTGTAATTGGCCAGGTACATATCGGACTTCATTACAAATTTAACTTTTGTATAATTAGTGAGGCAATGAAGAACAATTACACTGTAACAGCATCAGCTGTTGTGAGCTTCTGGTGGGCCAGTGTTTAATTGGCAGCATAATGGCTCATTAGACATGCCTCAAGAGGTCCAATACAGATGTTTTCACTAAGCAGGAAAAAATTGAGTAAGCAACATCAAATCTGCATTAGAAGACTATGGATGATTGAGAGTTTTTCACCTTCAAGGAGATCAGTCTCAAATAAGACTTGATTTAGCTGTTTCCATTTTCTATTATGCAACAGGAGTAAAATGTCATTTTCTTGCACCTAAATCTATTCTTGTCTAAAAATGACGTGTCTGGACTTGATTCTAAAAGCATATGGGCATATATACTGCATTGTAAGGTTCACAATAGCTACTCAGTGTTTCAAATAATCTTTCTATGGGTGTGGACAAATGTGTGTATTAATATAGAGATCTCAGGTCTCAGTCTTAATTTCTCAGTTATGTTCATATGGTTGAATACAAGTCTCTGCTGCTGTGATTGGTTACCCAACATATTCTGATGAATTTTAGTGCTTTTGAAAAGAAAGGAAACCGCTAGTACAGAACTACTTGACAACACACGTACAGGAAAGCCTTGAAAATGAAAACCTCCATGCCTCATCTCTAAGGCTGTTTTTAGGAAATGAAACAGTCAAGAATTGCATGAATAAGGGAGGACTTCTGTTCTCTTGACAGTGTTTACTTCAGTAGGTCCATATAATTTGGAGGCACTCTTTGAGGTAGTAGTTGATGTTGACTAGCCCTTTGTTATTAGGTTGCAAGGCTGCTATGAAGTAGATTACATATATCTTTCTGTACCAAATAAAAATCCAGTACTACACCATGCAAATAGATGTGACTTTTGTCAGGAGACATAATTTATAGTTAAACGGCCTTGGGATGCAGTTCTTCCACAAACTGTAGAATCATCTTTTGGTAAGACTGGCAAGTATCAAGATACAAATAATGCTAGAAAAATATTAAAGCTCTCCTTATATCTGAGAAGTCAAAGAGATGTGCTTGCTTGATGATCTTTTAGGATGAGTTAAGTTGTTTAGAATTAATTTTTGTGTTCGTATATTTTTAGCTGTCTGTCTGTCTGACTGCAAATATGACACAATGTGATTTCTGAATTCTGAATTACCTTGGTCTCTCAAAGCTTCAGGACTCTTTTGGGTGTGACTGTATGGGGGTTTTTTTGATGTTGTTGGTGATTGGGTTTGTTTTCCGTTTTGCTTTAATTTGAAACTACATTGTGCCTCTTGATGGAAAAAATTCTTTATAAGTGCTTGAAAGACTTTTCTCAGGTATTTTTGTTTATTAATAATCTGAAATCTACTTTAAAGGCATTTTGATTACTTCTGACAAGGAAAAGATATTTCTGAAAAAAATAAAACGAATGGAAATATGACTGCTTGACAATGATTTAACACATTGTACCACTTTGAAATTAAAATTCAAGTAATTCTTATTTCTGATAACATGTGAAAATAGTTCCTTGTTTTACATAATTTATTGAAAATGTGGTAAAGTCCCGGTTTGTTACTTAAACAGGTAAAAAATGTAGCTTTAGATGTTCTGTATGTATATATATATGCAGCTCATCTGCATTTTCTAATTTAAAATGAAAAATAAATACTCTATATTTAATAGAAAAGATATATAATAAAATGCATTATCTCTGTCTACACACCTCACCTTCTTTCCTCTGAAGCAACAGGAACATGGTAATCCTAAAAGGCAAGGTGATGCTTCCTGACGTGTAATGCTAAGACAATTACAATTTTGGTGCTTTGTAGAAACAATGGCTGCATTTTGTTTAGTTATTTGTAAGTGAAGCTTAATCTTCCAAAGAGAGACAATGTTAAAAGTGTAGTCATTTTACCATTTACGGTAGTAGTAACTGTGAATCTGTTTCCTGTTTACTCCAGTCCTTCTTTAGGAGCTCTTAAAGACCTGTTAAGGGCATTTTTGTGTAGAAAGACGTAAGACCTACTTTTAAAATTACTCCTATGTTTTATTTTTAAAAAATTATGTACTTTTTTGTCTTGCCGCAGGAGTCTGATGGCCAAGGCTGTCCTTTCTGCCGCTGTGAAATCAAAGGAACTGAACCAATCATTGTGGATCCCTTTGATCCAAGGGATGAAAACTCCAGGTGCTGCAGTATTATTGATAGCTTTGGTATGCCCATGTTGGACTTGGATGATGATGACGATAGAGAAGAGTCTTTAATGATGAATCGTTTGGCTTCAGTCCGAAAGGTAAATTTTCAAATGCTGTACAACACATAAAGCTATATGTTTGTAAATGAAGCTGCCTGTAACTTCGATCAATGAGAGGTTGCACTTCGTGCCCTAGGTTTCAGCAACTCACTGAACAGTTCTCAGGTTGAAAAAACAAAATGCATCAATATTGCAGTGATAACACTGAAGTTCAGTAGGAGGAAAAAACCAATCCAGATTCCCAGCTGATATGCACTAAGTTAACTCTGTTTATAATGGAGGAAGCATGAGTTTGCACCAGCTGAGACTCTTGTCCAAAATACACTATGTGGACAATTCCATTAACTTTTATTTGTAAGGAACACAATATTTCATATATATAGAATATATTATTAGTTTTCTGCACACATGGATGCACATGCACAAAATGTTTTAGGATTAAACTTGAGTTTCTAAGTAGGCTATCAATATTACTGTTTTATAAAAGTGACCTGGAACCCTATTTGTATTGCATACAAGTATCTTTTAATCATGTTTTATGTGAGTCTATGACTTTTTTTCTATATTTTCTGTATTGGGTACTTTTAGCAGGAAAAATATGTCTGAGATTTTCCATAGTGACTTTGTATTTGGTGATGTTTTCTGTTCTGAAAGTGCTCTATGTTGAATTCTGGGCTCTATCTTTGGTCACAGGAGATATTATCACTGATAAATAAGCACTATCATTGGCAAAAGTTTATTTTATGTTGTTAGTTTTTACTACTATATTTTAGCCTAGAGTAGATATTCTCATAGGCCATGCAACACGGAGTTTTACAGTGCAGTATCTATATTTTACCTTTACCTAAGATCATCTAGATTGCATAGTTGCCTTGGAATTAATTCTGTAACATCCTTCTCTTTCATTTCTATACCATGATGGGTCTTTTTGGTTGGTTTGGTGGTTTTTGATTTTGGTTTTATTTTGTTGTTCGTTTGTTTGTTTTTGTTTTGTGGGTTTTGTTTGTTTTGTTTTAAACAAAACCAAACAAGATTGTTTCACTCTCATGCCTGAGAGTGTCTGTCAGGTAATATACATACATCTGATATGCTTCCTAACCTCTATGAATCATTCTTGTGTTTCATATGTAGTACAACGTGGCCTCCTCTTGGGAACAGTTTATCCTTCCTGCCTGGACTTAAATTGCAGTCTGCAGCCTGACCTCTGTGAGATAGCCTTGAATTGATGGGCTTTTATAGCACTATCGCTTCCATGATAAGGCAAAATTGCATTATGCTTTTATCAACAGAAGGAACAATAGGCTTTACTTTAAGAGGTCTTGTTTTCAGTATCTGCCAAGTGCTTGAGTGGTTTGGTGCTTGCTATTTTTATGTCATTAATTTCATAGTTCAGTGAAAGAAACCTACTAATTATCCCTGAAGTTCAGGAACAACATTTTCCAGTCTTTGTTAGTCTCTTGAAGTCCTTGCTTGAAAACTTTGAATTATCAGGTCATTTGATGATTTTTTTTTTTTAAGCTGTTGTTCTCTTAAAACTGTTACCAGTGGTTGTACACGGATGCTTTTAACTACACCACCTATGTGGAATATGGAATTATTCATACTACTTTTTGTTAGTAATGCCTTCATCAGCCTTGTCTTTTTCTTTTAGTTGTTATTTGTTTTTCTTTTTAAACAGTGTTTCTTCAGAGCCTGCTAGAAGAATTTTTTTTTTCCTCTGTGACATTATGTAGGATTTTAGTCTTTTTGAATTTTTCTTTGGTTTCTTGTTAATGCTGTTAATATGAACGAGGTACTGCATAATGGCTATGTTGTAGTCATTTGATTTGTTGGAACAATGGAAGTTACATGACAAAAGACAATTTAGTTCCTGTGGCCATCCTGCTGATACTGTTGTTACTTTGTAATCCCAAGAAGCATATTGTTTGATTTTTATTTTATTGCAAGAATTATTGTATGCTTTCTTAACATAAACCTGTTGATCCTTGAAAATCAAATGGGCTGGTTTTGTCTCATATCACCTGGCAAGACCGTGTGGTATTACTGAGAAAATCTTCTTGTGGCATATCTGGCTTGCAGGGAGATGAGATTAGAAATTTGCTGAAAGAGCAAAGTTCCAAGGACTTGAAATCCTGGTGAAAGTGACTGTAGAACTTCACAATGTGTAGTGGAAATATTCGAATCAGCCCTAATTGTTCCAAAAGCCTTGTCGGAGGGGCACTGTTAAAATGTTTCTAAGCTGTTACTACCGGTTTCTACTATCTTCGGGACTTGTACTTGGAAATATATTCATAGTGCAAAGTATAGTTGCAGTAGGCTCATTTCAGAAGCACACATAGTCAGTTTGATCACTGATTAAGGGTCCTGGGTGGGTTTTTAAGTGAGTTCTTGACAAAATGAAAAGCTGAAAAACACTTTTTGGAATTGTCATTAAAGTGTAAAGAAGAGACCTTTTTTTTTTTTTAAATCTCCTGCTGTACCTGTATGAATTATGAATGTAGTTATCAGAAAAACACCAATTCTTCAGTTTATCACTCTGTCTCTGAAGCATACTCACAAATGGTAAGTAGTATCTGAATTAAATCCCTGAGGGACCTCAGACTTGAAATTGCTTCGAGAAAAATAATAATCACAAAGCTACTTACTCATTCTTTAATGGAATGAGTAAATGGATACACGGTAAGAAAAATGAATCATTCTTGCTAGGTGTTGTGTATGAGTCAGCAGCAGCCGCAGATCACCTTAACAGAGGCTTTAGAGAAATACACTGCAGACAGTCTATTTATCTGCCTCATCAAGCAGCTTATTCCTTTTTAATTTTCAAATTGTCTTCAGTATTTTTGTGAAAGAAATATGAAAAGTGGTGCCAAAACCTCTGTTAATTGTCTTACTGCTGAGAAGTGTCCAGCCCCATGGTATCAGATTAGCTAATACAGGTTTGGCCTGAAGTGTTCCTTTTCTCAGCTCTATACCATTTGTGCTAGCCAAGCACAACAGTATGTAATGCACATTAAAAAAATGTGCAGATTACAGGCTTAGGTAAATATTAAAAATTACTTTTTCCATTGTTAAAGAGGGCATTTAAGTCTCTAACAGACTATGTTTATTATTCCATAATGTTTAATATTCCATTGTTCCAACAAATTAAGAGTTATCTCTCACTTTACCTTGTGCACAATGTAATTCGATACACTTCTCTTAAAAAGAGACAAAGAACGTAAGGAAAATGCATAGTGCAGGAGTTCTGGTTAAGAGGAAATAATTGTGAATTTCAGAAGTGCTGAAGTGATTGTTTGATCTTAATAATATTACCTGAAAACATAGTGGCCTAGAGGAGATCATAAGGCAATCTAGGCCTAGTGGCCTAGAGGAGATCATGAGGTTTTCTACAGTTTAAAGTGAAATGACATACTCTAAAAATGCTCTATTCTACAACTAGATTAAGTTATAATACCTGTGTCTGGACACTTCCCATCTTCTCTGGAATTAATTTCCCAGCTGTCTGAATGCACCAAAAACTGACTTAGATCCACACTGTTACTTTAAAATATTTATAGGAAATTGTCAAAGCTGAAAGCCACTGTGTGTCATGATTTGGCTTCTTCAGCAGATGCTTAACAAATCATGACAAAAGACCTTGGTTCTCAAAATATGGGACGATACTATGTTTTTTATTCCCTCCCTCATTTCCTTATTATTAAACTGTTTTGGTTTTTTTTTTTCCTGTTAATGAAAAAAGCATTTCTTATCTAGTAAGAATTTCGTCATATAAAATACAGGAATTTGTAACAAAAAAAAAAAAAGGGCTCAAATATGTATCCAGGTATTCCTTTCAGCTGTACATTCTTAATTCATACGTATAATACAATTCACTTCCTCCTTAATGCTACACCTGGTTCATGGGAATTTATTAAAATCATACCATACAAGAAGAGTCCTTTAGCTGCTTAGTATTTGAAAGAGTCGTAAATGCTGGGAGGCAGTGTGCCTCTCTTAGTTGAAATGTATTTTACTGATTCCTTTGGGCACTGTGGTGCTGACTTTCACGGCCTTAGCTCCCTCTCCCTCCTTCATGTGCATTTTCTTGGATCAGCAAAGGAAAGCTCAAATAAAGAACAAGCCCTGTCTATGTAAAAAATGTTCACATCAGTGTTGATATAACTTTATATCCTCATACAAATTTTAAAATCCAGATTATACTAATCTGTCTAGGTCACAATTAATCCTAATGAGAAATAACAAATATGTGAGTTACTCTCACCTGATTATAAATAAATATACTTTAGGGAACTACGTGGAAATGAGAAGTCCACTTCTGGTATAGGTCAGCTTAGACCTTCTTAGATGTGTCATTACGCAATTTTAAATTACTGAGTTCACTCCAGCAGAACACAATCAGGATAATATTCCTCAGTCAGTCACTTGTTAGGATTTGTGTTGAGTATGCTTTTCATATGTGCCTGTCTTGCAGAAGGGCATTTGAGACTAAAATTCTTGATTCAATAGCCCGACTGCTGATATTTACATCATAAAAACCTTCACTAGAATTGTAATCAATGTCGGAAACAGTCTTGTTCTTGGATTCACAACCACTGGGAGCAAACTGATACGAGTATATCCCAGTAGTAAATACATCTGTTAAAATAACACAAGTGTGGTCTGCTTTGCAGTACAATTGCAAAGTAAGTCACAGCTGCTTTTCCCTTGGCAGCAGCCATCCCAACCAGATGAAATCCGTGTTGTTACAGAGGAGTCTGTGTTCTTTTCCTTAATTACATCTTTATTGCACAGGTCTGTGTGTTGCAGCAGGGCCCCTCTGTACGCTGAAGGGCTGTCTTCTGTCCCTGCCAGTTCATTTATATTTGTTTGTGTCTTAATCGCTTGCTTGTTTCATCTTTTTGTTACTGTGCTGCTCTCGTTGCTGCTTTATTCCCTGCAAACAGAAAATACACAGAAATAGGTGAAGTAGGTGACAAACAGAAAAAAAATTAAATCTTGGTCCTTAAGGAGTCTGCCAAAAAGAGTAGGTATTTGTGCACCTGTTAATGCTCTGGCATTCACATGAAGTGCAGCCGTCTTGTTGGCCTAGCTGACAACAAACATCAAATGATGCAGCTCGACAGGTTGGATGGCAGACAGGAAAAATATGGGGTTCTTTATAATGAGGATGTGGTGCCAATCTGATACTGAAGGCTGAAGAAAACCTGTTTGTTATTGTGGAATATTTTGCTTTGTTTGTTTTCAGTAGATTTAAACATAAATTGTATTTTTTAAGTTTCTTCCAGCAAAGCATTCTCTCTTACTTCAGCACCAAGCAGTGACATGGGTTAAGCTTTCTCATAGGGGAGAGAAACTGCTTTTGCTATCAGCTATTTTTCTTTTGTTCCTCGTGCCCCGTAAGTTATTCTTTAACCTGTTGGCCATCATTGGTTCTCTTTCTGAAACCTTTGGGGCCACAACGTGCTTTGATAGCATTGTGGCTGTAGGCAACTGTAGTGCAGGTAACTGAACTGTTTACTCTTCTGAAACAAGGCATTGATGTAAGCTTGAATGGAAGTCTTTTCGCATGCTTAAGACTTGGAAAAATTCCCATTTGTTTTTGGCAGTTGTGATTTACCGTTCATGGAATATGATAGGTAGAGATCGCTAAATACCAAGTATATATGGAACCAAACGTTTATCATATACACTAATCTCCTGTCAGGTTCTAAGAATATGAAATTTTAAAATAAATTTTCATATTGTTCTAGTGTTTATTATTGCATACTAGATATTAGGTGTGTCTTTCAGCCACTCATTTCTATAAATCTGAAAATAACATCAATCTCGAGTGGCTTTTAAATGTGAATATTTCCGTGGTTTCTATCTCTGCTGGAGCTGGACTGTTGTTATGGCAGGCAAAAAGAATGCTCACGTTGATGAGACCAGTGGGCTCACTGAGGGAAGAGCATATCATTTTGCAGAGCAGAACTGTATAAGAGAAGGTTGTCACAGAGTAACAGTGATGGATATTCTTAAAATGCTGTCACTGCAATGTTCATTTTGCTGTGGATTCACATAGCTACACACAGTGTGACATTTTAGACTCTGTCAGGTTACCCCCTGTGGAAGTCAGGTTAATTAATGTGGTGGCATGACCATTTGAACATCTTAAATTCCAAACACATGTTTCCTGTCCAGTGCTCTGTTTTCAGTATCTCCTGTTTTTCTTTTCCTTGTTTCCAACTCCTATTATATATATAGGATTATTTCTTAGGTATTCTGACTGAGGTACAGTATGTTGTGCAACACCTCAAATATGGAGACTCACTATTATACCACACTTTCATTTATTTTAAATAACTGTATCTCTTTGGAGACAAGAGACATCCTATTTTGTTCTGTTCAAATAATTTGGGAAATAAATTAATATTCTTTCTGATACTGAAGCGAGAGCATTGAATGTATTATGTTACATGGCTCTTGGGTTTTAGGAACGCTTGATGGAGTTGTAACCAAACTTTTAAAACTAATGGTATTAAATGATACAGGGTTTATTATGCTATTTAACTGATAGATGCTCACATTCAGTTTGTCATGATTTTATAATTAAGGTTGCTCAGGCATGCTTGCGAGATACATATCTAGCTTAGTTATTCAACTACCCGTAATGTTCAGAGAGACCAAGCACCTCACAATCATGTATTTATCATGGGCATCCAGTCAAGGTCTGGGACATTCACCAATTAAAGGAAACTTACTCAAGCCAAGCTGTATTCAAGCCATTTAATATGAACATTGTGACCACTTCTTTATAGAGAGAAGAAACTGAGAAGCTTCTAGTAGCCATGAAGAGCATGAATCTTTTGTTGCTCAGTCTCTTGAAATGGCATGTGTAGTTATGACACTGATCTTGCATGTGTAGACCAAGTGGTAAGACCCTGCGTATCACAAAAATATCATTCTGGCAATGGAACTGAACGTCAGCCTTCTAGCTCTTCAAAACCTACTTACTTCTCTGTCTCATTTTTCTTTTCTTGCATTGTTATCCTGTAGTACTGTGGTAACTACTATTTCTGAAGAAAATCCGGTAGCAATCCCAGTTGCATATAGGACAGAATATTAGACTAAACTGTAGTGCATAGGGTAAGGAGTCAGTACACTAGATTCTTTTCCTGGTTCTCCTTTAGAATTCATGATCTTTTCAGATTCTATAGCATAGTCACTATATGTAAAGAAAGGCAATGGTGTTTACTTGTTTACCTTGTTAAAGAACTTCCTAGTCCCATCCCTCTCATCACTGTGGGATGTACAGCATTGGTGAGAAAAATCTTATGAAAAGAGTGGAAACATTTTCATCAAAGTGATTTAACTTAGAGATTAGTGCAGTTTTGTGAGCAATTTTATATGGTTGGCCTAAGAAGATGGCAGATTGTTAGCTTCTATGGGCAAGTTATATAGCGAGAATTCTTGGATGCCTCAGTGCACAAGTGGCCCAGGCTGGTGCTTGGTGTGAACATCTACCAGCTACTCATGCCTGCAGTCAGGGAAAGCACAGAACAACAGAAGCATCCAAGTCTGTGTACAGTGCACAGATACAAATACAGTGGGCTCACAGAAGTAACTCTGACTGATTTATGCAAGCAACTGAACTGTTTTGGTGAAAACTCACCCAGATGGGGTTCAGGAACTAGTTGAGAAAGTGGGTGGAGCCCATTTTGGATTGAAATCTTTGGTTCTGATGAATTTGAGAGGCCAAGTCATGAAAAAAAATATCATCATTTGTCACTTGCAGGGGATGTTCAAGGTGTGTGTTTCATTAGTTTAATATTTGCTAAAAAGATAAACTGGATTGTCCTAAAATGATTTTTGTAAATCGGCACACAAATGAGGACAGAAATTACTCCTTCGAGGTTTGGCTTGCTGAGTATTTTGATTGGCAGGTTTTCAGAAGACACATACATTCCATTTTTTATGGAAGTATGATTTGGAAATGGACTGAACAGGCAATATCATAAGCATCTGGCTTTTGAAAGTCAGGTATAGAATTTTACATAGAGTACTCTCTATGAATAAAAAGGTCATCAGGAGCAGCAGTACTACAGTAAAAGATCTATGTTAATGATTGTTTCCTTTTGTATGGCAACGATTGCTTGTTTTTTAATCAAATTCCCGGAATATATACTCTTTTATTTTCATCACAGTTTAGCATGTATCTTAGTTTTGAGGTAAATGACTTGTTACCTTCTTTTTCAGTAACCATTAAACTGAGCACCTATACCATCTAATAATTAAGAGTAGCATGTTGTCCATTTTAATAAATGACTATTAGTAAATACCTGTCAAGTATCAAATGTTTTAGTCATGGAAAGGAAGTTGTATACTTGCCCATCAGGTAAATATTAGTAGTATTTTTTTTTCTGTCTTTAAGTGCAATGAGAGGCAGAATTCACCAGTGACTTCCCCGGGATCTTCCCCTCTTGCACAAAGAAGAAAACCACTTCCAGACCCCTTGCAAATCCCACATCTTAGTCTTCCACCTGTACCTCCTCGGCTGGATCTTATTCAGAAGGGAGTAGCACGGTCACCGTGTGCCAGCCCAACTGGATCACCAAAGGTAGGTCTTACCGAAGCATTATTTCTTTATATACGAATATTGAGAAACCATATTTGGTTGGTTTTAAGGTGGGCTTGCTATTTTGTTTTGGAAGGTAGACTATACTGAAACTTTCCATGTGTATTTTTCAGGAGTTTGCTCTGTGCAAAAGAACTTCAATTCCTTGTAGCTTGGAAAAACTTTAGATTAGATCCACACTGATTACATCTCTTATCTCCCTCAGTTGACTTTGGCGAGTGCCTATCCCTTTGCATAATACCTTAGTCAGATGTTTACAGCTGCCTGTGTTGGTCAAATGTGACCTCTGTTTGTCTGATGATTACATTACACTTGGTTATGTTCAGAATTTTAAAGACATTGCTGTGATGGATAAATTCTGTAATAAACCCCAATTCATGAAAATAAATACAAGTTAAAGTTTTCTGAAAGTCATCATCTCATTTAAATTATATGTTGTGCTCTGATGATTATTTATGCTCCATTTCCACACTACCCTTACAAGAAAAATATGTGCAGATACTCTGCTTTCAAAACCTTAATTGGCATATGTAAGTTTCAAGGGAAAAAAATAATGGCTCTATAGCTAATAAATTAATAATGACTCTATGGCTAATAAATTGTATGCTGTTTTTTGTGAAACTAATCATACTAAAGAATTAATTATTTTTTTTTTAGTGGATAAGCATGAATGAGATAAAAACGCTATGTTTGTTACTCTCTATTATTGATCATTTTGTTGTGATTGCTGTAGAGAGAGGGGGAATTAGATTTAAATTTTGATTTTTAGATGATGAATTCAAATTCAAGTTCAAAACATGACTTGAAACTTGTCTACTCATAGTAATCTGGCATGAAGTACCCTATTTATTTTGTCAGGTTTTTAACTGCCAGCTTGAAAATCAACCTCTTTTTAAGATTCTAGTGGTTTATAGTTTACAGGAAAAAATAGAAATGCGAGTAGTTTCTTTAGGCTTCTTTCTTTACTTTTCATACAAGGCAATTTATAACACATTGAGAATACATGCTGAACATTTGGCACATCGATTAAAAATTAATTTTACAATAGTGTATTTTCACAATCTTAATGTCTTATAAAAAAAAAAAAAAACAGAACATCAGAAATACCATTAATATTGCTTTAATTTTTTTGTGATGTTATTTTGAAAATGGTGTGGTTTTCCTTGAAACTTTTCCTGGAAAAAAAAATGCAGGTGCAAGGGAAATAAAATGGGGGCAACAGGAATAATTTCATACTTGAAAAAAAGTCATATTTAAATAAAAGAAGACAGTTTAGTCCTGCTGAGATTACTGCTTCAGTCAAAAAAACCTCTTCTCTTTTTCTGAAATGTAAAACTATAACTATAAGCTATAACAAAAGTTTAGACCCAGCCATTATGTTCCTTCTTTGACTGTGAAAATTACTATATTTCTTAACTAACAGCTGAATTAAACACTTTTGTTTAATATATTGTCCTATTTATATGAATAGACCTGCAGGTAGAATAACTTTCTTTTCAATCTAAGTAACATGTTGAGGGGCTGCTTGAAGAATAATGGTGGGCTAACCCATGAAGTGAGAGCAGATACTATTCTTCCTTTAAAAACTTTTGTGGCCTTCATCTCTTCAAGTGGTAACAATATAGGTTGCCTATAACAATATGCAAGCTTATGATAGTCTATGAAAATTAACAGCTTCCAAGGGAAATAATCTTCCCTGTGTTTCTTACAGTAGCTGGTGGTATAAGGAAAACATTTCATAAAGACCTGGCACAAATGCTATTTTGTAAAATGCTGTTAGTAATACACTCCTAATGAAAATATTTTGGGTTTGTGGGATTTGTGCTCTTAGAAGCTGTAGAACTACCTAAATACATTTTTGGGGTGTTTTTTATTTTTTTTTTTTGTTAACTTAGTTTTCAGCTTTTTCCAAACATTCCTCAGAATTTGTTTCAGCAGCTAAATAAGTGATTGAGAGGATCAAAGCAAAGGATTCTGGAAAAAAAATTACGGGTCAGATAGATTTGCTGCAGCTGTTGTTGTTTTCTCTCATCCACATCCTTCCTTGGGTTACTCAGGCAACAGCAGAAATGGGGGGATGCTGAAGAGAAACCAGGTTGTCTGCAGAATGCAAAGACAAGATTAACATTTAACCTGCTGGCAAGTGTGATGCCTTGAAAATATGTCAGTTAGACATGGTAAAGCCAGACTTGATCATGAGAGATGTATGCATGCTAATATGTATCTTCTTTTTTTTCCTGACTTACTGTGTTGTTTAGTCTTCTCCTTGTATGGTGAGGAAACAAGACAAACCTTTACCAGCACCTCCACCTCCCTTGCGTGATCCTCCACCGCCCCCACCAGAGAGACCCCCTCCAATTCCACCAGACAACAGGATAAGCAGACACCTGCATCATCCAGAAAGTGTGCCTTCCCGAGACCAGCCGATGCCCCTTGAAGGCTGGTGTCCCAGAGACGTGTTTGGGACAAATCAGTTGGTAGGATGTCGAATAGGGAGCGATGCTTCTCCCAAGCCAGGACTGACTGCAGTTTCAAACATAAATGGAAGGCACAACCGCGTAAGTTCTGATCCAGGATTTATAAGGAAACATAGACGTCACGAACTGCCTGGGGAAGGTGCCAAGGTATGGAATGAGCTCAATGTGTTGAATCACAATTTGATACCCTACTTGCAGCGTTTTCTTACGTAGTGCTTATATGGGTCAGTGTTGATCTGGTGTTTCCAGATCTTCCCTGTTGCTGCTTAATAATAAGCTGGTGATAAAGAAATGGTTTGCTAAATGCTGTAATTTGCAAAGCAACAGTGCATGAGGGTCGAAGTTACAATTTTAGCATGAAACCATCATAAAATGGCTTGGAGAGAAAATTCTGGATTTGCTATATTCTTTTAGCAAACTATCCGTACAGTTGGTGCATGATAATAATACAGCACTATGTGCTCTAATATAGTTATATAGCATGTCAGGTCCACTTTGGAAGTGTCTTATGTCAAAACTATTTATGCATTTGCTGATGGAATAATAGCTGTTCTGGTTACCTATCTCATAGATGAGGTGAGGACTTAGTAACCTCTTCAGTCTGTAATTTATGCAATATGTACAGATGATGTATATGACTACAGTTAAATTGTCAGATATATTGTGTGCATTAACATAAAAACTAAATATGCTAAAGGTCACTTGTCTTGTTCGTCAGTAAAACATTCTTTTCAAAAGAGCATTAAATTAGTCATGATGTTCAGTAAACTCTAATGGAAAAGATCTAACCTGCCTTGACCCTAGAAAGAGGAAACAAATACATCCAAAGCCAAGCTAAATGTAGAATCATTTATTGTATCTTTAACATTGGCTATAATAGCAGCATCTTTGAAGTAAAGTGCTCAGTGGCACAACCACAGTATTGCATTGTTTGATTTGGTGTAATCAGTACTTTAAACCTTATTCAGGGTAGTGAGCATTGCAACTCCTCTTTTTCATTTATATCTGTACCTGATTTTTTCCCCTTCTGTACTTAAATCAGAACTCCAGCTGATGGAATTTTGCATTGTTTTAGTTTTACCATAGCAGCTTTTGACTTCTCTTGGACCAATGTCCAGTGTCATGTCCAATAATCCATTTTTAGTGCTGAGGGTGTTCAGAGTTGTCACTTGCAGCCTTTCCATTCATTGTCCAGCTTGGTTTGGTTAGGGGGGATCTGCTTGTCACCCGCAGGAGGAATATGTTTGCCTGTCCTTGGCTGCAGCGAATAGAATATATGTCTATGACTGTGATGTTTCTTCTATCAGAAAAAACTGAATGATTGTTTCTGTGTGTTAATTGATGATATCTGGGGGGAGTGGGGTACACCGTAGGAAAGAGTAGTTCTGGCATTAGACAGCTTCAGACAACTTGCAAGACTGTACAATTGGGGAGGCTTAGGTTTGAAAACAGATCAAGTAGTGGCCGCCTAAGAAAATATTCTTAGTTCTGCTCTAATCAGTTTTATCAAAGCAGCTCAGTAATTTACTCATAGAACAGGTTATTAACTCAAAACTGCTCTTTTTTTCTTTGCTTGAAGACTGTATAGCTTGTGCTAAGAAGGGTGGATTTCTGGTTAAGTCACTGTAGTTAGAAATAATCACTTTTTTCTCTCCCTTTGCTCTTCCCAAGGTCACAAGCTATTCAACCTTTCTATCTCAATTTTTTTTTTTTAAATATATATTGTGGTTACTTTGAAAGTACGTTACTGAAATTCATTAAGTATTGGTAGAGAACACTGACATATATGTTGAAAGATACTTAAGTCCATGATACTATATATAATTAGAATGTCCTTTTATTGTAATAGAGGCAAACCACCAAAATTTTACTTAGAAGTATGCTGCTGTTTAAAACGCTACAGCTTTTCATCCTATTTTACATGATACTGAGTTTATATCTTCAGTTGTACCTTCAGATAGTATTCCAGTTGTGGTCTGGTGCAGTCTTGAAGGTGTTGGAATGAGTGCTTCTCATATCAGAATAACCACTCAGTGCAGAAATGCCATTGTAGTCTGGAGGATACATATTCTTTAGCCAAATGCTGTTTGAACTGTCATTTTCAGGTTATAGATTCAAGCCATTCAGTTAAATGGAGCAACTTAGAACTCTGAATTGTTGTTTCAGGATGTATGCACATTCACAAGGGAAACATATAATTTTTATCCCTGATTCATGTATCAATTGTAATACAATATTTTTGCTGTTGATAAAAGCCAAGAATCAAGAAGACAGTCCTGCAGGTAGGGGGTGGATTCTGGCAGGCACTGAATCACAGAGTTTTAAAAAGCATTAACATGTTTAGCATGCTGTACCTGTTGTTTTCTCACTGTACTTTGTCTCTCTCTCTTTGATCCATTTGCAATCTCGAAATCTTAGTTTTCCCCCAAGCAGTTCAGCTGTAACCAAGTAGTCCCTTGGTTACTGAGATGCAGAACTTCCTCTTTTGGTGAAGTTTTAGGCTATTGTGTCCTGCAGCCCCCAAATGGGGTGAGCTGAAGCAGATATGAAAATACTCACTTCCAATAGCAGCTCTGTAGTTTGAACTCCTAGAAAAGCCTTTACCCATAGTCCTCTCAAGGTCTGGGTTGTTGTTGTTTTGTTTTGTTTTTTTAATACCTAGTTGATGAACGTCTGTAATAATAAACAGCAGGAGAGACACATTGTAACACTTGTGCAATTTTTAGGTCTTTTCAAATGGTCATCTGATAAATGAAGAATATGATGTTCCTCCACGGCTTTCACCCCCTCTTCCAGCTGCGTCCGTCAGCCCTAGTATAAAGTAAGTTAACTTTATCTGTAAAAGAAATGTGTTAATTAACGTTAGATCATAGCACTGATTCTCTGGTGCTAAAAGAAACATAGGAGAAAGAAAGACAGAGAGAAGAAAAAGAAGGAAAGAAAGAAAGAAAATGAACTGAACTTAGTTATGCATTTTCTGTGAACTTTAATGTGGGTTTACAAAGGAAACGTCAATTGTGTAGATTAAGTGGGAGCAGTTCTAGTGTTAATTGAGCATATTACATTTTTATAGGAAGAGAGAATAAATTGTGGCAGATCTTGTTCCCAGGCATTTTGCAGTGGGAGCAGAGACTCTGGTTTTGCTTCTGCTACTACAGCAGTGTGATCAGAGCTGTTTATTGCAGGAGATAAAGAGATTGGAAGGAAAGTGCTAAGGGTAAAAAGCATGATTTGTGTGTGTTCTGTGCCTAATCTAGTCATACTTTCTAGGCTTTATATACATCGAATTTTGTCCAGGGTTCACACCAGTATCTTTTATTTGTTGTGGCTGAAAAACAAACAAACAAAACCATTTTATATCCACTTTAAATGCAGTCAACATCCCTGAGTTCCAGAATATGGTTTGGGAAATTTTGTCATTTCAAGTTGCAGACTACTCTTAGTCTTCCAGTAACGTGACTGTTTATTTGGTACCAAGATGAATCACTCTTATTAACCAAGGATTTTCTTCAGAGCAAGAGATGCTTAAGATAGAAAGCTTGGAAGTGCTATGAACTAGTCAATTTTTTTGTGTTTTTGTAAGTAAATCAGAACCCATCACAATATTTGATGTTATCCTACAGCTTCTTTACAATATACTCCCTGTGATTTTTGCTGTTAAATAAAATAATTGGACAGTCAGTACATATTAATAGCAAGAATTTACCCATTAGTGTGTAATTTTGCTTTATCTTCACCACGCAGTCCATTGTTGCTCAGTTAGCAATAACATAAAAGACAAATTTCAACATGATGTTAATATGCTGTTTTTTCTCTTTCTGAGCACTGAATAAAGGTGCAGTGGATCATTGGCTTTTTTTATTCAGCAATGTGTGTTCCTGTGGAACAATGAGCAGATTGAAGTTCTCTATGTTTACTTTCAGTTCAGAAGCAAATTTTGGAACATTATCCAGACCTTTCTGTAATTGAATGTTGTGATATAACCTGATTGAGGCAAAGTATCACAGGAGTGCCACTTGGATACTTGATGTAGTCAGTCCCCTTATAGATGGTTTTCCTGGACTGACTACTCCTTCCAGGGTACAATGAAAACCACACAGAGTCAGTCAGAAAGAGAAAGCAATAACTCTGATAGACAAACTAAATAATTTCTTATTCCGAAGTAAATTGAATTCTGAAGAGAGGAAGATTCTTATTTTTATTTTTATTTTTCATAGTGTTGAAAAAACAACACATTCTGCTTCATGAAAATCCAATTTTTTTACTTGGACTTTTGCAAATGTAGCCTAGAATCAAGGTACAATGTATATATAAACCACACAGTGTTGATTGGAAAGCCCACAGGTAGCTTGGTCAAAAGAAAAGTCCTTATTAACTGAAGTTGTCTGAGTAGAAAACTGATGTATTCCAGCCAAAACAGTGTCTTTGCTAAAACTGAACTCCATAGACTTTTCAGGAGAAAGTGAACTGTCAGTTCTGGTTTGATTTTTGTACTCAAAACTTTTTAAAATTATGCAGCACATTTTAAATTTTGATTTTTAAAATGCCGGAAGTATCAATATATAACCTATGGGTAAGAAGTTCAAGTTATCTAATTAACAACTACTAAAACATCATAAGGAATGGCTGTTAAAATTAAAAATTGATCATTGTATGTTGCTTCTTGAAACATTAATATGTCTTTTTAAAATTTATTACAAATTAAGGTTTGGGTTTTTGGTTGGTTTTGGTTTCTTTTTGTGCGTGGTGTTTTTGGTGTTTTTGCCACTAGAAAATACCCCAATAATCTAGAATATTGTGTGGCAGTATATAGGTGAAGAAACTGGGTGGGGGGAGGGAAAAATCTTCAAAAATAGCAAGTTTAATAAGTTTAGTATTTCCACCAACCACAACAATTACTTTCAAAAAGGTAACTTAAATAATATTTAGCATGATTTTTTAAATGTTGGAAAGAAAATTTTTACAGTGTATTTTTCCTTCTGTCAAATTGACTGCACTAAGACCTCATAAATCTGTTGAACTGTGGTTGATCCAAAATACCTTTGCTTTCCACAATTGTGCTAGTGCAGTCGACCTGGTGCAAGTTTCTCATTATTTCTTGCTCTCCAGTCTCTGTGGAATTGTGGCTTGAGAGTTAGTTTGTTTCATGCTGTTCCAGTGCATTTTATTTTTTCTACTTATTATCTTAAGACTGTAATTTCAAAGGTTTGACTGAAGGGTACGTTGACCGTGTATGAAATCTCTTAGTCTAAGTAATGAGGAGGCAAGATGACCCCTAGTTGAAACTTCACAATTCTAAAATATCGCTACTTAAAGTGTTTGATCAACTTTTGCTGAATATGAGACTACAAATATGACTTTCTTTACTAAATTACATTAATAGAGAAGCACTATTATCTCTTTTTGGGAAACAGTGCTGATTTATTTTTGTTTTACTAAATTGGTTATTATTAACCATACTTTAATAATGAAAATTTAGACTCTTGATAACCAAGCATCTGATTTTGATTTTCTACTCAGCCACTATGTCACTGACCTTGCATGCGAACAGTTATTCTCTTTATGGACTGCTCTAATTATGTCAGATAATTTGTAGCAGTTTTGATCAAATTGGTATTTTATGCTTGAAAAATAAAACTTTGTCAGAGATACAGAACCATTCTTAACCAAAACGTAGGCATTTTCAAGTTAAATAGTGTTTGTTGTATTCATGTGAGTAGGTCCCATTTTGCTACATCAGTAGAAAATTAGCCTCTTTGTCTTGAAAGTTGTGCCACGGTGGTATTTTCTGTGAGAGAATGTCTGGTTTTGAGTAGGTAATGAGGCATCCAATTTCAAGTACCTTGATTCTATAAACATGTTAGGACTGTCTAGTTGCTTTGGGGTAGTTAGGAGAAAAGTAGCACAAAAGGTATTTCTCCTCTTGCTATCCCTCCTGTCTTGCTAACAAACTCAGAAGGTGAAAATCATAGTTCCATTAAAGGCAACTGTGGCTTGGAAATTCCAACTCCCTTGAAATCAGCCTTTGGTGTGATGCTTCACCAGCAACGTCAGAAGGAGCACTGCTGACCTGCAGGTTCCAGATATCTGAGAGATGGGGCTCTGGAGGATGCAAGGTGTCCTCAGCTCATAGTGTGACAGGCCGGTGAGACTGAAGGCATCAGCTGTCCTGTGGTAACGCTCATTGCATTTCAGGCTCCTCCTGTGACAAATAGAAAATTGCGTCCTCCTCCATGAATGAAGGTGAACTGCTTTATATGCAGTTTGATTATAAGAGTAGAGCACACTCAAGGGCAGTTTCCGTGAGCAGCTGACAAGTGTTGACTTGATTGTGTGGTCCATGTAACTTACTGGTTATTTTGGTGAAACAGAGTTTGCTTGAGGCTTTACAAAATCAAGGCTTTAGTCTGCACTAGGAAGTAGTACTCTGCATAGGACAGAAGAGTTGATAGTAAGGACCTGATGTCTATACTATACCACAGTATCACAGTATGTTTGGGATTGGAAGGGACCTCAGAAGATCATCTAGTCCAATCCCCCTGCTGGAGCAGGAACGCCTAGATGAGGTCACACAGGAACATGTCCAGGTGGGTTTTGGATGTCTCCAGGGAAGGAGACTCCACAACAACCCTGGGCAGCCTGTTCCAGTGCTCCATCACCCTCACTGAGAAGAAGTTTCTTCTCAGATTTAAGTGGAACCTCTTGTGTTCCAGCTTGATCCCATTACCCCTTGTCCTATCATTGTTTGCCACCGAGAAGACACGTGTTGTGTGGCAGCAGTTCAACTTGCTGTAGTCTTCTCCCATGAATTTGAACAGTCTGTAGCAATCAGAACATAATAAGGGAGCACTTGGTGTGTATCAAGTATTTTCGCTTAATCTGAAAACTATTGAAGTTGTGCATTCCTCAGTGCAAATCAAAGCACGGTAAGTGGGGAGATTAAAGGGATTAATTTCAAAAGCACAGTCCTGATCCAGACTGAAGTACCTGGACTGCAAGTTCATGGTGTCCAAGTTCTGTAAATCACTTTACCATGCTGGAAGGAGGAGCTTTCCCTGAAATACTTCTAAATAAGTGTGAAATGTTTGTTTCCCTGGGGTTCCTTCTACAACTAAGCTGGACGTTAAGTGGCTCAACAGAAATGTATTCTCCCATCTTTTGCTGTTTTACCTTTTGCCCTTGGAGCTCAGTAGGGTAAGCAAGATTGGCATCTAACCTTCTGTTCAACAAACCAGAAAATATATTGTTTACCAGAATGTACTTCTGACTTTCAATTTTAAAATATTTCTGCTTAAGGAGTAGGAAGGGTAACTAGAGAATATGTAATACAGTGTACAGGTCCATTTTGTGTTCTTCTGTACACAAATCTTCTAAAGATATAAGAGTAATGAAGTTTTTTTGAAGTATAATTATAGAAAATTTCACCAGCTTGATAAACAGATGCCTAAGTGTTTCATGTCTTCAATCATGACAATGTTCATCTGTTTATTTACAAAAAAATGTAAAATATTTATTTATCATCTTAGGTGGTTTTTTGTGGAGCAATAGTTAAACTTAGAATAATAGAGATTTAATAAAACAATTTGGTCTTGAGGAAATATCAATAATCATGAAGCAAATGGGATAGGCATCTAGCAGAATAATGCAAAAGAGGTTTCGGATTAAAATATCATTACAGCTGGGGTAAACTGGAAAAGGAACATGATTTTTTTAAAAAATACAAGTTCTGAAATATGAATAGAATTTATAACATAAGTATATTACCATTTTAGGAGAGTATATTGGCTATATGATAGTATTTCTAACTCTTCTACTGCTTTACAAATCGAAAACACCTTTGACATATTAATCACATAATACAGACAAGCTGGCAAATATTTTCCATACTTTAAAGACAGGAAAAGAGAAACTTCAAGAGTGTGAGGGACCTGTCTAAGACTACATAGTATTCAGAAGCAGGAGACTTGAAAGGTATGTCTTTAATAATAGCTCTAAACCACCAACATTTTCTCAGCAGTGCAGTAATGTTGAGAAATTGATTTCGGCATGTATATACACACTGGTATCCTGTGAATAAAGGTGTAACTCTGTTATCATGGAAGTTAGCTTCTTGTGTCTACTGAATAAGTAAGGAAAAAAAGCAGGGACATGAACTAGCTGAAGAGGGAAAACTTCTCTTTTGTTTTCCTTGAGTATTCTGAAGTTATTTAGTTTATAAATTGTCAGGAAATAAATCCTCCAGCTTTCCTGTCTGAGAACTGTTTTTATTAGGAAGCTGATAAGACTATCTATTATAGTACTTAGTTCAGGTGATGGTCAGGCTCTCAGTTTTACTCTGTAGATTTCCTTAAAAAAATTAACTCAGTATTCCAAGAATCAAAATCTGTTCTATAACAAGTTTCAGATAGGGTCTTCAGAGAAGGATTTGGGTTGGTTGGTTTGTTTGTTTGTTTCTTCCCCAGCAATAGCTTTTGAAGAGGGCTTCAAGCAATACTACCGACATGGTCCTGGTTGGTATTAGACTTTCAGTATTGGACATTTCTGGTCTAGAGATTACAGAATCACAGAATGTTAGGGATTGGAAGGGACCTCGAAAGATCATCTAGTCCAATTCCCCTGCTGGAGCAGGAACACCTGGATGAGGTTACACAGGAAGGCGTCCAGGTGGGTTTTGACTATCTCCAGAGTAGGAGACTCCACAACCTCCCTGAGCAGCCCATTCCAGTGCTCTATTACCCTCACTGAGAAGTTTCTTTTAAAATTTAAGTGGAACCTCTTGTGTTCCAGTTTGAACTCATTACCCCTTGTCCTACCGCTGATTGTCACCGAGAAGAGCCTGGCTCCATCCTCATGACACTTACCCTTTTTATATTTGTAAACATTTGTATATATGAGGTCACCCCTCAGTCTCCTCCAAGCTGAAGAGACCCAGCTCCCTCAGCCTTTCCTCCACTCCCTTAATTATCTTTGTTGCCCTGTGCTGGACTCTCTCCAGCAGTTCCCTGTCCTTCGTGAACTGAGGGGTCCAGAACTGGACGCAATATTCTAGATGCGGTCTCACCAGGGTGGAGTAGAAGGGAAGGAGAGCCCTTCTCGACCTAATTAATAGTTCAAACATGGCTATTTGCAGAAGCCAGCAATTCAGTTTGTGATTATTTTCAAAAACACAGGCTAATATGTAAATACATATATATGACATCTTCAGAACATGCTGGGTTGCCATGTAAGAATGGTTGCATGCCCACAGAAATTAGAAAATTTATTCTTTGTGGGCCTTTCAGCTGTCTACAAGGGAATGCTACAGGGTTCTCATTGTACTGGTACATTTTTATGTTCTGTTCTTCAAATGCACGTACAGCAGTGACACAAACTTCTTGTTGGTCTAGGAAGTCAAAAATAAGCAATTTAATGGCATGCAGTGATGGGACAAGGGGTAATGTCTTTAAACTGAAAGAGGGTAGGTTTAGAACAGATAGAAGGAAGAAATACTTTACCATGAGGGTGGTGAGTCAGTGGAACAGGCCGCCTGAGAAGCTGTGGATGCCCCATCCATGGAAGTGTTCAAGGCCAGGCTGGATGGGGCTTTGAGCAACCTGGTCTGGTGGAAGGTGTCCCTGCCCATTGCAGGGGAGTTGGAACTAGGTGATCTTCAAGGTCCCTTCCAACCCAAACCATTCTGTTATTCCATGAATTTCACACTGCATTGCTGTGTAGAATTTTGCTCCCTCTACAGAAGGTGGTTGAAAACTGCAATATAGAGTTTGTAGTTCAGTGCCATGAATTTTCTTTCTACCTATCTTTGGCTAGTATGTCTTAGCAAAAGAAGTTGGATTCCTGTTGGATTTCATTAACTTGTTTTTGAAGTCAGAAGCATATTACTGATTGAAGGAAAGAGTGAGAAGTTACATGTAGCTAGGGAGCACTAGACTCCCTTTATTTACTTAGTTATACATTTAACAACAAGCTAGTATTCACGGTAGTTAGTTAGTCATTTTTGTTCACAGCGTATCTGGATGTTCTGAAGTCATGTGGCATCATCCACAGTAAATAGTGAAAGAAATACATTTTTCCTTTTGAAGGAGTGTGCTGTATGAATCAGGTGCTACTTGTGTTGAAAAAGCGAGGTGATGGGCCTGGCTTGTCATTTCAGCTCTTGTACTTATGGCAAAATTATACTAATTAGACCACAGAAAGAGAAACTACATCCACTCCCTTCTTGTATTTCCTTATAGTCCTGAAGAACGTTTCTAAATGAATGCAGATGTATTGTATAATGTGGCATGCAGTTCAGCTCAGGGGCCATTAGCCAGATTTTCAAGCCACAAATCAAAATGGCTGTGGATGCATTGCACATCTTTAGTCAAGGTCCTCCAGCTGTTGGCTTTTTTTGTGGCAAAGAATAAAGGTGCTATAATCTTTTGTATTTCAGATGTTTTGTGAGTTCGTTACTTATTTTAATGTATTGGTGTAATTGCTCTTTGTATAAGAGACTAGATGATGTTGTTTACTAGACCTGTAACCTAGCTAGTTATGTCATGAAGGCCAAAAGATATCTTGAACTTGTTAATATCTTAACAAAAGTACTTTCCCCAGACTGGTCACTAAAATGAAATTTTTGCCCATTATTTTGCAATACTAATGTAACAGACAACCAGATAGTAGGATTCAGTTTTTTGTTTTTGAAGAAATCTCATATCTGGCACTATTCTCCATGATGGAATTGTTACTTGTAAATGGAGATTGTGAAGTCTGCCTCTTCGCTGGGCTTCAGCTGCTTTCAGGAAGTGATAAGATCACTGTCTAGGAGAACTATTAAGGATAATTATTGTTTAGAGTAAAAATAATGTAAAATACAGGCAAATTCTGGGGGTTTGATAATGTTATGGCTGGAACAAGACTTCACTGAAAGGGCAAATGTCCACTGCCATACTAAGCCCTGCTAAATACTATTTGCTGTGAGTTAACTTCTGTTTAGTTCTTTTGGTAAGTGCAAAGAGGTTAAGCCTTGTAAGTGCCTATTGAGTACTCTAATTCTGCAATTCTCTGCTATGTTGTGCTTGCTTAAAGTAGCTGTTTAACTCTTAGAAGGTCAACTGCCCTTTTCTCTATGCATTCTTAGTGACAAGAAACACTAGTAACCTCACAAGTTTGAATTTGACATGATAGATTTTTTTACCTTATGTGTAGCAGATATCTATAAGGATGCTTAGGTTAAATAAGAGTGTTTTCTGTGTTATATTGAGATGAATTATGTAACAGTTAAAGTAAAACTGATCTTTTTCTCATCTCCTTAGATGCCCTGTTCCTTCAGCAAATTCTTTGTCTGATAAACCAAGGGATCATACAGATAATGATGATGACTACAAAGTTCCTTCTTCACATCCTGTAATACTGAGCTCACAACCACCTCATGGTCATAATATAAAACCTCTTGCTCGGTAAGGTCACTTAGCAGCCTTGAAAGCAACTTATTTGCAAAAACTATGTTTTTTCCAAAATTTAACTTGATTCAACATATATCCTGATGGTTAAGCTTGCTGGCCTTCTAAAATGTCTTATCTTTTCAAACTTGGCTTACTTATGCCTCTGTTTTGTTTGACTACCACCACAGTCATAAACCTGTAAAGTTCACTATATTATATCTCTGTTGTGTCAGAACTGGATATTTTTTGCTTTTGAATACCATTTCTGCAGTTGATCGTTTTTTTCCCTTAGGTTGAGGTTTTCAGAACTGACCAGGAGATTCAGTCCCCACAGCTCTTGCAAATTTAATTTTTAGGAGAGTTGTGTGACAGAAATTCCCAAAGTCAGCTTTGAAGATCTTAAACTTTCACAATTTATATAATTAATTTTAAGAAGCAATGAAGTACTGAAAAATATGTGACTTGGTAGCTGTATGTGCATTTATTCTCTTTTTGTCCCCTGTGTACTGTGTCTTTTTGGCTTTCTGAGCATCTTTCACAGCATATTTTCCTTGTGCTCCTCAGGAAGAGAAACTTTTTTTACATTTAGAGGGAATATATCTCTTTTACTTTAAGTGTGTTCTGTGTGTTCACAGTTCTGAATTAGTAATGGATTATGGCAAGGAGTTTTTGGAGCCAAGGGACATGACGACTGAAGGCTGTGTCATTCTTGGTGAACTTCTTGGTCTTTGACTGATAAAAAGATCCGAATGTCTGGAATTAAGAGAATAAGTTTTGGGAAAAATAAGGGCCAATTCTCTACTGGTCTTGTAGGTCAAAAGTATGATACTAAAATCAAGTATTGATGTACAAAGTTCAGACTCTTCTGCTATTAAAAAAAAAATACAGTGACACTGACTATTTTTCTCTCTTTGTCTGAATGTGATGTCAAGGACCCACCATCAATAAAGCCTGACATGTCCGTCATCCCAAAATTAGCCAATTACAATTTTTAGACTTCTTTAATCAGACATTTAGAACAGGTGGAAAAAAGGTCATAGCCTGATCACTCCTTGCATGCATGTTAAAAATTCTGTCTTCATTAGCAGTGCTGATCCAAATTTCACTGCATAGATGTGAATATGACACAGTTGTCTGAGCTTTATTGTCTTGAACACTTAAATTCCTACCTACCCTAGGAGACTTAAAAAAAAATAATCAGTGATGGATAAAACTCTCAATGTTGGCCAATTAAAAAAAAAATTGGAAGAAAAAAAAATGTTAAGGTCCTAATCTTTTTTCCCTGTGTCATTTTTTTACCTGAGCATGTTGTGCTTATGCATGGGAATGTCTTTCTTTACTACGCAAATAGACTGAGTTGCTTGCATGACCGGAGTTGCACAGGGTGCCACCACACTAAACAATTCCAGCTTAAAAATAAAAATCCCAACCCATGATGCACCATTATTACTAAATACTGGCAAATCTGCCTAGGTTAGCAAGCAATGTGGTGCAACAGGAGTTGATCTTGAAAACAGGAGTGATCCCGTTGAAGTGCTGGAGCGGGTCCAGAGAAGAGCAACAAGACTGGTGAGAGGACTTGAACACAAGACCTATGGGGACAGGCTGAGGGAGCTGGGGTTGTTTAGTCTGGAGAAGAGGAGGCTCAGAGGTGACCTCATCACTCTCTATCACTACCTGAAGGGAAGTTATATCCAGGTGGGGATTGGTCTCTTCTCCCAGGCAGTCAGCAATAGGACAAGGGGGCATGGGCTTAAACTCTGCCAGGGGAAATTTAGGCTGGATATTAGAAAGAAATTCTTTACCGAGAGAGTGATCAGGCATTGGAACGGCCTGCCCAGGGAGGTGGTGGACTCACTGTCCCTGGAGGTTTTTAAAGTGAGGTTGGACATGGCACTTAGTGCCATGACCTAGTAAATGGACTGGAGTTGGACCAAGGGTTGGACTCTATGATCTCTGAGGTCTTTTCCAAGCCAGTCGATTCTGTGATCTGTTGAGGGGACTAGTTGACTCCAGATCCACACTGTATTTTTGGGGAAGTTTTGGATCCAGACTAGTCCTAACATGGTCCTGTGGCTGGAGTACACTTTGCGAATTGCAGCACATTCCTGCAGGATGTTTTCTGAGTTAATGTCATCCAGAAGCAATTGGGTCTGCATGTTCGGAGACCTCTCTGCAATGTAAACTGAAATGCTGTGAGTAGGGATGACTTGTGGAGATTTGTTTCAATTCATACTCCTGACCTGAGCTAAAACACCAATAACTAGATGCACCCGTAAGGATTCTTGAGAAAATAACCAGCTGGAAACTAGAAACTTCTCATTGTCCAGTATCCTTCTTTTGCAGAAAAAAAGACTTGAGTGCTTTCAATTGGCTGGTACAGCATTTTGCTAGGCCATTAGAATAATTAATATAGACAGCAGATGGAATGCTGATCTCAAAGGTTTTTTTTCAATTTTTTTTCTAGTTTTTAATTGATTTTTTAGCTAGCGTACTTGGTCTTGCACTTGAGGTGGGAGTTTTGGCTTTAATCCAGGACTTGCTGCAGAGAAAATACCTCAGTTTGTCATTCAGGTTGCTCTATGGTCAAAACCACCAGCTGTTATTATATATTCTAGTAAGAATTTTAACTTGAAACAAACCTTTCTCCTAAGCATTTAAAAAAAAAAAAAGTGCAGAAAATATATAATGTTCCATATGCTTAAAACATCATCTTTTATCTAATGTCACTGCTTAAATGTGAAAACTCAGATAAAGCTTTCAAGAAGAATCATTATTCGGGTTGATACTATATAGTATTAATGTTATTTTAATCTTGTGGGAAGAGGAGTGTCAATAATAGCTTAACTTTTCAGAGTTTTTTAGCAAAACTGTTAACTTTATTTAAATAAATTTTTAGCACCTTTCAGCTTTGTCCTCCAGTGTCACATTCTCAGTATCCCTTTCCTAAGTGTTCCTTCCTCAGTTCTTGGATATTATTTAGTTTTCAGTAAAGTAAAGAGCCTACAAAATTTCTTCTGGATGTTTTGTAATTTAGGAACTATGTAATCCTTCCATTCTACCCCCAAATTTGTATTGCCTCTAAGACTTTTCGCTCTTTTACCAGTAGATATGGCAATGCTAAAAATATTACAAGAATAATACCAAATAAGATTTGTAGTCTCATCTTCTGGCAGATGAGTTAATTGTCTGGTTTGCTACAGCCCCTGGTATGGGGCAACTTCAGCAATAAGAAATGAAGTAAAGAATTTCAGCATTACTAATGAGGCTATTATTAGAAGAATGATACACTATCTTTTCCTAATAAATCTTTTTCCAAAAGGAAATGGACAGATGCTTCCTTGTTAGTATTCATTTACTGCCTTTTTTTTCTGGTGTTTACTGTTGACGTAAACAGGTATTTCAGCATGATTCGTAAACTGATCGCTTAACTGGGCTCATTATGACCTGAAGATTTCTGAAGCAGTGCCATGTTAAGTAGAAAGTATTCTTATTTATTTAGTGTATGTGATGAGGAGTCAAAGGAAGTGTTGCATTGGGAGACTGAACCAATCTAATTTCAAAGACAGAAACAACACTTCCTCTACCCTTTCTCTGGGGAAATTAATTCAGAACAAAATAGCTCTTCCTATTAGATTTTTTTTGTTTTGTTTTGTTTCAGTTTTAACTCTTGTAATTATTCTTGCATTGATTTCATTACTCCTAGTTACAACTCTTGGGACCACAGGCACAATTTCACTTCCTTTTCCTGTTTATGTATTTTAAATTATTCCAGACCTTTATTCATCCCTCTTTACCATATGGCCAAAGCTGATAGGTTTATTAATGTTTGTACTATTGGTAAAAACCCAAGATCTGAAACTTAAGCTGTATGTAGATCTAGCAGATTTGCTAGTATTTAGTAATAATGGTGCATTGTGGATTGGGATTTTCCTTTTAAGCTGGAATTGTTTAGCATGGTGGCCTTTTTCCAAAAAAACTCTCTGGTTCTTTGTGAATTTGCAGAGTCCACAGTTCCAATGATGGGAGTACTTTCCCAGCTCTTTCACATTTATTTAAAAAATATTTAATATTATGAAAAGGCTTTTATCCTTTGTTTTTCCCTGCAGTATTTGAACAGAGTCATTTTACAAAAATGGTCTCTGATATTTTTCTGACAAGATTATAGGCAACTTTGTACTGTTTGGTTTAGATTATTTTCATATTTCATTTGATACTGTTGTTTAATTTTGAGGGTGTAATATAGTTCCATTTTAAAAATTAGTAAACTGTGGTAGAAGTATCAATGAGACACAGCTTTTCAATACAAAAATGTGTAAGTGCCTGCAAAACTGGATTGGCTGGTTCAGTGTTGGGGTGTGTGTTGTTTTTTGGGGTTTTGTGGGTTTTGTTTGTTTGTTTTGTGGGATTCTTGTTTTTGTTATTTGTTGTTGTTTTGGTTGTGGTTTTTTGTTGGTTTTTTGGTTGTGTTTTGGTTTGTGTTTTTGTTGGGTTTTTTTGATGTTTGACTAAGAGTTAAATTAAAATTTGTTATTGATAGCACTGTGTTGTGGTGTTCTGTTTGGGGTTCTTTTTTTGTTGTTGTTTGTTTTTCTTTAATGACTTTTCTGTGTACTTCAGTGTGGATAATTATAAAAATCTCCATTTGCCTTTACCTGATTTCTGCTAGGGAAAATTCAACAACTGGGAAGGCAAAACAGGATTGAGTCTGTGACTTAGCTGTGTGGATAAATTAATGACCTGAGCTCTGAAGTATTAAACTATGTTTAATGCTATTTCTTCCTCTATCTTGTATTGCAGCCTTGAGTAAGTTATTTAAGCCATGTCAGTATCCCACCAAGAAAGCAGTATAATCCTTCAAAGGGATTTTATTGACTGTTAACCAATATCTGCTCTCAGCATAAAAAAAACCTGTAAAGTTTAAAATTGGTGCAGCTTATCGTCTTTCATTCGTTTCCATATAATGGAGTGCCAGCTCAAGTACTTGGTCATACTGGAAATTAATACTTGGATAACTGGTTGATTGATTCCTGTTTCACATCTGCCTTCAGGGTGTGTGAGAATGGTCAATGTGCTGGAGTAATGAATGGAACTTCTACTTCTGAGATGAAGAAATCAAAACATCCAGAGTTAGGTATGGTTTTATTTTTCACTGTTTAGCAAGAAAATTTATTCTGTATTGTTCTAGGGGTACAGCAAGAAAACATTCACTTCTTGTGGTTGTGTCATTCAGGAGATGTCTATGATGCACCTACTGCTCCGGTACCTTTGCCACCTGCACGACCTCCTACCAGAGACAACCCAAAACACAGCTCTTTGCTCAACAGGACACCCTCCGATTATGATCTTCTGGTGCCCCCTTTAGGTTGCAGACTTTTTGCTGATTATATTTAATGATTAACGTCGCCTAGATAAACCAAATGCCATGTTTGTTGAAAACCAACAAATGTTATGTGAAGAGTACGGAACAAGCTATGGGCTAAATATTACAGCACTAAGTCAATATTTTGTAAATTATCTGTAAGCCCTTATGCAAGACAGACAAAAGGAATACTGAATCTGTCTTTGACCTGTAAAGAAAAGCAAAACCATTTTACCTAAAATAAATTATCATTTTTTGTCCCTTAATCTGAAGCTAGATCATTTACAATGTAATGCAAGAGCGGAGGGTTTTTCCTATTGTAGCTTAAATAATTCCATTTATTTTATCAAATGCGAAGAGGAATGCCAAAGAGGTGATATCTAAGTCAAAGAAAACTATAATAATGTTTAATTCTGGTTTGGTTTTGTGTTTGTTGTTTATGGTGGGTTTTTTTGGGGAGGGAGAGGGGTTGGTTGGTTGTTTTCCCCTCACTATCAAGGGCTGCCTACAATCACCAAAACTGTCTTTCCCAACCCCAATTTCTGTTCTCTTACACAAAAGTCAGTGAGCTCTGCATATATACTGGAGCTGTGCTTGGCCACCACCCACACCTTCATTGACAAACTCAGCTGCATGATTGTTAGACTGTAGTGTATGTGTCATCATCCTATTTTCTGGTTCTGTAAAACCTTCTGAACATTTGCCGTGTTCTGCACTTTGCTCTCTCTGGTCCTCAAAGTGTTCCTCAGCTGTGGGAGTACACAGAATTGAAGGCAGAACAGCACAGTAAAAATCACACTGCTTGGTAACCCTGGTTCTCTGTGTACCACCTTTGTGTAAGGACTACATTCTTTCACCAAGCCCTAGAAAATTCAGTTTATATCTGGGATCAGAGCTTTAGAACAGTAGGTAAAGATAATACTATAAATGTAGCAGATTCAATGTAGTCAGCGCTGGTGTTTGAATATAAGTATGTTTGCTTTGCCACTGAAACATAGCTATAATTGTACAATTATCTTCAGTGAAGCTTTCATTATGATAGTCTTTGCAGTTGAGCCACTAGAAGAAATCTCTTCCCCCATCCCAGAAAATAAACTGAGTACTGCGAAAAGTCATTCAGAGCATGTTTTAGAAGAGGACTGTGCATAATAGAAGTCAAGTTTACAAGTTTGTTACTGGAGTCACTGAACAGCTAGATGAACCCTAGGAATACAAGCCTCAGCACCACAGAAGAATAAATTTTAAGCTTTGCTCTTTATTTTACAGTTCTTAACGAATTTTTGCTCATCTAATAATTCTTTTCTACAATGCAGGTGAAGATGCGTTTGATAGCTCACCCCCTTCACTGCCACCACCACCGCCACCTGCTCGGCACAGCATGATTGAGCACACAAAACCTGCTGGCTCAGGAAGCCGACCTTCCTCAGGACATGAAATGTTCCTTCATTCTGGTAAGAATACAAAGGAAAGAATGTGTTTTATTTTTTCCTTTGCTTCAGAAGCTTATCTGCTCTGTGGTTAAGTTGTCATCAAGCTTCAGAAGTCTATTTTGTTTATATGTCATTATACAAAGTATTAAAAAATAGGGCTCTTTTTAATGGTGAAAATGAAACAACTCAGCCTAATAAAAGACTTAACTTTTAATTATCATAAAATAATGAAATAATATCAATATTTCTATACCAGGCTAGGTATTTTGGAAAATTGTACTTTCCTGGTAGGAGTTGTTAATTGTGAAGTATCAAGTTTTCTGTTGTAATTTGTGGCACTAGTGTGTATCCTTTTGTCAACTCCATTGTTTTCTATGGTAAAACGTAAGTCATGGGGTTTATTTTCAAGTTGAAACTTGGGGAAAAAATCTAGAAAATAAGCAAAAATAACATCCTGCTTAGTTAGAACTGTTGTAAAATTTTGTTGCAAAACTGAACTGTGAACACAGTTGCAGGCGCCTTTGATCTTTTCCTGTGAATCACCGTGACTCTTTTTCAGTCCTGGATTTTACTTGTAAAAGGTGTGAAAACTGTGTTCACAATTCGTGGATTTTGTCCTTGAGTTGAAAAGTGTTTGATTGTCAGGTTAATTAATTTGAATACATTTGCTAATGGTGATACAGATTGCAACAGATTTTTGTGGGTTATAGTGCATACCTGTGAAGTGACTTCTTTTTCTTCTGTGGAAGCTTCTAAAGGATGTTGGTGTTAGAAATTTACCTGTCCTATGAATATTTTCAGTGATTTATCTACCTTGTGGTGTGGTTAGATGTCTTCTTCCTCCTATCTGTTTTTCTTAGAGTCTGTATGGAGAAGGATAAATTGAAATATTTTGGCAATAGTATCACATGAAGGCCAGAATGTAGATGAAAAGTCGTCCTGTGCAACTCCATAAGAGCCTGACAGGTTGTTGGGTGTTTGGCTGACCTTCATGGATCATACTAGCCGTGGGATGAAAGTGAGCTACTTTAGGTTGAACTGGAATCTTTTATTGTATATTTTTTGCCACCAATCAAGGCCTGACATTGAGTAATTCACTAAAACTCTGTGTATTTTATAAGGCAAATTCAGCTCGGTGTGTTACTTTCTCATCTAAGCTGCTGATGGCATCCAGCTAAAAAGGCTTAGCCCATTACAAAATCTAAGGTTGATCTTCATAAATGCAGGGCTCGGAATTCATTTATCTTTCACACTTTGAAATAAAAACAATGCAGTCTTGTCCAGCCTGACTGGGTGGCTCTGTTGTATCATCTGTTGCAGAAATATGTGCTGCACCATTCAGTTCTAGTGGGAATGGAGAGGAAAAATAGAAGCCCTCACACATAGATGCACACAAACTCTGTTGATCTGTCTGCAGTTCCCAAGAACATGCAGAGTTTTAAATTATTGTTATTGCCAAATAATCTAAGAAACATCATTGATAGTATTAAACAGCATTTAATAGCTTTTAATTAAAAATCTGGAAAATGTATCTATGGCTGCGTGTTTTTCTTCATATTTATGTGGTGAATACAATCTTATAGCAGCAGTTTTTATTAATCTCGGAAGTGTATACATCTACACATGGCTGTGTAGATTGTTTTTTTTTTTATTCATATGGTGTTTCTAGAACCACATTACTCACTTTGCATCTTGTCAAATAAACCGCTGTAGATGATTTATGATGGGTTTTTGATGATTGGTTTCCTTACAAGTTTTGGGGGTGATTTCTCAGCTATCCATCAAAGCCTGTCAGATTAGAGTAATAATCTCATCATCAACAGCAGCAAAAAGTTGCACTCACAAACACTCTTATGTGTTCAGAGTAGAAGCCAGATCCAGGATGATGTTAACACTTGCTCAGCTGCATCCTCAATAGCCAAGTAGAAAAAAAAGGGAACGCAATATACCATGACTGTGCATTTCTCTCATTTTTAAAATTCTGTTCCTATAATCAGCAGAGAGAACTGAAAAGCCTAGTCACATCAGCCTTTACCAGTTTCTTTAAGATTTACGAGTAGTTGGGACTGTATGAACAGGAAATCCCCTCTGCAGTCTTTGTGAACTGCAAAGCACAGAAGTGTTACCAAGGTCTAACCAAACTGAATAGCTGGGATACTTCAAATTGTGCTGCTTCAGGCTTTGCAACCTCTTCCATGCTTGACCAGCCACAATCCTAGCAGTGACAAAGTTGAGTGTTGAAAGGTACCTCAGCAATGTGAACAGAAGAGCCATAGTCATCGAATCATTTTGGTTGGAAGAGACCCTCAGATCATCGAGTCCAACCATAACCTAACCTAAACTCTGGCACTAAACCGTGTCCCTAAGAACCTCATCTATATGTCTTTTAGACACCTCTCAGGTTGGTGACTCCACCACTTCCCTGGGCAGCCTGTTCCAGTGCCTGACAACCCTTTCTGTGAAGCTGAAGCGTTTTTTCCTAATATCCAATCTGGACTTTCCCTGGCGCAACTTGAGACTGTTTCTTCTTCTCCTATCACTTGCTACTTGGGAGAAGAGACCAGCACTCCCCATGCTACAACCTCCTTTCAGGTAGTTGTAGACAGCGATAAGGTCTCCCCTCAGCCTCCTTTTCTCCAGGCTGAACAAGCCCCAGTTCTCTCAGCTGCTCCTCATCAGACTTGTGCTCCAGACCCCTCACCAGCTCCTCTGAACTCTCTCCATTACCTCAGTCAGGTACCTCAGTAGTACTTTAGTCAGGACAGGACAGACCACCTTTGAGCTGTGCTCTTGTTGTTTTTCACCTCAAAACATAATAGCATGTCTACTGTGCAAGTGTTGAATTTGGATGTGCGTGTGCGTATGCACATGCTATGAGGTATCACCTCTGTTTGGATTCATGGCTCGTCTGTCTGGAAGGGAGGCTATTTTCATCCTAGGTTCTATGCATCAGACCTCCCCCAAATAGTAATTCTAATTATTGTAAGAGACCCTTTTTGTTCTCTTATTACAGATCCCCATTTTGACCCAATAACTGGTCATGTTCCTTTACCACCTGCTCGTAGAGTAACTGGAGAAAATGTCAAAACAAATAGGACATCTCAAGACTATGATCAACTTCCTCCCTCTTCAGGTAAGGTAGAAAACTGTCCATGTAAAAAAAAATGCAACGTTATGAAGCATATAACTTTCATCCATGAAGTCCAACTAGGTTTCTGTCATTCTGGGAAAAAAATGGCAATGGTAATATTGCGTTACAAAAATATTAAATCATCAAAGGTTAACAGAGATTAAAGTTCTGCAATGGAGTAGAAGTGACTACCTGTTGTCTGTAGGTGTAGATATTGACATCTATTTCACGAGCTGCCAAACTGAATGCTAATGTGACTTCTAGTGTTCCTTATTTTTTGAGAGATTAAAACTTTAAAGCTCAAAAGAGATCAGAATTCTTGCAGAGACCACATGCATCTCACTTCTATCTTTGTTTCATAGGTCCTAAAATAACCCCAAGTAGCTTCACTCTATAAAGTATTACCATTATTTTCTGATTTTATTTTTTTTTTTTTGCTAATAAGTTTGTCTGGAATTCTAAGAAAATTTTAAAATGTTTTTTAATAAAACAATGAGAACCAAACACAATTAAAATTCAATCTTCCATTTGCAACAGAATCAGTCCAGTAGAATCAATTCCTCTGCCATGAAATTTTGCTTATGGTTTTCAGACAACATGAATAGTATTTAAATGAAAGCTACTCAAATTAATTAAAATAATTATAAAATAAAGTGTTACTTATATTTCAAAGTACTTTCACCAGTTTGTAGACAAATTTTATTTTCTTTTGCTGTGCATGGTATATGGAGAAGGGGGAGGATTGTCCCATTTTGCATCATTTTGCTGTGTGGGGAGACCACATAGACTAATGATGCTTTGAACCATTATTAGTTTCTCTAAACAAGAGTGAACTGTACATGGAAACTGTTTTGTAATGCATTAAGAAATTAAGGAACTTATTTCACTAGTCTTCCTGTTGTAATGATCATCAGTGTTTAATCGCAACAATCACAAGTGGAAAAATTATACGCTTTTCTTAATCATATCTCTTCTCCTTAGGAAAACGTAGTTTATCTGTGCTGTGGTATAGGAATGAAATAATATATTTTTCCACCTTAAAGTACAGGGGAAATTAAGTAAGCCAGCATTTTTAATGAGTAACATGTTTGAGAGTTAGTGTGATGCCTTTGGTAAATAGTAGCACTTTTGGGAGGATACCTCTACTAACATAAGCATTTCTCTTTTTTTTTTCCCGTTGCTAGGAAAAAAAATGTTTTCTAATGCACGTTTTATGTGTAACACTATAAGGAATATCTGTTTGTCTTACAGTGTTATCCTGATTTATTTAGGACTTTAAAATTATTTTATAATAAGTTATTACAATGATATAAATACTTTTCTGCGAGTCTTGCATTATGTGCTAGAACAGTTTTTAATTTTCCTAAGTTACTGCAAGGTGTTTCAAACTTAAGATCTTGGAGCTTTCGTAATGTCACTTAATAAATACTTTTCCATCTGTATGTTTCCCGCAGTCATCTTCTAAAACACCCATGTGTCAACCTTTACTATAAATATCATTCTAAATCAGCATGATGTACAGCAAGATATTCAATTAAATTTCAATTAAATGAAAACAATGTGATAGATCATGTCATACTCTTAATTGGAAAGTTGTTTTTACTGTGGTAGTAGTTCCATAGAACAGAACTGATGAGCTTCAGGATGAACTGATTCACCTTCATCTATGCTTTAAAAAGACAGTGTAGAGATGTAGTTCTATTCAGAACTTCTGTTTTGCCATTTATTCTGAACTGATCGGTTCATGTAGGAAATGCTTCATTTCAGCCCTTTTGTATGGTGATTCTTTGAACTAGCTGAAAAATCTAATTATAATTTAGCCACTGGCTTCCTAGGGTAGTGTGGGGAATCCTTTAACTTCTGTGCTTCGATTTGACTGTTTTTCAGATTGCTGTCATGATGTTTAACTGAATTGTTAATATGTAATGAGAATTATATCCTAATTCAGCAGCATATTCAGTATAGAACACTTAAGAAATAGTTCTCTGCTCTGCATCTAACTATCCCAAAGGCATGGTTTTTCAAAGTCCTTAATTACAACTTCTTAAAATTATTACAGTAAAAGCGAGAGGAGGAGATATTGCTAATAACATATTTTACCTAAACACAGACAGTGGTACATGGGAAAGGTAAAAGAAAATTAGGCCTCCAATATGGATGTCTGTTGTATTTTACCGAATTTAGCAATTCTTTAAGAAATAGATAAGTATGTTTTTCTGCTCTCCATTTGCTCATGTGGACTTAGTAAAGCACTTGCATGAAAAATCAAATTTTAGGGTGTCCCATATTGTTTCAGGGTGGATTTTGATTAACCCTGAGGGGAAATAATATGCCACAGTAATGCAAAATACGAAGATCATAACAGCTTGGTGGACCAATATGTGCAGTGACTCCTTTCTCACTTTCTCCATGCTCTGTCAGTTCCTCAGTGTAGATGTCCATGGGTATGCTTTGTTCCTGTACCCCAGGTAGATGAGATGTAGCTACTTGCTGCTGGCCTACAGAGGACCTTGCACAACAAGCCTTTCTCACCTGATTCTCTAATGCTTCTTAGTCTGTTGGTGAAAGACCATGGACCACGCAGGAGAAGCAGCAAGGGAAGAGTAGAAGAGGGCTGTTTCACAGCAGAGATGAATAGACAGTTGTCATATTTACAGATCTCTTCCTCCCCCTGTGCCACCGAGCTCTCCCCTTACAGCTTTTCCTGTGCTTTTTAACTCATTACTGAGTCTGTCTCTGCCTTTATACTAACCCAGTTCTTAAGGGTTGAATCTAGTGCTGAATTACAGAAATGTGAGTGATAGAGGAAGCTTCTTGCTGTAGAAACTATTAATTGAATGCCACAATTAGAAAAGTGGTTTGGATTTTTAGGTAGGCATCCGCGATGGCAGAAACAACAGAGAGGATGGGAGGTTGGGAAGGAAAGTCCTCCTTAAATACCTCTATCTCAGTGTCCAGATGGACATGCAGCTTAGGCTTAGTATCTTTAAGCTCAGGATCCAATGTGATACCCAGCTTCAGCTAAGATTTCATACGGATGTGGAGATATTGAGAGAGATGTCAGCGCTTAAAAAATAATAATGGGAATCGCGTTAGAGGGAGCTGAAGATTTTAAAGTATCTGTGCTACAGAGAGATGTCACTGTAGTGAGAATAAAATGCCTATGCTGCAGATCTGCTGACAGAATTAAAAATGACCTCTCTAAATGATGTGATTGCTTAAAGAAGTTTGTTCGGAAGCTTCAGCAAAATGAAGGTTTTTATATAAGAAATAACTTCAGTTTTAAGCCTTCAGTCTGGGTAGAGCAAAAAATCTCTCATGTAACACAGGCAGAAGGATCTGATCTATGCGGATCTTCTTTACTTCAAGCCCAGGGGAAAATGTAAAGTTTGCAAATTAATATTGTTTCATCCTTTATAGAAATGAAGTCTATAACAAAATGTGCATATTAAAACAGGTAGAAATCTTTCTGAAAGAGAACTGTTTGATTTTGACATGATACACCATTCCTTTAAATACAAAGACTATTCTGTTACAGTCTTGAGTTTTCTAAAATAAGTGATATGAGAAATTTGAACTTGTTTCTGATTTAGTTTTTAGTTATTAATCACATTTCCTGAGCTATAGTTAATTTCTCAAACCAGATCTTCCACACCTTCATAGGAAGTTTGGATCTGCTTTAGGTGTGTTTACTGGAATGTTCAGTCTTTACATAATTCTCTTCATCTTCAGAGAGAAAAAATTATATCAAATGTGAAAGATGAAAGATCCCTTACTATCTGTAAGCTGTGCTGTAACTGTTTGCAAGGAAAATAGGCAATGAAATTAGAAATTAATCTTCGAATCTTACTGTAAATTTTTAATCAGTCTTGTCCATTTGTTATGTGACTATCATCTTGCTAGAAGTACTATTTGCTTATCTTCTCTGAATTAAGAAATTGAATTAAAATTTATAGCAACACTCTCATCTGAATGCATGGAAACTAAGTTGAGAGAAAAATACACCTTGGCTATATTAATACCTGCACTAGTGTGAACTATTTTCATTCATCTGAAGTTTTAGGTGCACTCAGTTCAATCACAGTTCTCTCTTTCTCCAGTGTTGTGTTAAGGTAGAGTGTTGTAACAGTGTTGTGGTTTAACCTGGCAGGCAGTGAAATGCCACACAGCTCTACTAGGAATACAGCATTCTTTCATAATTTAAAAAAAATGTCTCTGAAGTACTTAACGCTGCAAAGCACCGTTGCTGAGAGTGTAAGTAAACAGGAAGTATCACAGCCAAAAATTCCTCTAATTTATCTATCAAAGTCACTGTTAATGGAACTTCTTAGAACCCTTTTTGAAGGATTAAAGACTTTTTTTTTTTTTTAAATACTTTGCTCTTGAAAGTGTTTTCTGCTCTCTGCCCACTTGTATTTAAGCTTCTTATTGTGGAATCAGTGAGGATAAAGAGGTTTCAGTAAAGTAGCAAATTTACTTGAGCACAAAACTCTTGACTCTGAAAAGATTAGCAAGTTTGAATATTAGATTTTTTTCATCAACACATCATGATTCTTCGTGCCAGTGTTAACTGTGAAGGTAACCTTTCTATAGAAGATGAGGAAAAGCACTATATTTCCAAATGGTAACTGGAGAGGAAGGATAAAATTGTGACCAAACTTGTTTTTAATGAGCTAAGGAAGAAGTTCTCAAACTTTGAGACAATAGTGGAGAGCCTTTAAAATTTTGACTGGCTGTTTTCACCATCTCTGCTGTTTTATCATAATCTCTTTTTCTTCAAGTTTTTAATAATTCAGATTGTAACCTGCATGTTCCTATCATATTAGTAAAATAGAATTTCAATAATTTATTTCCATTTCTGATGTTCTTGAGGAATTCAGATTCTGTCCCAATTTTAAAATGAGATATATGTGTGCATTAAACTACCTATTCATGTTTCTTTAGAATTTTACTTTTTAAACTCCTTCACGAGGCTTGACCTAGAGATAACACAATTTAAAGCCAATTTATAATGATTTCTATCTCCTTTATTTGAAACAGATGGTTCACAAGCACCAGCCAGGCCCCCTAAACCACTTCCTCGGAGGACTGCACCAGAAATACACCACAGGAAAGCATACAGCTCTGACGGTTCCACGGAAAACGTGGATGCAAAAATTGCAAAACTCATGGGAGAAGGCTATTCCTTTGAAGAAGTCAAGAGGGCACTTGAAATTGCCCAGAATAATGTTGACGTGGCCCGTAGTATTTTAAGAGAGTTTGTCTGTTTTCCTCCACCGGTCTCCCCACGTCTCAATCTATAGCAACGTCACCATATTCTTGGAGCATTTGATTTCTGCACATACACGTGTGGATCGCGAAATGAGAGAAAGAAGAGAATGGAATATTTTTCTTTCATCCGTAGTAAAAGGGTGTTTGTTTCCAGCCGCTTTTCAAAGGCTCCTGGCTGCTCCAATCAAGACTTATAAATATGCTGAGGCTTATGTATTTTTGCTAGCCATACTTTTATAAATCAGGGTTGAACTGACAAAATAATTTAAAGAAGTTTACTTCCCTAGAACTTTTTAATCTGTGAAATGCTTCTTCTTGTTTACAAGTTGGCAAGTTACAGTTTTCTAGTTGATGCCTGTATTATGTTCCTGTTCATATTCCCTTGTACTTGTGGTCAGTTCTGCTGTAGCATTCCCAACGGTTTCCATGCTGACCACCACATCAACTAAATCATCACTTTCCAGAAGTTCTGTGTTTGTTTCTCTTTCAAGATGCTTTATTTGTTTTTTGCATTTCAGCTCATCAAATGCAAAAAGTACGTGGCCTTCACTACTGATTATTTTTTTTATTGTTCTAAGATTCCTTTGCTTTTGAGGGAGAAAATATCTGAATGTAAAATGCATTACTCTGTCTATGAACTGCCTTTTTAAAGGTATTTTGACAGTAATGTCGGGCAGCTTTCTGTTTAACATGAATTTCATTACCTGTAGTCCTCAAGGTCATTTATACACAGTTTCCAGAAAAATATCCCAACCAACAAATAAAACATTTCATGCAGCAGTAATACCGAGTTCTGACATGTAGAAGCTCTTTCAAATTTGAGTATTGCGAATGTTCAAAAAAGCCAAATGCACATGATAATACTGTTTTGATTACACACTAATGGCACCAGTTTTCTATGGCCTAGGTAAACTGAGGCATGCCAGATTAGGATGAATATTTTTGAATCATATTGATGGTATTCAGGTAAATTCCAGTTCTAGTTTCTGTAAAGTAGAATACGGTTAATTTTCTGAGTGATTATCCAGTGATTCATTGTGGCTTGGATCTATTTGTATTAACATGGGAACTTTAAAGCTTTGATGCACTGTTAATTCCTAATGCTACTGTAGCAATATTTTTTGCAAAGTTTTTAGTAACCTCCTCCTCTGTACACCTTGTTATTCTCAAGTATGTGTTTAATACCCAAATTAATTCACTCACTTTCCGGCTTCATAGTCGTTTACATGGTTAGTGATTCTCCAGGCTTTGACATTTTATCATGGAGCCCAAATTGATTCAAGCCAAATTAAAAATCTCCCTAATTTTACAAAGAGAGAAGACAACTCTGTTCTTGGTATACTCAAAGGTAAGAGTCCACATATTTCCAGAATAATTCTTAAGATTGCTGCTTTTTTTTTTTTTTTAAGAAACTCTGAAACTTTTGTTTTATTACTATTGAAAAGGTAAAACTGTGCAGTTGTTAGAATCTTTTTCATATTTTGTGACCAGTACATGAGAATTTTCACAGTGTGCTACACTGGGTGTGAGGTATATATTCATTGTTCCCTTTCACCTGTGAGTGTGCAAGTGGTAAAAGTTACATCACTTACAGGATCAGATCTCAGCAGCCAATGCACTTGTTATAAAGAATTTATTTTTTTCAAGACAGCAAATGGCTGAATTGCAGGATTCAAAATAACCAGGAACACCCAGTGGGAATTACTGTGATGTATCCAAGTCCATAATTTCATCAAAGAACTAATTCTTAAAAGTAATTCAATACATTATTTTGTAGCATCACAAAACACAACATGGGTATCATTAATCTGCTTCAGTGATAAAAGATGATCAGCAGAATTCAGGGTATAGGGAAGGGCTTTTGTTTTGATTTAAGCGAATGATTCTGAGTTTATAGAAAAGGGAATTTGCAACTTCCTTTAAATGTTCATTCCTTGAGTACAGCTTGAGGTAAGTTATTGTTGGAGTACTTTTAGTTCAAATAAATATCTTTCCTCTGTTTTGGGGAGAAGTTTTATGTAGTCTTGAAACCTCTTGTTCATTTGCTTTGTTTACTACATCACTCTACCACTTTAGCTAACTCTAAATTCAAAATGATTCATACTATTAAACTGAACACTGTAATTGTACTGGAATTACTTCAATGATGTTCTAGCGTAACTGCCAGCATAGCAATGACGACAGTGAAAAAAAGAAGAGTTTGCAAGGATGAGCAAAACAATCTGTAGGTTGAATTTTGAAATTTTGAATTGTAATGGGGAACTCACTTTCTCATTTTTATGCAGCAGCTTACTACAACTGACAGCCTTATGTTTCAATTAGGGGCTGGAACTGCTGCCTGATAGATGAAGGTTTTTCATTTTTCCCTTATTTGTGGTTGTGACCACCAGTGACAACTATTTTATTTTTTTTACAAAAAAGTTTGAGCAATATTCTGAGCGATAGCTTGAAAAGAGTTCCATTAATCCTTAAATGAGTGTGTTAATAACACTTGTAAATAGTGGAACGTGAAGAGGATTTCAAATCTGTTTTGGTTAATACTTTTAAATTCGAACAGAGTGAAGTTGCTTTGCTAGAGTGTTGATGTTTACTCTGCAGGAATTAATAGGCTTAAAAGAAGTTAATCTGGCTACAGTCTAGTTCTCTAAACACATAGTTCTCTAAACATATTTTAACCTTTGAAAGACTTAAGGATTTGAGCCTGGCAGTGTGTTATGCACAGATACAACTTTAAGGAAGACTGACTTCAGGGAGAGCACTTGAACGGACAAAGTTGGTTAAACTCAGAAACATGTACTATGATGCTGCTTCCAATTAAATGTAATCACAGGCTTTAGATCATCATTCTGATGTCTGTTGGTTTCACCTTTTTTCTCCTTTTGGCTAAATTACTACATTTTAAGCAAATTGTCTGAATCAGAAGTTGAGCAAAGTAAGTGGGCATGAGCAGCATGAATCTCTTCCAAAGACTGAGTAGAAAAAACTTGTGATAAAATTATGATAAAATAAATGAATTTACTATGATTAGCCATGTTAATGGCTTGGCTGGAATGTTAAAATGGCCACTGGTAAAATTTGTTAATATTCAGTATATCAAGGGTGCATCTGGCACAGGTTTTTTTTTTGTAATGTGAACTTAGGAAATTTTGTACCTGGATCATTTCTTCTGTTACATTTCACTTGTTTTCAGCTTGAAGCTTTACTTTGCACTGATGACTCTGACCTGAAAGCATTTAGATTTGTCTCTTAAAGCGTGACAAATTTTGAAGCAAATGAGCACCGTATTCTAAGCAAATTCAGGTACTACCTGTTGACCTGGAATTTAGCGCTTTTAGGAGTGACTTCTTGAAAAAGGACTTCAGTAGCTTCCGTTTTGAAGGATTTTCTTTCAAATAACTGTTTTATCTGAAAATGCCTTTTATAAATTTGTCTAACGTGGCATACTTAGTGATGTGTTCAATTAATTTATATTTTATTCAACATTCTTTTAAAATTTTGATTATTATGTAAGCTCAAGTTCTTTATCTGTTCTTGTAAGGTATTTTATAAAGTTAATGTTAACAGAATGTTGAGTTGGTCTGTGATTTTTCAAGACTCTCTCTTGTTATTGAATATTATCATTTTTTATATACTGCTTTAGAAACGTAGCCTATCCTGTGCAGGAGTCTTAGAAACCATTGGGTTTTTAAGCCAAAAAAGTGAAGCTTTGCTCTCATTGTATTGAGACAATTGCTTTGTATCCCCGTACATTACTTTACTTCTAGATTTCAGTAGCAAAAATTTATAAATTGGCAGTTATTTTGGAATGTGCATGTAATAGTTATGTGGCAGAAAGATGATAACCATTAAATATTTAGGATCCAAAGTGGTGAGCATATAATGTGACTGTACATTAATTTACAGGAATTTTTTTCCCTGAAGAAAATTACAGTAAGTTCACATTGGTATTTCTTTAATATCCTGTGAATTTACATTCTCAAGCACTGTGCTCTTAACGTAAAAAAAATATTTAGGAATGTAAAGCACTTTTTTCTGTTACTGTATTCCAGCTTTCTGAAAAATGTTTAGAAAATCCAACTGGTCTGCTATGCATGACAATGCAACTATTACTGTTTAAAAACCAAACACCATTTTCTGCAGGTCAGATTAGAGCCTCAGTTACAAGATTTTCATGGTACTTTCTTCAGTCTATGTTAAATCCTTGTCTGTTATGCAGGCCACTAGTCGTCGTATTAAATAAGGAAGTTAAATGTTTAGTATACTTGCGCATAGCTATAGCTACCTATTTCTTTCATTTTTTCTCATGTGAAATATCACTTCATTGTGTTATAATCCAGTTTTAGCAGCTGGATGCCCTAGGAATGTTTCGGGAATTTTTGTTTGGTAGTCCCATTCATTAATTCTGTACAAGGCACCTGCCTCCATTTGTTAGTTGCAATGAGTCTTCATCAGGAAAATTACAAATTTATGTATTGGTTTTTTCTTTTTTAAACACTGTGTATTACTTTGGCACCTAAACATTCCATTTGTCCTTAGATGATTTTATGCCTAGCAGAGAGGATTCTTATTCAAAGTAAATCTTAAATCCCACATCTGTTAGACTTTAATCACAAAAGAAATCTTAACTTTGTGAAACTTAATCCCATAACCTTCGTGAACATCATAAATAATTTAAAGGCTGCAGCATAATATGAGCTGTGAAAACACTGTTGCTTCCTAGACCTGCCAGAAACAAAAGGAAAAACTAATTGTATACTGGTCTTCTGACTCTGAAAATAATTGCATCTGTCTTGATCTGTGGAGTAATCAGCCTAACTACAACAATATTTGTTTGAATAAGTCAGCCTTCTTTTATTGCAATAATCGACACTGTAGCCAGCAAGGTGGGAGAGGAGCAGAGAACTGCATAGGAGAAGGTAATTCTGTCCTAACAATCCAAGCCCCTCTCTGCTGTTGGCATACAAGATTTAGCTGTTTTGTCCTACCTGGGTATCTGCTGCAAGTGAAGGAGTATTTGGTAAGATTACTCCAGTCTTCAATTTCTGTGTCCTTCTCCGAGACATTTGTTAGAAGACATGTTGTTTTAGAACAGAACACCAGCATCTCAGCAGCAGAGGGAAGTGTGGAATAACACTGCTCAGAATGTTTTTTTGGTGCTACCAAAACAACCAAAAGCTTCATAAGGATTTAAGCGGAAACGTTTCTGCTTTAAAGCTTATCAGCTTGGTTTTTGAAGTGTATATATGTGTACCTGCTAGTCTGGTGAAGCACGGAGGGGAGAGTATTCCAGCCAGTTCCAGCCTGCAGAGTTCAGGCCCAGGCTGTGGTATTCACCTGTGCAAAATGTCTTCTCCTTTCGGATAGCTCAACTGGATCTGAATGTGCAGCATCATCAAGCTACTACACTCATGACAGGTCTGTCATCCAGACACTACTGTTTCCCATCTCAGCTTGTGACCATACGTGTTAAAAGGCAAGTTTTACTCCCTAGATTGCTGAGGAGGTGCATATATTTACCCCCAAATTGGCAGCGTTCTTCTGTGTGTAATGATTAGGACACTGAAAAATTATAAATGCTCCTTACACAGCATAATGTAAATAGTAGTTTTCATTAGATGACAATGCAATAAGTGCCTTAAGGAGATCTTGTCTTTTGTTCATTTGCTGATAGAATATCACTGAATTTCAAATGGCTGTACAAAGATAAGTAAGTCTACATCATCAGCCATTCAGAAATACCTCAATGTAGTGGCTGGTGTAGTTTTCTGAAGCTATTACCTTGCTTGAAGATGTGACTTTCAGGTGTTTCCTCTTGAAGTTTACATCTTCATTACCAATTCAGTATGGTCATATAAAATTCTTGGACCATTATTTCAAAATTTTTATTCTCTTTTTACTGTAACTATGTAGGACCTTTACTATCTAGGCTCATACACTGGAATTCAAATTCTCCTGCTCTCACACACCCCAGATTGGGCCCAGTTCAGCCCTGCCTTTGTCCCACAATAGATGCATCACTTCATATGCATCACTTCGTTTGCATCTTCATCTCCTCCCTCTGACACTGTATTTCCTCTTGTTCTTCACCCCAAATCTCTTCAGTGACATCAACCATCAACACATCCTTCATCTCCGTAATGACAGACACTACAGTTTCCCATCTCAGCTTGCAACCTCGTCTGTATTTTCTTATGTACTCCCTCATAAGCGTTTTGCTAGTTTTATCTGTCTCAGTCATTCAGATTTTCTGTGCCATATCCAAATGGACCCTGTGAATACAATCGTCCAAAATATTCAGGATTCTATGAGAGCGCCTGTTTTCTCTGTTAATATCACTGGCATTTTTTTCCTGTTCCCATCTCAGCATGCAAGTATGCTCTTGTGTTTCATGATCTGTTTGTCAGGGACCGAGATGAAATCCACTGCGTATTTAAGCAGATCCTTTCTGTATCTGGGGTGTGAAAATAAACTAATAAAGACATCCTCTCCTGGTAACAGTCCTTGTGTTTGAGATGGCTTGTGTCTCAATATGAGGGTTAAGAGGTTTCTCCAATAAGTGTTGTTTGTAGCTTGGAAAGTCACAATTATATTTCATTACTTCTACCATTAAGGTGCAGGTTGAAGGGGGAAAATGGATACATTTTGTAAGACATATCACTGAAGTTGGGAAGTCACTTGCAGATAAAGGTAACTGATTACCATGAGTGGCCAGGATAAGAGATTGTCTCTACATTTGATGTCAAAGAATTTAGTATCATGTAGCTTGAAAATTCTTATACAGTAAAGGTAAAAACGCAACATCTGAGTGATTCCACCAGTGGCTCCCAAAAGACATTCATTCTTCCTTCATCAAGTAACCTTGCCCCCAGGTTCATTGTGATGATGGTAATTTTGTAGCTTTTTAGGTGAACCAATATTTGTGAGCGTGGCTGTAGACAGAGAGCTCCTGGTGGTGGGATGCACATTGTAGTTTTCCCCAAATCTATCAGGAATGGTCATGTTTACATGAGGTCTCATACAAATGTAGACTACCTACTCGGAAGAGATCCTCTGGAGAAAAAAACAGCTGGATGCTGAGGGAAGGGTTCAGAATTAATAAGCTGAATGAGCAAAGTAGTGGTGAAGGTTGTGTGTTAGAACCATGATTTATTTTGAGGGAGCAGGAATAGTGTAATGAAGTGGGAGGGGATGGGGGTGAAGGGGAAACGCTGAAAGTTTGGAGTGAATCAGGTGAGCGAAGATGGGTAGAAGTTGGGAGCAAACAATAAAAAGCAGGAAAAAAATTCTGACACCTTAGAAAAATGTTTAAGTGTTTCATAGTCTGGGTGGAGGAGGGAATTTGAGCTGTAGTGTCCAAGGGTGCACTGAAGTGCGGGAAATCTCACCATGTTTGGGGCACAGCATAGTCACATGAAAACATGTCTGCATTTATCACCCCTAGGTGACCTGCACTACAGTTTACACCCTTATTTTAGTTTTTACCCTCATGCTGCTACTCTTCACTCCCACCTTGCTGTGGTCTCTGGCACAACTCTGAAATTCTATGTGGCAAACTGCTCATTTGGTTCTCATAGCAATATTTTTGTGCCAGTGGTTTAGCGTGTGGTGGTTTCCAGGCCCTGCAAGGCTTTGAGGTATGTTTTGAGGTTTAGTTCTAGCAAGAAGACTATTAGCAACAAACAATGCTGGCTTGGAGTTAAACAGATTTGTCTTCAGGCACTGGCATCCTTTCCTTTGGTGTGTTGGTGTTGCTGAGTAAACAGTCTCGGAGATTGTGAGGAAAGGCAGAGTCTAAATTGTATCTGTGCTTTGTTTTTATGATGTTAGATACTGGCTGACCAGGGCAGCGCTGCAGGCACTGAACCTGCCAGTGAACTGCCTCCTGGTTCCCTTCTTAACCACATCCCGTAACAACTCCTGATGGCCTGAGACCAGATGAATATGGTCTGTGGCTTCATTCAAAGGTGCTGTGGGTATGCCTGTTGACTTTTCGGTGGCTGTGTAACTTGCTGTATTCACGTGTAGTGCCATAAGCATAATGCTGTAAAATTCATCCTATCCTGAAACCCCTGTCATTTCCACGCTTATTTAGTGGTTGATATAATTTGACTTGAGAAGTGTAATACACAAGGTTCCTGTGGTAGCGTGCACAGGAAAAAGGTTAATTTCTTGTTAGTGATGAATTCAGCGCTGTGGACTAACGGCTAATACACAGAGGCTCCTGTTGATGTACGAACTATCTTAGCAATGTGGATTGAGTTTTCTTGGTTGGTTGAGCTGCAATTTATTTTTCAGTCATCTGCCCTTATGGGACCTTGTCCTATTTGTACTGTATCATCGTTGTGTTTAAGCACTCTCCATTACAGTAATATCCACACCTCCTGAGACTGCCTGGTCTTCTCCCTTTCAAGACTGTAGTATAAAGTCTGTCAAGATGGCTGTACGGGGTGTGTGGAGGGGAACTGGTTGGCTGATTTGTTAGTAGCATGTGTTTGTCGGATGAAAGGGATTTCAGGTGAAACATTGATATCTTTAGTTATTTTTTTTCAAGATAATGTAGGGTTTTTTGTGGTGGAAAAACTTTCGGGGTTTTTTTCGAAGCTATCACACATGCCTTCAAAGAAAGGAAAATGCTGGTACTCTTCTCCCTTGTTTCTCAAGTTATGCATTGAACAGTGGCTTTGGCGGAGCCACATATTCTCCAACTATGTTTTCCCTCTTTGATTAATCAACAACTAAAGAAACTTCTGCTCTTTGTGTAGTTTCTGAAATGATGCCAACCTCCTGATGTTTGTTCAACAGTTTGACTGTTCTGTATCTCTTGGTAGTAAGTCATTGGCAACAGGGTAGAACGGTTTATCAGAGGAAATGGAAAGGAGGGATGTGACAGAGGTACCTATGAAGGAAGAAAATGAAAACAGATGAAAAAAACACTCTTAAGGAAAAAAAAAAAAAAGGAAGAAAGGAAATTGTTTGTTTGATGAACATTCTTTCACTAGAAGTAAATGAGAAATGTAAGTAACATCATTAGCTAAAACACAGATGATGGCAGATAATACAACTTAATAGTTTTGTTTAATGCTGCTTTAAATTAACAGCAAGTCAGACAGAAAGAATGGACCTTTCATTTGTTGTTTATATCATAACAAAAATATGTTTAGTTAACATCCAAGATTAGAAAATACTTATACAATTAAGCGGGTTTGACAATGGTAGTGAGAATGTTCACCAAATCGTGCAAATGAATGGACTAAGCAAAGCAAACCTCATTGTCATTTGGCAGTTTTGTATCAGAGCCCAGTTCAGAGAACCTGTTAAATCTAGGAAATGTTGGGACCTTACTACAGCAGACCACCTGCTCCCAAGTCTTGGGAAGGCTCATAATACATGTAGGAAATATAATGTCTTTAGTTTGGGGCTGGAATGGTATGTTACAGGAATGTCATTTTAAGCTTTACCCAGCCATATAATTACCACAATATTAAGGGTTATACTTTATCCTGCATTGAGTACCAGCAGCCTGCAGTACAGTTACACATTCATTCTTCCTCCATGCAGAACCCGCAACAGGTTATTCTTTGAAATGCAAGATGGATTTTCTCAACGTTGCAATCTGGGGTTCACTTTTCAATGTAATGGTGGAGATAATCTTCAAACTGCAGAAAAGTCATGCTGTGATTATGCTTTATCTTCATAATTGGCATTAACTCATACAGCCATCAGGCATGCTGAAAATTATTATTGCACAAATATAATGATATTGTTTTGGGGGCAATTAGGACACCTCAATTTCAGGTGGTCCGGTTTCAAAAGTGACTTCCTGATCGTCCATCATATTTTAAGATTTCTCCATTGGCTTATTTAAAATTGTCCATACACTTAAAATCAGTAGCTGCTTTTGTTATCACGATTTAAACAAATTTATCCAGAGAAATTCCAGTGTGCCTTTGCTAGGTGTTCCAGTGTGTAGAAGGCAGAAGACGGAAGAGATGCCCTCTTTCAAGTTCCATCTGTCTATAATATTTAATGTCTCTCAAATTTAGAGACTTCTCTAAACTATAGAGGTTGTATTTCTTGGGCCACTAGTACCACAAAAATAACATTTCTGTGTGTTTCACACAGAAACACATCTAGAGACAAGGAATCTGTGAATCAGGCGGGTAGGGTTCTTTACGAATGTACAAAGGAGAACACTCCTGCATTTCTGTAAGAAACTGGAGAACAAACTGGACAATGCTTCATTTGCATGTCCACTGAATAACACGTAGAGAGAGGGAGGCTCCAGGAAAAAACAGCCTATAATATGCTTAGAAATGCTTGCCTGATCTCTGGGCTGCATGTCAGCTAATTTGAAGCCGCAGTGACAGTGGGCTTTCTTGGATTAGAGAATAAGAAAGAAGGGGAAAATCCTTAAGACTTGGGCACTTTTATTTCTTATTTATTTATTTATTTATTTTCATTCTGCGTTTGCATCAATGAATCAGCCCTTATTCAAACCAAGGGATCAGTTTTACAAAGCCATATCCTGACAGGAGGAAATGTTGCTAGGACTTGCCTTTGAGTTGAGAGAGAGTTGGACTTTGAGACTGAAACTAAAAATATCAGATAAAGATAATGACAGGATATTTGTTTGTGCAGGTTTGAATGGAGGTTTGACAATTATTTTGAATTCTTTACCTTGAATTTCTTTGTCTTTGAACTCTGTTGGGTAAAATCCATGGATTCTGACATGTTAGACTGTTCCCTTCTTCACTGGGAAGGGGGGACCTGGTTTAGTTATGAAAGCTCTATCAGGTTAATTTGGCAGAGGGGCAGGTTCCAGAAGATTCAGTATGTGTGATTTTCAAAATGCTTTGAAAGCTCTTTTAGGAAGAGACTTTCTTAGAACCTCCATTCTCTCTTCCCATCTCATTCTCAGTAAAAACAGGTACACAGTTTTGAATTATAATCTTGCAGCTCTTTTCTCATCGTTTTTGGCTAGTTGTCTCCCCTCAGTTTCTTCAGTCTCATGCTTCACATGTTTCTCTTGGTTCATTTAACATATTATTATATATGTTCTTTAAGCTTTCTTTATCCCTTTTCTTTGATCATGATGAAACTATTCCTCTGTTACTAAGACTTTCCTCAGTAAACTTTGAAATCATGTGTTCCCACCCTTGCTGGCTATACCAGCCTAGTGAGAGCTTATGCCCCTCTCTTCAAGACCATGACACGTCACACTGTGATCCTCCTCCTCCTCCTTCACAATTTTCGTTGCCTGGGAACATTCAGCAATGATAGTGCTTTCCTTCTTTCTTGCCCCTTCTGCTTCCAGAGTGAGTAACTCTCATCTCATTAGAAGCTGTTTATGATCTGTTCCTCAGCTGTTTGTGCCATCCTGAAGTACCTGGCTGCCTGGCCAGCTCTCTAAGTGTTGCCTTAAGTGCAGTGTCTTCTTGTCTGAACGGTCAAATATCAATGCAATATTGAGAAGCTTAAGCTTTTAAAAGTGTCAGTGGTTTGTCTCGATCTCTCTCTGTTTTTTTTTTTTTTTCTTTTTTTTTTTTTTTTAGTATTTGGCGGTTGGAATCACACTTGCCTCTGTGGTTTTATAGTGCTGTCATCACAGTATCCCAGGAAGGCCAATGGCATCCTGGGGTGTATTAGAAGGGGTGTGGTTAGTAGATAGAGAGAGGTTCTCCTCCCCCTCTACTCTGCCCTGGTGAGACCCCATCTGGAATAGTGTGTCCAGTTCTGGGTCCCTCAGTTCCAGAAGGACAGGGAACTGATGGAGAGAGTCCAGCGTAGGGCAACAAAGATGATTAAGGGAGTGGAGCATCTCCCTTATGAGGAAAGGCTGAGGGAGCTGGGTCTCTTTAGTTTGGAGAAGAGGAGACTGAGGGGTGACCTTATTAATGTTTATAAATATATAAAGAGTGAGTGCCATGAGGATGGAGCTCTTCTCGGTGGCAAACAATGATAGGACAAGGGGTAATGGGATCAAGCTGGAACACAAGAGGTTCCACTTAAATCTTTTCAGTGTTCTCCATGTTACTGAGAGGTAACTCTCAATCTGTAGGTGAAATGCTTGGCTGCAGGAGTCTCAGATGGCAAACCTGTGGGATCTCTCCAATTAAGCTGAGTAGACTCGCAGGGGAGTCTCAGGAAGAAGGAAGGTGTGCTGTGGTTTGTGCTAAAGCAGAAGCTGCGGTGTAGCTGCTGAGGCTATGGGCTCTACAGCTGCATGGATTGGAGCACCACTCCTCTGTGTTGATTCCAGATGAAGGCTGCTGCTTAAAGCAACACGGATGTGACTGCTTTTGTCAGCCTGAGGCCTCCTGTTTCCCTGTTACTTGAAGGGAGGCTACAAAGTTGAGGGAAATGCAATTGCTGGCTGGGCAAGAATTCCCTTACTATACCTTGCATCAGGCCTTGTGCTCACTTCACTCTTCCCAGTAGGAATTGGGAAAGTTCATATGAAAATGGGCAGAGGGACAGGGTGATGTGCCACCTCTGGGAGCAGGTTTAAGCGGGTGATCTTGGTCCCTTGTTATTGAAGGAGAGAGTTTCATGGTGTTTTTTTTTTTGTTTGGTTGGTTTTGGTTTTTTGTGGGTTTTTTGGTGGGTTTCTTTGGTGTGTTTTTGTTTGTTGTTTGTTTTTGTTTGTGTTTTTTTTTTTAATGTTTGTTTTCAAATTATAATGCAGATACTACCATGTCCTGTGGGTTGTAGTAATGTCTGATAACCAGGAAAGGCTGTGGTGCTGGCTGTTTTCCTGAGGCAAATCACAAGATTCAAATGATAGAAACTCATCTACTTGACTTGGTGATTTTCACCACAGTGACTATTAATAGCATATATTAACAGTTTCACTTTAACCCGAGCCCACTGAGCTAGACAGATGAAAAGCAGGTCAAGCATGTAAGAGCCGGCAGGTTGCAGTAGTGCAGAGAAACGACATTAAAGAGAAGGGACTAATTTTATAGACTGGGAATGTACCCAGGTGGTGGCTTTGAGGGGTTTTTGTTTGGTTTACTTTGGGATTTTTTTTCTGCAATTAATTTTCATCCCCTTTTAAGCAAATTTTTAGTTCAATAATGAAACATGGTATGTTTTGTGCTCCGAAATGATCCGGTTTGTACCTTGTAGCAATTTGGTTGTTACTCAACAGGGGAGGATTCCAGCTGGTCACTGATGTTTGCAAAATTGTTTGATGGTATGCCACCTCTCTGGGGGGATATTTGCACTATTTTAATTTACTTTTTAAAAATATTCTTGTTTGTTTGCCTGCACAGGGGGGTTGATATCTTGACTCTGCCCTGGAAATGAAGAATTTGCTTTAAATGTGCTTTGATGGAAGATAAACTCTGCAGCTGCTGTGGTTTCTGTCTGTCTGTTGCAGAAGGTGCTGCATGCACCCTGGATGCTGTCATTCCCAACAATGCAATGTTAATGTTATCTGCACCCTCAGTAACTGGGATCTCTTTTTGAGTGTGTGGGTCAAGAAAGAACTTGAATACTTTCCTCCTCCTTTTGTCTAATTACCTGTGCCAGTCACATGCTTAAGGAAGACTGGAATTTGCATCACTACCCAAATCTATGGCCATGAGATCAAAAAAAAATGGAAGATAACAATCAAATAAAGCAAAGTTGAAGAGGGAAAGGAAGTAGAATTGTAGCAGCATTGATGATAAAGGATAAAATTATGGCAAATACATAAAGCTGATGGGAGAGATTTATTACCATTGAGATGCTTTGAAGGGAATTTAATGACAGGCAAAAGAAGGCTTTTGTCGGAAGACTGATTGTTTTTGATGCACTTTCTATCAAGAGAAAAACCAGCTGGAGGGAAGCTTTCCAGGATGGAGATCAGACAAAAGATAAACACGTAGGATGCAGAGGAAGAGGGAAAGTAGAGTCTTCCTGCATGTGATTTGTTTTGTTAATAAAAGAAGAAACAACAAGCAAAAAAGAGTCAAGGAACTGGCTGATAGGTGGATGCACAGCTCTTCTGAAGGTGTTTTAGCACCAAAGTATGGACTGTCTGGTGCACTTAACCTTACCTGAAGGCATGCTTTTTCCAAGCCTTGACTGTCTGCCTTAGTTGCCAACTCAGTACTGATGCAATATCTATAATGCTCACGTGCACCCATGTGGGCTCACACTTCAGCACTGGTTTCATTCTTTCAGCTTTCTCTCTGTGAAAGCTTTCCCATCAGAGTTCAGAATTAGTTGAATATATGGGTAGTGCTTTCTCCTTTTGACTTCAGAACTGTTTGACCAAAGTCTTACTAAAAGCTTGTGTCCTACAAATAGGGAGCCTGTGTCCTCCCCTGCAGGAGCTTCCTGATAAGCTGAACTGAACACATCCGCACAGGCCAGTCTGTGTGTATACACAGCTTTGCTCAGCGCTTACTGAGAAATCCCATCTCCTGCACATTCAGTCCACCGCTCTTTGTGTGCACAGGAGCACATGAGGGACACATTCTCCTGAGTGCATGTGTATAGTAAACCCTGAAATAAAACCATTCCTGAAATAAAAGGCCACATTCTTTAAATGTGCAGCGAACACAAGGAAAATGGACGTCCTGCAGGATTGCTTGCCTGCACAAGACGTCTCCTCCATGCCTGTGCCATGGCAGGCAGCAGAGCGGAGGGGAGAGGAGTTGTGGGGGTCTTGAGAGAAAGCACAGCTCCAGGACAAGGGGCTGCTTGGAGCAGTGCTGCATTGCGAATATCAATTGTCCCGGAAAGCTCCATGTAGGCTTGTGGCTCATATTTGGATCACTTGTGTTCTAGTGCTCTTCAGTAGCAAAAGGAGTCTGGCCAAGTGGAAACAATCCTCTACAAGATTTCAATCTGAGACACTATAGGCTTGGCTTTCAGAGGTGCCAGACACTTCTGTCTCCTCTGTTTTTGAGTTTGAGTTGCAGTGTCCCATACTCATTTATAATAAGGTCTCAACTCATCGAAGAAAATTTCATTTCTGATAAATGGCAACCCCACATTTCAGCAGATATTTTGGGTGTGGGCAGTGTGGATTAAACTGTCACTCTAATTTTCTGGCACATTATTGGAGGGTGTTTGTCAGTCTAAAACTCTTTTCCAGCCTGCAAAATATTGTCTTTTATTAAAATTCCTTTGAAATCTTTATCCATTATCTCGACATTTTGCAGAAGTTATGATTATGTCCCTAAACATGGTTGAACAAGCTCCATTAAATGGATGACAACTTCCAGTACACTTCAGTAAGTAATGGTTCACTTTCTCTGTTGTTTTTTTTTCCATTTCCTTTTGATATCTTAGGCCAGAGAGCAGTATACATTCCTACCAATCTGAATTTAAATGAAGCAGACAGCTAACTTTGATTTATTTCTTTTCCTTCCCATCTATACAAACTGGCTTGCATTAATCATAATAATAAAAATGACATTAGAATTACCAAGTTTTAAGAACGCGCAACACAGTGATATTACCCACCAAGTTACAAGTCATTGTGCATGCATATTAATTACAAGTTGTCAAAGATTTGAGTAAAAGATCAAAGGAATGACATTTTTCCCTGTATGTTCTTTCTAATTTGGAAAACTCCCTTGTAATGCAAGATGTGTACTGTCCTAATGCGGTTCTCTAATCACAGCAAGCTTTAATTTTGATAGATGACCCCTAAATGCTTTAAATCCATTAAGATTTGCAGTAATTAGAATGACTTTTTTTGTTGTTGTTTTTAATACTTTGTTTCCCGAACTCTCCATGGTGACATCCATCTATCATCAGATGGATTTGTTTACGCTTTTCTCTTCCAAAAAAAAAAAAAGAGAAATCAAATAATTTGTATTGAATTTGTTGCTATGTGATAGAGGAGCATGTTTTAAGTTATCTCACTCTAGTCACTGTGTCCTTTTTTTGAGGGGTTGTGCTCTGAAGAAGTGCACATTATTCAGAAATGTTCAAAGCCCTTTCCTTCCCTCCCCCAGTCTCCAAGTATTAGCATTGGCCCCGCAGGAATGCAAAAAAAGTCACCTTAACCATTCTGAGTGCCTGCCAGTAGAAATTTGAAGCACAAGGTAGAATTCACTGGGCAATATTTTTTTCTCTGTTCCATGCTTCCCTCTCCATTTTCTTTTACTGTAATGCTTCCTTGCACATACAAATCTACTGTATATTTTCAGTGCAGAATATTAATGGTTGTTGCACAAAACAAGTAAAAGTGTTGAGGATATTAATCTCCTGTCATCTCCCCAAAAGCTGTTCTTTTCTGTCCTCCTTGTGTCATTCCTTCTCTATCCTTTGCAGAGCAGCGTGTCCTTTCTCAGTAGGGTTTCACCATCTTGCTGATGGTTGCTACTGTTTACTCAGCCACTTTCCCTGTCCTGTGTTGTTTTCTCTTTCACCAGCCTTCCTTTTCTTTATAGCCGGAACTGGCATATTAAGTCTGCTCTTTCAGATCTCTGCTCTCTGTTCTTCTTTCCCACTCTGCAGGGTTTCTATACGTTTTAGTTCCCTCCCTTATTTTCTGGAAAGCGTTTCCCCTTCCTTTGCTCTTAGTCACCTGCACCCCTTGCTCCCTGATGCGTCTCATGATGCTGCCCTGTATCATTTCCTCCCATCTTCCCCTCAGACCCTTTCTTTGCAAGGTTTCCTCCTTGTTGTTCAACAAGGGCAAGTGTAGGGTCCTTCACCTGGGGGGGAATAACCTCAGGCACCAGTACAGGTTAGGGGTCGACCTGCTGAAAAGCAGCACTGTGGAAAGGGACCTGGGAGTCCTGGCTGACAACAGGTTGACCAAGAGCCAGCAATGTGCCCTTGTGGCCAAGAAGGCCAATGGTATCCTGGGGTGCATTAGGAAAAGTGTGACCAGTATATCGAGTGGGGTTTTCCTCCCCCTCTGCTCTGCCTTGGTGAGGCCATATCTGGAGTACCATGTCCAGTTCTGAGCCCCCCAGTTTAAGAAAACAAGGAATTACCAGAGGGAGTTCAGCGTCAGGCTACAAAAATGATTAAGGGTCTGGAGCATCTTTCTCATGAGGAGAGACTGAGAGGGCAGGGTCTGTTCAGCCTGGAGAAAAGAAGGCTGAGAGGGGATCTTATCAATGCTTATAATATCTGAAGACTGGATGTCAAGAGGATGGGACCAGACTCTTTTCAGTGGTACCCAATGATAGAATGAGCGGCATTTGGCACAGACTGCAGCATAGAAAATTCCATCTATACATGAGGGAAAATTTCTTTACTTTGAGGGTTCCAGGGCACTGGAACAGACTTCCCAGAGAGGCTGTGGAGTCTCCTTCTCCGGAGACATTCAAAACCCACCTGGACACATTCCTGTGCGAACTGCTCTAGGTGACCCTGCTTTAGCAGGTGGGTTGGACCAGATGATCTTCAGAGGTCCCTTCCAACCCCAACCATTCTGTGAATCTGTCCCTGACTCCTGGCCACCCCATCACAACCAAGTGAGTCCCAGGAGGGCAGCTAGAGGAGCAGGCTGTAATTAAACACATGCCTCTTTCTGGCTGACATGTGAGGGAGACCTGGAGCTCCATTGGACAGTGGGACTGATGTGGGATATGCTAAGAGTAGCCTGGGGTGCCAACTATGGAAGCACCCTTGCCTTTCCACAAGCACAATTTTTTCTGGGCTTTTGCTCATTTATGGTTGTTTTTACTGATTGTTTAAGAGGTGACAACACCTCACCCCAGCAAAACAAGGTTGCAGGTCTCTACCGCCACTTGCCAGTGTCTGGATTTAGACACTGAGCCCAGGAGGGTCCTGACTTGAATAACTGGAGAAAAAAATGTTTCCTTCCTCAGCAGGTTAATAATCAGATCATATTAACAAGTAAAATTTGATTAGGCTTCTGATTAGGAAGGAGTAAGCCAGGAGTTTGAAGCTTGTTGTGTCAACAGAATAGATTAGCTTCAGTCTGATGTTCTGCTTTCAATAAGAAGCTGGTAACAAAATTATAGCATCTGACTTCCTTGTGAGGTTCTGAACATGATGCAGGACTTTGGGACAATTGCTAAATATCATTGGATATGCACTAGGACTTAGCAACCAGGCAGAAGACTATAAAATCTTTTAGTTGCAATAAAAAATAATAATAAGGGAGGAGCGAAAACTTTGCCTTTAATGAATGAGGTAAAACTTGTATGTTTGGAAAAATCTGATAGGTTGCTGTTGTTTGCCTGAGATGACCACTCAGGAGGGCAGATGTGTGAGCTGACGGGCCCTGAGCTCACTGTTGTACAAGGCTTTATTTTGCAGAATATAGGCACGTATAAGAAATGGTGAGTGCATCACAGTTTGCAGCCAAGTTTTATGTTGAAAAAATTCTGAACAATTCTGATAATTTAACCTTTCTATTGGAAAGTGTTAAAGTGATCAACATCAGCAGCACCCTGTGAACAGGCTAATTACATGCAAGAAGTAGCTACCGACATAATGTTACCTGGAATGATAATAGAGTTCATGATTTTACTGAGAACAGATTTTAGAAGAAAATGATAAAATAATTCTTGTAATTTTTTTAATTGAGCCTGGGTACTTTCAGCCAGGTCTTAGAAATAGCTAGCAGATCTCCACGTAGTAAACTTGTGCCGTTTTGCCATTCAAGCCAGCATCACAGAAATTCGGTGTATCAACTGTTAAAACCATATTGTAAATGCCTCACATATTTAGAAATATAAATAATGCTTAGCTTACTTTTCTCATCAGAATGGGATCCGGTGACAGTGTGATTAATCATAGGCTGTTCAGCATCAGTAGGGGGAAAAGAAACCTATTAACGCTGCCTTGCTCTCCAGGCACTGAGGCTGTGCTGGAAGGAAATGATCTCTGATGTGAGGGAAGGATGACTGCTAATTCAAAACACAAAATTCCACCTGCTGTCAAGAATGATTAGGGATCAGAAGGGTACATTTATGATGTTTGCTTGATCTTCATGGCTAATAAAGTTAACTGTCTACAGTCAATCCCCCATTAATGTTAACTGTTATATTTTACATAGTACCTAAGACTTTCTCCTGCCCTAGGTATGTTTGAGTGGGGCAACTTCTCCCTCAGAGAACGCTCTCTCACAGTAGCTCAGGCACTAGAAGTGTGAGAGGGTGAACATTGCTCTCTCCTCAAAGCAGTAAGTTCTGCTTCTGCTGGTTACTTCAAGCACTGATGCAACTGGCTTTGGATGCTCTCTCTACACAGTGCTTTGCTGCATACCCAGCATAGCTAAAAATGCTCTGTCAACTTTATTTGGGGTCATGGGCTTGAGAGCAAAACAATATTTCTGCTATCCAATTGAATTTCAGCCTTGTGGATTTAAATCAACTCATTTTCTGTGCTCTGTTACAGCCAGGCTACCTCTGTGTATTGCATAAATGATTCATTTGGCTGTGACCTTTGTGGAATGTATCCTCCTTCAGATCACTTTAACTTAAGCTGTGGCAGGGAGGAAGATGTCCTGCTGGAATACCAGGTCTTGCATTCTAAGCTCTTTGAAGGAAACCTGTAGATTGTCCAAAGCACACATCAAGGGCACTGCTTTGTAATTGATCAGGTAAGAGAGAGAAGAGTGGTGTGTGTGTCAATGGTAACAGTCTGGAAAAACAAGCGCAGACTCTTTATGCAGAAGAAAGGAAAGTGCTTGTACTTAACTGGAACCAGGCAGTAATATTGAGGCTCGAGTGATTTGCCTTGGAAGGCAGGTAAGCAAAAGGCAACTGCTGTGAAACAGACGACTGTAAGGGAGTTTGTCTTGCAAGACCACCCTTGGTTAGGTGACTGCATTGGTAATGCCAGATAAAGCTGAGCTTGCCTCAGTACTGATATCAAAACGACTGAATTTGGGTACAGATGTACCAGAATTAGGACTAATGGAGATGAAGTAATTAGAAGAAAGTTCTTCATTTGGGAGGAGACTGGCTGGACAAAAAAGAAGCTACAAGGCTAGCAAAATTGAGAGTCCAGAAATGGAAAAATAGAAAGTAAGATAAACATCAGGTGAAAAGTAAAGGCAGATTTTCCTGCAGTATGAACTTACACAGATGGTAGTGTAGCTGTCCCACAGGCATGAGGTCACAGGATGCCAGAGTGAACCCTGGGGGCAGCTCACTAGACTACATATCAGGTCTGCTTTGGAAAGGCCTGATATAGGAGTGTAGAGCCAAAAATTATCATAGAGCTGGAACACCTCTCCTATTATGACAGGCTGAGGCATTTGGGGTTGTTCAGCCTGGAGAAGAGAGGGCTCTGGGGTGGCCTTATTGAGGTATTTCAGTACTTAAAAGGGGCCTATAAGAAAGTTTGGAACAGACATTTTAGCAGGGCCTGTAGTGATAGGACAAGAGATAATGGTTTTAAACTAAAGGAGAGGAGATTCAGGCTGGACATGAGGAAGAAAGTTTTTACACTGATGGCGATGAAACACTGGCCCAGGTTGCCCAGAGAGGTGGGAGATGCCCCATCCCTGGAGACATTCCAGGCCAGGCTGGACGGGGCTCTGAGCAACCTGATCTAGTTGCAGATGTCCCTGCTCACTGCAGGGGCTTGGACTAGATGAGCTTTGAAGGTCCCTTCCAACCCAAACTATTCTGTGATTCTATGAACTTGTACCTTAATGTTAAATGATGTGGGGAGGGAAGGGTGACAGGTTCGTGTTTCAGTAGTAGTTGTGTGTTAATAGGATTTAACAGTGATAAACTAGCTTTGTAACTGTGTGTAATAGCAAGCCAAATAATGTACATTGATAACAGTAGTCTCTTTATTAGTTAATTAGGTTATTTGGTTTATTATTAGCAATATGTTGACAAATCAATAAGCACTATAGTCCCTATCAGTTATGTCTCAAGCCTGCAGTTTAAAGGAGGAGAGTCAGACTCTGCGGCAAAAACCTAGTAAGTAATTCTTCCGAAACTGGACCTTGCATGACTGTGCCTCCGTAGAACCCAAGAGAGTAAAAAGTGCCATAAACATGTGTTAAATATCAGTCTGATCCCTCCTTCACTGAGGCTGTCTTCCATAGTAGTCTGCAATCTTTTTAGTTCCTCCTTTAAGTGATATATTTATTTTAAAAACTCTTCTTATTCCCAGTTCATTAGTTCCTGCATGGTCAGTATTGCCTTGGTGTCTCATATGTCCTGGCATACATTTTGCTTCTAGTTAGTATCAGATTGTGATACTTGCTTCAGAGTGGGGGGGATTGCAAATTTTTACTTGGAGCTTCATAATCAGCTTTCTAAATCTGTTCAGATACTTTATAGCTGCCATTGCAGACAGGGTAGTGTTTGGTTGGGTTCTTTGTTTGTTTGTTTTGTTTTGTGTGTGTTTGGGTTTTTTTTCTGCGTAGCATGTTATTTTTTCTTCCTATGAAATTCATAGATGTTATTTTAATTTTTGTTTGAGAAAATCTTCATGCCTGATTGAATTTCCTTTTAATATTTTCTAATGATTCTTGGTCAGTTTTAATGTCTTATGAATCATTGTATTATTGTTCCCTCTCAATTCTTCCATTCCTGATAGTTTCTCTCTTACTACCTCTGTCCTGCTGTGTTTGTTTTTGAATTAGCCAGAATTTAGTGTTTTTCCCATGTGGATGAGCATCATTAATACATAATGGGTGTGTTATTTGCAATATCTTCACACTAAAAATCTCTTCAGTATGATCACTTATAAATTTGTCTTTGCTGTTTACTGTAGCCACATTCATTGCCTCTTTGGCAATGTCTCTTCCTTATGCCCAGGCAGCAACATATGGCCAAATGGCCCTGTCTCATATTTCAAGTGGATTTATTAGGGATGGCAACAAGTGCATTTTTATGCCAGATTACTTATTATACATGTCTTGTGTCAAGATCTAGTCGGAGGAAAGAACTGAGTGCATTAAAATATCATTGGATAAAGGTTTATCAGTTAATAATGCTTTGAAATGCACTTGAATCCTTTTCCTCATGTAAATTTATGTAATTTTTTTTTATTTGAAACCTCAATTATTATAATAAAAACAGTATTATGTATAGTGAGGAGCTGAGCTGTTTGGGTTTGGACATCCTATTTCTTCGAGTTGAAGAGTCTCATCCTGTCCAAACTGATTAATTTTACAGATAACAAGAAAGTGGTTTTGGGTTTTTTTTTTTTTTGTTTCTTTTGATTTGTCTCTGAATGGAGTTGAATTGAACTGATTGGAGAAATGCAAATGTTTAAAAAGTTCTCTTGGTACCGACTGTTATGTTGAAGCTGGATTAGTGCTTCAAGTTCTGCTCCAGGTGCTTCTGCTGGTTCAGCCATTAGACATTCCTTAAAACTTTGGAAGCAAATATATCCTGCTTAATGCCAACTCTCTGAACTCTTCCTGTCATGGTTAAAATTACTTTTCAGCATTTAAATTTCTGTCCTTCTGCAATTGGAACTAGATGGATTTGTTAATTTGTTGAATCTACCTCTGCCCAATACTATAGATTGCTCCCTCTCTGGAGAGATATTTGATGGTTTCCTCTTCTAGAGCTACATGATGTCCACTCAGTGTAGCAGCTTTACAAATGACAGCCCTGACTGCCTTGGGATCCAGATCCATTTGTGGTGGTAGCTATCAGCACCTTCTAGCTAGCAAATGTAGAAAAGCATATACATAATGAGAGCAAACGTTTGAATAAGAACTCCAGAGAGAGCAGTAGAGATCGCATGGAGCGCTGCACCTAAAGGCTACATCCTTGGAGGGCAGTAACTACAGCCACATTCCAACCTCAACTCCTTCTTTTGGCCCTCTCTTGGTTTTTATTTTTTTTTTTTAAGATTTGCACATGAAAAAGATCTGGGTGTTGCTGAAGAGAGCTTTTTGTGAGTTATGCTCCTATTTACTGGCAATTATTTCACTCTCCTCTCCCTCACCCCTTGTGTGAAAGGAGGGGGGGTCCATGAATGTTACTGTCTCATGAGCTTCTAACCACCGCTGGCTTTTGTCCCTAAACTTGTACTTCCTACCCCTGCCTATAATATGTGTAAACATTTCAGAGGATACACTCTGCTTTTCCGCTGTTGTTCCTGATATAGTTTAGATTAGGAAAACATGGGATGCAGCACTGTGCAGAAGACAAGTAGCAAACCCAGGCCGCACTGCAAAATGGATTACTTGAAGGTACAGCAAGTGGGGGTTAGAAAGACATTGCATATGGAATTGAAACTCCCTTATCGCACACACTGGTAATCTTGCTAACTCTAATTTTATCAGAAAGTCTGTCTGATCTGATTTCCATATCCTGTTTCTTTCTGTTCAGTAAGTGCAGTCGCTTTGGCCAGTTGTGTTTGTTGTGTGGGTCTACTTCTTAAATTTGTAGAAATGAGTGTGATCTTTCTTTATTTGGAGTAATAAAACAGAGCAAGCTTTTATATCAACATCATTGACATTGAATTTGTGGACGTATTTTGTCTAGATGAGGTTTTATTTGATTCTTTAATTCATTTCATTTCCTGAATTTAGATTCAATTATGTTCTTCCTTTTAAATGTATCCTCTTGTCCATGCTAGACTAGCTCCTTTTGTGACAGATGCAAATATTAATGAAATCTCAGATCTGGTGTGTAGACATCATTGAATGCCTACTACACAATCTGAAATCATATTTGCTTTCCAGCTCTGGGGAAAACAAATTGTCATCAGTGATATACCTATGCAGGTGATTACTTGACTGCTCCCATGAGGATCTCAGGGGAAAAAGGATCAGGACAATGTTTCAGCTGAGGCAAGCATTGGTCCTGTTCTGGATTTGTAGCTGGCCTCTTATAATATGTTTTATTATATGGACAGTTTCTCTGAATGTAGGTTTTTATTGAAAGAGGGACTGCTTTTTCCTAGAAAAAGTAAATGGATCAAAATGACTATATTTAAACATAATTTAATCTCTTCTTAGAGCAATAGGATGTTACTTTCTTCCCTCTGCCCTCTCCAGTCCAGGGTTGGGTAGTATGCAATAAATCCTCGCATCACAACTACGTGGACTGAAATATGTGAAAAAAAAGCTCACATTCTTAAACATAAGAACTGTGCTGGCATCCAGTACAAAGATTCCTAATGCTATGTATTTAACATTATTTCTAATTGTATGAGTGACAGGAAAAGGGTCAGCCAAAAAGAAACAAAAAGCCTTAGGTACATTGCTGCTATAGGTATATGTTACGGTATTATAGCTGAGCCTTTGTAGTGTGGATTAGATTTTGTGGAATTTTTACAAAATGAGACAACTCCAAGGGACTCTAGAACAATGGATACAAACATGTAGAAATCCAAGTTTGGGAAGTTGACTATGTTTCTATTTTTTTTCCTGTTTCACAGCCCGTTTTATGTTTATAGTTGTGTTAAACTTCTGGTATTTATCTCAAGTTGCTTTGGCAATTCTGAACTAAATGTCTTTAACAAATAAACAAATGCTGGCGAGGGCAGCAGAGAACAAATCTAGGCAGAACAGGAGATGTGAAAATGAGCACTGAATGGGGAAGAGAGGATGAAGGAAGCCTTAGCTTTTTCATCAGGTGGATCATGAGAACAGACTAAACATATGGGGGTGGCGGGAGGCACATTACTGTTTTCTCACTAAGGAACAAAATTTCCTAATAATTCGCGTGGCTCTGTGTTTTCAGGCTGAATTTCATTACTACATCAAAGTGAATGCCTTGCTGCTATTAGAATGCCTCTACTTAGAATGTAAATGAAAAAAAAGTGTATGAATTTACAGGACATTTAAAGAATTGTGAGTGGACAGAGTAAGTCTCAGAGATTTGAATTGGACAAATATGCTTAGTTTCTGATTCTCAGATAATTTGAAATGTAGCAAAATGTCACTGTACGTGTGTGCACAGTTAAGGGGTGGGTTGGTTTGTTGATGTGTTTGCAACCTGTCTACCACCTTCCTGCTCTCTTGCTGTAATGCGGCGGTGCCTCCCCCTCTGCCAGCTTCAGGATGTGACCCTTTTCGAGAAGTGTGTGGGGGCCCTTCAGGGTTTAGTAGCACATAACTAGAAGTTATGATGTACTGCTTGTGTTCCCTCCATCTTCTTCTACCTGGAGGAGAAATCTGTTTGAAAAACGTGTATTGGGCAGTTCTTGGAAACAGACACCTGGATGGAGACGCAGGCCCCTCAAAAGAAAACCCAGGAAACATTTGCACAGATGTGGTTGACACAGGAGGTCATGATCTCATTTCATATGTCACTGCTTAATCTTAGCTGAGATAATTACATACATATGGCTGTCTAATCATGAAGTCAACAGGAAGGTATCCAGCTACATGTGGTACTACAAGTAAATCAGATTTAACAGTAACAGCCAACAGCTGAGGATATTAGGTGAATGTCAGATATTCCCTGAAGAAATGGATCTTCTTCGTCTGTCTTTCTGGTCTGGTACCAAGATGGATAAAACTCATGTTAGTATCTTGTAATGTTCAAGTAATAATCAATTTAGAGTTTAGAATTTAGAGTTCTTTGTATATGTATTTCAAAACATGACAGAATGGAAACTCTCTGTCCAGGAAAAGGTGTAACATATTGCCTAAACCATCTGTAGTGCTGGGCTGATGTTTGCAAGTCATGGATAATATACAGGTGTGAATTAGCTGTTTTACTGGCAAGCAGCCTGGTAAGCATTTAACACTAGTCCAGGCTCTGACCAGCTGCTCACCCCAGGAGCGCAGCAGCTGTAGGTGCAGTAAAGCCCAAGAACTGTGGCTGTTTCATAGCACTTGGAACCAGTACAAAATGCCCCTGGTGCTTTGCCTGTTCTTGTAGTGACCTGAAGTGTTTATTATTTTTTTTTCATAAGGCTTCACCATTACTGCATTTCTGTGCTTTAATAGTGGCTCATATGTGCTGCAATACAGTTCCAGTTTTGGTACTATCGCTTCTGGGGACTTACAACATAGTTGCTTGGGGTATTTTTGCGTGAAACCACCTTTGCAACGTGTTGGTTTGTTCCAAGCTCAGTGGCAGTGTCCTGTACAGCCATGAACAGACGTCACAAACTGTCTTGATTTCCCAACCTTAAAAACAAGAATATCGTCTCTCTCCCAGTCCCCTTTGTCAGGTTTTAAACCATCTGAGAGGGATTTTATTTTTCTCTTCCCATGTGTAGTAAACTGAATGAAATTCAACTCTGGTGGTGTGTACTAAAGTGGTTTTGTAAGATTCATTGCTAGGGTATTTTTTTTTTTTAACCAGATCACAAGTAGAGATGATGAAATTTTGGGAGGTTTCACGTGCCTACTGGGCACATGGTATTCTGTGTGCTCATTCTCTCTAGGTCCCGACCCTCTGGTCCATGGGGAGCCCCACACCCCCACATCAAGCCCTGCTGGGTTTCCAGCCAGACTCCACGGCGGCACATTTGAGGGATAAGTCGACACCAGCACGAGCTCTAGGTAATGCCCTCCCTCGTGTCCATACGTGTTCTTCTAAACTGAGATTGCAGACGAGCAAGTGAAGACACACTTCAGTTTTATTGTTGTTTAGGCATGGATAGAAACATTAATTTCTTTTGCACTCTTGGCTCTTGAGTCGTGCCTACAGTGAACTCGGAGCAGGGAAAAACCCGGCTCCTAGGATTGATGATTTAAAGTGCATAGGAGATCTAGCAGAATCCCAAAAGGCGAGGAGGAGTTGGTTTTCCTTTTTCATAGCTGTGGAGGCTGAAGGACTTTTTCTCTTCTCCTCTCCCCTGTATTCCCCAGACAGTGGTAGGAAAATTTTCAGCCCTTCCCTATGCTTTCTCTTACGATCTTTGGAGGTTTCTTCTCTATGTTTAAGAACCATTTGTAGTGTCATAAACAAAGACAGGACAACTTTTCCTGTTTGGAGTCCTGCCCACTGCGATTTAAACAAAAAACGTCTATCATCACTTGGCAGTGTTCTCGCACCAAAAGAAAAAGATATATTTGTATATAAAGTAACTTTTTTGTGTGTTCACGTTTTATTTTGGAAAAACAGGTGTTTAAAAATTTTAGAATTTTTTTAACAAAATTCTAAAAAGAAAAAAATCACAATATTTACAGAGATAACAGAATGGCTTAGCCATGCAAAACAAATTACTTTGGTTTTTTTCCCCCATTTTACTTTGGTTTAAATATTGACCAAGATTATAATTTTTTTTCGCCAAATAAAACAGTAACAAATCAAAGTTTAGAGGCATATAACAGGATTTCCCTCTAATATTTTATACAGCATAGAGTTTATAGGACATCTTATCTATTTAATCCATGCCAATGCACTACAGGAAGCTTTTATTAAGACATCAGTCACTACTGCCCAGACATTTAACACTTTACAAATTTACAAGTAACAGTGTTTTCTTCCCCCTAAATAATTCCAAAGTGGCAAAATACATTTCCTAACATCCATCTTTTATTTTATTTATTTATTCTTTTTTTTGCCTACAAGTCTATAAAAACTTACTTTTTCCCTGGATATCTGTAAATGGAAACCTGATGTTCTGCTTACTCTACTGTTCCTCTCCACCAAATCCACCTGTCACTTTCTTCCAGAAACTGACCTTGTCCCTAAGATAAACTTCTCTTTCCTAAGCACAACTTTCTATTGGCCATTTATCTTGTTTTTTCTTCTTATCAGTACCATTCTAAAAATTCCCTCAAGCATAAAACATGTTTATAAAGTTACAAACTTGAATGTAACTAAAGATACATAGACATTTCATTGTTACAATTATATGTACTGTTTGATAAATTAGGTACCAGTTAAAAACACTAAAATTATCTCAAGGTGCATTCAATATCTGTAGCATAGTTAACAAAACCACACAAAATATATATATATATATATATATTTTCTATTTTTGTGGAAAAAAAAATGCAGCTTTGATATGACCACTTCTTAAAAAAAGTTTCCAATTCTGACTGGTATCTTTTTGAAATGAAGAAAAGGTACAGTCCTTTAAGGCAGCGGATAACATAAAGGAATCAAAATTAATCCAGAATTCCAGTTCCTTATCCTAATTCTAACATGAAAGACGACCGATAACATATCAATAAAATGTGTGTCTTGCTCTAGAAGAAAAGGATAATTAGCCACCATATGTAAGCTAGGAATTTTTTATCATGTTCCTTGCCCAATAACCAGACTACTTTGTGGAAATTCTTTATTCCCTTTCTGGCTGTTTAGCTTTGCAGGTTTTTTTAAATGTTCACTTTTATTAACAGTTTGGTTTATTCTTGTCACAGCTGTCACCCTTCCTCCTTACTGTGATTCCAAAGAATGAAAAAGGAGTTTGACGTTTTCCTTTAAGACAATCTCACACTCAAGGTACTTGCTACAAAGCAGAGGCTTCACTGATAACAATCAGAATTAGACATGTACCTGCTCAAAGGTTGTCATAAAAACAATTGAAATAAAACCATTACACTATACATCAGATTAATAGCAACTCCCAGAACAAAGCCTTACAGTGTATAAAAATAGCTACGTAAAAAATTTACATAAAGGCAAACAAAAAGCGATCTTCAGTGCAGACATTTAAAAAAATATTTCAAACAGAACACAACATGGTGACCTATTATCATGGCTGTTGCCAAAATTAGTTTGCGGGTTTTTTTAAGCTTGAGATAATTGTGTCTAAAATCCTTTGAAAACCTGGTAGTATGATCTGTTTAATACTTGAACCATGAATAGCTGTCACTTCTTTGTATATGTTTAAATACAATCCACGTTCATGCTTCCATTGGTCTACATGTCTTCTCTGAAAAAATGAAAGATAAAGCCAGTTAAACATTTAAAGATATGGTAAACAACATAATGACTCAATATCTAACCTTCAAATAAATAGCTACATGAATAGTACTTTCTTCTGCCGCTCAATGATGAGAATACTTTCTTTCATGATAAGAATAACCGTTGCAATATTGTTCCTGGTAAATCCAGCAAGTTTACCTGGTAAGCGATGGATTTATGGACAAGCTTTCCTTTATGTAGCTCTACTGATCTGAACAATTAAAATAATGAGAATAAAAGATTGCACCGAAAGCACATGATGTTATTTGAGCTCCTATGTTCAATAAATACCCTCAGCTAACTTCAGCTCCATCGAATCACCTCAATATTGCAACGTTGCAGAAGGTGCCAGGTCCAGAAAAAATACAAAACAAGTCCTAACCAAAAGGATTACAGACTTTTCCCACAGAATTGCAGTAGAAATGCTGGGTTTTTACACTGCAACTTCTTCAAGATCTAAATTTATCTTCCACTATGAAATCATTCATAGGGCATAATTTTGGAGTTCTCAATTCCCTCTTTCAAAGTAGTATGACCGATGTTGCTGGCCAAGTGCACACAGCAACGCCACATCTCTTTATATACTATATAGTCATTCTACCCAGTGAATTATGAATATTTAGTGCAAAAATAGTTATTAATACTTTAAAATTTCAGACAATAATAACATATTGAAAGTATTAATAAGGACAGCTGTTTTTATTTAAATAAGGAACTTTTAAAATCTAATCATGGAATGTGGTATTTCCACTCAAAACGCACCACCACTGAACAGTTACCGCTCACATTTTTAAGATCAGTTGACCACTAACTCAGGAAATCCCAATACGCTTACCTTGTTTCCACACTGTTGTGCTACCACAGTGCTAATTTAAAATGGCCTTAATTGGTCAGAAAAATGGTCTAAACCCCCACTTCAGGTACTAAGGGAAGAGACGCAGCAGTGGCATGTAAATATGTAGCAGTGGTGTATATATATGTGAACACCGGGTGGTGCTGTTGGTGCTTTGTAATGCTCCTGGAATTCCTAATACAACTTCTGCATCTAGCTATTTATGTGTATCCAGTTTATTTCCTATGGATCCCAGCTGGGGAACTTTCATACCTGTTGCATTGCTACTAACTTAATATTCAGTGTCCTTTCCAGATAAAATCGATAGTAGTATGAGTATGTGAAATCTTGAGTGAAAGAATGATTTTTGTTCTAAGGAAAGTTTCATGCCTCTTGCGGTAATGATGAATAAAGCTGACAAAGGACTTAGAAACTACTGCTTCTAGTAAGGGAAGAAAGTTACTGTGAATGTTTCGAGTAATAATTCAAAACCTTCTAAACTATACCTAAACATACTCTTTCTACACATACATATATGCATACACAAACATATACCATGGTGAAATACTACACAACTTCGCATTTTCTTTATCCCAGGTGTGTGGATTAAAATAAAGCCAAGTACTAACTTAGGTCTGAATGTCAGGCTTCTTTAAGTATGCAGGTATGAATTCTTAACTGGCCAGGAGCTTGAGTCTGTCTGTCCTAATACTACACCACTTAAAATCACCCTGCTGCCTAACCTCTGAAAGGTAAGCAACAGACTCCAAGCTGCCACTATGATTCCTATAGAGAAATGGTGGACAAAGATTAAACACTGCAATACGAAACACTTACCTGGAATGATGACTGACACATTTTCTCTTAAGTTTCAGATTTATGATTGTTTTCTTCTAGTTTTTTGTTTTCTTCTATATTTCCCAGATCTTTGTCTACGTGTTTTGATGCTGTCCTATAATGAAAAATACAGGTCATTTTTGCATGCCTGCAGTGCTTTGTTGCATCCTCACATTAATGACACTGTCTCCTGCCCTCTCAGTAATATCGAAAATTCCTACACGTCTGTTCTGAGCAGAGCAATAGGCTTGCGTGTTTGTAAACAGGGCAACAGAACCAGTTCTCCCACTGGTGTTGGTACCACAGTCAGTATTGCAGTAGGGCTGTGTTGGTTTGTTTTACTTCTTGGGGAATTCAGAATCATTCTGAGCTAGCAGACATTTAGTAAAGTTAGACCAGTTGTGCAGATTCACATTTCTTGACTGTGTAGCTTGCTTCAATAAACAACAGTTTGCTTTAAGGCATACTAAAACGTTACAAATGTGGCTAAGATATCTTGATCAACATAGCAATCTTTTGTGTACTTGTAGTAATTGACTTTCAGAGCCTGTGCCAAGCGGAAGCTCTTTAACTGTAAAGAAAATAAAGGAAATTCTGGCAACACTGAAAAAAACCCCACTCTGGCTTCCAGATCTGTGCTGGCTATGACTGACAAGCTTTGGGTAAAGAAGAGATTGTGTAAATGTTTGAAGGGGAGGAAAAAGAAAAAAAAAAAGGTATGCCTCATTTAAAATAGCAGGTTTTCCTTAATACGAGTAGTGGAGATGAATTAATGAGTTGTTAAGTGCTTAGTGTAGCTTAGCACAATAAAACCACTAAGCCATTCATTTAATGTGTGAGAAGCCTTACTGTCTGCCAAGGTGAAAGATTCCTGCAGCGCTGCGATAACATTTTGAAGGCCACAATTTTTAAAATGTAAATGGGCAAATGTGTTTGAGTGTGGGACGAAGTAAATCCCTTGTGTCAAAGCAGATTATCGGATACACATTTTCTTGATGCACAATTTGTTTCCTCTACAGAAAAGTAACGTCTGATGTGACAGATTCATGCATTTTCTCACCTTTGCTTCAGGGCATAGACCCGCAGTGACACTGACTTGCAAAATACAATGAAGACATAGGTTGGTGAGATTGTGTGACATGTCACGCTGACACCATGCAGGTATGTACCTCCCAAAACCGCTGAGCCGAATGTTTGTTAGGGGGGGGTGTTTCTGTGCACATCCTCCATCTGAGCAAAGGCCGCTAGCAGTGGCTCAGCACCACCTGTGCCCTGAGTTGATGGGTACTGGTGAAAGAGTCCGGTTTAGTCCTTGTCTCAGGAGAGCTGCTGATGGGGTGCAAGTGCACCTAACCCTCAACCCCTCTGCAAGTGCTGCTGAAATGCTGCTCTGGGGGCTGGGGAGCAGCCTGGGAGGTGGAGTGCCAGGGGGGAAAAAGGGATTCCGGGCCCAAAATCCCAGCGATTATACTGACTGGGATCACTCCAAAATCATTTTGATTTTAGTGTAGGCTATTTTCTGAGTGGCTACAAGTTTTAACGCTCCAAAGCTGCATTTACCTTATACTATTGGTTCTAGAATGCCTCTGTTATGTTTGTGTGGCTGAGAGGAAGGTATCTGTGCTGAAAACCCACTTACTGAAGAGACCTGAACTCCTGCTTATTGCAGGCAAATATAGTTGATAAAATGCTGAGATATCACAAAGTAACTTGTTCTACAGTGGTAAATTTTTATTGTGAAGTAACTTTCTTCTGGTATTCAAAACCTAAAACACGTGATGTGCACAAAAGGAAAGGCTGTAAGATGGAATGAAGAAGAAAACTCAGTGCTTTGGTAGGGATTGACTTTCTGTGATCTTAATAATCTTTCCCAGATCTCTTTAATCCTAGTAAAAAAGAAACAACCCTCCAAATAAATAAATCTCTTGAAAATTAAAAAACTTTTCTTTTTTTTTTTTAATGAAAAAAAATATGTTTGGTTTAGGTAGAGCACAAGATTTGGCTTGTCATGTGGCTGATGAATCTGTTCCATAAATAAGTCTTACAAAATTTGAGATAGTAGGGAAAGAGATCAGAAGCTGAAAGAATCTGGACTTGGGCAATTACCTTGAGCTGAAATGAGTTGGATGGGAGAAAGCAGCAGCATGCATGTCTGCCCTCGTGTAACTGCTGATGTTTGATCTTGGAGACAAGAGAGTGGACTGGATAGACTATTGGCATGGCTCAGCATGATTCCCTTTTTAGTCTCTTATCAAGAGTTTTACAGTGCGCCAAGCAGACTGAATTTCACATGACCTGACACTTAACAGTGGAGGGAACTGGCATTACTGGTCTTCAAAAATCAAAACCTGATTGTGTTGCAGAACCTCCCAGGTTTAGGCATTGAACAATTTCAGCCTAATTAAAGTGTTCTATTTTAGTTCTGCATTCAATGAACTGTTCCCCTCACTAAATGTCAGCTCTATTTTCCTAAAGCCAAAATGGGTGAAAATGGGAGATTTTTAAAAGGCAGCACTCAAACTTGGCAAGAGGGAGGCAATCTAGATCTCTTTTAGAGGACGGTGTATACTGCTTGCTTGAAATGAGAGGAGCAGTTTTTCATGTCTGACAATCAGACGGATTTAGATTCTCAGTGCCTGAGACAGAAATACAGCAGTTTAATTCTAGTGGTTCAGTGATCTTGCTGATTTTTTTTTTTTATTTGGTTCCCCAAATACTGACATCCAGGCAGATTCACCACCTCAGCACAAGCGATAGTGCTGCCTTTTTTAGTACTATATAAATAGTGTTATTAAGAGACAGAAGAGTAATTTTACACCGAGCTGCAGCAGTGTGACCCATTGGCAGCGCTCTGCTGAAGCAGAGGAACTGGCCGCCCTGGCACGGCACCAATCCTCAGGGCTCCACAGACGTGGTCTGGGTTTGTAACAGAGAAATGGCTCAAAAGGTGGTTTCTGTTGCTTCCTGAGGTGACTCGACGCACAGGAGAAATGGTCCTTTGCGAGCTTAACAACTCAACAACTGTTGTTTCGTACTTTTTTTTTGGTGCATTAACTCCTGCCAGTTTGCTCCCTTTGCAACTCAAGAGCAATTTGATACCTGAGCAGCTGGGCAACTCGGTCTGAATGGATGAAATATTCCTGAGGATTTGCCAAAAAAGGGCAAGACAGCCCACTTTGCCCAGGCCATCTCGCACACTTCAACATTACCTACAGCTCCACAGAGCCCATACTTCAGCATGCTCTGGGTATATTGTTCTGAAGAATGAGAAGTTGGTTTTGCAAAGGTGAGTTTACTTATGTCTCTCAACTGTTTCTTTTAAATGCATTTGTAAAACATGGATCATTCCAAGCTCTTGCTAAAATTATGGCTCATATTTTACATTTATCTATGCTTGCTCTTCAGGAAAATAATTATCCTCAGGGAATCCTAATCAAAATCTCTCTGTAACTCGTATCCAAGTGAGTTTTTTAGTTTTCTTTAGTGTGTGTGTGTGTGCTGAGGGGCCATTATTTTAATGGATTTTGTTTAGATGCTGTTCATAACATTGTTTTTAATATAAAGACCATTTTCCATCTCCATTTTTTTGCCTACTGTACAGTAAATATAGACTGCATATAGATGACCCAGAAATTGTTATTGGTTTTTAATCCTGATTTATTTAATTCTCACAAGTCTAGGCCTCAGTCCCCAATACTATTTAAGGAAGAAGTTCTGCAGTGTTCTTTGTCCTTGCTCCCCAAGCTTGTGATAATGATGGGTAAGAGAATACCCAATAGAGCCATGAATTTCATTAAAGGTTGCATTACTTTTGAAAGTCGTATTAGACATTCAACTACACTGTTGCAAAAGATCTTCAAGGAACTAAAGGTCTTACGCATCCAAATCTGGATTATCTGCAGGCTCTTTCTATTCACCCTTATCTTGCCTTCCACTTCCTCCAATTATTTTTAAATGCCCATCAGTAGGAAAAAAAAAAAGGTAGAGATATTAGAAAAATATTCCATTTATCAATAGATGAGTGAGTGTTTTTTAATTTGTGCCACTTTTATAGAAGTTTTCTGACATAAACTGGCACTTTCAGCGATATTTGAAACTCTTTTCTCTGCAAGGGAATTGCATGAAAAACTACAAATGCTGAGTCTTGTTGGAAACATACAGCAAGTTTCCTATGTGTTTGGCCTGCCACATTTGTATTCATATGCTAGTTTCCTACAAAACATCAGAAAAGCAGAATTACTATGCCTCAAGTGTTCAGTGTTAGAGATACTAGTAACATTCTTGATTACTCTGACCTATGAATTTCAAGAGTTTGGTGTGCTCAGAGTATGAACAATCTTAAGACAGCTACTGTGCTTCAATATGCCCAGCTGAATTTTCCCTCACCCCATTTTTAACCTTGATCTAACCTCATGTGACTTGCAATTTGTGCACCTCCAGACCCAAGGAGCAAACATGGGACAAAGGTCCAATCCACTTGCAAAAAGTGCAGGGATACAGGGTGCTGGGTGCATTATTTTAATTCTAAACATATAATTTATGCTGTGTTCTTGCCTGTTTCTGGCAAGGTGAAAATTATATATATGAAGGATTTACTGAAAATGGGTGTCCTAGAATAACTTGAGTGAGGTTTGACACAAAAATATTAGGAAGATTCTGAAGTGGCAAGTTATATTCTGCTTGGCACAAATTGGTTTTAAATATCCTTTTTGGAAAAAGGAGAAAGCTGTAGAAAAGTTTTTGGCCTTCTGCTCAGATGAAGGAGAAACATAGCATGCTGGGGTAGGTGTCCTCCACTCTTTACTCAAATGGGCTGGTTGCAGGATGTGGAATACAGATGAGTCCCCCATTTATGGGCTAATATTCATAGTGAAAAGAATATGTGGCAATTATCAGCTTTTGCATCAAGTGGGGCTGAGGAAATGAATAACTACATAAGTGAGTTATTGTGAATGTATTTCAAGGTTACAAGTATAATTCCTACTTAGTGTGATGACAAGACAATAGAAGATTATACAAACCACAACACCAATAATGAAAAAAAGTAATGTTTTTCTTGCCTCGGCAGACTTGGAAAGTTCTGTGCTGCTGCCTTCTCAGACTTTCCTTTGGCGTCACTTTGTGGATAGAGATTAGGTGAGTTACTGTTCAAGGGTGGGTTCAAAGAATCACTACTAACTGTTGGCCTGTGTGGAGATGGAGGGACTGTCATCAGACACAGGTTGTGTCTAAAAGTGTAAGGAGCTTTTTGCAAGGTCTACTTTGATTTCTTGGCTGTAATTGGTGCTGAAAACTTTATCAGAATGGGTACTGACACTCTGCTTCCTCTTGCACGTATGGTGTGCAAAACGCTGGGAGGGTAACAACAGGTCCACTTAAATATATGCTGAGAAGATGTGATTGTCAGTGATGATGCATCAATTAAGGGTTTCAGAGGCCAGCAACCATGTCTCAAATATAAAGACTATTATCTAACTATAAAGGGATTTTTATTTTGTTCCCAGTGAACCTGGTTAATTAATTCGAGCTCTAATTTTCACCCTAAGCTTGTAGATGAGAAGTTGAGCATGAGAAAAACAAGTCGTTGTTCATTTAGAATACACTGTATCCTACCTTTGAAGCTGAAAAAGTCAAACTCAGCTCCACAAAGGATATGTTATATGCCAAGATTCGTTAGCTCTCCCCACACTACACAATGGTACAGAAAAAGTCACCTTCCCTGCCCTCTGTATCCCCAAATCACCTCTTCCAAAAAACCCAAACCAGTGAATCACAGCTTTGTGATTCCATGCTCTCACATTCAAAAGGAAAGAGGAAATAAAATTATTCTAGGCATTATTACACTGGTAGCCAAGTGTGGGAGGAGGAGCTCAACATTAGCAATACTTTTTAATTTCTACCAAAAGAAGCGTAAGCTTTGCAATCTTTTCTTTTCCTGTATAATATCTGAACATGGTTCTGTGCTTGGGTAATTTATAGCAAGTCTTTATTTGAAAAACTTCCGAAATCTGCTCAGTTATGGCTGGAGTAAAAACCTTATGTATTATCCAAAAAAGAATATTTGCAAGCAGATGGAGAATTCCTTCTTGTACTTTCACATCAATGAAAACACATTTGTTCATAGTAAAATCCTGCTGGTATATTTTAGACCTGATTTGACCTAATTTTAATGAAAGGTCAGAGAAAGAACAACTGAACTTTAAGACTGCTTCTATACCTGCACTGATTTGTGCATGTTATGCATAACTGCCTTAATCTTTCTTGTTAAGAAGCAGCTGTAAGCAACCTTTCTGAGATCAAGCCTGTCCTCAGTTCTCCCTGGAGGCAAATGTACGGGGATAAGGCCAAATGGCATATAGTCATGGCCAACTTTAAAAGGATGGAGAAACACGGTTACTTTCTGACATCATCCAGTTTATTTTCTAAAGTGAGCCTGTGTGGTAATAAAGAAATTTGAAAGCAAGCAGGACTCACTGCCAAATCCTGTTCTATGCCTAGGATGGCTAATACGTATTGATTTGGATGATAGCTTCTAGTTTTTCAGCAACACAAGGTCTTTACCAATTTTACTTCAGCTATCTCAAAGCATATATGAACAAATGAATTAAATATCTGTCTTCTCACTGAGATGGTTTAGTCTGATTCTGCAATTTATTCCATTTTTAAAGCAAATGAACTACCCGACTTCTAAATGAAGACAGTTACTAGTACCAGTAAAGCCACACAGAGGTAACATCCCACAATTAAGTGGCAGGTACTATATTTAAACGCAAGAATCAGCACAGACTTGGCTGTCAGGAAACAGAACCTCATTACAGGTGATGGTCTAGGAAAAGTCTCAAAGCCCAACCTCCAGGGGATGAGTCCTGTTAAATATTGGGACAAGCCCATCAGAGGTACCAAGTTTTCTTTCTCTATTAAATTCACCTACTGTAACAACTTTTTCCCACTCAGACTACTGGAATGCTGCAGGAAGGAAAACAGGTAAGCATACTTTTCCATTTATGAATTGTTTTTTTCATTTCAGTATCAAGTTTTCCATAAATTCTTACTTTGACTTCTTCACATAGAGCCAGTAGACAACACCTGCAACCAGAGCAGCCAGCAGAAGACCGACTACAATCCCAACTATTAGCTTTGCCTGGTCATTAACCTTTTCACTATTGTCATCTGAAGCAAAGAAGAAAAGTTAATGAGGTCACCTATGATAAAAGTAAAGCATTACACCATTTCTAAAGAATTTCCATTAGAAACAAAAAAAGGGGTCAGAAAGTAAAAAAAAAAAAAAAAAAAAGCAGGCATTGTTCTTAAAAACATATTTAAAGCTTCAAGAAAGTCACATTCTTAATTAATCATGGCACCAATTATTTCAAATCAAGTCCAACTTCGAGGGACTGTGGAAATTGTTCAATAACATTACATAGGTCTTGAGCTGAGACAATCAGCACAAGGGGTTATGGAGACAGAAAACCATACATACCACTTCTATCCTCTGGCTCATCATATTCAGGAATACTTACTGTAACAAAAATATGTTAAAATTAAATTAAAACCAAAATGTGTTATACCTGGATATCACCTTTAATTGCCTATTTGCAGCAATGACAGAAACAATGAAACTTAATGCAGTGTTTGCCAAACAAAGTAATTAATCTTTAAGCAGAAGTCTTTCCTTTGTAACTATAATATATCCAATTGAAGAATCTTATTCAAAACCCATAATATTAATGTCAGAAATATTTCTGACTGAATATTTCTGTATTACCCTTCCACAAACTGTAGCTTCTCACCACCTTTGATCATTGAAAACTGGCATTTGATCAAAGCCCAATATGGCTGATCACTGTTCCGAATCAAGTCATACCAATAATAATAATGACCGGAATTTGGGGCCCAAAAGATGATGTTAATTTAGTAATCAATTAGGACTTTTGTCTACAAAAATAATGTATTATTTCCCAATATTTTTGTACTATTACTTTGCAGTATCATTTTGTAATATTATTTACTTTTCTAAATAATATACGGCACACATAAGATAGCTAGCTAAGAAAGTCATGGAGACTAAGTGACTTCATCCAGAAGGCAATCACTACATTTTATGTACTACTGATCCAGAGTGGATTTACAACTGCTTGACTTAAGACAAAAAGGTCAAATATCTCAGTATCAACATTACAGTGCAGACCTACTTTTCATATGAGTGTGAAGTGTGGGCACTTTATGTGAAAACTACAACGTTCAGGAAAAGGTCTCTACAAGACACTCACTAGCAGAGACGTTCAGGGAGGTCACAGTCCTTTCTAGCTCATTTTCTGCAATGCAAGTTAAAGTCACATTTTCCTCAGGAGCAATTACAATTTTACTGGAAAATCTGCCATTAACATATTTGGTCTCCTCTGTCTGAAAAGGCAAAAAATGAAGATTAGCGTTCTTGAAAAATGCAAGGAACACATTCATTACCTGTATTACACACTGAAAATGTTCAGAGGTGAATAACTTTCAACTATAATATTTCAGTTTTCTGAACAATAACAATAGAAATAATGCATTATTTTGTTAATGTGAATATCTGCAAGAAAACACTTTGGCCAAGATATCCAGTTAGAGCTACATTTGTATAGTGTGCATTGTAAGGCATTTTTGAGAAAGTTAACCACATTCTGCATTTGCTTTTGCTTCTTTTGACTATTTTAAAATATTCTGAATGCCAAAATTTTTAAAGAAAATCACAACCCCAAACTTCTAAGTTCTCATTTATTTCCAGCTTGCTCTTTTTCACTTAGGTCTTTATAAGGAAATATAATCACTGTAAAGTTTTCCGCTTTCCAGAATACCAAGTTGTTTCCACACTAAGCATTATTTTGCCAAGTTACATGTATCTAGTAGTACGTGCAGTATCTGTACTGTAATAAGGATGTGAAGTTATTCCTTAAATTTGCTGCACATCATTATTTTCAATCATTTATATAGCTTCAAGACAATTCCTGCCCTATTAACGTCAAATAAACGGACAAATTTTGACAGCCATACATAATACCTGTAGGATTAAAGCAAAACCTAATGGAATAATTAAATCTACAGGAGCGCCGTGCATTGTACTTCCAGTCTCTAACTGCTTGTATAGCTGCCTCATTTATTTTGCCTACTGAGGCAAAATGCGGCAATGCTTTGCACATCATTCGGTATTCAATATGAAAATACTTCATTTTGCTTATTTTTCAGGTATTTTTCCTGCTATCCATATAAAAAGTTTTATAACCGTATAAAAATGACTATAAAAATTAGGATAAAAACTGCAAATCCCATAAGGAACTATACTGACTGTATTTTCTAACTTGTACTTGCCACATCTCATTACATTTCACCCAGTTAATGCCTACATCAAGTACCCATTTGCTTTCAAATGTAAGTTCTATAGTTCCATCATTATTTGTAAATTCTTTATGCAATGGCAAAATCACCACATTACCCAGATAAAACGACTAAGTACCTTCACTTAAAAATGCATATGTCAATTTTAAGCTTTTCTTTTTCCTTCCAGCTTTGGCTTGTAGCCAGTGGATCTTCTGCGCCTTCACCTGCTCCATTCAAAGGATCTTTATAGTCAGAAATCATCCATGTAAGTACCATGTAACTACAGCTGCCACTTAACCTCTTAGATAAATGAAACAGACATTTTCTTTTTTTTTTATGTAATCTCACTATCTGGGAAATGTTCCCCAATTTTAAATCACACCTCTTATGCACTATCTTTTGGCGAATAAAGTCATAAGAAGGATACTTGCTTTATTTATGATGCTTCCACTACCAGTAACTGTCCATTGCACTGCTGGTTTGGGAAAACCTTCCACATGGCAGACAATTGTTTTAGACATTTTATTTGTGTTGGTTTTCTTCGTCATTTTGATTTGAGGTTTTCCTACAAGAACAATATTACAGTTAACAATTTTGTTTGAAAAAGACAATTAATAATCACAGTTACCTGCTTCCTTACCTTCAACAATAAGTTTAAGTGTCTTTCTTTTCTTTAACCCTTCAACCTCCTGGAGAGTAGTTTCACAGATGTAGTTTCCAGCATCTTGATACTGAAGACTTGAAAATGATGGACTTGTTTGCATTCTCATATTGTCCTGATAAGGTAAGGAGTTAATCCCTGTGAATTCTAACTCAGAGTATGTTAACTTCTAAATTACAAATGTGACTACTATCAACAGAATTTTTCACATGCTTTGGTAGATTAGAGCCTCACTCTGAAAGCTTTCCCCCATTAATAACTATATTGAAATAACCAACAGCAACATAACAGCAGGAAAAGTGGAAGCTACTGGAGGTTTATATAAGCCACCTTCCCCCCTCTTGAAAAAATTTGCTTTCAAATCAAGGGCATAGATGGGATGAACTGTTTGTTCTGAGCTTTTCTAGTGGGCTGGCAAAAACCACTAGTGGTACAAGTTTTTTGAGACAGAGACAGCTCAGGCTGATGAGATCAATATATGCTACCAAATAACCATCAGGTATCATTATTTTTAGTTTCCAGCAGTATAAGTTTAATTTAACCCCACCTTCTATGGTAGCTACCTTTTCTACCAGCCACTGAACACCGGTTGCTAACATCCAGCTTCTCAACATGCCTTGCTTCTGAGAAAATAATTTATGAATCAAAATTCCTCCAAATGGGCTTTCCTTCTTAGAGAGACCTGATTCTCAAGCCTTGTATAGAACATTTTAAAAAGGTTATATTGGCATCACAGTAGGCATTACTTCTCTCCACTTGAAAACTGGATCAATTACAGTAACTGATTTTCACTCATCAGCTTGAGTAGCTTTCATTTTAGCAATATTTGTAAGACTTATTTTAACAATATTCTTTAAAAGCCCAATGAATTACTGCTTCCTTTCAAAACACAGAAGTAGCAGCAGTAATATGAAGAGGTGAACACTGAGATGAATTGCTGACCTTTATCCAAAACACGGTTGCATTTCTACTAGAAGAAATCGTGCATGACACACGCAGTTCCTCTCCAATCTGTTTTGTGACTTCTCCACTTGGAGTAAGCTGCAAATCCAAATCTGGGGTGAAAAGAACATTTGTCAAATGTTAATCTCAGAATGCTTGGCCCATTTCAAAGGCTTACCCAGGAAAGAAAATGTGACTAATTGCACTCCTTAAATTAAAGATTTCAGTTATTCAATAAAATCTAAATCAATTTTACAAGTAAGGGAGAAGAGAGAATTATTCTAAAATAGGCACTGCAGAACATTCACATTTTTACTGTAATTACAGGCTAAAAGGAAAAGCAAAAAGTCACTAATCACTAGACAAATGGATACACTTTTTTCCCCTTGTACTGCTGAAAGAATGACAGAGGAGGTACAAGAAGCTGAAGGGGTACTTCAGACAGCAGCATGTGCATCTTGAAAGGGGAAGCACAGACTGCTGTGAGGGCAGCTTGCTAAGGGCCAAGCAGAAATGACATCAGGGCAGGACTTGCACAGGTGGGACAGATTAACCTAAACTGTAAGTGTGGAGAAAAGGATAGGAGGACGAGTGGTAACTTTCTCAACTCTCATAAAACAAGTTGATTTTTAGACTCAGTATCTGGACAGGATGAGGATAGTCAATACAGGGTGTGTGAGACATCATACTGACTGAAGCGGCGAGGGGTCTGAATTACAGGGTTGGGGAGCTGAGCATGAGGGCCTTTCATTTGTTTGTTTTAATTTGTAACTTAAAAAGCCATTTTTGTGTCACTCAAGAGTCCAAGCTTTGCCTGACCTGTTTTAGCTCCAGGGAAGTTGCAGAGTCAGTGATAGATGTGTTTGACACAAGGCAAGGTGAGAGCCAGTAACAGGAAGGTCAGGAAACACTGCTCTAGATTTTTCTTAGTATATGGATTTGGCAGGCTAGAGATTTCTTTGTCAAAAAAAACCCAAAACCAAAACAAACAAACCCCAAAAAAAAAAATAAAAAAAATCCTACACTGAAGCAGAGTTTGCCAAGCTAAACCTCTATTTTGCTTCCCCTCTCACAGTCCCTTGCTTGTGAGCCAAGTTGCCTGCTTGAATGATGATCACAGATGCGCACACAGACTCAAAAGGCAAGCCTGTATGATTTTTATTACAAATACAGTACTTGCTGGAAAAGGACTGCGAAACATCCTTTTGGCTTTTAAGCAGAGTTTACAAAAAGCTTAGGGCAAAATCACAGTTGTTAGGGGAAAGGGAAAATAGTGAGTTTTCCTTAACAAAACAGCAAACTGAGCTACTGGCTTCATTCAGTGGTTGCCCTGGGAACACCATTGTAATTAAAGGCAGAACTTCAGGAAACAACTAGGCTCCATCCTGTACTATTAGTCTGCATTATCATCTGTGTCGCGAGTCTAATGCCTAGCCCAAGAGGTCACAGGAATGATACTTTCATCTGTGGACAAGTAAAGCAAAGATCTTACCAAAGAGAGAAACGGTATAATGTTTTGTTTCTGTATTCCTACAGGGATTTCTCCCCCTGCCTCCCCAAACAAGTAAATGCAACCCAACTGACAAGGTAAAAAAAGACAAGACTCAGCCAGTAAGCATTTGTATATAGATTCAGGTGGTGCATGGGATGTGTTTCTTCTTGCTCTTGAGCACATACTACAAAGGCAGATGGGTGGTTGAAGAAACAGTTAAGATTTTATGGTTTTCCTCAAGCTGACTTTCCTTCAACATCTACTTAAACCTTTTGTTCTTTGAAGCCAGGTAGCACCTCAAACCCAAGATATCACCAAAGACCATACAGGAGGAATTCCTCTCACATATTAGATTTTTGGCTTTCATCTTAAGCAAGGCTGACATGGAGCCCAGATCAATCCTTAAGCCAGTCTTCCTCTGGGGTAGCATGCCTGTGTCCCCTCTGTGCCTACCCTTTTTGTGCTATAACTGGGAGTAAACCCCTCTCACACAGTAGTCTTGGTTGCTGTAGAAATTCAGGAAAATTTACAGTGCATGAGATAAACTGCATAGCACAGAGCAGTATTTGTAAGGTGATTTATGAGGCAAGTACAGAATTAAGCTAATGTTTGACATAGGATCCCCTCTAGGAACTCTATTTTGATTTGGAGTCATATTCTGCCAGCTTATCTGTAGGGTCCATAAAGAAATGTGATGTAGATACTTTTACCTTTCAACTTACATGCTTCATTAGTAAATAATCTCTTCTTGGTATAGAAGTATGAGGAGAAAATATTTCCTGCATACAGAAGACTGTCAAAATTAATTTTTCCCTGACATTGAAAGAAAAACTTTGTTGCAAGAGTTTTCCATACATTTCCCGTTTGTCTTTGAAATGTTCATCATAAACAAATTTCTCATCAGACACCATTTTCAATATATGCTAGTTCTTAGTGTGGTCTCACTTGAAGTCTTACATTGATTTCAGTGCTGTCTTTGCATACCAAATAGCACAGGGAAGAGGCAAAGAGTGCATTCTGCATGTATTACCACATCATGGGAGAGAGGTATGGAATTAATGTGGGGAAGACTGGAGCAAACATTTCAGTTTTGAAACTCTATTATACATACAGCATTTAAAGGGGGCCTGTAGTAAAATACTGTGCTGCAACTGGGAAAACTATGCACAGCACTTGTCTGTAGTCTGAACTCCTCAAAAATACCCGGTGTTTCAAAAAGATGGACCCATCTTCAAAGCATGGTGATTTCAAATTTGGTCCATCTTTTTGAAACACCCCGTACTATCCCGCAACCAGAAACTTCTAATATATTGAAAATAGTTTGTTTTTTTTTTTTTTTCATGGAACATTCAAGATGTGATTTCCTCTGTATTTTCGGTGTGTCTGTAGCACAAGAAAAGACTATAAAAATACCTATGGAGAAAAACTAAAACCTTTAATTTACTGGAAGGTTTGCAAACCTTTTTCCCCAGAAGACACATTTTAGCAGAACAGAAAGCATCACAAAGAGGAAGTTCCAGACACCTACTCTATATGGGGTTATACCTGCAGAAATAATTATAGCAAGAGATAAAGAAAATGGACTGTGAGTTGGAACAGTCACCAGCTTCATTATAGCTGAGGCAAGATACACTTGTCCTTTCCTTCCAGGTACTTTCCTTGCCTTGCATGGGTTGTACTTCTACAGCAGTTTAAGTGGTTGTGAACAGATTCTGCCCGTCTTCTCCTTCCTGGCCTCTACCAGGTTTGCTCATTTGATACTGGGCAAAATCACTCAAGGAATGGAGGTGGCAGAAAATTAACAACCTAGTGTAAAAAACCAAGCACGCAACATAAATCCTGTTCTGTTGGTCCCTCTGTTGAGGGACAAATCATGCCAACTACAAGCACTCAGTTCTGCTGGACTTTAAACCAGGACCTTGCTGCACAGATTCTGTACCTGCTCTGAGGGGCAAGAGCCCAGTTTTTCTGGTTTGTCCCTTATATTCTGTGGGTAAGGAAGAAACTCTTTATTCCCACCGCAATTTGTTTTATAGATAACATATTTCCCTAAACATTATGGGTAACTCAGATACTTTAATGCTAATTTTCAGCTTTCTATGAATCTCATAATTTACACTCCTCTTGGAAAAAAAGAGCTTGGTATTTTTCTGCTACAGAAATACTTAAAGGCTATAATATCCTAATGCATTTTCATACTAGCATGAAGCCTTCCCTACCTAGACACTGAAAGGAACCAGTGTAATTATACTGCTCAATAAAATCTGTTTGGGAAAAAGCACTACAGTTGAAATGTAACAAAATACTATAAATCGTTTCACATATTTAAATTAAAAATATTGTATTGCTTTTTCTTTTTAAAGTGAAAATAAAAAAAAAAAATCTGAAGTGCCAAGATGAGACATGAGGAAATGAAAAGCCTTGACTCAGAATGAAAGCTTTTTCAGCACAATGGCATAGACAAGAATATTCATCCATATGTGAAAAGGTAAGTAGTATAGCAGAAGAGGGAGAAAAAGTAGGATTTGATAGATGTTAACAAGTAGTATTTGAAGGACAAAAAACATCATGGAGGCCCCAAAAAATCTGATGATCTAACATGAAAAATATCTAAGTACATTAGAAGGATAAAGCACTAAAAATTACTGAGCTATGTTGGAAAATTAATATAAAGTAAGCAAGCAAAAGATGAAAGCAAATATTACAAAGCATCCACAAGTTTTATGACTTTTTCAGAGGAATTCTCACAACTAAACACGCTGCTGAAACACTTTAGACAAGCGTAAGTCAAGACATGGAAGTAGCTTAAAGACAGGTCATGGTCTGGGCATTCAGGAATTACAGAACTACTCCAGGCCACTGTACCTCATTTAAGCACAGATTTATTGCAGATAGAGGTGTTTAAGAAAACAAAACAAAATGAACTCTAAGTGAAGAGAAGCAGTAGGATACTAGATTGTACCTATGAGTTCTGAATAACTGCACTACTGCCAACACTGGAAAGACTTCTGTCAAGAAAATACATGGTTCTCTCGTGTAGTAAAGCTCTTCTGACATGCAGACAAAATAGTAGAGAAAGGAAAACTGGCTTGTTATAAATAACTTGGAGCTAAGGAAGTCGTTCTTTAGAGCAACTATTTATGGAAGTACAAGTAGACATGCAATCCACTTGGAGTAAAATAAAAGGGTCAGTTATATCACAGCAAACTCCCAGCAAGCTGCCTTTGATACTAGGCAGCTAGTGGCAGCAGTACAGAGCTCCCTTCAGACCTTACATACCCTGGCTCCTGGCAAAGAGAAGGTGTGGGTAGGAAAACAGCAGATGACATACTAAATGCAAAATATCCATTAAATGTAATAGTGTAATTATTCAGGTACAGATATATTCTGAATGCATTGTACATATTTTAAGAAAAACAAATCAAAAACAAGCATACAAACCTGGCATTTCTTTTTATGTAGAGTATAACTACTGTGGAAGCCTTTAAATTTCATTACCCCTCATGTCCCTCTGAACCTGTAAACTATTAAAGGTATTTATGCTACTGGGAAGACTTCAGACCATCAATGTTTTTACGAGAAATGTGGTAGCATTGGCCTGGATCTCATGTCACAGCCTGTGACAGTAGAACAAAGTTTGAAAGAGTTCCTGCTCTTGTTTTCTCACATAAAGAGATGAAAATCAACCCTTGAAAAGCAACCGTTGCTTCCAATGGTTCAGCTAGTTCAATGGCTGCTTTGAAAGTGGTGCTGATAAAGTGTAAATACTCTAGTATCTAGCTACAGGAACTTTACTGAGCTCTGTAGCTCTCACTATTCTGGGAAAAGTGAAAAAAGCAACTTGTCCTATATGAACATAACAAATTCCTAAGACTCTTCTCTAGACTCCTTACATGTTAACCTCATTGAGGCAAGATGAAAACATGTTAGACTATGTGAATTTGACTACGAATGATGACCTTCAGCAATACGACTGTGAGCCAGCTTGTGTGTTTTGAGCATATTCTAAGACACAGCGGAAGTAGAATAATTTTCCATACATATGTTCACATGAGTGAAACACAAAACACCAGAATTTTCACTGTATGTGATAGTAAAGTAATACCATATACTATACAAAGGTTACATAAAGTGAATCTGTATCTAAGCCATGGAGTTGAGAAAGTTAAGGTTTTCAAACAGAAATACATTCAAAAAAGTAAAAAAAAACAAAACAAAAAAACCAAGCAAACAACAAAACGAACAAACAAACCAACCAACCCAAACACAAACAAAAGGCAAACAAAACAAACCCAAAGACATGACACGCTTTATATCAATCACATCATTCAGTTCTTCTGTAGGTTAACTGGACTGATCTAAGTCAAGCAGAGAGGCCATCTCAGACAGTACCAGGTAGGTTTCTTGCCTAACTAGGAATGCAAAATGCAATCACTTACAGTGCACAGTGATGGTGGTGGAGTCCATCATGCTTTTGTCCATCAGAGAGCACTTGTATTCTCCTGTTGCATTTCGTCTCACGTCTGTCATAACATAAGTATCTGAGCTTCTTATACCTTCTGCTTCTCCCTGTGGATGGAAAACAAAATATTTCTTGTAAACAAGCCCCCTAAAAACTTTCATTTTTGTTGAGTTTTTTTATTATTATAAGGATCCTAAAATACTCCAAAATATGTATAGACACAGTATCATTGAATTGTAGTTGCCTATTCGTAATTTTAAGGTTTATTTCCTGCGTAACGACATATTTTTAGAAAACACCTACAATTAAAAGCTTACTATTTAACTGAATGACTAACTTATTTTAACAGGACATTAAAATACAAAATCTTAAAGTTTAGCAGAAGGAAAAGAGGAAGAAAGCAAAAGACTGAAACAGGCTCCAGATAAGACTGTTAGAGTAATCACAACAGTAAAAAAAATTATGTTTCTAAATCTGTATCTGAAACGATATATTCAGTTTAGGAAAAAACATGAAACGAAGTGTGCTGCACTACACATTTTTAAACAGCAAAAACAAACCTTGCTCTTTCCATATAGTGTATTCACTGATGTACATGACCTACAGAAACTGGTGTTTTGAATTAGCAAGTGTTGCTTTCTGGCTGTCCAGTTCCCACCTGACTACAACTGACTGACTTAGAAACAAGTACAGAATGAAACCTCAATTCATGTCTCTGAATCCAGAAAGAAGTTTATGATACCCTTGAGTCTTGCAAAGAAATCACCAATTCCAGCTCTCCCTGAGAGAAAGGGCTGGTCTCAGGTAGCAAGGGGACTGAAGATAAGACAAAGGTGGGTGTTTAGCTCACCCACTGTGATTGTAGAGCACGGACAGATACCAGACATTTTTTTCCCTGGCATATAGTGAGTTCCTAAGTTGACTCACTGAATCTAAATATCTGTTCTGAGATAAGAGGACTTCAGCACCTTGTTTCCCTCGCTGCTCTTCAGCAATTCAAACATGCCAGGAGTGCAAAGTAGATGCGGAATATGTTCAAAGGGCAATACACAGTTTTTGAAATACCTGAAAGAATGCCACTGCTTTTGGCCTCTCTCTTGGCAAGATCAACTCTGCTTACTACTGCAAGTAGGAACAAAAAAAAAGGATAGAAAACAGGAGAGAGAAGCAAGATATGGCAAGCAGGACCAGGAATTTTAGAATGTAAAGCCACATCTGTCTGTGGGTTTCACCAATACTATGAAGCTTAATGGAACCAATGCCTTTATTTTTCTCAATTTGCATCTTACACATTTGACAGATTTGTCCTAAGCTCTCTCCTGTGCTGTTGCACTGGATCTTATTGTTATGCAACCAAAAAAAAAAAAAAAAGTAAAAAAATTAAAAGACATTGCAAAAAGATTCACCAGGGAAAGTCCAGAAGACTGAATTTCCCGTATTTTCACTGCTGGATCGTTGGCTCTTATGACAACAGACGAGGCGATTTTATTCAAATTGCCTAATCCCTGTTGTCAAAACTGCTTCTTAGCAAAGCATCTGATGTAGGGAAATGAAGCCTAACAATTTTTAGTAGGTCCAAACCTCAAAAATCTACTCCCAACCACACCCAAAGGAGAGGTTCTTTCAAAATATTTTGCCAACTCAGCTGAGGTGTTCTCAGAGAGTCTGACGTAATGGCTGATGTCTATCTTCAGTTTTAGTTGCATTAAATTCCTTCATTTGCTATAAAATCACGTATACACTGACACACAGCAATGTCAGTAGGAAGGGATGATACAGAATATTTCACTACGCAGTGACAGCAAGGCAGGACTTACTGGAATGTAAAACAGGAACTCCTGTGGAGGAGGGTTGCCATTTCCTGAGCACTTCAGAGTGATGTTATCGCCTTCTTTAATGGTACTACTTTGTGGCAGCACTTTAATAGTCACCTTCTCTGTTGGATCTGTGAAAATAATGTACATATATAAGAGCCTCTGCAAAATACACAGTTACGCTATGCATATGATACTCATTGCTGAAGAGTATGTGATTTTATCATCAAGCAAGTGAAGGTATTTGCATGTGTAGATCTTTTTATAAAAGAAATGATGTATTTTTGCAAGTAAAGAAAGAGCAAAGAAGACATATGATATAAAATTCATTTTTCTTTGTCAGAATACCTGTAACTGAGACAGCAATGATTACAACCATGTCATGTGCTTAAAAGAAAAAACCCTGAACAGTTTCATGGTATGATTTCATTATGAGGGATTAACTTGTCCCCTGTGAAGCTCATTGTTTGGAGGACTGCAGCAATCAGAAAAACAACTGAAGCTCTCAACGCCTTACATTAGTAGTAGATAATAGCCTTCTTGCATTAAAAAGAAAGAAATATGAACCAAGCAACTGTGTTCAGCCTATTCTATATGCTGATCACTACGGGCTTTCATGAAGATGAATTTGGTGAGCATAATAGGACCCTTAACATAGTCAACATAACTATAAATGTAACGTACTTCTGTCATGTTCAGTGAAGTTGAACTATAACTTACATTTTATTTTGGTAATTTTTTTAAGGCAGAGTATACCTTAATAGACGCTGTTCTTTCTAAGTAGAAGCCTAAATAGAATTGTTCGAAAATGAAGTAAAATGAACAAAATTAAAGCAAATAATATCACAGATAATGCTCAGTGTTTTAATTTCAATGAATAAATTAAATTCCACCAAAAAAAAATAAGATTCCACCAAAGATGCCAGTCTTGCATTAAGACACAGTACAGTGCATCTTATTAGACACACACCAAAAAATCTACACAGCAGAGAAACCCTTGCCTGACAGTTGATTTTGTATGTTTAGTGAAGTGTGCACTCTACAGCCCTTCCAACCCTTAAGGCATTCATCACGTCTGTCTTCTGCTACAAGGTTTCTCAATAACAGGAGCTGCTTTCTGCTGTGGCCTCTCGATGACTGAGAGCCCTGGCACAGCATCTCACTCCTCCCCACATGAAGAGTGGTACTGGGGCCTCAACAAGCCACATCCTCCCTCCTTCCATCTCACTACCTTCAACGCTGAAGCACAGCTCTACCTGCAAAGGAAAGGGAAGTCCAGCCTTTCCTCCAGTGTGGAATACAACAAGTGTTGTGAAGTAGCCATCCAGGAATCACCTACACTCTTGGCGGCTGCTGAGCCAAAAAACTAGTTTCAGGGGCTTGCCTGGTAAGCTAGTCTGCTGTAGAAACTCGCCCTTCCTTCTGTCAAGTGTATGTGAGCAAGTGTGAAAAAGGGTGTCTAGATATAAACTGGAATTGCTTAGGCTTTGTCTCAGGACTGAAAAGGGACGAATTATAATGAGAAAGACTTCAGCACTTTTATTTGGTTTTCCCACAGAGATCAACAGAAATGAATTAAAAATGGACACAGTTAAACAAGAATTGCATTCTTGCAAACCACCAGTCTTTCTTGTAAGAATATCTTACCCTTCTATCTACTGCAATCAACCAGGAGCAAATTTTTAATTTAATTCTCTAAACTGGAAAAGAAAAATGAATCTACAGAAGTAAATAGCAAAAGACTAATTAAATTGTTCTCTAAGCTGAACAAGTCACCCTTCTGGGGAAGACAAAACCTGATGACAGGGAGACACAGTGTTCAATGCAATGCAGAGTGCTGCTTAGCATGAGTAATGTGCTCCCTGTTTTCACTAAACAGGAGCAGCCTGGTGCAGGTATATCTTGCCTCCCAGTGGCACACATCCCTGGCTTGGCCCATCTTACCTTGTGCTTTTGTAAACCTGAGACTTTGTATCTGCTTTCTGCAAGAGCAAATTTCTGGGAGCCAGCACCAAAGGGCAATTATTCAGTAAATGGATGCTGCTATCCCACACCTGTTACGGCCACAACTGACATAATTCTGCATAATATCAAGAAAAATTACAATGTTGGAAGCAGCACGAATATAAAGTGTCTTTGAGTCTAACCTGTTACATAAATGAGTTTATTCATAACAAGACAGATGCTTAACAACAGGGCATGATTGGAAAGTCTGCCTGATGAACATTATCTTTTTAGATTGATTAACACTGAGCAGAGCCCAATACAACTGGAGGCTAAATAATTAAGATATCTGAGATACCATCTAACAATCCAGCTCCAGGAGTTCTCTTGTTTTCCTCATGTTACTTTTAGAAGCTTGCTTGCTACAGCTGCAAACCAGAGCCCATGGTCAAGCACTGGTAACTACTGCAAGCTGAGCCAAGTGATCCATTTCCAACTAGCACCCAGCATGGCAGGCGCTAATTCACTACTCTTCTTATGCTAGGTTACAGCGGCTGGCTGCTTCCAGCATGTCAACTGGCTATTAAACACCAGTATGAACAGCACATTGTCTTTATGATTTTTTTTCTATTTGCTTCAGAGATGCAAAACATATAGTTTTGACAGTCAATCTGAAAAAAAGTCTGAAAGAAAATCTTCTTCCATTTCTTAAGAGTTGGAATTTGCCTTTTTTTTTGTTTTGTAATCTGCATTACATTTTACTCATTAAAAAAACCACATATACAGAGAAATAAACTAATTAGGATCACTGAACCAAATTAAAAACTAAACCAAATCAAATGTCATCATCAACTAATATCAGTCAAGAGATCCATCTGTTGAAGCTCTGGACATCTATTAATAAAGAGTTTCAAAAACTACTTTGGATATGCGTTTAAGCAGAGTATGGAATAGAAGTTGCAGCAAATGGAAATACTCCGAGGAACTGGGTAACCCTATACTTTAAAGCCAAATACAGTTGATAAACTTGAGGCCTTTTCAGTACTGAAGGGCTACTGAAAGGTGGGCCTGCCTCCCACTGTCAGCTAATTAACAGTACAAAGATACTGCCCATCTCTGGAGAAAGAACTATCTTAATGAAATTGTGTGTTCCTAGACCAGGATTAAAAGAGCTAGTCTAGCAAACATTAATCTTTAATACAGAATGCACGTAATATCTGGTGCAGTGACTATTCTGCAGTGCTCTGCAGCCTTGTTTTTCCCCTCACGTTGAGGAGTTCTTAATCGCAAATGCACATAGTACATGCATCACAGAAATCTGCAAGAGCCTCATCCTCAACGGGTGAACTAGCCTAATGCGTGGAAGTGGTGGGGAAATGGAGATAGCAGAGCATCTCTTGGCAAGTAGCAGCAACAAGTGTTTTCTGGTGATTACCCTTCTGTGACATTACTGTGAACATCTGCCATTCACATCAGGAGTTATTCATGGGCATGGGGCTCCACAGATGGCAGAAAAAAACCCAAAACAAAACGGTGAAATTTGGTACCCAACTTTAAAACAAAAACAAAACCTAAAAATAATCTCTAGCTTTAAAGCAATGGGATTGGTGTCTTCAGGCTTGAAAGCTATGTTATTTCAAAGGATAATGTTACTACCCCAGAGGTTTTCTTCTCCATTAGTTCTGCCAGTTGTCATTGTGGAGAAACAGCTGGTGAAAAGGTGACCTTAATTCACTGTTTTTTCCAGGTGAAACAAAGCAGCAGCTGCTCTGGGGTTTGATTTGATTTGACCAAGGTCAAAACGGATCCCCTATTCTGCTGCTCAACAAACCTTACATGTGAAGGAGAAGTAACTAATCATGTAGGTAGAACATACCCTGCCACTTAGTTTTCAAGGCAATGGAGCACACCTGCTGGCTGCAGAAATCCAGTCTGCATTGCTAATTCCCTTTGTATTCAAATGGATTACAGAGTTGTTACACAGTGTATACTATGGCCCTATTAGATGTCTGGACTGCATAATTAGAGCCCATCACTCCCCAAACAGAGGCTTTTATAAGCTGAGATATCACCTGAAGTGTACAGAAAGATAACACCTGACTGAGCATCACGCATATCTCCTGTTCCTCTTCATTCTGCTGTGACCTGCTGCCTTTTACAGTCCTTCAGAAGTGTCATTTTACAAGATTTTGAAATGCCCCTTCCGCCTTCTCTAACTGCTACCACCCTCTCTGACCTTTCCTTGACAGCCGTCTGTTTTCTTTACTCAAAGGAGAATTATGATTTCCACATCAGTCAGTAACACAGTAAGAGAGTTGCTTTAGGACTTAGGCAAGCTGTATATATTTATACAAATTCTGTACTATCAATATATAAAATATGCAAACGCTACATTTTAAATGTAAAAATCAGCATCTTACAGTTGTAGAGAAGCTATTATATTTTGTGGAAGGTAGTCTGCCAGCACTAGCTGTTTGGTGCTGATTTTGCAAAAATGAAAAACATTTGAGTATACTAAAAACTGTATTGTGTATTTATTGCATAATTCAGGGGGCACAGAGAGTCACTAATCAGCCACTCTAACTTCTGTCAAAGTTCTGAAAAGCCTGTTTCACTGCAACGTTTAGTGGTTACCACTTTCCTCTTGTCAATGGAATCTTAATATTCAGTATTCCACTGTTGGAAAGCAATAAATCTCAGATAAATCTGAAGATAAGTAAAAATTACACAGACAATGTACCTGGACCTCTTGCTGCAAACCACCTTTGAAGAAACCGTCTCGACAGCTGAGCAGCAATGTCTCTTTTAATTTTGTAAACTACCTCTGATCTTGCTTTTTCCCCCTAGGTAGACTTCATACAGCAATAGATGTTTTGTAATAACTTACAGTGAACATCGAAGACAATTGGTTCAGAATGTATTGTTTTCTGGCCAGATGGCCCATAATATGTCACCGTGCAAGAAAACTTGGCATTCACATCTTTCTTTGTTGGCATGTACTGAAGAGATGATGTCACGGTGAAGAGTCCAGTTGATCTGTCTACAACCTTTTGCAAATTTATGACCACAGCTGAAAAGGAAATACCATTTCAGTGTCACACAGATAGAATTTGCAACTTTTTTCCTACATTTTGTTGCCTGTTCTGTAGTTATTATCAGGCTGCAACACAACAAATTACACAAGAGACTTTACAAACAGTTTTCCTCTAGTATTGCCACAGACATATACCAGGAACATTTTATCAACAACATCCTTCTAACATACTGTACATTTTAAATCAAATTGAAACAAAAAACTAATTGAAAACTGGTGCATTTTTATATTACAAATCTCAGCTTAATTTGTGAGATAGATAAAGGCCAAAAGTACTGGCAAAACCAATTTTTAGAATCATATTTATAATTTAGTTTTGTAACCCTTCTCTATTTCATCGAAGGTAAAATATTGTAGTCTTATCAGCCTGTCAAAATAAAGGTTGCAACAGGGGGAAAAAAAGTGTTCCTCCTAAATATCCTAGAAAATAAATACCTGTATAAGCAGACAATGATCTATGTTGTCCAAGCCATAATATTAGACAGGTGTGAAACTGAGACAGTTAATACCTTATAACAAGTTGGAAATTAGATACAGGTTTCTACTAGCTACATAGGCTCAATAATAGCTTTGCAATAGCATTAACCAAGACAACCCTCCTCCCCATGATGTGGTTTTAAAGCCGAAACTGATAGAAATCATATGGTTTGGCTGGGTGCTCTGAAAGTCCTAGAAGTTTCCCTCCAGTTTTATCTTTCCATATGAGTAATTCTCCTCAAAGGCGCAATACATTAGACTAAATTAGAGCAACTCGTACACACACAGTTCTTAATGCACCCACCGCTCTCTGGATTCAGGGACGTTGGCCATTACTGAAACGTACCTTCTTCCACTGGCTGCAAAACTCTGCCGTTTTTGTACCACGTAACATTGCTTTTGGGATAACTATCTCTTGCAACACATTCTCCGAGCTGCAAAGCACATAGGAATTAGTCAGTTTTTCTCCACTATGTTTTACTGCAATTCTATTTTTGCTTATGCTGCTTTGAGTAAAAATTTCTAGAAAGTTCAAATGTTTAGCCTGAACATTTTTTTTTTTTAAAATAGGACAAATCCCATCAGTAAGGCTTAGGTTAAATTTGGAAGAGGGTTTGGTGGTGGGTCTAAGATCAGGATGTTTGCGGAATCAGGCAGGGCTAACAGAGTAGTGGGAAGGAAACTGCTCTGCACTCAGCCTGGTTACAGATCGTGATCTCTCACAGTCAGGGGTGCACACACACACCCTCTGCTCTCAGCCTCACCCCATCACCTCTTGCCATCAAAGGGACTTCAGGCAACCATCAGGCACATAACTTTGAGGAAGAACACTGCTCTTACCATTTGTAGCTTCTCTGTTTCCAGGAAGTCTGCTTGATGTAAGATTTCTGGTTGAGAGGGTTGTTCTAAAACATAAATAGGATAAAAGTACTAGTGGGGAGCACAAACAGCTGTTTGAAAAACAAGTTACTAAAAGACACATGGACTTTGAGATTAAATAGAACAATCTAGCTTGGTATAGTCTTCTTACTTACACTTTGCCATTAAAAGAAGAAAAAGTGAGATACTTCTAACAAACGGATTGAAAAGGAAAAATCATCATCTTAAAATCTGTCATACCTTCCATAATGGATTCCATGCATTCTGACAATATATATTTTAGCCAGGCAGACTAGTTCAGCACCTGGGAGGAGAGAACCTGATCTGATCTGTCTGATTTATATGATACACACACTGGAGAAGGAACCAGTGGTGCAGAAACTATAGCAACAGAAAAGTGGCTTTATTGTGGATATAACTGTAGCTGAGCTGTCACATTATAAAGGAACAAATTCAACCTAATCATTCTTCCAATGTTTATTTTTCCTAACTGGGCCTGTTACATTTAAGAAATTCAGATGATACAGATAAGTATAATTACTTCAACTGATTCTGAGATAGTTATGACTCTCTTAAAAAAAAGTAACTTTTTCTTCAGTGCCAGTATGTCCTCTTATTTACTTTTATTATGGTAGATGGACCTCTTAGCCTGCCAAAGTGGAGAATCTATCAGTGTTTCCATCATAAAAAACTACTTTCTAGAGACCATATAACTTGTCTGTTAAAATAGTTTGGCCTGAAGCCCAGAATGCAAATTTTTATCTCCAAAAGAGACAGTTTTGCCCATAATTTTAAAATAAGAGGGGAAGAGTGAGGGGAAAAAATAAATCAATGTTTATATAGTCAAAGAAAGTCTCTACACCCTAGCTATGCTGCTTGCTTAAATAAGCATACACGGTATATACTTTTCCAGACTGAAACATCCTTAACCATGTCAGCTCACACAACCTTTTTCTGAAATCAAGCTCCCTATGAAATAATGGATGTGTGTCAGCAATTACAGCACAAAGTGAACTTGACACCATCTTGCCAAAATCTCTACACACTGATGAAGTTACTAACGTGCATGTGTACTGCTCCTGTTGTCACCAGGACAGCAAGCCCACATGTTTCCAGACTAGTCCATCCCGCTCTGTGTACATGTGCACACGTGTGTGCACCTGTGCTTGTGTGCACACAAATGCACAGTTGTTCTTCACTTGGAAGACTACACCAGGATGCAATAAGAAGAGCCCAAAAGTAAAAGGCAATAACAGAAGCTATTCATTTGACACTTTCAAACAACTTTGCCTGTGGCAGAAACCAAAACCAAAGTCAAAGCCATATACAAAACCCATCACAATTTCTTCAAAGGGCTAATAAAGATTATTTTATTCAAAGATAAGTGCATGTTTATTTCTCTTTTGTTAGTTTTAAAGGAAAAAGCTTAACCTATTTTCTCTAAGAATCTGCCAAGAACAATGCTTTTTCATGTCAGTTCAAGTGAATGAGGCTCTGCAAGACCATTAACAGGCCTTCTGGTTCAGATTTTCAAGTCCCATGAACAGGCTGCCTGTCACAGTCACCACCTGATGAAACCAGAACACCTTTCCCCACCTTGGCATTGCTTCCTTTCATCTCTCATCTCCCCCAGGACTGCTTTGAGAAGACCTGCTCTCTGCTTTGGACACCCCTTGCAACACTGCTGCCGAGGGAAGGGGAGGAACCTCTTTGCATGAGCGCTCTGGTGATGGAACCTGTGCTCCCGCTGAGAGGCCACCACCTCTTCCCTCGGAGCAGCCTCCCAAAGCAGATGCGTGCCGCCAGTTTTCCACAGCCGCAGCATATGCACCAAGGTAATTCACTATAAAAGACTTATTTAGCATTTACTAGCTCAGCATCTGAAGCGAGAAGAAAATTTAAACTTGGCAGCAGCAGAGCCCACTTTGGTGGGTTTGCAACTTCAGCACACTGCTTATCTCTTGGCTTAAGAGCTTGCCAGAGTGCTCTGCAATTCTCTATAGGCCCTATAATAGGGGGGAAAAGAGCTCACTGCCTGCAAAAGTCAAGCATTAGTGTAGCAGGACAGCAGCCATGTCTGCTGGGCTGCTCCACTTTGGAAACCGGCCATTTAACTCCAGAAACAAAAATAACTGACAGGATCCATCTGGAAAGCTGGTAGAGCTTGTTTAAGTAGTCCAGCGAGTGGGACTAGCAGGCTGTACCTGTGCAATGAGCCATTTCAGCTCATTAGTTCTGAGTTAATCAGGTAGCACTGCTGAGGACATGACAAGCTCCAGTGAAACTCATCTTCAGTCACAACTTCTGGGGCACAGATGAGTGTCAGGTACACAAGACTCTTGGTTTATGAGGGTTTGCACTGCTGCAGCCTAGCTCCGTATCTGTGATTCAAGGAGTTAGAAACTCCACTGGTTAAATACATGAAGCAGGCTACTCTTAACTCTTTCCTGATTAGAACCAAGCAAGCAAGCAATAACAAAAAATGAAACCTCAAAAAACAGACTCAAGGAAGTTAAACATAAGGAAATGTTAAGAGAACCTTAAATAAAGTTCTGAACTCAAAATGAAAAACTGCAAAGGTAATTTTTTCTTGCAGTCCTAAGTTGGCCATATTGCATGTGTGGCATCCTCTATTCTTGTCTTCCTTAGTAAACAGAAGCTTTCTCTATTAGTATTAATGCATACAATAAAACATACAAGCTGTGCTCCATGGCTGAGTTAGCATTGTGTTAATATTTAGTACAGTACGCAGTAATTCAAGCACTTAGCATTTTGTTTCACCATATACCACTGTCTCATCTACATAGTTACTGCTATGCAGTGAGTAAACAAGATAATTCTTTGTCATTTCCTCTGAAGCACTGTGTTTACTGCGTGTTCTGAGCACACTCCTCCCTGTTGTCATTAATCCCATTGTTCCTGCAGCCAAACCGAAAGCAAAATGAGGGAAAGGAACTCCTAATCCAGCTTCAAGCTCATTTATGCCATGGACAAACTTCTGCCTAGACACCACCAACTAACTCCTTGACACCTTCTCCCTGAGAGAAGAGTAAGGGTGCCCTTCAAAAATATGAATTAATGTTTTCCAAGCAGAAGTGTGATCTGTTTGAAACTGCCCATTCTTGCAAGGAACGCGTTCCCACAACAGAGGCTTATTTTGACTGTGTAAATACACCTCTGAAGAGCAACAAAACCCAAAAAAAAAGCCATATAAACCCATGAAGCTGAGGAAGAAATCCACTGCAGTCACGGGGATACAAACTTGAGGTTACAAACACTAACCTCAGCAGACCTGTGCCCCTAAAATGGAGGAAGAGACACCTCCAGAAGCTGAGCCAGGGCTCAAGGTATTACATGTCTGCTCTGCATCAGCACTAGGAAGAGCCAGGTTTGTCCATACTCTTGTGCAAGCTCAGAGCAAGGCTGCGCCTCTGAGCACCTGGGTTTGCACCGCGGATCAGCCTTGCGATCGGTCTGTAGTGATATCAAATGCTAATCAACTTCTCTGTGCTCTAAAACAGAACTGCAGACTGGTCTTCCTCCTGATAATTCAGCAGGGGACAAAATAAGCATTTGCGGCTAGCAACCTCTTTTCCAGCTTCTCACTCGTTCACTCACAGCTCATATGGTTGCATCCCAGCTGCTCGGAGCTGGTTTAAACCTCTCCACTGATCTACCCCTGCAGACTGCACACAGTTAAATACTTCCCTCCTGCAGAAGAAACTCGCTCAGAGAACAAATGGAAAATAATCAGTACTAATTTTACATTTTTCATTTCCAAGGCCAAATGACATCACATAAGTGAATCATTATCAAAGCCTAAAATTCTCTTTGAGCCAGCACTTATCATGAATAAACTGCAAGTGCAGGCAGTTCTGTTACGTAAATGCCACCAGTAGAATACATTTTTGAAAGCTGCAGAAATTTGCTAGTCTTAGTGATTTACTCAGTCAAACTTACTTTCTTGCCTTTAATCTCTCCCTTAAACAAAAGTTTCTGTAATTCACAATTCAGATGCTGATGACTGTTAAGGGTAGTAACAACTAGATTTACTTACTGAAGACTTTGACTATTGTTGGCTCTTCGGAAACATCATCTTCTGTAACTAGCATACATACAAATCTCTTTTCGTCACTGATTCTTGCATTCTTGATAGATAATGTATAGTTTTCTGAGAGAATCAATCTGTCTTTGTATTCTGGTACATCATCATACTGTACATTTTTTTTTGTTGATGATCTGAAGGCAATAAATACTGGAGATCCATTTGGCATTTCCTGTAATAAAAGGACAAACACCTCTATTTTGCATAAACAGTCATTTAGAAATTCCTGAAGATCTGCAATTTGCACAAATCAATAATTTTTAAAAATGTGAAAACTACATCAGATGGCTTTTTTCCCGATTACCTTCTGCTGTATAAACAAGGAATTCAGTGTAATACAAGAGCTAGTTTAGGACTGCTGTGCTACACATTGAGAATATCATCAGTAGAAAGAATTTCGATCCTTTGACTCAATCTCAGCAAAGCATAGGGCTTTCTCTGATGAAAGCTAGTGGTTCTGGCACCACCTGCCACTCTGTGTATGAAAAAGTATTTGAAATAGAAGCATTCATGAGCTAGGCTCAAAAGCTCCAGTTTCCTTTTTTTCATGATTGTTTTACATATTCATATTGTTTGTCTGGGATATTCAGACTCCACTGCAAATGCAGGATTTAATCAGGCACAACTGCCTATTTTATTCTAAATTAGTTTTCAGCTTTTTTTTTTTTTTTCGTTCTTTTTAAAGGACCCAAGAGTTTGTGTCATGGGAGTATACATAAAATCAAATGTTGTTATTTATGCGTCTCAGGATAATCTGCAAAATATAATTTTCTAGACATCATCCTTATATTAATAAGTATGCAGCTGCCATCCTAAGAAGGAATATGAAGTTGACAGCCTTGCACAAACCTACCATATAAAATACTTTTTTTTCATGCGAGGCAAAGTTACAGGCTGAGTTCTGCAGGATTTCATCCTCCCCTGCCCTGCCACCACCAGAGCAGGGACAGACATTGTCTGCCTTTAAACAAACTGAGGTGAAAGGTTGACTCCATCTTCACGTACAGTATTGTGCTGGGGGCTGGAAGGGGTTTTCATTCCCTTTTATCCTTTGCACCTTGCAGCACTGATGTGAGTAGTGTTCCCAGTACAATACCTCAGCTTGACCGCAGAGCCCACAAAAGCATGACGATGCTGTGACAAGAGACTAGTGATGTCAGAGCCAGGAAGGGAGCAGGAGGCTTTCACCCTCTCTCACTTTTCACTCTCAGACTACTCTAGATGTCTAGCACACAGAAAGCAAGCTTTGCCTTGACTCAATACATGCAAAGTTGGCTTTCAAGCGCAAGTGAGCTCTTAACTCCACAAGCCTTTCCAGTGCACGAGCACACACAGGTAGATGCTGAAGGGAGCAACACCGGCTCCTGGCATGGTGCAAGTCTCCCAACACTCCTGGGCTCCCACCAGCAACCCGAGTTCCTACTCCCAAGGCAGCAGAGCAGAAAATGGGAGTTCCTCCTTCTTCCAATGCAATAATCACCTGAACAAAAAAAACCACAACCAAACCTTACAGCTGCTAAAAAAAAATGTTGTTATGTTGGGAGCTGCCCTGGGAGAATGGGTATCACTTTCACTTGGTTGTATGGGCTGTGTCAAAAATTTCATACAATGCCAGTTGGAGACATTTTTCTGCACGTTTCATGTCCCTTTCTATTTAGGAGAGGCTATAATGTCTCCATTTGCTGCTTGGTACTTGTCCGAGATGAGCAATCCAAATGCACCAGAAAGAGATAATGCATTTATTTTTCTCAAAATAGCTTTGCATCTTCATACAGATGGGCTTCTTCCAAAAAAAAGTTAGCAGACTAAAAACCACATTGCAAAATGTAGGCACTGCATCTTCTGAATGGTTATATTAAATAGTTCCACTGTCTCTTTTAAGGAAACATCCTCCACAGACTTCTGATTTTGTTTCCCAAAACACGTTTGTGGAGCAGGAACTCTTGAATGGATGAGGGTTGTAGAAGTTGCAAACTTCCAGGTCCCAGGGAAGGAGCCAGTGGGATTATGAAACATCCCTAGTGACAGATCAGCCTGCTGTAAAACAGGCTGGAGGATGCCATTTAAAAAGAGAGAACTATGTAATTTTAGATCCACTGTCAGAGTAAACATCATCTGTTCTTGCTGGTAACAGCTGGGTTTGAGCACGAGATTTAGATGAACTTTACAGTAGCAGGAAAACCAGTTGTCCTGAAATCAGTCTGAGAAGCAAAAAGGTTTTGGTATCCTGATGTTTTCTTCCACATATGCTTCCAGGTTTCATTTGACCTTGATTCACTTTTTCTCCTTTTGGCCCTGGATACTGATGGCATATCAGAGAAGTGCATCCTGCGGTGTTCCACTGCAGGCTGACCAAGACAACCAGGAGAGCATTGCCAGTTTTGCCTCTGTTCTCCATGTGCTAGAAAAGGCAAAGTGAAACCACCAGCAACTCTACTAAGGTCAGCTCTGCTTTCTTCTTCATCGTGCATTAAACACACTGAAGCATGAAGCAGTATTGGGGATTGGACTGGATGATCTTTTGAGGTTCCTTCCAATCATTAACATTCTGTGATTCTGTGACTCTCAGATCAACCAGACCCAGGGACAGCACTTTGCCAGGGACGTAGCACAGCCTGCTTCAAAAGTATTCAAATGTACAATGACGACTCTGTCAAGCAAGTAAGACACCACTGGGTAACATGCCAGATCTGTAATACAGGTTGGCAGAGAACTCCCAAATAATTATTTCTCTTGAACAATGAGATTAATTCCTCAAACCTCTAATCTATGCTTGGCAGAAATTGTGCAGATTGGAGTCTTGCAGTCTTATGTAAAACACAGGAATGAATGTCTTTGTATCTGAGTCAGAAATCCTATTGATTAGAGTCTTGTAATCTCACACACTAAGAATAAATACACGTCTCCTTATACCAGCTCTAGTGTATGTAAAGGTAAGCTATACTTACATATTTCCATTTTCCGAACAGAAGACCATCTGGTACTTCTAGACGACAAGGCATAGTGATAGTATCTCCATATACTGCATTTACTGTGTACAATCCCAGAGCTAGAGGAAAAACAGAGAGGAAAAAAAAATGAAGCATTTTCTTGAATTCCTATATACTAGCTAATGTTTGGTTCACAGCTATTACAAAAGCAAAGCCACCTCATTTGTAAATGGGTATTTTCCTGCATGTAGAATTTATCCCCAAACCTCTGACAAAACAGGATTTGTTTACCTAAACATTATGATCTTTTTGAATCCATGTTTTCTGCTGCAGTCAGTGGGAACCAAATAGATTTTCAACCAGGACTGCATCTGCACAACTGGACGAACATGTACGCTACAATCGATATCCACAGCTATTATCCCAAACTTAAAACTTGAAAAGGAAAATCCCTAAACCTTTATTTTCTTCATCTGAAAATAACAGCCGCTTCTGCCTGGACAGGTTATGTTGCAGCACAGCATTGTGAGGAGGCCAGCAGACAAGCAATGTTCTGACTGCTGCACTTCATAGAAAAGAGAGACTTATTTAAGTGCTGGGTTCCCTTAAACCTCAGAAACAAAGTAGTCCGCACATTTAGATTTTGGAAAAATAAAGTAAAATACTTCTACGAATTATTTAAGAACAGCTTTTTTTTGAAAACTCAGCACAATGTTATTGTGCTAATACATAAAAATTTACAGAATAAAATTGACCCACTTTATATTCATTGTCCAAAACATGTGAATTGAATGAAAACAACAGGCCCTAACGTGATGAACATTAAAATGCAAGGAAGTTTAAAGAAGATGTTACAACTCTATGCATTTTCTATAATGCAACTTTGCTTAGCTCCTGTTTTCTGTAGTTCCCCCTGCTCTTGGTGATGCTCGCTGCTCCTTACACCAGAGGGATGTTTTGCCTCTGGTGCTTGCCTGGTGTCACTGAGCAAGTGGCTGCCTGCTCTCACCCACTCATCTGCAGCTTTTGTCAGGGTCTTCTGGCCGGAGACACTGGATCTCCCCCTTTGCTTTCCTTTCATTTGCAACTGCAGCTACAAAACTAAAGGCTTACTGCCAAATAAACCTTATTTAAGAGAGAGCAGTAGCGTGTTAGTAATGTAGCCAGGGCTGCAGAAACACCTCGGCCTCTAGAGACATTAATTTTTCCAGAGATTTAGCCCTCTTGCTAGAGCTGGAAAAAGCAAACCTGTCCCCATGGACCCCCAAAAGACTGGAACCACAGACCCCTTATTTCTTCCCAAGTCTTGAGGGAGCCACTGGAGCTTGAGGAACTAAAGGAATGCAGGAGATAACAGGCAGCAATAGCCACACATATCTTAAAGTTTCTTTTCTTCACACCACTCCTTTTCAACTGAAAAAGTCATATCTTCTTCTGATTCTGTTACATAATTAGTCACAAACATATTTTAGGTGGATCATTCACACTATAAGGACTGCATGATCTAATTTGCTGTATGGTTTGCGAAGATCAGCTGTTTTCTAAATGACAAGAGCAGTTGGTCCACTAGATGGTGCTGAGTAAGTGCAATCTCTAAAAATGAAACAAAAATTTTTTTGAAGACCTATGCTATCTTCAATATTATGCAAATAGCGCTGATGTTTCATGAAGTCAAGCTATAAATGGAAGTGAAATTCAAAGCTGGAGCACATTTTTCCCTTGGCCCTCTCTTGCACTCATCCTCATTCTGATCTCCAGGAGGGGGACAATAAAGCTTCGGCTTTGCAAGTTGAATCCAAATGTTTATTTCTGCTAAAACTAGAAAAAGCAGTCCTTTTGGTTCCTTTCTCCCATGGGTGCAAAATTACAAAAGACTTGCAAACATATATTCAAGTAGAAAGCTGGTTAGTACCCGTTCAAATTCCAGTAAAGTGTCATTTAGTAATTTGAAATTCTGTAATAGTATTTTGCACCACATGGAAAAGAGAAACTACTCCTCCTGCTAGAAGATTTTCCCTGTCATCAGGGGAAAACAAAATGACTCTGTATGATCTGTAAGGTTGTTCTCTCCTAAACACCCCTTTAATCCCTGCAATTTGCTAAACTAACAAGTATACACTAGCAAAGACAACTGCCTCACAAGAGTGAATGAAACTGTTTCTGGAAAGGATTTACATTTTTAACATTTGGAACATATTACTGATGAGTAGCCTGATAAAGAGAGGCCTTTGATTTTAGAACTCTTTCATCTGAAGAGCATTCCTTGATATGGACAACTCTCCCTCAAAGTTATGTCTTGCCATAAATTCTGCCTAAACTAAAATCATACAGTCTTCTAGGGATTTGTTAACACAGAACCAGAAAGGCACAGGTTTTACTTTAAGTACAGAGAAATAGTCCTTAGAAGCATACAAGAGGCCCTACTGTAAAACTTCCTCCTCCCACCTCTGCAGCAACAAATCTACTACATTTAGAGAGTGTAAACTAGTTGGATTACTGCAGGCTTTCACAGCAAGAACTGCAGCAACCTCCACAAAACAACTTTGCAAACCTATACATTAAGAAACAAAACTAAAAAAATATCTTAAAAAAATTCAGAAATTACCCTATCTGTTGCTATTAGATATATCTGTAAAATGGTGGGATGAAGAGCAAAATGGAAGAAAATTACCACCTAACTATAGGACAGTGTTTACCATCAACCATCATTTTCTGAGAGCCCTTTACATAGTTTCCAGCTCATTCTAAGAAAAGGAAAATGAAAGCGGGATGTACAAATACGTAACAAATTGCTCCACGCCCTAACACAACACAGGGTCAATGCAAAGGCCACTGTATCTCATTAACTGCAGGAGGGTGCAAAGGCCTCTGTAGATGACTGCAAGTCATCTCTAGACATCATGCCCTGCCTTGCTGTATTTCTGATGTACCTTTCTGTAGCTAATTAAGAGCTCAGCCAGCTCTCCTGCATGATTTTCAGATGTTGTCTTCTAAAATTGAGCCAGTGCTGTTAATAACGACACTAATTCCGAGGCAGGATCTCATGCCACATACACTGGAAGAAGCTCCACTTGAACTAGGTCTTATGAGGAGCAGCTGAGGGAACTAGGGCTGTTCAGCCTGGAGAAAAGGAGGCTGAGGGGAGATCTTATCGCTCTCTGCAACTGCCTGAAAGCATGGAGGATGTTGGTCTCCTCTCCCAAGTAGCAAGTGATAGGACAAGAAGAAATGGCCTCAGGCTGTGCCAGGGAAGGTTTAGGCTGGATTTAGATTAGGAAAAAATTCTTCATGGAAAGGGTTGTCAGGCATTGGAACAGGCTGCCCAGGAAACTGGTGGAGTCACCATCCCTGGAAGTGTTTAGAGGTGCTCTTGGCAGTTAGATAGTGGTTGGACTCGGTGATCTTAAAGATCTTTTCCAACCAAAATGATTCTATGACTTACAGATACTTATCAGGTTAATCCAGCTTACTGGGGCTGTCGCAGAATCACGCAGAATCACAGAATGTTAAGGATTGGAAGGGACCTCAAAAGTTCATCTAGTCCAATCCCCCTGCCGGAGCAGAAACACCCAGATGAGGTTACACAGGAAGGTATCCAGGCAGGTTTTGAATGTCTCCAGAGTAGGAGGCTCCACAACTCCCCTGGGCAGCCTATTCCAGTGTTCTGTTACCCTTACTGAGAAGAAGTTTCTTCTCAAATTTAAGTGGAACCTCTTGTGTTCCAGTTTGAACCCATTACCCCTTGTCCTACTGTTGGCTGTCACCAAGAAGTGCCTGGCTCCATCCTCGTGACACTCACCCTTTACATATTTGTAAACATGTCCCTATGCAGGGACATGAGTTGGACTTGATGATCCTCGAGGGTGCCTTCCAACATAGGACATTATATGATTCTCTGTCTTTACATACACGTTCAAGCAGTCTGAGGTGACTTAACTAATTTCCTCCTCCTTGATCCAGAGCTGAAGAAACTCTGTTTTAAATCAGATTAAACCTTTCCACATAGGTTCAGACACAGGAAGAAAGCAGTAGCACTAGGGGTCTTATGACTCAGAGAAAAATCCTCATAGGACACTGACAAATTGAGACAGCATTCAGTGTTAATGCTGTTAATTACACTACTTTTCATGTCCTCGTGGCAGTGCTAACTGGCATCCTTCTTTGTCTTGTGTGACAAAAAGATCTGACTACTTGATCAGAGGTGTAAAGAAAGACGAGGGGCTGTTGTTATTTTAGATCCTTGCCAAGAGTATATGATTGCAGGTCATAATTTAGACTATTACTTTTAAGTCAACAGGGTCATATAACAGTAATGGATAGAAGGTGAATATCTAAAAATCAGGATATTGATCTTTCTTTCTTTCTCCAAGGAAATAACAAAAGCTGTAGCAAGTGTGTGGAGAGTAGCCATGTTTTTCTCCTCTGCCTGCCATTTGAAATACTGAATATTTTTCTTGCTGGAAACACCTTTTTTAAGTGCTTAGGAGTAAAATTTTTGTAACAAATGTAAAACAGGACAAACATCTTTTAGATGGAAGATCCAATGGAGACTATAAACCTGTATCTGAAAACTATGACTACCACCCGAGGTAACTGCTTGAAATTCGTCTTCCCCAGCTTGTGTGCCTCACAGCACAGCTTACTTCACTTACTAAAGCACTGGAATACTGGGCAGCTGAGCTTCCCTCCGTACCCTGGAGTCCAACGATTTAAATGGTGTTTTACACGTACAAAGAAGTCCTGTATTTTCCTTCTGCACCTAATTTTTTACTGCTGATGCTTCTGCCCCAGCGGGTTCAGCAATGGTGCTTTCCATTACATTTTCTGGACCCAAGGAGCAAGGTCTCATGACCAGAGCACAGCAGAACGTGTTGGCCACTACTGTTCTTTACAGCAATCATCAGCAGAAAACCAAGGAGGTCAATTAGCAGCTTCTGAAATTGAAGTGTCCAAACCCAAAAGCTATTATGTCTATTTAGCACCTACTTTGGAAACTACGAGCTCTGAAGTAGCAACAGGTGGATTTTTCTTTCTGTCCTCCCTACAACTTCCTAAAAGGATTTCAGGTATACAACTTATATGCAGGTCCTCTTGAGCATCCATTTAGGTATCAGCCAGGAAACATCAGCATTTCACAAAAACAATAACTGTGTTACATCAGGAAGTCACCTTTTACTAACAGTAATTTTTCTGTAGCTTTTTTTTTCTTTTTCTTTTTTTTTTTTAATTATTATTTTTTTTAAGGACAAAGCGGTATATGAATGACAGCTGGTTGCTGGTGCAATGCAAAACATATTAGAAAAAACTATCCAGCTTTGAATAAATGAGACAACACCCGACAGTAGGTATATACTGTTGCAGCTGTTGATTCTGATAATGCCTTAAGGTGGATTTTAACACTGAAAAATTTTCCATTTGATTAAAAGACCTATTTAGAGAAAAAAATAGGAGACTTCACAGAATCACAGAGTAGTTAAGATTGGAAAGGACCTCTAGAGGTCATCTAGTCTAACATCACTGCTTAAGCAGGGCCACCTACAGCCAGTTGCCCAGGTCCATGACCAAACAGCTTTTGAATATCCCCAAGGATGGTGACTCCACAAGCTCTCTGGGCCATCTGTGCCAGTGCTCAGTCACCCTCACAGAAAAAAAGTGTTTCCTGATGTTCAGAGTCATGTCCTATGTTTCAGTTCGTGCCCATCGCATCTTGTCCTGCCACCGGGCAACACTGAAAAGAGACTGGATCTGTCTTTGCATTCTCCCACCTTTCTCATTCTTTCCTTACGTGAGAGATGCTCCAGGCCCTTCAATATCTTCATGGCCCTTCACTGGACTTTTTTTCAGTATGTCCACCTCTCTCTTGTACTCAGGAGCCCAGAAATGGACACACTGCTCCAGATATGCCCCCACCAGCGCTGGGCAGAGAGGAAGGATCATCTCCCTCAACCTGCTGGCAATACTTTCACTCATACAGCTGAGGTTATCATTGGCCTTCTTTGCTGCAAGGCCACATCGCCAGCTCATGTTCAACTTGGTGTCCATCAACACACCTTTTTTGCAAAGCTGCTTTCCAGCTAGTTGGCTACCTTCCATGCTTCATGGAAATGGGACTTTTCAGACAGGACTCGGCTTTTAGCTACTTTCTCTCCTTCTCTTTTCCTTGCCTGGCAAAAATGGCTTTTTTGGTAAGAAATCTGGTAAACTTTCAAGACATTCACAACACTGGTCATGAGAGTAGAGAAGAGAAAATACAGCAAACGTAATGGATCTCATGTTTCCCTACCTGAGCCTGACAAAGTCAGCTGAAAAAACAGCAAGTCCTGTGTGGATGTAATGGGACTTTAATAATCCTTTCTGTTAAGCCACAGCAGCCTGGGAGCCAAACACTGCTCAGTTTTGAGTAAGCCTTGTGATCCAGCTCACTTTCCTGAAAACAAGCCTCTTTGCAAAAGCTACAACAGGTACTCTTACACACAGCTCACACAGATGTGTTCTGGGTCATTAATCTTCTGACATAGCCCAGAAAACACAGGATACACTTCAGGACGTTAAAAGACTGGTTAAAGCAAGCAAAAAAATGCTAATGCTTGTGTCACCAGAATTCATGCATATGACAGACCCCATCTCAGTTTGGTGGTTACAATCATTCCTTGCTTCATATGCTGGGTATCAAAATTGGGAAGCAGGGCAAACACTTCCAAGAAAATTCAAACATTGATTATCTTCATCAAACAGATATGATTAAAGACAAAAGAGTGTGTGTTTATGGATATGTTATCTGATACAGGTTATATAAATAGTGTATTGTTTCTTATCTCTACTTGTTTAAATAGTGAAACAAATCCACACATGGCTGACTGGGACTTCCAAAGGACTATTAGTTAGAAGAGAATCGCCAACAGTATCCAAGAGAGAAACTAACTGCAGACAAACATATTCAACAGTATTTAATGCAACATACACTTGTAAAACAACATAACACATAACAGAACTTGCTGAGGGTTTTTTCTTACACTTTATCTCAGCATTCCTTCAATAAGCTTTAAACCCTGAATAATATTAGAGTGCAGGCAATTTTAATACTAAAGGAAAAAAAAACCCACAACCTTTTATCATTTTATAAGTACTGATGCAATGGACAGCAATTACCCTTTCAAATCATCACTGCTAACTTGAGCTCTTTGGAGATGTGAAACAACTGAATGAGAATGCACAATTAGGGTTTGTTTGTTTGTTTGTTTGTTTTTTAAGATCCAACTCAAAGCATGGTTGTGACTCTTGAAGATGTTGAGTTCTTTTTTGATGATCCAGCCAAAGAAACACCTACTTAAGTTCAAAGACGCAAGTGGCCAAATCCACACAAACAGGAGCACTCATGTGCTTAACACAGATTTTGGCAAGTACTGGGCAGATTAGGGAGATGGGGCTTGGCACTCAGCAACATCAAGGCATGAGACAGTACAAATCAGGAAACAGGAAGGGTATTTAAAGCTAAAGAGATACTGAAAGCACCAGAGCCGGAGAGCAGGCATTAAACACCAGCAGAATTCAGCTATTGTTACTCTACGCAAAGCATTATGCTTGTTTAAAACACCCAGAGTATCTCTTTGTAAGTGAGAAAAAAAAAATAATGAAGAAAATACATCAACATTTTGGAAATCCTCTCTCCTATGAACTTGAACAACTAATATGCTTCTACTCCTTTTAAATTCCACACAAATCTAATGTTTTCCTTATCAGTACAAAGAAACGGGCTATAATTAGAAACTTGCTGAGATAACTTGTCCCATCTGACCAAGGCTGCATAGGCACTGTCGCCTTATCAATAAAGAAATCCTCAGCCACCTCCTCCATCTCTGGTCAAGAAGACAGAGGACAATGCATGTTTCTCACTGGAATTTTGCTCTATATTTCAACCAGTCATGCAGTTTTCCCACAGAAGCACATAGCGTGGCTTTCTGCATGACCCAAGTGTGACCCTAAAGCTGGGGCCTCCATGAGTTCAGGTCCAAAATCCTAGAGAGAACCTCAACCACAGTTTTCAAGGTCCTACAACATGACCAAATTAAAACATTGGGTGCTGTGTGCCTGTTCACAAACCAGACTACGCAAATTCTGTTTATTTCACTGAGGGCTATTTCTGCTCTAAGATTTCAAAATATCCGGCTGTTTCAGTATTTCAGGGGCTGTTTCTCACACCAGAATACAGCTTTCACATCTGTACGCTCCCTTCCTGTAAGCTTTGCTTCTAGCTTGATTTGGAATGATTTTAGCACAAGCTTTTGAAAAGACACAGAGAAATTTCAATCTGTAAGGCAGAGGTCTCAGAAAATTATGTCCTTGCAAGAGCAGATGGGCTTGTGGTTGATGCTACAGTGCATGGTTTACAGGGGGGAATCATTACTGTAAGCTTTACCCTAGGGAGGTTCACACTGAGCATTTATTTGAATACTATACATCATCCTGGCTGCTAAAGGAACACACTGGAGAACATACAGAAAAAAAAGTTGCTTCAGTTTTAATGTACCAAAACACCTAGATTGCATCTAAATAATGATGAGTAATAACCTTTTATCAGCTGAGGAACTCTAAATATTATATGTAAAGCAATAATCACAGCAGTAATCATAATCATAAAAAGTTTCTAGAATTTTTGATAGGTATGCAAAAGAAATTTGTACATAGTCATACTCTTTTAAAATTCAAATGCCCATCATTAAATGCATTATCGTTGTCATTTAAAGTAAAAGAGATGCTCCTTTCCAAGTCAGCAAAGCTTTCAAACTACATAAAAAAGCTGTTCCTAGCATCAGCTTCTGCAAAGCTTGAGACCAAATGATCAGTTCAAAGCTCAGTAACTGCTGCAAAACGCTACCACAAAATGAATTACTTGCGTCAGCACATCAGCTTTCCTACCTTCCTACCTCAGCCTCTGTTCCAATGTCCAGCTCCAAAAAGACAAAGGAAACTGCTAAGACCAATACCCTGAAATGGGACCAGCAAAGCTCTGGTTTGTTTGGCAGCAGGAAGCGCATCTCTGCTTTTTAATCCGGTCTCTTTTAAATCAGGAAGGCTCCAAAATCTACTAAAGAACTGGAGGGAAAACTCATGAAAGCCACCAGTGCCTTTGTACTGCGTGGACTTCGTTATAGAAAAATTTTCCTTTCAAAGGGAAAGTCCTAAGCTTCTTTCCACAAATCACCATCCCAAAACATCACTTGTGATTTCAACGGCCTTCCAGTCGCACTATTTAATGGAAATCCTAGCTTTTGCCTCAGAATTATGTAACTCCGTTCCTGCATTTGGTGCTAATCCAAAACCAGGCTGATTCACAGGTTTAAATTTTCAGGTCCTTTCAGTAAATCTTACAGGTTTTAAAAAGTTACATATATAACAGTGTTGCTGTAAGTAGGAAAAAATGTAGTGCATTTCCAAGCAAATATTTATAAATAGGACTTAGAGAAAAAAAAAAAATCTACCTACTTAAAAAATGCTTGAACTAGTGTAAGGCTAGCAAAGAGAATATTTCCATGAGATCTGGGTGGAACTACATTAAAAGACACTGTGTTCAGCATCAGAAAACCTAGTTGTGTTTTTTATAAGCATCATAAGGTGGGAAAAAAAGCTCTTTCCCACAGTTGATGCTGCAGCTGAAAGGCCATTGTTGATTTACTTTGATGCAATTTTTTACAAAACATTGCTTAGAATAGTTCTCATAATTCAGAGGAAGAGTTAAGATGGCCAATATATCTTCTTATAAATACTTCTATTCAAGATGTAGCCATGACTAAAGCAAGTATAATTAATTTTTTTAAACATACTGGAAAACTGAAAATAATTTATTAAAATAGTTACCAACATATGGTGCAATTTTTTACAAATGGTCCAGCACATCTGCCAGGGAAATGAGTTGTAGCTTACTAAAGTCTGATGATACAAGCTATCTGCCAAGAGATGAGCAGCAAATGTGGGAAAACAGTTTTTGAGTCAATACTGCAACGAGTTTCAACTTTAAAGGGTATACCGAATTAGGCAAAATGGGATCAACAAAGCCTTTGTAGCCTGGTGAAACTTCTCACTCTTTCAGAGGTTAGCTTCTGGCTGCTCCTGCAGTGTTCTTCTGTTGCTTCTCATTTGCCCTTCCAAAGCACTTTGCTGTTTGCTAACTACTCCAATTGTTTTTTATCTTCTCGTTATGCTAGTCAGCAATGCTTCTGTGTATCAAATAGCTTAAAGGGACATAAAAGTTTCTGTTAAGTCAAATAAAACCTGTAGCTCAAAATTAATTATCTAAAATCCCCCATTATATTTCGCTATTAATCCTTTTTTTTTATTTAAAACAAAAAAATTCAGTAAACAGCAAACTAAACAAAGAGCTGTTCCTCTTGCTTTTTCATAACTCAATATTGACAGCATGAATCAATATTCCCCACAGGCTACCAGTGCAAAAAACCCACATGATTTATATATAAATGCTGAATAAAAGGCTAAACAGCATATGTTTTTCATATCAGAGCTACGAGAGATTTTGTTTTGGTACTCTAAGTAAGAGTGTATTGCCCTTTCATCCTAGATTTTAAGTCAATGCCAAGCTGGCAGTGCACCAAGGGAGAAGATCTTCTGAGAAAGGAGGCTGAACTTCTGCCAGTTGTATCCTTCCCCTTGTGTATCCTGCTGCTTCAATGCAGCGAGAGGCCTGGGAAATGGGGCTACGATCCTGGTGGCACCGCAGTGGAAATGGCAAAGGAGCCCAAACCTGCTGGCTCCTTCCAGGAACACTGGGAAGCAAATGGACTGTTTCTCACAGGGTGAGACACTTGGGCTCCCTTCCTACCATGGTCATTAATCTCTTCCCATGAGCCGGCACAGGACTAAACCAACAAGAAGAACCAACCGCAAGACAACAAGGAGGTGGTTGGTGCATCCCACTTGGTCAACTGCTGTTTCTGGGAAGGTGCAATCTCAGCCCCATGTTGCGACATCACCGTGATCACCATTTGACAAAAAACAGTAGTGCACCTGAATCTCTGACCCAGGGTGCTTCCCTCCAGCTATGGAAAACAGAGGGGAAAGAAAAGTTTTCTTTCACACACATTATGGTCCACATATCCTAGTAAAGTATATGCTAGCTTGTCTATATACACGTATTTCTTATAAGTACAGCCCTTTAGATTTTGGTTTGTGAGGATCCATAACCAGGTAAGAGGACAAGGAGCTGATGGACCTTCCATATACAGTTGTTTCAGGAGTTAGGCACTACAAAATGCATGCCTTATTGATCTATGCTCCAAATCTTGCATCAAAACAAAGCAAAAAATAGTACAAGCAAGACCCTAGCTTTAGAAAAGCAGCCAATAAACAGCATTTTCTTCCCCCTGGCACTAGCCAGATGCAAGGGTGCACACAAAGACTACAGCATAATACGAAAGTCTGACCCTGAACGCACCTGCTCAAATACATGGAAAGGCTCCATGGACATGTTGGCAGAGCCAACAGCAGCATTAAAGCTACTTGTTTTTCCTCACTTGCTTTCTGCACCTTTTCTACTTCCACTTAGTGAAAATTGCGTGGTTAACAAATCTAAGGCTTGCATTACAGTAGCAGACAGGAATTATCCACACCTCCCACTACGAAGGTAATTTAAAAAAATACTAAATTTCTTGATAAGTAAGGGAAAAAAAATCACTGATGACTCTAGTTAAAAGTAAATATATGCAATGGAAAAAAACAGGAAAAACAAGGTAACACAACAAATTAGAAAAACTAATGTAGTTAAATCAATGCTGCCACAGTCCTATGCAAAGGAATCTCAGCAGCAGACGCTGTTGTGACCACTTTCCTCTTGTGAGCTGTCTGTGTTCTGCCCACAAGCCTCCTTACAGAAAGCAGCACTTCCTTTCTGTCTGTCTAGGATCCTTCCAAGTTGAAAATCAGTGCCTGACAGTTTTCAATAATGTAGGTTATTCTAACCATGCTTGTTGTTCCTCTGTTTCAAATCATGGTTTGCTCTGTCAAGTAATCCTAAAACAAACAAAAAAGGCCAGATCTCTGCTACTGAGTATGTTCCAGATATGCAAACTTAACCCTCTCCATTACCTGTACATTCATCTGGGCATTTGCTTACTCATGCAAAACTATCCTAAGGTTCAGATCCCCAGTTTCTGCCACAGGCTTGCTATCTGCTATCAGCATCCCCTTCCACAGCAAACAGGGCTTCCAGCAAGCAGAGATGAATCTGTGGGGAAAAGTTACCATTTTTGCTTCTCTATCAGTGCCCTGAAACATTTGCAGAAGCTTCAGCTGTATTCCTGTAATAATACTGTACACTCCAATAAATAAGAAATATTTGGTGAATGCAAGCGTGACGGGCAACTTGCAGAAGCGCACCATGCAGCTTCCACTGACACTCTGCCGAGATGGGCACTTGAAATCGTGGATCCAATATTGTGTATCACAGAAACATGTTCCTCCTATCTACTCTTCATCAAGGCTGTGGGGTCCACAGTTAATTAACAGGCGGTGTCCTGCCACACTTCTCTACTGCAGTCACACTTACCAGATGTGCTGCTTGTTGGTTTTAGCTGTTATTCCCAAGGAAATCAGCTAGAAAACACCAACAGAGCAAATAATAACCTGTGACTGTAATGTGTGTAATGTGTACACAATATTAATTTCAGTGAACGAGCTTCATGTATTTGTGGAGAAAAACATGCACTAATCACCTCTTAAAAAAAAAAAAAAAAGCCTTACAGAAGTTCCAACTTTAAAGGGCATAGATAAAGGACAGATTTATCCTTCCATAATGCTGAGTGGGTGGAAAATGCTGTACATGCTTTCAACAGAAAACGTCCAGCCCTTCCGAATTAGGGAAGTAGATTGGTAAATGGAAAGCATCAGCTTTATGTGCCATCAGATGGCTCTGGTTGGATGGACACCCCCTCAGCTGATGACAGGCTTTTGGCTGCTCCGTCTGTTTTCCAACTGCGTTCCCTACTGATAAGAGAGAGGACAAAGCGACGCAGATGAGATGAATATAGCCTCCTCAAATCATCAACAGGTCTTTGTTACCTGGAGACAAGACCTATCATTTCCCTGATAGCACAATAACATAGGTGCAAGGGGGAAAAGCTCATTGAAAGTATAATTCTATAAATCGTTGTGATTTATGCTAAAATAAGTGACTGACAGCTCCTCTGAGGTTCTCTTTAGATTTAATGGGCTCCTCACAGACACAGCTTTTTGAATTTCACAGATGCCTGTAGCCAGCCCTGGTACTGGCAACTGTCTCCTGCTGTAGGAGGATGAGCTGAAACAGATGTACACTTTCAGCAACGGGAGAAATCAGCATCACCTTTGATTCTAAAAGTTTTGTCTTTGCCTGCCTTTATTAACCAATATGCTGAAAATTAACGGGTGTGTCAGCAGCACAAACTGTAAATTATATATAAAAAGAGTTAACATTACACAAACTCTTATTCAATGGTGAAACACAGACTCGCGGATATGGAAATATGTAAGGCTGGTGTGATTTCAGTGCCTATCATTTCTACTTGTGCGTATTATTGACATGTGCGATGGTATGAAATGTTACCAAACCTCAGGGACTGTTTCCACCTCATACGTATTTACGTATGTACATGCATATATAAGCTAGCATCTGATGTGCTAATACTTTTCTTCTTTGCATAAATTCTTTATTGTTTTTACAAAGAAATCTCCCATTGCTTAATATTAATATAATGCTGCATATATAAAACAATGCTCAAAAGGATCACTCAACCTGAGCTCAAATCTGGTGGATTTCCCATATAATATAACACTAGAACATATAGGTACTATCCAGTTATTGAACAAATTGCTGTAAGTCTCAGCTGCCCTCTGGAGAAAACCACAAGGGGTTAGAAAATGCCAAGTATGGTTCCTGTTCATTTTTTAAATTAATATGCGAGTTACGTTCTAGAATTTTAAACTGTAGGCATTTCTTTCTGCCAATATAGTATTGCTATAAAGTTTAAAAGCAGCAGCAGACATTTTTACACTCAAACAGGTACCAAAGAGTTACTGGAAGTGTGTGCAAACAGAAACAATACAGAAGTTCAAATTTTCAAATATTTATGCACATATTTACCTTCAAGAACAAACAGTCCTACAACATGAGGACTGGGGCACAAAACATCAGCATTACTACTAGAAAACAGTTGTGCCGTCTAGGCTTCCCTCCCTATTATTATATATATTGTAGTAACTTCCTGAAAATCCAGGACCCCATTTCTAAAATAAAGAGGGAGGATCAACTGACCGTCCAGTGACTCAGCCTAGCCAAGCCTTCAGTGGAGAACTTCAGGACCCCCGTGGAGCCACTATTACTTCCAGAGTGTAACCCCTGCCCAGCGAGCCCCTAGCTCCAGGCATGCAGCACAAGCCTCTGCCACAAATAAAACCTGGCACATGGTTTGCAGGAACAGAGGAACTTTGAACACCCAGGTAAAACACTACGCTAGCTTTAGGGAATGCATTTGCTACATGCCAATCATTTTGACATAGTCCTGAACAGCAATATCAGAAACTATAGCAGCTGCACAGACTTAGATACTTGTAATTTTAGATTTCTATGTGAATGGTTGAGTAGACAGCAATTCCTTCAGAGCAACTCATCTCAGTTAGATGTGTGGCTTCCAGCTCCAAGCGGCCACACTTACACTGTCATTGAAACGCTCTGTAAACGTATCTGGTGTGAAAGTCAGCCACTTTCTCTATATACCTGTCAGAAACTCTTTGTGGAGAAGGCAATTGTGTTTTAGTTAGCATGACAGCTTCTGCAGTGGATTATGCTCTTGTAAATGGCATTAATGCCCAACTGCACTTTTAAGTATGGTTCAACATGCTGCTTTGACCTACATATTTAGGCCATAATTACCCATTTCTTATCTAGGCACTGCTGCCACCCAGATCACCACTTCTCCCTGAGCAGGAACAAAGATGGGTCTCCTGAGTTATTGTAATTTGTGGCAGGACCTTTTATCTGCACACTGCTAGTTATCCATTTTTTGTCACTAATTATGTACTCAGAGCATTACCATTTTGCAACAGCCATCGAAGACAAGGTGTTTGCTACATAGTCCAGATGTTGGCCAAGCACACAAGCTACCGCAGTGCTGGGTTGAAGCAGATCACGTACTGAAGGGCAGAGTCTTCCTGCGCAGCTTTATACCACAGTACTGCAAAGCAAATCAGAGGCACCTTACTTCTTTCCTATGAGCCATCTTGTGTTTTCTGCAGAGAAACAGCATTTGCCCAGGACCCAGAAAGGGACTCCTTCAGGTTTTGGAAAGTTAAAAGCATCCCTGAGTCATTCGGTCACAAGTTGTCCAGCTGTGCTGTGGCTCTCAAATTCATCATGTCTGAGGGGACTCCTAAAGCACCCACCACCTACAGAACTCCTTAACCCCTACTCTGTATCAAGAGGAATGAGATCATGCTGAGTACCCGTAAGGAAACACTTCTGAAAGGCCAAAACAACCCCACAGCTACTTCAAGCCATCTCTTAGCATCAGGAGAGGTGCTAGGATGGCTCAGTGGGGCAAAGGATCTGCTCCCCAAAGACAAAAATTTATTCTTGTGTCTTTTGTGAAGAAGCAGAACATTTTTTAATAGTCTCCAGCTTCTGTAAAAACATGCACTAATTAGCACACATATTAAAAACAAGCTCCTATACCTAATTATTCTGAAGAAATCCTGAAAACTAATTATTGGTTCTGGAATATTTTTTTTCCTTTTTGGAGCCAGATGGTGCCCTTCCTAAAATACCAAGGCTAGAGAATTATTTATGTGAGCTTTGACCATGTCTGAACAGCTCAGGGAATGATGTATGTTTTTAATGCCCTGATAGTGACAACAAGCCTTTTTACTTTAAATTAATGGGAAACAAATGTCGCACAGGGAAGATAAAAGTGACTTTCCAAAGTTTTAGTCATTAGAAGGTGCCTCTTTTAAGAGATCAGGGACCTTGCAGAAATGTCACTATTGGCTTGTCTGACAGAACGGAGGGATGCCACGGCATGTGTGTGACCTCCCAACATGTGTTGTATCAGTTGTGTGTGCATGGGGGGAACCAGTCGTATTTGGGATAACGTATCTAATTTTAGGTTGGTCTTAACTGGGTCTTGCAAAAATACAAATACAAAAGCAAAAAAACCCCAACCAACCAACAAAACACACTAAAAAAACCCCCAAACCAGTCTCATCACATATGCAAACATACAAACCCCAGAGTAACCCGTTGTACCCTCCAGCAAAGCAGCAGCTGCCTTTAGCTTCTCACAGGTACAAATCAGCTTTTTAGGCTGAATTGTTTTATTTAACTTTCTTATATGCTCTTCTTTTTCTTACATGCCTTTGCTATGCAAATTCAGTCTGAAAGATAGATGTTCACAGCCTAAACCAAACCACAGAAGAGTGAAGAGGCTGGGTTTTGAGACCTGATGCAGGCACCAGGTATAGCTTCCAGAGCAGGTCTTCAGCCTAGGCCCTGCTCACCAGCTGGTCTCCAGCTGTTCCTTCCTGTGAAGAGCAGGACGGCAACCTAAAGAGGGACCCACAGCTTCTGCACACAGGGACTGTGAACCTGGACCTACAGAAACAGTGCTCAAAATTATCTTTTTTAAAAGAAGTAAGTAACAGCCTAGAAATCTCAGACTTTGCACTTACAGATTGCTGTTCTCACCAGTGAATCTCAATGCACTTTCCCATTAATGTAACTGCTTTTATTTGTTCTAAAACAGCACAGGGAAGGTCAGCAGACATGCAACACCTTGCCCACCACAGTGAGGAGGGCTGCCAGCTGTGGCAGACGGGTAGAGAGAAGCGATGGACAGCTGGTACAAAGAAGCTTTGAATCGGGTGACAGACCACCAGGCTGCAGAGTTGTAAGAGGGCTTCTGCAGCACCATTCATGTTATACCCTTGGCGCTATCCTAAAGCACCATTTAGTAAGCATCATGCCTCTGCTTTGAGGCTGAAATACCAACAAGTCCCTGAAAGTAGCATCACACCTGAACCTGCCTTCTGTGCACCAACAGCTGCTCCAAGAATTATTTTTCCTCTCTGGATAGTCCATGTAAGTATCTGAAATTGGCTGCTGCAGTACTGAAATGAGTCCAACAGAAAATTAATACCCATCATAGCTATTTTTAAAAAGCCCTCAATATATACAGCACTCTACAGTCAAAACAAGGCACCTTAAATCAAGCTGAATGCATGTGAGTAGGTTTTCATTATCTAGATTTATCTTAGGTATACGCAATTTCTTTCTCATTAAATTGCAATATGATCAATTTTACATATAATAATATTAAAACATATTTTCTTCGCAAAATGACTAAAATGTGATAAAAGCCCACACAATACTTCCCTTGCCTTGATGTTTTGAAGAGAGTACCATATGGCTTGTCTGAATCCCTCAACAGAGATTTCCTGAATTCAAAACTAATTTGATTTGGCAGCTCCTTTTTTAGAAAATGTAAATTCTCATAACATATTTTAAATTACATTCTATCTAACAAAACATTGTTTTCTTGTCATAAGTATAAGCAAGCCTTTACATGTTTATCATTTTCATCATAAAAGTAAAATTTTCAGCTTTTAGAACTAGCAGTAGTATTATTTTCAAGCATAGTACGTCTGCACATTATTGATAAAGTAATATTTCACAGGTGCCTTCATTGCCTCCCCTATATCTCATGATATTAGGCACTTCAAAGATCTGCATATGTGGTAATCTCTTTTTTAAAGAGCTGTGCAATCTAAGTAAGAAATAAAAGGAGGAGAAGTGCCTTACTGAAAACCCTTTTCGTCTATGGAGAAGCTGCAGCACCAATCTCTCGTGATCGATGGAGGCCAGGCTGGCAGCATTTGGCAAGGTGGTTGCTTTGGGTTGGGTTCTCTGCTGCTACAGAACACCATCCTTCCTAGGACTTGTCTCATAGATCAACCAAGGTAAGAAAATCAACAACTAAAGGCTTTTCTGAATAAATCAGCTTATGGGGCCAAATGAAATGCAGTAAAATACTTGGGTTTTGTCCTGGATTTGGAACCAGGCTGAAATCACTTGTTTATTTCTCAAGATGGACACAATAACTACAACAGAAATTGCTATTTAGTTACACTTCATAGAACAAAGTAGTTTATCATCATAGGATGCCTCTGTACTTCTAAAAACAACTGTAACACAGTACAATACACCTTCTTTAGGGCTCTGTTACAGAGGCTTTTATTTTTACCTAAGGTAAAGAAAGCTCGCATTACACTACTGCTCATGGGTGCCCCCATAGGAAGCCAATGTGTTAAGAATTTGACGATTTCCATTACAGTCTCACAGGGAAATTGGAGATACTTTGTATCCAGAAGCATCATGAAGGCAGGGAGGGGAAAATTAAAAAAAAAAAAAAAAAAAGACTGTGGCCAGCAACGATCCTGTAGAGATGGCTCCCAGGAGGAGACAAGCTTCCATGGGAAACTCCATCAATTTTGTCTCCAGAGGACACACCAATGGGCATGAAGCCATGGAAAAAATAGTCATTGTTAGCTGTGCTCATTTACTCATTTACTTAGTTACCTCTCCACACCTCTATTTTCCATTGTTTCTGTGCAGAAGAGTAACTGGCACCAGCCATCAGGCAGGACAGATGTAGCTCTCGGGGAGGCAGGCACCCGGGAACATCAGTCCCAGGCTAATGGACAGATGGCAGGAAAGGAAGATTGATGAGAGCATCAACCCTTTCCCTGGTATATGAAGAAGTCATCCAGCTGAAATGATCCTTAACAGACAAGGTGAGCTATGATTGCAGACCCGTTTTTATATTCCCCAGATATTAAGGGACAAGATAGTGATATAAGTGGTATACTGTTCTAGCAGAAGTATCACTTCATTAAAGCTATTATTTGAAAAGCAGGAAAACAACAGGAAAAGAGGCCTTCAATCCCCAAACAGACACTCAATGAATTCAGAGGGTGCAGCAGATTTGCTGTATCAAGACACAATTCCTAACTAATCTTACAGAAGTAATTCTAATTAGGCAGGAAATGAAGAACGGTTCCTTTCAGGCTGGCTGAAAGAACAGTGGATTGATTTAAATCAAATCACTGATTTTAATCATGGATTTAAATCAACCAAGCAGGACACCTTGATTTAGCTCATCAACCTTAATCTTGTACTTTCCTAATGAAAGCTCATTCATTTTGTCAAGATAACGTGCGGAATTGTAAAAAGCACACACTTTATGTTAAAGTGGGTTACAATTTTTATTCTTACTCAACATTCATGACTTGAGACTACAAAGCTCAAGCTACCTAATTTTTTAATGGAGTTAAAAAGCATCACTCTTAGAAATCACTCAAATTTGAAAACTCACACACGAAGCACATTATAAATTATTTTAGAGATTGTTAGAAATCTAGGCCTTGATAAAGGATTTCTGCTTAGTTTTCTTCTTAAATTATTTAAGTAAAACACTGCAAACTTCCAACACTATAGACTTTAATCTATTTGTGTCAAAGGATATTAGAGCCCATAAAAGGTAATGCATTACTTTATTTAGGGTGGCTATCAGTAGTATGAAACTTGGTATTACTCAGCATTCTCTTTAAGAAAAAGTAAAAAGCTGTCAAGATACTATTGTAGCCTCCATTAATAAAAGAAAATGAGGAAAGTGTTGGTGCTAACATCACAACGCTGAACTATTCTGAGTACTTCAAATATGAGATTTAAATCCTGATTAGATGATACCCAGAGAAAAAAAGCTTCATTAAGTATTGTGGGGAAAAATAATCCAAAGGAAGTGTCAGCAGAAAGGACGAGGATACACACAGACAGTACTCTTGCTGGAAAAGACCCAGAGGTGACAGAAGAGCAGAGCAGATTTGATGTGTAGATAATGTGGCAGCATTGTAGGGAACAACAGTGTATTAATAAGAATGGAAAAAAGAGACATTAAAATGATTTAAGGGATGTTTCACAAGAGTGGGCTGACAGACACAAATCTGGTACACCCAAGCATTACTAGTGTACAGCTTTAGTGTTTTGTTCAATATTGTTTGCCTTTTTTCCTCTATTTAGTCTTGCCAGAGATAAAAGTTGTCAGAAAACACCCATTTTGTACCAACACACACCAAGACATACTTCTCCATATAAAACTCTCCAAACCAAATACTAAGTTACATGAGCTAAATACAAGGCAGAAGTGCACAAAGCTTGTAACTGAGTAGTATCTCATTGTAACTGTACGCACAATTCTGACAGTTTTTGTTAGGGAAAAGTTACTGATGAAAAATATCAACTCTTAATCCTTGTGAGCCACTATTTAAATCTCCACCAGAGTGCTACAGCTATGCCAATAATGAGCAATGAAAAAGTGGTGGCGCTTTATTCCTTAGCCCTGCCCTCCGTAGGCATTCAAAGCTGTGGACTCAAAGCAGTTTATTTCCATGTCGAAGTCTTATGTGCCTTTCCCTACACCCCTTGGCTCTGCAAAGCTTTGACAGAAAGACAGGGATAGAGCCCATCCCACATCATTTGGAGCCAAAGCAAAGCTAAACAAAACATACAATCCTCTCCCCATCCCCGCTCAAAAGATTAGGAACATTCGATTTGCTCTGCCATATTCTACCTCAGCAATCTCCAAGGATATTTTTTCCCCTTTTAGTGACAATGATTTTGAATAAGAAAATATTTACATTTGAATTTGAAACATTAAGATAACTTTGCAGTACTTTTCCTTACAAACTATGGGAATGAAAACCACAAAGTAGCAATCTGCTAACCAAGACAGATGCAGTGATTCTGCTATTCTTTTTTCTTTCGACACATGAAAGAAGAGAAGGACTTTTTAAACACCACTTAAAAGCACGCAAGTGATAAGAACAGTCAATCCAAAAGGAACATTCAGAAGAAAAAAAGACAAGCTAAACTGGGTAAATGATGATTTAAAAAAACCTTCCAGATTGTTGGCCTTCGGCATACACATGCCAGATGAATTAAAGCACAGCTTAAACCACAATGCAGAATTTTTTCTGCTTTAAGATTTGAAGCTTCAGCTATTTAGTTTTGTGTATTTGCTTGGGAGATAATTTTCTAAGGGCCAAGCTACATAGTCTATGCACTAGCGGGACTCTAGATAATTAAAGTTATCTACTTGCAGCTCCAAAAGGTTAATAGAAGAACACAGCTGTGGAATGATTTGTTGGGTGCCACGGCCTTAGAAAGTTGAAGATTATACAGACGTGCAAAAGAGAAGCTTTGCAACACCTTGAATAAGTCCATCTTCCACATAGCAACAGCACGTAACTGTACAAAAGAAACACTCTCCAACATCATGGGTGTGACGCAAGTTAAGAGTGAATTGGTGGCACCAGGAGAAAAAATAAACTGTATTAACTACTAACAGTGCTGGTATCTACGTCTCTAAGTGTCTTTTGCACATCACCTCCTTTCCCCTGCATCCCACTAGAATTAGATAGTCCAGTTTACACCAGGGACCAGACATATTATTGAATGCTGGATTTGTTTATGTCACCTTCCAAAGATACAAACTAAGTTCATGGAATTTGGTGTGGATTATTCAACCTTAGTTTTGTGTTCCAGCAGAGGGGACAGAAAAGCTCTCTAAATTTCAGCACTTCACTTTCTCCACCCATGCTTCACACCAGCCTCTATTAGAATAACGTGTTTCAACCACTGACAAGGTTGTCAGTGTCCCTGCCCATCTGCAGAACACAGGATGAGGGGCAGTGATGGGGGGTGGGAAGGAAGGGCCCACACAACCCTTGACAATCAAGAAAAGACCTGTTTGTTGGTGGGAGTTGAGCCTACACCAAGTCCATAGACTTTCTTTTCCATTCAACAGGACTTCCCCCTTTTTAGCCCGTGTTGGCTATGACCAAAGACTGCCTTGTCACTCAAATGTTTTTCAATAACTCCCAAAATGACAGCCATAATTTTACCTGGCACTGAAACAAGATGGATAATTTGGAAACCAGTGTCATGGTTTAAGCCATGCTAGCAATGTAATCACGACAGCCGATTGCTCACTGACTCACTCCCACCCTGAACAGCGAAGAGAATCAGAAGGGGAGAAAACTGTGGACTGAGATAAACAGAGTTCAGTAAAATAACTAAACAAGACTAATACAGTGCTACGACTAGTGCAAATACACATACAATGGAAATAGAATATAAATAAGAGATACTCAATGCAGTTCCTCATGAATTCCATCTGCACTGAGTAGCCAGTCCCAGGAAGCAGCACCCCGGTCCAGAGGGAGAGAGAAAAGAAAAAAAAAAAAAAGGCAGAAAGTCCCAAAGGCCTCTGCAAATGGCAGGACGGCAAAAGGCCAAACTAAAGAAAGTCCCAAACATAACTACCCCAAACAGGTGTCTGTCCTGGCCCCAACAGAGACCAGCCAGAAGATCCTGACTCTCCTTAAATACAAAGCACAATGCTAACGAGGTGGAATACTCTTATTGGGCAGCCTGGATGCCAGTGAAGCTCTGTCCCATCCATGCCCCCCTTCCTGGCTGCCTCACACCTGTGGGCAGAGCACTCAGAACCATTCTTAACTCACAGACCAGAGGAATTAAGAACATTAACTCTGTCCCAAATTGTTACCTCCTTGTTCTCAAACTAGATCCAAACAATGACGATGTCAGCTAAGATAAAGACGCATTACTAACTGCAGGAAGAAAATCAAATTGTTTTCAGTCAAACCAGCACAACCAGAAATTCGTAGCATTCAATGCCCTTACCAGGATCATTTTACTCCATGTAAAAATCCATTGTCAAATTCTTGATGATACAGCTTAAAAAAAGCCCCAGAAGGTAAGGCGGCACCAAAGCAGGAAGGTGGGCATGGAAATAAAGTTTCCAAAAAGAGTCTCCGAGTGAAGACACCAGAAGGTGTTACAGAAGAGTGCAGATGCAGGCACCACAGTGCCAAATAAGAGAGGACAAAAGCATTTTTATTCTTTGATGTCATTTATTCTCTGGTCACAAAGCTGCGGCGGCCGGGCCGCCGGTAGGGAGCCGGTCGCGCGTTCCTGCGACGCTGTTTGGCAGCATCTCGCACAACAGAGCCTGGATGGCTGGGGAAGTGATAGGTCATCCCTCTGGCATGTGGACCCGGTGCCATGCACGGTTGTTCTTGAGGTGGGTCCACCTCCATTGGTTCCACGCTGCTGTCAAGTGGACGATGAGCCATTGCCCCGATGCTGTGCCCTGGTACATGCACCTCCATGGGCTTCCTGTTGGCCTTTGGTGGGCTGGCAGGCCTGGGCCTCACACCGTGCCCCAGCAGATGGACGTGCCGGCGCACTGTGCTGCTGCCCCGTGTGCCCACAGCTGCGCACTGGACGACATCGGTCACATAAGTGCGGGCCATGGCTCTCATGGTGCGAGAGGAGATGTTCCTCTTCCTCCTCTGCTCCTTCGTCCTCTTCAGGCTCCCGTGAGGTGTCTTCGTCTTTGTTCGTCGCAGGAACCGTCTGTGTCCTGTCCCACGCCAAGGTGGGCAGCCATCCGCTCTGCTACTCGGGCTGCTCCCTGGCAGGCAGGCAGCCTGGGGCTCCACGCCGGTCTTCGGTGGGCTGAGAGTCAAACGCTCCATGGTGGCGATCAGAGAATCGAGGCTGATCGCGGTCGTGGCTCGAGGGGCGAAGCTGTTGTTCCTCCTCCTTCTCCGCCTCCGTTGCCTCCGCCGCCTCCTCCTCCGGTGACGTCTCTTGCCCCTTTGCCCTTGCGCGTAGCGGCTCTGCGGTGTCCCGGTCCAAGGTGGGCAGCCACCCAGCTGGCTGCTCTGGCTGCTCCCCGGCAGGCAGACCCGCTTGGGCTCCTCAGCATGGCACGGTGGGCCTATAGCCATGCGCTGCATGCCATCGACCAGAGAATCGATGTCGATGGCGCTTGTGGCCCGAGGGCTGATGCTGCTCCTCCCGGGAGCTGCCTCCCTCCTCTGTGCTCTTGGCACGCTGCTCTGTGGCGTCCCACCTGGAGGTGGGCAGCCACCCACATGGCTGCTCAGCTTCCTCTTCCTCCCAAGCATGCTTGGCGTCCGAGGGCCTCGCACTGGGGGCCAGCGGCACAGGCCCCTGCTTTTATAGGGCCGGAACAAAGGGCAGTGAGGTGAGCGCTGACAGCACGAGGCCACTGTGATGGCCATTGTGACTGTGGTGGATGGGTGTGGTCATGGACTGAGGGTCTGGGCGTGGGGGCCTGTGGCCCGAAAGATGCCCAAATATAAGAGGAGGGTGGTGGGCTCTGAGGACCTGTTTCCTCGTGCTTGCTCCTACCTGCCGTGTTGCTTTCCCGAGAGAAAGGCTGCCTCTTGGGCACCGGGACTGCTCTCCACCTCCCCTCGTGAGCCCTGGGCTCCAGCCCCTCCTCATCCCCTGCCTGGGATCCCTTCAATGAGATGGTGGCAAGGAAGTTCCAGGAGAGTTCGGCGTCCTCAGTGCCACCCCATTGATATTAAAAGCCAAGTATTTCAAATCTGTATGTCCTTGCATCCATGACTGCTCAAGCCATAGAGCACACTGCAGCATCCTCTTCCATTCTGTTTTCAAACTAATTCTCTTAAGCACCAGTCAGGTTTTTTGCAAAGCAGGGAGAAAGACTTTATGTAAGCCAAATATCTTCATTTGAAAGAATTACTGCGAGGAAAATTTTATATCATATATCTAGAGTAACAAGTGGAATATCAACAGAAGGCTACATCCAATGAACGAGTATTACAGAAAGAAAGGACTTTGCCTAAAGATCTTAACAGGGAACAAGGACACTCACATTCTCATTCTGCCATGAAAAAATGAATCACTGTGCATGCAGCACTTCAGGCAAAATGCTTTCAAACATTTTTTAAACCAACTATGTAGTATTTTGTGATTAAATAATAAAACGGTCTATTAAAAATCATTACTCTGTTAGTACAGCAAAATAATCTAACACTTGATTACTGATATACATGCAGTTCTGGTTTCCATTAAATATTTAGTTTTAAACTTTGCTATGTTAAACACTGAGTTTGTATACTCAATAAATGATGACAAAGTATTCTGAACTAAAGGCAAATACTTGAATTTCATTAATGTGAAATAATTACTCTATTTTCTGTATTATTAGAGTTTCAGTATGAAGGTCACAATAAAACCAACTCATAACAAACTATGCGTAAAGAGTCCCAAGTTAACATACAGAAAACAACATATCCCCAAAATTAAAAGCTTAGCAGTAGTAGTAGAATGGTGACACCCACAGTGAGCCACAAAAGTGGAAGAGCAATTAAAAAATGAAAATAAAAGTAGTCTTGTGTGAGAAGTAATGTGTTAATAGAGTTAGGCAAATGGTGAAACTCCTCAACAGGGAATCTCTTTGCCACATTTAAGAAAATAACTTTTTAATTGCTGTGCATGAAGAGTTTGCTACAGGTCAGTACGTCTACCTAATGTAGTCACCTTTGAGGTCTGTCTGCTTTTCACTGCACACAATTTAGATCCTGTGCATTTCATTTGCGAGAGTTTCCACTTAGGAGAACAGCTTCTACACAGCTGTCTAGGCTTGTGTAAGTGCACATCGATGGTCAAGTGAAAATTAAAAACAGACAAAAACCAAACAAAAAGCCCCCCAACAAATCCTAAGTATTTTACAATAAGAAGTTTAGGTGAACCAAGACGCACAACCAATTCTAATTTACAGTGAGAGTATTTCTAAAATACAGCTGAAAACTCTGCCTGTATATGGTTATTTGTTTGCATTTTTCAAGTGTATCCCTATCTAAGCCAGGTGCCCAAGTTGGAAGATGGAAGTTGGACTGCAGTTTTCTCATCCACCATTCTTTTCAGATGTATATAGTCCACTTAGATATATTTATTCATTATTGAGTCTTGGTTTTACCTACAGATGATGAAGAAGATTGGATCTTGAAGATCAAAACGAACTCTAAAACAGGTCGCTTTTAAAATATATCTACCTAAACTTATACAATAAATAATTTGCTAGTGTCCACACAATTTGGCACCAAAAAACCCGTGATAAATAAATACATCTTTTGCCCAAAGGTTCCTCCTGCCTTCACATCAAGTTTTATCCAATCCTTTGTTACTCAATCATAGCTTCGGCTGATCTGTATTTGCACTCAGGGGATATGTACTACAGAAATAGCTGCCATGAAAGATGCTATTTAATCTAGCTTCCATGGATATTGCAAAATGGTATAAGGAAATAGTATAAAAACTCACCAGTTTCCCCAGAAAAATCTGAAACTGGTCTGATAGTGACAATTCTGCATGACTTTTCCAGGATTTTAAGACAAAGCAACACTATATATCTGGAGAATAAATAAACTGAAAAGACATAATTTTTCTAGTAATTCTTTAAGTCATACTATATGTATTGTAAGTTGAAATACAAATTATTTATCAGATTATAACCTCTATCTTTAATCGCAGTAAGGAAAAACAACATTATAATTTGGTGCTGAACTTCGAAAACAAAAAGCCATTTTCTTTTTTGGGAAAACAAAATAGATTTTTGTTTTCAGCTCATTCTTAATGAAATGTGAGGTGGGAAGAAGCAACTTTAAACTGCTGCTTCTAAGTGCCACTTGTAGGCATGGCTACTTAAAAAATTAAACCCATAATAAATGTTATTACAAACGCAATTTCAGGTCTCCTATGTATTAACTTCATGTTCTAAACACAATTTAATTTGACTGACCTGCTTGTCACAAACTTATGGAAAGCAAGATTTCAAAACATTTCCACTATAGCACATCGATCAGGTCTTCTAACAACTTAATGCTATTCTACTTATACATAAAATCACTGTGTGCAAATATCAGAATTACTTCTCTTCAGTTGCTTTTATATTTTCTGTTCCAAGATTATGTGACAGTAAAAAGGAGTCAGCAGAGTAAGTATTAAAACACACATATAGTCTACTTGATTTTATAGACATGTCAGCATATTTTTTATCCATTATTACAGATTCATAATTTTTCATACTGCTTAGATAAAAGGTACTACAATTTGTCTCTGCATTTCAAATGTTGGTGTTGTTAGGGCTCTTATTATAGCAGCACGAAGCAATCTGAAGACTCAGCCTTCACTGTACCAGGTGCTACACATCTCTGGATGCAGACTGACACAAACATCTTGTCATACATGCAAATGGCAGAAGGAAAAGATTAAAGGTAAAACATTTCTTCTTCCCTCTCTCCTCCCCATTTCCCACACCCTCCCTACCCTTAAAGCAGCCAGGGATCAGGATCCAAAGACCAGATGCCAACTTGGTTTCAAATTGTGGAGCTGGGAACGGCACAGTGTGTGCCACTGCTACTGGCCTTATGGGTTTGCCAAGAGACCTCACATCACATACGCATCATTGCAGAATAGGTCACATTGCTTCTCACAAACAGTCTCATCTGCAGATAGTAAGTGGGAAACTTCACTCTTTAAGGTTTTCCTCAAGTCAAGGCATGAAATTGTGCAAAAGAACAGACCTGCCTGTTAGAAAGGGGCAGCGACTGAAATTACCTTATCCAATTCAAAGTAACTCAGGAATTCAATTTTGCATATGCCAGTTGTGTGGTGCCTTGGTTGGTTTGTTTAAAATGGCAAAAAGGCATTTTGAGGGAGAAGGGAAGGGGCAAGAGGCAAGAACAGATTTCTGCTTAGGGACAGCACATTTCACAGATTCAAGGGATCTGAAAACCCATTACACCCAGTGCTTGCAGCCACAAGCTCTGCGACAGCACAGAGGCTGGCTTTGGAGGAGTCCAGTCAGACAAAATTAAGACTAAGAGCAATAGCTACTTCATGCTTCTCTAAGTATGGCTTGCACAAATGACGCCTCCTTGCAAGGTTTCCTGTTAGCAAACCCCCATTGATGCCACCACCACGGGTGCTGAAAAATGAAGCGTTATGAAGGATTCAGTCTGCATCCCTTGGTGCAGGATCATCAGCTGTAAGCAAGTGATTCAATAGAACACACAGTGATATGTACTGTTCTGCTCTGCAGGTCTGAACATTTAACACAGGTATCCACACTACTTGTAAGTCACATGCCTCTCAACTTTATGCTTTCCACCTGAAAAGTGTACAAAAAGGAAGCACAGCTGATCAAGCTGTTCCTAGACAAAAACTTTTTTTTTTTTAATAGAGAGGAACATGTAAAAATAGCAGAAACTACACAACACCAAGCCTTAATAAGCCACAGTTAATAATTAACAAAGAACATTTATAAATCAGACTCCTCCTCTAAAACATTAACTCAATCAGAAATATATCTCTGTATGAGCATGTCAGCACAGCCTTTAACATAAATTCAGAGTCGGTATTGCTTTTTGGATGATCAAAGTGAGATATAATGGAGGAATCTGATTTAATGAAGTTGCCCCTCAATCACACTCTAAGATATCCAGCTCAGCATCCCAAGGTTAAGCACAGTCAATTGCATAGCTACTTATTATTATGCCTCTACAGAACATAACAGCTCCCAAAATTCAGTTTCATGGACAAGTAAAATTTTGCAAACCATAGAGTCTTCTATTAATTATATTAAAATTACAAATTAATATATTTAGAGACAGAAAAAAAAAATACCAAATCCATTCCAGCTCATCAAATTCAAAGTTGCAAGTTGTGAACAAATACATCATTCTTTTTTACTATCTGAAGATATCTTGAGTTACTAGAGGGGCAGAAAATTGAACTCTTCTACACATTTAGAAACTACATTTTTTGGAATCAAAATCTTTGAACCAGGGTTTGTAATAAGATATTTAAACTATATTTTAATTTTCGTTCTGGAGTTCTTCAGCTTGCTCCAGGGACTTAGACATCTCAGAAAATAAGACAATTGGAGCCTGCTGAAGAGCGTGGGCCCTTCAGGGTACATAAAGCATTTTCCCTAGATTTTGAAAGGTTTGCCAGGTAACTCCCCACCCACAGCAGGATTCACAAGACAAGTTGTTGATAGTTACAATCCCCACACTTTTTTCATTCTTCTTTTTTTTCCTGCTCAGTCACAGAGAATTGTAGAGTGCCAGGTGCTCTCTCCTTGTGCACATAAAAATAAAAGCTCAGCCTGCATTTCCCCAGCTAAAAAACTAACCTGAATTGGACTCATTTCCATCTGGAAGGAACACATGACAGGACATTACAGGGGAAAAATCTCCACAGGGGACTCATTAAAGACCCAATCCACGTGCTTTTTCACTAATGTCAGTCTCCCTGCATGATCTCGCTGCACGCTAAAAATGGAATGTTACAAAGGTAAGCTGTATAAATATACATTTTTTTTTTTGCTGTTAAACATGCCGGAGGTCCCCTATGTCATATTAAACAGTCTTACAGTCTGAGGCTCATCACAAAATTTTTAAAAGGAACAAAGTAATAAAGTATTTCTTTATTCCCACTTAGCTGTATTTGTTGTCGTGTCTGCTAGGGGGTCCATTCATGCTTCCAGGGCTCCTTTGGTTTCCTACTCATTGTTCGCAGGCCTAACATGCTCACAGTAATGAGCCCTGAAAAGCTAGCTCTTGCCAAGTACAGAAGCAGCTCTCCTAGTTCTTCTCATGTGAATCACTTGGAACTTCATTTGACACTGAGGTTTTTGCAAGACGTGGGAGCACGAAGAAGCATGAGCAGAAAGTGAATCAAAGATACAACTTTAGGATCAGCCAGCTCTGGGTGGATACTTACCCACTGTGCACCTGGCAGTACTACAGAATCACAGACTCAGACAAGTCTGGGTTGAAGGGGGCTTTGGAAATCATCTAACCCAACCTTCTATTAAAAAGAGGGCATGAATCAGGTTATTTATGGCTCTGTCAAGCCAATTATTAAATATTTACAGTGAAATACTACATTTTTATCTAATTCTTATTTTCAAATTAGGTAACAAGTATAAGAAGAATGGTCAAATACCAGATAGGTATTGACTTCCATGGAGGCCTTTCATCCTGATCAATTTCCATTTATGAAGTCTTTTCAGTCAAGGAATGACAACTTCTAAACATAACTTCAAAACAGAAATTAAAAGTAATGTTAAAAAGTTGCTTCAAAACCACCCAATATACTCCTGCTCCAAGGCTTTATAATGACAATATCAATAAAAACACAGCTTTGCAGACTTGAGCAAAACCTCCCAGCAGTTCTGTATTCCAGGTGCCATTTAGTGCAAAACCGAAGCCACCACATCGTTTTCAAGGTGGACACAGAAAGAATCAGCTAAGCTGTTTTATAATTATTGTGAGACAGTTTAGATGGTACTCGAATACCTCCTTCGTGTTAGACCTTAGGTCTACCTAAAGCTTGCTGAGATCAATCAACTTCAATGAGTGTTGGATCAGATTCACACCCGAGAATTAAAGCAATTTAATTAAGGCTTTGTCAATTTCAAAGTTTGTTCAAGACGCAGTTGGCCATTAACTGAAGAGGCCAGGTTCTTCTCTTAAACTTGTAAAGCTCTCCCTCCAGGACTAGAACAAACATTTTACGTCCTTAATCTACAGTTAATGTTAATCTGTTTAAACAATTTCCTAATCAGCTAGGATGTGCAGGATATCGATGAGAATGAAAGCAAAATATGGCCTCGATTAACTCATGGACAAGTTAACTTTTCCTCTGAATCCTGGGACACTAGAAAAAGAACAGTTGGGAGAAGTAGGAAAATTTGTCTCCTGAAGACTACAGAAAGATCTGAAACACCCTCTGAGCAGAACAAATAACTACGGGAAAGGCACTTGGAAAGAGAATTCCAATCAAGTATCAATTCCAATCAAGACTGGAAGGCTCAAAGAGTGGTTCCATTAAGAAACTCTATGTCCGATTAATACCACAGGGAAGAAAGATCTTCTGAATGTCACTTGTGTTAAAAGGAGTATTTTAATATAAAAAAAAAAAAAAAAAAAAAAAAAAAAAAGAGACAAGAAAGAAATGTGACTTCAAGTTGTGAAAGAAGGCTTTTTTTTCCACTGAACTCTGCACCTGATTGCTAAAATAGGTGCTATTTGCACTTTAAGTAGCCATCTCTACAGTCTATGGATTTTATCAAAGACTCTTAGTAGGGAATCAGGATCACCATCTACTTGCTAGGAAGAATTATGCCAGATGTGAAAGAGATACGCCTGGACTGCCAGTCTCCAAAACACATGAGCAAAAGCTGGGAGAGCACTTCATCTGCTGAGGCTGTCATTAACTATTCTGAAGTTGATGCTAGGAAGCAAGAGAAATAGACTCTTAAGCCAAAAGATGAAGTCAAGAACTTAACACTTGATCATGAAAGAAATCATTATCTTGCCAATATACAGACAGGATGCAATCTATACCTTCAAGAAATGCCTCACTTGATAAATATCATAACCTATCACTAGCCATGGCATTTATTACGCTAAGAAATAGCATTTCTTGTAACATGATCTGAAGCAAATCAAATGAAACACATCTCCAAAATAATTATGAGGAAAAAAAAATGCTGATTTACTCTTTAATTAATGTCACTCTTGAGGCAATCTGAAATTTGCTGGTTTTGTGACTCAAGGTTCCTTCCATAAAGACCACTGCAACAGGCAAATATGAATATAGCATCAGCAAGAAAAATATCCTTAAAAAAAAATGAGGAAGCAGAAGCAGCTGGATAATGAGAAGTTAGATGACAAAAAATGTAATGGTGAATTTTTAATTGAATATGATTTGATACCAAGCAGTAGCAAAATGAACAAGTCCCATGAAAAAATGTTTCATGCTATAAAACAAAATTTCAAAGAACACTGAAAAAACTTAAGAACTCTGATTTCTTCTGGCTCTGTTAAATCACTAAATACTTTGAGTATCTTAAGCTTCCTAATGTGTAAAGAGACTTTTGGGTACTATAAGACATTACAAAATTCTGCTTTGTTTTGTTTTTAAATTATTGAGACCAACATCTTTTGTGTATCTGTCAAAAATGTGGTTTAGTGATGTGGGTTTTGTCAAGGTTGTTTGCGTGTTTAGCAATGTCAAAATCCTCTTTTTTATTAGCATGCAAATTAATCCTGATTCATGAACAGTCCTTCTTGAGCTGTACAAGTTGCATCTACCAGTGTCAAGCATACACAAAATCTACAACAAAAATACAGCTGAAACACACCATCACTCTTGCCTTTTATATTCATGATGCAAAATTGCTGTTTCAGCTCCTCAACAACTACTTTAAACTACAACACCTACTTTTCTCACTTTAAAAGGTAAATATTGTCAGGGCTAAGTATGCATTTCGAAAAGTTCACTGATTTTTTTATATGCTGACATAAAGCTTACCAACTAATTTGTTATTAAAACACAGAGAGTCATGAACTCAAACTCAGGACATTTATCACACTATATTCTTGCAAGCCCCAACAGAACCCTCTACAGCTATTTTCTTACTCTGAGAAAATTAATAGAGCAGTAATCTCAGGTAAGACTTTCTCACCTAACTGTAATTACCTTCAATATGGGCTTTTATACCACTCTAGAATCACCTTTATGTTCAGATGAGAGAAAATGGCACTTCTAGGGAACTAATAATGAATAGTCTTCTTTAAGGTGAATCACGTCCTTTTTCTCTTTACTGCAAATACTATTTGGACAGCTGGCTCAGATGTACTCACCCCTAAGTGGTCAGATAAATTCCTATGACTACTGTACTCAAAACCCAACCAGCCAGACAGTCACTATAAAGTTCTCACTAGAAAGTGACTGTCAAATATACTGTGCATAAGCTTGCAGCTGCTCCCAGCCCTGCCTCAGGTGGTACCACTTACATACCCAAAGTCCTCCCTCCAGAGGTGGGGTACCCAGCAAACCCATGCTCCCCACTGCTCTGAGCCTACTCGTGCAGCAGACCTCCCCCTTAGCTGTGCAGTCAAGTGATGCTGGGCACCTGAGGAGGTCCACATACACAGAATACCAACACGGTATTATGGAGCCTGGATGACTGTCCACTTATTTACCAAGTTTTGGTTCGCATGCTTGTAAAAAAGCATCCTCATTTCTATCACATTGGTACAAATACGCTGGATTTTCTAGAGTCACTTGTCTGCAAGCTGCAATGCTGAATGTGCATTTTCAATATTCTGCAATTTTTGCCTACAACAAGTAAAGGTTTCTAGTAAAAATGCTGACATTAACTTGCGGCAAGTGCTATCAGTATCTTTAAAGTTATACAACTAGACAAAAAAAAAAAAAAAATTCCAAAATCACGTAATAGATCAGTGTTAAGAATACAGCTTTTCACAGATAATATAAGATGGATTTCTTTCCCCAAAGACCAGTAGTTATTTCACAGACACTGAGTACAGAAGATAACACTACACAGGCATTTCTGTGGTATTAAAACATTCAAAGTATTTAGAAGATGTAACAATATATAAAACTTTGTAATTGAGACATTCATATAGATCAATGCATATATATATATACTCTAGATATCTCAGTTAAAAAACCTATATAATTTCTGAAATATATTACTATTACCATAAAAAAGTTGGGTTTTTTTACTTCTTCAAATTAATTTAACAACAACAATTAATGACATGAATTTGCTGTTAGCAAATACCAAAGAAATGTCCTAGTGAACTGTCGTGACACTGCAGATTTGGCCCTGACAATAAGTAAATAATTGTTGTAAAATAAATAAGGAAAAAAAAAAAAATCAGTTCATAGTTTTAAGACTGCAACAATTAAGAACTTGTGAACAGCTGTTTTTTCAAAGGAAAGTCTGCTCCTGTGATAAAAATAGGATTAATAAAACAAGTCCTTTCTCCTATTCACTACTCTCCGACACAGGAAAAAAGATAATATCCTTTTTGTCTATATCTCACAGAAAGGACAGAGCTAGCTTCTGTTTTAAAATAAGAATCCCAATTTTTTCTCCCTTGTTCTGAAACCAAGTTTATCAAGGAACATTTTGGTGAGACTAGCAATTTCAACACAACTGTTGAATATTTACCTGCTTCTATCTACCACCCCAAGCAACAGTCATTCTCCACATACTTAGCATTCTAAGCTGCTACTCTTGTACAGAGCTGTTGACTCTGTGATTTCTTCATGATGATCTCTTCCTGACCTAAACTTCCTTTTCAATACACATGATTTTTCAGATTTCCTAGCATTTCTTCAAGAAAAGGTCACTTCAACTGATTATGACTAAGACTTTCAAAGTGGTGAAGAACTGAAGGAACTTGCTTTGAGTCATAGCCAAGAAACTTGTAGTTTCAATGTTTAAATGTGCTACCATCTCTCTCAGACTGATGTCTGATTGTAATAGATCCTTTTTTGTAGACAGTGCTAACAGAACACCTAAATATGTTTGTTTTGCTAGTGAATCAGTATTACTTGAGTCACCATCATTGGCCCTTCGGGAAAAGAAATTAAGTATCTGCATTATTTACTACCCAGCTATTTTGCCTCCTCAGAATACCAGGATTAGATATTTGGATGGATATCTATCTGCTCTACCAACCAGGGAAAGTAGCTGATATTTTCATTTTCTCACATATCTGCATGGAGTGACTGACTGTTGTCACTAGTATCAGTAACTTCATGAACTTTATTAACCAATATGTGGCCCTTCATAGGGAAAGATAAGCGCTGCCATTCTTTTTCTTTGGGGACATGACAAAAGTGACATGTAGGAATGATTGCCTTCTCCCTCCACCCTCCATACAAACATGGATAACTTATGTGGTACCATGTGTTGTTAACTGGGTTTAATTGATGGTAAATAATAATACTAACAGGATGAAAACGGATTTTACATACCCTGACCTATGTCTGTATTTTCTTCCTACAGCAAAAAGAAGCAACATTTGAATAAGATTATTTAAGCATAAGGTGTGCTGCCACCCAAGAATCAAAGCTGGAAAAAAGCAGACTTGGTGCAGATTATACGAACGTACTGATTAAGAGCGCTGGACAAGTCCTCTCTCCAGAGTTTTATTTCCTTCTGCTTTATACCTTCACAGTTGTTTTGTGGAAACTGTGTGTAAGTCAAGAGCAAACAGATCATTGTTATGACCATTGTATTGTACATCCCTTCTGCAGTATGAAAGCTGTTTCTGTAAGGTATGTGACAACAGACTGTAACATTTTAGGGCTGTGACTTTACTTTTGGCTGTCTTCCACAGCCTCATTCAGATTTTAAATTCAGTAGCTGAGGTGCAGCATAAAAGCAGTTTCTCCCAGAAGGGTTATATGCAGAGAGCAGAGTTGGCTCTTTCTTCTGTGTCTTGGACAAATCTCTTGAGTGCATGAGAAAAGATACTCACAAAGGTCAACAGACTGGGATACAGTGGGTATGCATAGGTTTTTAATTTTTATTGATAGATAACTGTTTCGTAGTCAATTCTTTATGGTCAACAAAATGAAACATTTTATTTCAAGATCACAATACATGCTCTTGAACACGAAACAAGAGCAAACAGATGGGAGGCTAACTGCCACTCCCCTGCCTTTCTATTCCAGTACCATGGGAAATGCATAACAAAGTCAGAAAAGATACGGTACTCTACAGAGACTTGGGACATGGTTGTCTTCTCTTAACATAACAACTCAAGACTAAAAGAAATTTAACTTTATGAGGCAATTTTAAAAAAAAAAAAAAAGTTTGGGGGCAATTTTAAGTGCACTGGTTGCTCCCCGAGAGATGCAAAAAAGCAAATTAAGAAAAAACCACATACTTACTAGCTCACTAATATGGGATCTGGTCAAAATTAATTTTCTGATGCAATAGGACTACTCAAGTGATCAATTCTCCAAGAGACAGCTGTCCAAAGGCCCTAAAAGTGTCCTGCTGAGCTCTATCTGGGAAGAGACAGGGGAAAACCATCAGGTCACAGAAGCATCAAGAGCTTCAGTGGTGAGTCCTTTGTTCCCAGTCTTGCTTTCCAGCTCCTTATATCATATTGATCTGCCTTCTACCTCTTTCCTATAGATAAGCCCAGGCCATATTTTGTCACCATAAAGTTTCCAAAACTAAAGTGGGGAAAAGTAAGCAAGACCACACAGCTCATCCAGCCACATTTCCTCTTCCTCTTGCCCTTTGCCCTCCCCAAGCAGCCAACTAGATGTTCTGAACAAAATGAAAGCTGGTAAGTTTTTTGTAGATGTCTCTGTTTCACCCACTAAAGGTGCATACACACATTAAAAGCAGAGGACAAGGCCAGAGGTTTCACCTGATCTAGAAACTAGCTGTGGAGAGATTCATCTTAATTAATTACACCCTGCTTTATAAATCCAGTAGACAACATGACACATGTGCTACACAGGTTTTGACAATGCTGGAAAAAAGAATTAGCTGACAAAGGGAGAAAAAATTGCCTTTTCATCCTTTTTCCATTTGAAATTAATTGCAAAATGTGTACCACTGTACTGTAAAAATGCTGAAGTCAATATAAAAATTTGCAAATGTAAGGACTTCCGTGTATTTGATACATATTTCATACCATTTTATTTTTAAATTACAAAGATTTTTTGAATGATCCCGTTTACAGGAATTTTTCCTACATCTATATAAATACCTAAAATGAACAGTACTACCTTTTCTATTTTTCAAGCACAAAAGCTGAACAAAATAGAAAAATCAACTGTTTAACAGAGGTTTGAGCTTAGAGAGTCTGGGCTTCATATCCAGCAGAGTAATGAACTTGCAATTGAACATGGAACATTAAAGGTCCCATGGTTCAGGGTGTTTATGTACAGGGTCAGCAACCTGACAGACACACAAACATTTCTGCAAACATCTCTAGTCACCAGCCTGACATCAGTGGGACCAACAAGAAGGAAAAGGAGGTGCAACTGAAGGACCTTAGAAGTACCAGGCTACACAGCCCAGGGAGGCAGCATCTCTTGGCAGCTTGGGTAGCCTCAGCTCTTCCCATTTCCAAAGTAGCTGGAAAAGAAATGCCCTGGCATCCAAGAGGGCCAACCATGTCCTGGGGTGAATCAAGCACAGCCTTGCAAGCCGGGTGAGGGAGGTGATTGTCGCACTCTGCTCTGCACTGGTGCGGCCTCACCTGGAGCACTGTGTGCAGTTCTGGGCACCAAGGATAAAAACGATATAAAGCTACTGGAGAGTGTCCAGAGGAGGGCTACAAAGTTGGTGAAGGGTTTAGAAGGGAAGGTGTATGAGGCTACAGCTTCCTCAGAAAGGGAGGAGGAGGGGCAGGTGCTGATCTCTTCTCTCTGGTGACCAATGACAGAACCCAAGGGAATGGCAGGAAGATGTGTCAGAGGAGGTTGAGGCTGGACATTAGGAAATGGTTCTTCACCCAGAGGGTGGTGGAGCACTAGAACAGGCTCATCAGGGAGCTGTCACAGCTCCAAGCCTGACAGTGTTCAAGCAGAGACTGGACAACGCCCTCAAACACATGGTGTGAAATTTGGCGTTGTCATATGCATGAATAGGAGTTGGACTCAGTGATCCTTGTGGATCCCTTCCAACTCAGGACATTCTATGATTCTACAAAATGGTGACCCTCTCTGCTTGTAATTGCCAAAAGCTAAATATTAAGAATGTTACTTAACAGACTGAAATTTGTAAGACGAAGGTAATGGGACTTGACCTTGCTGCATTAGTTCCAGCAATTTTCAGATCCTTTAACTGCATACTGTTTCAGATGGAGTAAGATATGTATTGCTTTCTAAGTAGGCACAAGAGTTACCCCCCAGGGTGTTTGAAACTTCTTTTCAAAAAGAAAAAACAAGATGACAACCCAGAATACTTAGTTAACCTGTCCAGATCACATAATCCCTAGATTAAAGCCCAAGAACTTGAGAACACAGGTTTACATCCTCAGGATAAACTACAGATCTCTGAAAGTAAGGCTGGTATAAGACTCCGGACTATACATGTCCAGGCAGTGATAAATCCATCTATAGCACCAAATTAATCTTCCAACTTACACTGCTGAGCCCTCAGGAAAATTTTGCTCCAGTTATTCAAAATCATCATGATTCAGCTTTGGCAGATTTTTAGAAATGAAGTACAACACTTGGTACCTTATTTTGATGTTGAATCCAGATGAGAGTGGGATATATCAACTGAAATTAAGAACTTCTTTAAAGTAATACCCTTGAACAGTAAGGTAAGAGTTACTGGCACATTTAGAGAATGTTGAATACTACTGCCTTTAGTGCCAACAGCTTCTCAGGAGGATCTAAAAATAAAAGTTTCAGGAGTTGAAATCAAACAATTGAAAAATTAAAAACTTGCAAGTAAAATTTGTCAAGCTTTCCAGAACAGAGACTCTCAAACTCTACCCTCTAAATTATTTTTGCCCAAAGAAGAAATGTTCGAGAACGGAAGTCACAAACCCACAGAACAAAATATACACCAAAGAAATTGGCAATTCAGTGTTGTGTTTTGTTTTGTTTTCTTAGAAGGACAAAGTATATGATACAGGCCAGCATAATGGCTTATTTCAATGAAACTACTTGGATGATCTATTTGTAAGTGAAGGTAAGGGCTCCTGCAGACTAAATACAACAAAAGATATATACAGTTTTCCTTATATTGATGTTTTCATACAACGTTGTTGGAGGGAGGTACACAGTAGGTACAAAGAAGTCATGGCTGGCTAGGACAACATTACGATTCTACATTTATATGTAAAATAGAGGCCACGCTGAAAAAAAGATCAACAATTTAGAGCATTCTCCTGAGAAAACAACTGTCTATAGTAGTATATAAGCATATACAGTATACAAGAGTTCTCCACCTTATCTGCTTCAAATGACTCAGGTGACCTGGCCTAAGTCATTCCTTTTGTGAAAGACACACAGGTGAGAAATGGTTCCTGATAAACTGAGGGGGAAAATACTGGACATTTAGTTCCAGTGCTTTGCATTGTCATTCATACTAAACTGTCTTTTTATGAAAGCGGACTTGTCGATATTGAGAATTCAAGAATTACATTACAGCTCTCTGCATAGCGCATACCCTTGGAGGTTTGATTTCAAAAGCCAGACTTTGTATTGTATATTCCCCACTGAGAAGTCAGTCAGTGCCTATTACATCACTCTTCAAAGAGCAGTAGAGCAAACGCAGGAAAACCCCTAAAGTGATCTGATAAATGATTTTGTTAGTTTGGCACCAGTGTGTCTGGTATCTAATACTTCTGATACACAGCCTATCAAGTACATGGTATTAGATTCCTGCTATTTTGTATCAACAAGAAATGTATGCTGTGACATAAGCCTGTGTAGTAAATTATAGGAGCAGAGAAAAGTCAGAAGGGAACACAATACATTGCCCAAATACATAAGGAAATCACTGAATTGTGCTGGGATTGTATATTGCTAACAGGCTGCCATTAGGAACAAAAAGGCACAATTCAGACTACTAACTCCGAGCATATCATGTTGCATCAGCATTACTTAGTTTTCAAACACAATTTACTATTGGACAAACCATCCAAACCAGTGTCTCAAAAGATCTTTTTCTCCCCTAACAACACATTGGACATAATCTTCATGTATATCAAATATCAAGACTATGAACAAAGGAGGCGTAATTGCCCTTTAATTGCCCTTCCTTAAAGGGCTTTGCCCTTTAAGCTTGGAAGGGCTTCTACATAAACTTCTTCAAAACTCTGAGTTCCAAAAGGAAGCAAAGTAAGGACAATAATCCAGAGATTAACCTATTTTACAGAATTATTACAGAGTAATTCAGGTTGGACAGGATCCCAGGAGGTCTGTAGTCCAGCTCCCTGCTCAAAGTTGGGTCAGACATATCACATCAGGCTGCTCAAGGCTTTATTCAGGTAGATCTTTAAAACCTCTAAGGATGAAGCACTCACAGCCTCTCCAGGCAACATGCTCTTCCCCAGTGAAACGTTTTCATGCTTGGAGGAGGGGGAGATGTCAGCCCTAAGGACTTGCCAGGTCACTTGAGATCCCTCTGGATCTTGAGCTTAAACATTTCATGGCTTCTACAGTTATTGATTACATCACCAACCAGTTTCTCCTTATTCATGAGCCACAGATCAGGAAAACACTAGCCCTACATGGTCTGTTAGTGTCCATGTTTAAAAAAAAAGGAATTTTAAGTCTGCTACAATATCAATTTTATAATTCTAAGGTATTAAATCTTGTGTAAATGATAGATTTGTGAAAAATGCATTTAAGCTGCCTCTAGACTTTAAAGTCTCTTAATACTTGAGCAATTTATTTTAGCTACTTTGCTCATTTATTTCCTTGGGACCATAAGAATTCAGACACAGAGCTGCACTTGATAGCAGTGGTCACTGTATCAACACAGCAGAAATGAGCCTTTCAATGTCTTGAGATTAGTGCATGTATTAGAAAAACAATGTAATATGAACTTCCAGGCTAAGAAATACTTTGGTACTGAAGCTTATGGCAAAGCACACGGAAATAAAGACTAAGCTAAAACATACTGTTATCAGTATTTCACCTCTTTTTACTCTATTTATCTAAAGTAACCAGATGCATGCAATGAATAAAAATGTCTACTTCACAGCATCTCAGCAAATATTAGAAAAATATACACTTTACACAAGATAAATGCTGGCAGAGGGAATTCCACTTTTGAATATATGGTAGATTTGTAGGTCACGCTAAACACAAGAAGGGCCTGATTCTCCTTTTTTATTGCACAACATACTTTTGAATGAGGTAGGGTAAAGGAGAATATTTCCTTCACAGGTAAAGCATTCTGTATCTAGTTTACTATTAGCAAAAGGCTTCCCTCCCTTCTCTAGACAGCACTGACTTTTTGTGTGACAGAGAACAACCTTTCTAGTCCAGCCCAAGCTAACTTTCACGTACAACAAGTAACACTGGTATTTTTAGCAGTATCATCCTTGATACTTTTTTTTGAATGAGGCTTCCATTTAACATATTCAGCTGTATCTGATGTAGATAACTGTCTGCTAGGAAGAAGACAGATGACCCTTCTATATTACCCTGTGAGAGAGCTGCATTGATTTTGCAATATCACCTTTTCACTGTTTCAGTTCATGATCTGGCACTTTTGTCAGTACTGCCACTTATTTCTCATTCTCCTTCTGTGAAGAATTCCCATCTATCATCCTACTGGATGAAAGCCACAACAGGTTTTGCTCACCTACAATAAACACTGCCATATTTGGAGCCCAGTATCCTATGGAAACAAAACCTATGGCATCATAGGGAGCTGTGTACCTGTCCTTCCGCCAGCTGAGCCCCCGTTACTTTGCCCTGAAAAAAATCTCAGTCATTACACAGCTACCAGTCTCAAGGATATTAAGTGCTTACAATTTTATCACTTAACAGGCAAGACTATATTAAGCCCAAATCCATTTTAATTAGTCTCCCTTTGCAGAAATGAATCCATGCCTGGATGATTCTCTCTGGAAGTGAGTCAGAATTGTCGTTGAGAGGACCTCAGGTTTTCAGCAGTTTGAGGAGGTAGAGAAGAGGTGTGGTATAAACAACAGGAAGTTGTAGGAAAACAGATTTCACTATTTCTTGTGTCTGCAGATGAACATGTTGAGTTGGGAATATCTGTTAACTAGTATATTCTAACCAACATGATCAAGATGCACAGTAACATGTCCTGAATTGTGAAGTCTGGGAAAGACCATCCTTGACAACTATCATTGGAAAATTTCTGCAAGATAACTCTATGGGAGGTCATATGGAAAGAGGAAGTGATATTTATTTACTGCATCGTTAAGTTGATTTTATCACCTCCATTCTCTCAGATTTCATTCACTCATGCTCTTGCAATTGCAGACTTTGAAGTATCAAGGTACATGTGCCCAAGTTGTCTGGTCAGGATCTCTTGTGTGCACCACAATTAATACAGGATGCTGGCTACAAAGTCCTTTTTATGTGACCAGCTGAGGTTAACATTCTCTACGACACCATCCTTTGCTTCAAGATGTTGCTCACTGCAGCTTCCATAAACAATGAGCAGCAACCCCTCCTAAGATTTATTTCTTCTTTTTTTGTTTAAAATCTGTTTGTTTTTTCTTTGCAAGCTAACAGGAAAGAAAAATCACAGAAGTGATATGCTTCAGCATCATTGTCATGTTGCCAGCAAAAGACATGGTGTTCTGAGTAGTCATCTAGGTTGTGGTCTTATCAGAGTTCAAGCCCTCTGGTCTTGATATAAGCCATGTTCTTCAATTTTACTACTAGAAATGGTGTCCTGGAAGCAGTATCCCCAAACTGTGTCTGCTGCTATCAAGACAGGCTGTTCCTTGCAGCCTTTATCCTGGACTTTCTTTCACAGAAAAAAAAAACACAGGTATGCACAGCATTTCCACTTGTACTTCATTCCTACAAAGGTCATAAATTTAACCAAATTCAACATAGTAAGACTGAAATGTGCAATTTTCCTTACAAGTTCATATAGTTACGAGGTAATCAAAACTTCTCACTTTTGAAACAGTATTTGTTTCATCCATGGTATTTTGAAGGTCTGAATAACACTGTAGGTGTGCAAGGCTTAACTCTGACCGATGGCTACTTTGTAAAACCTCAGAACTCGAAAATGCATCTTCACTCTCTTCTAGAAACCCAAGGAAGAATTTTTAAATCTCTTTCACATAGATTCGATACCCAAAATGGATCAGTACCTCCATTTACAGCAATTACCTGCAGTGCCAAGATGAAAACCCTCCACACTTACTAGATCTGCAGGTAGCTTTTTTCTATGTCTAGAAGAGGTTAAAAAAAAAAAAATAATCCTCACATTTTCAGTGTTAATGAAATAAAGAACTATCATAGTACAAATGATTTCACTTTGGTCTTTACCTTGTACTGGTACTTAACAAACATGTGATGTACACTTGAAAAGACTTCTGATGAAATCTATGGCACAAAACCTTTCTAGCATTTGTACAGCTGTATTGGGTTTGGGGTAGGGGGAGCTATAGAGGCGGCTTCTGTGAGAAGCTGCTACAAGCTTCCCCCGTGCCTGATAGAGACAATGCCAGCCAGCTCTTAAGATAGACCCATCACTGGCCAAGACCAAGACAACCAGTGACAGTGATAGCATCTCTGAGATAACATAGTTAAGGGAAAAAAAAACTGCTGTGCAACAGCAGCCAGGAGACAGGAGTAAGAAAACATGAGAAGAATAATTCTGTGGACACCAAGGTCATTGAAGGAGGAGGAGAAGGAGGTGATCCAGGTGTCAGAGAAGAGATTTCTGCACAGACCATGGTGAAGCCAGCTGTCCCCTGCAGTCCATGGAGGTCCATGGTGATGCAGAGATTCCCCTTCAGCCTGTGAAGGACTCCATGCCGGAGCAGGTGGATGTGCCTGAAGGAGGCTGTGATCCCTTGAGGAGCCTATGCTGGAGCAGGCTCCTGGCAGGACCTGTGGCCCCATGGAAAGAAGAGCCCATGCTGGAGCAGGTTTGCTGGCAGGACGTGTGAACCTATGGGGGACCCAGGCCGGAGAAGTCTGTTCCTGAAGTCACCTTGTGGAAGGGACCCACGCTGGAGCAGTTTGTGAAGAACTGCAGCCCATGGGAGGGACTCACGTTGAAGATGTTTGTGCAAGACTGTCTCCCATGGGAGGAATCCCACACTGGAGCAAAGGAAAGAGTGTGAGGAGTCTTCCCCTGAAGAAGAAGGAGCAGAAGAGACAATGTGTGATGAACTGACCACAACCCCCATTTTCCTCCATGCCGCTGGATGGAGATGGAGAGAAATCATGAGCGAAGTTAAGCCTGGGAAGAAGGGAGGAGAGGAAAGAATGTGTTTTTAAGATTTGGGTTTATTTCTTATTATCCTATTCTGATTTGACTGTTAATAAATTAAACTAATTTCCCCAAGTTGAGTCTCTTTTGCCTGTGATGGTAATTAGTGAGTGAGCTCTCCCTGTCCTTATGTCGACCAACAAGCCTTTCATTGTATTTTCTCTCCCCTGTCCAGCTGAGGAAGGGGAATGACAGATACTTTTGGTGAGCACCCGGTGTCCAGCCAGGGTCAACCCACTACAATGACATACATTTGATGTATTTTGTCGGTTTTTTACAACTGCACCTAGAATCTGCCCCTATGCCCTGAAAGGTTGATTAGTTCAATTAAGCTAATAAAAAAAATAAGGCATATCTCAACCTTCACTTGACATTAACAAAAGTATTTACATGGCACAGTTCCTGGCTTTCCTAGCCAGCAGAGCCTTTGCAACAGAACCGATTAATTAAACAGTGCTGAGAAGTTAACACTGAAGGTTACTGATTAATTGTATGTTAGAGCTGTCTAATCAAGTACCCAAGGCAATAAACAAATACAAAGATAAATTATACACTGATTAACACAATTATTCATAGTTTTATTTTTAACTGCTTGCTTGCCACACAGCAGACTTCAACCTGAATAAATAAGAGAGGAAGGTAATCAGGACCACTTGCTGTTTTCCCTATAAGTTAAATGTATTCTTATACATCTTGCTTCATGCATGGCCATCACATAGGCATATACGCTGAATGAGCAGCCATACCTTCATTTATCATGTATTTTTGAATACTATTGCTTGCTAATGCATGCCTCCAAGGGCTTAATTCAGCATTGCAAACAGCTGCTAGCCTTCATTAAAAAAAAGCAAGCAATCGACTCTAAACACTATAGCTTTATAAGAGGACACGCTTCAGACCCAGAGATAATCAACACCTTTTTCTCTAATTTACAAGCTCTTCTGTCTAACAGCAAATCTCTCATTCCAGGGATCTTTGCTTCAGTGTTTGAATTTCCAGTCCCAAAACTGCAGCACTTCTCCATCTGGTAAGGTTATTTTCATGGCTTCCTCTAAATCATCACATAACTCATTTATCCATTTGACAATATCAAAAGATGAATACTAAAATGTGTTCTCACCCCATATCTCCTGTAAGCACTGGGGCAAGTTTACTTACTCTTATCATGGTTCAGAGAAGTCTTGCAAATAAAATGCTTCAGGAAGGGTTCTGAAACAAGGAAACTCCAGAATCACTACTACTTTCCCCTAAGTCACTGAAAACAGCAGTTTGTAGAAACGTCATCAGTTCTCCTCTTAGATCTGCCAACCCTATCTGATTCATACCAAGAGGTCAATGAGAAGATTCTTCCCTTTTTATGTCTGTCATCTCTTCTGGAGAAGAGAAAAGGAAAGAATAAAAAAAATCTCTGCCTCAAAGGCAACAATTACTGAAAAAGTCCAATGACATTACCCAACCCCTGGTACTTTCTCCAGGATTTCCACTGTGCCATAGAAAGATTTATTAGTCATTTTAATGGGCAGACTTTGTCAGTCTGCTCTAAATACAGTCAGGCTCTAAATATAGTCAGTATAACTGTCCAAGTAGAAATGTTTATTCTTGTCCTGCACTTCTCTTTTGTTATAAGCCACTGTATATCCAGTACAACCACAATCAAATCTCCCATTAAACTTCTTCTCAGCTCCGAGTGAGACAGTTCAAACTTTCCCTCTGTATCTAAACAGACCCATTCTTCATCTATATTACACTAGTTTTAAAGGATTCCCTGTCACGAGACTGGTTTAAGACAAGAGGCTCCAGCATGTTGTGGCAGCTAACGCCGTGCCCTCTAACTACACATCTTCCCCAGTTCGCAACAAGAATCCACAACAAGCCGCGAATCCCGCTTTTTCCACAGAGCTGGTGTGTATGGGATCTGACCGCTCCAGCACACTCAACTTCTCCCACCCTCAAATAACTACTTCTTGAAGATGCCCAGGGAAGCTGAAAACACAAGAGTCTCAGGAAGAGTGGATCAGCATGAAGAGAGAAGGTCAAAGGCTGCTTGATGTCACCACTAAATATTGTAATCAAATTTAAGATTTGGTTACATTTGGTTAATTTATATTGATAAAAGTAACAAGTTTTATATTAGTGCCAAGGTCTTATTTTAAAATGTTAAAATCACCTTTAGAATTTTTCTTTGCCTTTTTTTTTTCTTTTTAAATCTGCTTGCAATTACAATCAATCAAGAGCAAACAATCCCATCCCTTATCTCCTGAATTATGGATTCTGTGACATTAGTGTAAATTACACATTCAAAAATCTGTCTTTGCTTGTTTCCAAAAGTGGTTAATTACATAACACTGAAGAACTGTCTTTTGGAAGGCTAATTTTCATAAGAAGCTTTAAATGTGCAATAGCTTGTTTCCTTTCGAAAACAATTTTCACACAGCAGAACAGTGGGAACATCCAAAGAACGCTGAGTTTCATTCATGTATTTACCAACCCTGTAAAGACGGACCTCACGCTCACGTACCAACAGCATTTTTCCAACCACAAACTCTCAAACCCGCTGTTGGATCCATGTGAGCACAGTTCTCTTCGCCACCCTGGATTTCCAAGTGTTAGCAGAGTCTGCCCTCCCATGCAATGCTCACAGGAGGTTGAATCTGGAACACCTGTTCTGCACATGCTAAAGGAGGCAGCCTACCTTCAACAGCTGTTACCACTCACTAAAAGAAAATGTATTTAATCAACCAAAAGGCAGACAAGAGCTACTTGTAAAAGACATTGAGCAGCCATCACTGTTACAACAGAAATTTATCAACACTCTGCATTAAAAAAAGAATCTCACTGTACATTTGCTTCAAGTCCAGATGCAAAGATTATATGGGGTTTTTTTCCATACTTTTTTCCTCCGGATTGATTTAGCATAGGTATTTAGTCTCCTACACTGTTATTGTAGTTGCTACTGTTGTACTGCAAGTTTAACTGGTTTCCTTAATTTTGACACAGAAAAGTAAGCTAATTTTATAGGAACCAAACATACTTGTTTCTTTCTTTAATCATGTAGCAATTTTTATTGCAGTTCTTTAAAATATGCTAAGGAAAAGAGAACATTACTTATCTTGCAGATTTCTGTGGCTAATACTACTCTCTACCACCTTTTCCCATCTTTCCTATGATGTTCTGTTGCAACACCACAATTCTTCCAGGTAGCTTTCCACTGAATTTGTCAGAGCATTCGCACAAACTAAAAGTAAATGGGCTTCAGGTAATCACTCACACTGCCAAGCCAAGGCACTTTAAAAAGGCTGTATTAACATGCCCTACAGCCAATTACAGTTCTCATAGCACACATGCCAAACCAAGAGCATGGAACAGTCATGTAGGAGTTCACCGGTTCAGCAAATGATACCCAGATACTACACGAGTGTACACCTGCAGTCAGGAGATGGAGAACAGAGCTCTTTCCTCTGTCAGTACCGCCCCTGTAAAATGTGTCAGACAGTGGTTCATTTCTATTTCAAATGCCTAGTGAAGCTCCATGGTTTCAAAGCACTTTTCAAGGGCTTGTTTCCTGGGGAAGAATACTGTGAAACAACTGAACAAGTGCATTTGCTACAGACAACTGCAAACCTCCATGTATTTTTCCTATTCTGGAGCAGAGAATGGCTTTAAGCTCTTGAGCTAACCTGTTCAAACTGACTTGCCCTAAATTTCCCCAGCAAACCTGCCTGGACAAGCCCCTAACAAGAAACAAGTTGTGTGCACATTTTATCATGAATGAGATAGAGCTGTGCAGTAAGCATTAAGCAGCTATACATTGCTTCTTGATGAAATATCTGAAAAGGTTATTATCCCCGTATCACATAATCAGAAAAAAAAAAAAGGAAAATAATCCCCAGTTTTAGGGTTTGTGTTAAGAAGCTGGTTGCTTATTTAAGAACCAACACAAAACACACGGTGTAAGTAATCTCAGCAATCTTAACACTACAAACAGACTCCTCACAATCCTCATTTGAGAAGCAGCAATGAAGTTGTCACTGTTGTTCAACAAAGCCATACCTTCTTCATACTCTGCACCAAAAACAACGCCCAAATATTAAATCCAAGAGACATTCATGATGACATTCACATGTATCAAAAGGCAAAATTTCGGGTAAGGCTGTTTATGCTAAAGCATAAAAGTTTTGACGATTCCACACAATTTCAAAAGAGCAGTGGGGTTTTTTTGATGGATTATGTATCACAAAGAGCAGAACATTAAGAAAAAAAACTACAGATGAGCTCAAGATTTGTGGTTTTCATTATCCAAAAATGACCAAAAACTTGGATCATTGAATTCAGTGTACTGTAACCTGGCACTACCCTGAAAACCTTCTCCCGACAATAACAGATAGAATGGCATGTCTTCCTATGAAATTCAGTTACTTTAAAATACCCTTTGAACACAAAATTAGCTTCATTCTTATCCTTATTGTATCATCTCTAAATTGCACCTGTGCAAGTGCCTAAGTGCTCTAATTGTAGGTTTAGAGGGTGAATGCCTCAGAAAGTAAATATCTGAACTACATAAAGATGATTAGGGCAATTACTCTTGGGTAAAAATGTCTAACACAATGTCAAAACTATACAGCATTTGTGTATTTGCTAAATACACTGTTTCTGTTGTTGCCTACAACTATCTTCATCCAAACAGTGAGGTTACTGTCAGGGAAAATAGAAGCGTCTTCTAGATTTTCTAGCCTTCCCTCACCCTCCCATTTTCCTTCCCCTCCCCTCTAATACTGGTGCTAGATTCCCACTACAAGCTAGAAGGTATTTGCAATTTGCAAAGTAACTTGTAAACAGGAGTTGCAGAAAAATGAAAGAAACATGGCATCTTATGTAATGGAGGGCTGAAATAATAACAAAAGTCTTGCTATTTCCAATAGAATTTGCTTCAGTTTGAACTTAGAACCAAGTACCTGTGAGCAAGAAACTTCTGTTCATCAGGGTAACCTCTCCAAAACACCTAATGTCCTAGGTACAAGGCATATTTATGAGAAATTTTAGAAGTTTCAAGCTTTTGTCAGATTTTCATTTTCATGCTTAGAAGACTATATACTGATGGGTCTGTAAAGACAAAAAAAAAAATGTGTTGGACATCTATGTAACTACTGCAAACACACACCAGTAAGCTCATACACTTGTGTTCAATGGTCTCAGTGAGAACTCAGAACCCCAACCTGTTTATAAACTGAAAGATTTTTCTGAATAGCAGCTTACTGCTCATGTGTGTGAGGTTAAATACTTGAACAGGGTCACATAGTGATATCCAAACTAGATAGTCTAAAACCACTGGATCCACGAAGGTGAAATTACCTTCTGGCTAAATCTTTTGAAAACTAAAAGTTTCTACTTTACAACAGCTTGATGGAGACATCTCCTCCTCTTTTTGCTGTAACCATCTAATGATAAATTAGGACAGAGTAGGGTGAGATTACACAGACTACACTCACAGCAGTGAGCAGACCAGGGCACAGGGTTCTCCTGCCCATGTGCCTTTTAGCAGCTTTGCCCACGCTCCTGCACAATGTGACTGTGCCGAGGCACCAGTCAGGCAAAACCTCACTGGGCAAACTTGGCTCCCAGCAGGATATTTGGCTGTTGGATGGACACCATGCTCCACTGCCTGCCCTCTGCATGGGCCACCATTGATCCTGCCGCAGGAGGGAGTGCAAGGAAACCAGAGAAGACTGCACCAACCCTAACAGAGGGCAGGGGATGAAGCAGAAAGGCAGATGCTAGGAAACAATCTCTCTAGGGAAAGGAGAATAAGAAAAAAGGGGAAAGGAGGGTGTGCTGGTTTTGACTAGGATAGAGTTAATTTTCTTCATAGGAGGTAGAATTGGGCTATGTTTTAGATTTGTGCTGGGAACAGTGTTGGTAACACAGGGATGTTTTAATTCTTGCTGAGCAGTGCTGACATAGCACCAAGGCCTTTCCTGCTTCTCACACCAGTGAGTAGGCTGGGGGCGCACAAGAAGCTGGAAGGGGCCACAGCGGGGACAGCTGACACCAGCTGACCAAAGGGATGTTCCACACCACATGATATCATGCTCAGCATATAAAGCTGGGGAAGTAAAAGGAAGAGGGGATGTGGAGGGGTTTCTGGTTAGATGGAGATTTGTTATTGAATCAGCCAGGCCCAAAGGAATTTCAAGGTCACTTTGGAAAGCTGAAAACACGATCTGCTGTGGGAGAGAGGCAGTTCTACAATAACAAGGTCTCAACGTGACATAAATCAATGGACCTATCAGCAGTGAGACTCCAGTGCATGGACAGCTCATGAACATAGATGATACCCAATCAATGAATGCATGCTTGGAGCATGGACACGCGATCAGAGAATAGCTGCATATATAAGGAGGCTTGTTTCTGTAATAAATGGCTTTGCATGATTCACATTGAATCAGAATGCTGAGTTAAAGGCATCCCTAGCAGATCTGTAGTTTTAATGAAACTGGGAAATTAAACCAAAAATTTGTTAATAGACTTATTCTGTGGTAACTAGTTGTAGAAGACTTCTTAGTAAATTCACCGTGCTAGTTTTTGAGGTCATGGGAGAGAATGAAAAAAAGGCCATTTTTTGAGACCAATGGAATGCCAAATTCAGGACAAAGTTTTACCATATGAATTCTTGTATTTGCCAGAAAGTCCTACACCTCTCTTGGGTCAAGATTTGTTAAGTAAACTGTAAGTTCAAATAACGTTTTCTGAGAATTCTGTTTAGTTGCATGTCCTACATCTATTCAGTGAATGCATGCTTGGAGCATGGACACGTGATCAGAGAATAGCTGCATATATAAGGAGGCTTGTTTCTGTAATAAATGGCTTTGCGTGATTCACATTGAATCAGAATGCTGAGTCCTCTATCGTTCCAACAAGGGGACATTCAGAGTGATAGTCATCCCAAGTAACCTTTACACATGAGAGAGCTCACCTTTCCTGGGGATGGCTGAACACCTGCCTGACAATGGAAGGAATGAATTAATCCCTTGTTTTGCTTTGTTGGTGTGTGCAGCTTTTGCTATATCTATTAAATTATCTCAACCCACAAGTTTTTCCTCTTTCACTCTTCTGAGTCTCTTCCCCAGCCCATCAGGGAAAGTGAGCAAGTGGCTGCATGGTGCTCAGTTGCCAGCTGGGGTTAAACCACAGCAGAGGTGAATTGCTGGAAAAGAGAGCTCAAACATTTAATCTTTGAGATTAAGGATCATTAACAGACTCCTCCTTCCTCACCTCTGCACATTAATGTTTTAATCCAGTTTTCAGAGAATTTAAAAAAATCTTACATTCTTCTACACGCTGTCATATAATCCATCAGGTCTTTGAGTTTTAAAATGGAAAAATAGGTGTTATCCAATTTGAGAACACTACCACAGCGACCCTCTGTTTTCATGTGAATACAAAATGGCTTCAGTTCTGGTTGGTTCAGAGCTAATAAAGAAAAAACAAAACTGTGAAATGTAGATGTACTGAACTACACTTTTTGTAACAAACCATAAACTAAATCTACATATTTACTTTGCAATTTAAATTACTGCTTCGTAAGTACAACAGTGAGAACTTCTTAGCAGGACGACTTTATCTTTGTGTATTCCCATAAGTAGGGCTTATTGAACTTCTAGACTTGGCATAAATTAATACGGAGAAGTTTTACAGGCCTAAGAGATTTTTTTTTTTCTCCAATTTCTACAGATTTGACAATAATTGTCATGTAATGAAAAGTGAAGTACATTTTATTTATGTTTCTTTTACAACACAACTTAAAATGAACTATAAAATACTTCACTGGGCTAAAATTAAAAACTCAGAAGTATAAAAGGAGATAAGTAACCCAAAACATTTCTGTGACCCCACATTTTCTAGAATTATACAAAATTGCCAGCACTTTCCAATATTGTTACCTTTAAATGTTTAACAATTCCAACTAAATGTTATGTTGCTTGAGTGCTTCTCTTTGTAGCTCTACTAATTACTGTACACTTTTTAACAAGGGAATCACAACACACCCACAGCTTTACTGAACACTAAAAACTCTCAAACCTACTGTAATTTGACTCATATAGGGGGGAAAAAAAAAAGTCTGCTTATTACCAATCCATCTTTCTTAACAAAACAAGCGCTCTCATATACTTGTAACTAACCAATTGCTATCACACACAGAATTATAGTGACTAAACGCAGGCATCTGAGAATGCTGAACTAGGAAAATTTCCTCCCAGTGCTTGGACTAGTCCATACCATTATGAAACAACACTCATTTTAAATATTATATAGAAAGGCATTCCAAATCTGTTCAAAGCAACAACATTAATATTATTTAAAGTTTCACCATACTAGTTTACATCAAGTCAGCCATCAAAAAGCACAAAACAATTTATTCTGGAGCATGTTTTGCATCACAAAACATGCTGCTAAATATGACTTTTAATCTTGCTCAGATCATAAGATTATGTTACACAAATGGCTTAGCCATAAAAAGATCTCTCCCATGTTTCTTCTGAAGTTCTGAAAAGTTGAATGGCATTTCGCTATGGTTACCAACAAAAAGAACAGATCTGTTGTTACAAACACACAACCTGTTCAAATAGATGGTTATTCACAGTCATTTGTATGTAGTTACACTATATATAATCACAGTTGCTTTTAAGAAAGTCAGGCCCCGTTAATTTTTTTTTTGGCTTTTGTTTTTGTTTTGGTGCAGGCTCCCTAACATGTGACAGGACAGTTTAAATCCAAGTTTTATCTACAGCTTGTAAGTTTAACAAAAAAAAATCCAAAATAAAACAACAAAAACACACACTTGGGATAGAAAAGTTAGAGGGATTAAGAGCAGCACTTCTTGTTGGAAGCCCAGCAACACTGTTTGAGGGCTTGCTCCCCTATTTCTGTGTCACAAGTGACATCTCTCACTGCGCAAAGATTTAGCTTCAGCCCATCTGCCTTGGGTCAAGAGAGGACACAAAAGCTGTCACACTTTTTGTACCAGAAAAGCTGCTTCTATATAGCAGAAAGTGTTTCTTTGCTGGTCTCTGCCAAAGTTTGCCAGATTCTACATGCACCCATTTTCAGAGACACAAAAAATATCCCCATCTTTTACTGCTAACCTGCCCTTCAAAAGGGCTAATCATTCACAGTCATCATCAGCCACACACTCTGCAAGGCAGATGACAACGCTGACTAAATGAAGACTGATGAAATTCTTAGGGTAACATTTCCAAGAAGAATTTCGCTAATCAAATTAGGCATTGCACACACAGATAAGATTTTATTTTTAATCACTGTTACCCATTTGCATTCTAAAACTCAATTGTTTGCACAGCCTTAGAGAAGCAAAGCCACTTGTAGTTACTGGGATAGGCAAGAAGAATAGTGACATAAAACAAGTTAAGTCACAGCTTCTCAAATGTTCTGTAGGTTGTCAGGAGCCACTATTCACATTCTGGTGCTTCAAAACAAACAAAGAAACAAAAAAACAACAACGCAAAACCAACAAACCAAAACAAACCACACAAACACACCACACAGAAACAGAACAAAACAAAAACCACCAAAAACCCCACACATACACAAAAAAACCCCGACCAATACCCCACCACCAGAATTGTGGCTTTTAGCACATTCTGCTCAAGAAAGACAGCAGGCTTTTAAAACATTTGTCTTGGTTTCTTTTATTTATCTTGCATATGTATGTACTAGGAAAAATACTAGAACACCAATGATGACAAAAACACCTAGAATCAGCTTTATTTTTCACAGGTACGTAGTTAAAAAAAAAAAAAACAAACACAAACACATCCCTTAACTATAGCCAAAGCTGTACATTTCTTAACATAAGGAGCACAAGTGACAAAAGCCAGAATTCCTTGTCTTTGTCCAAGGTCAAGGCTCACCCCCAATGAAACCCCCTATGCAAAAACACACGGAGAGGCATTATCAGAAGGAAAATGCAAAAAGAACTGCTGAGATACACAAATACTTCCTTGCTGGCCAGATGTTATGTGCTTGCTTTCACTTCTTGCTAATTCCAAAGTCATTCACCAGGTAGAACTGGCCAACACGATCCCGTTCAGTCAGATACAGATGTCGAGGGATCAGACCGCATATCTTTCAGAAGGCTGCAAGTGTACACCTGTAATCTTCTCCCCCCTTACAATTTTTCATTCATATAACTTTTAAGGTTTCAAGTACTTTAATTCACAGCACACAGTATACTTGATCTGTCTGCACACCAGTGTCCATTTCCTCTCTTCAAAACCACATATTTTACTTTTTTATAATAAAAGGAGAAACTGCCTATGGAGAAAAATTACATTTCACTGTTTTGAACATTAGTCAGAAAAGACCTACTCAGATTCAGTATCTTTCACCACACTAACATTTTCGATGGTACTAGAGAATTCAAAGTGCATTTATAAACCTAAGCACACACCATTTTCGGAAAGCTATAAAACTTAACCTTTGTGGGATATGAACGGTGCTTCGCAATAGCTTTTAAAATGAGTATTAACACTTCATACTTCAGATAAAAAACAGCCTAACATTTTGGATCTTGACATTGCCTTTATACAATGGATTTCCACTGTATGGAGAAAAAGAAAAAAATAAAACAAAAAAAACCCCACAACCTATATATTCTAAAGATTACATCTTTGGACTTCCAAAGAGTAATCTAAGCAGCTTCTGAGTAAAAAAAAAAAAATCCTATCAGTAAGAAAATAACTTTATATAATTCCTGCCACCTTTGCTCACTAATAGAGACGGATGTCAATTTATTAAGATTTTAGTGGTGATTTTAGTTTTACAAAGAGCTTTTTCTCTAACTTTCAGGTGGCAGAGAAGAAATATCCTCCCATTCCGTCATTGCTTTTTTAACAGCATCCAAAAATTAGTCTTTGCCTACCCATCGAGAAGAAATTAGAAAAAAGTGAACAAGCGGTTTCTTTCTTTTTCTGATACACTTCCAAAACTTTTTTGTGCTTTATAAGCACAGACAAGACAATTAACTGACACTGAAGCAATAGATCAGAAAACCACAGCAATTTGTTAATCTAATACTGGCTACAATAAACTGTTCAAATATTAGGTCAGACCGTGTTTCCATATGGGAACATACGGGCTCCTTGGGCTCTCCCAGGGGCAAAGAAGCCTCCACATTGTATTGTCAGTATAGCGAGCAAGGGCTCATGCTCTCCTCTTCATACAGAAAAGCAGTAAGGAGAAAAAACAAAACAACACACACAAAAAAAAAAATCAAAGCATAGGGCTCATGCCTCCAAGGATCTTGCTTTCCAACAGAAATCTCTTTTCTCATGTCAGATTCATGCAAGCGTGCTGAACACCACAGCCATAATCTGCAATTTAGAAAAAAGAGCACTATGTGTGTTGGCACAAACAGAAGGTTTGAAAGAGAGGAGCTAGGGCCAGGCAGTAGCTGTTCCATGCTTTGATGATTCTTCAAGTAGAAGCCTACTCAACAAGTAAACACTCCCCCAACCAAATTTGCTAGTTTTGCTACATTAGAAAAAAAACCAAAACAAACAACAAACTAACAAAAACAAAACACAACCTCAAACAAACAACAAAAAGAAACACGCCAAAGCGAAACAAAACACATAAACACCCCAAAGCCCCCACTCTCCACCAATTTTTTACAGGCCCATTACAAAGAATACCAATCACAAAAAGGTAAAAGCATACACTTTTATTTCTTCCTCAACTCTTGGAGGTGTTTCAGACACTCAGGTTCAGTTTCTTTGGCTGGACAGAGCAACACTGGCACATCACTGTAACAAGCCCAGAAAGCCACAAAAAGCCTTGACCATCTCAGTCTCTTGTTGATGTGCTGTTCCTGTATGGACAATGACTTTTTCTGGAGGTTGAGAAGCTTCCCAGGTGTTGACATTTGCAGGCTCTGTTTCCGCTGCAGCAAATGCTTATGAATGTACCTGGGATGGCTGCTCAGATCTCCCTCCCCACGCTGCAGGCCAAGGGGACTTGGACTTGCATCTCCAGCTCCTCAGAAGATTACACCATGCCTCTCAGACTAAACAACAATCACCCTAATTGCTGAGCATCATCAGACGGCCAAGAAGGCCAATGCCATCCAGGGGAGTATTAGAAGGGGGGTGGTTAATAGGTCAAGAGAGGTTCTCCTTCCTCTCTACTCTCCCCTGGTGAGACCACATCTGGAATATTGTGTCCAGTTCTGGGCCTCTCAGTTCAAGATGGGCAGAGAACAGCTGGAGAGAGTCCAGTGCAGGGCAACAAAAATGATAAAGGGAGTGGAGCATGTCCCTTTTGAGGAAGGGCTGAAGGAGCCGAGTCTCTTTAGTTTGGAGAAGAGGAGACTGAGGGGTGATCTTATTAATGTTTACAAATAAATAAAGGGTGAGTATCAGGAGGATGGAGCCAGGCTCTTCTCGGTGACAACCAATGGTAGGACAAGGGGTAATGGGTTCAAACTGGAACACAAGAGGTTCCACTTAAATATGAGAAGAAACTTCATCTCAGTGAGGGTAACAGAGCACTGGAACAGGCTGCCCAGAGAGGTTGTGGAGTCTCCTCCTCTGCAGACATTCAAAACCCGCCTGGACACATTCCTGTGTAACCTCATCTGGGTGTTCCTGCTCCAGCAGGGGGATTGGACTAGATCATCTTTTAAGGTCCCTTCCAGTCCCTAACATTCTGTGATTTGTTAAGTAATTTACTTTGGTTTTGCTCACACTTTTGTTTCAAGTACATCAGTTTTTATTTTGGTGAAAAACTCTAATTTTTTTTAGTTTCTGGGTTAGATACCTGAAGTCCAAAGTCTTCATCCACCCAGACATAGTCTTTTTAGCAGGGAGATCTGTAACCCATTTGTGTTATGCGTGCTTTCTGCCAGCTTTATTTGATCACTTAATCTGTCCTTTCCTTCCATGTTCCTCCCACACAAGGTGGGAGTGGAAAAGAGACAGCAAGACATGCTATTTATTCTTGTAACAGTCTCTTCCCACACAATCATAAAAACACAGTTTATAATCTCCGTATTTGAATAAGACTTGTCAAAAAGAATCCTGCAATCATGTTAAACATGAAAGAGATGTCCAGTTTCAGCCCTTGAGGTTTCTAAGCTCTGTTTAAACACAATTTGGAAACTTAGTGCATTAACATTACACTTAATCAGTATAAACCCCATCTTTCCTTGAAAATTTACTTCAGCACAAGGAAAAACGCAAGAACTGAATTTATCAGCTACTCACCAAAACTCAAGTCATATTATACTGTTCATGTTATAGCTCAGTGTTTGAACGTAAAATAAAGAGATTTAAGGATTCTCCCGACTTGTTTCTTAAACTGCTAGTGGGGGAAAAAAAAAAAATCCCCCCCACTATATACATATTTTATTCATAATGAGTGATATTTACCATGCCTCAGAAAAGCCAGTGCAGCATTTTCAAAATATTTCTACACTTCTTCAGGGTTACCTTTATTATTTAAGAAAAACACATTAAACCAACAAAAAACTATGCCGAACAGGTAAGTTAAAATAAACCAGTTTAGCACTTCAAGACTGCACATTATCTGCTTTATGAGAGAAATACTACATGCATAGGTGGTCACTGCCTGCTACTGCAGGAAACTGGCTTTTACAACCAAGAAGGCTGAGATTTAAGCAGGATCAGCCATCGCTGGTTGCCTTATCCTGTATCATCCTAACACCAATTTCCTTCTGCTGGGGAGAAACGAATATAAAAGCAAGACATTCTACTTATCTTTTATATTGCTTTGTCTTATGAAAAAACATGAGTTTTGATTGCTAACTCAAGTCAAACATCAAACTCCAAAGCAGTAAGCCTTACAACAAAACTACAGTATCGTTTGGGGTTGTGTGTTGTTTTTTTGGTGTTTGTTTGTTTGTTTTTTGTGGTTTGTTGTTGTTGGGTTTGTTTGCTTTTTGTTGTTGTTGTTTTGTTTTGGTTGGGTTTTTTTTTGTATTTTTGTTTGGTTTTGTTGCTTTTGCTTGGTTGGTTTTGGGGGTTGGTTTGTTTGTTTGTTTTGGCTTGTTTTTTTTTCCCTCTCCTTAGAAATCCAGAAGAAGAAATTTCTTCCTTTGCAATTTATTATAAACACTAAAACAGCCAGGGCCTGCTAATACTTTGTAGAATTAATAGATGATAAAAAATATTTTGCAATAAACTGCAGACAGGCAAACCTAAAGCTAGCATGACTCTCATTACAATACCATTTCTAAAAGTTATGTCTAGCTGTGTGTTCCTCCAAAGAATTATACTTATCCAATATTTAAATCAATTAGCAGACAGCATTTTTTTCCCCTACTTTTTCATTTTATCACTGCATTTACACTGACTGTGTGGGTAGCAGCAAGAAACGATGCATGTTAAGAAAAGGAAAGCCATTAGTCCTAATTTCATAATTACAAGGGAGTAGACCCTGGCTGTTTGGAATTGGCTCTTTATGTCGGCTCATAAGTACATAAAATGAGCAACCTTTCTTCCAGCTAAGTGAGAAAGAGCAGGGCATTGCTTTACTGGCACTCAGGAAAATGACTGGGTATTTTCAGTAAAACCAAGGACAAAATAACTAGTGAGTGTTGGAGGAAATACATTCAGCGTCATTGCGCTCACAAGATGCTGGCTGGGAATGAATATTCTTTCACTGTCTTTTAGTCTTGTTACTTTCTCAAATATTCTCCCTCCTTAAATGACAAGCAGCTGTTATTGATACTTGTATCCTGATACTTGTGAAAAAAAAGAGTAGGTGGACCCTCAAGAAACTGGGCATCCTTCAGTCCAGCCTCCTTGTGGTGAATCATGCAGCCATCCTGTCCTACAGCAGCACTTCATTGCTCTGCTCCCTCAACAACATAAGGAACAATTGATTTTTTTTGACCGTTTGGGCCTCCAGACTGCTCAGATCTCTTCTCTTGTCCTACAGAAATGCTGTATGTAGGACTATGGAATCAGCAGATCTGACACTGGTAAAATATAGGAAACCACATCTTACTGACTTCCCATCTCACCTACCTCATATCTCTCTCACTATGCTACCTTGGCTATCAAGTTTACACTCCATAAAACATTCATGCATTAATTTTAGCCCTTAATATAACTGATATTTTATTTTTTTAAAAAATTGTTTTAAATTATACAGTCAGAGCAACGAAATTATTTCCTACTTTTGAAATGCTGTAAAAAATGATTACACCTCTACTTTCAAAATTCTTTTATGTTCTTTGGGCTCAAAAAATATTTTCTACCTCCAACCATGTGAATTCTTCTCCCATTTTCAATTAAAAAAAAAGGTCATCTTGGACACTGTAACATCAACACAGTGAGCTGAATTGTGCCTTGAGGTGTCAGGTATTGACTCTGAGATCTAATATCCTAGACCCCAGGATGTCTTTGGGTAGGAAGACAGACACTCTTTCCTCCTACCTGAAGCCAGCTGTACATTCATAAGCTCCTTTCAATCAGCTACAGTAAGTATGTAATCTTGCACACATGCAAACTAGCAGAAAAAAATTACTGATGACAAACAGAAACTGTAAGACAAATGGAGCTGCAGGGCAAATCATGTGTAAACAGATGCAACTAAGTCTTCAGAACAAAAGTGAAGCACTTCCATGTGCCTTAACAAATAGCCGTCAAGTTTTCCTATCCACATACATCTTGCTATATTCATGACATTTTCACAGATCAGCCATTTTTCTCCTCTAATAAAATGTTTTGTCCACAAACCGCACTATATTTCTACTTACACTAGAGAGTGTCTGATACTAGAAGAATGAACTAACCTTCTAAAGCATGCTTCAGGACTTAAGGCATGAAGAAAACACTGCATCAATTATCACAGCTTTAGTCAAGGCAATGGTGCTATGCAGCGCATAACCAAATCAACAGCTCTGCTACTCCTGTCACAATGTCCATTCTCAAAGCAAGTTGACAAGGATGAACACTAAGTTAATCACATAGAAAATGAAGTCTAATCACAAATGGGAGGTTATCAGTGGACTTCTTGAAATATTTGTCTTGACACCAAAATGCTTTATTTCAATTCTCATCAATGCTCTTTGCAGTGTGCTAATAAGATCCACAGGCTGAGCAGAGTGGAGAGACGTGGCCATCAGGAAAAAGGAGAACACCATACGGAAAGATCTTTGATTACCTTAGGAGGAGAGTAATAGAAATGGGATGAAAGTTACAGAATTGCAAGGCCTTCAAGACTCCTCATTTGGAAGTGCTACACAAGCAGACAAACCTAGGCATGACAGATAATGACACAGCAACTATGGGCTGACAGCTCAATGGAAACAGAAATAGGAACCTAAATTATATCTGGGGATATAAAATATTAATTTCCCTGTATAACAACCATAGTGAGGTCTCATCTCAACAGCACATTTCTGCTCCTATTATTTTCAAGAAGCCCTGATTTAACCTGAATAAGTGAAAAAGACTGTTTATTTACACAAAGGGAAAGTCTATTATATGAGAGAAGACTAAGAAGTCTTTGTTCTATAAACATATTGGGTATAGACCTGTTTAAGCTACAGTTCAAACACTGCCATAAAACTTGAGTGTCTTATCACTGCGTACTGACAAGCAACATTTTCTAGCCTTCTGAAAGGAAGAAGCAATGTCAGAAAAGTTTGTTTTCAAAAAGAGTCAGTCAATTAAAAAATGGACTTTATAGTACCATCTGTGACTATGCAGACATGGACTTAGTGACTCAAGATGCACCTTCCAGTCTTAAGCATGCACCTCTTTCTTGCTAACATCACCATAAATCTTCCCAACGGAAATTCCAACGTGGGCAAAAACCACTTGTTTTGCCTGAACACGCCGTGCCCTCTGGCCTGAAATTAGCAACAAGCACTTGAACTGGAAACATTAAGACTCCTCCGAGCCTACTTCCATTTTCCAGTCTGCTGAATTTTCAAACAAATTCCCCTATAAGGAACTCTTTGCTGCCTATAGCCTCTTACACATTTACTACAGACCTACTGAACTTTGCCTGTATCCCGTGTCTTCAATGTTTTCTTGTTTAAAATATCTATTTGTCCCCTCTGAATTTATTGAGCCTATAACATCATGCTCTAGTGTAGTACTTCAAGTAGAAGCTGTAGAGGCTACCAGGAGCACGTTACGTGCCTGGTAGCCCAGTGCTTCTCCATGCTGCACTGGGGACACACCACCAGCCTGAGAAGGTGGGGATTAACCTTGGGTCATGCTTCACACGCTGCCTTCTCCTCCCCCTTTCCTGTTCTTCATTCTTTACCTTGAAATACGTGTCTGAAAGAAAAGTTTACTGAACTGATGTTTTAGAAGCCACACACACTGTTACTTTTTTAGCATTTAATAAGCCTGTTTAACAGCAAGTATTCATTTTCCTGCATCTTCCACCTGCAATTTGTTAGTAATGATGCTGGTGCTGCCAAACTGTAAGGTTTCTCCCCCTTCCAAATTGCATTAAACTAACTTCCAAATTGAATACTTAATTCTATGTATCTTCTCCTACATGTTCTAAAAATATAAAGAAACATTTATTTTGCTCAGTTGGAGTAAATTTAATCTAATTTTATTCTGTGGATTGGGGCTTGTCAGTGCACCATCTCTGCTTTAACTCACATATCTCGTATACCACATATTACTGTTTTTCAAGACCACTAACAAGTAAAATACCAAACCTATTAACCTCCACATCAATGCAAAGGACAAAGTTCTAATTTCAGTCTGGAAATTCTAGATTTAAGATTGGTAAGAGGAAAAAAAACCAAACTCCAATGACACATAAAAAAAAACAACCCTTAAATTTTGAATAAGAAATCTAGAGCTTGGTCTTACACAGATAAATAGCATGTTCCTTGAGGTCACAATAAGGAAGAATGTACTTGCATACCATTTTCTAACTGGGTATCCAATTCAAAGTTTCTACATGTTCATTCAAATGCAAATTTAACTAGCTAAAGCACAAATGCCCAGTCTGAGACACAAACTCAATTATAACAAGGCAGTTGCTGAATTCTTAATATGGATGCTTTCCTATACTTATGTATTTACGTTTTAATCTAGACAGAAAAAAACCAACCCTGACGAGGCATATGCAAATTGGACTTCATAGTCCTTGATGCATATGATAAACTAAAATAAGCAACAAAAAGAGCAGACAAAGAGGAGCTCTGGGAATTTTTTTTCCCCCCACAAATGCTGTAAGAACATCTTTAAGCGACAGACATGATCATTTTTGTCACTTTCTGTGAAGAGTTTTCCTCTGAGTGAGAGAACTACAACCCCACATGCCAGCACAGAGCAATGATCTGATATTAGAGATCTTGTATTGGACTGGTATTCCCCGTATGACCATAGGTAGCTGGAAGGTCAGAAGAGGTCCTTAATCTTAACTATGGCAGCTTCTACTCCCAAGTTACTTCATGCTCTCAGCTTCTGTGAACACCTTTCAAATTTCATCTAATTAAGAGTTAAATTCTTCAAACAATCACTCCTTCCAAGTCAAAGGTTTTTTGGGAGGCTTGTTCCCTGCACCAAACTGGGCAGCCTCTGCAGCAGTTTGACACACTGAGCCACCCCAGTAGTGCCACAACACACTCAAGGGCCCTAAACCTTTAGAAGTGCAACCCATACCTCCATTTCTGGCAGGTGTCCACAGCTCAACAGCAAGCAGATCCTTCCCACAGGTTAGGTGGCTGGTCCACAGAAAGCCAGCCCTCTCCTGGGCAATATTTCTCACCCTACTTAAACCAGCGTTTCACAGGTGTGTCCACCGGCACCACTCATCGGATGCCACCCACTGGTAGCCCAGGCAAGTCATGGGCAGCAGAGCTCCCTCAACACAGTATTGTGTGCTTTGACAGTGACAAGCCAAATTAATGCAGCAGCTTAAATAATTAATCATTGGCCCCTCTTCTCCTAAAAATCTGTGAATCTTGTTCCAGGTTGTGTGCTCACAGGTCGATACATCTCACCAGGTCCCCAAAGAGATGCTCTGATCTTGTGCAGGAAGCATACAGATGTCATTTTGTTTCAGAAAGGGCACCTAAATCAAAAGCAAAATACATACATCTCTTCCTTTTGCACACAAATACTTATCTTGCTCCTGCTTACAGTATTACACACAGGCTGAATTTAAAAGACTTTGAATACAGTGGTCTCTGCTGACCTGTAACCATGGAAGACTAATGTTACAGTTTGGCAGATTTTCAAAGATCAAGGATTAAACATAAAACAGAAAAGCAAATAAGAAATTCCATACAGCATTTGAATGGATGGCATTTTACCATCCACCATGAGCCTAATTTTAGCTTTACATCATCTAAAAATCTATCAACAGACCTGGGTAAAGATTAAACAGGTAAATAAAGCCTTCTATTTAGTCAAACACCATCACAAGCCAAACTCAACCCTATACCAAACACAAGCTTTTAGCAAATTACGCTTTGATGGAAGAGAGTTTTATATGGTCCAGATTTCCCACGGAACAGTTAGATATACTTTGCCCTATAAATTTTAGTTTATATAAGCAGCAGTTTCATAAATGTACTTTGAGATATCTTCTCCTGCTCCCCATACTTCATGTATTTGCACCAATATCATCACCACCTTATTTATGTCCTTTCACCCTTCTGTCCTTTTATCACAAGTTTTCCTGTATGACACTTCGTATTTTTTCCACGGGTCTATGATCTCCACACACCTTCTGGGCATTAAAAAACACCAGAAAAACTAGAGATGCTGCGATATACATTATTCAAAGTGGAGCAACGTTATTAACTTAAGCTTGTTGCATTGTATCTTTCGCTTGGGTGCTTTCTGGAGAATTAAAGTGTGCATTAAGCTAAGCATAACACTTCTGAAAGCATACAATTATTCATAAAGATTGCTTGTACTTAGCTTTATTTTTTTTTTGTAACAATATTTAGTGCAGCTTGCAAACATCAATAAGCACCATAGCACCTGGAAATATTTAACACACCCACTTAAGGTACTATATTGTCACTTATGAACTAGGCTAGTAAAACTTCTGAAGGGCAAAACTAAAATGAATGTTCATAAGAACATAAGAGCAAGAGCAAAGTATAGAGATCAATCTTACACAAATATACCAAGCTTTCACCAAGACATTTTCTTGAATGTATTAGAGCAGGGTATTCAGCTCTAAGGACTAAAAAACGTAAAGGACAGCTCTCGTGTCAGATGGGAAGAGATGGAAACAGTTGTACTAATTTATAATTTAGAGTAATTTTGCATGTATAATATGCCAGTACAGAACTTCACTAGTTTAATGTTTTGTTTTAATAGATAAGTTAAACATGCAACATACAAAGCAGGTATCAGGCCACTCTGATCAAGGTGGCAGAGCTGCCACCTTCTAATGGGACAGATTTAGTTCACCAGCACCTGAAACTCACAGGGACTTACCTGTTTATTTAGCATGAACAACAACGACAACAACTAAATACAAAGAACTCCCACTATTTGAAATGGTGAAACTTAATTGGCATGTTTGCATGAGTTACTCCACTGTGAGGATTCACACTGCTACAAAAATTAAATACTTTCTAGGATCAGCAAAAGGAATTAAGACAAGTTCTTACTGGGACATAAAAGAAAATAAAACAAAGCAAACAAGCAAAACCTCAGCAGGCAAGGTGATTTGATTTCAGTTGACAGAGCTACACACCACCTAACTTCTACTAAGGACACCACTACCTACAATAAACAATCCCTGCAATTTGACATCAGAGTAGTTTTGAAAGAACAGTATATTACACGAGGAAGCCACTATTTTTCTTCACTTTCTGAAGTTTTACAATGATTGCCAAAAGGACACAAGAGACTCTAGTCTTAGTCAAATAAAAATCTGGAAAAGAAAAAAAAATATCCTGTTTTAATGATGTGGACAACTTAATTGGAAGAGCTGCTAAAGTGACCTTCCAAGTGATGAGGTGTATATTAGGATGCTCCACTTTTGCAGCATGTAAAAGAAGAGAAGGTACTGGACAGCTTTGAAACCAGCTGTGAAGGGACATATAGCTCACCTTGGGAAAAAAAAATCTCTTAAGAGGACAACTCAAGAGCACACAATAAGCTGGAAACTGTGCATCCTGAGAGCAGCCTGACGTGCCTCTTCATTACCTTGCCTGACAAGGCAAGGCTGTAAGAGAGTTGTACTAAAAGAAGGGAATAAGACAGCAAGATTGTTGGTGACTGGGAGGGGAAGAAAGAGAAGAGAGGAAAGGGCAAGGGGAAAAAGTAGTTCGGTTATCAATTTCCCCCAAACTGTGGGAAAGAGCAAAAAGTCTGAAGCACGGGTATGCTGTTAAGGACAAGTGTCTTCAAAGTGGTAAGTCCAACTTTGGTAACAAGTCACTCTGTAGGAGAAAAAAAAAAGCTCAGGATGTCAAGGGACAGACCATGCTGGCGCAGAAACCATTGCTGTGCAGTGGTCTGTTCTGCTTCGTCAAGTTCCAATTCAAAATATCATCTAACTAATATTTTCAATAAAAAATGCAGACAGCAAAAGTAAACTACGAGTACCATCAGGTATGCAGGAAATAAGTCACGCACTACATTAAAATACAGTGATCAGGAGTCCACTCATACCACTACGTTTTCCCCCTCCTTATAACGTTTCTACTGTATGGTAATAGACAGAAGACAGCTTCTAGCTTCATTAATATGTCAAGAATACATCTGCTTCATGGAAGGCTGTGTAGGTACCAGATGAAGAGCACATTAAAAGAGGACAGTTCCTATGTACACGTTTTTCTATTAGCATATATAAAAAAAAAACCAAACCCTCAAATAAACAAATACACAAAAAAAAACCAAAAAAAAACCAAACCCCCACCACCAAAAAAACCTCACACAAAACAAAAAAAAAACCCCAACAGCTCAAACATATTCTTAGCCCACATAAAACTACTCATTGGACAACAGCAGGTAACAGCAAAATGAATGAGCTCGTATAATGGCCCTGCCTCCCTCCCCAGGCATTTAGGTACCTTATTCTTAGAAGGAAAAAAACCCAAAACTTCAGATGAAACTAAATTTCTTCTCCTTCAGTCACTTTCTTGCAATAGAACCCTATTACACATCTACAGGTAGCTGACATGACTGCTATACAGATAAATCAAAAACCAAATGATCCGCAGTTGACTTTTGATTTGATCAAAAGTAGGTTTTGACTCTCTGATAACTTTTAAGTAAAATTAGAGGTCAAACATCTAAAACTCTGAAAATAAAGCAACACCTTCTTAAGTAATTTCTCGTTTCTGAGGAGTTATTCGTGAGAGGCCTATCCCAGATGTGGCACTTGCGAAGATCTTTGAGAAGCTCCACTGATAGCTGAAACAGAACTTAAGCTTGTCTTTCCACCGTTTGTGCAATCTCTTAATATGGCCATGGAAATAACCTTCTGTCTCTCTTTGAGCTGACGGAGAACCGCCCAGGCATTTCTGACACTGTGCCTTACTATCGACTGATCACCATCATCTAAGAAAGCCAAAGTGCTTACAGGAGAAGGAACATGGTTACTTCAGGAAGAAGCTACCTGTAACTGCAGGCAAAGGCCAAGTTAACAAGCTACTATTCTCATTCACAGAGATGCTTTCCAGCTAAGGAACAGACTGTTTCACCTGCTTGAGAGGCAGGACAGAACCCCTTCATGCCCTCTCACATCAAGGTGACAGGGCAACTGACAGATTAGATTTTTCCAGTCCATCATGATGCAATATGCAACATCACAGACCTGGCTGTTCTGTCCTTCCCACCTGCTGTTTGTGGTTCAAAATGGTCAAGTCACTTGTCCTGGCTTTGTTAAAACAAGACCAGTTTCTCTTTTAATGAATTTTCCTCTCAGCTAAGTGCCTTCTAAGTGCCTGCATGTTTTTCGGACACTGTGCTGATAAGAGGAGCAACAGAACGCTGAAGAAGCTCATGTTTAGATTTATTACTATGGTAACAAAGGTTAACTGATAATGGGACATATTTGGAAGGAGGGGTGGATGGAACAGGTGACTAAAACTGACCTAGTATTCCATCCCATAATCATCATACACTTTATATAAGATGGAGATCACGAGGGTCTTCGCCCTCTTCAACCACGGCCAGCATCTAGACAGGACCCTGTCTGTCTGCCTGCGATCTGGAAGGTCTCAGGCCCTGCATCCCTGAAATCCAGTTTCTGGTTTGCTGTGGAGTCCCACCCATGACTTCTGAGTGCCTGCCCTGCAGCTGCTGGAGCCACACCAGCTCTGCCGCCGCTGAAGTGACGCCAACTCCATATTTGGCATTCAAGATTGGTTTTGTATATTTTATATATATTCTATATTTATTAGTAGCATTAGTAAAACCCTTTAAAACCTTTGAAGTCTAAGTCTCCCTTCCTTCTTATCTTCCTTATCATCTTTCCAATCTAAAGGAGAGGGTGGAGGGAGGGTGAGGCGGTAACAGAGAGCGTCTGCCATGGTTTATTGTCGCCTTGCTTTAAACCTTGACATCACTGTACCTTTTGGCATTACTCTGACACATGGTAATAGAAATAATCCCTGAAGGAGGAAGCACAACTACACCCGAGGGAAAGCTGCAGCAGGAGAGGAGCAGCACAATTGCTCCCCCACACCTTCCAACATCTACAGTCAAACACAGAAGAGCACATCACAAGGCACAGAGCATCAAGTCCAGATTGGAGGCTGTGAGCACTGCTGTAATGAATCCTCCTCTCTGGACACAGCTTCAACATAGGTTTGAAATGGTATAAAAAACAAAAGTGGTATTAAAAAAAAATTGTATAAAAAAGGTATAACGGCAGCAAAAGGCTTTCACAACTGCATCCACACCAAACATTTTTCCTGGTAGAGCTCTTGAGCTTAAGCATGTAGGTTTTTCTGTCAGTCATTCTGCCTTTGCTATGCTATAAAAACATTAGAGCACAAACTAGGCAAATGGATCAGAAAGTTCACAAATAACAGAGAGATTAAAGGATAAATTTATATAGTGTAACTTACTACTATTTTATCTCCTGGTTCCAACTTGGCTGTCTACAATGACATCAAAACTATTTCACGAATCAAAAAGTGACCTTATAGTGAATGAAAATTTAAATATTAAAATAATATCTGCATTTTAGTTATGCTTACTTATAACACATTGGGTCTTTTAAGTGTAAAATAGGTTATCTTCCCCTACCAAGATTATTATTCTTCCAATTGCATCTTCTTTCTTTGCATCTATTCCAAATTTATGTAATGGTGATAATCTGGAAATTATTTTGAGTCAAACTGTCATCATTAGACAATAACTACATTTTTCTTGCTCTCTACGTATTTTAATGCCTGTTAGAACATTAGTGTCAAAAGAAATTGAAAGTTTGGAAAATTATATAAATCAATAACGTGAGTGGTTTTTATTGAATTGTCCTTTTAAGGTGCATGACTGCCTTCCTAAGCAGTTTAGGTGGCCATTCAGTTGTTTGTAAAGCATCTTTCATCACTCCCTCCCATACAAGTAAGCCTGTATCCCAAACTAAGGACAAGAAAAGGTGGCATCTGCAGAAGTCCGAGTTAATCTGTAGGCATCAGTTTACGAAATTCTCTAGTAGAACTTGCTTTCCTTGCATCTGAACTTGTGCAGCTTTTGAGGAACAAAGCATTTGTATGTAGTAACGTTAGAGACAGTTTAAAACACATTCCATCAGCATGCCTAAACCCACATTTCTGTTTCCTTAACAAGACCAAAAAAAAAAAGGAGATGGCGCAGTATTTGGATCATCATCTCTGTTGTATTGCTCTCTACTGCTCTGCATTCTCAAAAAAAAAAAAAAATATGCCAACAAAATGCTTTATTTCATTGATTTTTAAATTAAAAAAATACTTCCATAACTGATCATCAGTATAAATTTATAACAAAAATGGGGTTTAATAATATTCACTGCACACATAATCACAAGGGTTTATTGGTAATAAAGCCTTAATTACAGTCTCAGTACTGATAGACATAAATGAAATAAAGTTTATCATTTTTATAAGCTGTGCAAAATCTAAACTAGCAAGCAAAGAAACTATTTGCAGGCTTTATTGCTTAATGCCTGTAAAAGATTTTTTACATTTTCCTTTATTTATGAAAGAGTTCTACAGCAGCCCTCATTCCCTCTGCTTTGCCTTTCCTTCACCTTTCCATTAGCTTTCCCATTTCAATCTAATTTGTCCTTTCATCCTGTAACAGAGTCCTTCACAGGCTCCTTAATTTCTTTCATTCTGTCATTTTAGATGATAAGAACAACTGCCACTGAGTCTTCTACCTGGCCTGAAGCAAGCCAGCTGGTTACTGCTCCCCCAGGCCACCTTGCAGCAGCACTGCTCCAGCAGCAAAATTTGCTTGTGGGACAACCCCACCTGGGTGGGATGAGGAGGAGGTGGTAATGGTGGTGCTGAACTGCAGCAAAATCCCAAAGCCTCCGCTCACCTCCTTCTCTTTACAGTGCAGAGCCAGGACTTTGGGGAAGAGTCTTGTTAGACTTCAATGGCTTCTGCATATCTCAGGAACTTCTGAGCTGGTGCTCAACAAGGCAGCAACAGAATTAGAAGGAAAACTGCCCTTGTTGACAATGCAGATGTGCAGCACCTCCACAAACCAACTCTTAGCAAAGCCTTGCACTCACGCAGCCACCATCTCACCACACCAGACACTGGGCTTGTTCAAAGATCTTTGCACAGCCCCAGGCAGCTCTCAGAACCCCAGAAAAAACACTGCCAGAAGAAACTTGCCCTGCCCTGTAATCTGCTGCCCACCAAAGAGTTTGTTAAATCACCTCTCTGATCTGGATTCCCTACTGTGATTCGTGCAGAACATCGAGGCAACTCGAGAAGGCTTGCACAATCCTGGAGAACAGAGAAAAACAGCCCCACTAGATACAGATAGCAAAAACTAAATGAGCATTGAGCCACTCAGGCTAGCAGAGGTTGCTATTCTTAGCATTGCTTCCAGTTAAATAAAGATTTCTGGCTAAATAAAGACATGAAGTGTACCTAGAAAATGCTTTCATTTTCATTGCTGCTGCAATCTGCAGCTGGCAGTCGAGTTTCCCAATGAGAACTTGGAAGTAAAAAACAACAGTCTACAGGCTTAGATAGACTCATCATTGCCACAAATATTCAAATAAATGTTATCCATCGGTTTTAAAAGCAGAGGAGCATTCAGTTAAAAAAAAAAAATATATATATATATATATGATCATGCTGAGACAGAAAAAGAAGTTAACAAGATCCTGACTATTGTCAATGAAAGGTTCATCAAAAAATAAGAGGCCACAAGACATCATGATTCAGAAACTAAATAGTCCACAAATGCTAGCCTTGAACAAGAGGTAACTAAAAGTTCTGGTAAATAACTATAAATTAACATAAAGAAAGACATTTTTTTTTCTTAATTAAAATGAGCAAAACTCAGACACAATAAGCAGTTTTAGTGGTACAAGACCACCAATTTCAACAAAAATTCATTTTAGCCTAAGAAAAATAACAGACAAATACAAATCAATTAAATGTCCTAAGGGCAATAATGCCAGCCTTTCTGGTCTGGCTAGCAAAGCAACTTGATCCCACCATTTCTGGTAGCCACAGTTCCAGATACTAGGAACTTTAAAGAACTGAGGGTTACATTGCGCACAATATCTTATTTTTAAAAACACTTCAGTGAAAGAAGCAATGCGGAGATGTGCAACTATGACAGGATATCCAGCAGAAAAGCAACAGAAAAAGCCTGCAGAAGCCTCCAGAAATACAATCATAGAGTAGAGTCAATAAGTAAAGAAAGATGCTATACCATTTGAACAAAAATAAAAAGGTGTTTGATAAGAAGGTACTTCAAGAATAGGAACATGAAAGCTTGTGTATGAACAGCAAATGCTGTCTTGAATGGGCCAGTAGGACTGGAAGATTGGTAATTTTCTGGCACAATACATTCATAGCCTGTCACCAGCAACAAATAACTTCTGCACTCAAAGGATTTAGATACTTGTAGAGAAAGAGGAAAATAAAAACAACAACAAAAAAAAGAGCTATCTTTCATTGCTACCTCCCTTATCTGTTAATTCTGACTGATGATGTGGATAAACTAACCACACAGGGACACAAATCTTAAACTCAAAGTAATCTATGCTTACAAGGGAAAAAAAAAATAAGTATGTGACTAATGAGAAGGTATATACCACAATCTTTACAATAGGCTGAATGCCAATTGTGCTTAGAAATTAGAAGGGCTTGATCCTCATCTTTCACAAGCCAGTTTAAAAGTTTTCAGGGAAGAGAAAATTTCTCCCTCATCTCCCCAGAACAGAGTGTGTAGAAATACACTGAGATAATGTGTAGGCATTTATTGAAAATTATTACAGCTTCTAACATTTGCTAACAAGTTCCAGGGCTAGGTAATTGATTATAAAAATGAAACTGTGTTTACCATTTGCTAACTTCTGATAAGCAGCAGCTATATAATTGATTCTCATTTTCAGTGTGTATCCAATTGCACTGATATGAAGGTATGTATGTGGAGCACTGATATTTTATCTAACAGTTCATCTGTTTCACTGCCTACTTTCCCTCTATGAGTAAAGAAGGAACTAAAATCACCACAAAAAATGATATGGACTACTTCAGTGCATTTGGTGTTATTACTGGGTAAATGACCCAAGACAAAATGAAATGTAAGGTTATCAGAAGTTACTCTTACCTAGTTTTAATACTAGGTAGATAGAAGAATAAGCCATATTGTGTAACATTGTTTTTATTAAACAAAAATTGAAAATAAAAATAGCAGCTGTACTGCCTTCCTTTCCCGCCTCAAAATCGGCAAAGTACCCCCCACCCCAAATGCCCCTTTTCAACTGAGCACTTCTTACACGGGATATGCAAAACCAGGCTGCATCACTAATTTACACCAGAAACCTCTGAAGGATGGCTATTAGTAGAAAATTCCAGAGTGAGTTAGTTACTTGGTCTAAGATAAAAATGACTTCAGCAGTCATAAATCTGTGTCAACAGGTACACAACCAAAATAATTTGATAGGTAGAAGCTCTACAGGAGATGGGAAAGTCCCTCCAGGAAGAAAGCAAAACTGCAAATAAACTTCTCCCCAGTGCAAGAATGAAAATAAAAGGAACTACTTTTCTGGGAGGGAATCCAGGAGTCCCACAAGTCTCCCAAATAGATCTGTGTCACAGAAATCTGGCAGATCTTGTAATCCTGTGTTTCTCCTGGCACTGCCACTGGTGAGAGCACCCATAGCTCAGGCAGGTCCAAAAAGGGAAAGGGTATGCTACATCCACAGCTCTCAAGACACAGATAGATGTCCACCTCCCCATCACCTTTCAATAACTTTCTCTCAGAAGACACACACAAAACACTCCAGTCTTTACTTTTTCCACTTATTCTCTTAAAAGATCTTTGCTTTCCCTTCTAATTTCTTTTTTGTTTCAACTCCTGTTCTCATTTTTCTCCATGTGCTTACAGAAAAACAAAAGCCACAAGTCCTTTAACACATTTCCTCTATTAAACATCACCAACAGTGAAACTCCACCCATTCTCTGCTTTCTCCTTTAACACCTGCAAAAGGACTATAGTCTCTGATGCATAAATTGGTAGACAAATTCTGATTAATTAGCTGTCTCAGAATAGCCTGCTAATATAAACACAGCTCACATCAGCATGTGTATTCCTGCCAGCATAGCAAACAATTCTCTCTCCTCCTTCCTCTCCCTTGCTTTGCTTTTGACAGTCAAGTCTGCTCACATAAGCACGTTCACACTACCACCTGGGCCAGTATAGAAGCATCAGGGAAACATACATTTTATTCTTGAGCAATGTGATCCCCTAATAAAATATTCCCTTTAAAATCTGTAAGATAATTAGCCCTGATTATTTCAACTGATACTTTATCTGATGTGTTGCCTCTCTAAATCTTCACAAAAAAACCCAAAACTAAGCTTGTGTTTAATGACCCACAGGGAGAAAAGAAGAGCATCCTTTTCTCCTCTACATAGCCTCCTGCTGGCCTAGAGCACAAGGCCCTCCACATGGTCACTCAATACAAATAGGTCAAAGCAGAGGTCTTTGAATCCTCATCACGTTCACTTCAGATGGACACAGACTTCCTTCACAATTTACAGTTGATGACTTTTCAACATGTCTTAATTATTCCTAGACTGGGAAATTCTGCAATCAAAGTGCTCCGCGGTGTTGCCGGAGATGACAAATGAGCCTGTGATCAAAAGATGCACGTTGTCATGTTATAATAGGCAAAGTTAGAGCAAGACAAAAAAAAACTTCTGGAACCCTGTTCAGATCTTGGCTCCAATTCTTTCTTGAGCCTGAGCTAAAGAGTTAAAGTACAAAGCATCATGCCAAAAAACAATACAAACCACCTTCCACTGACAGTCCTGTCTGCTGCAAAGAGAACAGAGCACACACACTGGTGTTTCTTAACTCTCACTTTCTTCCAGTAAACTTAAAATCACAGTTTTATGCACTCCAAGTCAAGGTTTTTCAGGTTTCCACTTACGTCAAGACTTTTAAAAATTATTTCAGTCTCTTGTAGCTAGTTATGCTGATCCTTTACTCACATTTTACAATCTTTCAGGCTGATGAAAATGGATATCCAGGAATTGCAACAACCAAAATGGTAATCATTCACACTAATATAAGAAAATATGCTTCACTGAAAGTTAATATTGGAAAAAAAAAGAGCTCAAACTAATACTATTTTTGGAGTTTATTTTAAATAGCAATAAAAATAAAGCACTAGAATATCTCTTTGAAAAGTGGAACACCAACAACAGTTAATGGGACCATAACTAAATTAGTCCACACTGCAAAACAAACAAGTAATCATCACAGGATTTGATTGCCATGCATTTAAACATATCCTAATCTCAAAACTAATAAGAAAGCATAACTATAAAAATAGATCTCTCATGTTAAATCTCATAAAACTCTCAAAACTGCAAATCTGCTCTAAAAGATTTCCTCAAATTTTAATTAACAATCATAAAAATATTGTGATGAGATAATCTCAGTGTATATAGAAGCATTTTCTCTATTTAAAATTATACTCAAGAAAGCTTAGTAAGCTGCATATTCCCTGCTGACAGGCACAAAAAAAAAATATAAATCCTCTCATATATTTTATATATGGAAAAACCATGTGTGCACCATTTAAAAACAGAGGCTTAAAAAGTCAGCTGAAGAGGTGAACTTGCATCATATTCAGGAAGAGTGAAGCAGAGCAACCTAAGCCATTTCTCTGCAAGCTGCGCTAGCCAAACATCCTCTGCAAGGAGCAGAAAGATGCTACAACTCACAGACAGTATCCAGCATCCTAACAGCCTCTGTGCCATCACTTATGGCTTAGTGTGTCCTCCTGAGCCCCCTCTGCAGGGACTCTGCTGTCTCTAGCCTAAATGTTATGTCCTTAAGAATATATTTAAATACTTGAATAATTTTGAAGCTGGGTGTTCAAACACATGCTGTTTGATCATGGCCCAAAACTATCGCGCTAGCTTAATTTCTGGATTTTGTGACTTAACACACTGCTGTTCTAGGTTTACACTTTCTGTCAAATACCAGAGTCTGATGCTCCCCACATCAGTCACAGACAGACCATGAAAAAGGTCAGACTTGAGAAGTGGTTGACAGCTGCAATTTCAGCAGCAGCGGGTCGTACAGCTACATTTATTACAGTGTTCATAGTAAACAACTAACATTACATTTTAAACAACAAACATATTTCTTCAGAATTGGTAAAAATGCATTCCAAGAATATGAGCTGCTTTGTTCCAGAGGTGAGTTTCTTGATCACCTTGAATAACCACACAGTAAGGTGTGCATTACTCCTGAGAAAGTCTGACAGCTCAACATGACAGAGACGGACATTGAGGTCACGCAGTGACTATGCTCAGCATTCAATGCTCTTTCCCCAACACATTACCTCATACACCAAGCCTCTTATGCAGACTAGAAGAAATACTCCCTTCCTCCCCAGAATACTGTTAGCATGGACAGCTTTTTGGCTATCCATACTGACCCAAAAACAGAGAGGGGAGGTTGCCCCACGAAGGCTGCACTGGTCCAGGCGGTTGCCCTACAAGCACAGGCCATGTAAGCCCAGGGTAGGGGCGTTTGAGCTCTGAGAAACCCCTGTGGGGAAGCAGAAGTCTTCCTGAGGAAGGAAAAACCACCAAATTATATATGGCTGACAAAAGGGGAACATGACAAGTCGAGTGTGGTGGCGTGGCAGTACACAGTCTTGACCAAGGAGGGTGGGCTGCTCGTTACAGCAGGCGATACAGAGAGGGAAAAGCAGACACTACTTGTCTTGGTATTTGACTTTCCCCTGCTCGCTAGTACCTTTTCTACTTGCTTCTGCTCCTCTCTCATCAAAATACTCCTATACCAAGGCTTCTCCTTAACCCCACCATTTTCCAGACAGCTCCTTCAGAAGGTTTTCTGTTCTCCCTCTACAACTTGTTTCACCTGCAAGCAAAAATCCAGCTGCCACTACCATGCAAATGAGTCGCCTCCTCCTTCCAGATTTCTACCTCTGCAGGCCTGCCAGCCACACAAGGGGAAGAGTCAGCACCCCTGCAGCCTCCACTGGCTTCCCAGACCTGTGGCTGGAGCTCTCAGCTTCCTTCCTCCTGCCCAAACCCCCCCAGCTCCCCACCGCAAATGCCACTTCCCACAGCCTCATCAGCCAATGTGGATGTGACCAGCCAGATCCAAAAAGCTGGGTTCCCCTCAGCTTCAGGAAACTGAACTCTGTTCTCTGGAAACTCACACCTGTGAGATGTGCAAGTCACACACAGAAACAAGCCAGCTACAGCTTCTCCTGGCCATCAAAATGGCTATGTGCCCTGTCCAGGCACCAACCTTCTACAGGCCTTCCCAAACAACATGCCATCATTTCTGGTCTCTGTTGCAAAGACTCCTTCCCATGGTTTTGCCATATTTCTTTTCACAGACTTTATGGCTATGCCTGGTTTAATACACTGGAAGTAAGCTATCTGCATTTTATTTGTGTATGCCACTCCCTGCAGAGATGCTGATCCGTGTCTTTGGCCCAGTCATCACTTACTGACAGCAAACTTCTCTTTCAGCTAGTCCATACATGCTCCAGTTAAAAGCATTAGCTTACAGAGCAGTGAGAAAAAAACTGAACTTTTAAGCATAAAACCAATCCATCTTCCTTTTCACATTAATACACTCTGTCAAAGATTCAAAGTGCTGCTCTTGCAGTTCTAAATACTGTTGCTTTCCTTAATTGTTCTCATCTCTAAAACCTTCACTCTCCAAAATCTACAAATCGGAGAGACATATACTAGTCAATGACACAGTGAAGTTTAGCAAACAATATGCTAGCAGAAAATATTTTCTATTTCTCAGCCTGAAACATTCCCAAATATCTTTTGATGTTCAAGTGCAGTTTATAAATCAAAAATGACTCTATTATGTTGTTTTGTTTTCTTTAAACCAAAGATCTTACACTTTTTTTTTCCTTAAACATCATATGTTAAAAGAATAAAAATCAGTGAATTTCAGTATTCCGTTTTTGTATCTTTTTCCCTTTTCTATGATCTTGGAAAGACAAATTCAGACTTCACTCACAACAAAATTGCAGAAAGCAGTAGATTTTTCACTTTGAATCTGCATGTCACCTCACATGACAAAATTTTAAGCCTCCACTCACATGTGTCATGAGTATGAGAGATCACACCTGGCAAAATACAAAATACAGCACCTAGAAGACACAGTTAAAGCCCACATGAGGGTTTAGGGCTAAATCACACAGCCACTGATGCTCCTCAGCTGCTGCAGTTGCTGGTGCTGGATGACACTGCCTGGCTACCCTGAGACTCAAACACCCAGCCTAGTCCTTTCCTATAACAGAGGGAAGAAATACCCTCTCAAAGGAATCACTGTCCCTGCTCTGAGTCCTGTCAGGAGCTGGACCTCCCTGGGCTTTGTGACTTGGTCAAGTGCTGTTCAGATTACACATCAACTCCCACCCTTTGACCCTCCCAGGGCAAGGTTTGGCTACCCCCAACACAGAGAGAGCTCTTTAACATACAATTCATCTGTTACTTCTGCAAATATAATTTGTACAAGGCTAAGCACTGTGGATTCACAATCAGCGTGCTAGCAATAGCAATCACCAAGGATGTGTGTCCACTGCAGAAGCAGCTCAAATAAAATTTTCTAGTCTTGCATTTGCAACTAAAGCATTACTGAGCAGCCAAAGACCACAAGGTGCTCGCTATGTTTGAAGTTTAGCTCGAGCAAATGCCACAATAAACAAAACTCAATCATAATTTTGCCACCAGAGTATCAGAGTTTAAGTTAGACCACTGAAATCCTCTTACATGAAGCGCATACCGAGGTACTTCCACCCTGACTTGACACCTTGAGAGCACTGGTATGTCCAAGGGGAAAAGAACCAACATGCAAAGAGAGCTCTCCCAAGCCACTGTCATTTCCAGTTCACAAAGGTTTCCTTCTGCCTACAAACATGACTGTTTGAAAAGCCATATAGCACGACTTACTCCACAGACCGCTGATGAATTTCTTCCGTCACAAAATGACATATATAATTTTTCTTAAAAAAAGAAAAACCAAAAACAAACAAACTAAACATACACCACCCACCAAAACAAACAAACGAAAAACCCCACAACATAAACAGAAAACCAAGCACCACACAAACAATAAACCCTCAACCTACCTCAAGTACTCAGTCTTCCTTTAGCAGAGGAAATCAAAGACACTTTGTATTTTTTAATTTAAGTTTCCATTGTGGAAGATACTAAGAAACTGCTGAGCCATGTATTTTATTAGCAGATAGAAGATTTAGGTGTTAACCTCAAGCCTCGAATTAATGCAAGCCTGGATAAACTTCTGGTTTTTTAGTTCCTATCTTTCCCTCCTTTCCTGAAGATAGAGACATGGTACGTCTTTAAAAAACAAGCAAACACAATGACCACAAAAACACAAACAACAGCAAAAAACCACACACAAACAAAAAAGCCCACACACACACCAGAAAAATACCTTCATCCAAACTTTACAAATAGTTTTAGCAAGAAAATAAAGATTTTCATCACAATACTGCCCCTTAAAGCTTCTATTACTGATTTCCAATTAACAGGGTCCCTCAAGATTTTTGTAGCATTTACCATGTTCTGTCACAGAACTTCCAGACTATGAGCCAGCAAGCTCCTTCTGCGGTTACGAAAAAACTGTATGAAAAACCAGCTGTACATTAGGTCCAAAAAAGTAACAAATATTTATTGTACTGCACGAAGAAAGCCTCCTCACAAGGAGTCATGGTCCCCAGCACACTCAGGGCGCTGCTCTTTCACGATTACATGAAAAGCTTTTCAGAACAATGATTGCTGTTTACAGATGAGGACATCTTGAAGGAGGACTAGCGACCAGTTCAGAGGCAAGAAAAAGCAAGCGATTTACAAGCTTCTGTGAATTAGAATCCACACCTAAGATAAGGTAACCAACCATACCAAGAAGGAGAGGTTTTTATATGTACTTACACAAACCACTTTCCAAATGCGGAGCTTATGTGTGGCACTAAGGAGTAACCATATAAGAAATCTCAACAATAACTCGTTTCAATAAACAGTTAAAACACAAGATTTCTGCCCAGAAAAAATAACAAGCTTTTAGGGTGAACTAACCACTTCAGTCTTCAAAACCATTCCCACATATCATAAAACTGGACTGTGAATTCCAGCTAAAAGCAATTCACCTGCATGTCCTCCCTTGTGTGCTGATATCACCCCTCACAACACCCTGCTTCTTTTTGGACGAAGCTTCTGGCAGCTCACACTCTCCCATTCAGCATTCATTAAAGAAACACACTGTGTTATTCATTCCTCTGTGCCCTGTGCTGCTGATGCAATGGAAAGAGAGCCAAAGATCGTGACCGAGTATGCTGAAGCTCATCCTTCTTTATCACTGTTGTACTTGCAGATGGACATAATGATTAAAAAGTGATCCACAGAATGCTTTGCACACCATTCAGAGCAGAAGAACAAATCAACACTCCTAAAATAAGCAGATACTTTTCTGCAGCATTTCACAGGGGAAGTATGGCTCTAGCAAAAGCAGGTAACTTCTCAAGCTTGGGAGGAATACAGACCCTTCCCTCCCCTTCTTATTCAGTGGAAAGGAAGCAGCTACCATGTCCACTATAGGTGACCACCATTACTGAGAGTTTCTGACCTCTGGCTCTTCAACTGCATGCTGTCCAAGAGTAACTCCAAACTGCCCCCACCAAGCCTTGCTGCCATGGTGGCTGCCACAGTGCTCCAGGTTCCCATCTGTGGGACAATGACAGACAGTTCTGCTCTGCAGAGCGTAATGCTGCCAGCATGCCCTGACACCCAGCTACAACAAGACCTCTGAGAAAAAAAAACACAACAAACCACTACTCTCATTCCCACCACTCCTACCCCTTTGGCTCTCAGGCAGATGCAATACATCCCTCTTATGGCCCTCTGATACACCAACATTTGGATACATAGGCCAGAAAGTTTGTATTCCTCAATCCTCTAGGAGCTTCCTTGGGTCTGCAGACATTAAAGGCTTACAGCTCTTTTGAGATAAGTAAATAACTTTCTAACAAAGCAAGCATACACTATGTTAAGATGAACAGAATATGCCACATAGCTTCTGTGCACCTCAACTAAAAAAAATGGTTCACCTGCTTCCTGTACATCCATGGTTATGACCTTTGCAACATACCACTATTTTTCTACTATCTCAAAAGCTTTAGTTTCCTCCCCCTACTGCTCTCAGAAGTTGTGCAGAAGTTTTGGATTTAACACTGCAGGGTACTTAAGAAAGTGATAAGCAACGACAAGAAATTACCTGCAGACACAACTGAATCGGGATGAAATACCAGAACCTGACCCTTACCAAACCTGCAGGTGAACTTTCAGAAGCCCCACTTGACATCAGAGATTCACATAGACACTTAGGAATTTGCTCCTCTGGGGCACTGGACATTAACTGGGGCTAAACCTTTAGAGTAAAGGTTATACTAAGGACTTAAACTTCAAAGCTGAGACAGAACCTGTTGCATCATTCAACAGCAGCGTGATGAGCAAGGTCAAGCTAAACTGTTGAACAGTTGCCCCTCCAAAAGGCAAAGCTCTGTTACAGAAGCTATGTCAAGATCTAAAGTACTAAAGCAAAATATTTTCCTTAAGTTTTAAATATTTAATAAGAAAGTGACACTCATATTGGCAACAAAGATGCAAAATGTAGTTGTGCAAAATGAAGTCACTCTCATTATTTACTTATATATTAGTGACTGTTTCAAACCACAGAACTGTCTGCATAGCAAGCTCTGCATTACTTGTCTGCGGGGAAACAGAACAACAGGAAATGTAATTTACTTACATGAAGTGGAAGCTGGTGGGACATTCATTACACTGACTTCATCTTTATTCCTGTGTGTAGGTAGGGTTCAAGACTAGCAGTAAGTTGTGCAGTAGTTCGAGAACTGAGGAGTAATGTTAAACTTGACAAAAATCTCAGTTGTGAATTAAAGCTGGAAAAATTACCCTCTTGCTAACCTTTCAAGCTATCAAGTGTAAGATGCAAATAGTTTCTTGATTTACATCACCAGTTGTCAGCACACCACTTTGTTAGCAGTGTCAAAAACTTACAACTTCCCCAATTTGAGAAAGCAAATCCCATAATGCTGTGTCAATGAGTGAATTTTAAGCTAATATCCTATCATCTTCTCTACATGCAAGCACTTGTTAGAAAACCCGGTGTGCAGTATCAAGAATGAAGGAATCAATTCAGAATCCTTCTCTCTTCTCAACTTAGACAGCTACACTGAAGTTCCCCCAATCTTGCCTAAATATCATGTTCTTCATCTGTCTTTTTCTGTTGCATGTATGGCTTTGTAGGTAAAGGCCATTAAGTTAATCTCTGCTCTCCAAAACAACTAGAATAAGCCAAACAGCTTTTTGTGTGTATGTGTTTCTGGATTAGAGACACAGAAGGGATTAAAAGCATACCAGCACATACCTAAACTGGCTTTATTTTACAATAGCCCAGAATCCAGACTGTTTACAGAACAGTATACATATTCCAGTTTTCCCTTGTGATCCTAGAAGAACTTGCTGAAAGAATCAATTTTGTTAAATAAAGGTCCTACTTAATATATCTTATTGAACGTGTTTAGCTTTATCTCACCACAATGGTCTATCTAGTGCAATCATGCCCTTATCATGTTTTTACCCTATTTCATGCAGTGCCACTCTTGGTCCACTTCATCTATGGAAAGTACCTTCTTTTGATTCCAGTTCTTTTTGTGTTTCTCCATGAAGTCTCCTCCAGACAAGGAAACGACATTTAAAAACATGATTCTGTAACATATCAATTTAAAACACATACAACTCCTTGCTGCAAAAGAGAAATATCTCTAATTGAATCATCTTTTTGAGTCTGCCTATTATATGATTCAGATTTGCCCTTCGTTCTCTTTCATGCAACAGAAAGCCTGTGATGACAATAAGATGCTTTCAGAAACAACACCTGGCACCATAGAACACTGCCAAGGCAGCAAAGACTTTTAACTTATGTTCAAGCTAAAGCCAGAGGTCTGGGAGAAGCAGAGATGTGCTGCTTCTAACAGTAAGGTAGTGGAGCTCCCTCTATTGAATTAGCTGCCAATATCTCTTCAAGTTTTAAAGATGCCAACTACGGTCAGCATCAGTGTTCTGTTAAAAACCCAAAACTTGGCAGTTCAAAGAGCTGAGACGCACCCATCAGGTACACTCCATGAGAGAACAGGCCGAGGGAAGGGTGCAGCCAATGCACGGAGCTTCTCACACATGTCGAAGTGTCACCAGTCTGCTAGGGCTCCATCCCTGGGGACTTCTGCTGTCCATGAGACCCAAGAAGATGTTTTTAATTTGAATGATGTTCAAGTACTTTACCTCAGGACCAAAACTGCTGTGACCCATGTTTTACAATGCCAGGAGGTTCTATAAAAGGAGCTACCACAGCACAAAATGCAACATATGAATGAGGCTCAAGCATTTAAGTTTTTCTTCACAATAAGGGGTTAACAATACAGAGTATGACCTAATTGAAAGCAGATGATATGGATATATAGACTGCTAAAACACTCATTAAATCACCAAACGCTTTTTGCTTGTTATCAAGGGAACAGCTTAGTATTTCCACTTCCATTGAAAGCATTTCAAATGCTTTCTAACCAAATATTACAGAACTGTTCTAACCCCTGATAACCTCTAAAAATCATACCTAAAGCTGCAGGCACACTCTCTCCACTGTTTTATCACTTTCTCCCCTTTTTTACCTCCCAAAAGAGGCACATTTCTTATCAACAACAAAAATACTAGTTCAGCAGAAGCAGCAGTTGTTTTAATAAGTAAATATTTATTTGCCTTTCTGGAGACCTATATGCATGATAAGAAAAGCAATTTAATCTTCAGCTAGGCAGATATTCGTCAAAAGAGCCACCGCTTTGGAGAAGCGGATTAACATCCACTAGGGTAGGACTGGTTGCTTTTCAGGCCATCCTTATGGGAACACATTGGGGAAGAATAAAACTCAAAACAAAATGAGAAAAAAAGAGGAAGAGGAAGAAACTTGATCCGATCACTGCCGGTAGTGGATTGTCAGCATACTAGTCACACTGCAATCTCCTTGCTAAAAGATGAGATTCATTTTGAAGTGTACTAAAGACAGGAATGTACAGCCTCCTTTAATATTCATCCTGTTCCTATTAAAGAAAAGACACCAAGATAAAGAATGTGTATGTCAAAGCCTTGTCTTCAGGGAAGATAACGTTCAACATTTTCAAATCAAGAGGTGTCATTAATGTTCAGGCTTTCCTGGAAGAATCCCATTCTGCTTGAGACAATTCTAATTATCACCCCACAACATTTAAGAGTCTCTCATTTGAGCATTGGTGCATGGAAGCATAACTATTTTTCTTGAAAGCGGAGGAACTTGAGAGAAATCAGCATGTTGCAACAGGTCCTCAATTCTCTTGCAAGTGTGGTACTGCAGTTTCCATGCATTTTCTATTAAAAAAATGATTGAGTTACAAGAGAAAAAAGCTATACACTAGCCAAACCAGAGGAACCTTCAGGAGCACTGAACAAAGAGCCTGAAGATTACAGTTTTTAGATACGGTAGTAGCTCTCGAAAACCAGTACATAAAGTCTAGCCCTCCACCAGAGTCTGCAGAACTGCACAAGACTAGTGGTATGAAAAACAGCTTCCACAGTCAGCATGGTAGTGAGTGTGTATATATATATATATATATATATGTAAAACAAGCAAATAAAACACAACAATAAAACAACACACCCCCCCCCAACAACAAAAAACCCAAAAAAGCCCAAACCCTCCCATGTGTGAAATAGCAGTAGAACAAGTACTGCAGACCAGACCTTCAGCCAGCTTATCTGTGACCATCATGCTTACAATCACATAGCGCAGGTCACAAAAAGAGGAAATGGAATATTGATCATCCTGTGTTAGAAGATCCAGTTACAACTTAGAGCTCTTACAAAGTTAGCACATTCAGTTTCCCAACTGTTAATAGGCTCAAAACATATACAGGTAAGCCCAATTCCTCCCTAGCTGTTTTCCTATCTTGCAATCTATTTTGTTTCACTCAACTGGTCCAAAAACTACTTGGACACAAAATAGTCCAGAAAGTCCCTGTGGCAGGAAGCTAAGAAAAGCCCGTGGTGGTGTGATACGGACTGGCCAAGACATTAAAGCTAGTGTCGTTACAGTAATACTTGGGTTTGTATGAGGTCCTTCTGCACCTTATGTAATCAGATATGACATTATGGAAATCTGCAGTGAGCACTCTTATAGCTTAAGATTATAAACCATGCTACAGATGTAGGATATCTGTAAAAAAATAGAGAAGATAGGTTTATCCTGATCGCACAGATGTAATTTGCATTATGTAAAACTCTTAATGCTATTTTCTTTATTTTTCCTCTTCATGTGTCATCTCACATAAATATTTAGATTCTGTTCCCAAAACTTTCCATTGGAAATAAGCCAACAAATAGCTTAACATCTACTATGAAGACAGCTGAAACTATTTACCCCGGGATTACATATTAGCATCCCAGTTTACTTTCAGCAAGGAGAACGGGTGGTACGGTAAGGAAGGGCATTACTCTTACATAGGCTGGAAAGTGGAAATAAGATATCTTAGAATTAAATATGACTTATGACAGAGATATTTGTTTCATGAACATAACAACATATATTTTGCCCAGTAAAAATCAATGGGCTGAAATTTCAGAGATTTACAGAGCTAGATGATTTCTGCTCTTGCCCTCTGCCTTATGAGAATTGCTACAAACCCAACAGAGAGGAGAACACAAGAAGAAAAATAATCCATGTTGTGAGACTTTTCTAGCATATTCATACCAAGAGGGGGAAAAAAAAAAAAATAAGTATATCAAACACTTTCCAAAGCAAAGGATTTAACTACTTACAGCTCACTTAAAATTCAGTCTGACTTTGCTACCTGTGCATTGCACCACAGACACATAGCATATCGGAATATACGTACATGGTAAATACATGTGCTGACTTTGTCTCAGAAAAAATAAACATGAACTTTCTGATCTTAATATAGAAAAACTGTTTCCCTAGATCAATGTCACACCAGATATACCAGGGAAAACAGGTAGTCAGGAGTGAGAACACAGTAAGTGTCTTGTGAATAAGACTATATATTACAGTCTCATTAGGCTTACGCAATACAGCAATATGTAACAAGTCTTTAGTAATAAAACATGGAATGAGAGGCTCTGAAATTAGTTATGATACACAAGAAGGTAAGGGGAGGCAGAAACTTTACAAAGGTCATGATTAGGTCCCAATTAAAAATTAGCTTCCTTTTCATATCCAGTCACATCCACTAGAAAAGTATGAGATTTTAATTGATATTCTCATTTAGTCTGATCTAGAGCTAGTCTCCTAATACCAGATACAGACTTGGATGCCCTCCTATTTTTTTTTTTTCCCCCACCAATGGGTATCTTCCTACGCAGTTTATTCAGTGAAGAAAGAAACACAAAATTTCTCACAGGGATCTCCAGTCAGCTTGAATATTGCTGGAGAGATCTACACCTGATGCACATAAACTTTTAATACGCTTTTAATAGCTTATCTATTGCTTTCGATATGCAAACCTGAAATGGAACTCCCAAAAGCAAAGCACCATGATAGAGTAATATATTCAGAATTTCTTGTGGATGATAGCAAACTACCTATCATCTGAAATAGCTGTGATAGCAAGGAGAAATAAATGTGAAGTACACAGTAATATCAAGACCTTTTTATAGATATTTTTATATTTAACTATCTTTTATACTCTGAAGAATAAACTGAGAAGTAGAGACTTAAGTCCTGTATTAGATGTTCCAGGCATTTTCAATACTGCAGGGCAAGTCTCTAAGCTGAGGTGGGGCTGGGTTACTTCCCCACACACATTTGCCTGCACTCTGAACAGTTTGCCTGAGCTTCTCCTCGAGGAGGCAAGGAAGATATGAAAAGCAGAAAGAATCGGGTAAATGGTTTTACCTCCAACCTATTGAGATCATGGGCAGTTAAGTCCCATCTTTTTATAGACTTCCATCATCAAAACCCTTGAGATAAAATATTTTATGATTTCACATTTCCTTGAATGAGAAACTGTAGACAGTCACACAATCAGTGAGATCATTTCGTATTTACTGGAATAAATCTCACCATGGGGGACAAGTCGTGCCTCTTAGAAGCTGAGGTGCTTATCTCTATGGATACTCTACATGCCTTTTAGATTTCTTAAAATGAGTAATCTTTCCTGAAGACTTTTTCTACATGACAGAAAACAGTATTCTTTGTAAACTGCCACCAAGACTGGTATTTTTTATGTCCTACAGTGATTATACACAGTATTTCCCAAAGCAAAAGCCTAGGAGAACAGCCTGACATATTGCTTACGGTTCAAATATTGCTTTTGCTTCTGTTCGGAGCTTTTTTACTATTCTAATTGAAATTAAAGCTTTGGCAGCCTTACTTTATTGCTGTAGCTCGTTTTCTACTTAACTAGAGCCTGCATAAAATAAACATGAATACATCTAGTGATAAAGGTCTTTTCTTATCTCCCGTTCCAATGACAACCTACTGCCTGTAAATGGTTAACTGGAGAGCACGTAATAACGAGGCAGAGGCCAGAAATGAAAAACCACCAACTCCAGCGCTTCTGCAAACCCTTCGCTGTTGCAAAGGCAGGCACGTAAAGGCAAAGCCATTTCTTAAAGCAATACAAAACGTTACCACAGGCTGACGCTCTTTCTACAAGAATAATGAGACGGACTCCGCGTTGAACGCAGAACTCCTCACTTCACAGCTTTTCCCTCAGACTTCACTTTCACGCTCAATATTTACAAAATAAAGCCTACAAACACCTCATGGCCAAAATACTCCCAGAACAATCAGGGTATTTAGCACTCCTTGCGCCTTCTCACTTGGCTAACGCCTCGAAAGTGCCTGTACGGAACCGGGGCTGGAGAGAAGTTACCCACGCGAACCCGATCCGCCGGAGCAGCCTCGTCCCGCGTAGGGGACACCGACAGCGGGGCTGCTCCCCCTCGCTTCCTCCCCGCACCCGGCCGGCTGCTGGACGGCACCACGCCGACGGCATGCCCGGGCACCCACCGGCTCCCGGACGGCGCTAGTTCCCCGGTAGCGCGAAAGCGGCGGGCAGCCGGGCTCAGCCACGGGCGGCACTGAAGAAGAGGAAAGGGGAAGAGGCTGTACTGCCGAAGTTGGAGGCGGCTCGCTGCGGAGACGTGCCGCCCAGCCTGGAAGTGAAACGGGCGCCGAGCCGAGCCCCGTCGCCTCTGCCCGCCCGCTGCCCGGCGGCCGGTGACAACGCCCCAGAGGGACCCCACGGCCACTTTCCACGGGGAGAGGCGAGACCGCCACCGCTCAGTTGCCCGCACCTCTGGAACAGCTCCTGCCTCTCCCTCGGGAGAGGCGGCATCAGCTCGCCTCGCCGGCCGTCTTCGGCCGCCTTCCCCAGGGCCGGCGGCGGGGGCAGATGGGGACCGGCCCCCGCCCGCTTCCCGCCGAGGCAAAATGGGATGCGGAGAGCGCCAACAGCCGGGAGTAACACACGGCCACGCACAGGGACCCCGCAGTAGGTGTCGGGGAGCTCCAGTAAAAGAAGGGCGGGTGAGGGAGGGAAACCCCGCCGGCAGCAGCGAGCCGCGGGCGGACACCGCCACCTGCGGCCCCAGCCTCCCCTCCGTCAAGTTACGCGCGGCCGGGACGGCGCGGTCGCCCTTCTCCGCGGGCGGGCGCTCACCTGGCGGCAGGCAGAGGGCTACGAGCAGGAGGCAGAGCAGCAGCGACGGTGGCAGCGGGTGGCGGCGGCAGGAGGCGCAGGCGGCGGCGGTTGAGGGCTCCATCATCCCGCCTGCCCGCGGCGGGACCGGGAAGCAGAGGCGGAACGGACCGCTGCGCCCCTGGGGGCTCTTCTCTCTCGCAGCAGAGCGGGTCGGCGACTTATCCCCTCCGAAGCTGGGAGGCGGCGACAGCTACCCCGCAGCGGCGGGAGGAGCGGTAACTTCCCGGGCGCGGGCGGCGGAGCGGCTGCTCGCTCCCTCCCTCCCGGCGCGCAGCGAGGAGCGACTCCGCACCCGAGCAGGTGGCAACCCTCTGGCAGCCGAGCGGCGCTCCAGGACTGAGAGCTGCGACGCGAGAGGCGGAGCCGGGCGGCCGCCGAGGAGCTGGCCCGGCCCTCCCGTGCCCCCGCCCCCGCCGTCCCCCCACACGGCGCGCAGGCAGCAGGGCGGGGGGAAGCCTCGCCGGTAGCATCAGCCGCCGCCCAGCTGGGCTGCAGCCGCCCTTGCCGCTGGGGACCTGGCTGCCCGGGGGATGCGCCGCTGCCCCGGGACCCGCTGGGCGACGCTGTGAAAGCGGGGGGGGGTGCCGCGGAGAAGGGGCCTGGGTGGCGGGGTTGGCCCGGCGTGCGGGGCAAGCTGAGCCCCACTTCGCCGACCCCTCCCTTGCATCTACTTGGGGCATGGGCTTCTTTTCCGGTTCGGTGCCCGAGATGCGTGTTGGATGGCAGTATTTCGAATCAAAGTCGTAGTAACAACGCCGTTGTGTGTTTAGAAATGTGGTGGGTTCTGTGTTATCCTGTCTCAAGTAAATTTTTTTTTTTTTTTAAATCAACTATAATAACAAACAAATTAATCTGATTTAACTAATTTAGCTGATGATCGGTAAAGGGAAGGGAAAGGAACTCACAACTCTGATCATCGCATGAAGAAACGCGCGGAAGGGCAAAGGAGAGATCATTCGGCACTTCTGGAAGTCGGCTGCCCTAAAGGTCAAAAAGGTTCCTCGTCAAAGTAGTGTAATCCAGAAACGGCACTTTCAAGCCTAGTGCTTTATTCTCCTGCTGTTTCGGTCTGACTAAGCAGTGCTGTTGCATAGAAAGGGAAGTACGCTGAAGTCACACAGCAAGTTTCTCGGCTGACAGTACAATGTAATCAATGTGTAGCACATGCTGTCATATGAAATAAGCCTGATGCTCAAAATCTAAAACTATGAGTAATGCACATCATCTGGTCTCTCCAGAGGGACTTTCTAGTAGTAAAATCCAAAGTGTCAAGTGCTTTATCTTACTTCACCACGTGATGATGTGAATTCTTAGACGGGAACTTCCCCAAAACTCCTGGAAATCAAAGGCAAATTGAACCAGTCAGTTCTGTAAATATACTTGCTATTCTCAAAACGATTTTCATGATGACTAACAAGTAAGAACACTTAAACATTACCATGATACAGAGTAGGTTTAGAATAACATGGCCTGTGTGGGGTTTTTTTTTTGTCATATACTGCACGTGTTTTCTGTAAAGTGCGGTAAGGATATTTCATTTTTAGAACTTTAAGTCTAAACCATTGTCTTCAATTGAAAATATCCTTCATTTCTTCCACATTATTATTATTATAATCTTTCTTACTTTGTAAGCCATGCTATGCAGTCAATTTTAAAAATATTTTGCTTTCTAAGCTTACGGCTCAGCAGAGCTCTGTCGTCATTTGTTTTCTCAGCAGATTTCTCTTTATGGTCATACGAATGAGCAGATAAAAAAAAATACTACTTTTAAGATTCATAATGTTTTTGTCTTCATGTTGAAGCTGATTAATATTTTCCATTCAGTGTTTTTTTTCCTTGCATGTTCAAAAGCAGTAGAGTACTCATTAGTAGGGATATTTAATATTTTTGTTTCTAGCCTGGAGACCCCTTCAAATTATTGAGAGGCATTGTGTAGAATTGCATTGAGGTGACCACCTAATCCAGTTCCAAGTTGTATTCCTACCATGTTTTTTAACTCCTAGTGCTTTTAATTGTATGTGCTAGTTTTGCAACAACTTGGGCTCCATTACAAATTAATGGCCTAATCCTGCCACTGTTGTTGATATGGGCACCCCCGTTGAAGCTAGCAGGATTGTGGCTGAGAGAAAAGACAGAAAAGTCAAACTCTAAAAAATTTCCAAATGCCAAAAAACCGTGCCAGACAAACAGAGAAGGGGAAAGAGTTGATAGGCCAGAATTCACTGGTGCTCTTAATATATGTTTTTGTTTTAAACATGACAATGTAGAGATCAATTTCTATGCTTACAATGGTTTGCTGGTTTAGGGAATTAAATAATGCCCAAACACCTTGCTTTTAAAGCAGATGATTAACTGTTTCCTCGTTTTCATTCAGATAATTAATAGTACATATTTTCCATCAGTGAGACTGTGGATGAGAAAGGCTTTGTGAAATCTTCCAAAAAATTTCCAATGGCATGGTGCAGAGCCTAAAAGGCGAGCTGTAGAGCCGTACATTTCAAATAGGCAAAACATACAGAGTCATTTTACAATTTATGATTAAGACAGTATTCAGAAATTTTTTTATGACCATTTTGCTCTCAGATCAATACTGAATGTGTTGTTTAATGTCTATAAGAAATATGAGAAGTGCAGATTACATTAAGGACTTAATACTTAAATCAGAAGTGTGATTTGTTTAGGGTTGCCCCTCACTCCTTTGTCATTTCTCTTCAAAGCTGTTTCTACCTTTCACTTGAAAGGAGCTCTTTGAATTCTGAGTAAATAGAAAACATTTCAAGCTCAGATTACTCAAATGTTTTGATAACTTTACAGGAATTTAAAAATGATTAGAATTTGTCAAGATAATTATTAAAGATATCTTTATATGCTATGTCATTTCAATTGTCCTCAGTTCTGAGATTTGTAATTAATTCCTTTAATGTCTGTTGGGTTGACAGAATATAGATTTGGGGTTTTTTATAGATTATTTTCTTGGGCCATGCTCTTCTCCCATTGAAGTTAATGGGGGTATGAGTGAGTTACTGATCTGTTGGGAAAGCAGCAACTGCCTGGCTTTAAAGTCCAAAATAAACATCTATTTTGAAGAAGTTAAAACACTTAATAGTACAAAAGAAAATCTGTAGAAAATAACTCTGTGTTTGAAAAACACTAACAATAATAATAATTAAAAAAAACTTTGATAAATGCTTCATCCTATCAAACCATAGATTTTTTTATTTATGTGACAAAGTTGATTAAAAGTGTAATCCATTAGTAATGGTTGTACATCACAACAAAGAGGTTTTCTTAAACTGAAATATCATTTCTGATTTATAACAGATGCATAAAATAGTTACTTTGGAAGCAGATTTCTAGCAAGAATAGTTGAGAATACTGTTGAATAGAGCACTGCTCAGCACTCCTGGTGCTTTAATCCATTGTTAATAGTGAGTGAATAAGCTTTAGTCTTGGAAGATAGCTAATATGATGTCAATGAAACGGTGCATGCTCTTTTGGCTCAGCATTCAGTAGTATAGTCTGCAGAATGGAAGCCTTCTGTTGTTGAAACTGCCTTTGAATTATAAGACAACCATTGAATGCAACGTCCATGCTTGTATTTCTGTAAATCTGGTTCTGTTAGTTTAGCTGGAGTGTGTTAAATTAAAGGTTTTAATTCACAAGATACCTACATGGATATAGATTCTTCTAATTTGTATTGATACTCATTGTAACATTATTTTACACCAAGGATTAATCATGAATGTAGTCTGTACTGCCAGTTACAACATCGCTGAAGGAATTGTTAAGTGAATCATCTGGGACTTGTGCCATATTTTTGTGACAGTTGGGAAATCCACAAGGTGCTTCCTGCTCCCTTAGTCACCTGAATACCTTTAAACACCAGGCTCTGCAAATCTGAGCTGAAGCACATTGAAGTCAAGCAGAGTCTTTCATTGACTTCACTTGATTAAGGTATAAGCTGTGGTAGAATAATACTCCTGTTTGTCAGGAATTCTTTTGCAGTGCTTAGTATTGACATGAATATAACTGCTAGCAAAGTCTTTCTGAATTAGATCAACTGTCTGTGGTGGAGTGTCTCTAGGTTGTGAGATATTTCAAACAGAACATGTGGGACACAAATAGAAAATGGTCAGAAACCAGACTTGGGCTAAAAGTGACTAATAGTGGAAAAGAAGAAAGCTGACTTACTGGGGTTTCTGCAGCTATCTGCAAATTTGGCTGTCTCTGATCTAAGTAAATGAGACCCACATATTTGGAATAAATTCAAGAAACTAACAAATTGCAGTGGGAGAATACATGGAACCTCTGTTTCCAGTATTTATTCGCTGCAAAAATGATCCTACTCAAAAAAATCAGCAAGTGCCTGCCAGTATCGGTATTGTAGTCACCAGCATAGCAATTAGGCTCCTGAAACAAACTTATTTTCCTATTACCCATGTCCAATGCAGCTGTTTTTTACATAATTTAACTAAAAGATCGGTGATATACAACCATTCATTAAAATAACATTATGCTTGCATTATATACGAAGTACCCCAAATGCCTTCAGCTGAGACAAAGTTTTCTTAAAATATGAGTGGAAGATGGAGGAAGGAGTTTGAAGAGTAGGTGGTGGTTATTGTCTTTAAATGTTTGTGATCTGCTTTAGAAAAACCAAAAGCAAAAGAAAAAGCAAAAAAACCCAAGCAAAACAAAGAAAAAAGAAAAGAAAAATATTAGACTAGAAGCAGGTCTTATGCACAAAAAATATAAGAGCCACAGTGGCTTGGCATGTTAACTGAGAGGTACAAAAAGAGCAAAACCAATCCAGTTCTTTAGGTTGGACCAGTATGTATCTACTTTGTTGGCCCCCTGCTTGCCTTTTGTGAAGGTTCAGTTGCCTTTTCTTAAAACAGGTTTGAGGCAGGTAAAAGTAAGCAGTTTTCAGATTTCAGGTCTACTTTTTACATTATGAAAGTTGCTTTCACGGGCAAATAATTGTTTTTGTATGAAAATCTAGTGGGATACACAATGGCAGAGTGTGAGGAGTAGCACTGATAATGTATTGGCGATATAAAATAACTGTAATACAAAGAATGAGATTGTTAACACTGCTAAAATAATTACACTATGTTTTCCCTTGCCTCAGCATCATTAAGACCAAATTCTCTGACTTCCTGTGCTTTCTAGTCCTTAATGGTACTTTACTGTAGCAGGAAAACACCTTAATACTATAGGAACTGATGGATCCACTGTACTAAGGAGCATCCTTGACAAGATGTCTCATTTTGCCAAAAATATCCTGCAAGCACTTTTAAAACATCTGGTTTGTGATGCTGGCATGCTGTGAAGGAGCAAGAAAGAGCATAGTGTAATGTTGATTTATGAGGATGTCAATGTTTTTTTCTTCCCTGTTTAGTGGCTCCAGCCAACTCCTGACACTTACCCATGGCTGCTCTGTCTGTGTGCAGGCTGAACTTCCATGTGTCTCAAAAAAGTGCAGAGCACAGTTCTCAAAAGGGTTCAGCCAATGCCTGACGTGAAGTTGCTTCTTGGGCTGAGGAGCCTTTCCACAGGGCTGTTCATATTATAGTGGTGTGGGATTGGCCTTGGTGTCAGCCTTACTTGGAAACATCTCCCCATCTGTTCCACTGATGTCACTTACGGCTAAGGCTTGGTGCAGTTTTGAGTGCCACAGGATAAAAAGGATATAAAGCTACTGGAGAGTATCTAGAAGAGAGAAAGAAAGTCAGTGAAGGGTTTAGTGGAAGCCATATGTGAAGCAGCTGAAGTCACTTGTTGTGTTCAGCCTGGAGAAGAGGAGACTGAGGGGAGACCTCATCACAGTCTACAGCTTCCTCACAAGGGAAGGAGGAGGGGCAGGCGCTGATCTCTTCTCTCTGGTGACCAATGATAGAACCCAAGGGAATGTCAGGAAGATGTGCCAGGGAAGGTTTAGGTTGGACATTAGGAAAAGGTTCTTCACCCAGAGGGTGGTGGAGCACTGGAACAGGCTCCCCAGGGAGGTGTCACGGCTCCAAGCCTGACAGTGTTCAAGCAGAGACTGGACAACGCCCTCAGACACATGGTGTGAACTGTGGGGTTGTCATAAGCAGGGACAGGAGGTGGACTTTATGATCCTTGTGAATCCCTTCCAACTCAGGACATTCTATGATTTTAACTTGATTCTTGCAAGGCCAGATCTGGCATAATCTGGGCCAGCTACCAAATCTGGGCTTCTGTCGCCTGGTTTTACCCATGCTGCCAGTACAAGTGTGGACAGCATCTGGCAGAGCAACTGAGGAGACTGGAGGCCCTTTCTGGCCAGCATCCTCTCTTTATCTCTGCTGTCAGCCAGGAAGCAATCCATAATCATTTGGGGATTATGTGACATCAGACAAGCTGGTGTAGGAGCTGGTGTTGGAACAGCATTAGTGCCATAACAGCTGCTGGAATGTGGGATAGTGTGAAGAAGGGCTCTAGAGGCATCAGGAACTCAGTCCTTCCTCATGGAGTGCCCTTGCTGTGGTGCTGTGCAGGAGCAATCCCACAAAGCAGCAATGAACATGGCCACAAGTACTGTCTCCTGCATAAACAATGAAAGACCCTTTAAGTATCACTACATTCAAAATCAATTTTAAATTCCTTTTTACAGAGGCTGTGCCTGGTTCTAGTGAAAAATTTCAAATTCTTACTTGGATCACTGATTTCTGTATGAGCTATATAATTTTAAAAATCTGGTTGATCAAATCTAATCAGAATACTGATACTGAGCAATTTTTCGTCTGAAGGTCTAACACTGATTAAGCCTCCAATCATGACACCTTTGTAAGGCAGGTACTCGAATAGCTTTCTCTTCTGTCCTGCCTTTCATCTGAACGATTTGGATACTTGTGAGAGCCTTAAGTGCTTGGCAGCCTGTAATACTAGAGAAGATACTGAACCCAGGAAAAATGAACAGATTTACCCAGATCTATGGGTATGGTGATCTGAGGACAAAATTCAGAGTTCCTGAGTTTCCACCCTCAACCCCAAAACTAAAAACACTCTGTTTATACTTGTGTTAGGTAGAGAAAGGTGATCAAAATGAATTTAAAGATCAGAAGCAAGGCTAATAGTCAAGTCTCATCTCCACATAATTCTTAGCTATGATAAATAAGAAAGTATACAAGGACTTAGTGATAACAGGAGCAAGATCAAAGAGTAAAAATCTGAAATGGAAAGGAGGAGAAAAGGAACAAAAGAGGAAAGAAAGGTAAACTTAGAAAAGTAATTTTTTTTTAAGGGCTACTTATTGCCACTTAGTCTGAATGTGTTTCAGCATCTTGTGTTACAAGTTGTATAGCTGATACAAGTGAGTTTCTTGACAAAATATAAATTTATAATGATGGAAAACTAGGTGACTTGGGACAAATCCTTGGCTGGTCTGAATCTGTATTTGATCCACCTAAGTGGAGGCCAAGTGGTTTCAGGTCTGCTTGTGGCTGAAAGAAACAGTAAATTTGGAGCAGCCTGTAGGTCTCCATGTGGAAGATGAACAGGACAGCAGTCAGCTTGGAGCCTTTCATTCCTACTCAAGACTTACTTGAACCAAAGGAAATTTCTTACCCATTTTTCAGAAGCAATTTTCTTGCCTTTTAGTTGTGGGTGAACCAAAGAGCCTGGATCAGGCATTGAAGACTGATGAGTTACTGCTGAGTAGTGCAGGTGTATTTGCTGTACCACACTCCAGGGTTCAGCTCCTTCAAAGTACTGCTTCTCTGAGTGATGTAACAAAAAAGGAATTGAAAAGGAGGACTTAAAATAAAGAGATAGTACCAGATTCACAGTGGTCTGCAATGTTAGCACACTGGATTCTGTACATCCCAAACCTGCACAGTTTCCTTATGTGACGGGTATTGCCTCAAACCCTGCTTATCAGTTTTTCCTTACAGTCTTGGTGATAGTGGCAGACTTTTTCATGCTGTGTGCCTTTTAACATGAGTAGCCTTCATTCATTAACTTGGAGGGGAGGTTCAGCAGGAAATCAATGGCCCTTTTTACATCTATCCATATGCAGAACCATTAAAATGAATCCACTGACTACGTTCCAGAATTGCAATTTCTTCCTTGCAACCTTTGTTGCAGTGTGTCCGCCCCTGATTGTGCTGCATCAGCACTTGCATATTAGAAAGAGCAATTCCTAAGTAAATGAAAGGAGTTACTTCTTCCTAGTCTGATGGTTATGCAGGGTAGGAACAGGCATTCCTCAAGGGACAAAAAGGCCGTCAGTCAATCGCATGTTATCACAGTATCACAGTATGTTTGGGATTGGAAGGGACCTCAAAAGATCATCTAGTCCAATCCCCCTGCTGGAGCAGGAACGCCTAAGTGAGGTTGCACAGGAACATGTCCAGGTGGGTCTTGAATGTCTCCAGAGAAGGAGACTCCACAACCCCCCTGGGCAGCCTGTTCCAGTGCTCTGTCACCCTTACTGAGAAGAAGTTTTTTCTCAAATTTAAGTGGAACCTCTTGTGTTCCAGCTTGATCCCATTGCCCCTTGTCCTATCATTGTTTGCCAATGAGAAGAGCCTGGCTCCATCCTCATGACACTCACCCTTTATATATTTATAAACATTAATAAGGTCACCCCTCAGTCTCCTCTTCTCCAAACTAAAGAGACCCAGCTCCCTCAGCCTTTCCTCATAAGGGAGATGCTCCACTCCCTTAATCATCTTGGTTGCCCTGTGCTGGACCCTCTCCAGCAGTTCCCTGTCCTTCTTGAACTGAGGGGCCCAGAACTGGACACAATATTCCAGATGGGGTCTCACCAGGGCAGAGTAGAGGGGAAGGAGGACTTCTCTTGATCTACTAACCAACCCCCTTCTAATACATCCCAGGATGCCATTGGCCTTCCTGGCCACAGGGGCACAGTGCTGGCTCATGGTCATCCTGTTGTCCACCAGGATCCCCAGGTCCCTTTCCCCTACACTGCTCTCTAATATGTAATTTCCCAACCAATACTGGAACCTGGGGTTGTTCCTTCCCAGATGCAGCACTCTACACTTTTCCTTGTTAAATTTCATTAGGTTATTCCCTGCCCAACTCTCCAGCCTGTCTAGGTCTCGCTGGATGGCAGCACAGCCTTCTGGCGTGTCAGCCACTCCTCCCAGCTTAGTGTCATCAGCAAACTTGCTGATAGTACACTCTATTCCCTCGTCTAAGTCGTTAATGAATATATTGAATAATACTGGCCCCAGTACTGACCCCTGAGGTACTCCACTAGATACTGGTCTCCAACTAGACTCCACACCATTGACTACCACTCTCTGGCTTCTCTCCTTAAGCCAGTTTGTAACCCACCTCACTACTCTATTGTCTAGACCACACCTCCGCAACTTAGCAACTAGGATGCTGTGGGAGACTGTGTCAAAGGCTTTACTGAAGTCAAGGTAGACCACATCCACGGCTCTGCCATCATCCATCCACCTCGTAACATTCTCATAAAAGGCTATGAGGTTGGTCAAGCATGACTTACCCTTGGTAAAGCCATGCTGACTGCCCCTAATAACCTTCTTATCCTTGATATGCCTTGAGATAGCACCAAGGATAAGTTGTTCCATTACTTTCCCAGGGAAAGTAGATTCATGTTGTTGTCAAATCCTTGAAAAAATATATTTGATCTTCTGTCCTTTAACTGGCTACTGTGCCAAGGCTAGGTTAGTAAATTATTTTGTAAATTCTTGAAAATTGAAAGGCTTTTAAGACCAGAATGTTTTGATTGCGGCACAACTTACACGAAAAGTATTGGAATATCCAGCTTATGAACACAGTGCTGGTTCCTTAGAAGGTAAAATTATTAATAGCTCTTGAGAAGGAGGATACAATGACTATAAATGCTGAAAACAGGTTTTTGTTTTCAAATCAATAGAAATATGCCAACATATTTGAAGGCGAGGAGGGATAGGAAGTGAAGTGTGAGAATTAGCCATGTAGGAAGATTTGGTTTTATATAATATGTACATTACATTAGAACAAAAGGGTCTGAAGTGATTGGACTCCTTTTAAATAGCTTTGCTATGCTGGAGTAAGGAAGAGCTCCTGCTACAGGGAGCTTAGACATGAAGTAGACAGGATGAGCAAAGGGTGGTTTAAGAAAGAAGAAAAATGTTATTCTTGTTTTACAAATGGGTCAATGAGGCATTGTGAGATTGGCATGGTTCTCTGGAGAAAGAAATTTTTTAAACTTAAGTGCCCCTGAACTCTTCATTTTTGCATATGTCAAAAATCGCAGGGAAGATATTATATAAAAATTTGCAGAACAGTTCATCCTTAAAAATGAAGAAAATGGTAGGATCCATCTAGAAAGATTTTTTAAGACACTCCCAATCTACTATAGCAAATATTTCAGCATTAAATGAAAGCGATCCACATTAGAAAAATATTCAATAATATATCATCCTGATTCAGTTTAATAGGTTACAGTATTCTGCACATTACATTTTTGCATTTAAGCCAAAAACAATTGTACAAAAAAAATCAAATCAAACTTGAAGAAAGTTTGGATTTGCAGAAATCAAAGTAGGAAATGTATTTTCATAAAAATGACCTTTTCATTATCTTCAAGAAACTGCGAAGATGTCTTTGGGAAGAAGAATTATGACGCTGAGTATATTGGCAGAAGATGTAAGTGCAGGTTGTTAAGGACTAGTATTGAGTTACATCCTAGAAGGTAATACCAATGGCTGGTGCATTCTTACTGGAGAGGGTAACTGGGGTAGTCACCCCATGTTTTTGCAGTGGCTAAAATAATCAGTGCAATTGTAGAAACAATGCTGCAGGCACTTTTTTTCATACAAAGTGCTGAAAGTTTCTGATAAGGGTGCAAAACTTAAAAGGGGCCTATAAGATGGGGGCAGATGTTTTAACAGGCCCTGTAGCTACAAGGGGTGACTAAAGGAGGACTAAAGGACAAGGGGTAACTTAAAGGAGGGGAGATTCAGGCCAGATACAAAGAAGACATTTTTTACAATGAGGGTGGTGAAACACTGGCCCAGGTTGCCCAGAGAGGTGGGAGATGCCCCATCCCTGGAGACATTCCAGGCCAGGCTGGATGGGGCTCTGAGCAACCTGATCTAGTTGAACATGTCCCTGCTCATTGCAGTGGGGTTGGACTAGATGACCTTGGAAGGTCCCTTCCAACTCAAACTATTCTATGACTCTATAACTATTAAACATATTTTGCCAATTCTATTTAGCAGTACTCTGCAACTTAAAGATTGAAAGACAGTTGTTATCAGCCTCAGGATCAGGCTCTGCAAGAGGGAGTACATAGTGGATTCAAGGTCAGGTTCACATTCTGTCAGTATGTGTGAAATGGTTCTTCTCTACAGATGGCAGTCAAAAGGGTTCAAACCTTTCTGGCACTACTGTTCTGCAAAATTGCAATTAGTAACAAGGAAGGGAGTCTACCTGTTTTGCTAAGGGCAGACTTATCAAGATCTCTCTGCTTTTCTGGCTTGCATTTGAACTAACTTTTTTAGTCCATGTTGCTTTTCAGAGGGCAATTTATTTCCTTGATTCTGCTACCCAGAGTTCAGATTTATTTTCAGATTTGCTGCTCACCCTGCTCTCCCATTGTTGAGCAGTCTTACGTGTCTTGTATTGACAAGATGTTCCTCCTGCATCCCATGACTTCTGTTGCTGTTCACTGCCGCTCTCAGTCCATATATATCCCTATTTCTTGGTTCCTCCTGCATTTCAAGTCATTTGTCTTAGCCCACAGGCAGGTTTCTACTCATCTGCTTGCCCACAGCAACCTTCAACCTGCCAATCAGTTCTTCTCGCCACTCTTTTCTGTGCATCATCCTCTGGCTCTCACCATGAGCAGGAAACCCTTAATTCAGGTTTTCATTTCCACCATAAGTCACCTACTCACTGGATGCTGGGCTCAGCAGCATGGGATTCTCCTGTTACCTGGAAATTCACCTCTTGTCTTGTACTGGTTTGGGCTGGAACAGAGTTAATTTTCTTCATAGTAGCTCCTATGGTACTGTGTTTTGGACTTGTGACGAAAACAGTGTGAACAGCAGGGGGATGGTTTTTGTTATTGCTGAGCAGTGCTCACACACAGTGTCAGGGTTGTTTCTGCTTCTCAGGCCGCCCTGCCAGCAAGTAAGCTGGGGGTGCAAAAGAAGTTGGGAGCTGACCCCAACTGACTGAAGGAATATTCCATACCAGATGGAGTCATGATCAGCAATAAAAGCTGAGGAAGAAGGAGGAGGAGAGGGACGTTCAGAGTTATGGCATTTGTCTTCCCAGGTCACTGTTACATGTGACGGAGCCTGGCTTTCCTGGAGCTGGCCAAACACCTGCCTGCCATGGGAAGGAGTGAATTAATCCCTTGTTTTGTTTTGCTTGCAAGCACAGCTTTTACTTTACCTACTAAACTTTCTTTATCTCAACCCACTATTTTTTGCAGTTTTACCCTTCCGATTCTCTCTCCTATCCTGCTAGGAGGTATGAGTGAGATGCTGCTGGGGGCTGAGCTGCCTTCCAGGGCTCACCCACAATAAATCTTGTTCCTTCCAGAATTACTTCTGGCCCATTGTTTGGTTTTCTTTTCTGTTTTGGACTTTTTTGATTCACTCTGTACTAAAGGTGCTATACAGTCACTACAAGTAAACAGGCTTGTTATAGCTTTGTTAATAGATGTCAACATACACAGAATAGCATTCATGCCAAATCTTCACCAGCAAAATTGTATGTTCAATATGTAGTCCAAGATATTAAGATGCACTTGTACAAGGATAAGGTTGTTTACAAGTATAAGATGCATGGTGAAGGTCCATCTGATCCTCAAACTAAACTTTTGCTCACTGTTCTTTGTAACACAGTTGTAAAATCTATTTAAACAAACAAACACATATCAGAGAATGGATGCATTAATCGCAGTTCAGCATCTTGCACACATTCACTCACCTGCTCTTCAAGCATTATTGTTTTCTCACACGAATAAAGGGTCAAAACAGATGAAAAATCAGTTGGAACTGGAAGGAGAATGTAATAACAGTCTTTTCATGGGTTAGATGGGGAAGGAAATTAGAATTTGCTTCAATGGAACAGGGCAGCAGTGTACAAAATTTCAGTTTTCTGTGAATTGGGGTGAGGTTCTAAAGAGGCATAAATGCAGTAGTAGATTACTGAAGTGAATGCTGCTGTTAAGCAGAAAGGTTTCCACTTTCTTTTGAATCACTGCAGCTAATCTTTGCATACCTTGTGGGCTCTTTTTTGCCAATCACATCACTTTGGAGGAGAATGAACCCCTTGAAAAGCGAAATCCTCTAACAAGGCAACCAAAAGGATTTGAGTCTCTAATTGAGCTCATTCTGAATTAATGTTGCGTTTTTCAAATGCTACCTGATGGCACGGAGGATGACGCAGCCATGTAATTCTTATATTGTATGAATCAAATTCTGAGGTCTTAAGAGGGTCCCAGAGATGGCATCTATCTCACTCAAATCTAAGTACCTCTCAAATTAAAAAAGAAAAAAAAAAAAAGAAGATAATAATAATACTTACACACAGCTTCTATGAAGAGCTCATCATACACAGTTTCAACAGCACTTTAAGAAAGGCTGCCAGTGTCACTAGTCACACTTTTCAGATTGGGAAACTGAGGCAGGGCATGTAGTGTGATTCCCTAAATCGGCAAGTAGGTCTGTAAAAGACTCAGGAACACCCACAATGTCCAGTATATGTTAATACTGCCCTGTAGTCTTTACCATATATTTCTTCCTCTGAATGTTGCTTGAGAATAATCTGTTCTTGAGAGAAACTCTTGAAGTGGGCCACTTGACTTCTTAGAGAAACGTCAAGAAGTCTGAATTTGAGAATTTTTAAATCCAACTTCTCTCTAGTATTGAATCTTTCATGCCCTTCCCAAAGTGTAGAGCCTTTCCAGAAACTCTGGATAATCTGGAAAACAGTGTTATTAGGAAGTAGGCAGCATGCCGATTTATTTCCTTTGCATTCAAGTAAGATACTGTGGTCTTTGGTGTTTCAATAGCTGCCAACCACAAGGACCAGAATGAAGAGCAGGGGGAAGGCTGAGCCAGAGATGACAGAAGGAGAGCTAACATATTGGCACAAGGTCTTCATAATGGGTGCATTATCCTCCTGTGAGAGCAGATTGCCCTCTCAAGGTATTTGTTCAAAGACATTACTGAAGATAAGTCCTGCTGAAACATGAAGTTTTAGATAGTATTAGTTAAATGTGATTTTTATCTGTGCGTAATGAAATAACCTGTGATTAGGAGATTTGATTTTTATATTTTGATTAAAACATCTCTGAGATCTTACATATGCAATTTCTAGCACATGCTATTAACCTGTAAACAAACTGGAAAAAGGAAAGGCTATGTGGAAACCATGAGGGACAGAGGTACTTTTCTTGTTCAGGTACTTGTTAGGTGATTATTATTGTTAATGCAATAGTCATTATCATTACTCGCATTTGTTCTGACCTTTTCATCGTGAGGCACTGAGTCCTGATCAGAAGATGGGCAGTACAATCATCCTTGTTGAACATTCATGGGAAACGGTGGATGGAAATACATGACTCTTGGTGTGATTCAGAGTGTTGAGGCTGTTCATGGATGAAGGTCTGTAGGAACCAGGTCTTGGTTTTTCAGAAGAGTACCATCTTCCTCATGCAGAGCATCTGCTGTTACTGATGACTCCTACTGTTTGAACACGTGGAACAACGCAGCAGTGGCTACACATGAATGTTTATGTGTATATAAGGGAAAGAGTAGATTGGAACTCATTTTTGAAATTCCTTCACCTTCTGATCAGCGATACATTAACTTCTGAGCTAAACCAACTTTAACAAGTTGGAAAAATGATTTGCTTACAGCTGGTAGGAGGCTGAATATAAAAACATGATAGTGAAAAAGAGTTGCAGAGGTATGTTGTATACCTGTTAACTAGTTTTGATCTTTTTTATTATTAGCTTTAGAACTATTTTATTTTAGTATAATAAGTTTGAGAAAAAAAAATATCATTTAACATAAAATTTTGCCTAGGAAGGTAATCTTTGCATAACTGCTGTCCAGGTCTAATTTATTTTGGTTATTCAAATTTACTCCAATGGCATGTTCAAGAGGCAACCTTAGTCTTAACACTATTGTGCAGCATATGAAATCTGATCTTAATAAACAGATTGTTGTAGAGTTTAATATGAAATTGAAATTTTTACTTGGAATTAATTTATATATATAAAAACTTTCCTACCTGTCAAAAAGCACCATTACTTTTGTATAAATTAGTGCTGACCTTTTGCCAGTAATCTCAGCAGGCCACAGTTCTTGTGGAAGTTTTTTGGAGGGGAGGGGAGGGGAGGGGAGGGGAGAGGAGGGGAGAGGAGGGGAGAGGAGAGGAGAGGAGAGGAGAGGAGAGGGGAGAAGGTTACTAACAGTGGTGCATGGTGAGAGGGCAAGAGACAGTAGACAAAAGTCTAAACAAGAGAAGAGAGGTTCAGACTGCATATAAGGAAGGGCTTTTTCCCCGAGACAACAGTGAGACAGTGGAGCACGTTGCCCAACAAGGCTATGCTACCTCTGTTCTTGAAGGATTTCAAGACCTGACTGAATAAAGCTGTGGGCAACCCGGTCTGCCTTCTCTGGAGATCCTGCTTTTGACTTCCTGAGGTCCATTACAACTGAATTGTTGTATGATCCTATGAGCCTACCATTTCAATCACAGCAGTTTTAAAATAATACTGCTGGATCAGCTAAAAAGGTCTATTGCATTCAGATTGCGAATAAATTAGTCTAATCAAGCAGCTCTGTGTGAACTACAGAGTCAAACCTTTCCTTGATACTGTAAGTAAGTTTCTTTATAACTTCTGAATCATTGTAGTGATGCCACATCTAATGGCATGCAGGTGCTTGAATATATTTGCTGGAAAGACAGGTTGATTTTGTTTTTGCTATCTAGCTGTTGAGATAAAGAGGTTGGCAATGCCTTCATAAACCAGAAGAAAGAGAAGCTTAAGATTTCTTGGTTTTTAGCCATTAGTAAATTCTTCAGTTTCTGGCAACCAGCATATTTTTTTTGAAAAGCAGAATTTAGTCAATATCATTTTCCAAATGAGACTTCTGAAACCTAAGATGTATTGTACTACAACCTTTGTTTTCCACATGGGTTTTTCTTTAAATCATCTGTCATGGCAAAAGCCAGATATAATTTTATTCTGTAGTATAAAGCATTTTGTGTTTATGTTATACCTTGAAAAAAAAAACTGCTTCTATCTTTCAATTCAAAAATTCCCATAAAAATATGCTTGTTTTTGCTTTAGATAAAAATAAAAGAGAGAGAGAAAGGGAGAGAAGCTACAGCTTTTAGATTTTTTAAAAGACTCTGATTTCAGCAGCTGCAGAGAGTAATTATTATAAAGGCTGTAGTCCCAATTGTTTTGTGTTGATGTTGTAGCCATGCTGTAGCAAATACTCAGCAGATGCAAACTGGAGCACACAACTTGAAACATATGGCAAGATAAAATCTGAAAGCTATGCTAGCTAGCTACTATAAAGATTTTGTGAGGGAAAAGAACCTTAAATCAACACAGACTTTTAAGAAAGGACAGCAAAACTGTTATAGGATAGAAATTATGATACCTCTATCACTTCTGCATCTGTAGCTGAAATCACTGGAAACAGGAGTTGCTGTGTTTTATTCTAATTGAGGGAAGTTAACAATAATTTTTTCAGGATTTCCAAATAACACTCATAACCTCAAAGCTCAATTATTGCACATTCTATTATTTCAAAGTCTTTCTTACTGTAGCGATATTCCCACGAAGGCAGAATAAAATTTCATATAGTAGCAACAAGAAAATAGATTTCAACTGAAATGGATCTTATTAGGTAAGTAAACCACTGAGAAAATTTCTGCCTTTTGGAAAAATGTTTAGGTGATTTCCACTTGAAACATGATATAAGTAACATAGCACCCACCCTTTTCCTTGATGGATATGTTTAGTTTTAATCTCCATGGTAGAATAAATTATTGAAATATAATTGTCATTCATTTCATTTTAGGCATTCCAGAAACAATTATATGCATCTTAGAAAGCTTGTTAAAATTACATTTTGTAAAAAACATATATTTTAACGATGATGGTTATTGTATTTTAAAACTGATGCCATTCCTTTCACTTGTATTTATATACCTCCCCCAAGCACAGACGTTGAATATATGCACAGACACTAAGAATCTGTTATCTGTACTTGTCTGCCTACTATCTTGGTTTTCCATCTTTCACCCTTCCACCACCCATCTTCTGTAAGAAAAACTTCCCTGAGGCGCCTAGCCACATTGAAGCAGGTCTGATGAACAGCAGCAGACCTCACTGAACTACCTTAACATGTGGATGACACTTTACTCTGTCATTACTATGCATTTATGTTTTCTTCCATATATTTTGCTGAATGTGTTTCTTGTTCCAATAAAATATCTACACATATGAAGTGAGTGCTGAGAAGATGGATGGTCTTGTGTACAGTACAGCATTTTTTTTCTGATTCAATACTGTTTGTGTATCACACTGTTGCTCATAGAACTGTGTGGGTTGTCTGGAGTGTGGTTTGCTGCAACATCTTCCTTTTGCATCTGAGCCTGTAAGATCTTACTCTTCTGGTTAATGTTAATGGCACATGAGTGGGAAAGATCTTCTAATGCAATGTGCTGTCCCTGTTTGTATGTATTAAGTGCCTGAATGCGTGTTCTCTTTACTACAACAGTTCTTATGGAAAAAAATCATTTCGCTATACGTTGACCTACTATCCATTGCTGTTTTCAGAAACTCACCCTCAACAGATATCAGAATATGGCTGTATACATCTGAAACGCATGTTCACTTCTTCAGAGGCGAGAAATAGCATGCATCATGACCAGCGGATATTTCATGTTTGCAAAGAATGATTTTATGCCAGATTGGAAGCTGCTGGATGAATGACAATGATGGCTCTAGCTATTCCTTCAGCACAGGAAAAAAAAAGAAAAAGGAAATGCACACACACCATGTCAGAAATACTTTGAACATTCAGGGTACGCATGAAATTGAAGTGAAAGGCATCACACACCTGCTGTTCAGTTGAGAGATATACCACAAGATAACAGTGACACGGCAGAACGTGGTAGCATGTGGAAAGCCTTTACTCCAAAATGCTGTAGTCCATATTGCTTACTCTGTAAAGCCCTTGATGATAGGGTGTGTGATTTCACAGAGGTATTATATAATCTTTGATTTAGGGGAAATATCTGGCTTTTTCAGAACATGTAGTCAAGGATTTGGATGAATCACTCAGTTATTCTGTTCAGGCTTTTTTTTTAACCTGAGTAGGTTAAAAAAAAGTGCTTCCAAAAATCCCATGATGAAGTACAAAGAAATGGTCTTTGCAAATGCAGGTAGGAAAACTGATGAGGACTTTGCTCAGGGCTTAGCTGGTTCCAGAGAGGAGAGTTTGTTTTAAATAAACGCATTTAAATGCACATTGTCATTATTAATATCATTTTTGTAACTATTAGCGCATTCATTGTAATAATTTTCAAGGTTACTAACAGATGTATTAATTTAGATATATTTACCAACACATCCTGTTTGTTAAGAATTTAACTACTGTACAGTTTTATGGGGGGAATAAACCTTGTAAAGCAGACAAAAGAGCAGCTGGGGAAAACTGAAATGAGTATGGATTTTTTTTTTCTCAATAGTTTGACCCACATTACCTGATCTATGGAATTTACAGAGGCTGCAGATGTCACATCTGACCAAGAGTTCAGTTCAAACTGATGCAGAAGGCTGGATCAAATCTTGCATGAAACCGCACTCCTACGTGTAGTCCTTGCTGTGGTTGTGAGTTCACTACCTGATGTTCCAGGGCAGAAAGCTGAATCCATCACTTAGTATTTTTCATTGCTTGTCATTTGTATCTGTCTATGAATTTCAGAGGAGAGCCCATGTGTTTTTGAATTGTGCATTTCTATACTCTTTTGCAATTCTACTTTTGATGTAGCTGCAGTATTAAAAAAAAAAAAAAGGCTTTGGAATAAGGCTTCTCATAGAATCATAGAATGGTTTGGGTTGGAAGGGACCTTCAAAGGTCATCTAGTTCAACCCCTCTGCAATGAGAAGGAACATCTTCAACTAGATCAGGTTGCTCAGAGCCTCATCCAGCCTGGCCTGGAATGTCTCCAGGGCTGGGGTATGTCACCTCTTCGGGCAACTTGTCCCAGTGTTGCACCACCCTCATTGAAAAAAATTTCTTCCTTATGTCCAGCCTGAACCTCCCCTCCTTTAGTTTAAAACCTTTACTCCTTGTTTTATTGTAACAGGGCCTGCTAAAAAATCTGTCCCCATCTTTCTTCATTAGTGAATTATCGTTCATTAGTTCCCCATCATGGAATCATAAAATCATAGAGGTTGGAAGGGACTTCAAGGATCATCCAGTCCAAACTTATATCCCACACAATTAACATACATATCTGGACCTGGTTCATGGTCTGTGGAAGTGAGTGGTTAGAGTCCCAGTGACTTCAGCGGATGTTTGAATCAGGCTCAGGGAAGTAATGGTAATTGTATTTGCCTTTGCAGGATTGAAATCAATATGCCTTAGTCACTGAACTCCTATCAGTTAACATATTAATATAGAAAATGTACAAGTATTTGAAGTTAAGAGCAATTCAATTTTTCCCTTCTTGATTTCCTGATGCCTTAGAGAAAAACATCACTCAATTAAAAAGGAAATTAATAAGTCTTATTGGAGGGGTTATTTTAAGCAATGCATGTGCTTTACACATTTTTTTAAGTGAGCAAGATTTTTTTTATTTATATAAATAGGTAATTTCTGTGTTATTGGTGTTCTTGTCTCCACTCATGGTAAGGACAATACGGCCTTCTAGCTCAGACCTTATTTTCAGAAAGAAGTTCAGCCTTCGCAACATCAAATCTAGTCATGTAATCAGCATGCTCTGCAATATTGCTACTTTAGAGACAGTGAAGCTTATAAATCAGTAAAACTTAGTAGTAAAAAGCAGTGCTTTTTTAAAAGGGAAACACTGTTTAGAAGAATAATGATTAAGAGAGATGGCAATGATGTTCCTCTTAACAAAACAATTTACTGAAACATTTTGAAAATGGAAATGCCAGCAGGCAATTTGTTTTGTTTTGAAATAGGTTTCAACATTGCCTTCTGCTAGTAGGATGAGGGAGGGAAATATACAAACACATGCATATATACAGAAATATAAAGATACACACACTCACATGCCTACACATATGCTTATAAGCACATGCATTTCTCCAAGGAGATGATAAATGCTTTCCTTTGTATCATTTATGTTCAGCTCTTTAAATCTGGTACCTGTTGTAGTAAAAACTGTCTCAGACTCTCACAGCAATTGCACAATGGAAGAAAGGCTCTTCTTATGAAAATAATAAGAAGTTTTAAAACATGGTATTAAAACAGTTTCAATATTACTCAATTTCACTTGACAGAGCCTCTTCTAAGATCTTTTTTCTACATATGGAGCATCTCAGACAAATAGCAACAGCAAACAAAACCATTTTGTTTCAAGTTGTACAAGAGGGGCTATTCCAGACTGTAGTCAAGAAATTTTATAAATTTATTATTGAGGTAGGAAGAGGAAAGATGAAGAATGGAGAGTAGAGGGCATATAGCATAAAATTGTAAGAGCGTCAGAGGAAAGTCTGAGTCAGATATGCCAGCCTAGAATTTAGGATCCAATAATTCACCATTTTGTGTTCCTTCCTTTCTTACTTTGGCTAAATTAATTTCTTGCACAGCATTAGTACTAAATACTTAAAACCTTTAATATCAGTTTCTCCAGTTTCCTATGTAATAGTCATGCTTACAGCCTTTGGACATGGTGAATGTGGCACAGCCCTGTGACTCGAAAGGTGTTCAGGGTATTTTGCCAGGAAAGCAAAACACATGTAAAACCACATTTATATGCAACATGCATGTGAAAAGGATCCCTGAGTGTACCGGGGATGTGTGTGGGAGGCCCCTGACAGAGGACATGCAAGAATGGGATTGATTTGTGATGGCTCCTGTCCTTGGAGGGGCATTTGGCAACTGACCTTCTCTAGCTGTTGTCAAAACCTTTATTCCTGCTCTTCCTCTCAAAACTCAGATTTAGGTGCTTTCTGAGCATCTTTCAGTGCTAGTATTTTGGTGTTTGTGTGAGGGATCGCACAGTCTTGCTCATAACCATCTGAGCCAACACTTCAGGGGCTCATCCCCACATGCGGATATCCGAAAATAAGATTTCAGAAGCACATGAGCAGGCTGGCCAAATGCACATCATAGAATTTCAGGCCCTAGGAAAGAAGAAATGTTTTGTGCTGTCTTGCTAGCATGTACATGCTTCACTTAGCAGAGCATGTCACTCCAGAAGGGCTACACTTGCTCGTGTATTCAGGAGAATCACTGCAGTCTAGACTTGATGTTATTAAAAACCCTCTAGAATCTTATTTTCTTATTGCTTGGAGTATATAGTAGTATATTATTGAGTTAAAGTTAGAGTTGGTGGTTCAAGTGCAGGCTTGTTTGAATGACAAGTATCAAAGTGGTAGGACTGGTACAAGGAGGAAGACACTGCCTAGCTGCTGGTCTGGCTTATGATCTACCAGACAGAGAAGTATCCAGAATAATCCTACCATGTTTCCTCCTCCAACACTCAGACAAGATAATCTACACCTTGTTTAAGAAAAATTACATTAAGGTAATAGGGCATCTTGCTTAATATCTGTGAGTATTGTGCTGGCTTTATGGCATATAAAATACTTAATTTCAGTGGCAATCTTTACATTTTCAAAGAACTGGAAAAACATTAAATCTCATAACCCAACTGAGAGTAGGAAGTGTATATATTATTCTTCTAATATCTTGCCTTTATGAGTGAAAATATTAAAGCAGATTGCAATCCTTCTTGCTCAAGAGGTGTAACATTTCATTTCATATGTTTCTTCTTGGAATTGATATAGGGCTATTTGCAGAATAAGGAGTGATGCAGCATGAATCCAGGTGGTGTAACTTGATACTGCTTATTGCTTTGCCAAGGACACAAAGGGAATCAATGTCGGAGCCAAAACGAGAATTCAGACATTCCGCGTGATAGTTTCTGAAACATTGACATGTTATGTTTATTTTGCCCTTCCAGAGGTTTCATATAAGCCAATTCAGAAAGAGAAATTAAGATAATGTCTTTGGGTCTCATCCTATGCATCTTGCCCGCTCCTGGCTGAAACTCTCACCTCTGTACCTTGTTCCATTTAACGCTAAGCTTTTGAATTTGTGGTTCAAATGCTATCTGCAGAGTCAATAGAGTACATAGTTCCTGCCAACCCTGGCCACTCTGTTACTGTGCCGTGTAAACTGTCATATTTCATCCTTTGTCAGCAAGAGAAGACTAGGTAAAGAATCAGGGCACCAAGTATGGGTCCCTCCAACAGTGACTACTCTGGAGTTTGCCTAGCTGACACACACGAGCTGGTTGCTTGGATTTACCTACACCTTCAGCAGCATGAGCTCTCTTCTAGATGAGAAGATTCTAGAGCCACATTGTGGGGAACTGGCTGCTTATGGCATAGTTCCCCTGAAATTAGGACATTAATTCTGGTTAGGAAGCCCAGGCTGCTTGCTGACAATGCTGCACAAAGCATCTGTGCAAGCTGAGGATACTGCCTGCAGCATTTCAGCGATAGGAACAAATGTACCTCACCAAGAAATGACCCTTGGGACAACAGGAATCTGTCAGAACCTCCTAACACAGCTGTTTCTGATGCAGACATCATATTTTGCCTCAGAAAGTGAAGTTCTTTACCAGTTCATAGGCAGCCTGCTCTTGCTTTACGAACTTACTGGAAAATTTAGAAAATTATTTGAAGACATGAGCAGTATTGATGCTGCACTCAAGGCAATAATTGGGCTCTGTACCAACTTGTTCTTTTATATTGTATTGAAACAGTGAAACACCCTGTGTGATAGACTTTGGAGATATTTCTTGATTTTTTTTTCTCCTATTATTTTATCAATACTCTTAGCATTTTTTTTTGTTTGTTTGTTTGCTTTCTTTTTGTTGAAGCATGGAATAGATCCTCATCTTTCACTTCTTTCTGTAGGTCTCTGATTTAAAATAGAAACAACGCATGATCGGTTGAAAGATGTTTTTTGGTAAATCCTATTACTATTTAAAAAAAAAACCTAGTTACCTGCTGTTAGCACAGAACAGATATTAAAAAGAGGTGGAGAGGATTTGTGGTAAACCAGTATAAGAAGTCTTTCTTATAGCACCAATTAGAAGTCTTTGTTATTACATCAAATTATGTTTACATTATAATTTAGCTTACATATCATCCTGATAAAACGGGCTAAATGTAAATTTCTTTTGTCAGTCAGGAAATGGCTTCACTGCATGTTCCACAAAGCACAGAGAGATCTGAGCTAGTTTTAAACTCTCTTGCCAGGGTAGACACCTGTACTACCATAGTTAGATTGCTTCTGTACTAATTCACATATTGCTGCAGAATTATTCTATAATGCCTCTGAGTTATAGACTGCATGCATGGACACCCCATAGCAGATGTATTTCCTATATTGTAATACTTTTCCCATCTGGTCACAAAGATTATTGTGTAGATTTTGATATTTTCCCCCAAATAATGATCAAAACTGTAACATGAGTCAGGAAATTAATACCAGACAAGTTTCATCAAAATACTTGGCAGGTTTTGCCATTAGCATCAGTAGAGCTGGGATTCCATCCGCTATGCTTTTCAGTAAAGATACTCCTGGAGAAACTGCAAGGGCAAGCATGAGCATGTCCAGTGGGACTGCTGATCAAATCATGCTGCTCAGAAGGAAGAGGATAAATCTCCTTAGTCCCCTTAAACAACACACATCTCACCTTGGTTCCAGAAGGCTAGTGGAAATGTCTTTGGTCCCAAGTTACAAGCAGATACTAAGAACCTGAGAAGCCCTTTTAAGTCCTGCCCTGGGCCAGGCACACAGATCCTCGTCATATTAAAATCCCTCCCTTGAATTAACTTAGAGAATTAATGGAACAAGCTTTTCAAATAAGTTTAGGGTTTTTTTTCTCAGGTAAAATGATATCAAGTATCATATTACTGTCGATGTTGAATGCTTTATTCAGTGTCCAGCTACATGTTTGAATATCAGCTTTCATTCTAAATTAAAGATTGCATTTTGCATGGTTTTTTATGTTTTTGTTTTGTTTTGGGTTTTTTAAATGTTTTTCTTTATGTTTTTCTTTGGCTTTTTTTGAATGGCAAGGCCACAGCATGAAACACTTCTTTTGTAGGGAAGCCCTTGCAGGTCTTTTAAGGCTCCCAGAGCCCTTTTTGGTGTAGTTTCACCACCTTTGTACATTTCCTGGTGCTTATCTCAGTGTTGAGATCTGAACAGATAACACTGAATCACACAAAAGGAGAGAAAGAAATTGGCTGGAGAGATTCTTGAAAGCACAAACTCTAAACAGAAGACATATAGGGTCCTCATCCTGTCTGCTTCACATTCCTGTTGGAACAATTTCAGTTGCTTCTGGTTTCCTTATCACAGAAAAGAGATAGCATTGCTTGCTTACGGCACACAAAGGCTGTGGGCATTAATTGATTTAGACATACAGGCTGCTTTTGAAAGCCTGGAACATTATTAATACAAACCACTACCCGCCAAAAGACATGACTAGCTAACCGCTGCACCCTCTGTGACAGTGCTTTACAGAATCACTGCAATTACTTCCAACCTGCCAGGATTAAGGAGGCCAAGCAGAGCTTTCTATTCAGCACATTAATTTTCCATTTTATCTCCAAACTGTATCCCTTTTCATGCTTTTGCTCATCAGCATTCAGTTTCTAGCCAGGATGCCTGTGGGATCTGCTTGGCTGGCCCAGGGTGAGACTTTACAGAGCTTCCCAGGTTTTTAGTATCCGTTTATAATTTACTTGGGGCCAAAGACCTTTCCACTAGCTGTGTTGTCAGAGCAGGAATTCACGCTGCTGCTTTTAATGTCTGTGGAGCAGTTGTATTTCCCTGGGGCTCCTGAAGACATTTATCCATCTTAGGCTTCCTTCCACAAACCACTATTCAAGCGCTGCTTTCGAAATGGCAGCTGGCTGTGGCAGGCGCTGATTAACTCTGCTTTAGTCGTGACTGGTGCTTCACACTTGTAAGTCACTCTGTACTGAGTTGTGGGTTTTTGTGTGTGTGTGTTTTTGTGGGTTTTGTTTTGTGGTGGTTGTTTTTTTTTTTCCTCTAATTGCTTCCAGCTCATCCCTGCTCAGCAAGAAAGTATTTCTGCACCTTGTTGATCTTCTGGATTGTGCAGATATTGTGCCATTGGCTTTAGGACCATATTTTCAGAGCCTTCACGCTATTTTAGTATTTTTCACTCCTCTCTTTACTTCTGCTCCAAAGCTCTGTGGTTATGCTTTGTTGGATAAGTCACATTCCAGGAAGAGTTAAAGTGAGAAATAAGTCATTGGCAAAGATGTGTATCTTTTATATAAAGTAAGTGTAGCAAGCCAGCATGATGCTTTAGCTTTCGCGTGTACATTTGCTGTTAGCAGTAGCTAAAATAGTTTGAGAGGGGCTATTTGAAATGTTTATGTGGTTGAATAGAAACATGTTGTAGGAAAAAACCAGTCTGATCAATGTTCTGAATGGAAAAAAAAGTGGTTTAGTTGTGGGATTTTTGCTGTATTTTCTCTTAATGTTAACATTTTGGTTCTGTATTGTTTCATGCACATTTTATAGATTATTGTGTGTATGTATTTGATAAAAAATTGAACCGTTAATGTATTTTTCATCTTTTCCTTTTTTTAATTTTTTTATTTGGTAAAAAACCCCACAGATTGTCATTCTTCAGTCTGAAGATACAGCAGGAGAAGGCAGCATGGTGTTATTTCTCACGGACTAGAAGCCATAGTGCACCAGCGTGTCCTGGCACACAGCTCTTGAAGACTGTTTTAGATTTACTGCATTCCATTGAAATCACTAGAAATTTCCTGCTCTTTTCTCCATTAACCAAGACTTCACAATTCCAAAACACCACAATGTTCTAGCAAGGTATAGCCATATGAAAATGTGAAGATATTTTATTTAATAGTAAAGTGGCTTGGGGACAGACTGATGTAACTTGGCCATCACTAGTCTAGTGCTCCAATTTAAGCTCCGATAATTTATTTTTTGTTCCCATAGAACAAGCTGAGAGGTATTTCAGGGATTCAGTCATACGCTATGTTGTAGACCACAGATTTATGTTTTTACCTGAAGCTCTTTGTTTTCACTTGGTAAAAGCTGGACAAGGGATTTTAAAATTATGAAATTCAGTCTAGGCTTTTCTGAGGAAAATATTTCCATGTTTTTTCAGTCTTGTATATATAATATCAAAAGTCATCCAAAAATCATGTGGAATAGAAAGCAGGAAACAATCTTCCAGCAAAATTGGTTTTGTAATTGCCAGCACACTTTTGGTATGTGAGGGGAAGGGAAAAGTTGTGACAAACTTCAGTTTTGCTTTATGCCCCAAAGGGCCATCTTAGGGTAGCCTCATCTACAAATCTGGATGAGTTTAATCAGAGATGAGCTTTTGCAATGTGTTAACAGACATGCTTCTGTTCATGGTTACTTCTCTGTCACTCTAAACATGAACTGCCTCAGTTTAAATTTCCACACATAAAAATCAGTTATGTCCAATTTCATCTGCAATTTCATGTAACAATTCAGTCCTTTTGAGAGGAATTTCAGTGATTTCATTAAAAATCAGATTACACGTGTGGATTTTTGAATGGGGAGGAAGGGATGGAAGTGTGATATTTTGACTCTCCACAGAGTTGTAGTAAGAACTCAGACATTTTGCAGACAGTATTACATTATTCTGGCAAGACCTTTATTAAAATGTGCAGTGTCTTTTAAACTCTGTTTAGGCTGGATTTCAATGTATTAATTCACTTGCAGCTTTTAATAAAGTATTAGAAGTATTATTTTATTATTTTGCCATCTTTAGGAATTTTTAGTTCCTAAATATTTCTTCAAATTACTCTTTTGACATTGTTAATACAGCTTTGTTCTGTAAATAATAAGATAGAGATAAGGAAAAGATAGTATTATTATACGGATTACTCACATTTTGTTGCAAGTAAATGCTCTGAAGCTTTTATTTCAATCCTTAGTGCTTAGCAAGAACTTCTAGTTGTCTGATACATATATGCATTCAATTTATTTTTTTGTTGGTGTCTGTGGTATTAAAATCTAGCATGTAGCCTTTGAATCCTTTCAAAAATGAGAATGCAATTTATTTTTTAGGCATTTTCACTAAGATTTTAGGATCTGATAATTGCATATTTTATAATAATAAATTCAACATAGCAGTTTTGACTTGGGAATTTAGAAACACTTCATGGATTCTTAGTTCTATTCACACCATTTGGTGGAAGTGACTATTATCTCTGTTTTAACCCAGGGATTGCTCAAGTGGCAGAACAAAATGTGGTATTAGATGCAGCTTCCACATAGTTTTTTTTTTTCACAGGTGCTGTCGCCCCTAAATATTCCTTCTCCTCCAGTCAGTTTCCGGACTGAAATAGTTTTCAGTTCAGAAAATCAGAGCATTTTGCATGCAGAAGTTAATGACTAAAGCCCTGACTACTTCTGAAGGCAACAGGAGGCCAGTTGAGTGTCTGGTTCTATTGCCACAAGTCCTCAACGTGACTAAAATCTGAGGCGCTGAAGGGCCAGAGCCCACCCCATGTGCCCAGGCCTGCTGGTGGCTGAGTCCTTATGGCTGCTCCTTGGTAGCAGGGCAGCGCTGTCTGTCCAGCAGAACCACTTGCCGTGTGCCAGGGCCTGCCGGCCTCGGCCTGCAAATGGCAGGCATCTCTGCCCTTTGCTTCCTGTCTTGGTTTCATGGGCTGAAGGAAGGTCAGGTGTTCGTAAACTGATAAAGGAGCTCTTGAGAGAGAAATGACTTGACCATCCATATGATGAATGACTAAAGAGAAATCAAGAAAAGCCAAGCTTCAGCTTGGCATCCAGTAAAAACACAAACATATGTTTCGTGCCAGACATCTGTGTTTGTTCCAAGAAAAGCCCTAGGAAAGAGACCCTGGCCTTTCTCCACCTGGAAGCTATGAAAAACGCATGAGAGCTCAGTTTGCTTTTTTCTTAGTGTGTACTGTATTATGTCCCAGGATACTGGAAGCTCTTTAAAATGGAGCCATATATTTCCATTCAGACCCTGAGCTTTACTGATCACCAGGTGCATGGTGTAGTTTCCAAACTACTATCCTAAAGTGTGCCCTGGCCAGAATTTTTTTAGTATTTCTTACCGTCTAGCTGGAAATAGAGAGGGTATGCCCTCATGGCATTGCACTTTAGCACATTTACATATACATTCAGTTATAGTGTTCTCAAGGAATGTGTAATGCTCTCAGTGTATGCAATTAAAAGTTCTCCGTGAATTCTGCAGTTCCTTTAAAAATTTACAGCCCTTTCATGTGGTATATGTCATGTTCCATGTTCATTGGAATATAGGTGAATATTTGATTCCAATTGCATTGTCCTTTGTTGTTCTCTTAAAGATGAACTTCACCTTTATTTTTGTGTATAAAGAAGATCTCTAGCTTTGTTGCTCTGTTTATTTGCTTGTTCGTATTACAGTTAAAAAATCCAGATCTTGCCTTTTTGACTGAGTGAGAACACAGTAAAATTCACATCATAGATCACAGGGTGTTCACTTTAAAGTACACTTTGGTTTGGTTTTGCCAGCTTCTTACAAAGAAGTAGAAGAAAAAATGTATTTGATAAAGCATTCCTTTCTTCAATTGTCTCTTGTAGGAATTCCCAGTTCACCAAATAATTCTTCTACTAGAAAGGTTTCAAGCTCATTTTTTGTCTTTGTTAAATCACATTTTATTTCCCATCAACACAAATGGAACCTTGAGACCTGGCTCATGCTTTGGCAGCTTGAGACGTTACAATGCCTCTGGACAAATAAGGAGAATACCGTAAAGGTGATTTATTTAACCATTTTGGGGGCATCTATAACAGTTTGCTTAATCTTGAACATATAGAACCTAAAATAAAGATGTGCTTGTATTAATCATATTAGAAGAGAAATAAGACTACAATCAAGTGATAATTGCCCTCAAAAATAAAATATCAGCCTGGTATATGAAACAAATGGTGGAGCAGAGGCAGGAGGAAACAAAGCAGATTATACTCCATTTGTTTTGTTTGTTGATTTTTTGCTGTTATTTGTTTTTGTTTTGTGTTGTTTTTGGTTTTTATATGGCACTTCAGTAGATTCTGTTTAGCTCCGGAGAAAGTGATAAATTTGAAAAGTGAGGATGTTTCCCAGATTCCAGCTGGGCTCTTGCAGCTCCCCAGACAGAGGACTTCCAAATCAGGTTCTGGTTGAAGATAGGTTAGCAATAGAAACAGAGCTGTAGCTGAGTGGACCTTATTTTCCAGTTTTAATGTATTTTGTGTAAAACTACCAGGCTATTTCTCCAAACATCCTTCATAAAGTGAAAAGTGGAATTTTTCAGAAGCTATCACACCAGCTTGGATTCTGCTGAGTATAGGCGTATGGGTTGTCGCATAGGAAATCAATAGCTATGCTGTAGTCATGGAACTGTTCGATGTATAAACACGTGGATTTGTTTTCTGAAATTCAAGATTAAAATAGGAGATGGAGAATGAGATGAAAGGTGCCAGTGAGTAATGGGCCAGCACTAGAGTTTCATCAAATTGTAACTTGTTTTAATGGATGTTTCAAGTGTTTGGAGGGAAGTTAGATGTGTAAGTTTAAATGAGCTTGTAATACTGAAGAAAACACATGCGCTGTACACAGCGTGGAATTACACATCTGCCACTGGGTAGCCGCTGCAGTGTGAGTCTTTAGAACGGAAGCCATAAGTTTGATGGAGACAGCTGAAGGCCAGCTTGAGTCCAGGATGGCCATAACCTTGCTCACTGGCATTTGTCGACTTCTGTCAGCTGTCCCTGTGGCATTGACAAAAACATGGCAATGTCAAGCTATAAACAAAACTCTGTACCAATATAATTTGGTTCACTTGTTTTAGCTCTGAGTATGGCTGGACATTGATAGCTGTAAAAAACTAGTTCCTGTCAGAGTCCTTTAAACATATTTTACAGTAATTTGAATATCTTGACTATTTAAGGGCATTGTTGCTTGGTACAATTTTAAGTCAGGTTAGAAGCTACTAGTCAGCTAAATTAAAAAAGAAAAGCAATTTAAAAAAAAAAGAAAACAAAAACCTTAACCAAAACTCATACAACCCACCTTCTAAAATTCCAGGTGTGAATGATACACTTCCAGGATATCTAGGTCAAATTTTTCAAATCTTCTGAACCTATACTCTAGGTATATACATGGGCATCCAGTCAGCATGTACAGGAATTTGGCACTGGTGCAAAGGGCCTGCATGCCCCCGTGTAAAACAGTGGCCAAGATTTCTCCTCAGTTGCCTCAGTGTAAGCATGGAATAGCTCTCTACCACCTTCAATACCAAATCTAAAGCAGTGCAAAACAGATGGATGCAGCTTCAGAGCTGCATTTGAATCAGAATGCTACCACTTTGGTTGTAAAAGTGTTTTATTTGAATGAAAGCTGATATTTCTTAGAAAAAATAGGGTTTTATTTTAAACAAAATTATTATTAGAAATAATTATGTCAGAAATATTACCTTTGCCTGTGTAGAGGTAAGTATATATATTTTAGTAATATGTTTAAATTATGTCAGAAAGCATATTTTTGTAACGATTATTAGGGTTACATGACAGTAGTTATTTCATTATTCATATTCAATATTAACAATTTATTAAACTGTAATAAAAGTACTCAGCCTTATCCATTGCAGGCTGAAAGTTAGGACTGTGAAATGTTATCCTTAAAACCTATTAAAGGTGCAGAGTTAGGGGAATGTAAAAAAGAGGAGAAAGTTAGAATTATATTTCTGAGAATCTAATGATGATAAAATAAGGCTATTCATTAGACAGTATTTTTATTTTATCTCCCTTCTGATTCATTAAAGGTGCCTACCTGATCTTTGTGCTAATGTACAATGTGGAAAGGTGAGAAAAGTTCTCCAGATAACTAGACCTTGCCAGTTGCCAGGTTGGTGACACATCACGTCTTTATACCTGTGCTGAGCTTGGGCTTTGGCTAGTTTGTGTATTTTGACTGTAAGCTTTTCAGAGCAGGATCTTCTGCTGGCTTGTCACAAGAACAGCTGAGTTATGCGCTTGGTAACTGCAGCTCTTGTTTCTTGAATACTTCTACAATGCAAATAAAAATTGTCATATTAGTAAGTATAAAAATTACATATTCAGAAAAACTCAAATCCCAGCAACACCATGTCATCTGCACCTGCTGCCTTCCTGCTCGCTAGTGCAGTCTGTAGTTACTATCCCAACTCAACCTCAGTGGCATCCTTCTGCAGAGAAGTCTGCAGTCCTGTGTTCTTCAGGTTACTGTTTCCCAACTAAAGCTGGATTTTCTTGGGCTCTGAGTGTGTGCACCAGGGGCGGAGGAGAAAGGGCTGAGATCTAATTCAGTCCTGTATTCTGCACTGTGTCTTGCAGAGTTGGTAAAAGCAAGGTTTGTTGGACTAAGCAAAAATAAATCTGCTAGTCAGGGTCTGTTGTTGGGAGTGTCAGTTTAGCAACATCACTACTAATTTTAAATTAAAATATGATGAAAAGGGAGGTGGTAGTCTCTGCAAAGGCGGGATTAAATATGAATGCGTGAGTATGAGCTGGAGAGCAATTGATCTTTCCATTCTATTTTTAGAATAAGAATTTTGACTTTTTTTTTTTTTTTTTTTAAGTGAATAATAGTGCTTAAGTTTTCTGTAGCCATTTGGAGGGGGCAGGAGAGTGGAAATCTCAGTCCTTTGCAAATAAATTTCTTCGCTTTACCTTAATTTTGCAGCCAGTGGCCCTAGCATGTAGAAGGGAAGTGATACACCTTAAGGATTACATTGAATGGGGAAAATAGAACATGAATCACCAGGGTCCCAGCCCATTGCACTATCCTATAATTCAGAAAACAGACATGACTTGAGTGTCAGTCTTATGTTTAAAACATGGTGCATTGCTTTGAAAAAATTGAGTTATTTGTCATACTGAAAATTTCCAAAGCTGGCTCTTTAGAATAAAGGCTAAAAATCTGTTGTGTTATAAAATCACTTTTATGTCAAGTACCTTCCAAAACATAGGGGTTGCTTGTTTTTATTTTATGAGATTGTGTAACAATGAGGAACTCACAAACTGCAATGAATTGATATTTATTCCTGGAAGTAGTATTAAAATCACCTCACAGAGGCATAGACCAGGGCAAGGAGATGCCAGGATGGCTAATGGTGCTCAGGATCAAAATTTGGTTTTGCTTCTGACCAGAATCTTGCTGTGACCTATGATACATTGGCTCTTTGGAAGAAAAAGGGAGGATAAGCACTTCTGCCATTTCTGAATGTAATGTGGCTAGGAAAATTAAGTACATTTCATTTCTGTCTCTATTAAGCTATGTTGACAAACCAGACTATTAGCCATTTTTGTAGAGGATCAGTAATTAACTAGGTAGCCTAATTATCAGAACTACTTTGGCCTCCCAGGAGAAAACAATTAGAAATCCCTTTTCACATATTATTTAAAATAAAAATACTGCACAAAGGCAGATTTTATTGGCTTGGCCAATGGTTTGCAAATGAATCATAGGATACAATGCTTTGCTATTTGAAGTTGCATTTGGTGGCTTTTAATAAGATCCCACTGTTTATGGATGAGATGGAGCATAATCTGTTTATTTACTTTTTCCTGTGCAAACCGTCACTTTAATGCCAGTCTGCTGAGACTGGCAGAGACTGGCAGAGACACAGTTGCATCATTAGAACAAAGGTGCCAAAAGGGATGTTTGGCTCTTTCAGATCTCCAGCTCTTCAATCCTATTTATGCCAGCGGGCAATATTTATTAAGCACTCTGAAAACCAATTCAGCTGATTTAAATTACACTGGCAGCGTAAAATTGTGTGTGATTAGCAGAGAGAGCTGCTGGTCTGAGTGCAGGAGGGGTTATGGGAATCCTTAAAGTTTGATTGCCGTGCTAACCACAGGTCTCAGCGCCTCGCTTTAGACATGCCTACTTGAATGGGCACAGGCAGATCAGAGGCTGTGGTCATCCGCATTGTCTGGATGAAAAACAGCTCTGATTCATTCGGACCTTGTGGTGATGTTGTGCTTGGATGCATTAGTCTGGAGGGCAAAAGGCTGCACCTTTGTCTAAGGAGAGCTACCCACTTTATTGCAGGAGTGCTCCAGGGTTGCAGTAGGGTGGGGTGGAGGGTTCTCCTCTAAGTCTCTGTTCATGTACTGGATAGGACCTTTACTACTGTGGAGCAGAGATTATGTTCCTTTCCTTCCTGTGGTAGAGTAGCTGATGGGGCTTCGTACCTCCTGGAGCTCTAGCTGTCATTCAGTGCTCTTGTAATGAAGGGCAGAATTACGCTGGAAATACTTCTCAAGGATTTGGAAGAGAAATGGCTCCCTGTGTTGCTTCATGTCCTTTAAAACTGTTGCTTTTCACTTTTTAGCATGAAAATGTGGCTTGTTGCTGCTCTTGAGGGCATCATTAATCAGGTCTGACTGAATGCTCATCAGTTCAGTAGATTTATGTGTATTTATTGTCATTGCAACATTTCATGTGCAGTTACATCCATTTCACGGAGTCTGTGAAAACCTAAGCAGGTGCAGATTCAAGGCTCATCAGGTGTATCTTTCCTTTGCTGAGTCAGGGGCAGATTTTACCCAGTCAAGCTGAAGAGTCTGGGCTGGTTTTATTAATTAAGATTTATTTAATACTGATAATGTTTGAAATAATAGGTAAGGGCACAAACTGAAATAAGAACCTGGTTCTGCTCAGCATTGAATGAGTACACAGCCAGAAGAGTTTTACAGTCTAAACAGGTATCCAGAGGGGAATATTTGTTTGGGGAAATTCACAGAATAATGCAGTGATGTGTGCAAGATCTCAGAGCAAATTGGTCGCAAATCTTGGCATGAACCCATAACTCCTGCTTTCTGGGGCTATTCCCATGTTTCTCTCCAACTCTTCCTGCCAATACAGAGTTATCCATACATGGGTACACAGATGCCACGGTGGACTTCAATGCCAGATCTTCAGCTCATTAAAAATCAATGCTTTTTCATTATGCTGATAGGGCTATGCTGATTTACTGTATATGAGGACTTGTCACTATGTTTATGTTAAAATCTTCTAGAATTTTTAAGATACAGAACTCTAAAGTCAGGACTTCCAAAAATTCCTGCCTAATTTAGGCATTAAATCCATACGTAGGCTGAGAAGTGTATGGCTTGATTTCTGATAAGTGATTCCACTGGAAGCAGCAGTTGCCTGAATCCTTTGTAGCTCAAATCACTCATGTCTTTGCCTACATGTGAATGTGGGTGCTTAAATTCAGGCCACCTAGCTTGAAAGATTTGTCTCAACTGTTGCTGTTGGCTGCTAGACATTTCAATGTAAACAAACATTCCAGTTGCCTTTGTTCAGTTTAGCCATCTACCCTTTTGAATTTTCTTTGTTATCATACATAGCTCTTACATTAGTTTGACCTTGTGTAAACAGATAACCTTTGCAAAATTTGGTTTAGCCTTTCTGTAGGTTCAGAAGAGGAATGGATCAGGTCCTATATTTGGGTCTTTATCCCACTAGACTGTTGCTAACTTAAATAGTGCAGGAGAAATCACCTATAGAAGTAAATTGGCAAAAATGCCCTCATAAAATTAAGCATGTTTTCAGGTTGATTCTCTTTTTCAAATCGACTTACTTCTAAAATCAGCCTATTTCTGATGAAGATTATTTTCAGCTCAGTTGCCAACATCCTTTAATTTTCAAAAGTGCTTTGAAATGACCTCACAAGGTGATCTAATAACTTTTTGCGAGGAGATCTGGAAAGTGTAGAAACATGTCAAGTTGGTATTTCATTTACATCTGGATGTACTGTATGACATGTTAACACTGCAGACACATCTGCTATTCCTAAGGGGCTGAGGAAACTTCAGTCTCGGGCAGATGCAATATGCAGGGTTGACAGCAGACAAAGAGTCACCACAAGTTACTATAGCAGATGAGAGGTGAATGCAGGGGAATTGAACGTGGCTTATCGTAGTGTTGCGTGATGTACAAAGTCACATAAGGCATGTGGCTGTGCTTAGTGACTTAGAAATAAGGCACAGATGATGATACACTAAATACATATCCTGAATGTAAAGGAAGGACTGTTTATAGCTTAATTTCTGTCACTCTCCCAATAGCTTGAATTCTGCTTGGCAGTGGCTGTACCTCTATAAATGCATCTATAATTCCACTGAGCTTGATCTCATCTACGAGACCGCAGGGGTCATCAAAAACACAAGCAGTTGCTAGCCAAGTCATAGTATTACCTATAAGTTCTGAAACACTACATCCACAGAATCAGTAATATTCTATGGGGTTTTGCATCTGTTTGGTTTTTAAACTCCTGGACAGTTATTACATGCAGCAGACAGATCTGGCAAGGTTTTGAACTATGCAAACAGCTTTTGAACTATGCAAACAGCTTTTGATGCCCATCTTTTATAGTCATGTAACTAATCAGTATCACCTGTGTTATTTTTTTCAATAAACAATTCGCTCCTCCTTTTTGAAAACTTTTTTAGGGTTTTCTTTCTGGTTTGACATGTAAGTTATCTGAGGTAGAGACTAATCTTTCTGTCCTCTGCTTGTGTCATGGTTTCTAGTATCTGTAGTACCAAATAAAATAAGAATCTCTGCTCCCTTCTTCTGTCTTTCTTACTCTTGACTAAAATTCTTCTTTTGTACCATATGATTGCAGTTTGATTTGACCATTTACTTGCTTTATTATGGTCATTATCTTCCTACTGTGTTCATTTGTCCTTTGCTTCAAAGTTGCCTAGTATTGAATTAAAAGAATAAGAGCATTATCACTTACAACAAATTGAGTTGTTCATTCTAGTGGTTTTGGTGGATACCAGTTCTGCATCTCTGCACCTGCAAACCATTTCTCACTAAGACGTGAATGCCAAACTCTCTGTATGTATAGGCAAAAATAGTTGCTTCAGATAGCAGATTGGTCTAGAGCTGTCATGTGGTCATGACCTCCGGATAGCCCCGCCTGTGCCACAGCACTGCAAAATCAGGCTGGCTACAGCTTTAAATAAAGCTGAAGATAGGTGGCTGATGGGCTGGAGGGCAGCACCTTCTGTTGGGTGTGAGCACAAGGCTCTTCCCTGTTCCTTGGATAGCAAAAAGAGCACCAAAGGCAAATCTGCAGAGCTGTAACACTGGGTCTTTCACTCAGTTCCATCTCTTTTCCTTTCAACATCTTGGGAATTATGGCTTTGTCTTGATCCAGACACTCATTCCTTTGATTTAACTTTGCTTATGCCTCAAGTTTGAGGATAAAAGTTTCTAAGCTTCTCAGAAACTCAAGAACATAAAAGTTGCAGCTAGTTTCAGTGTAATGAGGCCTTAAATCCTTCAGTCTTTTGAAGTCTTCTCCCAAATATGTAAGTTCAGTTAAACCACGGTAATACAGCCTTATGGTTTTGGCAGCTCGCTTTTAAAGTTCATGCACTACTGAAAATTTTCTTGCAAGAACAGTCTCTGACATGACTGCAGGTAGGACCACTGTGCCTGCAATTTAGGTAAATCATTGAGGGAATAAAAACAGGTGTGCTGTGGGCTAACTCCATTCTCCTTGAAGGCAATAATACAAACAATTGAATGGAGCACCTTTGCCTGTCCTGCGGTGTAGGATATATAAAGGGCACTAACAAAGAGTTGGTTTGCAATTAAAGCCAAGATATAAGGCTTTCCTCTAGTGGTTGACCTTGGCAATGAGGAGACGATCTTCTGAAGTTCCACATAGGAGAGTAGATGCTGGCAAACACCCGTTGCAGTATCAAGGGAGAGGACTGATGGTGTGTGCTGGGAGGTTGGGTCCAATCCCACTGGCTGTGCCAGCAGAGCTCTATGGGAAGAAGCACTTTCTTTGGGCACTGTCATGTCTGTTCTAACTTACTGTACCAGAAAACCCTTCTCATGGTGTTATTAGGGATATTTTCTTTTCTTCAGAGGTGACATGGCCTCATAGGCTTCATTTTTACTAATGGTCCAGGGACTGTTCTCTGTCACCTAGTCCACATGACATAGCACATGGCAAAATTATTTCTCTGTTTGGAGTCATATTAGGCAATATTGGCAGGACTCCACTCATGCTGCTTCTGCATGTGCTGCATCTGCACTTAATTATACATTAAGTTTTATTTTTGATGTCTGCCAATCTGGCACATTGTAAAGAACTAAATTTAAATTCATAATAATAAGAAAGAATCATCTCTTAGAGCTCACCAATGAAGAGTTGTTGCTCTGCATTTGTTGCATTTGCAGGGGTATGTCCAGTATTGTGTAATGGCATACTAGTTATGAGGCAGTAGTGAAATATGGGTAGCCTTTCAGCTGCACAAAATGTAACAATTTTAGTAGAAAAAGATTGGAGGTGTTTCTAAGATCAACTGTCTGGAGGCAACAGACTAACACTTAATTTCCTAAACTACATTGATCCAGCTTGCTGAAAATAAGTCAAAGAAGGGATAATTTTCACATTTCATTTAAATTATAGGAAGACCTTGTAAATTAATTTATTGGTAGTCAGGTACAGTTTAATTACACTGTGCAATGAGAAGGTGGCATCTTTCTCAGTACTGCTCCCCTGTGGGTAACTTTCAGTAACACATTCAGAACATCGTTAAATCATAGACTCTAGAGACTGAATTGGCTCTGTGACCATTTATAATCCAATTAACAAGAAATAAATAAACAAACACAAAAACAAATCCCAAGCCCCATCCAAACTGTCGACAGAGACAAAAAATGCATTAAAGTTTAACTCCCATAAAGTTTTCTTTAATGAAGATGCACTAAAGTAAATGCCACAAAATTGCTTCTTTTAGCAAACTGTAGGTATTAGCATATTTAGGATTTGAGATCTTTTCCTGAAGTGCCTGATACTCCCCAATATCTTTCCAATCAACTCCTTGTTATTGTCCGTTTTTTTTTTTTTTGCAAAACATAAACAAGAAAATGAAAAGAATTGCAATGTTTCATCATATGCAGCAGGATTTAAAACTGCTTTGAAGAAATTGCACCTCATTATCTGGAAATACAGCTATCCAGTCTGAAAATGGCCCAAGATGATAGAATTCAGCAACTTGTCTATTTAGAAACACAAGCAACCGTAACTTTATTTCCCTAGTGCTCTGTTCTTCCTTTGTTCACCACTGAATACAGAATGAACTTAAAGATTTCTGCCTCATGTTCAAAACCCCACAGAGGATTTGCCTTTTTTTTTTTTCTTTTTCTTTTTCTTTTTTATTTTTTCTTAGCTGTAATAGGGACCTACTATTTTAGGTAGTTTGCAAAGTCATATCTGGCCAATCCCTCCCCCAGCACCACTGAGGAAACAAAATAAGAGGACCAGATTGAGTGATGACTTTTGGGCAAGTTCAAAAAACAGGCCAGGAATGGAGCCAAATCCTGTGACATTCAGACTAGTTTCCAAACAGCTAAGTCACACTGGCTGCCAAAGCTACTCAAGTACATCTTTCTCTACAAGCATCATCTTTTATAAGAACTTCTACCGTAATAGTGAAATTTTTAATCTCAGGACACAAAACAGGATACTCTTTTATGTCAGTTGCAAAATTTATTTCAGCAAGCAATCAGAATATCAGCCCAGGGAGATCTGTCAGACATGCTTGTTCCTTTGATTTAGCGTTCTAACAACCAACATATTTTTCCAAATCTCAAGCCTCAGAAGGAGAAGAAATAAGAAGATGCAGAGGAAAATAATTATTTCCTTAAAAATCATCCAGCATCTAGACAGTAGGGAGTTGAAAGTAATATGCACAAGTAGATTAATAGGAAGGAATATACAGGACAAAACTTTGTTAAATTTACTTATTCCTCATAGAATGTGTCATTTGGTCATCTTGAAATTCTTTTATATCCTATCTTCTCTAATTTGGAACTTGAACCTGAAAAGCTTCCTGTTTACCTCTTGGTTTTGTGTTTATATTTGATGGGTACATCCACACCTGCATCTCCATGCCCATGTGGGCTGATGGCCACTTGGAAGCCTACATTTTCAAATATGTTTCCAGCTAAATGGATACATATGCAAACTCGTTTTGCCATTATACTTCTAGAAGACCTAGAAGATGAACTTCCTAGTTGCTATAAGTTTTGTCAGCAAAGGTTTACTGAACAGACACCACGTATCCTTCCCATGTGTCCTAGGCTGTACACAGAACTCAAATCATGTGATGCAGCCTTCACCATTGACATAGGGGCTGCATCTATCTCAGTGACTGTAGAAAAGTATAAGTATTTGTAATCCGTGTACTACAGTAAAGAGGTAAATACCTTAATTATGAATGGAGTGCAGCAGCTGTTTATCTAGGAGCAGGTACTTTTAAATGCATGTACATTTAAATGTGTTTTTGTTTGAAGTTTCAGCCAAACTCTTACTTATCTTTTTTTATTAACCAGCTACCTATGTTGCCTAGGTGTGTTGATGAGCTAGTACTTCAAAAATAAAAGAACTGCGATAATAACCCATATTGTTATTAATAAAAAACACATTTGACTGAGACAAAGCTTGGATCACATGAATATGTAACTGTATTATAACAGATCTGCCAAGAGGTTTGCAGGATTGTAGACAGAAGATGAAGTAATTAATTAAGGAATTACATTCACAAGGTGAAATGTCCCTAAAGATAAGTATGTCAAGAGCTATTTTAGGGAAAGGATCTAGAGTTTCTGTATCAGAAAAATTTTATGCAAATCTTCAGTGGCAATGCTTGTGTGCATGTGAATATATTTTTGTTCATGTATAAGTGCTCTCAATTCTGGGGTCTCAGACTTTTTGTAACAGACCTTGAAAAATTCAGAGGCTGTTCCTACATGATGTGCTCATCAAAGCAGCCTCATATACATTGGCAGTAGACCAGCAGTCGATGTGCCTAAAAGTTGCAGGAGAGGACCCTTCAGGCTGGTGAAGATCAAGGGTGAATGTTTGCTTAGAGAAAGGAGGACTGAATGTAGGATAAGAGAGTGTAGGACACAGAGCCCTTGGCTAATTATGAGCAAGGTCATCTCTTTCCTGATCTCTGCTTAGAGACTCTTAAATCACTGTAGCCGTTGAAATAAAAAATCTAACCCATGCTCACAGAAAGTGAGACCTAGTAGACTATCCCTTTCCAGACTTGTGCAATAACTAGATACCATATTTTGATATCAGTTTGACACAGGTTGCTCCAGTTCTGTGTGATGTTTTCCATTCTTCATTTGTGATGATATGAGAAAAGGGGATTAAAAACCCCATTTCTTTAGTAAATGGGTATATTCTCTTCCTATAAGTTATTTTGAAATAAGCTATTTGTACCTTTCACACACACTGTAATCTCATGTAATACATATACGAATGTTCTCATTAACGTTTCCATCTATTTTTAATAGCTTCCATTGTGTTATTAGGAAAAATCTGTATGTGCACTAGCAGTTGTGTGCTTAGTGTATTCACTTTGTAAACACTTCTATATATTTTGGTTTTTAGAGGAAAAATAGACTTATTTTCATTTGATCACCTTTCTATTATATTCAACATCATGTTTCCACTCTTTTTTTTTCATAGTATGTAATACCTTTTAGTCACCAAATTAGAATAATTCCACATTCAAGTCTATATTAAGTGACATTAATAGTAACCTATAGTTTGGTTTAGATAATGGGCAAGTTGAGAGGAACATTTTAAGAGGATTTTATATCATTTGTGAAGCAAGCAAGGAGACAAACAAACAAACAGAACAGGACAAAAGATTCACAGGAGCAATTTCCTGTTTTCCTTTCACTAATTTCTGGTAAGCTGAAATATTTGATGTTTTTGTATGGATTCCAGTGAAGTCTTCTGCTTGCTTAGGAAATAACATTCTCCTGATCCTGAGATGGAAGAAGTAAGACAATAAGAACAGTGTATGTTGTTTAAACATAGTAGATGAAAGAACAAATAGTGAACAAGCATTGTAATACTATAAGGCAGAAAAAATAAATAATTGCAACTCTTACAGGTATTTCTTTTGAAGATGGGAGATGTTAGAACATTTGCCTGTCTTATGCACCTTTTGTATGAGATGTTTTTTTGAGCACTGCTGCTCTTGAAAGTTGTTTTATATTTGGAAATTTGCAGCACACCCCAGTGTGAAGCAGGAAACACTGCTGTGTCATGTGTCACACGCCACTGGGGAAACGCCTCCTTGGCCTGTGCCCAGTAATCTCGCACCAGTGATAAAACTCGGGTAAAATGGTTCTATTAACAGAAAATTACTGCTGATTATGACCTATAATTTCACGCATTTTTAATGTAAGTTCCTGCTGTCATCCGGACATACTTTTTTCCACCCCAAATAGAGGAAACCCAGTCTTGGGCTTAGGACCAGGGGTGCATTGTGAATGTGACATCTCCCTGTATCCCAGCCTGCAGACTTTCACCCCAATTGTACTTTATTCCTTTAGTAAGTTCTGGCATTTTTCCCATTGATGAGGGTGAGACAATACAGTTTAAATCTCTGCTTTGCAGCTCAGATATCGAAAGGTGAATGTTAAAATCCAAGTGAACAGACGTAGTCAGAAAGTTTAAGAGGTGTGCTACAGACAAAATGCATAGATACAAAAACACACAGGCAGGTATTTTTCAACAATCTGAGTAACCAGCACTGTATAACGAGAGCATGAATTTCTGCAGACTGTCACCCAGGTGTGTTTTGTTCACCAGACTATCATATCTAATAAATCCATATCAGCTCCATACACAAAAGTGAGCTGTGCTGCCTCCTATCACTAATTGTAAATGGAGCTATTACAGAGCCAGAGAAGTCATTATGATGGCTCTTTGTCTAAGTCATCAGGCAACCCGTAAAACATGCTATGTTTATGATGGTAAGTGTTGTACGACTGTAAGAGCTCTATATTATGCCTGTCTCTCTGGAGAGGCACCTGCTGACTGTTCATATGCCAGCTTGTAAAAAAGGTATGCAAACAGCTTAGCTACAAAATCTTCCTCTTATATTTAATGAAAACTAATTAAAATTTGGTGTGTGACCCTGGAAGAAATAGTTAGTAGACTGTCCTTGTAAGAATGTATGTAAGAAAAAGAAATTCTTTGCTTAATGTCTAATTGGTTGAAGGACAGGAAATTTTAGGCCCATGCTAATCTTAAAAAAGTCGTGAAGTATTTAGATGTAAACCAATTTGGGTGCTTTGAGCCCCAGACCAAACCCTACAGAACAGAAGTATTGCTCCATGTGTGTGTGTAATGAGACGAGGTGATGCAGAAAGCCGAAGATGTGTATTCCCTGACATACCATCATCAGTAGTGGTTCCCAGCTTCCTGTACAATGTGCTTACCTTTTGGCCCTGTGGTAAATCAGTGGATGGGCCTGGCTGTACCACCCATCCTGAGCCTTTTATTGTGTAGCAGAAATAAAGGGTTGCATCACCTTGGATCTCTGCTCTGTAAGTATGCTGCTGATGCTCCCTATGTTCTTGTCCACCTTGTTTTCTGGGGTCATGACAGAATTCAGACCTAAGAGAGCCAACACTTTTTGCACAGCAAACGTCTTTTAGGAAAAGCGGCAAGTGTCCTTGATTCCTGTATTCCAGGCAGAGGTGCTTGAGGACACATAAATATCTGCAAGAAGTGTTTATGGGATGCATAAAGCTGTGTCCATGGCTTTCATGCTCACTCATCCTTAACCCCTCTAGAATTAAGAGATATACATAATAAATGATTCATTATGAGCGATTATCTCTGGAGATTTTTTTAATCTCATGAAAGCATAGACTATGTCAATCATATGCAAAGTCTCAAATGGAATTACTTCTCATAATCAACCACTCTTAAGTTTGTATCTCATTTTTACTGTGTTGTTTTAAGAGGAGATCTAATTCTCAATGACTCCTTTACAAATTGAAACAAGTATTTTTAAATCCATATTCAGGACTCAGAACCATCAGCTGAACAGCCTCTGGAGTCTTAGGATTTCCAATAAACTTTCATCAACAGAAAATCAATCACTTCAGGGAAATATATCTGTATCCCAGCAGTTGCAACTAAACAGAAGAGAGGTAATGTATTAAATTAGATGCCTTATCTTGTGGCACAATAAGAATGGTGCTAATCTACATAAGCCATTGCAACAATAGTCTGTGACACAGCAAAGTGCACAGTTAACCTTAGTAAATAATAATATTCCTGAATGTACAAGAGATTATCAAATAGCCTTTGAGGGGAAGTAAGTAAAAAAAAAAAAAGACAAACTTTTGAGGCTAAAAATGGAAAAGACATCCAAGGATTATCAGGGTTTATGGAAACTGACTTGACAGTTTCCATTGTGAATTTGTAATATGTGTGTAGGGACCCTACTATTGAAAACATGATGAAAACCAGTATTTTCTAAAACAATATTAGAGAGTAAGTATGCAGCCTGAATTGTGCAGCTTCCATTTAAGGTAATGCGTGTTTAAATGTGTATTTTTTGCATTGAAAATTTGCCCTTGATAGTCTCACTTAATCTCAGAAGAAGAAATTTCAGATATCAGACATAAATGTGCTAAATATTACACTGTACAAGAACAACTAGGCACAGCCCTGATTTTGTCTAGCTGCTCTGTTTGTGAGACTAATGCAGAGCACAGTCCCCTGAGTGGTATCATCCAGGCTGGGAGCTGCCACCTTGCTGGGCCACATGATCATGATTTCTTGCCCTGCCATAGGATGATGATAACACAGCACCATGGCCCAAGAAATACTCTTGGACCTTTAGGTCAAGGCAGAAATGAAAGGAGAGGTTGTACTTGACCTGGATGTTTGGTGCTGGGTATTGTACTTGGCCAGTTGCTGAGGAAGGTCAGTCCCATTGTAGTCAGCACGTGAGCTGGTGGCTCTGAAAGAAGTGGGTAAAGACCCCAGTGAGAATTTGTAAAGGTGACACCTTGTAAGGTGTGAGAGTACTCTGGAGCCTCCGTAGGATGCTGAGGAGGTCTCGGAGTCTCTGCAGACTGCCAGTGAGTCACCAGCTGGAGACTTGTTTCCATTCAAGCCAGCAACTTCTAAATCTTGTTTTTCTTTAAACAAGCTGCGTAGAAAGCAGACATATTAGAAACAAAATCAAGGATTTCCAGTCTTCTGGTGATCCAGCTGGAGTTTTCTTTTTGCGCTGTGCAGGTGTGCTAAACAGTAGGTGCAAGAGACATATCCAAGGCTGGTGCTGCATTTTCACAGTCATAGAGCAGATCCAGAGATAGGGTCTGTTGAAGGGAAAGTTGTATGGAGGAACAACTGCCTTGAATACCTGTAGAACAGAAACATTTTTCTCCTGCAAAATTCATATATCTTTATGGCTTAAGCTATATTTCTGTTCAACCTACAGCCTATTATCATGATTGAAAAGGCTTCTACTGATTTGGAGGACTTTGTACCAAATTTGTTGAAGACTTTATTCCTATGTAAAACTCTATGTCTTCTACGTGCATTCATAGAACACTGTTTACAGCCAGGTCCTATCTACATCAAGACTCTCGCTCACAAGAACACACATGAAAACATTTGTAATTTTTCTAGCTTTATGTCTTTCTGGTGCAAGAACTCATAAAATGTAGAAATATTTTTATTTTTTTTAATAAACACAAAAGAGCTAATCTTATCTTTGTTCACTTTCCCTGTAGTAAAACAATGTTTGTAACATTCTTGTTCATATTGTCAAAAAGTAAAATACAAAACCAAAATGGGCATGTGAAAGGTCACCAAATCTGGAAAGTTTTAGTTCAAAGTGTATTTCCTTGGAAATTCATGAGCTGATCAAAACAAGGTGTCAGAGTAACAATATATATGGGCCATTAAATTTCAGTATAGTAATGGTGTTCTAGCTAGAATTATGTCTCATTTTTCAGTTGTTCATTTAAGCCCTGGCATCTTAAATAATTAAATCACAAAATGAAGAAACTGAGGTGGATGTGATTTTGACCTATATTTAAAAAAAATAATTTCTGTTATACTGCATCAGTATGTCAGTGAGCACAGCTCATTCTCAGTGCACATATAATGTTCATACATGTAATGAGGGCAACGTTGAACTCAGTGTCTTTTCAACAGATGTGATCTGTAGCCAAGATCCTGAGTAAGGCAGGTGCAAGTGGAATATTCAGTGATGATTTGGCCACATCTATACAGATTGCCAGAGCCTGATATTGGCAAGAGGAAAGGAGAGGTCCCACCTGCATTCTGTATGTGACAGGTGCGACTCAGTCTGTTGACTCGCAGTAGCAAATGTCGCATCATTACGGAGTCTGCCATGTTCTTCATTAAGAGTCTTCTTGCTGGGCTTGCAGGGGAAGGTGCATTGCACAGGCTTTTGCCATTCTCCTTTGTACTAAATACTGTCAATTCTGTTCCAGCAAAGGCAGAACACAAGGGGGTGGGAGGTGAGAGATCACAGCAAGGTTTTAGATGCCAAAGTTGTGCATGTGGATACCTGGTCTGAAGTCCTGGAATGAACAGCTTCCATTTCTATACATGTGGGACCATTTTCAGACATCACAGCCTGGAAATGTTAGGAATCAGTATTTCAAGGGGGCCTTTTAGAACTCCTTTGTAATGACAGCATATAATTAACTGCAGTTGGTGGTCAGATGAGTGGAGCACAAAGCGTTAATGAAATGGAGTGATATTAAAAAGCCACTGTCTAGATAACTGTTGTTCATTAAAGATGAGGCTGTGTGGATCTGCCTGCCATGACAAGAATGAAGTGAGCCAGGTCCTTCCGAGTCTTCTTGAAAAGCAGTACTTTCGTATCATAGAGAAGAGGATTCCCACAGCTCTGTCACTTTTCCACTTTTTCCAGCAGCACTGGCAGGGTATGGAGAAAGACCGATTTCAAAGAAAGTCACATACTTCCCAGCATCTTTGTAGCTCCACATCATTCTCAATAGGGACCACTGCCCCTGACATGTATGTTAACTTGCTTTGTTCTGGTTATGTTATAATTATTAATCCTGAAATTCTGGTCTCATCTCTGATGGATGATTATATTTTGACCTGCAAATTACCCATTCAGTTCTAGTTTTCTGTGTGATAAGGCTGTTGAACAGATGCCAAATTTCATGCCAGGAGTGTCTGAACTGTAGTGGTAGATTAAATATTCCTGGCAAACCATATTGCTGTGCAGACTTCCAAAGCATATTGGGACCTTTTAGGGATGAAGACCAGTTGTAAACTGCAGTTATGATTATCATCCAGCACTTAGATGTTATTGTAACTTAATGAAATAAAAAAAGCTATGGCAACTGACATGATTATGTCATGTGTTGATCTTTGGTAAAAAACACAGCTGCTTTTCGTGTGTGAAGGTATAGAAATAGTGTCTGAATGAAAATTTAGTAAAATGTCATTGTCATTTGCTAGAGCTACCAGCTTGTATTTCTTATTTATATTACACATTAATAAAGACCCAGAAGCAAAGCAAGTGAGAAAGTAGTATCCCACAAGATATTCTGGAGTTTCAAAGTGTGCTTTTTTCCTTAGTGAAAGTGCTTTTTGCATTGGAAATCTCAGACTAGAAATTCTGATCTATTTTATTCTGAAACTCTGAACAGCTTTAATTTAATAATGCTGAAGCAGAATGTTATATTAAACCACAAGTCTAAAGAATTACATGCAAATACTATGAGACCTTATAAATTAATGGTAAAACAAAATGAAATCAGATGCTTCACACTTTTCAAAACACAATGTTTCAATATGACTGAATCGAAGCAAAAGGTGAAACTTGATTCAATTTGATACTTTTCTATCCATTTGAGGATGAAAACTGGCATGTGTCTATTTTAATTCAGCATTTCCCAATGTGAAACAGTTGTCTTGAAAATGCTTTTGAGCATACATTATTTGTTATGAAAACACATCTTTGCTTGGCTCCTTCACACTAAGTAACAGAGCATGTTTGACTCTGGCAGTGACTGCAGGGCATTACTGCTGGCAGGTCTTCCTTACAATAGAGGGGACAGCTCTCAGTCAGAGTCCTGCAGGCTAACTAGCAGTATCAGAAACTCTGCTTGGCTTAGGTGCAGGTCTAAATGAATGATTTAAATAAATGTAGCAACCAAGCTCTTTTCTCATTTGTAGGCCTTTTTTTTTTTTCACTGAAAGTTAGTGCTATACTATGCTAGAGTATGAAATTACGATGTCCACAACTCTATCTACACTAGGGAAGAAGAAGGAAATGGTTGTGTGACCTTGTCTGGTCATACGTTTTGGAAAGACAAGTGCCACACTGAATGATATTAGTAGAAGAAGAGCACAGAATATCAGGTAAGAGTACAGATACATTTTCTTACCAGTAAATCCACCCTTAAGCTAGATACTCCAAACTACCTTGTTGTGTAGACATTTTTATGAGCAGTAAGAGAGGTAGCTTACTTAGAAATGTGCTTTCTAAGCTATTTGACTCTCAAATCTATTGTGAAAGCTTAATGTCTTTGAAGATGTATTGAGGTACTTCGTTCATATCTGTGGCAGTAATAAACTTCCCACAGAGAGCTACGATGGAATGACATGTTCAAACCCATAATAACTTATTAAATTGTACAGTCTACTCTTCAGACCCGGTTTCCTCAGCTCAGGGTTGACATAGGGCCTCTGCAATATTGCTGCTACATGTACACTAATGCTTAACATGCCATTCCTCTGCCAATTTCAAGACAGACTAGCATCAAGCAGCTGCCACCAGCACCTGTGGGCTGAATAGCACTTCTGAAAATTAGCTGCATGGTATCTTAAGTCTGGTATTCCAAAGGTGGTGAATCATAAATTGGAAGCTGCAGTTGAAACCATAGCTGTAGTTCTTGAATTTTTCATAAGAAATACTACAATTAAAGCCTTATAGTAAATATAGTAAATGGGAAAAATCAAAAGACCTGCTGTACCCACTTGAAAAGGAGAATTCATGTGAATGATATTCACTCTAATTCTGTCAAGAAACATCTTAAACATTATGTTGATAATTTTGAAATAATAAATAAGATTAGTAAATTGCCAGTTAAGTGAAGCCACAGTATGAGGTCAACAGTTAGTGTGGCATCACACTAACAGCAAAATGAGCAAATTTATTTCTTAAAAGTTTGATAAACATACTGGGCATTTGGCAAGAAAAGCTGAACATCGGTAGTAGTTAAATTGGGATGTAAATATCTGAAAAAAAAAAAAAAGTGAATGCAGAAAACTAAGACCTGAAATGCCTCATTTACCTGATTTCATGTTACAGTTTCATGCCCAAGATCCCACATGGTTATCACATATTTTACAGACAAAATATTTGATTCTACTCAATATCACTGTTTAAACAGATAGTGAGATATAGGCCTTGTTTCTAAACTGGTATTGGTACTTAATTTGGTGTCAGGTATCATCAAGAGTATTGCTAGATACGTATTTCGTATCACAAACTATGCCATGCAAATTGTAAAACAACAGCTCCAGGTCTGGGAAACCTCTTTTCCTCCAAGCAAGCTTCATAGATAAGAAGTATTTAAGCTCCCCGAGTCAGTGGGATGACATCTGAATCAGTTCATGTAACTGAGCTGTCTTAAAGCTTCCTACTTTTGTTCTAGAAACTTCATGGATGTGTCCACAGAAGTGGTTTACTTTGGACTGGTTTTGGAGTTAACGTCCTCATTGTCCACACTTGGCAAGCATTCACATCACGGAACAGTCTCAAAGTGTTCAAAGTGGATATCTTTTTGATGAAACTAAACCAGGAGACATACTCCAATCATGCTTCAAATGCAGTGGGCTCAGTGCATGGAGCCAGGCTAGAACTAGTTTGTAGTGAAAGCACTCCGAAGTGAAGCTAGGGAAGATATCAGTTTCCAAGCACCAGCTGTTTCTGTCTAAAAATCTTCCCTTATTGGTCTGCAATACTTGACAAGGTAGGTATAGCTTGTCTGTGCATCTGGATTGCTGGCTGGAGATGTTTGTGAGCCGGGATGTCTATAATTCTTATGCTGCCTGGCTGCATGCAATATCAAGACCTGTCTCAGACTTTGCTTCTGAAGGGTTCTCAGAGGGAAAAAGAAGCTTTGCAATACCCTTCCCTCAAGCTCACTTTGGATACAAAGCAAGCTGGAGTTCAAAAGGTAGTAAGATAAAGATTGGAAATCTTTGTTCTGGCTCCACATGGACTTGCACCAAGTTTTTAGAACCCATATGTTCCTCTTGTCCACTGCAGCTGAAGCAAAAGAATGAGAGTTCTTGCTGGTTGGCTGGTGCATATCCCCAAAGAGGTGCAAAATACAATAGAGCTGTTCCTCATCTGTGTCCTTCACAGGATGTGCAACAACATGGGCTTAAGGGTAGAAGGACTTTTTGGGAATGAATCTTAGAATGGTTTGGGTTGGAAGGGACATTCCTGGAGTTATTCTTCCTGTTCTTCTCATTTCCAAGCCCAGTTTCTTCCTTTTCCATCTTCTTCTTGGAAAGAGTGTTTTGCATTGACTCAGAGGGTTTTGTTGTCCAAGAAATGCTGGAGCATTCTGTTTTCTTATAATAAAAAGTTAAATGTCTGTAGCAAACCTCACCAGTTCTAAAAAATCCATATAGTGTTCTAAAAAATCCATATAGTATTCTAAAAAATCCATATGGTGTTCCTACATCAGAACTAGCAGGTGGAATCCACAGAAAGAAACCACCCAGTGACTTAATGTAGAAAGTTCTCAGTAATTAAACAAAAAATATAATTGGTTGTATAGTCCTACAGATGGAAATGTTGGTCATTCCTTCTCTCTAGGCTTTGTCTGAATGTAGGGGAAAGTACTTCTCATGCCTGTCACCGGGAAGAAGGAGCTTCACATGTCACCTGCTTGTGTTGTAAGTGTGCAAAGTCTCTGTAGGTGCCTGGCTAGTGGAGATGGATGATTGTGCTGATTGTGTGCAGACTCAGTGCATCTGCTGAACGAGGAGCCACTGGCCAGTGTAAAGTTTGGGTGTGGCTGATGAGAAAAGTGCCTTGTGGGAATTGATTGTTTGGCTTTTTTTGCCCCTACAGCCCATACATCAGCAGTGCATATTTAGACTTGATGACAGTCTGTCCCTGGTGCCTGTGAATTTTGAAGAATGTGAATTACTGATCTATTTTGCTTATTTTATTTCTTTTAGAACATTAAGTCTTGGTTTCCTTGGAATTCTCTTTTGTAAGATGGTTGCATTAACACACTGCACCTCCTCCTAATAGCCCATGAATGTTAATATTTTAATGTCTATTCACATATCCCACTTGAATGTCAAAAAAGTAGTATTTAGCAGTACACTTAATTTAGTGCAGTGTATTAAAGTAGTAGTATCTCAGAACAAATGCATTATGCCTCTCATGAAATTTAGAAAGGAACTAGATGCTAAAAAGAAAGATAAGAAAGAAAGAAAAAAAAAAAGGGAAGAAACAACTAGCCATGGACACCTAGAAGCTAGATTAGTGCAAATTGATGCAAGCTTCATTGGAACAAAAGGAAAGGAAAATCAATTTGCATAAATAATACTCCTCCTTCTTGCATGCTGATATTCTTTAGCTGAGTGTTTATGGGACTGGATAGTGATGTATTTCATTTCTTCAGAGAGAGAAGGTTGTATATACACTGAAGAAGAATAGAAGGAAAATAAATAAAAGTCTTAATGAAATACCAAGGCTTCTGCTGGTACTCTCTAACCCCAATGAAACTGTAAGCAAATGTATAAGAACAAATGCATAGTGCATGCAAGCTTACTTTCTCCGTTTCTCAATGAATTGGAGAACAGAGGATTAGGAAGGACCTGCAGAGACCAGACTGATAAATTTGCAGCCAAAAATATTTGGTGGCTCCTTCCACAGAGAATTAAAAATAAAGAAATATATTGAAAGCAAGATGTCTTATGAATGATTTCCACAGAATTAAGCATTCCTCACACTTGTTCCTCACAGTGTTCCATGTGCTTGGCACTGATACCCCAGGATGGGATGTGCTGGAGCCCTGACCACTTCAGATTAGTGTTACACCAGTGCTTGTTCCTTTATTTTTTTCAAAGGGAGGTAGCTCAGTAAAGCAAGAAGCACCAATGTGGACAATTAGTAGATAATCTAGTTCATTGTGTTTGACAGATTTAGTTCTTCGCAAGAGAGTACACTGCAACATTTACTGCTACATGGCATGCAGAAATTCCTTTCACTTTCTGCCATCATAAATAAAATTAAATATTATTTCTTTGTCTTTTTGACATCGTAGCAGAAAATGACATGACACATATTATCCCCCAGAAATATGTTTTACATTGAGATCAGCAGTATTTATGAACATGTGGGGCAAGCTATAAATCCTCTTCAAGCTAATAATTTTTTTTTTTTCAAATTTCTTATGCAGAAACTTTACCCATAAAGTTTTTCCTTGGAAGATTGCTGATGGCATAACCATCACGCTATTTTAATACATTTGCTATTGTTTTATTTTGTAATTCACAATAAGTGGGACTCTCAAAAGCACTCAGTGTTGATCTCATTCGAATCTTGTTGGCATTCCGTTGCCTCAATGACATGCCACTTTGGAAAAATCCACCTCAGAATGACTTAAGTTGTATTTCCATATGGCAGTAAATCTAATTTTAAGGCACTCTCCAGAGAATCAAAACACCATGGTCACATGACATAATCATAGAATCATTGGATCATAGAATGTTCTGAGTCAGAAGGGACCCACAAGGATCATTGAGTCCAACTCCTGTCCCTGCATGTGACAGCCCTACAGTTCACATCATGTGTCTGAGGGCGTTGTCCAGTCTCTGCTTGAACACTGTCAGGCTTGGGGCTGTGACACCTCCCTGGGCAGCCTGTTCCAGTGCTCCACCACCCTCTGGGTGAAGAACCTTTTCCTAATGTTCAACCTGAACCTCCCCTGGCACATCTTCTTGGCATTTCCTAGGGTTCTGTCATTGATCACTGAAGAGAAGAGTTTGACACCTGCCCCTCCTCCTCCCCTTGTGAGGAAGCTGTAGCTGCCTTGAGGTCTCCTCTCAGTCTGAACACAAGTTACTTTAGCCGCTCCTTATACAACTTCTTCTCCAAACCCTCCAAGTGCTGAACCTGTACAGTGTCTCCCTGTCAGTCCAAGTTGTTCAAAAATATTAGAGGAACCTTTGTTCCCATAGGTTTTATATCAGAAAGGCACTACTTGTCTGTTCACAGCTGGGATAAAGATGAAATGCAGCTCAAGATGTAAGCCCCATGTGGTTGAGTTGCATTTAGTCCTATGAGAATATGGACTCATATCTGGGTGAGCAGGTACTGCAGCAATCTCTAAGAGCAATCACGGAGCCAAACCTCTTTGTAACAGGAACAAGGACATCATTATTTTCAACACAGTGTGTCAAGTTCACCTGTTACCTCACCTGTCAATAGACAAAAGTCTTAATAGGTTTATGGCAGTGTCATGCGGGTGAAGGAGTGTCCTTTTGTGATTTCATTTTGGGGCAAAACTGAGAAGAAACACACTGTGATTCCAGTGCTGTGTTGCTGTAGATGATGAGTGTAACTTTAGAATTTAATCTACTTTACTGACTATGAAAGGATCATCTAGTGCAGTAGACTCATGCCAACTGTCAAAACATAACCTGACTAGTCAGTGAGGTAGAGTTTGATCCGCTCCGTTTGCCAAATTTGTGAAGTTAGGGCACTTTCTTGCATTCTCTCTGCCTAGATCCATTGTAATAAATTTGGATTGCATGTCAATTACTGCAATTTATGGCTATCCATCTCACCATTCTGAATATGTATGTGATTTTAATTTAAGGCTTCCTTACTGTACAATATTTCTTATCAGTTCTCTATTTTAACCAGTATTGAGATAACTGCTATTTTACACTCTTCTAATGTCTTCTCTTTTCAAGGTCATCAGTTTTGCGACATCACTGAAAATGAAGTAGGACGTATGGTTCTGTTTAATCAAATTTCATGCTCTGTTGCCTCCTTCTCATGGCCTCTGTGCTAATTGATCAAGTTTTCAATTAAAGTCCTCCATCTTTGTTTTAATTCTTTGTTAAGGTTTTTATTCCATTACATGGTTTCATGAGATTTAAGTTGTACAAGTGCAAACTGTGTCTGCCTTTCCAACTTTCTAGTTACAATGATTTAGCCATATACTCCTTCTCATATCCCCTTTCTTCTTATTAAAACCCCCAGCGGACTAGCTTCATCTGTTGTATTTAAAGTCCAAAAATTTAATTCATCCATCACAGAGAGATCAGTTTGCCTCACGAATTATCATGGTTAAAAACCTCTCTGTATCTCAGCACCTTACACCCATCTTGATCAGCCCCAATTAGGCAAATTGCTGTTTCGGAGGAAATATTGAAATGTCTCTAGCTAATAAATGGGCCCATGTCAGATGTGTGCAGAAAACACTGCCTTATGAAGAGGTTTTCCTAACAAGCAGGAATTCTGTTTTGATTCTTTTATTGTGTTTGTATGGATCAAGTAAATATTAATACAGCAAATACATATCGATGCATGGGGTTGGTCACTCATTCTGTAGTTTATAACTCCATGTTTCAGCCTTTAAGTGGTACTATATCAAATGTGGTTTGAAATCCAATAACATGTTCACTTTTAAAAAATTAAATAATCTTTTGAATCAAATAATTTTATAAGGCCAGAGAAAATGTGATGACAGAATATATAAATACATTTTTTTTTCAGGGTGACTTTGTTCAGTTAGCTAGAGATCTTCATTTTAAAAGGTGGGCTTTTTACTTAAGCTCTGATACTTTCAATTCTGATAAAAATATAGACCAGATCATTCTCTGAAAAAAATTGTGATGACTGCCAGCAGTTTTAAAAGGTTTATAGTTTAGAGTCACTGCAAGATGAAAAATCTCACTTTATGATAAACTTCAAATAAAGTGTGAAAGCCTATAAAACATTTTCATTTTCCCTGTTTAAGATACAAAATCGGGTTTGCTTTCCAGCCTCGGCTATCTGAATGTTAAAACAGAGCTGATGTGTCGATAAGAGTGACTGTAGCAGACCAGTTCCACAGTGACTGTGATAGTACATTTTGGTATGCTGTCTTAGTATGAAGTCCTGTAGTTCTTAAACTGTTCCCTCTATGTTGTGCTGAAGAGGATGCTACAAATCTCTGTGCTCTGAAAGCTTCTCTAGCGTTTTATGCTGAATATTCAGTCAACAGGGGGAAACTTGATGTGTCACGTGTACTTGAGCCTTGCGACTCAGGTAGCATGAGGTAAGATCCTGCTTCCATCTCAGGCGGTGACAAAATTCCTGCTGATTTCAGCACAGTCCTTCCACCCAAGATGAAATCATTCATAGACAATGGCATCCTCTGTGGCATCAAACTCTGTCAGGGATCCATTTGGTGTCTTTGAGCAAGACCACTGACCACAATAAACAACACAAGTACCGATATTTTTAGAAGCCGTCTTCAAACCTCTGATGCATTTTTTGAGGGGTGGTAAAATCCATCTATCCTGTATCTGATTTTCAGCATTAATCGAGTACAGGATGCCTGTGGAAGACGTAATAATAAAGCAAGTATACAATGGTGATTCCTTGGCATATTTTCCCAGCTTCCAGCAATCCATAGTTTAGCAAATTCCTTGGTTATAAATGTTATTTGTAGGTTTAACAGCATTGGTAGACTTACTTCAATGAATTGGCCCTGTTGCTTTTTTAACTGGTAAGAATTAACAGTATTAAGAGCATCCTTGGGCAAGGATTTTATCAGTTTAACTGTGCTGCTTGAAAAAGTGCCTCTTTGTTTCTTTTCGGCCTGTCACCTGATCATTTCATTTGTTGCCCCTACTCCTTGCACTGTGAAAAATCAAAGTAATAATTTCCTAATGTTCTTCTCAATGTCATTGATGTTTCTATTTGTGTCGTATCTACCCTTGGTTGCCTCTTTTCTCTGCAAATGAGTCTTAATCTAGCGGTTTCTACTTTGGACATTACTCTTTACTGTGTAATACCTTTATCTGTATGTTTTCTCATCCTAGTACAACCTTTCTGACCAGAAATCCAGAACTGCAGGCAGTGTCAAGCTGTGGGCACACCACGGGTTTATACAAAGGTTTAATTACATTTTCAGCCTGGTTCTGTTTCCTTCCTGATAATTCCCAGTGTCCTGATTGTTTTTCTTGGGCCAAGTGATGTTTGCATGGAACCAGCTGCTGTAACTGGGAGTTCTGATTCCAGAGATGCAGCAGCTAGTTCAGAGCCCATCCTTGCATACATCAAATTGTATCTCGTAGGTGCAGCACTGCACATGTACCAACACTGCATTTCAGCTTTCATTTTATCCTCCACTCTTGTGCCATCTTTCTCTATGTCTTTACAGCATCCTTTCATTTCCACTCTTTTGAATAATTTAACATTAACAAATTTGTTTTCTCACTCTTTCCTCCTTTTTTCTGGGACATTTTTGAATATGTTTACTAAAAGCCTTTTGGGAGAGCTTGTTGAAAGCTTTTTGAAAGCCCTTTCACTGTGCTGTGAAAAGCCTTTGAAAAGGCTTGTGCTGCCCATGTACAACACCTACAAGTGGAACCATCTTAAATGGGGGAATGCTTTTCCTTCAATGTCTCTGTCCTTCACTTCTCCTCCTCACAAAAATATAGGTTAAAAATGCCCCTCTTTTGCAAACTATTTTAGGCGTTTTGGAAATAAAGACCATATAAGTGCTAGCCTTTATCATTTCTTAATTTACCTATTTCATAACATCTTATGTGGTGAATGCTTGAAGGAAGCCATAGGAAGAGCACAAGCTGTTCTTTAATTGTATATGGCAGCCATAATAATCGTGACACAAACGTTGTCTACATTTGAAGTATGCAGCTACTACAGTGAAAGAAGATTATAATGTCTCTTCGCTTTTAAAAAATCCCTCAAAGCCTTTATGTTCTTTCTTAACCATATTCTGGAGTGTATTTTCTTAGGCAACTGGGCAACTCAAGAAGTGTAGAGATGAATACGCTGCAGTACACATTTAAATCAAGATTAAAATACATTCAAAGACAACACAAATGATTACTAAACTTAGTAAAGCAAATTCCCATATCCTTCCCATTATAATGTCTCTGCTTTTAAAAATCCCTCAAAGCCTTTATGTTCTTTCTTAACCATATTCTGGAGTGTATTTTCTTAGGCAACTGGGCAACTCAAGAAGTGTAGAGATGAATACGCTGCAGTACACATTTAAATCAAGATTAAAATACATTCAAAGACAACACAAATGATTACTAAACTTAGTAAAGCAAATTCCCATATCCTTCCCATGGTTATTTAACATACCTGAGTTTGCAAGAGAAAGATTAAAAAAATCTGTTCCCCATCCCAACAAATAAAGAAAGCAACAATAAACCTCTTTTATTGAATGCTTGATTATTTCAAGAAAACCTGCTTGTTATTTTAAAAATGTCTGCTGTGTTGTCTTGACACGGTGAGCCACGACATGTAATAAATTTTAAACCAATTTTGTCTGTGAATGCACATTATTGATTTAAATAGCATTTATTTGCATCGGATTGTTTTAAGAGGACAGTAGCTGAGCAAGTAGGAAACTTTGTGAGCCTCTACCTGCTATCTGTCCAATACTAGACCATGCAACAGCTGGACTGGCTTTTCTTATTCCTCCTTGAGTAAAAGGGAGTGTTCAGGTGTTTCAGAAGCAATGAGCACCAGTCTGATGTGGGAGTCAGAAATTGAAGGGTGCTTCTCAGCACCCATCATGTACCAGACATGGAAGTATCGGTGCAGGTTACTTTCAGCCCTACATAATTTCTTTACCCAGAGTCACTTGTAAACAGGAGGATGATCACTTTTCCTACTACATTCACTCTGTGAATCACAAACAAAGTTCTCCTTGAGTCTTCTTTGCCAACCGTTAACATCAATACCAGTTCTGCTGTGGACAGAACTTGAACAAACTCATGTTTCCTTCTTGTTTTCACCCCTAGCTCTGATACTACCCAGCATCCTGTGCCATCTAGATCTTGTAGTCACTGTGCTCTGATCATGATCAACCAAAGCCTTACGGAGAACATAAGGAATGAAAATATGAATTATACTGCATCACTTGTAATTCAGCCGAATAGGTGGGAAATGCAGTTGGCAAGGAGAGGAAGGAGAATAATGTGTGAAATGTTCGACTACGTGTCCCCTTTCCAGACATTATAGCTAATGTCAGTAAATTTTGGTCAACCCAAGAAAAATATTCATTCATCCAGCCAGGTGATGGCTTCTTTTAGACTGCTTTAAATTTTTGTTTTCAACAGACGTCTAATTTGCTGTGTGCCAAGTCACAACTTCCAGACTGTGTGCTGCATGTACCTGCACAATGGAGGCTGGAAGATGAAAGGAAGGCACAGGATCCTAAAGCTGCCACTCTCTGTCTGGAGAGGCTACTAGCTTCCTCCCTCAGGGAGCACACCTTACTCTGTTCAGTCTGGGCTTGTAGGGGTAGTATGTAAAGACCTTTTCCTCTGCTGCAATTCTCTTCAATGCACACAAATGGATTTATTTATGCTAGAAAAGTGGAATTCCTTTCCCTTTTCATTGTGCATGCTTCTCTTACCACCTGAGCTTCCTACCTTCTTTGCAAGGTAATGACAGAGAGATAGTAATTAACCTTTCAGAGTCCTTGTTGTCTTTAAAGGTTTGATTGACCACAGCAAGGATACAGTGCCTGCAAATCTTAGATGACACAGAATGCAGAAGGCTCTGAGATCTAGCCCAGTTGTAACACCAAGTGCCATTCACACTAGTGACTTTGTATATGGGCAAGAATTCATATTACATTTAAGGTTAATGCTCTCATATAACCTAGTAAACACATTTAGCACAGGCTATCCTACATTATCATTTTAAGGTAACTCTTTTAAGCCAATTTGTCACTAGTAAACTAGCAGAAGAAACCATGATTCTTTTTAAGAGCTGAATGACAGACTTGTAATCTGTATTTCAGAAGCTGCTGTGGAAAACAGCCTCATAACTTGCTGTTTCCTCTGCAATTCAGCTGTCTTGCACTAATCTGATGGTTGCTGTATTAAAAGCCTAAAGTTGCTATTCTTAAAATTAGGTTTTATTGAATTTAATAATTCTATTTTAAAAACTGCACTGCACTTAATGATCCAAACAGATCAATATTTATAACCGGAGTTGTACAAAATAAATATGTTAATAAGTAAAATAGATATACTTGTACTTTCACATAAAAAATAATCTGATTTAAATTGTAGACATTTTTAATTTGAATGATCTGCTAAGGGAAATAAAGTGTTTACCTCTCTCTGCAAAGAAAGAGAAAACCTGATTATTTCTAAATAATAGGTACCAGATTCTGATCTAGTACTGTTTTTACACACATGAATTAAGCTGAATTCCTTCAAGCAATGCCTTCATTTTAAAGGGAAAGAGCAAGGTCATGCATGGAAGAAACAGTATCAGTGAAGCTGGTCATTCTGGATAAGAGTCGGCAAAAAATCAGATGAAGGTACAGTAACTTCAATTCCAAAAGCAAGATATTGCACTGTGCATGAGAAAACAAGTCTAACCACTCAAAAGAGTTAATTAACTGAGAGTTGGGCCCTCAGTGGGTATGGGTATTTTGGTTCTGGAGTTAGCTAGGTCACTCTTGGCTCTGCATCCATTGCATGGTGCTCCTCTGTGCTGTGTAAAAACTACTCCAGAGCAAAATTGTCTTTGATGTGTTTGTGTAGTCATGCTCTCCATTAAGATGCATCAAGATCTTCCATAGACATGACAAAAATGTCAGTAGACTTTGCACTCTAAAATAAGTTGATATACGCCATTTGCATTTACTTCTTCATGTGCACGTGGAGAGTGTGCCTACCCTTTTGGTTAGGTGAACAAGAATGAATTTCTGCACCTTTCTACTCCTTATTTTGGGTCCTGAACGAATTTGTCTCATTCCTGGGCTGCTTTATTTAAAACAGTGATGACTGGATCCCAGATGGATCCCTGGTTGTCTGAGGCTGTCAGAGCTCTCTGTGCACCTTGGGAAAAGGGAAGACAATTCAGGAACACACAGTGTCAGGTCATCAACATTGGCATTATACAGTCAGAAAATATCATATCAAGTGTGAAGTGTGCTAGGGGGGAGGATCTGGTGCCATGAATGGGATAGGAATAAAATTTCTCTATTTCTTTTATGACCAAAATTACATAAGACCACAGTTCATTCACTTTTGTGCTCAGGAAAAAAAATCCTGCTGTTTTCTCCACTTGAGTTGTTAGATCAAGAATGTGACACTAGTATTATAGCTGTCACATTGTACTCGTCCATAGATACTTGCTGGACCAGACTGATATTTTTCTAAGCTACAAGTACAGGTGTCTTTATGGAGAAGTTTCATTTTTTCCTAACTGCTTCACATATGTTTTGATCCATGTTAAGCTGGTTCCACATAAAAGAAACAACAAGAACAATAAAAAGCAAAACCAAAAACTCCTACATTGTCAACAGTAATTGCCAGTAAAAGATTCCCTCCTCACCTGTCCCCAAAATTGGTATTAAAAATGGTTGAACTGCTAACCCCTAAGAACACTTCTGAGAATATATGTGTCAAGTAGAATTTTAGTCAAGCTCGTTCATGAAGGACCTAATGAGTATGCAGGGACTTCTTGCTGGAAAAAAAAAGAAAAAAGAAAAAAGAAAAAAAAAGTATCCAATCAATAATTTTTTTCTATGCAAGAGATAAATACAACCCCCTACACCTTGTGTTTTTTTCAGCAATAAAGCAGTGGTAGGTTATTCTCTAATTAAGCTTTGGATTTCTCAGGCAGGGAAAATCCATGCATTCTCAAATTCACCCTCCTCCAACTCAAATTCTTTTCTGAAAAAGCCATGCTGAGATGCTGGTAGATGGCTAGACACTGTAAGGCTTTTTGCCGTTCTGAATGGGGCAGCTGCTGTTATCAATTCAGTTTAGACAGTTCTAAAATAACTGAGAATCCCTGGGGAAAGTTGTTTTGTGGTCCAGTGTGTTTGGCAGGGCCAATAGTCCTGTCCAGGTTGCCAAAGTCCTTCCTTTTGCTTACTCATAGGTAAAGTGAAGCCCATGTGTGAGGAGCAGCACTGGATTTGCCCCCCTACTGTCTAGATAAGCAATAGTTACAGCCCAAATTCTGCAAAAAACTTCTCCCTGTGTCAAGCTTTGCCTCTAGGACCATTAACACAAAGTGTTCTGCTGTGTGGATTGTCTCCATTTCTCAGTCTGAACACAGGAGCCAAAAAGTCTGTTCTTGAAATCACACAGTTTTCAAGATTTTGTTCCCAACTCTCATACTCTCTTCAGGAAAGTCTGACTCCAGAGCTTCCCTGGCTCCGCTTTTAGTTCTTTCTTCCCATTGTGTTTAAATCCAGAGAGGAACCTGTGGCACTTGTGGATTTCAGTGTTTTTATGACTTAAATAGCAAATGGGACAAGGAGGGATGCCATCTCTGTGGTTGGTCCTTCATAACTGTTACTATTTGGTTTTGGATATGAGGAACAGGTACAAGGAATGTAGAGGTGTGCAAGGGCCAAAGTCTCCCTGTTCTGTGCAGATTTCTGTGGGAAGCTTGTGAAGACCTGCAATGTACTGCGCTGTGCATGGCTGTCTATCTTCTGGAATTCTCCAGCTACCTAGTGACATGGAAATCTGACCCTGTTGCAAAATTTAGATTCAGAAATTCAGCTTTTGTGGTGTTGCTTAAGTTTCCAGCTTTCCTGGTTGCACAGTGCCTCACCTTTGTGTAACCCAGTGCTGTATTGCTCCCTCCAGCCTACACTCCTGCAGCATTTAGGAGGTGTGAATTTTCTCTGTTCATCTCAGTGGGATGTGTAATGCTCCACACCTAAAATTCAGCCTACTATTTTGCTCCTGCTCATTTCAGCTAATAGATCCAGCTAATAAGATTATTTTAGTGTATGCCCCCAACATATGTTACATAGCCTGTGTTAGAGTCCCTGCATAATTGTTTGATGCACTAACAGGTACTGAAATGGTGGGAGTGAAAGAATGGGTTAGGAATTTCAGCCTATTTAACAAACTGTTTTTGCCTTTGCCTGACAAAGGAGGTAGAATGAGAGGTTCTGTCACAACTGCTACCTATAGATTAAGCAACCTACCTTGTTCTAGTTTCATAAGACTGATCTGGTGTTTCAGATTCTAGCTTTCAAACCTGACTTACCTATTTTTCATATGTGATTCTGCAGCAGAGTTCTGTCAGAATATAAACTGTGCTGAGATCCTGAGGTTTACTCCATTTTGTAGTAAAATAAAGACAGAACAGGTGACTAATTAAAGGGTCTTTTAAAGATTATTTCTAGAAGATGTTGCTCCTGACAGGGTCTTCTCCCAGAATGTAAGTACAAAGATTCCGAGACACAACCTGCATTTCCCATACTGTAAAAACCTACAAGTTTGTGTTGCCATATTAGACATTGGTCTTGACTTTGACTCCCTCAGCTGTGGGAATAAATAATACAATGACACAATAAAATAATGATTACTGCTGCCAATGAGTGTTGTGCAAGGGTGCATGGGTTGTTGCCACAACCAATACAAATCATAACAAGCTCTATGACTATCTATCTAATTATACTCAATGTTACAGTAACACTGACAAACCTGCAGGAACTCACAGACTTTTTAAAAGTGAAGGAAGGCCCAATTTATGATTTCCTTGGTTCATTTTTTTTGTAGAGATATCCAACCCAAGAATCCATTGGATTGTGAGTTAGTTTCCATCATCACCACATCAGTTGCAGTAGAGTTTCCTGAGATATGAAGATGTGTTTTCTTATTTGAACATTCTTTCCTTGCATGCAAGGAATTCTCTGGTGTCTAAACTGGGTCAAAGGGTTGGAGGATACCATTCTGGATAGACTAGAGGGTTGGTCAGTCACCAACTGAATGAAATTTGACAAGAGCAAATGCGAGATTCTATAATTGAGACGGGATAAGCCTGGTTATACACACAAGTTGGAGGATGAGACACTTGTGAGCAGCTCCACAGAAAGAGATCTGGGGGTTTGGGTTGATGGCAAGTTGAACATGAGCTAACAGTGTGCCCTGGCAGCCAAAAGGGCCAACCATGTCATGGGGTGCATCAAGCGCAGCATAGCTAGCTGGTTGAAGGAGGTGATTGTCCCACTCTGCCCTGCACATGTGTGGCCCAACCTCAAGTACTGTGTGCAGTTTTGGGCACTTCAGCATAAGAAGGACATCAGACCACTAGAGGGTATCCAGAGGAGGGCAACTGAGATGGTGAAGGGTCTCGAGGGCAAGACTTACAAGGAGCGGCTGAGGTCACTTGACATGTTCAGCCTGTTCCAATCTGCATCAGGGGAAATTCAGATTGGACATTAGGAAAAGGCTCTTCATTGAGAGAGTGATTGGTCACTGGAACAGGCTCCCCAGGGAAGTGATCATGGGTGTTTGGACAATGCACTTAGTCATATTGTTTACTTTTAAGTAGTCCTGTGAGGAGCAGGGAGTTGGATCTAATTGTTGTTATGGGTCCATTCCAGCCCAATATATTCTATGATTTCTATGATTTACATCTACCAGGAATTTGTTACTTTCAGTTGGTGTACAGAGCTGAAATATGAAGTCTTTGGAGCTCACCTGATTCAGCTGACTGGTAGTGAAAGTAAGTAAAGTGATTTCACTTAAGGAGGTCTTAGGAGATTGATTTCATCATCATTTTAAGGATTTCTGAGGACGTGCACAGTCCATATTCTTTTTACATCACCTCTGATCACAGCCTCTTTCCAGGAGAATGAAAAGAATTTGGATTTTATTTTGTTACTTGTATCATGATTTGGGTGATTGAGAATGCAGAGCATGCCCTTGCTTTTGTCTGTTCTCGCTCAGAAATTCCCTTTGTAATCAGACATTTACTCTCATTGACTGTAATGGAAAGAAAACAGCCCTTGACACACAAGAAAGGACTAATAGGAAAGGTCAACTGAATGAATAGATGTTTGGAACAGAAGCTATGTTTGACAAACAGAATAAAACAAGCTACAAAGCCAGGGCAAGGAGAACATCCCGAGTGGAATTTGGTGTCAGCCTGGAGGCTGATGTTTCACTGTTTCACAGTTCCAGGCAATGCATGGTTGGTTGCACAAAGGAAACAGGTCCAGCCAAATGATCCATCTCTCAGTACAGAGGTCTTCAGAACCAAAGGTCTGAGACTTTTATTTCATCATAAAGGGAAGAACTCAAAGCAGAAAAGAATGTTACTTCACCCTCTGGTTCCTATAGTTGTTTCTAGATCCTAAAAAACAAGTGAGTATTTTCTACCCAGACTTAGCATCCTCAGGGTAAGGAACTGACTGACTCAGCCATGTATCAACTTGCAATGTGCATATCCCTGCAACACAAGTCAGCAGTCATTTGTTTTCTGTACCATAAAAGACCAAGCAAACATATCATTATTATTGCTATTATTTTTATTGGTCTGTATTTTAGGCTTGCATTGGAGGATTGTGATTTTTTTTCCTTTTTCAAAGAAGGAACTGGCAAAGAAGATTAAGTGATCTAATAATTTGTAATAATGAGTATGGCATTTGTGAGTACACAGAATGTTATATTCTGGCTTTTGGGACCATGCGTGCATTTTATAGTGGAATAAATAAATAATCATTTGTGACTTCAAAATATAACAGTCTTCAGAAGGGAAGGAGAAACAAATGAATGTTGATTCAGAAGGGGACTACTGTTCCAATTTGCCATAATTTTAACAAGAAAAGATCTGTTGAGTGCTTACAGGAGAACAATGTGTAGTTAATACTTCAAGTTAAGTACTGGCTTGATTTTTTTTTCCTCTTTATTCTTGGATCCAATTATGAGCAATCTACAGAAATAATGAGAAATTACTGAAAGTTTTAATAATTTCAGACCTTTTTTAAGGTAATAAGAAGGAGTCTCGTATTTTAATACCTTTATATCTTGCTTCAGTTTTCAAAACCGGATAAGCTTCCCCATGCAATTCACCTCTGAACTATCACTGTAAAATCTGATCTATTAGTACAATTCATGGCCAACTCGATATTGATTCACTCACACTAAATGATAACACATGCTAAGAGCAGTCTCATAGGATCAGTGGAAAGACTTGAGTAGTAAAATGCAACTTAGATTTTCAAAGTCTGGCCTTACAGCAATTAAATGGGTTAACTGTGAAAAGCTTTTCAGAGTCTGAGAATTAATGGTATTTCCCATTTTGAGGAAAACCAGGTCAAATTATTCATAATGCAAATACGATTGGAAATTTGTTGGATATGAGAGCTTGCTATTTGCTTTGGAGATAAAAAGGGATTGTAAGTGTTTTGGCCTTCTTACTGAGAAGCAGTAATTCACATGAATTGTCAGTGATACTGCTCACAAAGGGGAGCTGAGAACTCTTCTGTCCTTTAATAATGATATCATATTGTGCCCCTGGCTGTAAAACAGATATTCTTACTTCAGGAGGTACACTTCTGACCACTGGTACAAAATTACATGTCCAGATGTTGTAGTAAGCAGTGTAAGGAGTGTCTTCTAAAGGATTTTTGTGTCCTTTTCTAGTCATGGAAGACCCAACTTGTCATGTCAGGAATTTCTAGACTTCCAGGATGAATCCCAGTCTAGATTCTTTGGCCCAAAAGATGTTCCCAAGACAGCCAGAGAATCATAGAATACTCTATGAAAATTATGTTGCCACCTTCCTGGTTTGCACTAACAATACATCTATCTTTCGGTGAAGTTAGTAACACGTGTTGAGTGATAAATCAGCACACAGCTGCAGCAAGCCTTCTCCACCATGAAAGGACCAAATTATACTTGTATGTGGTGGAGCAGACATTCCTTAGGAAAGAGAGGTGTCAGGTGTAAAAGTGCCTGGACTGTGGATGTTGATAAGGGAAGGTCAGTTATCAGTGTTGCAGCCACGCTGCAGGCATCTGGAAAGCATTCTATTGGCACCATGGAAAACTATTCCAATTTGGAGAAAAACTATTAACAACTGAGCAGATACAAAGAGTTTCTGCCACTGGTGGCTTTGTGTGCTTTATATTCAGTTGTTTAGCTAGTGACTCATTGTAGGGTTGACCTGTATTTTAAGTGGATATTGACATTTTTGTGGTTAAAGATGTAAATACTGCATGTTTGCACTTGCATGTGTCCTTCTCTCTTCAGAATTTCTTATGGATGTTTATTTCCCACTTCTGAAGTGTTATGTCATCTTTCAAGAGAGAAGGGCCAAGCATGAACTGTTGAATACAGCCTCCAGGTGATGTATTTAACATTTTAGGATATGGAGAGTGAGGGCAGCATTTATTGAAAGTACCAGATACAAACTGTTGAACAAGAAAATAGCAGTGGCACTTCCAGGGCAGTAGGTGTACCAGAAATAAAAGGATGCTGTGGCACCCCATATACAGAACTGAGAGTCCTAGCCATTAGCTAATACCAGAGTCAATTGGTCTATCCAGGTGTCCAAAGCACGAGGGAGTTAGTGGAGACGGATGTCAAAAAACAAGGGACAAATGGCAAAATTCAGTGCTTTGGTATACTCTCTTTAACTGAGAGTAACTCCACTCATGTCATCATGTCACTGGAAATATTCTTGTCAGTGTTATTAGTAGCAATATTTGGCTCAAAATTTGGAAAGTAATGTTAGTCTTTGACACAGGAAATATTCAGTTTTCTGCTTACCTTCTTCATGTTAATGTTTAAAAGTTTATGTTGTAGTAAATAATATAATAGTACATTTTTATTGGATCGAGAAGGCACTTTTACATTCAGTTATTAGCTGTTTAGACATTGCTAAATGTGCTGTTCTCAGACATGCTGATCTTTGGATATCCATTTTCTCCCCAAATGCACATTCCAAACCACAAACCATTTAACCATTTCCCATCTTAAAATTTTATTATTTTTCTGTCTTCTTCCTGTCTTTTTTTTTTTTTTTTTAATTTTCAGCAGATTTAATTTGTATCTGCAGATTTTTAGTGTTTGTTTCTGTTGGGGCTGGCATGCACAGGTATTTTATCAATATTCAGAAGCAGTTTTCTTTATGATTACTTATGATTCTTTCTCCCTCCTCTCAGAACAACATATATGAACTACTGCAAAGTAATATACAAGGGACTTTTTTAGTGGTTTATGTGATCAGTAGAGAGCTAGCATAGAACATTCCAGAAACTCTTGGCAGGACCCTGAAATGATCACCGATGAGTGGCTGATTGCAGAGCTGAATCAATCTGTGATTACATTACAATATAAGGGCCAGTTTCTGCAACCTTTTATTCATTCAAGCAATCCTAATGGAGGCAAAGCTAAGAAGGAGAAGAAAGCTGAAATAATCAAATTCCTTTCAAGCATAAAAAAACCTCCTGGGGAGTGAAAGGGTTAATGCCTTGAAGACTGCCTTTCCCCATATTTCCCATCAGCTGTATACAACGTGAAATGAAGAGAAGCAATTAAATGGTTGCTAATGGCTTAAGGAAAAGCAACCTCTGTAAAGCCCAGTGTCAATAAACCTGCAGGTATTGCTGACTCATTCTGAAATTCAGAGAGAATATTTCTTCCAGTAATCTATTTAACTTTGAAAGACTAGTGAAAATTTTCTTAACCAGGACTGACTTCTACCGATTCATAATTTGTGGTATACCCATCTGCGCTGTTCCGACTTAAATGAGTTAATTTTCTTCATGCGGTTAGAAACCCTTCTTTTTCATAGCTAACATGGTCATGATTTGAACTTAGTTTGAGAACAAGAGATAACACCCCAGAACAGAGTTAATGTTTTTAATTGCTCTGATCTGAGAGCCAAGGACTTTCTGAGTCCTCTGCCCACAGGTGTGAGCCAGCCAGGAAGCACTGAGTACCACTTATTTTATATTCTCTTTCCATTTTATGTATATTAGCAGTAGTCGTAGATCCCAGGCAGCGGATGAGGCGGGGCTGGAGCCCAGGGCTCATGAGGGGAGGTGGAGAGCAGTCCCGGTGCCCGAGAGGCAGCCTTTCTCTCGGGAAAGCAATACGGCAGGTAAGAGCGAGCCCCAGGAAACAGGTCCTCAGACTCTGCCACCCTCCTCCTCCTCCCACACTTGCGCATCTTTCGGGCCACAGGCCCCCACGCGCAGACCCTCAGTCCATGACCACACCCATCCACCACAGTCACAATGGCCATCACAGTGGCCTCGTGCTGTCAGCGCTCACCTCACTGCCCTTTGTTCCGGCCCTATAAAAGCAGGGGCCTGTGCCGCTGGCCCCCAGTGCGAGGCCCTCGGACGCCAAGCATGCTTGGGAGGAAGAGGAAGCTGAGCAGCCATGTGGGTGGCTGCCCACCTCCGGGTGGGACGCCACAGAGCAGCGTGCCAAGAGCACAGAGGAGGGAGGCAGCTCCCGGGAGGAGCAGCATCAGCCCTCGGGCCACGAGCGCCATCGACATCGATTCTCTGGTCGATGGCATGCAGCGCATGGCTATAGGCCCACCGTGCCACGCTGTGGAGCCCAAGCGGGTCTGCCTGCCGGGGAGCAGCCAGAGCAGCCAGCTGGGTGGCTGCCCACCTTGGACAGGGACACCGCAGAGCTGCTCCGCACAACAGCGAAGTGGCAAGAGACGGCGCAGGAGGAGGCGGCGGCGGAGGCAACGGAGGCGGAGAAGGAGGAGGGACAACAGCTTCGCCCCTCGAGCCACGACCGCGATCAGCCTCGATTCTCTGATCGCCGCCATGGAGCGTTTGACCCTAAGCCCACCGAAGACCGGCGTGGAGCCCCAGGCTGCCTGCCTGCCAGGGAGCAGCCCGAGTAGCAGAGCGGATGGCTGCCCACCTTGGCGTGGGACAGGACACAGACGGTTCCTGCGACAAACAAAGACGAAGACACCTCGCGGGAGCCTGAAGAGGACGAAGGAGCAGAGGAGAAAGAGGAACATCCCCTCTCGCACCATGAGAGCCATGGCCCGCACTTATGTGACCGATGTCGTCCAGTGCGCAGCTGTGGGCACACGGGGCAGCAGCACAGTGTGCCGGCACGTCCATCTGCTGGGGCACGGTGTGAGGCCCAGGCCTGCCAGCCCACCAAAGGCCAACATGAAGCCCACGGAGGTGCATGTACCAGAGCACGGCATGGGGACAATGGCTGTTCATCCACCCAAGAGCAGCGTGGAACCCATGGAGGTGGACCCACCTCAAGAACAACCGTGCATGGCACCGGGTCCACCTGCCAGAGGGATGACCTATCACTTCCCCAGCCATCCAGGCTCCGTTGCGCGAGGTGCTGCCAAACAGCGTCGCAGGAACGCGCGACCGGCTCCCTACCGGCGGCCCGGCCGCCGCAGCTTTGTGACCAGAGAATAAATGACATCAAAGAACAAAAATGCTTTTGTCCTCTCTTATTTGGCACTGTGGTGCCTGCATCTGCTCTCTCCTGTGACACCTTCTGGTCTCTTGACTCGGAGGCTCTTTTTGGAAACTTTCTGTTTCCATGCCCACCTTCGTGCTTTGGTGCTGCCTTACCTTCTGGGGCTTTTTTTAAGCTGTATCATCAAGAATTTGGTAATAGACTTTCACATGGAGTAAAATGATCCTGGTAAGGGCATTGAATGCTACGAATTTCTGGTTGTGCTGGTTTGACTGAAAACAATTTGATTTTCTTCATGCAGATAGAAACCTTTGTTTTCCATAGGCAGCATGGTCATTATTTGGACTGAGTTTGAGAACAAGAGATTAACTCGGTTCTTCTGGCATGTTATGTTTTTAATTGCTCTGGTTTGAGAGCTGAGGATGTTCTGAGTGCTCTGCCCACAGGTGTGAGGCAGCCAGGAAGGGGGACATGGATGGGGCAGACCTTGAGTGACATCCAGACTGATCAATAGGAGTATTCCGTCCCATTAGTGTCATGCTTGATATATAAGGAGAGTTGGGATCTTCTCGCTAGTCTCTGTTGGGGCCGGGAAAGAGACCTGTTTGAGGTAGTTGTGTTTGGGACTTTGTTTAGTGCAGCCATTTTCCATCCTGCTGTTTCCAGAGATAACACCGCAGAATAGAGTTAAACTTTTTAATTGCTCTGGTCTGAGAGCCACGGACGTTCTGAGTGCTCTGCCCACAGGTGTGAGCCAGCCAGGAAGGGGGGCATGGATGGGGCAGAGCTTGAGTGACATCCAGACTGATCAATAGGAGTATTCCGTCCCATTAGTGTCATGCTTCATATTTAAGGAGAGTTGGGATGCTCTGGCTACTCTCTGTTGGGGTCGGGACAGAGACCTGTTTGGGACTTTCTTTAGTGTGGCCGTTTTTCATCCTGCTGTTGGCAGAGGCCTCTGGGCCTTTCTGCCTTTTTCTCTCTCTGGGATCACTTGTTTGGGACCAGGGTGCTGCTTCCTGGCACTGGCTGCTCGGTACGGATCGAGTTTGTGAGGAAATGCATTGAGTACCTCTTATGTTATACTCTATTTCCATTTTATGTATATTAGCAGTAGTCGTAGTATGTTAGTCTTCTTTAGTTATTTTACTAAACTGTGTTTATATTGATCCGCAAGTTTCTCCCTTCCAATTCTCTCTACTGTTCAGGGTGGGAAGGGGGAAGTGAGGAAGCGGCTATCGAGGTTACATTGATCACATGGGCTAAACCATGACACTGGTTTCCAAATTATCCATTTCACTTCAGTCTCTGGTTTTATATCTTGGTGCCCTATTTGGGGGAGTTCTCTTTGCGGCATTTTTTTTGGCCTTTTTGCCATCCTGCTGGTTTGCACATGTCTCTACGTATTTCTGCCTTTTGTTCCTCTTTTCCCTCTCTGGGATCAGCTGTTTGGGACCAGGTGCTGTTTCCTGGGACTGACTGCTCGGTGTCGATGGAGTTTGTGAGGAATTACGCTGGGTATCTTTTATATTATATTTTTATTTTATATGTGTATTTATTAGTAGTGCATTAGTATTTTGTTATTTTATTAAACTGTGTTTATCCTAATCCAAGTTTCTCCTTTCCCTTTTGTTTCTCTCCCCTGTTTGGGGGCTGGGGAGGTGAGTGGGTGAGTGGCTATCGTGGTTATATTGCTAGCTCAGGTAAATGATGACACTTTCTGAAGGTTTTACTGGAAAAAAACAGTGTATTCTGTTATTATAATTTTAATGCCATAAAAAGCATAATTGCAATACTGCCAGAAGCTGTTCTAAAGACTCCCCTAACCCTGAGACCCTAGAGGAAGTCAGGACAATGGTGGAATTCGTCTTGGTTGATGAGGACTGGATTAAGGACCAATTAAGCAATCTGGACATCCATAAATCGATGGGTCCTGATGGCATGCACCTGCAGGTGCTGAGAGAGCTGGCTGAAATCTTTGCTAGGCCACTCTCCATCATGTTTGCTAAGCTGTTGGACATGGGAGAGGTGCCTGAGGACAGGAGGAAAGCAAATGTCACTGCAGTCCTCAACAAGGGCAAGAAGGAGGACCCGGGTAACTATAGACCGGTCAGCCTCACATCCATCCCTGGAAAGGTGATGGAACAACTTATCCCTGGTGCCATCTCAAGGCATATCAAGGATAAGAGGGTCATTAGGGGCAGTCAACAGGGCTTCACCAAGGGGAAGTTGTGCTTAACCACCCTCATAGCCTTTTATGAAGACATAACCAGGTGGAGAGATGATGACAGAGAGGTGGATGTGGTCTATCTTGATTTCAGTAAAGTATTGACACTGTCTCCCACAGCATCCTTACAACTAAACTGAGGGAGTGCAGTCTGGACAATCGGGTAGTGAGGTGAACTGTGAACAGGCTGAAGGAAAAAAGCCAGAGAGTTGTGGTCTAATGGGGCAGAGTCTAGTTGGAGGCCTGTATCTAGTGGAGTGCTTCAAGGGTCAGTACTGGGACCAGTACTATTCAATATATTCATCAACGACTCGGATGAGGGAATGGAGTGTACTGTCAGGAAGTTTGCTGATGACACCAAACTGGGAGGAGTGGCTGACATGCCAGAAGGCTGTGCTGCCATCCAGTGAGACCTGGACAGGCTGGAGAGTCGGGCGGTGAAAAATTTAATGAAATATAACAAGGGCAAGCACAGAGCCTTGCATCTGGGCAGGAACAACTCCAGACTCCAGTAAAAGTTGGGAATGACCTGTTGGAGAGTAGTGTAGAGGAAAGAGACCTGTGGGTCCTGGTGGACAGCAGGATGACCATGAGCTAGCACTGTGCCCTTGGTGACCAGAGAGGCCAATGGCATCCTGGGTTGTATTAGAACAGTTAGTCGGTCAATAGAGGTTCTCCTCCCCCTCTACTCTGCCCTTGTGAGACCACATCTGGAGTATTGTGTCCATTTCTGGGTCCCTCAGTTCAAGAAGGACAGGGAACTGCTTGAGAGAGTCCAGTGAAGAGCCATGAAGATGATTGAGGAAGTGGAGCATTTCCCTTATGAGGAAAGGCTGAGGGAGCCGGGTCTCTTTAGCTTGGAGGAAACTGAGGGGTGACCTCCTTAATGTTTATAAATATGTAAAGGGTGAGTGTCACGAGGATGGAGCCAGGCTCTTCTCTGTGACAACCTATGATAAGAAAAGGGGCGTTGGGTGCAAACTGGAACACAGAAGGTTCCGCTTAAATATGAGAAGAAACTTCTTCACAATGAGAGTGACAGAGCACTGAAACAGGCCCAGGGAGGTTGTGGAGTCTCCTACTCTGGAGACATTCAAAACCCGCCTGGAAGCCTTCCTGTGTAACCTCATCTAGGTGTTCCTGCTCCAGCAGGGGAATTGGACTAGATAATCTTTTGAGGTCCCTTCCATTCCCTAACATTCTGTGATTCTGTGATGTTTCCTTTGTTATCCCTAGCCCAGCTTAAAAACATGGAAACATGACATGATTTTTTCAAGCGACAGAGGAATACATAATAAAAATGTAGGCACAAGAAAACATATTAGGTAAGGTAACATGCCCCTACTATTGATTATTCTATGATTCCAAAAAGCATTTTAGATTCTGTGTTTAAGCTTATACTATGTGTTTAATAAAGCCTGTCCCTATACTCAATATGTAAGTTTGTGCTCAACTTGAAAGCTACGGTCAAGTTGTACTAACGTGAATAGAAAGGGTGCATCTAAATTGATCAGCATGAAGCAAATATGGGGTGATGTAAAGGGCACTGGTATCCAAGGAAGTGTATCGGACCCTTATTTAGAGCATTTGCTGAAGTGGGGTCATTCATTTGTTCACTCCACAGTGCTCTAATGTACCGATAGCATGGATGGGGCAGTGTTCAGGTGAAAGCAACACAGGGGATGCAATCTTTGCCCTACTTTACTTTAGATTTTGCACAGGGATTCAAAAAAGTTTTTTAAGTACATTCCAGCAGATACATCTAATTTTCCACCTTTCTTGGGCTGTAGTATATAGAGCCTTGTTTCTCTCCAGGTTCTCTGCATTTCAGAAGACTGTCTCCAGGCACTCCTAATCGCTACCACAAACAAGCTCCTCATATGGAGTTAAAGGAGAAATTTCAAGAGCATCCTTGGAGTTCATGAAAGGTACTTAATAATCAGAAGACAGAAGAAGGGTGTAGGAAAAGCAAGTTAGTTAAAAATTTCTACATTTTTTATTGATAGAATCTGTATATACAAGTATAGAAGGATTCAATTTCAGCTGTTAAGGATGTTATTTCAGTTATTCAGCGTGTAACAGAGTTGCCAAGAGTGCAAGGAAGAGTACAGTTCTCAGTCTTTCCAATACCCTTTCAGTGTAGAAACTGATGGAAAACGATTTCTACTAGACACTGGTATGAGGGGAATGTGTGCATTTAGGTATTTGTACAACAAATGTACCTGAGATTGCACGTAGTCTGTGTATTGGTCCTGCAAGCTCTAAAATGGAAACTTTAGAAAGCTTTCATTCTGCTTTTCAAAGGGGTTTTAAAACAGACTTGAATATGTGCATACTGAAGTCTTGTGGCTAGATATGGGGGGAGCAACAGGTGATTCAGGAGTTCAGAGGTGTGGTATAGATGCCATATTTTGGACCAGAGTACGAGGAGTTAATCATCAGTGGTAAATTTAAAGTAGCTTCACTTTGGAATGTTGCAAATCCTGATGTTTCTCTCAAGGTCTTGCACACACACAGAAAGATACGAGATGCTGTGCAGCTGGGCCAGGGCTTGGCAGCCTCAGGAGTGGGTTTATATACTATTTTGCATTTCTGTTCAAATAAGTTGACCTAGAGCTTTATGTATTCCTGAAAAGCTACAGTAAAAGGGACAGTGTTATTTTCCATAGTCTCCATGGCTCTATGGCAGAAGCAACTATGCAGCCTGTCTAGCATGAAGGGAACTCTGTCATGAGTGGGGAGAAAAGGGGCAAAGCTCAGTTGGGAAAATGTAATAGAAATAGGCTGCTAATATAATAGGCTGCTTGTATAATTTTCTGTCATTGGCCAGTGACAGGGGGATGTTCAACCAAAGGTGACTTAGTGCTGTGTTTGATCAAATGTAGTAATCTTGGCCCAGGAAATTCATTCAGATGATAATAAAAATGGAAAACTGTCAAATGATGGCATTCGCAGAATATTAGAGAGGCTTTGTCTTCCTTCCTGCAGTTTACCCTCCATTGCTGAGGACCAAATGACAATGTGGATATTATAAATGGTTGTTAGCTCAGGACCTGGCTTTCTATACCTTGCGCAATGGTAGAAGGATAATTAATACAGAAGCAAAAAAACAATGAAAGCCATTGTAACAACAGCCATTCTTTGTGAAGTGCTGCATCCTAAACTAATTTTCATGAAATGTTTACAATCATGTATCTCTGTTTCTAAGTGAGAGATGTTTTTGTTTGGTGTATGATTTTGTCAGCTCCTACAGCTTGAAATACCATAAGGCACCCTGTGCTCTAGCACACAAAACCTGATGGATTCTCAGAATAGGGAGACTGTATAAGACCTCACCCACTCACAAAAAAAACCCCAAACCCAAACTCCTCTGTCTTCTGTAGTTCCTGAGGAAGAAAAAAAATTAAATACATATATATATATCTGTATGTGTGTGTGCAGCTGAAAACGACACTGAAAAGAGAGATGGAAGGGCAAAACATACTGCAAAAATGTTTTGAAGGATAGAAATTACCTGCTTTTTGAGCTGTGTGCAATAAATTTGGTCTGGGCATTAGTTATCCAAATTACCTCTTCCTTTTATCTAACATGAAAAACACTATCACACTCTTGACTAATGTTTCCTTTTTGTGTGTAGATGCAATATCAGATGCTTGCTTAGGCCAATAATTATTCACACATTAGTGTGAACTTTTTGAAGTATAATGGTAACTTGTTACATGTATAATTGTTACCACTGATAATTAGCAACCTTTTTTTTTTTTTTTTTTTTAATGTGCATCACTAGTTCTGCAGAAAAAAAACCAACATTTGCAATACTGAATGGTGAAATTCAGTGGTATTCACAACTCCTCACACAACCTGAGCTGAGATTGAAGACTTGAACTCACTCAGGTAGAAGTCCAATGTACTGTAGTCTTGGATACTCATTTGTACTCTACATTTTTAAGAAGATGCTATTTTGATTTTCCTGTTAATTGAATGTCTTCTGTTATCTCTGCAATGGGAAAACTGCATGTTTTGTGTCATTATTATGAAAACCCATAAGTCTCCTTTGACACAACTAATTCTGTGTGTAATCCTCACCTTTTTTTTTTTTTTTTTTCCTGTGGAAATGCAAATTGGAAGCATATAGATTACACAGCTGAAATTCTCTGTGAGGAAGTTTATTTTTAAAGATCCAAGTCTGATGCATATTTTCCATTTCACTTTAGAAATGTGAATGACAAAATACTTTGGCAAACTTGAAGACAAAATGCTCATTCCTGCTAAATGCTTTGGAAGTACTTCTCTAGCCTGAAATATTCTTTTTTATTACTGTGAGTGACTGTGCTCTTTCTCTCTCTCTATATATATATATGTAAACATAAAGTTTCTGAGGACAATTTTGATTTTAATTTGAGAAAACACAACTACAAATGGTTTCAAATAAAAATGTTTTGATTAGACTGCTTCACCTTGGTCCTTAGTAAAAGATGTAAATTAACCATTTGGCATACACCATTCTCTTCCCCAAGCTTATTTTCCCATTCAGGTTGTACTTTCATATCATCTTTCTTTTCATCAGAAAGAGAATCTATACCATAACAAAAAATGAGTATCTAACTAGAGAGGTTCCAATGTTTGAAGCTACCTACATTTGAGAAAAAGTTTGGACCCTTAGAAAAACAACAATTATAAATTTTGGATCAAGTTCCAAACTTGGATTGCTGATTTGAATGAAATTTAAATGACTTTAGAGGTGGCGTCTAGATATAGTTCTTCCCTAAACAAGTTGCAAAGCAGATGAAAAGAAATAAACCAAAAGAGAATGATCAAGAAGAGCAATCAAAATCTAAATAGTTCCCTGCTGTATTAGAATAGCAATAACCTTTTGTTTCCTTGATTTACTGCTTTGTATATTGGGAATATCATGGCTGTTTCTGATGTTTACACAGCGCTTAACAGATAATTAGGATTGTCTATATGCTAAGTATTTCAGCCATACGTGGTAGTTTAATGGCAATACCCTGGCCTGCATATCAAAGCAGTGTAAGACCACTATTTTTGCATACTTCATCTGGGATAAGAAAGGATGCTTTCTTCAGCTTCCCATAAGCCATTTCTTTTCCTCTGCTTGGAATGTATGAACTTAGAAGAGCTGGTACCTGTAGCCGTACTGTAGCGGAGGTTTGGGGTGTAAAGATATTCCCGTATGAGATGACTTTCTTTCTGTAACAGCTGAAATAGATCTTGATGGTCAGTGAATTCTGTCCATTAGGAGAATCGTCAGTATTCCCAGTAAAGATTGGACTGAAAAAGAAAGTTGTTGAGACTGCTGCTCCTTTGATCTTCAATTGCATAGACTGTCCAATAACACTAAAATCTCGTTTCTAAATATAACAGAGTTTGAATACTAAATACTGTATGTAATAATTGGGCTGTAGGTTTGGGTTTTGTTTGTTTGGGGTTTTTTGTTTGGTTGATTGTTTGGTTGGGTTTGTTTGTTTTTGTTTTTGTTGTTGGTTGGCTGGTTGGTTTAGTTTGTTTGTTTGTTTGTTTTGGTTTTGTTTTTTTTTTTTCAAAATTGTGATACAGAAGAAAGAGGTAATAGACCCCTCCTTTTAACTCTTTCAGCCTTGCCCATTCTTTGGTCAACTGGGTCCTCCAGAAGGCATTGTGCTGTAGGAGATCATTGTCTATGCAAACTTGTCTGGAAGCACATAGCCCCATCACCATGCTGAGCTCGAGATAATATCTACTGCCTCTTGGTAAACCTTGCTGATTTGGGTTCAGCATGGTGATAACTTTAATTAAATAGCTTCCAATTCAAAGCTGCCTCATATCTTGATTCCTGTCCCCATTCATGGGAAGAGTGAAATATATCTGCTCACAGCAATATGACAAATCTCCACAATTATCACCGAAACTCTTCATTGAGTTGGTATAACTTGGTATTATGTCTAGAGTGACCTGAATTACTATAATTAGTGTGAATGTTTGTTAGTATTTACCATCGGATGTTCAGGGAGTCAGGGAAATGTACATTAAAACATTGCATCCTTTAGTCAGAGACATAAAGGAAAATATTTTATCTCCTGCTTTTTTTTACCCCCAGAAAGTTGCCACAACAGCAACAAAAACTTTCTGAGTAAATAACGTAAATAACATATGAGAAAAACAGCCAACAGCATCATAAAGGTAATCATGAATGTATTTTGATTTGGATTGAAAATGGTGTAACCTCTGTTTCTTGCAATTGTAATTTCTTTTCTGTTTTAAAATAATGACAGGAGCAATCAACATCTGCCAAAAGCAAATGACATCTCAGCTTACCATAAATTCCTTGTCAAGTCTGGGCAAGTGTATAAATGCTAAATGTAACATTAATTGGTCAATTTAACATACCAGAAAAGCTAAATTGCTCCATATGATGAAAATTTTCATTTTTACCATGTTCAGAATATCCTTTTCAAGTGCAACTACTTTACCACTGATCAATGACCATGCGATGGAAATGAATTTCATATTCATTCTCCATTGCTGCAAATTATTTTAATTACTTCTGCAAAGGGTAATTGGCACAATCAGCAGAGGTTAGTAGATCATATGATAACATTTATTTTGCCAATTTATCCATTCTTGAAATGTAAATATTAAATTACTTTTTGTTAGAAATATTATATATATATACAGCTATAGTAAATGTAAGTGTTTTCTAGGAGAACTCGTGACCTTAGGGTCCGTGAGTTAATCCATTTGTTCTGGCTATTAAAGCTAAACTGAATGTTAATGCAACATTTCAAATACTATCATCTGAAGTCTTTTGTAAAAACAAAGTGTTTGTATTTTAGCACAGGACTGTATTTATGTAATGAGAAAGCATAATGTGCTCAATAAATATTGAAGTTCCTGGCCTCCTGCTGAGCATTTGATATTGAAGTGTACCTAGTTATAGACTTTGAAATTGATGCCCCTTTTCATTTTGGGTTGAATTTGCACCTTTGCTACAGTAATTTCACTTTGAGTCTTTGCACATAATTATTGTGAGACTGATTCAACAGGGGAACAATAAAGAGAGAGTTCTGCCTGAACAGCAGGCAGTGTTGTATTATGTTAATGAAACTGAAAAGTTGGAAGAACTAAACCAGTAAACATTACTAAATGTCCAAAACAGGACATTTTATTTTCTGGTTATTTTCTGGTCCTCTGTTACTCTCACAGTATTTGATGCTAAATTTCTGTGAAGTGAGTTATAAGTGTAAAAGAAAGCAGACTTTTGGCCTTTGTGGTCTCTTCCACAGCATAGTAAGGAATCCTGTATGAAGCATCCATCACCTGTAGCCTCCAAGCAGGTAGCTGCTGATACGGATACTTGAGTAAGGAAATGCAGAAAGGGGGTAAGACAGAATTATACCTTCCTAACCCTAAACTCATTGTCAGTTCCTCCTTACATATTAACTCTTCTGAGAACTTTTGATTATCTCCCAAGGCAAATAGACTCAGAAAGGAGATGGGCTGTTTTCATTCTACACCGAGTCATCATAGTCTTAAGTCATAAATAGCTGTAATCTTTTGATCTGTGAATTTGCATATGTTTTTCACCTTAATGTTAGTGCTGAGATGCCCTCAAAACTTGATTATTTTACATTGGGGTAAGAGCACCTCAAGGAGAAATTCACAAGTTGAGCAGATCCCCAGCCCTTTCGAACATTGCAGTTCACTTTGAGGAAATACTAACTTAGCTATACACCTAGATTTGAGAACATGGTGGTGGTGGTCCCTCAGAGGGCAATTCACTTTGCTGGCATCCTTGGAGAGCTGTTTGCACAGACTGTGCCCATAGGAGAGTCAGACCCCAGGCGTAGTCCTACTGAGAGTGTCATTGACATGAATCAAGTTCTTTCAATCAGATTAAGAGCAGTGCATTCCTCATTCATGAGATTTTGTCCTCCCTGAAACTAATAGGAGTTCTGTTGTCATCTGGCAGTGTGAATGGTGTTTAAGCCCTGAATCTGCAGTAAGTGAAGTGGTTGAGTTCAGAAAGAACTATGAGAACTGACTATTCCAACCAAATTAATGGGCACATAGGAGTAGTCTGGGTTTTTGGGAAGGACGTTTTCCAAGACATGTAGGAAGTTACTACTATTTCTGCTGAAACTAGCTACGGAATTGCTCCCAGTGTCCTTATTATTCATTCAATATAAGAACAATAAAAGTGAACAGAGAGGCCCAGCTACTCAGGCACTGTAGATCTATTGACTTCAAGATCTGCTGAAAAATTAAAACAAAATCACGGACAGAGGGGTCTTAAAATGTGATCTAAATCCTCATGCTATATGGTAGGATGTAAAGTGACATACCACCACTGATGTTGCCAGACTTGCATCAGTCACCAACCTGATTAGCTCATGCATTGGGCCACTGTTGCCAGAGATGTAAAATGAAATTCCAGACAGCACAGTTTTTCAGTGTAGTTGTCGAGGGTTAAGATTGCGGGGTGACAATAAAACCCTGGCAGATGTATTGTTAACCCCCTCTCCCCCCCACTTCCCCCTTTTGCCCCTCCCTCTCCCCCCTTCCACTCAGGACAGGTGATTGGGAGGAAAAAAGAAGGACAGAGAGAAGAGAGTTGGAAAAAATTAAAGATGTTTTACTAATGCTACTAATAAGAATAGAGAAAATAATACAAAATATACAAAACCAATCTTGAAAGTCTCAGCAACTGCAGAGCCGGCACCCAAAGTCCTGGATTAGACTCCACAGCCAACCAGAGCTGGATTCAGTCTCTCACTAGGCCTCAGTTCGCAGGGACGACTAGCAAGGTCCGCTCCTAATGTCGGCCATAGGGAAAAGGGAAAAGAAGGGACGAGATCCTCGTGATCTCCCATTTTATATGAAGTATTCACGTGAATGGAATGTTATACACAGTTGGTCAGTTTCTTGGTCACTTGTTTCTCGTCGCCCCTCTCGCGAGATGTCCATCCGTGCTTATCAATAAGTTTGCATTCCATTGCTAGGTTTTACCAAAACATGTGTCTGGTTCTCCAGGAAAATGCAGTTAATATGAAGGCTTTAGCTGACAGGCAAAATTCACTGAAAGAGAAACTTGTTTTTAACAAAACCAGGACATTCCACCCCTTATAATATGCCATTCACTGAATGCTTAAACCTTATCAATACAATCTATCAATACAATCTAATTAATCACTACTACTATATATATATACACATATGTACATATATACCCAGGAGTAATTAATCTTAATCAGTGGACCATGCTTTGAAAAGTTCATTACGTTCATTTTGTCACAACAGTCTCCCAGGGCAGGAAAAAAAATGGTACAAGTGCATTTCATGACCACTGTTTGTGGGTTAAAGACATCAACTTCGAAGAAGTTGTCAGGCGCCACTCGAAGAAGGCTAGCTCTTGTTTCATCATCACTGTCTTGATCTGAAAGACACTTATTAAATACTGTTAGTACGACAATTCACATCATGCAGTTCAGTATTCAATATTTTCACCTAAACTCAAATCCCCTTGAGGTACACACCGAACTTCTCCATCCTTAAGCATCACCCACCAGGTGCTGCCAGGTCCCTGGGCAAAAACAATCCCACGAATGGGCTTGCCTTTGCCTGAGGCAGGAGTAACCCAGACTGCCTTTCCTAACAGGTTTTTCATGTGTACTACAGGGACTTTATCTCCTTCTACAGTCCGTAGAATTTCTGATTGGGCAGGCCCGGCTCGATTGGTTGATCCCCTGGTGTTGACCAACCAAGTGGCTTTTGCTAAATGTGAATCCCAGTTTTTAAAGGTTCCACCACCAAGTGCCTTTAGTGTAGTTTTTAGCAAACCATTGTACCTTTCAATTTTCCCAGAGGCTGGTGCATGATATGGAATATGATATACCCACTCAATACCATGTTCTTTGGCCCAATTGTCTATAAGACTGTTTTTGAAATGAGTACCATTGTCTGATTCAATTCTTTCTGGCGTACCGTGTCGCCAAAGGACTTGCTTTTCAAGGCCCAAGATAGTATTTCGGGCTGTAGCATGAGGTACAGCATATGTTTCCAACCATCCAGTGGTTGCTTCCACCATTGTAAGTATATAACGCTTACCTTGACGTGTTTGTGGAAGTGTAATATAATCAATTTGCCAAGCTTCTCCATACTTATACTTTAACCATTGCCCCCCATACCATACAGGCTTTAACCGTTTCGCTTGTTTGATTTCGGCGCAAGTTTCACATTCATGAATAACCTATGAAATAGTGTCCATAGTTAAATCCACCCCTCGATCGCGAGCCCATTTATATGTGGCATCTCTACCTTGATGCCCTGAAGCATCATGGGCCCACCGAGCTAGGAAAAGTTCACCTTTATGTTGCCAGTCCAAGTCCACCTCAGCTACTTTAATCTTAGCAGCTTGATCTGCTTGTTGGTTGTTTAGATGTTCCTCGGTGGCTCGACTTTTAGGCACATGAGCATCTACATGACGAACTTTCACAGGCAGGCTCTCTAGCCGAGCAGCAATGTCTTGCCACAGTGTGGCAGCCCAAATGGGTTTACCTCTGCGCTGCCAGTTACTTTTCTTCCATTGCTGTAGCCACCCCCACAAGGCATTTGCTACCATCCATGAGTCAGTATAGAGATAAAGTATTGGCCACTTCTCTCGTTCAGCAATGTCCAAAGCCAGCTGGATGGCTTTCACTTCTGCAAATTGACTAGATTCACCTTGTCCTTCAGTGGCTTCTGTAACTTGTCGTGTGGGACTCCACACAGCAGCTTTCCACCTTCGATGTTTTCCTACAAGACGACAGGATCCATCTGTGAACAGTGCATACTGCTTATCAGTCTCTGAAAGAGTATTATACGGTGGTGCTTCTTCAGCACGTTTTACTTCCTCCTCATCTGGAGACATCCCAAAGTCTTTGCTTTCTGGCCAATCTGTAATCACTTCTAAGATTCCTGGACGGTTAGGACTTCCAATTCGAGCTCGTTGCGTGATCAATGCAATCCATTTACTCCACGTAACTTCGGTTGCATGATGTGGAGAGGGAACCGTCCCTTTGAACATCCAGCTCAGCACCGGCAGTCGAGGTGCCAGGAGGAGCTGTGCTTCAGTACCGATCACTTCCGAAGCAGCTCGAACTCCTTCATATGCTGCTAGTATCTCTTTTTCAGTTGGAGTATAGTTGGCCTCAGATCCTTTGTATCCTCGACTCCAAAAACCTAAGGGTCGACCTCGGGTTTCTCCTGGTGCTTTCTGCCAGAGGCTCCAGGTAAGTCCATTATCTCCGGCTGCAGTGTAGAGCACATTTTTAACATCTAGTCCAGTCCGAACTGGTCCGAGGGCCACCGCATGAGTTATCTCACGCTTAATTTGTTCAAAGGCTTGTCGTTGTTCAGGGCCCCACTCAAATTGGTTCTTTTTACGAGTCACTCGATAGAGAGGGCTCACAATCTGGCTGTAGTCAGGAATATGCATTCTCCAAAAACCTACAACGCCCAAGAAAGTCTGTGTCTCCTTTTTATAAGCAGGTGGAGACATTGCAGCAATTTTGTTGACCACATCCATTGGGATCTGACGACGGCCATCTTGCCATTTTATTCCTAAAAATTGGATCTCTCGTGCAGGTCCCTTGACCTTGCTCCGTTTTATGGCAAAACCAGCATCCAAAAGAATCTGAATTATTCTCTCACCTTTCTCGAAGACTTCTTTCGCTGTGTCGCCCCATACGATGATGTCATCAATATATTGCAAGTGTTCTGGAGCTTTACCTTGCTCCAGCGTGGTCTGGATCAGTCCATGGCAGATGGTAGGACTGTGTTTCCACCCCTGGGGCAAGCGATTCCACGTGTACTGGATGCCTCTCCAGGTGAAAGCAAATTGCGGCCTGCACTCTGCTGCTACAGGAATAGAGAAAAATGCATTAGCAATGTCAATTGTAGCATACCACTTAGCTGCCTTTGACTCCAGTTCAAATTGCAGTTCTAGCATGTCAGGCACAGCAGCACTCAGTGGTGGCGTAACTTCATTCAGGCCACGATAGTCCACAGTTAGTCTCCACTCATCACTAGACTTACGCACTGGCCAGATTGGGCTGTTAAAAGGTGAGCGAGTCTTACTGATCACACCCTGGCTTTCCAATTGACGGATCAACTTCTGGATAGGAATCAAAGAGTCTCGATTGGTGCGATATTGCCGGCGATGCACTGTCGTGGTAGCAGTTGGCACCTGCTGATCGTCAACCATCAGCAGTCCTACAACAGAAGGATCATCTGAAAGACCAGGCAAATCAGACAGCTGTTCAATTTTCTCAGTGTCCACAGCTGCTATATCAAATGCCCACCTATACCCTTTTGGGTCCTTAAAATACCCTCTCTTGAGGTAGTCTATGCCAAGGATGCATGGAGCATCTGGACCAGTCACAATGGGATGCTTTTTCCAGTTTTTTCCAGTTAGGCTCATTTCAGCCTCTACAACAGTCAGTTCCTGGGATCCCCCAGTCACTCCAACAATATTGATGGATTGCGTTCCTTTATAATTAGAAGGAATTATTGTGCACTGTGCACCAGTGTCCACTAAAGCTTTGTACTCCCGGGGGTGTGTTGTACCAGGCCATCGTATTTGTACAGTCCAATAAACTCTGTTATCCCTTTCCTCCACCTGGTTGGAGGCAGGGCACCTCTAATTTCTGTTTTGCACAGTCTCTGGGTGTGAATTAGAGGTTCCTTCAAGAGCATCAGAATCTCTTCTGCTCCTTTTGTAAACTGGAGCAGCCACCTTCCTAGGAGTTTTTCCTTTGATCTCACGTACTCGTTCTTGAAGTTCTGAGGTAGGTCTCCCATGCCACTTATTCATGTTTTCTCCCTGCTCATGCAGGAAGAACCACAGTGAACCTCTTTTTGTGGGCTGCCTCTGTCCTCTCTCTCGAGATTGGAAACGCCTTTTCCTAACAGCTGAAACATAGGTTTGTGCAGGTCGTGAATGGTATGTGTCTTCTCTGAGTTCTTTGATTTCTTGCAATAGCTTTTCAAACCGGTCATCAGATTTTTCACACAGTTTCTCCACAGCAGAGACACAAGCCCATAGAGAACCAGCAAGGCTGTCCTCAAATTCACGGAGCTGCTCAATCACTTCAGTAATATCTTGTCCATCTCTAGATGACCAGAGCATTCCTGCCAATGACTTAGCATATGCAGGTGATGCACTTTGTACAAATCTGCGCCATAGAGGTCGTGTACAATTGATTCTATCTGGGTCTGTTCCCTCTTGGCTGTTTGGTCCAAAATAGATGATCTCTCGCACAGCTAATTCTCTCAGGAACTGAATACCTTTCTCCATAGTATTCCATTTCCCTAACCTGGATATACAATCTTCCTTGTAGGGAAATCTTACTTTCATAGCTACCAGGAGTCGGGTCCAGAGAGTAGTGGCATTAGACTCTCTTGAAATTGCCCTATCAATAGTGGAATCTCTTGACAGAGATCCCAGCTGCCTGGCTTCACCACCTTCCAGTTCAATTGTATCTGCCCCATTGTCCCAGCATCGGAGCAACCAGGTTAAAATATTCTCGCCTTCACGATGACTAAAGTCTTTTCGCAGATCTCTCAGCTCACCTGGAGAAAAGGACCGAGTGGTGGTCACTTCATCTCCTCCCTGTCCTGATGGTGCCCCTTGGGTTGATGTTGGCCCTGTGCCATCATCTGCTGCACGGGTAGTCTTTCTAGTGACTTTCTTACAACCAGCAACTGATGCTGATATGGGTTTACCATCATTTGATTCATTTCCAGAGTCTGAATGACTGTCACAGTGATCGCTATGGTTACAGCAGCAACAGTGCCCAGTGTGTGAAGAAGGGGGGGCTGCCTTTAAGGCTGCAGAATTATTGTTATCAGAAGTGACCTTGGCAGAAGAACTCTGTGTAGGAGCTGTACCTTCAGCCTGCGAAGCCGCCGTGGCGGGGGCGGCAGTTGCAACGGCAGCTTTCACTGTTTTGCTCTTTCTCGAGCGGCCAGGAGTGTTTTTTGCTAAAGCTTCCGAAGACGCACCGCAAATCTCAGGACAACAAAGAGACGCAAACCTCCTGTTGAACGCCATTTCTCTTAACAGAAGCACAAACTGACACACATTCAGCAAACCAGATAACACCATCACAGTTCTATCAAAACTCCAAGGATATTCAAAGCTCTCTAAAACATTTGCGAACTGTCCTAGCGAAAAAACAAAAGTATTGTTAGTCAGCCTTTCTAAAGGTTCGCTTGACCAATTAGCAAACACAGACCCGTACGGCTCTTTAATCTCTCCTGGAGGCTTTTCAAGGTAAAGCAGAAGCGAGTAGAAATTCATTAGCAGCTGCAGTATAATGAAATAAACCAGTGACAAATCACACAGTATCATCATGAGCATTGTCCAGTTCCTTGTTGTTATATAATGAATACTCCGATTTAAAAAGAAAGCCCAACACAGATATGGAATCAGTGAGCACAATGTAGAAAATAACTGATACAACTTAAGCCATAACATCTTTAAATCAGTGGAATTCACTTTGCCTTAATACCACTAAATAATATCCGAAGCAAACAGACGCGCGAATATCACAACTCTATGAGTTGGCACCGTGCCAAGAAAATTGAAAGGTACGTCAGAGCCGTAGAAAAGCCAAAAAATCTCCAAATTTACCCCTTTCTCTTGCCCCACGTTGGGCGCCAATTATCTGTCGAGGGTTAAGATTGCGGGGTGACAATAAAACCCTGGCAGATGTATTGTTAACCCCCTCTCCCCCCCACTTCCCCCTTTTGCCCCTCCCTCTCCCCCCTTCCACTCAGGACAGGTGATTGGGAGGAAAAAAGAAGGACAGAGAGAAGAGAGTTGGAAAAAATTAAAGATGTTTTACTAATGCTACTAATAAGAATAGAGAAAATAATACAAAATATACAAAACCAATCTTGAAAGTCTCAGCAACTGCAGAGCCGGCACCCAAAGTCCTGGATTAGACTCCACAGCCAACCAGAGCTGGATTCAGTCTCTCACTAGGCCTCAGTTCGCAGGGACGACTAGCAAGGTCCGCTCCTAATGTCGGCCATAGGGAAAAGGGAAAAGAAGGGACGAGATCCTCGTGATCTCCCATTTTATATGAAGTATTCACGTGAATGGAATGTTATACACAGTTGGTCAGTTTCTTGGTCACTTGTTTCTCGTCGCCCCTCTCGCGAGATGTCCATCCGTGCTTATCAATAAGTTTGCATTCCATTGCTAGGTTTTACCAAAACATGTGTCTGGTTCTCCAGGAAAATGCAGTTAATATGAAGGCTTTAGCTGACAGGCAAAATTCACTGAAAGAGAAACTTGTTTTTAACAAAACCAGGACAGTAGTGAAACCAGAGCCTTTTCAAATCTCAGAATCTCGCTTTCTTAGGGCACATCACCTTCTAAAATTAAACTTTGATTTTACTGTTTGGATCAATAAAGGGGCAGAGTGGCCAATGTGATGATGACAGATTTTTATATGAAGTCAGAATCACTTAAGGTCATCGATAAGTCCCTCTTTCCCATCACTTTAGATAATCAGGCTTCCTATACATATTTCTTTGGGATGTATCTTCTTTAAACATTAACACTCCCAAATGGTCTTTCACAAAATGTGTTTCCAGTTTCTTTTTCCTAAGTAGCAGAAATGTTGCAATCAACTTTCTATCGAAAAATGCTATAGGCTACGTTTGGTTCAGATGTTGTACCCCAGCAGCCACAGCTGTGATGTCTGTTGTCAGTGAGAGAGTGGGTTGTTCCACTCACTAGTTGTTGTTCTTCATTTGGTCCTCTGACTCATAAGGAACTTTTGCTGTGGTTGTTTTGAAATTGCAGTCCTTTCCCTTCTTTTCTCACTGCCATTTCTGTACACTTGCCTATTGATTTGCTTCTGTTAGATAATTTTCCTTCTGCAGGAATATAGGGGGTTTATATTCCTGACTCATTTTTCCTGAGTTTGCACCGCTGCCTTCACTGCCCTTCACTTTGTTGAACTCATTTACATCTCTGTAAGGAGTGGGAGAAATATAGCACCCTTCAGTGCTCCATTTGCTCCTGTCATTGCACAGGTGTAAATGACAAGATATGAGATTGTCAGGAATTAGGCCTGGCTCAGGCTACTCAGGCATTGAGTTATGCTTGCAATTTGAGGTTCAGAAAACACTGGGAACTGTCAATTTTCATGTTGTGCAGTGGTGCAATGGTATGGAATAGTGTAAAATCTTACTTTGATCCGAAGTTGCTACATATTTTTGTGCTGTAGCAAGCCCTGAACAAACCTGAATTTAGATGCAGGTTTATAACCCCTGAACTGAGCAATACTGTCTTTGAGATATCAAGTTTTGCTGCAAAAAATCATGCTACTCTGTACATACTCTTTTGCTTGTAAACAATTCAGTCTTCTGTAGGTTCCCAGGCATAGGTTAGTATTGTTGGTATGAAAAAGTTTTCACTTATCTTGTTGGAAAGTAAAATGTGGGAAAGCAAGATGTGCGTTCCAGCCACCTGGATGATAAAGGAAGATCAATATTAACATGACCATCTGGACAGTCAAAGACATAATACTAACATAATAATATATAAAGGGCCATGGACAGATTATTTTGAAGTACGTTTCTCATAATTGTAAAGAGTTATAACCCAGACTCATGAGAATGGTATCTCGGGCCGGATAACTGCCCCCAAGTGTATGGGATGTATGAATGTCCTTGGCCTGGTCTGTGAATGAGTGGAAAAGCAAGTGAGACAAACATCACATGAGTTTAGTGTGTTTTTAATAACAATTAGTGGAAAAACACCTTTTGTAAACATCTTAGTCCAGGCTCGTACCTGTAAATCCTATAAATTGTCAATGGTGAATAAAGAAGGCGGCCTAGGTCAGCTCTCTGCTTGGCCAGTCTCTATGCTCCTTCCTGAGTAAGATCTCTGGCTCTGTGTGAATCTCTGTCTATGTCCTGGTATGCGTCGTTTCTGATTGCTGCATCAGCTGGCCATTCTTCCCTCATTACAAGGTCATTCATTTGCTTGCCTACCCATTTCTGAGCTATAGAAATAGCACCCTGACATATTAAGAAAAGTGGGAGCCTGTTTACTATTCTGGCTTAGAAACTGAGGTCACCCAGCAACTGCTTCAAGAACAGGTGAGGATTGTGTGGCCATGGAGGACTGGGACCTCAGAGACAAGAAGGTGGACAGCTAAGGGTGGCAAGCATCACAAGTCTTCCTTCATAATTCATCCTGCTTGCATATCAGGTCCCTATGTGTGGGTATATTTTGGGTTCATTAGTTATTCTGCCCATCTAGGTTTCCGTTCACAAATCCAGTGCATCTCAAAGTTCTGGTTTATTTATTTGGTTTAGTTTATTACTAGTGTTATTACACCGAATAACCTACAAACTCTCAGAATTATCTTTAACCATGCACTTTTAATGTGTAAGAATAACCCTGCACAATGACCTGAAAGGCATGCAATGTTTTACCTTGTTTTTAAAATAGAATGATCTTCTTTCTGTGTTTGAAGACACATTCAGATCTGGGTCCTATAGTGTTCACAAGATCACAGAATGATTGAAGTTGGAAGAGACTTCTAGAGGTTATCTGGTCCAACCCCCTTGCTCAAGCAGGGACACATAGAGCTGACTGCCCAGGACCATGTCTCCCTTTGAAGAATGGAGACTCCACCCCCTCTCTGGGCAACCTGTGCCAGTGCCCAGTCACCCTCACAGGAAAAAAGTGTTTCAGAGGGAACCTCCCGTGTTTCAGTTTGTGCCCATTCACTCTGGTCTTGTCACTGGGCACCACTGAGAAGAACCTGGCTCCATCCTCTTTGCACCTTCCCTTCAGGTATTTGTACACATTGATGAGATCCTCCTGAGTCTTCTTCAGGCTGAACAGCCCCAGGTCTCTCAACCTTTGCTCATAGGAGAGATGCTCCAGTCTCTTACTAATTTCCATGGTCTTTTGCTGGAGTCTCTCCAGTAGCTCCAAATTCACATTTTTAAGCGTAAATTTTAGCCTTGTGGCTTTTTTTTTTTTGTTTGTTTTAATCATCATAGCTATTTCAGGAAAAGTAATGTGAAAATAAGAATATCTAATTTACTTTCAATTTCTTTTTTTTCCTGCTAGATCTGCTTAAGAGGCTGTGGTCTTGATCTAAGCAATCTACAAAATGAACAAAGGGACAATTTATACTGGAGATTAATGAGTGTGAGGGACTTCGGTAATATGGCAGTAAGTACCATAGAAATGTTATAAATACCTAAAAATCCAGCACAGAGAGGTATGGGCAAGACTCCAAATGATCATCACTATTGTAAGATGGAAAATAAAACCCTTAATGGGCAAAACCTCTGCCTGTTATTGGTAAAACGCACTAAAAGTAGCCATTCGTAGGAGCACTTGTGGTTGACTAGCACTTGTTATGCTACAGTAGAGGCATAGTAGTCCTGAGGAAGAGGTTTTTCTTCCTTGTATCAGCAGTTTTAAGCAGAGTGCAGATGCTTTATGCTTCCAGGCTTGGTTACATTAGAAGATGTATTGAGCACAGCACAGAGTACTTTTTTTTTTTTTTTAAAAAGTGATGTGCTAGGAATTAATAGTGTGACTAGTAAAATTTTGCTTCTCTCACTTGTAGAAACTACAGGCACTTTTCACTTTTGCATGTGTTTCTGATTGAGATAGGTGTGAAGTCAGTTATTTTCACACAAGTCACACAGGCCAGAGTGTACAATAGCCATTAAGTACTGAGTGTGCGTATGATTAATTAATTAGTGCCATAAGGAAACATATGTTTTGGCTCCTTTGTGAAGCCAATTACCACATGCCTGTGTTATAAGGCAGAATGAGAAGCGGCCCCATGCTGAAATAGGAGTTCATTACAAAACAACATGACAAAGAAGGAAGTATATGCTGACCAAACCAACTGGTACAGAGACACAACAAAAGAAAAAAATATCAAGGAAACTTCTGCACTGAAAAGAAAGCTCTGGCTGCCTTCAAGGGACAACTTCAGATCATAGGTGTACTTGCACAACTTTTTTTTTTTTTTTTTTATTAATGCACAATGCTTAAACATATTGCAAGGCTGCATATGGCCCATGGCTGAAAAAAGTGTATAACATACTTCTAATGACCCCATCAAGGTTGAAACGGAGATAGGTTTTGATACTTTTAACTTGGTCTGGGTTCATATTTGCATATTTACAGCATCACTTCGATTGACTCTATGCTTCAATCCTAAGCTGTGGGTGCTCTGGAAGCCTTCCTAGCCTCAAAAGAGTTTGTTCCTCTTGAAAAGGAATCCAAACAAAACTGAGAAAATAGTTTTCTTCAGCATCATTATAAGGACCTATAAAGGGCTTTTGGCCAGTCTACTTCTAAAGCATCAGTAGGGACACAAGTCCAGGCTCGCTGTCTTACAAAAGGGCTAGGATTTGCACTCTTCTGCACTTCCCAAAGACAGCAGAGACCTCCCAATTCTTCCTCACTTTTAGAGGCTGCAGAGATGGTCCCTTCACCAGTTTCTATTCTACTGGGATTTCATTGTCTTCAGCAAATTGTCTCCTTGAAAGATGTGTCTTCAAATGATGTAACTAGGCTTTAAGGTACGGTTGAAGAAGTCAGGTAGACTTATGTGGCTTGGTTATATCTGCCATGTAAATTATTTTTCAAGCAGCATTAAAAATAGCATGCTCTCACTCACTGAGTACATGGACAGAGTTCAGCTGCACCTTGGCAACTAGCTGTTGGCAGAAACTTTGTACCATATTTATTTAATATTTGCACAAGCAGGGATTATGTTAGTGACAATAGTACAAATTTGTATGTTAAACACAGGAATGCCTTCTAGCAAAATCACAGAGTGACTAGTAATGCCTTCTAATTCTGTGATTTACTTCCAACTTAGCTTAGGTATTCTTTTACCCAACTCCTGACATGAAGATACGTCAAGCGCAAGTATGTTTAAAATAAATCTCTGCAGAATTCTTCACAATTCCATTCCCACTTTGTATGAATACACCTCACCAAAAACATTGCTACTCTATGTTTCTTCTATCATACCTAACTGAATAGGATTTAAAAATATTTAACATAGCTTTACGGTGAGAATATCCATGAATACAGATCCATAGTTTGCTGACACTTAACATAATCCAGGTACACATTTTTCCTGTGCACTCATTCATGGGAAATGCAACACGGATCAAAAACTCATATAGGCTCATGTTTCTCATGTTTTTTATATTTGACCATATGTGCTTCTCGCTGCCAAGAGAAAGTCCTTTGCCTTTGCTCCTATAATTTTATTGACACTCTTGGCAGGTGAATGTTTTATTAGCTTTTTATTATTTTACCTTCTTTTAGTCCTTGTCTCCCCTCTTTACGTCCATGGCAGTATTTTAAGAATATGCCCAATCTTTCCTGCCTTTTTTTTTTCTTTTGTTTTTCAACTGAGTATCCTTTTTAGTCATTTTGTTTTGTTTCTCATCCTGGGGCTTGTTGAGACTGCTACTTTAAACCCGAGTGCTCCTCATTTCTCCACTAGCTCACCTGCCTTAACTTCAGGGATCTGTGCATCCAGCTGCAGGCCTGCTGAAGCAGTGGATCTCCAGGGATCACCCTGATACATTACCAGTTGTCTTTACATTTGCTCATGTCAACTGTGCTGCTTACAGCTTGAAGGTGACTCTGCATCCTTTGTCCTCTTCAAAGAGGGGGCTAACCTAGTCATGGCTATGACAGCCAATGAAAAGAAGGAAAAAAGGACTGGCCAACAAGGTCCAGAAGTGACATGTGCTTAAGCTTCTAGGTTTTCAGAAGTCTACACCTGTTTATGGGAATATGACCGACCTGGAGAACGGAGGGTAAGCCCAGCCCTCTGTGAGGCCCAGGAGTCTCTCTGGATCTTCCCCAGCAGCAGCACGGTGTCTGTCTCATGCCCACACTCCCATTTTGAGGACAGCCAGGGAGGCCAGTGAGCAAGCTTGTGGGGCTGGCTTTGATGGTGCTCTGCCAGGGGTCAGCCCAGGTGTGCTGCTGGGCATGCTCAAGTCCAGCCCAGCTTCTCTTGGTAGGGTCAGTACTCACCTGAAGTCTGGTTCTGAAGGTCAAGCTCTGAAGCACCCCCTGAGCCTTGGTTTTTCATGTGCAAAGTGCTGCTAATCATTCTCTTCACTTTTCATTTTTATTTTCAGACTCCTTTGGCAGGACACTGTCTTGTACAGTTTAAGATGAGACTCAAGTCACTCTTGGTATATTAATAATACTACATGGAGGTGCTGGACATAAACAGAAAAGGCCTTGGCATTCTTTCAAAGAATAGTTCTGTTCTTGATCCAGAAACACATTTGGTACTCATAAAAAATATTGTAAAAAATTCAATGGTGCTTTCTTTAAAATCATCTTCAGTTGTCCAAGCTCTCTGGTCCACATATCTGCCTGTACTGTTTCTTGGTATATCTGCAACCAGAGTTATGTTACAAACAGATAAAAACAATTTATCACATCTTTAATAAACTAGACAAAAAAAAAAATCAAGACCATATTCAAAACCAATTTAACAAAAACTCATCAAATAAAATTATTTGCTGTAATTGTGGTCTCCTGGATTTTGATTTATTGCCAGACAATATTATTTAATGTGGTCAGAAATGGAGAATTGTTATTCCAGTGGCACAATATATCAGAGCAACATCAAAGCCATTTATAGCCTGAGTAGCTGAGTTGAATATAAGGTTTAAGAAAATATTCCATTTAAACACACTTAGTTGTTGGGGTTTTTTTATGTTAAGCATTATCAGAGATTACAATATTTCATTGGAGGCAGATGACTATCCAGAAACATAATTAATCATGATTATTTATGTCATACCTAATTATCAGGAAATAACCCTAGGGATACACTTCATTTATATTTCGGAACCTTCAGATTGTAATTACTTTTCTTTGTATTAAGTATTCTTCCCATACTCTTGAAGAAGTTTAGAACATATTTATAAGAAATAAGGTCAAAGGGATAGAAATAAGCAATGTACAATCAAATAATGAAAATACGTGCATTCGGAGAAGTGCTGAGTTATTATGAGGAAGTATATTAATTTAGTTCTCTTCATAATTAGGTAAAAGAAATAGCTTTCTACTGTAGTTTTTAATATGTGAGCACACTAACAGAACAGCAAGAGCCTTAAAACATAGGCCTTTTAAAATTCTGTTAATGTAATGCAAAGTGGATTAAAAGTTGGAAAAAAATTACGATCCTACCTAAGGGTCTGAATTCTCAAAGACTTTTCATTTGTAAATTTTGAAAGCAATTTTTCAGTGAGGACCTTTCATATTCTAAGGAGTTTCATAGCTTCTGGTATTGCTGTAAAAAATATTTGCATGTATTTCTGCTCATTATTTATAACCCGTTGTATGTAATTAAAGCACTTAGTAGGAAGTTGTAAAATTAGGTAGGCAATGTACATGAGCATGTATGTGTGTAATTTACATTCCTGGTTGTTAACAATATTGAATACCTTTAAAATGAAGAAAGGATAAGAGTGAATGTAAGACCTCAAAACATGCACACACTTGTGGAACTAAGCTATAATTTTATTGAAGGGCATACCACACAACAAAGTCATTCCTGTATAAATGAAAACCTGGACATTTCTTTTTATAAATAAGGGTTTTTTTCTCCTTGTTCTTGTTGATAAAAAAGACAACAACATATTTTCAGCACCGCTATAACCCGAGGCTGTTTTTGGGAACACAGTTCTTGCATAACAGATTTGCAGAACTATGCTGGAATGCATGTCATTATACGGTCTGGGAAAGTAGGTTTGGGGGGTGGGTTGGCTTTGTCATTGTTTTTTTTTTTTAGTTTGGGTTGTGCTTAGGAAAGTTATGTACGACCAGGCCCAAAAATTTCAAGTGTACTTGGTTATTTTATGACCTGACAGAGTATGGGCTTAGATGTACTCATTCAGTACCTCTCTGTACACTCATTGGTATGTGCTTAATGTTTAATGTAAAGTTGGAGTCTCCTGACCTCAATTCATGTGCTGTATGTATGGATAAACAGGGATTGTACTGGGACCAGAGCCTCAGTACAGCCTCTTGTTGAGCAGAGTTTTGCTGGCTTCGGTGAACTGCCCTGGGACTGAACACTTCCAGTCAGTTGTCATGTAGTAAGTGCTGAATCTCCTCTTGCTTTTGGCAGGAGTGCTTTAGGATCTGGGTAGTTTCACTCTTCAGGCCTAACCTTATAGACGTCTCACTGACTTTGGAACTGGTTTCACTGAAGCTCTTTTTGTGACTTGTCCATGGTTTAGTTAACTGAAAGTGAAGCGCCTTGACAGTCACATCATTGCTGTATTTAATGGCCAGGCCCTGGTTTTAATATCTGTGTATTTCATGACACAATTTTGAAAACTCTGCGGGGTTTGAACTTACAAAACCTCCATTAAAGTGAAATCAGAGGATTATTCTCTTCACTAAATTATTCAACCTGCTTAAATTTTAATAAAGAATAATAAAGAGGGTATTATTTTAAAATGCTAAAAAGGAATTCCTTGTGCTAAGGTTCAAAGTCAACAAACAATCTTCTCTTAACACTGGGCAGACAAATACGAAATTTTTTTGCAGTATCTAACATAGACAGCCCTCAAATAAAGTCCATTATGATTTAATGACAGTACCCTGTTTATCTAAACCAGTGATGAAAAACAGTGTTTACATTTCAACTGCCACCATATGTCTTCTATGAGTAATCATATATGAAATTGGATGTTACTTGAGGAAATATTTCCTCAACAAATATCTGATTTTTTTCTATCTCCTATCCCAAAAGGTATTTTTCTCTCTGTTTGCTTCCTTATCTTAGCTGGACTTTTATTTATTTCTTTATTTATTTTTTAACCTATTATTTGAAACATCATTAGACCAGAAGGCAAAGTGTTTGGGTAATTGAACATTCAATTAACTAAACCAACAAATAAGGAAAGGCAGAGTTATGAATTGACTACTTTCACTTGGTATTCTCTCCCTCTGTTTTTACTTACTTCCCTGAGATTTATGAGCATCAGTGTATGAGTGGTGCATTGCCTGTTACTGCTGATGGACAGGAGCAGCCTTCCCTTAATAAGGCCTTACAGTGGAAACAATGATCTGGTAACTTTTTAGAGAATATTAAATGTTTCATTTCAATTTTTTCTACCAGCCTACCAGTCTCCAAAGGCAACCCCTAGGTAAGAGGCAGTGAAGCTTATATATCTGATGTCATTTCAGCTTACACTGAGGTGAGATGAGCCCAATTTCCTGAAACGGCGAGTGGTCAAGGTGAGAAGCTTTTCAGCTCTGAAAAACTTCGGGGAGTTCAGCTGCCAGCAGCACGTGGGAAATTAGAAAAGAAAAATCAAAAAAAAGGAAGATAATTCTAGAAAAGGGAAAGTGGTCTTCATCTAAGCCAAACACGCTATTTTTTTTTTCCTGGAAGGAGCAGTCTTGTGTCTGTATCTAAACAACCTCCCCACCTCCCAGTGGCTGATTTGATCCATGGGTTCTACTTAAACTCCTGGGCCAGGCCAGACAAACACCTCAGCTTTCACCACATCTGATTTTCCCCAGGCTGAAAGTTATTCCTTTCCTTTCCTTAGCACCCTCCACTGCTGTGGAATTTGTGCTATAGCCACTAGAAAGCTGCAGCTCAGTTCTGACAGGGGAGGAATGGTGAGCAAGACATCTTCAAAGCTGGGAAAATAGCACACTGGAGGTCTGAACTTTCTGTAACTGATCTGATGCACAGGGAAAAAATGAAGAGCCAGAGCTACCTTTTCCAAGAACACAGTGGAAGAAGGGGAATTATTTTATGCATGGTGCATGTGAAAAGATCCAGAATATAAGTTTTTGACAAGGTAGACATAGGATGCTTTGAATAAATCTGTTCTTCAAAAAGTCATCCTCAATATTGTCCTAGTGGTTCTGGTAGGAGCCTATGGCACATCCTTAAGTGTGCACAAATGTACACTGCTTTCTACTGAAAGGTTTTGAAAGAAAACAGGCACTTTTTTCCCCAAGAAGCTTTGTTTGCCTGTGTATAGCATTGTGAGGGCTGTGGCAACTTCTTAATTGTTAGAAGAAATTATCCCTTGACTATTTCTTCTTCCCAGTGCTTTTATTCTACTTCCTTTCATTATTTTACATCTTTTCTATCTCCCAAGGTTTTTTCTGCAGGAAGAGAGATTTGGCTCATGGCTTCCATCCTGTGTTATTGGTCTCTGTTGTTGTAAACCCTGGAGTGTGACTTCAGTGAGAAATCCACTCCAAGCAAAGCTGGGAAAATAATCTCATTTCATTCTAAAACCTGCGATCTCAGTAGGGGAAAAGCACAAAATGCTGGCAAATAATCTGCTGTTTGTTTACATATTGTTTCCTGCGTTTTTATTTCAAGTTTTCCCAGAGTAGAAGTCCGTGTATAACCAGACAGTTCTCTCCTACAGTTGTCCCAAGCCACAGCAAAACAGAGGAACTATTTTAAAATTATCATCTATTTGGATTGTTTGAAAACCTATTAAAACACTACATATACAACTTGGAGACAATTTTAAACTTATTTGTGATTGCTGAGGCTCAGAAACAATCCAGGGGAAAAAAACTTTCATATGGTACCAATCTACATGTTTTCTACAGCCATATTAGCCACTACAGATAATCTCCTAGTATTTGAATATTAAGTACATGATAGACACATCTGTACAGGTATTATCCTGTACATTTACATTGTCCAAAGGAAGGAAACAGGCAAGTTTATATAAATGAGCACCTGTGTACCATTTTTCTGTTATTTTACATAATCTTAAATACTTTTAGGATAATCTTATGGAATAAATTAGATTATGATAATGGCCTGGGTTTATTTGCATTAGTGCATGGAAGTAATGACCTTCAGCTTCAGATTCATCCCAGCTACCTTTGGTCATTTAGGTCATACAGGAATTCTCTGTATTCAGTGTAGAGAGATAGTGAGGTCCAGAAGGTGATGAAGCTGCCCTGTGTCAGCAACCATTGCTATAGCGCCTATCATTATAGGGCCCAAGCACCTCCAGGATCCCCTACCTTCCATGTTCACGTGTCCCAAAACCATAGTGTCCACACCATTACACAGCTTTTCAGCAAAATAATGGACTTTGTGTGTTAAAAAAGAAACAAAAAACAGCCAAACAAAACTTAAATCGCTCTGTATGAATCCTGATTCAGTGTGCAGAAGTCCTCTGATCCTATAGGATTTCTGTGTAATTTTAAAGACTTTTCTGTAAGGACTTAATGTTGATGCACTTTCAAACTTGATCATTTTTCCACTTATTTACCGTGTGTTCTCCTAGTTATCTAGCCACTGCAGACACCTCAAAGATAAAGAGAGAAGAGCAGCAGTAAACTGTACCAATGGCACCTGAAGCTTTCTACAGGAAATTAACAGACAACAGAGCTGTGAATAATGAAGTCAAATTCAGCTTTCTCCCTTGTATCCTACTGCAAGTCCAACCTAGAAGGTAATTATGGATGATCTCTACATACATACTACAGATATGCATATGGAGACATAGATGACATCCATCAGTACTATGCCTTTTAATTCAAGGGAATCAGTGAAAAACTCTGGCTTGTGTTTTTCAGTTAGGTGGAGGAGGCTCATTTTATGCCATCAAAAATGGAAATATTTTTGAACGTCAATAATGAAAATGAGCGCATTAAAAAACTCTATACATTTATTTGTGACATTACTTAATCAACGCTTCTTTTTTTTTAATTTAGAAAATGTTAATTTCCATTAAATTTTCATTTAGAAATATTTTTCTGATTGACATAGAAATAACAACAATATTTTATAAAGTTTTCAGATTTGAATTTAAAAATTCTGGTTTAGGCAAATGAAACATTTTGTCAAGTGAAAATTTTTATTTTTGAATTTGTTGATTCACTACAAATTGTGATCAATATGGCAAGAACAAGCAGCTAGAAGAGTTATGTGCCAACTCTTATTACCAAAAGCTGTTTAAAGATAGGAGAGTTTCTTTATTTCTATGGTGCCTAGACTAGATTTTCAGTTTATCTCCTTTTTCTTACCTTTTTATACATTCATTAATAGTCAGATAGTTTGCTAAAGAATTCCAAATTGGTGTTTTTGTCCTTCTTAAATGCAAAACAGAACCAATCAATAGTTCTGTCTGCTAAATAGACCTAGACTCTGGGTAATTTTAACAGTAAAGAAAATGAACAATACAGGATTAACAAGTATTTTCATTGCAATGCTTGTTTAATGCAGCTAAAATACAATAGTGTTTTGTAGGATTAAACAGGAATCTTTATCTAAGAAAACACCCATCAAAGGGTTGGCCTCTGTTTTTTGCCTCTTTTTTTTAACTTTCTGTCTTTTTCTATTTCAAACTCTTCCCCCCCCCGGCTCCCACTTCTTCACATAGCTATTGCATTCATCCATTTTCTGTATTTATTCAGTGTTCGATACAGTGGGTACTCAGGTAGCCAGTGCAATAATTTTGAAAACACTCACCAGAATCTATTGAAGTCAAGAGAACATCCTTCACTGACCTCTGCAAACACATTGTTTAGAAGGAAGTTTCAGATGTCAATTGAGCATTGCTATAAAGTCTTTCAAGTGCAAACTTGGTAGCTGCATATCCCCTTCTCTTTATGTCACTTCATTACATCTCATTGCAAAAGGTCAAAGCAATAGAGAGTGATGCATTTCCTTTTATTAGGGAGCAATGGGAAGGAGCTGTTGCTCAGGGTTGGTTTATCTTCACTGTTACTTTCAATTTCACTGAAACACAGAATGGAAATTAAAGCATTGAAAGGAAGTATAATAATTGTGAGTTTCTGTCCTTATCTACTAAATAATGGGATATTTTCTAGAGGCTGTGTTCCCTATGGCTGGTGACAAACTCTGTTTGAATGTGGCTGAATGTCAGAAATATCACTTTTTTCAATCTGGATCTTTATATCTGAGTAATTATGGAATCTCCAGAGCAGTGAACTCTTCAAATCAAATATATGTACTGGAGCAAAATATTAATTCAGCAAACATGACACAAAATAGCACATCACTCAGTTCATAACTGGTTCCTTTATAACTCTGCAGTATTCTTTTTCTGAGCAATAAATGTCACTCATGATCACAAAGTATTTTTCACTTCCTGAAATGTAGAAACTTTACATCCCTACACCCAAAAGCCTATATTTTTATAATTCTACTCCAAACTGCAGTAAAATGCTGAAAATTCAAAATCCCTGATGAAAAGGGGTGCTTGCACAGAGTTTGATATTAAGTTAGGCATGGATCTGTTCTTTTTGCTAAAACTGAAGCACTGTGAATGAATTTGGAACTTTTAATTTTAGCTTATTTTACACTCTTTAACATATGGTAATATGTTATATATTTTGAAATACAAACTTATGTTGAAACAAAGCATCAAGACATTTAGTTCTGGGAAAACTGAAACCTTCTGCTTTTGCTGTGCTTTTTTTTTTTTTTTTTCCCCTCAAATCAAAACTCTTCTTCAGAACCTGTCAAGTTCAATGGATCATTGCATTCCCTCTGGATATTTCTAGTAGCTCTAGGGTTTTTTTTGGCTGCAGGATTGTTGCACAGCAGTTGCATCTATCCTGAATTGAGGTTTAGATGCTGCTACAGTGTAAACAGAGAATAATAACCAATAATAATTGTGAATGAAAACAAAAAATGAGGGAGGTATGATTTAGCTTTAGTGTGGACAGCAACGTGGCTCCAAACTTTCAAATCCCCTGGTGTCAGGTTCCGTTTAGCACTTAGACTGCTTTCATACATATATATATGTTTTTCCTGAGCTAACAAGTATTTTCAAGGATGAATTTTAGGTGTGAATGAACATGAAGACAGTATGTGTGAGAGGTCTGACTTCAGGGGTTGCTGATCTCTTCAAAAACATTTTAAAAGCAGTTTGGATAAATACAGATTAAAAAGCTACAAAGTAATGTGACACTGGGAGGAGGGAAGGTTTTAGGGGCCTCATTTAAAAAGAAACAGTTAGCTAAAATTCACCACTGAACTGGTGGGGAAAAAATGCTTGGGAGAAAGAACAAACAAAACCTGGCTGGTTTGCTAATGTTCTGATTTATGTACTGCATCAGGGCTCTTTTCTTGCTTCCCCTCATCTTTCCAGATCTATTGTTGTGGATGGAGATTTCTATAGAGGAAGTGAGTGGCTGAAATTAACCTTGTACTCATGAATTAAGCAAATGTTTCACTGGAAAAGGAAAAAAAAAAGGTGAAAAAGAGGGACATAGTGTGCAAGACAGACAAGTGAAAAAATACGCTAGGTCATTTGGTAGGCTGTGGTGTCTAATAGCCAGAAACAACAACCATCACTTAGCTGCTGGTATGTGAAATGGAAGAAACTAATCCTCTACAGATCAAAGCACCAAGGGGAGAAAGCAGCAAGGAAAATAAATGTTCATATTACCTAAACAGTTAAAATGCCTGCATTACCTGAACATCTACCTCAAGCTTGAAACTATCAGTATTATGAAAGAGGGAATAGTATTAGCTTGTCATTTTAAATAGTCGTAGGTCTTTCTGATTGTCAGTAACTTTCTGCAGCCAGCTGACGGGGAGCAGCCACCACTCGATGAGAATGTCCAGTGTGACACCACAACACGGGCCATTGTCCATGGCAGCATTGGCTCATGTGGCTCTCCAACACTCTGTCATTGTGCCAACTCCATGAGTATTTCTGGGCTGCAAATTGATTTAAAAACACTCATAAGGACCTGCTTGTGTCAAATCAATAAAAATTCATTGCAGAGGTAATAAAGGTATGTTAGAAACCATCAGAGATTTTCTTAATCACTCCCTTAAATTTCTAGTTCTTTTTATTCAGACACATTTTTAGCGGCCAAGCACATGCCAGTATCTGGGTGAAATGAGTGAGCAGAGGTGTGTCATGAAAAGACACAAAATTGTTTCACACTGACTATTCAACAGGCTGCTTCTAGATCAAAAAACAGCTGGCTGAAAACAGACTACATTGTGTTATGCTACATATGACTGCATATTTAAATGGCCCAGAAAGGCATGCTAAAAAACCACATATACAGGTGCCTCTGAAAGTACAGTGATGCCAGAGGTTGCTGACCTTGCCTCAGCACACGGTTCCCGCCTATGTAGCATTTGCTAAATTGACATAGTAGTGCTACTATTTTGTGTTTTTCCTCAACCTGGTGATACTGCTGTCTTCAAATCTACCAAAGTCAGTATGAAAAAAAAAGCATAAAATCATAGAATAGTTTGGGTTTGAAGGGACCTTCAGAGGTCATCTAGTCCTACCCTCCTACCATGAGCATGGACTAGATCAGGTTGCTTGGAGCCCTGTCCAGCCTGGCCTTGAGTGTCTGCAGGGATGAGACATCTACCACCTCTCTGGGCAACCTGGGGCAGTATTTTATGACCCTCACTGTAAAAAAATGTTTCCTCATGTCTAGCTTGAATCTCCCTTCCTTTAGTTTAAAACCATCACCCCTTGTCCCATCATAAATTCAGGAGCTTATTTCACTTCTTCTTCTGAATTCAGCTTGGGTCACTTTTCCTTATTTTTGGTGGCTTCTAGCAGCCTGCTGTCCAACTTTACAAGGTCCCAATGCTCACAGGGCCAGGAAAGGCTATGCTTTTCTTTTTGCCCCAGCACTGAGTTCCCTTAACTAGACTGAGCTGTTACTGGATGCTAGTGGTAGTATAAAAAGCTGGAAGTGAGAAAAGAGGTCTAGAAATTGAACGTGAATTTGGGAAGGAACTAAAAAATTTGGAGGAACATGTGGGAAACTGCAGCAGGTCTGTGGAGTCCTTGACAGAAAGTATGGGAATAGAGATCAGCCTTGAAGACATCAAGATTTACCCCTGAGAAGGACCGGAGTAAAGGAGTATCTGGAGATATGGAGTTGTACCTGTGAGAGAGATGTACCAGTGAGAGAGAAGGGAGAAGAAGAATAACATGGATGATAGCAAAATTAGCCAATGAGATGTTAGTGCTGTAACTTGTAACCAATAGTGAAAAGACACATGAACTGGTAGAATTGTATAAAAATGGACTTGTAGCAATAAATGGCATCTACTACTTTCATCCTAGAAGAACTTGGTCCATGTTGTTTGTCCATCTCAACCATGACAGGAACATGAGCGCAGTAAAGGACAAGAAGCAGGGAAGAGTTTAGGTAAGAGAGGAGTATGTAAGAATGAGCAAAGAAGTCTATATGTGTTTGAGGAGTGGAGAGCTGCATGTCTTCCTGAGAAAAACAGGAGGCTATTTATATGTGTCTGAAGATCTGGATTGCATGGAGAGAGCTGGAGAAGGTTTGCATGGCCTAGGGTGGGAGACTGAGGAAGGACAGCTGGGTAAAGTAGCAGAGATAAACTGAGTTCCTGGCTCTCTTATAGGCTCTTGGCACATTGTTTAGTTGTTTTCTCAATACTTTCCCACTTCTGATGTCCCTATTTTGTGGCGCTGTTGGGACAAGAAATATTCATCCAAGATTATGAGGTCTTCAAAGGGCTTTGACAGTAAGACTCTTATAAACAGTAACATAGGTAAGAACTGTCTCTCTACGTATTTCTGTATCATCTGTTCAGTATGTCTCTCAGGAGGAGCAGGACACAGAGGCCCATGTCCTCATGTCTCAGCTAACAGACCTGGGCTTTGTAGCCCAGTCAGCAGAGGTTCAGATGGTCAGAAAATAAACCTCTAATTCTGAGAATCTTACCTGGGTGTGGAATTTCAATAGCAGAGGATAGGATAGTTCATCCCTATTTCTATTTGTAGACAGAGAGGAAAAGGATATGAGTCTGACTATGCACACATTATGTATGTGTTTGAGTAAATTTGATGGAAAGGAAGTTCGCAATTGTGAGTAGATTCTGGGACAAAGCAATAATGCATTTAGGAGAGGTTTAGAGAAGAAAAGACTGCAAAGAGGGGAGAGTGTGTCTGATAAGAGGCTGGAATCAACATTTTTGTGGCTATGGAAAAGGATTATGTGAAAATTTTGGTAAGGGAGGAGATGGGCTAGAAGAGAAGGTGGAGTGGAACATCCAGGGAGCAAGCACAGGGAGCCACAAGATGTGAAGAGGGAAAGCAAAAAAAGATAGATGAGATAGGAAAAGAAATAAGAAGAATGAAGGACAACCACTTCTGCACTGGATAGAAAAAAAATGACCTTAAAGACAAATTAATTTAAAAGGTATCTGGAAAGATAAAGGATGATAGAGAAAAAAAAAAAAACAAAAAACAGAACAGAGTGATGTAGCAAAGAGAAAGAGGGAGACAAAGTACATGTAAATGAAGTTTTTAATTAGTGCAAAGGATAGAGATATCTACAGAAAAAAAAACAACCAACAAACATATACATGAAATATCAGAGATACTAATTTATGTAGGCCCCTCCAGTCTCAGGTTTTTATGCCTCTTTTTCACTACTGACATTCTAAGTTCAATACAGCTCTCCCCTCTTGGTTGTTCTGGCCATTTCCCGCCCCCCAAGCCCCGTGACTATGTATATCATTGCTCCAGTAACACAGAATGATGTAATACAATTTTTTCCACATTTATATGTATATCTTTGCTCATTTTTTATTGTTGTTTTCTACTGACACTTATTCTCTTGTTAAAACAATCTTTCTATCTGTACTGACTGCTGTTTTCTGGATGACAACTCCTCTTTTGTCTGGGGAATATTTTTTTGGTAGAGCTGTTGGCACCCAGTCACTGTGCATTTGCTTTGCAGCTCTCAGCACCACTTACCATGCATCCTTCTCAAGGATTGACATATCTTTCTAAGGAAACAGTGGTGGTGAAAACTTATTCAGGCTACATTTGCCATGAGTTTGTTCATGGACAATATATTTTATGAATACTGTTGCGGCTTATTTTTCACACAGATGACTCCTATGAATTAGCTTTTGTGAGACAGACACAGAGTCATCAGTTCTCATTCCAGTCCTTGACACTAGCACAATCTGAGTGTTTGAACTTTCCATTCAAAAATTGAAACAGGTTTAGTTAATGGTGGTAAAAGATAATGAAAACCTGAAAGACGTGATAACTTATTTTTTTGCTGCTTTGAAAAGTTTGTCACGCTGTTTTGTATTGTAACTTCCTCTAATTCCCTGTTCTTCTAAGGGAAGTTAAAGTAACGAGGAAGGCAGAAAGGTGGATAATAGTCCTGCTTTCAGCATCTGGATGACAGCATGAATTTGAGTGTAGTCTTAAAAGGCGACCACAGGTTTGCTGTATGGTTGTATCTTACGCTTATTCAGGCTCTGAATGTGGTATGTACTAAGAAAAATTTCTGAAGTAAACTTTGCATGGAAGGAGTATAAGAAGGGACCATTTATCCTATCTCATTAAACCAAATGGCAAACTTGGGATCATAACTGTGTGAATTTTATATGTTGTAACTGAAGGGATGAGCCCAGAATGGGCATGCACACTTGAACAACCTTCAGTCTAGCTAGCACAGGAGCAAATGGCAATGGAGACATGGTAGTCCAGACCTCAGAATCAAATGGGTCCTGAAAGTTTTATCCAGATCACAGCAAAGCCCAGGTCACCCTGTCTTTACTGCATGGGTCCTGTAGGTGATCATACATGGGGGAGAAGCTGTTACCAGCTGTAAATAGGTGACAGGATATATAAGTGGTCTGGCCATTCCCAGTATGCATTTCCCTGTCACCCTCAGAGGCAGTGAAATGACACTAAACCCAAGTGCATGTCACACAGAACAAGCCCTGCTTCTGCATGGGCACTCTGCCTCTGAGAATATGATGGAAAGAAACAGCCGAGACCTGGATTTTCAAAGGCATGTGAGAAACTCAGCATGCAGCTTCCATCAAGTTTTAACAAAAAAAGGCACCTTAGACTTCAGTTTTGAGAAGTGCTGAGCTTATGCCGATTCCATGGACCTTGGCTGCAAGATCTGTCACCACCAGCAACCCTCATACATTGCTCTTTTATATGGTACTGCTTGAGTTTTCTTCCACACAGGCTCAATACCTAAAGTCAATAGCCCCTGCAAACCAAGAGGAAGGAACTCCTGGGCTGCAGTGAGCTGTGGACAAAACTTGCGGGAATGATCTCTTCTGAATGAAAGGACAGTGGAGGTAGAGAGTAGATGGAAAGAAAAGGGAGAGCTCCAACCAGCCAGCTCACATTCAGGTTTTGAAACGTTATCAGCCAAGAGAAAGCCTGTGAACAAAAACTTCCATCAAGCTCTCCTCCAAAAACATCATTTCAGACCTCCTTGTCAAACCACAGCAGAAGACCAGCATGTTTGGAAGGTTATAAACCTGTAGGAGATGGATGCTCTTTCTGTTTAGGGTTTAGCTACTACCTGCACTAAGTACTCTTGGATTTGCAGAGTAATATATACTTGCTTATCATCACCACAGGTAAGATGACACGTGAAAGCTACTTGAAGACTTTGAAGGTCTGTAAACGTAGTTATACATGTCACACAGATTACATCCTTATATGGCTGTGTAAAACCTATTAAGCTAAACTAAAGAATAGCTGTTTTCCTGTTTCCACTCTTCTAACTGTGTAATTATATTTCTGTATAAAGGGAACAGTAGGGAAAGGGAAAAATAAATGTGGGCTTTTTACATATGCACATACATATGTGTGTGTATGTGTAGGTGTATATATATAAAAAGAATTCTACTACAACAAAACCAGTCTGACCAAACTGTTTGTCTGCCTCTGGGAGATTTTGTATTAAGCATTGTGTCCTTACCAGCCTCAGAGTGATCTCAGATAAGCAAACTGCACTTTTGTGAATGCAACAGAAGAAAATCTATTGTTCTGATGTTTATCTATTTGCATATTTAGAAAGAAGTGTGATCTCATTCTCCTTTCATTGCCCTGTTTTATTCTTCAGTTTATCTCTGAATATATTTTCTTTGACCATCTCTCTGATGCAGATACGTAATTTTAATGAGTAGAAACCCACTGGTTATTAGATAAGCTGTTTAAGCAATGTAAGGTTTCATTTTCTTGTGTAGGCTCCTCTTATTCTTAATTGTAATGATCTCACTCCCTAAAGTGTCTGTGCTTCCATTATTAACTCCTATTAATCGCATGTATTAATAATACACCATACGAGTCCCAGTCTGTGCTGAAACACTGCAAAACAAACCTCAGATAGGGAAGAAACAGTCTTCATGTTTTGTTTTAAAAGGGAGAAGAAATATTCCACTTAAAAGTAAAGCCAAAGACAATATTGTTCCGGATTCTCCATTACGCTGATATTTTACTCTTGTCCTACCAAGAACTAAACATGTCCTGAATGCACACTGGAGAGCTCCTACGTTGAAAGGTTGAGTTACTTGTGGCGTGAATTGTGAGTTAAGGTCAGACTGCCTTTGTGCAGTGCAATGTCGAAGCTGGAACCCTGATTGTGGTATCTTTAGTTGGAAAAATTGTAAGTCTGCCCTGAATTTCTCAAAGACTGCTACAGAGCAGAATGAACTCATAGAGATGCAATACATAAACAGTAATTACACCATAGGTTTCTGAATCAAACTGTCACTGCCACTCTGTTGTAGACAGAAGCACTGGCGCAGTGAGAGACATCCCTGAGTCATCGCCCACCTCACTGTGGCTGATGTAAAAATATCTATTACTGCATACGTGAAGCACACTATGGTGCCATCTATGCAGTCCTCATTCAGGGTGTGGAAAAGAGAGGAGAGGAAAGAACGAAGAAGCATGGAAGCAGCCACAAACTCACTGCCACCCAGTCATGCCTTAAGCCACCATCCAGGCGTGTGTGGCTGGGCAGAGAAGCCAGGCAGAGCTTGTGCCACAGGCAGGGAAAGGACAGCAGGGCTTTGTCCTGCAGCCCCCAGCGCTGCCCAGGCCCGCAGGGCAGCCTGACTAGGGGTGGAGAGGAAAAAAGAGATTGAAGTCAAGTGTCCAGAGGACACAGTAGCAGGAGGAAAGCTATGCTTCAATTCTCCTGCAGTGTGTGGGCTAAGTCTTTTGCGTTACTAGGACATAAATAATTGTGTTTATCATTGTTTCTAAAATTAATGTTTTGCTTTTTTCCCTACAGTAATTTTCCAGTTCTAAATATGTACGCTTTTCTGTAGGGTCTAATTTTCTTGTGCTTCTTGAGAGGATTTGAGCTTGCATCTTAATTAATTTTAAGCAGCACCTTCTAGACATCTGACCCTTTCAGCATCGCTTCTGGTGATGCTGCGCAGAGGGAAGCAGGGACTGACCCCACACAAAATTGCTGTGGAGAAGCTGAGTCCTTGTTATGCTGAAAGCTGAGCTGATGCCTCTTTCCAGGCAAGGGTGTCCCTGCCATGTCTTAGGGAGCCTGCCTGGATGTATCCTGTGGAATGTGTTATCAGCACAGTGCCTCTGCTTCTGCTTCTGAGAGCGCATAGCGAGGGCAAGGATGAGCAAAATGCCAGAGTCTGTGCCTGGTGCAGAGATAATTCTCTTGACTCTCATACTAAATATTTCATTTCAACCAAGTTCAGGGCTCAGTCAGACTGGATTCAGAGCCCCTGAACACAGCCTGCATAAGTGAGACGACTGACTCATCGCAGCTCATCCCTCCAACGTAAGCCATCCCTTGCTACCCCAGCCCTTTGGGAATGTGTGCAAGGGAGTGCTTGCTGGCCTTAGTGGTGTCCCTGAACAAGGCATTTCTTTCTATTCTATCAGCTGTTGCTTCTCCAACTAGGTCTTTCCCCCCACTCCCATACAGCTTTTTTAACTTGCTTCTTCTTGTGGTTTTAATAAGAAATAAGGTTGAGGAAGGCAGAAACAGGAACGATTGCATAGAAGTGATATCAGGTGTTTGAACTATCCCTGTGTAGATAAGTACTTGTTAGTAGATATGGTCAAAAATGTATGGTGGAAGCAGCTTTATGTCAGATAGTATCAGCTTGTTATAACTGAGACATTTTGCAGGAAATATTGATTATAATGATATTTCATTTTGAACAAAATGGAAAGTAATGAAGCAACCTCCTTACTTTCTGTAACACAGTGTTTTGGAAAGACTGAAACTGATCAGACTGGAACCCTTGGCTCCATTTTGGAGAGGCTTTCACTGCAAATTTTGTTTTTAAATGAAAAATTATAAACGACAAGTGTCAAAATAGAAAGTAATATTTTAATTAAAAACATTTGTAGGGCAAATTCTGAAAATAAACATTCTGTTCTGATCTAATATGGAAAGATTCAAAATCCTGGGCTGTCTCTGGGACAGAATTTCTGGCTCCTGCATAGCTCTGATAATATCCAGAGCTCAAGTGTAGCATTGATCTTGGATTCCTTGACCAGTAAAACTGCTTTTGTGTATGAGTGTGTGTGTTTTCTGCAGATGGCTTACATCCCTCTTTATCATAGCAGTTCCCAATATCAGCCAAAAATATCTGCACAAAAGCCTCTGTTATGTCTCCGGGCTTGAATGCTAGCCAATGTTACATATATGGAGAATAGTAACTCAGTATCTTGGATGGCTCTCTCTTGCACTATACTGACATAGCCTGAGCTAGATAAAACGCAGTGTGTAAACTGAAATTGAATGAGCCATAAAGATTTAAATTATTCATTTGGGAAATATGTACTGAGTGTCACTGAAACCCTAGAGATTGGCGAAAAATAAATAAAAGCATTTTCTCTTTTGTTATTGGATTGCATCTTTGCTTACTGAACCCTGTGCTGGGCAGCCAGAAAGGTCCTGCAAGGGGCAGAGGACTTGAAATTTCCATTATGCTGTTGCCCTGTGGCAGTGTTTGGTATAGGTGAAGTGCCTTCTAAAAGCAGCCTCTGCACAGAGCACACGAAATTTGCAACAGCTTGAAAGCCGCACGGCTTTGCCTCTCATTACTGAAGAAATAAAGCTTCCTTTTAGACTTTACCACAACAACAGGGGTTCCAGATGTGGTTTTCTATTACAGACCGGCAACAACAAAGATATCTGTTTTCAAGAAGTAGGTGCCATTTTCCATTCCAATAACTCTATGTAATTCTATGGCTCTACACGTTCCTTATTTTTTGATTAATATATCTGATAAGAAGACTGCTTTTTCAGATCCCCTACAATGCAAGGGAAAAGGGTGCTGCTTTTTAGAATAAGATGTCAATTGAAGAACATAGGTTATTCTAAAGTGTATGTATTAGTATGTTTTAAAACTGCTATCTAGTAGTCACCATTTACTTTTCTTTGCCTGTAGTTTATGGAGTGGGAGAATATACAGCTTGAGAGAACAAAGCTGAAACCATCTACTCTTTATTCTACTGATTTTTACTGCCTTTCCTTACAATACAAACATATTTTCTGTGGCATATATCTCAATAGTCTCTGCTAAGCCATGCAAGACTGTTGCTGCCCAGTGCTGGGAGGTGGTCTGCTCACAGCAATCCTGCAGCGTGGTCAACACAAAGTTCCCCCAAAAGTCTGGGTACCATGGTGCCACAGGTTCTGGCTGTGTATTGGGGATCCCCAGGCCTCCAATGCTGTCCTTACAGCTCAGTTTCTCCTTGCTGCAGCCCAAGCAGTGGGATACAACAGCAAGAGGTTTGTCAGGGCTCAATCGTTGCATTGGTGAAATAATAATGACTAGAAATGAAAGCAAACCCTATGTGGTGTTTGGAGCATGGGTATGCTCCAGTTAGGAGATTCTCATCCCTCTTGTTCAGCTAAGCCCAAGGCGTTCCTGATCACGCAAAGGTCTGCAGAGTTTAAAACATTTTCACACCTCTGGGATATCTTTGGGACAAAACAGCCTTACATGGCCGAAAGCTTCAGACCAGCACAGAAAAAGGCACTTTAGGCCTGGCAGCGGGAGGATGTTTCTAATTAGAAGCACATCCACAAGCTGGAAAGTCACCCCTTTTCCTCCATCCAGATGCACTGGTGTTAGACTGGGGGTGCCACATGAGGGAGTGCACTGTGCCTGATGCCCAGCAGCTGGGAGACCCCAGGGGAGATCAAGCAGAGGTGGTGCCTTGTCCCTGGGGTCCAGCACTGGGAGGGAGATGCTGAAGCAGGAAGGGATGGGACAAGGCAGAGTTGTCAGACACAGCATTTCAAGCTCACTGTAGTGACAGGGAATTTTTCTCTGTCGTGGGATCATGAGAACAGCCCTGTTCCACCCACCTGTATCATTACTGAAACAATGGATTGCATATCTTGCCTGATATTGTCTGCGTGGCAAATACACCATAGGAAGGGAATGAAAGGTGGGTGTGAAAAGCTTGACTGCTGTAATTACCTCTTATTAGCTTAAACATTTCTCCCTCTTTTCTGCATGTTGATCCAGCCTAAAGACAAGGGAGGGAGGAAGAAAGATGTTATCTGAGGTTGGTTCACTTCTTTGTTTGTATTTTGTTTGTTGTTTTATTTTTATTTTTTAAACTGGAAATTAATATTTAGACTATCCACGATTATGTTTAGTTTTAATAAAACAAACTCATTCAACCTTTTTATCTTCCTTTTAATTTTAACCACTGCCTAGGAAGCTCCCTTCAAAGGCTAGACACTTAGATTTAAATGACATTTCCGTGTTCACAAAAGCAATGACTTCTTATGTGATCCGTGTCACTGGGAAAAGAGACATAATTCTTGGGAGGGATAAAATCTTGTAGGTTAGGTTATGAGTCTTGAGTTACCACATGAATCTTATTATTCTGGATAGGTTCCTTTATTTTTTTATATATTTTAAGTTTTCATCCTATTCCACTGAAGGCTTTGACATACGTTCAGCAGCAGATTGAACTGTGAAAGGCAAAGCAATTTTCATCTCTAGCTTCTGCCTTGCCCATTTCTGGGAAACTTCTGCCCCCACAGTATGGACTGTGGAGCTTCTCCTGAACCTGAGCACTCAACAGCCAGGTTTATTAATGTTAATCTAAATCCATTTTGATCTATGGCAACATACCGTCCTGCAAAATATGATGTTTAAAAGGTGACTCAAAAACCACCTAGCTAACTCAGCAACAGGGGCAGAAGCTTTCAGAGATGGTGGAGTGGACAGTGAAGGAGTAGAGGTCACTTTAGAAGCAGGATTTTAATCTGAGTGTAAATATGTGGCAAGATTCTTAAAGCCTCTCAAGGAATTAAATTTACAGGACATCAAAATATTTGTATACATGCTCACCCTTAATTGTAACATTTCTTTCCCCCTTGTGCATGCACAAGTTCTTGGTTTGATGACGAGGATGGTGTTGAAAGCTTAAGCCATCTTCATCTCTTTCCCGAATTTTCCAATAACATTCCAATATGAAATCCAAAACAGGGATAGCAGCATTGTCTGTCGTATTTAGCTGCTGTGAAATTGTGAGATATTAAAGTACAGGGAGGAAAACAAAGTCTTGAAAGCTGATAATCTCTGCACTTTGTTGGCTACAGAAAAGCCAGGTTAATCCCAAAATATTGATGCTGTTTCTGGTGCTGACATACCATCTGCTCTTCTTCATGCTAGATGTGACCGGACATGAACTTTAAAGCCCTTCTTGTAGGTGCCACTTATTTGTGTCTTCAGATACTTTATCTTCATGTAATCATGCTTTTCCTTTCCCTTGTAGAACCTCATTTGCTTTAGTGTTGTAATTAATACACAGCAACAGATGCTATGGTTTGGTTTGAATTTTTTGCATTTTTTCTGGAAGGGTTTTCATGGACCTTAGATGCAGCAGTATGCTCTCCTGATGCTTCGGCAGTCAGTTTGCATTGTTCCCAGGTGGTAGACAAAACAAGCAGAGCTTAGTTCTGGCAGCTATGAATAGGAAGGGGAGAAAAAATTCTTTCTGAAAATTGGCTAATGTGTTTAGAGAAGGTGGCCCAAGAACCAATGGGTAAATCCCCAGCAGTGAGTTGCCTTCTACAGAAATAAGTTGTATGAGGACAGTACAGTTAATATCAAGTTTAGCCAAACTGCAAGCAACCCGTGAATTCCTCTGTTTCTGTAGTAGGAGACATTTGGAATGCAGGTGCCTCACCAAATTGGAATGGAATAAAAAAAATGGATTAACAGAAAAAAAATTAAATTACTTCCTGAGAGCAGTGCTGCACCTTGCTTTAGAAAGCCGCTTAGTTTTGAGATTTTCAATAGCAATAAACAATTTATTTAAACTCCTTTTAGCAACCCACAACCCAATTTTCCTTTCTCATTACAAATGTTTATGACAAACACATCATCCAGGATTTTTCTGTATACAAAGACATGAACACAGCTTCCTTAACTAATGGGATTGCCAGTTTTATGCTAGATACACATTTAGCACAGACATTTGTAATACAATTATTGATGCAATGGATTAAATATAGGAACTACAAAACCATACAAGAAATGAATTCCCAGTCACTCATAAGGCTAGAAGGATTCATGTGCACTAGGAGAAACTAGTATAACAAATAGAAAATGTAAACTGTGACAGTATTTCTTGCTTTATCAACATTGTGGGAATAAGACTGTATGCCAAAAATAGACCTGTTTTGGAGCTGTATTAAACCACACTTTTTGAAATAAACATACATACAAATGTGTGCAGAAATGATGTTAAAAGTTTAGGTTTATGACTGCAGAGACACTTTAGCAAAAAAACTCAGGAAATGCCAGAATTAAAATCATGTAGGAGATAAATCTGCCCCCTCAATTGTGCCTATGTATTATGATGTAGTTGTTAATGACATAGTTGCACATAGATTTTTTTTCAAAGGACCCTACCTCATTCATCACACAGGATGGTTTCTGCTTACTTAATCAGCAGTTATTCAGTCTCTTGTTTACTTCTTATTATAAGATGAGAGGCCCGAAGCCTTATTTAATGCACACTATTCACATTTTCTCTAAAGACAGAATTTTCAGTTGCCTCCTGGGCTTTTCTATTGAGCTCATATCTATGGTATCTGAGCACTTCTCAATGAATGCATTTATTTATATGAGACCCTTGTGAGAATAACGGATATTATTAGCCCTACTTTACCAATTCACAGAGACAAAATTTTGGTTTTCCAGTCTGAGGCACCTATGACCAGATTTTTCCGGTGTGCTCAGCTTTATCTGTTTAAAGCCGAGTTCAGGTCCTATTGAGCTCTGTTGCAGCTGCAATACTCAGCATTTCAGCAAATCAGGGCCCAGGGCATGAAGTCAGATACCCGGAAAATAAAATATGAAGAATTACTTTCTGCTTAGAGAAAGTTTGTTTTTTGCTGTTTCTGACTTCTTGTCTGGTCCATTCCTTCTCCCTGAACACTTCTCCCATCTCTGACTGGTGCCCCACCTCCTCCACTCAGGCCCAGTGAGGGGAACCAGGGTCGGGCACAGCCATGAGGTGGCTGGACAATGTAAAAAGGTAGTATGCAAAGGGTGGACAGCAGGAATGGGTTCAAAAGAGGAATTTATAAACTTTGCCAGGGTAGCAAGACATGGTGTTAGGAAACTCAAAGCTCAGGTGGGGTTGATACTTTGAGGAATGTCAAGGAAAACAAGAAGAGCTTCCATGCTATGTTATCAGTAAAGGGCCAAACAAGAAAAATATGGCACTGTTGCTGAATGGGGCAGGTGGTTTAGTGAAAGCAGATCAGCCTGGATATAAAGAAAAACATTTCCCTGCGAGAACAGTCAGCCTGTGGAACTGGTTGCTGAGAGACTGAGCAGGATCCATTCTTGCAGGTTTTCAAGGAGGTTAACTGGATAAAGCTCTAATAAGCTTGGTCTGATTTCTTGAGTGTCCCTGCTTGCAGCAGGAGGTTGGACTACGGAACTGCCTAAATCTTTTTCCTACTGAATTATCCTCTGGTCCTGCAGTTTCACCTCCATTCTATTTTACAAACGTTTTTTCCCCAAAACAACTAATCTAAGATTAGGCTGTAGTCTTTTTGGCATTTGAACTACACTGCTTTCTCAGTGATTTAATTGCAAGAAACTCATCTCAGTCCTGGGCTGGCTCGTGTACAACAGGGCAGGCATCTGAGAAACAAAGTTCTGAAACCTGGGCATTTACTTAAATTTTTCCTGCACATATGAACTGAGAGATACTCTTTTTCTCTTTCAATGGGCTACAATGAAATTAATTTAGGGAATTTTATTCATGGGGAGAGGAAAGGGTAGATTCTGGACAGGATGACCACAGTTTCTCTGAAATACGAGGATGCTGGTGCTTTTCAAAGTGAGACTAGGAGAAAGTGCAAAAAAAAAAGAAAGGGGAAAAAATAGGAAATGTTGTATTTTCCCCTAATTTAATTCTCAGATAAAGAATAATTATATTTCCCCAAAATAAAGAACGCCACTAATCAACAGCAATAACAAAAAATTAACAATGAATACTTCCACCTAAATACTTGTAGTCTCACAAAGATGCCTGTTGTGGAGAAGAGACTTAGAATAATTCATGATCTCCAAATCACCTCGAACAATATCTAGAACTGCTTATGCATGCTACCTTCCTATGATAAAGATGCAGCAAGCAGGAAACGAACTGCCAGAAAAGAATGACAAATTTATATGGGCCTCAAATGTAGTTCTCTTGGGTGAACAGCCTGAAGCATCTCCCTCTTCTCTCTCAATACATTTCTGCATATTTTCTTTTTGTGTGCAATACTGTGGATGACATGAAAATAAGAAAAGACCTTAAGAGCTTTTCCATCTATACACAGATTTCTGAAATTTCCAAGTGCATTGTCCATGAAGATGTAGTTTCAAGGTTGCAAAACACGAAAGCATCACATACGTGTAAAGTTGCTACCTCTCAATATGTTGTTCATTTTCTTTCAACCAATAAAACAGTTTTCAGCTTCTGTGAGGACAGAGGACATATTCTTTCTCTGTGAGAGCAATTTACTTCAGTTATATATACATATACATACACACACATACAAATGCACATGAAAAAGAGGTTTGATGAAACTAGAAGAAGCCACATCTGACCATAGAAAAGAAATACACATGTATTTGCATCATTAACTGAGTCAATTTTAAATTCTGGAAGGCTAGATGCAGTCATATAAATATTATTTCCTTAGTTGCATGCTTATCGAGGCCAATGACAATGTTTATATTAGGCAGTACCTCAGTTCCAGAGTAGAAGTCTCTGCAGAATCAGTGTCAGCACTGGAAAGCTGAAATCCTGATGTAGTGACAGGAACTTGTACGCCCTCTTTTCATCTCCCTCACAGAAGGAAACATCCTTAACACGAAAAAATATTTTCATGAGCAAGTAGAGTGTACCTGTGTGAGTCCAGTGAGATTGTTGGGGTCTAGATGGGGTTACTAAACCTCAGCTGCTCTGCAAATAACCAAAGCAATCAAGTTGTGGGCAATACAATCTTCTCCGACAACCTCAGGTTTTAACATTTTCATCTCTGGTCACCATGAGCAGTACTGGTACCCTTTCTAGCCCCATTCTGCCTACAGGCAATAAACTGAGGAACAAATTTGCCCCTTAGCCTGGTTCCCAGTTTTATGCCAAGCCAAGCCCTGCAGCAGGACTGAAGTTCAATCAGGAGGTGAATGAATGCAGAAATGGCACAGCAGGTCTAATCCCTGTAACGTTAATTTCCTTCACCTTTATAGATTGGCAAAAGGATTTTTTTTTTTTTTTTTTTTTTTTTTAAGGGAATGAATTCAATGGCTGTAGGCGAAGGGCTTCATTGAAGTAACCTTCTATTTACTGTCAAAAAAGGAGAGCTTTAGGTTTATTGGAATAATTCTGTGAAAAAGCACAGAGAAAGCAGGTCATCCTCCTATCTCTCATTTCCTCCTACCCCTTCATATAGTTTGAGGGGAACTTTTTGACATCTGGTCTTCAATTTGGGGCTGTTCTTGGCATTAATTTTTAGTTTCACTGGGAGCATTTGAACTCTTGAATGGCACTTTTCTTATCATCACCACACCAAGAAGTTAGTCCTACAAAAGAGGTGAGAGATAGAGAGAGGTGCCCCGATGCTTCCCAGCTGAGGTAACTGCTGCTACTAACCCACTTTTTTTACAGAACAGTGAGTCACGCATTAGGGTTGAAACAAGATTTTTTTATTTGAGATAAAAGAAATAAATAAAAATAAAGAACAAACAAAGAGTAGTCACTGGCAGTCAGTTGGTACCTAATTAATCATATTCTTAGGTTAGCAGAGATTTGTATGTTTACTGAATATTTTTTTCCTAAGTGCAGTTGCTCTTGGAGACTTCTGTGCCGGTTCTAATTCTGTGATTATAACCCTCTCTATCTCTTAACCCTCTTTGCTTCCTGCTTGGTAATTTTCTTTCTTCAGAGAATTTTTTTTTAAAGTCTCTTTATAACAAGTAGGAAGCGTCATGTGCGTAATACAATTCCCTCGCCAACATGTGGCCTCCTAAAGCTGTGGCCCCATAGACAGCTTATCATTTTAAGTGGGACACACTAATGGTTTGGCAGACCTTGCTGGTGACATGGTACTTACACTTTTTCTGATTTTTAGTTGCTAAAGTGCAATAAAAGATGAAAGCATTTAATGAATAATTCTCTGGTATAACTTTGCTGTGCTGTCTGTTGCTCCCCTTGGCTGAAGGCTGTTACAGCATGGACAGGACTGATGTGGGATGTCACTATGAAGATGAAAGTGCTGGAAAGTCATCTGGCCCTGTGCACCGATAGAGCCCATGTTAGGGAAAGAACAGGAAAAGGTCCTGGTTAGGAAGCTGTCATTCCTTTAAATGAGAGATGATAGAAAGCTGAGGAAGGATTTTAGGCAGAGCCTTTGCAGTGAAGGGAAGAAAGATTCATGGTAGTTTTCAGTGGTAATCTTGTTCTCCTTTTTCTAACAGACTCCTTTGTTCAGTTCAGAAGAAAAGACGAATAAGTAGGGGCAGGATGGAAGTATAGAGAGCAATGAATGGTAGAGAAAAGGTAAATCAGTTATGCCTACTTACTGTAGTACAAACATGTAAGATAATGGGATATTGGGAATGTGTCTGTCAAAGTAAAGGAAACAGGGAGAAAGCGCAAATACAAGTGAGAGTTACTTATTTTCCGAGTTCAATGTCCACAACAGGCATTCATGAACAAGTCTAGACTGTTATTTTTAAGATCTGCAATACAGTTGTTGCATTTCACATTGGTCCCAGGGCAGAGGTGACTGGGATTTGTAAAGGGACAAAAGTGCACCAGCTCAAGGTGAACAAATCTGTTGCCTGGATTGATTCACAGCCCATACATGCTACAAAGGCAAAGAGGATATAAGTGACAACTTTGTAACCTGCTAATCCTAGGCCCCTCCATCAGCTCCTGCAAGTGCACAGGGATGCCCCTGGGCCTTGGCTTTCTGAGAAGTAGGTGCTTCCAGAGGGGATGCTGTGGTAGCTGGAAACTCACCCTATGAAGTCTTCAATCCCACAGGTTTGCAGTCCCTCAAAAGACCGATCTTGGGCAGAAAAGTAAAAGGTGCCTAATCATGCAACAGGGACAGAAGGAAACTGAGTGTCAAGATCACTTGCTTATGCTGGGGCTTGGGGTCTATCACCATGCAATCTAATGTGTCAATATAGCCCTCATGGGGTGCAGCCTGCATCTTCCCCAAAGTCCTTGTCCAGCTGGGCAACAACAACTGCCGAAGTGCAAAGGGCTGTTGGGGAGTTACTGCTTCTGCAGACCCTTGGTCTGAAGGGAAGTGAGTGCCCAGATGGTGCCCAGAGGGTGTGAAAGGAGTAGAAGTTTATAGAGATGACATTTCAGTTTATGGGAAGCATAAGGAAGGACATGATGTAATCACTTCTGAATGTTATCTTAAAGACTCCTAGACTGCCACTGAATATAGCAAAATGTACACTTTTAGAAGTACAGCTGTGGCATTTAAGTGTTATCAGTACTGAATATGGCTGGGGAGCAGAGCAACACAGGTATTTTTTTTTTTTTTTAAACTTTGAGCCAAGCTTTAGGATGTTCTTGAAATGGACACTCAGAGATGTGAAAGAGCACAGAAATGATGCTACTTGGGAGCTTTGATTGGAATAAATTGCAATCAGTAACATACCCTCTTGTAAGACAGTCTCCTCTTCTTTTGGTTCAGACTTCTTCTGTTACTTGTGAATCATCAGAGGGCAGTAGAATTACTTTTGTGTGAAGTTATTTACTTCCAGAGTTCTGGTAGGCTGTAGTGAATTATAGTTACTGTACAAGCTTTTATCTAAGGTTCCTACAACTGAGCAATTAACTTTCTGACTCTTACATTGAAGCAATTCATGTAAACAGATTGTGGTTATGAAGCAAAACATTTAACAAGTCATAAATTGTGATTCAGTTGTTGATTTTTCCTTTTTCATTTCTTTTATTTTCTGAATGGAACATAAATTTTCTGCCTGTAATGTTTTGTGGGTTGTTGTTGTTTGTTTGTTTGTTTTTGTTTTTTGGTTTTTTTTGTTTTTTTTTGTTTCTCTTTTTTTGTTTTGTTTTTGTTTTTGTTTTTTTTTTCCACCTAAAGTACTGAAATGTCCATGTCTTTGGCATGGAGAAGAATCCCCAGAAAGAGTCACAGCCCCTGGCAATTTACCACGTAGGGTGAAAGGATTCCTCTAAGGAACAGGCATTTGGGGAATTGTGTACAAACAAGACTCCATCAGTTATGATGGAATGGGGATTTATAAATTTATCTTGCATTTACCACAAGTAAGAAAATGTGGCTGTGCAGCTAATGTGAGGTAGGCCAGGCTATATAAATTAATAACCTTTCTTATCCTTCCTACTTCAAGGAGTAGCCAAACCTACAGGATAAGTAATTTATCTCCTTTGCATGATGATAGTTTTATTCCTTTGTCTTTTTTTTGCAGAGCTCAACAGTGTTGCCATATAAAGTACCAACAATATCACTGGAGCTTGCCCCATTTGAATAGATGGGACAGCTTCAGACCTTGTTTAGTGTAGGCTTCTTTGGCTCACAGCTGTATGACCTACCTAGATGGTAACTTTTAGAGAATAATGATATGTGTATCTGTTTCCTTTAAGTTTAGTCCTTGCACCTTCCTTGGAAGAAATTTCACTATGAATATTATATAACAGAACACGACAAGAAAGGACTCTCTGACTCCTTCAACTGCTTGATAATTAACTATATGACCTCTGCCTAGAAGTAAAGCCAAGCTAATTAATGCATATTTCAATAGATTATATTGCCTATAACATGACTATGAAGTATAATGTAAATTTGGGAAATATGAAAAATGAATGTGGATAAAATGTTCCATGTACACCATGACAGTGATTATAAAAGCACTTATTTGCAAATCTCTTTTCTCATTCATTTTATGGCACTTTGCGTCACTATGTAATTATGTATAATTGCTTGAAAAAACACTTAGAATTCTGGCCCCTTGGGGTGCAACTTAGTCAGAGAGAAACAAAAAAGGGTCAGTGTTTGACTAAGGACTGAAATTTTCTGCACTAGTACAGCATGTTGCCTGGAAGTGGAAATATTTCTGCAACACCTCCCGCAGGACGGCTCATCCTAGTGGTCTGCATCCTATGTAGTTTTAATCCAAACTTGAAACATTTTCTACCACCTACTGCTTTTGCATCATATTTATCCTGTTATCTGAAATAAAAAAAAAATCTTCTGATCAATTAAAACTCAGAAATGTCAACTGTCATGTTTCTGAAAGTGATTTTTAAAAATTATTCACAGTGTGAGTCAAATGAGTGAAGTTATCCCCATTTTCAAGGTGGAGATATGGAGGAAAAAGTGGAGTTAGGATCCTCTGGACACAGGGTTGTAGCAGGACTGAGGCTGGTCTGGTGTGCTTGAATTCTACTGTGGTGGGTTAGACAGAGAGTAGTGTTTATCATCTCTTGCAGGCCTATCCTCTCTTGAGGCTTATATCTTTTCTTCATGGTATGCTGGGCTTTTTTGCTTTAGGTACACTTACATGCACAGAATTGACTTTCTGTGATGGTTAGCTGGAGCCTTTCAACAATTAACTGAAAGGTTAGTGTAGGAAGAGAAGTTACAGTTCTTTTTCTTTATGAGCCCTTTCATAGGTATGGACTATCTCATTAGTTGACATTGTTATTTGACAGTTCTAGAAAGTGTCGAGGTCTGAATAACTACTGTTACTGCTCACCTTGTTCTCTGTGCCTTGATTCAAATGTCTTTAGGTATTTTGCAAACAACATCCCTGTGATAAATGGCAACAAATGTTCGGAATGACATTCTTTATTTGTGAGGTCGTCAGATAACACAGTGATTGATGCCTGGTCACACAGATGGGGTTTTGTTATTTTTCTCTGATCCTTATAAGTTGGATCTTATATTTTGAAAACTGATTTGACATCTGGTAGGACTGCTCAGACTGCAGGCTTGAGAGAGAGGTTGCACTATTCCAGTGTCACAAAGGCAGACAAAATGCGGAAGAGCAGTGAGGGCTAAACAGCACTTGCCATAAGGAATGGGAAGTCGAGACCAGATATGGTCTAAAAATGTCCTGTCTGGGCAGCTGAGTAGTTAAATGTGTTTGTTTCTGGGCTGCAGGACCCAGCATTCAGTGTTGGTCAGGGTTATCGTCAGCCTTTGGGTGTTTGCCTTCATCATGCTCAGGAGACACTGGGTCTGCAGCCTGCAGTGTGACAGTGCTGATGGAAACCCTGAGGCTGTGCACAAAAACCATCCTGGCCACTGCAGAAAGGGAAGGGGGAAAAAAACCTAATGCAGTCAGGCCTGATGTCTGGCCAAGTTGTGTATCTGCAGTCCCAAATCAAAGCACCCTGTGCAAATATGGAAATTGTTTCCAGGCCAAATCTTAATCTTGTTTTCTGGTGTTACTCATGAGTATGCCATTAAAGTCAGCATAGTGGTGAGAGTTAGCTGGATCCCAGGTCTAAATTCTTTGCCTTTCTTCTTTGCCTTTCTTCTTCATCTAGCTTTGGAAGGCAACTCTACAAGGGATGTTTCTGTTGTGAATTTGAGTTTGTCTTTGGAGTGACACACCAAAATGAGGAAACCACCTCTTAAGTTTTTCCTGATTAATGCTTGCTTTCTTTCCAGATTTGCAATAACCTCATATTCATCCCATTTTTTCATTTCTGTGTCCCCAGAGAAGAGCAGGCTTTAACTTTGTGGTTGCAAATCCAAATCTGAACCCTGTGGAAAGTTCTTTTCTCCACCAGGCAGTGGCTGCCCATTGTATATCATCATTCAGACCTGTAGAAAAAGCATAATGTTGCATGATTTGAAAATGCAAATTTTCTTTCACCCCCAAGATTTAATAGCCTGAACATAGCCTTTCTATGTCAGCAGTAATCAAAATGTTGAAGCTATCATCTCTTTGATTTTTGATAAAACATTCAGTGATCTCAACCTAGATATGAGGGGACAAAAAACTATGTTTCGAGTGCGAAAATTACAACTGGATATTAGAACTATGCTGTAAGAACTTTTTTTTTCTTTTTTTTTTTTAAACTTCAATTTTATATCAAGTGGAAAAATTATTTGTATTGAATAGAAATATTTCTATAATTTCAGTGAGACAAGACGTTTTTTTGTTTGTTTGTTTTTTATAGCAGCCTACAATGTTTAATTCATGCAGAGTGACATGTTTTGAAATGTCAAATCATTGAATTTCAGGCAGCTGAGGGATGTCTAATTTAGTTGGCCTGTCTATATAGGCCTTCTGAACAATCAGTGGAGGCAGAGGGGCTTTTTCAGGGGCACCTGAAATTTGGGTTACCTCCTGAAGGAGTTGTCTTTCTGGGTTAGCTATATTGAGGCTTATGAACACTCAGTGCTAGTCAGCACTGGAGCACCCCAAATTCACCTGACCAAAATCATCCTTCTAAGACTTTTATTCCACTTATTTGACCTTATTTTCAACCTTTTTTTTAAAACATTGTCATCAAAGAGAAAAGCAAGCTGTGGTAGTTCATAAATACTGATATATAATAATTAATTTTTCTGCATTTTCCTCTTCCTTCTATTCTCTGGCTAAAATTATTTACTGTAATTGATTAAATTTGTGAAGGGATTTTTACTGCCTTGGAACAGTGTTTTCTAGCAAAGCAACCATTCTGCTGGAAAAACACTCAAGGTTGAAGCCAGCTATAGATTAAAATAAGGTAGTTTCTGTTTTTCCCATAGTCTTTGGATGAACACAAATGCCAGTCTCCCAGGCTATTAACTTGGCATCTTTAACCAGTTTATGATTTAGAGAGTATATGAACAACATTTCAAATAAACAGGAGAGTATCTTCCCCTTTTTAGGATGCTGATTCAGCCTTCTTCTTTCTCGTTCTACTGATCTCTCTGTGGGAAGAGTTGAGTATACTAGAGACAAAATGGTAAATGTGCAAACTCCCTCAAGGAGCACTTAAAAAGCTGCTTCATCACAGAAGTGTGACATGGACATGAATAGAGCATTGTCCCCTTACTTCAGAATCCAAGCAGTCATTGAAATTACTGCATATTTTCACCTATGTGAGTTACAAATTAGTGACAAATATGTTTGAAAGCTACATTATTTCAATCAGTCAATTATTCTAAAGATTTATTAGTGTGATTTGTTGCTCTCAGTTAATGATAGGAACAATAATTAGCTAATAAGGGAGTCCAATCTTTCATATAATACTGATTTTCATTGTTCTAGAGACAATAATTTTAAAAAGGTCTCTTGAATCTATATATTAAGAAACACCCAAGATAACTTTTCAAATAACTTTATCAAGTTGCAGGAAGCGCTTTACTCTTTTTTAGCTTTTTTGGGCAAACTTATACTTCTGCCATCTTCTGAGCACTGAATTTTGTTGAAAATTAATGAATGTATCTTCAAATGTAGCCTTAGTAGTGAATTGCCTTGAGAAGGTCGAGTGTCACACAGGTAATTAGACTTGCTGCTTTTAATCAGTTCACCCCTGGACAAATCTAATCTGACACCAAGCACTGGCAAAGAAAGATGGGCATGTCAAAGAAATTATATCTCATTCCTGTAAAGACACAATTTGCTCCGAAATTACAGACGTAAGACCATAGCATTTCATACTTCTTCTCCCTAAAATTAACACCTGAGGGAGAATGCATGGTCCAGGCAATTTGTTTAAACGAAAGTCTGCCTGTTCATTCCTTATATTTGCACTTGCTTCTGAGGACCTTCAGCCTCTATTTGTTAAACCTTTATAGATCAGTTGTGTTCCCAAGTTCTAAAGATGAAAAGGCCCAGATCCTCATGGGTAAATAGACACCTGACTCACTGTGACACTCCAATATGTGTTTGCGAGTCCAGCCTGGTGCACCTGGCTCACCTCCACAGGGTCAGGCTAAGGACAATGATCCAGCATTGGTGCTGAAGCCACTAGAAATGCTTTGTATGACCAGAGTGGATAAAACAAGTCTGAAAAAAGCTAAGAATTTTCCAACAGCTAAGAGGGTGAGTGAAAGGCTAAGAGTAGAAGTCTCTACTTGTAGTTAAAAAGACCAGTTCCAACTTTTTCCCATCTTCACAGGCCATACTTGCCTGACCGTGGCTAGGGCACAGGCAGCTAAACTACCAAAATCTAACCCCACAAAACCATGCAGGGTGAGGGAAGAATGTCCCTTCAAGGATATGAGAAGTGGGGCAATGCAACCATTGTTTTCATTTGTTGTGAGCTGCTACTTCTGCTTGCCCATATTATCCATCTGAACCATAAGCACACGGTATTTCACCTCTTCAGCCACTCCAATTTAGGTACTAATCCCAGAGTCTAACACACTCCTCCTGCTACTTACCTTTAGCTTGCAATCAAAAGGGACCTTGAGGGGTTGTCTTCGCAGTCACCCACAGACTTCTTCCAATTCCCTTACCTGGTAAATGTCCTAAATGTTTTAATCACAAGCGAGAGACAAGCTTTTAGAAGACTCCCCATTCTCAGCTATCTTGATATTTTAAAAGCCATATGATTATCTAAGGCTTTTGGTTTTAATCTTTTTCATTTTCATTTCACCTCTATCTTTACTCAAGTTTTCTCTTGATTCCTGCTCCAGTTCTAGCTGCCCTGGGCAACAATTGCATTAACATATCACTAATACACTTCATTTATTTATTTAAAATATTAATTAAAAAAAAAAAAAAAGATTGATAAAGCCCAGTTAGATCTCAGTAGATTAAAATAATTTTTAAGTTAGCATACTTTAGTGGTCAAGGTAATAGAAGACAGGAAAATCTGCATCTGACAAAAATTCCATCAGAAAATCATGTAAGCTCTGTATCACAACTTCTTTATATGTGATGTAGGATTTATACTTGACAAGGTGTTGTGAGACATCTATATATGGTATGCACTATTTTGCAGCTCTCCATTTCCTTATCATAGCTCCTAAATATTAGTTACATGACTTGGACTCAACAGTTTTGGCAAGCTTCCTTGCATGCTTTCCAAACAAAACCATTTATTTCTTTGTTGTACTAAATAACTAAAAAATGTTAGAGGAACACAGAAATTCTGTTTTATTGAACTTATAGCACCTATTCCTGTTAATGCTATAATAATAAAAACCATAGTTTATACGTAGTTTTCAGACTGATTTTAAAGAGCTCTTCTCCAAATAGTGAGAGGAGAAAGAGCCCCCAAACATTCTGAGGTAAATTCTTCTATGCATAGATCACAACATGGCATCGCACTGGTTTCTTTGCAAAAATATTTAAAGGTCTGCAAGTTTAATCTGCATATAACATTGCAGAAAGGTGAAGATTTTAACACTGATTTATGTGAGCATTTCTGATTATTTTATCTGTACATATGTGACCCTCTCTAGACAAATCATACCACCTCTGATTTCTCATTGCTGTTGTTGTTTCTTTGCAGGACAGCTGCAGAGCCCTTTCTTGTATCCAGTATTGAAAAAGGTTCCCTGGTGCAACTTCACTTGATATCAGGACAGCTGTTTTGTCCTTTCCCTATCCCTGCTGCCTTCCCTGTCTCTTCCTTCTAGTTCAATCTAGACAACTTCCCTCAGGCCACTTCCTCCTTCTGTTGTGAAAATTTTTCCCCTTCTTACCTCTCTTTTTTTTTTTTTTTTAATTATTATGCTTTTTATTCTTGTGTTTCATGCAGCAGACACGGAAGGAGGTTAATGTGAGGTATTAGTCCAGGGAGGTATTACTGTCACTGAAGAGAGAAGGTAAAATAGGTGTCACTACTGAAGAAAGGGACTGAGATATATGTTGTGAGTGGATATGTCACAATCTCTGGTACTTGGTGGATAGAGTGGTGAAGATACTAAACTGTGGCATCTGCAACAATTATGGGAAAAGTTACATCAATAGGAGGGAAAAGGACTGAATCAATTATTCTGGAAGCTGATGCACCAGAGAGACGGACAAATTAGAGTAGTCACAGTCAAATGCACCATTATTACCATTCCTCTTATACAGTATTCAGGAATAAAAAGGTACTTGCTGGACCTACAATGATGGGACTCAACGGCTATTTTGTGGTTTCACAAAAGTCCTTTTTCAAGCCAAATGTACCATCTCCTCACGCTCCTTCCTGCTGGCACACTCCTGAGGCAGGAGCAAATCATCTTTAATAAATTCAAAGCTCAGTTAGTACACTTGCCGCATTTGCTGGCCACATGGCTAGGCTGTGTGTCTATGTGTGACTGAGCACTTCCATCTGCATCACTTGCCTTTTCCACAATGCTGCAGGATGGACATCAGATACCTGGGACACCCTGAGACTCTTCCTCCTCTTCCATCATTTGCTGAAAAGGCACATGGGTTTTCTAGGGAAATGTCTAGAGCATGCCTTCACATCTCTGCAGCACTTGGAAGTGTGGACATAGCCTGTTTCACCAGTGCAGAGCACTGACAGGGAGCTACTGATGTTCTGCAGGACAACAGGAGCCTGCAGGTGTTTTAACCAATGCAATAAGCTTTGAAACCTTGAAACCTCTCATCTGGGCATCATTGTTTGGAGAAGACATCCAGTTTCCCGAAGACTAGAAAGAGTAGTCAGTTGTCACCTATTTACACCTAGAAAGGTCTAAGATGCTGAATCTTATAGTTTCTGAGAGTTCCTTCCTTCCTTCCTTCCTTCCTTCCTTCCTTCCTTCCTTCCTTCCTTCCTTCCTTCCTTCCTCGTTTCATTATAACAGACAATGGAAAGCACTAATTTTGCTCCTTTCTCTCATCAGCTAGTGCAAAAAAAGTTATTTTAAATGCATTTCTCATGTTTTATCAGAAGATACTCTTCTCCTCTTTGGATGCATATAGAATTACATACAAAGCCTCAGGAAGTTAGAATGGACTAGAAAAATACTTACAACATAATATTCCTGTGTAAAAGATTTCCTATAAATCTGATCCTTCTTGGACATTAGAACAGAGTCTCTAATAAATTAAAAAAAAAAAAGGAAAGTGCATGATATAAGGCATTGAACAATTGAACAAGTAGAAACCCTGATATGCTAAAAGATGGAGGAGTGAGGAAAAAGCAAGTCAAAGGCCTCTCTCTTGAAATCTCCCCTAATTGGCAAATCCCTTCTATATCACCATGGTACTGCAGCACCATGAGGAGACAGATGCTCTCTAAAGCAGTCAGCATCCAAACAATTCAGTATTCTTCAGGCCAAAGCAAATAGCCTGAATTATGCTAGAAAACTACCCAAACCCCAGAACATTTAATGATAAACACATGTCATCTGCTTCCTCTTAGAAGCCCTGTGAAACAGGCAGGAAAAAGAGGGAATTCTTACAGTTTTTCAGGGAAGAACTGTATAAAATGCAGAAGATAATCAACTCACAGGCTTGGACTGAATGAACATTTCCTCTGAGACAGACAGAAGAACGTGCTGTAAGTTCTGTTGGTACCTGTTACCTGTGACCTACTGAATAGCAAAGGAGTAAGACTGTTACACATCATTGCGGTGTGCACTTGCACAGCAATGGACAGGCTGGGCCCTTTAGCTGGGAGGGTTTAGAACAGCCATTGCTATTTCTTTCCCGGTTTCCAGCATTTCCTCAGCGTTAATTCAGCTTTACATGGCAAGGTAAACACTTATTTTTTCAAACATGAGACATTTTCTGTGTTGAAGCTTGTCTAGAAGAATTTCAGTGAGCTTAGTGAGTGCAAGAGACCTTTTGAGCCTGTTCAGCAGCATTCATGTGTTTCTCCATGCTATTTAATTTACTGCTGTTATCTAAATGTCTTAGACATCCTGGAAATATTTATGTGTGTTGACAAATTTTAGTAGTTGTAATAATTAATGCCTGCTGGATAGAAGGTGTGTCTAAAAAGTGTTGTATGTTTTTGTGTAGTTAGTTGCATATAGATGCAACCGCAGGCATTCAATAATAATAGAAAGAGTCTGAATGCTGAATTCAGACCCAATGTACCTATTGACTAAAATGCCAATAGCAGCTAGATATTGTAAAAATCAGGGGCATATTGCAAGATTATATACAGAGCACACAAGTAAATGACTTGCTTAGATTATGCTATTATCCTTGATGAAAGTAGTTCACATAATTGTTCTGTCAAGTAAGTTTTTTACATTGCAAGTTAGAAAAATGTGGGGAAACCTGTTAACCCCACTTGTCTGACCTGTTCCTGTCAGAACTATCTTTAGTTGGAGCTTCGGAAGCAACAAATCGCATAAAGTCTACACCCCCTTTCTAACATTATTATCTCCCCTGCTGTTTTAATTTATGTCTTTAATTTTGGTTTGCTGGGTGCAATATGGCTAATTGCTTGAGAACTATACAACCTCACAAGTGAAATTTTGCTTTTATAATTTGTAGCACATCAAGTGTAATAATGTACATTTAATTTCTCAGAAAGATAATTATGCTAATAGAATTATTTGAATAAAAAGTCACACTTTATGCAGGATAATGTCCTCTACCTCTTAAATTATACTAATGTAGGTCTGTAAGGAATTTTTAATAAGATGCTTCAACCCAGGGCCGGGAAGGGCTAGACAGGAACAAAGGCCTGACAGGTCTTAAATGGAACAAAAATGTATCAGGAGGTTTTGTAGCAAAAGCTGTCAGAAGTGATGCAAGTATTGGATCTGGATAGATGCTAGAATATGCAGCAACCAGCCCTAGTCACATGGGAGGATGTGGTCTTACTATGTTTAGCTTACAGAGAAAAAATAAGGAAGAAAAAAAAGATACTGCAGGTGAGAAACTGCACTACATGCAACTTGTGCTATAGTATACATTTATTGCTTTTAAAATTGCGCTGTTAGGGATTTCCAATGTTTATTGTTGCGTTTGTCATGACTCCCTAGCCTTGGAATGAGGAAACTGTTGCAAATCCTTTGTGAACTGCTTAAACAGGGAAATGTGATAACTGAAAATTCCTAAAGGTGGTGACTTTCATACTAGATTAATATAAAATAGTGTGATTAATACATAGACTGTCAGTTCATATTTTCTCCCTTAATTATTTCAGGACTTTTTTTTTATATGCCATAAGTGTATTTGTAGGTGATAAAAGAGCAAGATTAGCAGCCTAAGAGCTTGAAAAACTATTTATCCATGGAAAAGGTGTAGTTATGAGCAGCAGACTTTGCAAGACTCCTCTGTGTTTCTCCCATTTACCAATGTACTTGTCTTCCTTCTCCCTCCACATTAAGTTGATCATCCACAGGGCTGGTGATTTCAAGGTCACAAATAAGGAGACAGCTTTTTGCAGTATCGCCTTTTTGCTACAAAAGAGGGAGGACTGAGGTCAAGTGTATTCATTTCACAAACCGTGGGCAACATTAATATCTGAATACTTTGTAGATTTCCTCTTTTAGGTACGGGAAATAGCTTTAATATCTTGTATACCACAATGTGGTAGCTATTGTCTTTTAATGTCGATCCCTACAGGCCATCAATCACTAACTAGTGTTACTACTTACTGAAACAAAGATGGTTTCAAACTGAGATTTATAGGTAAAAGATTCTCTGTCTTATGACTAATTCCTTGAGTTGTATGGTTCCACTTCATTTTTTAAATACATTGGGCCATCCATCACTGCTAATTTTTAGGTAGAACTCTTCACTGATTTGACTTGGGGAGTACTTAAAAGCATTATTGGATGATATGGCCTTATACTTTTATGGAGTTGAGTTACCTAATGATGTCAGACTTTATATTTTTTGTTTGTTTGCCTTTTGTTGTTTGTTTGTTTGTTTTGTTTTTTTGTTTTTTGTTTTGTTTTGTTTTATTTTCCTTTGATACCTTTAAGTACAAGCTACCTTTTCATTGTGGAAGAAAGAACAAATTTGTATGAAATAAAAATGGCTATGGATCTTCACTGAAAATATATTGAGGCTATTTTTACTTTCAATGCTGAGTTTTGCAGAATAAAGGGATTACAATAAACAGAATACAGAGAGTTGATAACATTATTATTATAATTATTTATACAGAACCATAACGTGCATTCTGCTTAACAGACGAATAAAAGACCTCTTAGGAGATCAAGTTCAACTTCAGCATAAAGTACAGCTTTCCCCTGCAGATTTTCTTTTTTCACAGTTGCAAAAACCAGTTGTTTCAGACTAGAATGTATTAAACTGAGGAACTGAAATCCATATCTAGGCTAAAAAAGAAAGTCATTTGATCTTACTGCTGAAATGTATAGGTCAAAACTCGCTCTCTGATAAAAATCCTCCTGACTACAGTGGAGGCCAGAGATGACCCAACATTCCCATCAAGGCTCCTGAGTCCAGGATTGCCCAGGACTTTTGAAAATAAAGCATTTTTTTCTGTGTTTTTAAAGGTGATGTGTCACCGTAGGTCATACATAATACATCACAAAAATTGTTGCAACGTATCAAACTCTGCATAAAGCTCAGCACTCACTCTCAACTGAGACCTAAATCTTTTAAAAAATGTTATTCTTTAATTTTTTTAAAGAGCATAAACACTGAAGTGGCCCAGGCTTAGAGAAGCTCTGTGAGGAAGGAAAATCTTGGAGATTGAATTGATTAAGAACCCCCAGTTGGAGCACAGATCTGAGTGATGAACAACAATTGTGTAAGCCTGCCTCCCAAGGTGTCAAGGAGATGTACGTGCACTGCTCTTGCCCATAGACATGAGCTGAGAGCCACAGGAGTGCGGGGAAGAACCCACTTCAGAGAAGCAAATACTCCAAATGAATGGTTTCAAAGGAAACTCACTGAAAATGTCAACCAAGTAACACACACACAAAAATTTAAAATTATGTATTAAAAATACTAATTAAAATAAATGCCTATCTTGAATACTTTTTACATATTTCAGAGGGAGGAAAGAATGTTTGTCAGAAACATTTGTAAATTGCAAGGCAATAAGAAACACTGGCAGGTGTTGAGTCTGTTAGGGATAAATCACAGCCAAACTTCAGATGTTAAGTCAGGAAGGAACATGGATTTCAGTGTATTTGCAGCTAAGATCTTTGGCAGGATGCAAAGTTTTTTTTGTGCCAGAGGGACATGTCCTCAAATCAAAGTCTTTCTTTTATAGCTGAATTGTTAATGTGAAGCCACATTAATAGAAACATGGCAAGCAGATTTATCTTAATTTAATCTCTGGGCAAACCGGGTAGTACTTCTCCATCAACTTTACCAATACCTGTGGGAATTCACCTGACCAGAAGAAACAGCTTCCATGCCCTTTTCATAGTCAATGAAGAAAAACAGTCAGCTTTATAATACAGTTTGTCTCATCTTGAAGTCAACATATGATCAACTGATTTTTGTGCTATTTCTTTCTGTTGAGCACAGAAGGTTTAGCTTCCATGCAGACATTGTTAGTGAGGATGGCTAATGCACACTGAGAGGAAGATCCCTGACGTTGTGCCTGCAGAAAGATGTCTCCCTGGTGCCACTGCTGGGGCACTGAACACTTACAGCAGCAACAAGCAAAAAGAAATAATGTCCCAACAAGAATATCAGCCTAATTATTCATCTTTTCATCTTTACACAGGGGTAAATCTAAGTCAAAACCTTTCCCCTCAATCATAAGTCCCCAGAGCCACACTTCATACGTTGCCCGTATTTATGCACGCAGATGTCACAGGAACGCTGAGGCACACTGCCTGGATTTTTGTAGCTCCCCTAAACATGAAAGAATGTTATTCTTTCTAATCTTCACTATCAATCAGCTAAGGATTCCCAAAGTCCCAGCTAAGAAACAATGGAGGATAGACTTCAATATGTTCTAAATCTGTATTGGAGAACAGGAGGACTGTATTTTTCTGTGCAAGAGTTTGTTTTGAACATGTGCACTACCCATGTCCTGAACTCTCCATAAACTGTAGGAGTAAACAGAGAGTGCTCCATTATGGCATCGCAGAAATCTTCTGGAAATCTGTGCTTGCCATTAAGTCATGAACAAAAATTGATTTGTGAAGTCTGCATTGAATGCTTCATTTTCAGCAGGAACATGGCCTATTTTTTAAGAAGTGAAAGCAAAAAAGAGCAAAAGTCATATAATTATCACTTCCAAGTAAGACCTGAGAAGTAAATATGAATGGTAACAAAGATGTTCTAGCACTGCATTATGTTCTGAAATTGTAAAAATTAGTAGACTGTAACTGTGCATCATTCCAGATCTGTATGAATAATAAAGCCTTTGGTTCTAAACTGCTTATCCATAACAGTTTCAATCTCTTTAGAGTTTGGGAATTTGTCATTTCCTATTAGTTTGAGCAAAGGGTTAGGAAGTGGCCCTACTGGAAAAAAATGTTGACTCCTGTGAATTCATTAGGACTTTTGTAGTCAGCCATGGCTGAAGTGGGATTTTCCTGATTATCTAAACCAACTAGATGCAAATAGCAGCGTCCTGATAGAAAGCTTTGTAAAACTAAGGAGAAAATTTCTCTTCCAGGGTTTAGAAAGCACCGAAGCCAATTATGTTGAATTGGAGCCCACCTTCTGACACACTTGTGGTAACTTATTTCAAATGTCACCTAAAAACACCGTAGGATGGCATCTGAAAAAAGTGGTAAACTGGTATATGTGGCTGACATCTTTTAATACAATTCAGTTTCTGAGCAAATGCTTTTGGACATAGTTCTTTTTCTGACCTGAAAAATAAGCTCAGGAAGAGGATAAAGCAATTCCAATAAGAGAAATAAAAATTGAACCTGATACTTTGTTTTAAAAATCTCAATCAACAAATAACCTTTAAATAAACAGCCCCAAAAGCTGTTTGAAAGTCTAATAAAAAATTCTGTTAAAGGGTTAAAGGAAATTTCCCTCTTTTGTGTGGAAAGGGGTTCAGCTAGTGTCTCAAGTTCTGTTCCAGGTTATTTTAAAACTATTTTAGATCTGGTTTACCTTGGTAATCCTATCCAAGACTATCCAGGAAGAGGGCTGTGTGTTCTGAGGATTCAGAGGTAAAAAGAAGTCTCCAAAGTGGTCTTAGTGCTCACTTCAACTGCCTCTGGCCCTCATCCAGCAAAACACTTAAATCTGTTCTTCACTTTGAAACTAGACTGGCAATGTCAACAGGGCTTCTCATGTATTTGCAGTTAAACACCAGCATAAATCATTATTTAAATCTAACTCATCTGCTTCAAGGCTTAAAGTATCCACGATAGTCATGGGAAAGGGGGGTCTTGTTCTGTTTTTCTGGTGATTATGTTAACAAGTTACTTTTTTTCAACAAAGACCCTGACACTTGTCTTGCCACAAGAGTTTGTTTTGAACATGTGCACTACCCATGTCCTGAACTCTCCATAAACTGTAGGAGTAAGCAGAGAGTGCTCCATTATGGCATCGCAGAAATCTTCTGGAAATCTGTGCTTGCCATTAAGTCATGAACAAAAATTGATTTGTGAAGTCTGTATTGAATGCTTCATTTTCAGCAGGAACATGGCCTATTTTTTAAGAAGTGAAAGCAAAAAAGAGCAAAAGTCGTATAATTATCACTTCCAAGTAAGACCTGAGAAGTAAATATGAATGGTAACAAAGATGTTCTAGCACTGCTCTGGTTCAGGCTCAAAAGCTTCCCCAGTCCAAACTCTTTCCCCCCAATCTTGCATCCAAACAGCTCTACTCAACTCAGTCAAACACCTTCTTGATAGCTACACAGACTTACTGCAAAAGCCTGTTTATTGCTGGGGAAAGCTGACCCTCAATAAAGCCAGCATGGCTTTTACTAATTAAAGAACATCTCACCTTTAGCTTTGCCCTTTGATTTCTCCGAGAAATCCTTCTGTCCTTGACAGAGAACTGTCTACAACATGAAACAAAGCACAATCTTCTTGTGACCCTTGTTTGAGTAGAAATCTAATAGCTGTCTTGCAAGCTGGGGAACCATCTCTCCTTTTTTTCCTTAGAACTTTGTTAAAGCTAATTGGAAAACAATCACAGCTCAGCACTCAATAGGTTTTCACATTTCAATAGCAAACAATTTTTTCTTTGTTCAAGAGATACATCCCAGACAATTTGCTCCCTTTCATAGAAGGTAGGTAGGTAGTTTGATCTTGGTTAGAGAGAAAGCTACCGTACATCACTTTTATTGCCTACTTTATATGAGAATAAATGTTTTACAAAAGTTCTGAAAATAATTTCTTATGTCAGGAAGGGTGAAACTTAGTTCTGGCACTAAAGTTGTTTTAATTAGTTTTCCCTGAGTCTGTTTTCTCAGTCGTCTCACTAAAACTGGATCAGTTTTATTACCCTGAAGAAATAATTTGTTCTTATTAAGACCAAGTACTTTGTTCTCTAATTTAGTGTGTTACATTCATCTTTAACGTTAAAAGACCTGAGCCAAAGTTCACTGAAATCAATGGAAAATCTGCTAGGGATACCAAAGGGCTTTGGATCATTTTAAGTAAGTTTTCATCTGAACAAGCATCTATACTGTCTTTATTATGTACAGCATATCTAACTTGGATATTATTAGAGGTGTAACTATGGTAGTACAGGGCTCTGTGGGGCCAAATGGTGAGTGTTATGCAACTCCTTGAGCAGGTGGGGCTTTTTTCAGTCTGAGCTGTGTTTTATGCTGCCATGGTTACATTACTATAAATACCTGCCCTAGCTATCTTAAATTTAGCATATGTATGGTTACACAAGTTGAGGTCACTCCAGTATAGACATATTTACTCTCCCTAGAGATTTCTTGTGTTATATTGGTATGATTTTGTCCCTTAAATCAGAGATATATCTCTAGTTTTTCTTCATCACTGGCTGGATAGTGCTTCTGCTCATCTGCAGTCACCTGTAATAGACAGTCTTCTCTAGCAGTATTGTCACTTTAAGTTACAATATATTTTCTTCTTTCATTACTTGAAAAGGTTTTGGTATTCCTCCTTTTCTGATAGGTAATTTTTTTTCCTAGCCACCTGTGTTTCCCTGGTGGATCTGCTAATACCAATAAATTAATCCCTAGATGTATTATAGCATGGTTGAGTACCATTATATTGACAAGTGAGCCAGAAAAACCCTCCTAGCTCAGTTCCTTAGAGACTGAATTAAAAAAGCCATCCTAGAACTACATTGATATTAGGCAGTATAAAAATTGTGTTATATGCTGGAAGCATTATTTTCCTTCAAGTGACAGTCAAGCCTAAAGCTTAACAAATGCATTTTAGAAGTGTCCAGTATGCTTGTTTATCAGTCCGAGAGTCCTGAGGATCTATTCTAATTTCAGAAGAACAATTAAAATCCTACAATAAACATCGCAAACATCCATTTAACAAGAGACAAAGTCCTTTAATAGGTTCATTGATCTTCAATAAGGGAAAATTTGATGTCTGTATGCAATCTTATATACTCAATTATAGTTTGTTTTTATTATGGTCGCATATGTCCAGCTGAAAATCCTTCACCATATCCTCATGTGTCATTATGGGCCAGATCTGAAGGTGAATCAGACCAAGAAGGGGTTGCCTGATACTTTCAGTCTCCTTCACCTTGTACAAGATGGAGCTAAAACCTTGCTCTCTCTAACCTGTCTGTAATGCTCATTTTTCCAAAATGTAATAAAAGTTCCTTAAGACAGGCAATTTTGTGTCCTCATTTTCCCTTGCTTTAATTTTTATTTGTATTTTTAAAAGTTTGTGAGAATTTAGGGTAGACTTCAGTAATTTCTTATAACTTTCTCCACAAACATGACAGCTACAAGTTTTTAAGGAAAGCTCTGAATCAACTGAGCGAGGCATAGAATGCTCTGGCTGCAACAACAGACATCATGAATCCTGCAATTAATTTTCAAGTCTTGACACTGGAACCCTTCCACCTTCTGTGTCCTCAATGAATGGACTTCATGAGCGGTATTACTACGACTTCTAAACGGAGGAAAAAAATGAGGGAACAAATTGAGCAGTTATTAAAAATGGAGCTATTTTCTTGATGAAACATGACTCATGCTGACAATGGAGATTCAAAATACTCTGCAGATTTAAGTCATAAGTAATATTTCACGAGTGATAAGTGATGCATGAGAAAGATAAATCTTGAAGGGAAAGAAATTCTGCTTGAGTTTGTTTGGACAATTTTGTATCTTTTTTTCTTGAATACCTTTACCACAATGTCTATAAAAAATCAATGCCCAGGCTTTGGTGACAGCTAAACTTAATTTCTAAGCCTAACACATGCACATCCATGTACACTGAAATTTTATTCTCTGCTCCTTTTTTTTATTTCAGAACAGAAGATTTTTTCTATTCATATACATGAACTGATTGAGCGAATCACCCTGATACAACCAATTAATAATGTATATTCTCACTTATCTCGAAGGATTAATGAAGATGACTGTTGGCAGTCAGATTTACAAAATGTACAAAGACATGAGCTCAGAAGCCAAAGGAGGCACAGGAAGACTTCATGTCTTAGTGTCTTTTCTTCTTGAGGAGGTTCAGAAATATAATGATTCAAAAAAAGCCTGGTCATGAATATGTGTAGTTAGAAACAGGACTTATTATGTATTAATTATAATCTACCACAAGCCTATCAGATTGCTATTGCTGGAACAAAGAAAAATACCGCTTTACTGTAATTCTGAGGGTGTATAAGGTATCACTGTTCCTTCCTTCCAAACTGGGAGGAGAGGCTGACATGCCAGAAGGCTGTGCTGCCATCCATCAAGACCTAGACAGGCTGGAGAGTTGAGCAGTAAAATACTTAATGAAATATAACAAGGGCAAGGGTAGAGTCTTGCATCTGGACAGGAACAACTCCAGGTTCCAGTATAAGTCAATGGGGCATGACTGAGGACCTCTGACCTTCCTGGACCTTCCTTGCCACCATCTCCTTGAAGGGATCCCAGGCAGGGGATGAGGAGGGGCTGGAGCCCAGGGCTCTCGAGGGGTGGTGGAGAGCAGCACTAGTGCCCAAGGGGCAGCCTTTCTCTCGGGAAAGCAACACGGCAGGTAGGAGCGAGCCCCAGGAAACAGGTCCTCAGACCCTGCCACCCTCCTCCTCCTCCCACACTTGGGCATCTTCCGGGCCACAGGCCCCCACGCACAGACCCTCAGTCCATGACCACACCCATCCACCACAGTCACAATGGCCATCACAGTGGCCTCGTGCTGTCAGCGCTCACCTCACTGCCCTTTGTTCCGGCCCTATAAAAGCAGGGGCCTGTGCCGCTGGCCCCCAGTGCGAGGCCCTCGGACGCCAAGCATGCTTGGGAGGAAGAGGAAGCTGAGCAGCCATGTGGGTGGCTGCCCACCTCCGGGTGGGACGCCACAGAGCAGCGTGCCAAGAGCACAGAGGAGGGAGGCAGCTCCCGGGAGGAGCAGCATCAGCCCTCGGGCCACGAGCGCCATCGACATCGATTCTCTGGTCGATGGCATGCAGCGCATGGCTATAGGCCCACCGTGCCATGCTGAGGAGCCCAAGCGGGTCTGCCTGCCGGGGAGCAGCCAGAGCAGCCAGCTGGGTGGCTGCCCACCTTGGACCGGGACACCGCAGAGCCGCTACGCGCAAGGGCAAAGGGGCAAGAGACGTCACCGGAGGAGGTGGCGGAGGCAACGGAGGCGGAGAAGGAGGAGGGACAACAGCTTCGCCCCTCGAGCCACGACCGCGATCAGCCTCGATTCTCTGATCGCCGCCATGGAGCGTTTGACTCTCAGCCCACCGAAGACCGGCGTGGAGCCCCAGGCTGCCTGCCTGCCAGGGAGCAGCCCGAGTAGCAGAGCGGATGGCTGCCCACCTTGGCGTGGGACAGGACACAGACGGTTCCTGCGACAAACAAAGACTAAGACACCTCACGGGAGCCTGAAGAAGACGAAGGAGTGGAGGAGAAAGAGGAACATCCCCTCTCGCACCATGAGAGCCATGGCCCGCACTTATGTGACCGATGTCGTCCAGTGCGCAGCTGTGGGCACACGGGGCAGCAGCACAGTGCGCCGGCACGTCCATCTGCTGGGGCACGGTGTGAGGCCCAGGCCTGCCAGCCCACCCAAGGCCAACATGAAGCCCACGGAGGTGCATGTACCAGAGCACGGCATGGGGACAATGGCTCGTTGTCCACTTGACAGCAGTGTGGAATCCATGGAGGTGGACCCACCTCAAGAACAACCATGCATGGCACCGGGTCCACCTGCCAGAGGGATGACCTATCACTTCCCCAGCCATCCAGGCTCCGTTGCGCGAGGTGCTGCCAAACAGCGTCGCAGGAACGCGCGACCGGCTCCCTACCGGCGGCCCGGCCGCCGCAGCTTTGTGACCAGAGAATAAATGACATAAAAGAATAAAAGCGCTTTTGTCCTCTCTTATTTGACACTGTGGTGCCTGCATCTGCTCTCTCCTGTGACACCTTCTGGTCTCTTGACTCGGAGACTCTTTTTGGAAACTTTCTGTTTCCATGCCCACCTTTGTGCTTTGGTGCCGCCTTACCTTCTGGGGCTTTTTTTAAGCTGTATCATCAAGAATTTGGTAATAGACTTTCACATGGAGTAAAATGATCCTGGTAAGGGCATTGAATGATATGAATTTCTGGTTGTGCTGGTTTGACTGAAAACAATTTGATTTTCTTCCTGCAGAAAGAACCTTTGTTTTTCATAGGCAGCATGGTCATTATTTGGACTGAGTTTGAGAACAAGAGATTAACTCGGTTCTGGGGTGTTATTTTTTTAATTCCTCTGTTCTCAGAGCCAAGTACGTTCTGAGTGCTCTGCCCACAGGTGTGAGGCAGCCAGGAAGTGGGCCATGGATAGGGCAGAGCTTGAGTGACATCCAAACTGATCAACAGGAGTATTCTGTCCCATTAGTGTCATGCTTCATATTTAGAGTTGGGATGTTCTGGCTAGTCTCTGGTTTTACTTCTTGGTGCCCTGTTTGGGGGAGTTCTGTTTGCGGCATTTTTTTTTTGCCTTTTTGCCATCCTGCTGGTTTGCACACGTCTCTACCTATTTCTGCCTTTTTTTCCTCTTTTCCCTCTCTGGGATCAGCTTTTTGGGACCAGGTGCAGTTTCGTGAGACTGACTGCTCGGTCTGGATGGAGTTTGTGAGGAATTATGTTGGCTATCTTTTATATTATATTTTTATGTTATATATGTATTTACTAGTAGTGCATTAGTATTTTGTTATTTTATTAAACTGTGTTTATCCTAATCCAAGTTTCTTCTTTCCCTTTTGATTCTCTCCCCTGTTTGGGGGCTGGGGAGGTGGGTGGGTGAGTGGCTATCGTGGTTATATTGCTAGCTCAGGTAAATGATGACACTTTCTGAAGGTTTTACTGGAAAAAAACAGTGTATTCTGTTATTATAATTTTAATGCCATAAAAAGCATAATTGCAATACTGCCAGAAGCTGTTCTAAAGACTCCCCTAACCCTGAGACCCCAGAGGAAGTCAGGACAATGGTGGAATTCGTCTTGGTTGATGAGGACTGGATTAAGGACCAATTAAGCAATCTGGACATCCATAAATCGATGGGTCCTGATGGCATGTACCTACAGGTGCTGAGGGAGCTGGCTGAGGTCATTGCTAGGCTACTCTCCATCATGTTTGCTAAGTCGTTGGACGTGGGAGAGGTGCCTGAGGACTGGAGGAAAGCAAAAGTCACTCCAGTCTTCAAAAAGGGCAAGAAGGAGGACCCGGGTAACTATAGACTAGTCAGCCTCACCTCCATCCCTGGAAAGGTGATGGAACAACTTATCCTTGGTGCCATCTCAAGGCATATAAAGGATGAGAGGGTCATTAGGGGCAGTCAACAGGGCTTCACCAAGGGGAAGTCGTGCTTAACCACCCTCATAGCCTTTTACGAAAACATAACCAGGTGGAGAGATGATGGCAGAGAGGTGGATGTGGTCTATCTTGATTTCAGTAAAGCGTTTGACACAGTATCCCACAGCATCCTTACAGCTAAATTGAGGGAGTGCGGTCTGGATGATCGGGTAGTGGACTGTGAACTGGCTGAAGGAGAGAAGCCAGAGAGTTGTGGTCTAATGGGGCAGAGTCTAGTTGGAGGCCTGTATCTAGTGGAGTGCCTCAAGGGTCAGTACTGGGACCAGTACTATTCAATATATTAATTAACAAATCGGATGAGGGAATAGAGTGCACTGTCAGCACTCTATTCCTTCACTAAGCTGAGAGGAGTGGCTGACATGCCAGAAGGCTGTGCTGCCATCCAGCGAGTCCTGGACAGGCTGGAGAGTTGGGTGGGGAAAAATTTAATGAAATATAACAAGGGCAAGCACAGAGCCTTGCATCTGGGCAAGAACAACTCCAGGCTCCAGTAAAAGTTAGGGAATGACCTGTTGGAGAGTAGCATAGAGGAAAGGGACCTGTGGGTCCTGGTGGACAGCAGGATGACCGTGAGCCAGCAATGTGCCCTTGGTGGCCAGAGAGGCCAATGGCATCCTGGCGTGTATTAGAAGGCAGGTGGTTAGTAGCTCGAGAGAGGTTCTCCTCCCCTTCTTCTCTGCCCTGGTGAGACCACATCTGGAATATTGTGTCCATTTCTGGGTCGCTCAGTTCAAGAAGGACAGGGAACTGCTGGAGAGAGTCCAGTGGAGAACCACGAAGATGACTGAGGGAGTGGAGCATTTCCCTTATGAGGAAAGGCTGAAGGAGATGGATCTCTTTAGCTTGGAGAAGAGGAAACTGAGGGGTGACCTTCTTAATGTTTATAAATATGTAAAGAATGAGTGTCATGAGGATGGAGCCAGGCTCTTCTCTGTGACAACCAATGATAAGACAAGGGGCAATGGGTATAAACTGGAACTCAGGAGGTTCCATTTAAATTTGAGAAGAAATTTCTTCACGGTGAGGGTGATAGAGCACTGGAACAGGCTGCCCAGGGGGGTTGTGGAGTGTCCTAGTCTGGAGACATTCAAAAACTGCCTGGATGCCTTCCTGTGTAACCTCACCTAGGTGTTCCTGCTCCAACACGGGGATTGGACTAGGTGATCTTTCGAGGTCCCTTCTGATCCCTAACATTCTGTGATTCTGTGATTCTATATGTAAGAATGTGTTACTCTATAACTGTATTTAAGTTGTTTTTGAAAAACTTATCAGCTTTTTATTGAGTTTTAAAAACTTATATCACTGTTGATGTAATATAAAAGAAACATTTTGTTCTTATACTTTAAAATGTGAAGTACATGTTTGATATTCTTTATACAATACTGGTTTTTAATGAGGTTAAAGGCTGTGTCTGTTTCTTGGCTGATAGAATGGCAGAAGGAGAAATTAGTACTCAGAAAGAACATCATTTGCTTCTCTCAGCACAATCTTTTTGTCTTCAAATGTGAACCCTTTATTATTTTCATCCTTGCTCTATTGAAAGCTGGGGGCAGGGTATACTCAGGTAGCTGGATATAACTCCAAGCATGCTCAGGTGTACTATAAAGCCTTATGTGTGAGCTCCTGAGATGATTCTCTAAATCCTTAAAGTAATCTATTGTCCATCTCTTTTATACCCAATCCTCTGTTCTTCTTTTTCTCTGTTTTCAAACTGGACAATTCTATTTTCCGCTTCACCAAAATGAGAATCAAAAGTCTTTGATTTATACCCTCAGTTCTCTCATTTACAGATCGTACCATTACAGAGATTTTTGACTGTCCATTCTGCTTTCAGGTAAGGTTAAAAGTGCTCTGGATCTTGACAGCTATGCAGCAGCAGTGGTCTCAGGAGAGCTACAGGAATGAGTCATGTGTCCTCCAGTGGCAAATAGGGAGGAATTCATATTCTTGAACTGCAAGTGGTGGTTTTCTCCTCTTTTATTTCAAAAACAAGAGTTATTCTTAAGTTTTTTAGCCAACTAAATTGATCAGCAAAGCCACCAGTTCTAGGTCAAGAAGAAAGGAAACATGTTTTGAAGCTCAACCAAATGCATCAGATTTTTTCCAATATGAGGGAAGCCACACATCTGTCAGTATTTCTCAAAGGTTGCTTCTCTCCTCCCTTCACCTCCAGGGCCTGCTTGAAGAAATTGCTGTTAGCTGGGGTGCCCAGAAGAAAGTCTGTACACCTTTTCACTTAAGTGCTCCTCAGCCAGCCACCTTCTTTCAACCTGTGGTCCCCAGAAGTGCAGAGTACAAGCCACGGTCTGACAGCAGGTATTTGTTATAATTGAACAAGCTGCTTATTGCAAAGCTGAGAGCCTTTGTTGTACCAGACATTACTAGGAGTGGGCAGAAGAGCATTTGCCGTAAGGGAGGAGCGTTAGATCACGTATACATGGAAAAACTTTCAGAGACGCCCAAATCTTACTTAAAGGTGATAGGAGTTAGGAACTTAACAGTCTCTTTCTGCCTCTGCATGCCTTTTCTTGAGAAAAGAGATGTATACAAGTTATGCCAGAGGAGGTTTAGATTGGATATTAGGAAAAAATTCTTCATGGAAAGGGTTGTCAGGCATTGGAGCAAGTTACCCAGGGAAGTGGTGTAGTCACCATCCCTGGAGGTGTTTAAAAGGCATTTAGATTAGGTTCTTAGGGACATGGTTTAGTGCCAGAGTTAGATTATGGTTGGACTTGATGATCCTGAGGGTCTCTTCCAACCAAAATGATTGTATGATTGTATGATTCTACTTCATGCAGGATTCAGTGCTCCTAGGTCTTTTTTTTTTTTTTTTTCCTGTTAAGAATGAAAGAAAGAAGGAAACAATTCAACAACATTACCTTCCACTGAGTTTCCACTGAGTTTATAAATGTAAATGCCAGAAGGGTTCAGGTTCGTAGTCACTATTTTTTCCTAGCTAGACTCTTACATATATTTAGCTATACTCAGAATATAAACTACAACAGAGAAGATCAAGGGGTTTTATTTCCATTTTCTGACAATCCCTGATTTATATTCATTGCACTAATCCATAAAAACATAATTTCCCTGTATTTAAAGGGGTTAAAAAAGTGGTAAAAGTAGCTATGATGTTTTACAGATAATGCTAGCATTAACAGCATGAGTACTGATATTAATGCAATGCTGAGGTATATGGCGAGATGGAAAGAAAAATTTTACTGCTTTTGTGTTTCTGAGATTCTTTTCTTACAACCAATGCTCAGTCAAGCTGGGAATAAGATGGCAATGCTGTGTTCCTTTATGTCCTGCCAGCTGTATGGCATCTCAGGTTAATGCAGCCCACCTCCAGCACACTGAATATATCAGCCCATTTTAGATACAGCTGCCAGAACTAACATCATGAAGCCAAGTAGGAGACCAGTCATAGGGCTAGTTTTAGGCTGGCAGTCAGAATAAATGGAGAACAATTTATTTTGTAACATCACTGGAGGGCAACAGGAAGGGTCAGAAGTAAAATGAGACAGCAATTTGTTGACAATATGGGGAAAATGCTGCCAGTGGTCTTTGAAGTGGGAAACATTTCTTAAAAGCAGACCAGATGGAAGTTGATCATTTCAGTGCTTGCAGGACAGAAAATACACAGATTGTCAATTACCTAAGAGACTGCACTGTTTGTCAAATATGAGTTGGACAACAAGCAGAAGAAAAGTTAACAGTATATGGGAGTTCGATGGAAAAGTTAGCCTAGCTGTGTGAAAACCTCTAGCAGAAGATATTACTTTCAACCATATTTTTAACCTCAGATAAAACATTTCAGTTAACTGTGATACTTTTATTGGTGTTGTTTTTAAGATGGATTTATCAAGGAAATGTTTTCTCAACACTAAGATTGCCTACCTATCTTTTAGTCTTTTGTCTTAACTTTTAAATTGACTGGCAATTTTTGATGAAGGGACAGGGATCTCAGATACACTCACTTTCTAGACAATTAGTGCATACAGGCAATTTGATAGAGAACCTCCTGCTAAAGTCTTCTTGTTGCAGTATGAGCACAAACCACCTGAGGTGTCAGTGAATCTGTACTGGTGCAGTTTGCACTGAGAAACAAAGCCAAAGCAAGGCAGGTTTTATGCCTTGTGCTGCTCGTACAGTGTTTTTATTTTTCCACGATCTACTAAACTCAATAACTAGTATATGCAGAAAGCCTTTCACATTTACAAGAGAACATATATTGACAAACTGATTCCTTTATATAATTATTATTTCCTATTTAAAATATTTGAACACCTGCTATGGTACTAACTTCTGTAGGCACTCAGACAGCCAAGGAAGAAATTACCTGATCCATTTTCTACTGCACTCAACCATGGCATTTTCTTTGCCTCAAATATGGTTCTATGTCAGGCCATTGTGAACAATATGATAGAGGAAGTACACAACAGCTGTTGGAGATCAGTCATCAGAAAACCTAACTTCATGCAGTTTTGACCAAAAAGATCAGGCCAGGTATCTCAGAACAGGCAAATGGATAAGCAGCAGGGAGAAGAATCCTTATACATTCATGTATATATACATAGATGGATGGTAGAAAGAAATACATATCAAGGAAAAAAAGGGGATAATTTTGTTACGTCTGACAGCCATACAACTATGGATGCATAAATGAGCAAGCTGGAATATTAGTCGAAGACAGATACTGAACAGGACACTAATCTGACCTAGACCCAGCAGAAACTGGAACTATTTTAGATGGCAGTAAGGCTCAGCTAATGGAGATGGGAGCTTGTGTTGGCACACACATGAGTACTTGTGTGTGTATATAATACACTCAAGAAGTGCCAGATTGGTGTTAAACTGCATGCCAGTTGTTTATGGTTCAGAAAATACTTAGAATAACATCAACAAAAAGCCTGTGGGATTATCCATACAAGGAGCACCACAAACATCTTTGCATAAAACAAGACCAGCTGGCAGAAAGGAAGAATCATTTTCTCTAATATTTGAACTTATTAGCCATAAAGAAGCCTTACTAGAAGTGTAAGGCATGACTGTGTGCAACAGAAGCAGAGGTCAAATAAATGCTGCATATTCTGAATTCTGCAGGAAACACCCCTCCAGAGGACACCACTCACAAGTTTCAGAGACAGTGCTGATTAAAATGAAAGAACAAAATACAAAGACAGAAGCAGTAGCAGAGAAAGTCAACATATTCTGAGCTGACTGCTACCAATCAAGTTAGTACATTGCCCCCTATCAGCTGGAAATTCAGTTTTTCCTCAGCAGAGCTGACTGCATGCACTTTCCCGGTCTACTGCAATGGAAAGTTCAATCACCTCCAGAAAGCAAGTTGCAATCTCAGACAAATGATATATTCACTGAGTATCTCAGATAATTTTAAGAGTACTGTTCTAACTTGTTTGAGACACAGCCTTATTGAAATCTTTGTCTCTAGGCATATTTAGGCTCTCATTGAGGTCTAGGGGGTTATTTAAAAATATAGCTATTAGAGGCCATGTGAACATGGTAGATATTCCAGAATGTCTGTCCTAAGGCTAAAAATCGCCAGACTATTCCATCTGGAAAAAACTTATAAAGGAGCTACTAAACTCAGACCTCACTGAAGTCAAAAGTAAGAGAGGAAAACACCAAGCCCTTCAAATGCTGATGTGTTCAATGAGGTTGGAATGACTGCATTTTGTAGACTGTATGTTTAGAAACTAAAGCACAAGTCTAAAACCAGAAGAAACACAATGAAAAAGGGAGGGAGAAAAGACCTGGGGGCTGAAAAAGAGTAACTTAGTCTGAGGATCTCAAAAGACACAGTGACAAGATCCAGATACACAGACCTGAAGGGCCTCTTCAAAGTACAGTGTGAGAAAACCACTTTCCACTCAAGATCGTGTTGCCCACAAATCTATGATGCATTTTCTTACATGCATAGACCAGATCCTGGCAAACTGAGTTAGATGTAGGGGGTGTGGGGAGGGGGTATGCATGGCAGACTGACAGCCTGAGCACATCAGCCAACTAGCAGTAGTCCACTCACCTGCCACTTGCAATATCCTCCACCCAGGAGGTACTTCACATGCAAGAAAATGAGGTGTTAGCTGACTTAAGCAGTGCAGAGGTCAGTGCTGATGAAAGACCAGTGAGCAGGAATTCAAAGGAGCATCTTGACAGGAATGCAACGGCATGACGAGAGAAAGGAGTCGAGCATGCTGCCTGCATTTATTCCTGAAAAACAATACAGAGGGAGGTGAAGAGGCTCAGCTGTTTTGCATATAACCTAAGGAAAGAAAACCCAGTGAAGGAGGACCAAAGATATCAAAAGCAGGTCATCAAAAAGAGACGACAGTGACAATGTGTTTTCTGCTGAGCTTCGTCTTCCCATTTGCTGGGGTCATGCGGTCCCAGGGCGGCAGCCCTGCAGCTCTGGTCCTGCATGACACCTTGTGTGTGGATACAAAGGACTCATCATATCTGCAACCAAAACTCATGAGAAGAGAAACCACATTGCTACAGGAAGGGAAATTGCTGCTTCAATGCCTGTACTTTCTTGAAAGCAGGAGAAGCTGATAAGTGTGTGGGAAGGATACGAAAAAACTCTTGGGCACACTTTAGAAAAAGGTAAAGCCTAGGTCTGCTTGAAAGTTTTCTGTTGCTTTTATTTAATGACAGAAAACAGGGGTTTTAGCTAGTTTATATATTCATGAAAAGGAACGATTTCTGTCAAAAAGCTTCATATTTTTTAGGAAAGTGATTAAAAGATGATGAAATTTTTCATGTGCCTGAAAATAACGCAAACACTTCTTGATTGCTCTAAATGTTGTCTCAGTGTAAACAGCTGCCAAAATTTTCTCTATCACCTCCATGACTGAGTACAGAAATGAGCCACAAGCCAACAAAATCTATTTTAAATAAAGCCTTGTAGGCATCATTGCCAAAATATATCTTTATCATTAAAATAATAAATAACATTGACAAAATATGCAAAAATATCAAAGATCTGTTATGGCCCAGCTCAGGGAAAATATATGTCAAAATACCTGAGTGACCTTTTGAAAAATTTTTAAGCTAAAAAAATATGAAGCATTAAATTGAAATCATACCTTACTCCTTAGTTAGTGTCACTGTGTAGAGATAAGTACCAAACTGCTTGTTTTGAAGTCTGGAAAAGAATGCAGGCAAAAATATCAGCTTCCCTTATTTCTTGTTCAACAAGCAGCACAATATTCCAACCTACATATCTCAAGTCACCGTCAATTGTTTCTAACAGTGAAATCTAATCTAAAGACTGAAGACATGGATGAAAGTAGGGTACAATTTCTGTCTTATCCTGAAGTCTGTACCAAGAATAGCCTTCACTTGATCCAGAAGAACAACTTATGGCTCCAGGACTTGAATACCTTGCCTATTGCTCACTTCTATGCCACACACTCACATCCCCCAGGTTCCTGGTGCTATTTAGATTCATCATCATTATCACTCATCCACAGACTCTTTAATCTGAAAGACTTTTGTTACTCTGTGTGTGTGGCTACCTTGAGCTAGTATTTAACCTCTTGTCTGCCAGGTCATTGCATGTGGTGGAAGAGCACACACACTTCTAGGGGTATGGAGGGGCAGGAAACTGATGAGTGGGTGAGTCAGCAGGAGATGCTTCTTTCCTGCTCCATTGTGTTTTGTGTCATGCCTGGCACCATGAGACCTGTATGTCAAGTTTTTTGTTTTTTTTTTTTTGAATAGCACCTTTAGTTTAGCAAGGATATCTAAAAATGCCAGGATTTGGTATAAATATTCCAGTCCTGAAATTAGAGTTTAACTGATGTGGCTGTATTAGACAACTGTTGTAATGCCTAGGCCACACCTCTGTCCTAGAATGATGTTTACTGAGAGGCCAGAAGCAGCAGGTTGCTATAGGAAGACACTGCATTATGTGTGGCTAAATGTAGGCTCTTCAGTCTTACCGTATGGCTCCTTTTGAATTCCACTGCTGGAATCTCTTCTACTTTCAAATTTCCCTTTCTGAATGGATATGTCCAACATCTTAGCTCAAGACTGTATTTCCTTCTTTTCTGAAAAAAGGGAGGGGTATTAGGAGGAGGAAAAGCTTCATCTTACCTTGTCTTGGGTCACAGTGAAATAATGCTTCTAAGCAGCTTTTGCTCATTGGGCCTCTCAAATAACTCTGCCAACAGGATGAAGAGGCCCCATGCAAAGGAGAAATAAAATGGAAATATTCTCAGGCACATGAAATAATTCTCTCATTATACTCAGCAAGTCTCAGAGGTACTCTTTGTAAAAGACAAATATAATGTATTTTGCCCCTCTCATTTTCTGCTGTTACTCTGCCACTCAGGTTTTCATTTACACTGCACCCACTGACCACATGTCTATGGTCCAGCCTGGGGAATCCAGAGAAAAATAGCCCTTGGCAATCTATGCTTGGATTCTTCCTGCAAACTGTCCAACTGCTACCATTTGACTTTCCATGCTCTATATGACTTCTGTGTACTTTTCATTTATGGGTTTATGTTTTATTGTTTTTCTCTAATTAGCAGCAGATACCTGGGTCTGTTCACTGACATTCAAATGAGAGAATCCCTTCTATCTTGGATTATTCCCATTCCTGGATGCACTGGAGTCTACTGCCTGGATAGTTTCCTTTGCTTTGGCCATGTATTTTGCTCTGGCTGCCTCATTTCTGGAAGCTTGCTTCAGACTTCATTGAGTTTATTGCCTACACTGTGTCAAACTATAGTTCATTATTGTCATCATTTTATTAAAATAGTCCCTAAGTGCACCAGGTTCTGAATGCCTGACTGCAATATTCCATGGAGATCTACTTTACTTTTGTATTGGTCAAAGCCAACAGTAAATCTGCCATTAGCAGTCAAGCTAATGTCTTTGTGAAGGGCTGTCATGCTTTCCCAGTGGCTGGCATTTATTGTTGGCTCTTGAATGCTGTATCTTGACGTGGGGTACATGTTGCTTTTGCCTACCAGGGGTAAAACACACTTCTATTGCAGGGGAAGCAGAATCAAGACTAACTGAAATCCAGCTCTATATTTAGAGATTCATGTGTTATTTATAAGTTTTGTGTTATCTTTTCTGATCTGAACAGGAAAGCAATGCATTTGGCCTTTATGCCATATATTAAAATCTAGAGTGTTAAATAGAAAGGCAAAATGTGTATGAGTTGATAAGTGACCTTTAATATGTAAAACATGCTGCCTACATTCTTCAGATCTACAGTGGAGATACTGTCTGCTTTATCCAAAGCTCAACAGTTCAAAAGTTTGTGCGTTTTAATACCAAGCTTATAGGAATGCTAGAATGAAATGCAGAGAACTTTACAACAAAGTAGGAAAAAGTCAAAGAAAAACTGGAAACAGCATTTGTGATTAGTAAGGTGTGACAATTTGCAGGGGTTTTGTGATTCAAGGGCAGTATTGCGAAGTAGAAGCAAAATACAGAAGTTTTAGCATTTGTGTTCTGTTGGTGTTTTATGATTTCATACAGCCTCAGCAATAACACTGTGGAGCATATTAGAGTTTGTCGTGCCTTTATGTTGAGCTTTTCCAGGGAAAGTAGGGGAACATGTGTACAATAGTGTTTATCTTGTGTGTGAATAACTGTCCTTCAAGTGTAAGCATACTGAGAATCTCATTTTAGTGCAAATGAAGCTGATTAAGTATCATGTCTGGATATTTTTAATAGCTCTTGGTAATATCCCCTCCCACTCTAAGTATCTTTGAAAACCCTCCAAGTGCTCGAGGAAAATTCCTTGGAGCAGAGCTATATGTGTAACAACTTCAGGTATTACAAATAAAAACTTTAGATAACAAAAGAAGTTCAAACCTCAGACTTCTCATCTTTCTACAATCCAGACCCACTGGTTTTATTACAAAACTTCTATGAGAATGCAACCTCCTTACCAAACTCACTCTAAAGAAATTCATTTTGTTAACTTTTTGGGACAAAGTACAACAGCTTAATCATTGAGTAGGTCTGGTGACGTGAGTGTGAGGAAACAAAATCATGACGTCAGTCATATTAGCACCATCCAAGTGAATAAACTGGCCAAATCTAGTGTTTGAGGCTCTGCCTCAAGCAAACAGAATCAAACCGTTAATGTAAACAAAAAGTTTGATTTGTTTGACAGGTCAGAATTTAGATGAATCAAAGAGCAAAACCTTATGAGCATAACTTTGCTTCCCTATCTTGTAAAAAAAAAAAAAATACAGTCATAATAATGGATTCCTTTCCCAGAGACTGATTTTACAGCAATTCTAAGTAATTACACACATCTGGTGATAACTTTAAAAACTGCAGTTATAAAAGGAGCTAAACTAAAGACTACACATTCCCTGTGCTACAATACATCAGGATTTGGAACCATAACCATGGTGACACCCTTTAAAGGACAAAATCTGCCACAAATTTGGAAAGACCCAACTGTAAAATTATTTATAACATTGTTATTATTAACATCTGTGTTACAGAGATCTTAATTTCCCCAACAGTGGAAAAGCAGCGTGAAAGATTTTGCTGCACACCTCTAATTCAGTTCAACACAATTACAAGCAGTGTTGTATGGTAGAAATGTCACAATCTTGTGTCCTTGACCGGAATGATAGTTACTGCAGATGAATTTTTACAGTAGTTTTCAAAAGCCCATCCCCCCTACACATACATATATTTATATTTGTATAATGAGCAGTGGTATATAGGTCGTAAAAAAATGTGTAAAGTAGAAATTTTTCTTTGTATAGTTCAGAAATCTGTCACATACTCTTGGCTGGCTCATCAAGCCCTGACCACTAATTCATCTTCCCTGCTCAACTCAAACATCCCAGTGTCACACAGCTGTCATTTTTCAAGCAATCCAGCAGAGAAAAGTTTCCTTTCTTTCCCAAAACAGACACTCTCTCCTCCCCCCAGAATTTCCAGACAATGTTAGGTACTGCATTAGTGGCAGAATAAGCATTTGATACTTCTCCAGCCAGCACACAGAGAAATGGGGACCTCGGGAGCTGTGTGCTTCCACCATATCATGAGGGTTTGGCAGTGCTTGTGTTTATTCCCAGTTATTTATCTTTCTATTATGCTCTTATCTGAATGCTTCATAATCTTTTGGGTCCTTGGAGCAACGGTGTGAGATAAAGGACTATTGTCTTCTGTCACAGGTTGAGCAACTAGAGCCAAAATTTGCAAAGGCATTTAATACATTGTATGTTGTGTCAAAGGCAGACAGGGAGGGATGGAAGGAGGAAAAGGTTATGAATTTTAAGTGTTTTAAGAGTTCAAATGCAATCCCAGGCCTGACCTCATTACAAGCTGTAAGGCACCCAGTAGTGGATGCTGCTTAATCTATGTACCTAACAGTGGGAAGGAAAGAATTATCAGGGGCTCCCACAGGCACCATTGCTAACTTGCCCAGGTATTCAGGGCTACTGACCTGAACCATTTCCATCCTGTGTTGGAAAGGTGGGTTCCCTAGGAGACAGCAACATCAATGTACTTATTCTGGAGCTCCTCCTCTCTTGGCTCACCGAAGTGTGCTGTACGTGTCTTGTGACTCTTACCTGTAGGAATTGCATGTGTAATTGTAAGAGTTAGCATCTCATGGCTTATTAGTCAGCTCCCTTGTCCAGGAGATCTGGAACCAAGGTGGTGAACCAGGGGCTCCCAGATAAGCATTTCTGGCTATGCTTTAGTTTTGAGTACAAAGTAGTCCTTTTCTGCTGATGCCTGTGAGATTAGACTTCCCCTTCCACACCCAGCATGTTTAGGAGGAGGAGGGGAGGATGGCAGGGGAAAACATTGCCACAGAGCTTAACTTCCTCTCTTGGTACCAAACTTCAGCTCTAGGATATAGGTAGCTTCAAGCAAAGCCTCAGTGGGGATCTCCAGCAGCAGGATCATCACCACCATAGTGAACTGGCACTTGAAAGAGTCACCAGCTTGTGAGCATGACAGTTCTGCATGATGATGACAAGGGTTCTGGAGAAAATACCTGTTGTGGCTCATGGGCATAAATTCACACAAAAAAATACCATAGCGTAATGTCTAGGAGCCCAAGCTAGACAGCTAGACAGCTTCTGAGCTTTTTTGTATTTTTCTCACTTGATTATGGAGATGACTGGTTATAATATATAACTAGTTAAAGGGTTTTTTTGTGCATTTCAAAAAGTTACCAGAAATCATTTGTGGAGGGGAACAGAAGTAGAAGGCAGATCAGCTAGACAAAGTGTCTGACTAAAGATACAGATACATGAGCTTATGGTATGTGCAGAACATAAAATGAACTTGTTTATGTGTCTCTGTGGGTATATGTTGGGGGATCTGACATTTGGAAAGATTTGTATAAAAATTCAGTCTTCATGATATTTTCCTGACAAGTAATAAACCTATTCCAGAGTCAGGACAAAATCCTCTTGACATGCAATCAACCCCTGCTTCACTGGAGTCATAGTGGTGGGCTGCTAAAACAAAAAATAATTAAAAACAAATTTAAAAAATGTTGTTAGACTATTTCTTCTAAAGTAACTCCCTGAAAAGCCAGGTACCTTACTAGCATCAATCAAATTACAGGACCCAGAGGGAAGGAAAATTATAAATAATAATTTCAGAAATAGCCCCAGGATGCCCTGTGTGTGCCTCTGAGCCAGGAAACCCACCCGGGGCATAAGTCTGGAATACAGTAGCTGGCTCATTCCCAGACAGAGAGCTGTGGTCTCACTGAAAGCCTGACAGACACGCTGCAATGCATATATCTTAAAAGCAGCACCGGTGGTGCTTAGCCATTCAGATCTGATTCTCAAAAAATAATTTGGGTTCAGGAGAGCAAAAATGGCAGACATTTTGGGGATAAATCCCAAGTATTGTTGAGGTTCAGATTCTATATCCCATTGGAATAATTTCTTTGTTATTATTGTTCATTGTGATAATCTAAACTCTGTTCTTTCAATGACCTAAAGAGTCATGCAAGTTCATAGAATGAGTAGTGCTGGGCAAAACACCAGATTTGTGCAGTGCACAAGGTCACAAGCGTACATAGTATCTTTGTAGAATGTGGCTCTTGGAACAGCAGTCATCTGTAATAACTGTAGTGACTTTAGTTGTGAAAGGGGATATTGTAAAGTGAATGTTTTCTGTGATGCTACCAGACAGGGCAAAACATACTAGTCTGTCTATGCTCATGTTTTCAATTCTGTTCAACAAATCAATACTGGAGGAGTTTTCCTCCTCCATTTTAATTCTTAACTTTCCTTGCTCCAGTTTGAAGTAGCACAAAGGAGAGAGAAGGAGTAACTACACATTTGAGTTTTGGAACTAGCCCTTGTAAAGCTCAGCAGCCAGCCGGCAGCTGACATCTTCTAATGAAAATGATCTTTTTTTGCAAACAGCCAAGTTCATTCTTCTGGGTTCTGCTGTTGCCAGAATACTGCTATAGAAAGACTCTCAGGGACAAAAATACATTAGAAAATAGTAGAAGGAAGGGAAATAGTATTGGCTGCAAACCTGTCAACCCAAATCAGATGTTAGCATCTCTTCCTTACTTCTAATTTAGTAGAAATATGCTAAAGATTTGAAAATGTGACTCTTCATCAAATATGATCCTATTTTTCACTCCCTAAGTTAAAAAGTGCGATTATATTAGTGCTCTCTCTCTTTTGACTTTCTAAAGTGAAAGAAAAACGTCTTGTTTTTAATAGACTGGAAAAGTAACAGCATGACAGTCATTTGCACCTGAAGCTCCCTTTTCCTCTCACTTCCATTCCCACACCCCATTGAAATCCACAAAGGCCTTTTTCATGTCAAGCACATGAGAGCTTTTCATGTGTTCAAATTGTTTTTTGCAGGTACTAATATTAATAATTCCACCTGCTGTTAAGCTTTCAACACACAAAAGCAGGACATACTCTTTATATGCCTGATGTATTTTTTTAAAATTTTAGATGAAAAAATGAAAATGGAAGCTCCATAAGGGGCAAGAATAGAAGGTGTAGATATATGCTTCTTGCTTGTTCTGTGAAATCCTCTATCTTGGGGCTCCTTCAGCGCTGCAGATCTGGAAGCATGCAGCATGACTTATCAGACTCCCCATGATGTTTGGAGTTCTCCTTAGGCTCCAGCTGTGGGAAGCAGGCAACTTGGATGGGAAATTCAGCTCATGCTTCCTTTTTCTCAAAGGAAGTTACAACTACTTCAGGTTTCAGAGAATGGCCTAAAACTATGACACAAGTACACCTCTCTTGGCCAGAGACAGAAGGCAGATTAAAAATATAATTTAAAAAGCCTTGTGATCTTTAACCTAGTGTCTTGGTTGTCTTTCTGGGAAGTGGGTGAGCCAAAAAGAGTCCATAAATAATTTCGAGGTGCTTGGGTTTGGCAGTCCTGAGCAGACAGGTAGGCAGACGTCTGATGTTTAAAAGACATGATACACGAGAGACAGCCACAACTATGTACACACCTCATAGAGAGGGAAGCTGTATGGAAGCATTGGGTTCTCTCTGTAAATTGCCAAAGGGAATGAAATTCATAGTAAATACTCAGACTTTTTGATTAAATCAATCTATTGCCACTACCCAATGCATCTTGTGTTCTCTTTTATTGCAGCACATTAGCTAGCCATAGTTGATACCATAAATGATCTATATAATCTTCTGGAGTTTTGGGCAAAATAAGGACAAGCTGGTCTCATTACCTTCAAATTTTCCTACTTTTTTTTTTTTTTTTTTTTACCTCAATCAGGCCTTTAACATCCTTTTAAAAGTATTTAAATATATACATGTTTATTATATTAGAAGATAAAGGAATAAATTCTGGAGATGCTTAAATAACTGTGAATGAGGTTGGTGTACATTCAAGCTGAATGGATGCCTTGTTAAAATGAAATTGCTGTACAGGCGACCTGTCTGGAATTGAAGAAATAGCAAAGGGTAGACAACAAGATTCCTATATACTTTTCTGTTCCTTTTCCTTTACTCATCAGTGGGAAACAGGCCTTTGTTTAATTTAGTGATGCAGTCTACTGACTTTGTCATCAGGACCTTTAGACAACATCATAAATTAAAACCTGCACTGGGGGAACTGGTGCAACTGACCACAGCGTTCCTTCAGGCTCTTCAGACAACAGAAGAAAAGCTGAGAAACTGAATCATACTCCATCTTTACCCTTTCAAAGGAATATACAATGTTCTTAATATTGTCCTAGTAAGTTTGCTTTAATGCAGTAAAAAAACCCAATAATCAATCCTAGACATATGGCATATAAGATAGCATATGCAGGCACTCAGAGCTGCCCGTATCCTCGCTTCTCTGTAGGTCTCTGGAGTTGAAGACAGCCTATCCACTTCCCTCATCTCCAAAACGTCAGTGAAAAATGTTTTATAAAGTTATAAGCTCATTTAGGTTGGAGACAGACAGTCTTCCTGGCCTAGTGCCCATCATAAAAGTAAACAAGACACACTGCAGAAAATTATTGACCATAAAATACACACAGACACTCACACACACATGTACGTGCACTCTTGGAAGAGGCAAACTATTTCCATCTTTGCAGAAAGGCGGGCTTAGTGGACACCAAGTTGAAAAAGAGACTGAAATATGTCTTACAGCGAAGAAGTCTAACAGTATCCTAGGCTACATTAAGCAAAGTATTGCCATCAGATTGCATGAGAGGATCCTTTCCCTCTAGTCAGCACTGGTGAGGCCACATCTGGAGTCATGTGTCCAGTTCTAGGCTTCTAGTACAAGAGAGACATGGACACACTGGATGGAGTCCAGTGAAGGGCCACAAAGATGATTAAGAGAATCTTCTATGAGGAAAGGCTGAGAGAGCTGGGACTGTTCAGCCCAGAGAAGAGAAAGGTCGGGAGGGATATCATCAGTGTGTCCACATACCTGAAGGGAGGATGCCAAGAGGATGGAGCCAGGTTCTACTCAGAAGTGCCAGTGACAGGACCAGGGGGAATGGGCACAAACTGAAACATGGGAGGTCCCCTCTGAATATCAGGAAACACTTTTTTTCATGTGAGGGTGACTGAGCACTGCATAGTTGTGGAGCCTCCCTCCCTGGATATACACAAAAGCCATCTGGACATGATCCTGGGCAACTGGCTGTAGGTGTCCCTGCTTGAGCAGAGTGGTTGGACGAAATGACCTCCAGAGCAGAGGTCCCTTCCAACCACAACCATTCTGTGGTTCAGTGATTCTGTGAAAACCTTTATTTTGGCTACAGTTTGTTGCTTTTATTCTTCTTTTCTTCCTTCAGCTTTCAGTCACACTCAGAATAAGGAAAAGTAAAATTAAACATGAAGGAAGATGTCAAAGGGATTTTCCCATGTGAAACTGTTCCTTCCTATTTTTCCCTATTGTCACTTTTCGTCACAAAGGGCCTGATCAACAAAAAGATGCTGAACATAATCTACTGATCCACTAATGCTCAGCACCCCAACATCCATGGCCAAATAACACTGTTGTTCCCTCTGTCCCACATACATAGTACCTTCACAGGACAGGCATGTCTTCCAGAGAAAATACTTTGATGTTTAGTGTACATCAATTCAAATTTTGTCTCAAACAGAAAAATAAATAAATGACTCCATCATTCTTTCCTCCTTACCCCCCATCCACCCTTTCCCTGATTGTCATTGAATGGCACTGAGAAGCACATGTGCATGAAAGCAAGCCAGTTGTCCACTAATTTCCAGACCTCATTAGCAAAGATTGGATGATGAAAAACTTTGACCAAATCTGAATGCAGAAGAATTGGTCAGTCAGTATTTCTTTACCCTCTGCCTCTCTCATGATGATGCTGCTATTAACACCCTGACCAGAAGTAGCCTCTTGTATCCGTATTGAGCTTTAAATACTGTTTTACCTGCTCAGAGTAAAAAAAAGAAGTGCTGTTTAGAGCAGAGGGGGTTCTTATTCTTTGTGTTTGCATAACAAGTGTTTGTTTTTTTCCTCCTGTATAGGGCAAGGAGTCTGCATTATTTTGCAAATAGAATCAGGAAAGGTTTCTTTTAGGAGTTTTTGCTTGGCTTCCTGTACTGTGGGTAATCCTTAGTTTACATTAAAATTTCTGTTCTGCTTTCCCCTGTGGAATGGGCCGTGGTACACCTTCAACAGAGTAGTTGCAATGGGATGACTCCGGCTAACATCACCTTAAGTGACCGTGACAGGCAAATGGAATTGTGGCAGCAGCCCAGGCCAAATGCTAAATAACATTTACAAAAACTAAATGAAGTGGCGGGACTCAATGTGGAAGACAGCATTTGGCAATTGCTCTTTTTAAGGAGGTATATTTTTAATGGAATTTTTATATCGTGCAGATATTGGAAATATGAATTGCTCATCAGTGAACACTCGTCTTGCAAAGATTCCAGCACTAACTGGATTTTACTTTCTCACATATAAGGAATATATCACAGAAAAAATAAGACTGTTTCCCATATGGTCTGGTTTTAGCAGAAATTAAAATATTTAATATCTCCCATTTATTGCTCTGTTGTTAACGCGTGAAGTTAGAGAGCCTGGAAAGATGCCAGTTAGCAGCTAGCATACAGGGGAGTCGTTACCTATTCTTGTTGTTTTTCAAAGACAGATTTCTTTAGCTAGGTAACTGTGCTCATGCAAGATTATCTTTAACAGGACAGAAAAACATTGTATCCTGTCTTTACCATATTATCACTTAAAATTCAGCAATGTCCTGGGGTCTCAGCCAGACTGGGGCTCTATTGCATGAAGCCCAGAGCAGACAGGGAGTCTATGAGCAGTTACAGGCTTTGCCATTTTACTCTGAACACTTTTTTTTTCTGAAAACCATAGCTGCCGCACAGAGATTACTGCCTGAAAATCTCACTTTATTTTTAAAGGAGTACATTTCTCGCCCACAGTGCCTGGAAATGAAAGTCCTAAATGCTCCAGCACCAGAACACATATAAAAAGACTGTAAAATGAAATTGTCTGCTTTCATGGTGGTAAGTCAATCCTGTGATTGATTGGGCAAAGGAGAGGGTCTGAGAAAGGGAAGGTGTTATTCAGGGTTTCTGAACGCTGGAGTTGGGCAGAACTTCAGGTTGTTGTTCCTCCTCTCCATTATAAAACTTAGAGATTTTAAACAGCCACCATCTTAATCAGACCATCTGCAGTCAGAGCGTAGGCCAGTAAAAACTGTTTCTCCAAGACCGTCATTTCTAGGCTGCTAGACATAACAGAATGCTGGTACCCAAGGATGCTCAGGGGTATTTCACATGCTGAAAAATGTGGTTCATATCCTATCATATTGGTGTGTTTTGGCTTTGTGAGAACTATTTTTCAATGTCCATCCTATTTTACTTTGGCTTGTGCTGCAACTTTGGGTTGCCACTCACCTGGAACTCACAACAGATTTATGCAAAACCATTGCAGTCCACCATGTGAAACACTAATTCATGTCTCTAGCACAATCAAGACACAAAATAGCTCGCAGTCACTCATAGTCACCTTCCTTTCAGCAGCTTGGCTTTCTGACTGTACAAACCAGCCTGATTCTGGAGAATTTGTGCATGTGTTCAAAGTTCCCGATGTTCATTCTCTACATTATTGATACCACAGCAGTTCTCAGGCATGCCAAGAAGCTATTTTAATTTTTTTTACAACTCTGAAGATGCAACATATCAGTATTTGCTGAGTCTCTTGCTTCAATATTTAGGCACCACAGTTCAGAGAGAAAAGGCTTCCATATATTTTGCTTTCTGACAGACTCCTTTGGCCACTACTCAGAAACACATGAGTTATAGCCAGGCACCAAGCCAATGTGGGCTTCAGATCAGTTGGTATGGACTCTCCCTGACTAAGTCAGAGCTGGGGGAGGCCCTGGAGGTAGAAAAGTTATCTTTCAGGCAAATCCCTTGTGGAGCTCATCTTGGAGTTAAACTTTACAATCTGAGCAAGAGAGTTAATCCAGTAAACTGAGCTTGAAAATACAAGATTTAGATAAATGAAAGAAAAAAGCAAGCTATGGCTGACAAACGGAACAAAAAGGAGAAAAAACTTACATCGTATTCTTTTGGAATTTATGTGTCTTTTTTTTGAAGTGAAAAAAACTTTTCCTAAATCTTTGAGATTTTCCTTAGTTTTCCTTCTAAAGAAAATAGAATAATAGTTTACATTTCTAATACGATCACATTTGGTGCCTTCTAGAGCCCTTCTTCTGGATTGATTAGAATTTTTTCCACTGCTTTATATCCTGCTGTATTTCTCTGATTTTTCACACTTTTTTTTTTTTTTTTTTTTTTTTTAATCTTTCATCTTTCCACTTTTTCTCTTGATTGGAAAGCAAGTACTACCCATCAACATCATCAGCCAGTTTCTTGAATGTTGACCTCAGACTCTCTTTCAAGTGCTCTTAGTACTGACATGAACATTGTGTCTGTAAGAATGGTTCCATGATACTGCTTTCCTCTGAGGAGCCACCTGTGATACTCTCCAATGGTGCACTGAATGAGCCATGAGCTTTGGTCCTGCAGCAACTCAGCCATCAGAGGACCAGGACACTGCAAAGAGCACACACTAACTATTGAGCTGGATGCACTAACTTCTTTGCGCATCAGAGTGAAAACCAGGAACATCAAACACCTGCTGAGAGAAAGATGGACTGGACAATATTCTATTCTTGTCCATTTGTTCTCATTTTCTGTATCGTTCTCCACCCTTTCCTTACCTATGTTTTTCCTTATTTTCTTTTGGATTGGCAAATCAAGTCAAATATTGGCCAAGCAACCTGATTTTTTTGCTCTCTTTCTTCTTACACTGGTAAAACTAGAGTTACAGTGACCAAGAGGGCTATTCTAGCTGAACAAATCACATAATTCATGGAGCTTTTATTATTGGATTGTACAAATAGCATACTGGGTCCTGCCCTGTATCACGTCATTGATTTTAGACCAGCTTAATCAAAACCCATGAGAAACAGAGCACAACAGAGCATTCCTTCCTCTGGCATTCACTTCCCTTTGCTGTCATTCAGCACATTAGGGACTTCCCGCAGTGGAGGCTGTGCTCGGTTTAATAGTCATGGGTGAAAGGAAACAAGATCAGTACTGGGATCAAAGCAAAAACACCTTGGGTTTCAACGCACTTATGTGCATGTCTAGCTTAAATGGGAAGGGGTGGAAACTGCCCTGCTTGTTTGTGAGATGACCTGGGGATCTACAAAGGTGTGCTCTCTCATATCCATCACCTGGTGTCAAAGTGGGATTACATGTCCTCCGCCACTGTACACCCACACCAGCTGGTGAGTCATTCCTGTTTGCTCTCACATGACCACAGGCTACTTGAACAGCTTTTCCCCTTTTCATGGGGCAGGGAGCGGCTGTTTGGTTTCTTAGCAGCATGGTCGTGTAAAAAGTGGAGCTGTGTGTAAAGAAAGGCTCTTATTGTAAGTTGTGTTTGCACTGAAAATTTTGAAAGCACAATGCAAACAGGGACATCAAATATAAGCCATATCTCAAATATGGTCTTAAGTCTGAAAAGTGTGAGAGATAGATGACCTCCACCTTGCTAGATGTTAGCGTTGCTAACAGGGCTATCATACTGTCTGCATTTGTGCATAGACATCATGATGCATGGTAAGTTTTCTTGTTAAAGAGGTTTTTTCTTTTTCCAACTTAAAACATTGCGTCATTTAATCTCTGATTATACCAGATGTTTATCCACAGTACACCAAACTGTACATTATGGATGTTTTTTCTTTTTCCTAAGGAAACCATAAAAATGTATGAGGAGCAAGCAAGAATCCAGAATTCCGAAGGTAAATTGCTTCAGTCTGAAGACAAGTCTGGTAAATATTAGAAATATGCTGTGTAACTATATACTTATATAACTTTCACAGAAGCAGAGCAACAAAAATGCTAAATCACGGTGAAGTTACAGTGGGACAGGATAAATAGCTGAGAAATGGCAGAAGGAAAATTAATCTCTGTAAAGCTGAAGGTGTAAATCCAGGAGTCAAAGTAAGAAAATATCATGAGACAGAACAAGCTTTTAAAGAGATATGAGAAAGGAATAATAGAATAATCTCAAGAGCATGATGGTCCAAATTTACAGGTTTTGCACCTAGATGCTTCAGTGACTGTGACATTGGTCACAGTGTTGTTCAGTCACATAGCAGGGATGAAAAGAACACAACAAGTATTTATTAATATCTGCTGTTGCGTTTGTCCTAAGTAAGGGAAAGAGTTGAAGAAGCAGGCTTTGGCTAAGTTTGAATCTGTCCCTTGTACATATCTCCCAAGAAGAGCCTCTGGTTCCTCGTGTTGTCCCCCTCAAAGTGCGCTGATCAGGCTTAGTAGGCTCTAGTTACTGAGCATGGAGTGGCATTGTTTTCCTCAGGATATTATGAACCTACAAATTGTACATCTAATGACTTTGAAGAAGGAGCGTCAGAAATTAATAATTACTTGGGAATGGGTCCCTGACCTCTTCACTAGCATTGCCACACAAGACCATCTTCTATGTCAGCGAATAAATTAAGTTTAAAAAGAGAGTGAGCTAACTAGTTAGGGGCTAAAAGCAATGCAGAGAATCTGTTCTTCTGAAGATAAATAGATCCAAGATAAGGGTTCTCTTTGAACTAGAGAGACTTTTGAAATTAATATATATACTGAATTCTTCTGAAATTTCTGTGAAAAGTTTTATGACAGCATTGGTTCTCCTTTCAGACAAACCTGAAATGCCACAAACCTCCCTTTTTCTTTTCATTGCCTATCTCTGCTTTGGTACTTCCTTGTTTCAGTGACGAGAAGGAAAGAGGCACAAAGAGCAGTAGCCTTTGAAAGCTTCTCAGTTTTATCCAAGATAAGCAGATATAGCTGTCTCCAAGTTTTCAGTATCATTTGTACTACAGGAAATTCCTTGAATATTACAAACACTGAAGTTATCTAACTGCAAATAGCAGCTATCATTGGCAACTGTCAAGTTTTTAAGAGTCTTTGGTGCACAACTTTTCCAAACCTTGACCAGTACTCCATTCAGATTCAAATAATGGTCAATGAGCAAAGTCAGTTCTTTACAGCAGATCTTAACCTCAAGCCTTGGACGATCATTATTCAGCTGTTCCTGAGTTACAGGAAATGCCTTGGTAATCTGGACACCTCTGTCACAGACTATCATGAAATTCTGACATATGCAGCCTGCCAATAAAACGTAGAAGAAAGCGACATCATTGGTGACATCACATGGGAAGAACTGAAGGTAAATCTGCAAACCACAGTTCTCATTTGGGAAGTTCTGGAAGCACTCCCATCTATCTCAAAATGCAGAGAAATTTGGACAAACGGCAGTGGGGCGAGTCACAACCTTCAAGTGAGGCAGCTCCTCTAGGCACACGCGGGGCTTCAGTGAATGCACCAGACATGCCAGCGCTTGTTTATTGTTTCAGCCAAGTACTGCGGAGTCAGAGAAGGCGCAGACAAACTGTGGAGACATTTAAATATTTTTTGGGTCTTGTTTTGTTTCATGTTTTACTTGGGCATACTCAGAGATTTCTTCCCTCTTTCTGCAGATAGGGCCTTGATTTATAACAACATGGAAAGGCAATCATCTAGACTTGCCTCAGTTGGATTACATGCTATGGAAAGTGTGTTTAATTATGAAAAATTAAAGACAAGTGGGATATGTTTAGACTAAGACTGTAGACAGTTTCTTGGCGAGAAGCAAAGCTGAACAAAAAGGGTAAGAATTCTAGAACAATTGCAAAGGATTTATTTACATTTTTAAAAAATCTACATATGTTTTCACTTAAAGCTCTTGGGAGGGTCATTTAAAAGATTAGGACTCCTGGCTGTTCACATTCGTGTCTACCTCTATTCCCTCTGCTTTCAACTTGAACGTTAACATACAGACCACAAGAAAAGGAAATGCATGTCAAGTATGACATATCAAATAACACAAAAGCTGAATTGCAAGAAATAAATTTTAAATTGATCAAGTACTTTGAGGCATTTTAGTAACATTTATTGCTGTATTTTGCACAGTTCAGGCCACAGGAGTTTCACAGAGAGTTTCTAGTCTTGTTGCCAAATGAGAAGTAAAATTTATACTCTTAAGATGTATTCTTTTTAAGTCCCTCTGCAACACAAAATGAAAAAAAAAAAAAAAATCCAGACGTTTTTCCCAATATCTTTCCTTTAGTTTTTTTGTTTTGTTTTGTTTCTGCTTTCTTTACTATACCTTCAATGTGCGCTATGCTTAATCTCCTCTTTAAGTCTCTAAAGCCTCAATAATCCTTATCCTACCTTTTTGGAACACCAAAACTGAGCAATATTGTTGATCTGCAGATTTGAAAATAGGCCATTAGAGTTATTCAACACAAAGGACACAGCACAGTTTAAATATGAAGAGAGTGCAAATATATGCCATCCAAGGTCAGATTAGATGTCCAGATGCCCTAATATTCTGTTTCAGTAATGTAGACTCCATGACCAATTTTCATGACAACACAGGAAAAAGTCAGCAGAGAAGAAAACTACAGCAAGGGAAAAGGATGCTCTGGATTCCTTCAGCCAAATCTTTCTCCTGTCGCTAATGGTGTCCTGATGCTTCTGTCACAAACCTCTCAGGCTGCAACCCACCCATGGAGTGGGGACAGGGATCAGCCTCCCTGTAGTTTACCTTCCCTAAAGAGCTATTATTACTATATAGCCACCTCAGGCTCTGAATACAAAGGTCAAAGCTCTTATCCGCAGCTGGAAGTCTGGACCGTGGGGTGAAGTAGCTGGAGGCTCTGATTATTGTCTCTGTGATAACTGAGCTCTGTGATAAGAAGAGGAAGAAGGACCAAGGGGAGGGGACAGAAGGCAGACCCCTGCCCTATAGATAATTTTGTCACTCTGGACCTCAGAAAAAGACACTAAAGACTTCAAACTATTTTCTAAGTGTTTTGAATTTTCCATGCCAGGGAAGCTCTCTATGTCATTAAACAAAAATAAATGCAAAGTTTCCTGAGTACCTTGCTGCTTGGCACATGACGCGTGTGGGCTCAAGGTGGCTTAGAAAAATTTTGCTTGAATTTCAAATTCAAGAGGAGGATTTCCAAAGTCATAGAAAAACAGACAGCTTGCAACCATTGTGAGATTTCAGAAGACTTGTGGTAGCTTTTCAAATAGAAGGCCTTCACCTCCAGACACACACACCTATATATACCTGTAGTGGGTGCAGGACACATAAGCAGTACCAGGACAGTGGTTTTGCTGATGATTGTAGCAGATACAGATATTTTTGCTTGCTTTAAATAATACACTTGAAATGCCATACAGTCAAGTAGTTCATCTGCCCTCAACTCCAGGATGACTTTTACCATCTGTGCATTTAGTACTGCAACTATACCACACAGTGCTGTTAGAGTTTTTGCTTTAAGAATTCAGAGAGTGGCACACTTCTAATTGTTAAGGAGAAATAATGACACTATGAAGGATCACCATAGTGTTGGTTTTGTCAGCCACACCTAGATAATCCCAACCTGTGAACTTTCTGTCCCAACTCCAGGAATGTCTGGCTCTGAGACAGAAAACAAGCAGTGAATGCCAAAACAGGCAGGTAATCACTTGGCAGCAGACTGCTTTGGCTTAAGCTTTGAGCCAGAAAATGGACACTTTCATGATTGCAGCATACAAACAGAGGATTCTTTGAGGGAAATATAAATTGTTCTCAATCTCTTCACAGGTGACAACCCCATCTGCTTTATGCTTTGTGCTCCATGTCCCTGTGTCAGTTGCATCTTCAGAAAATAACAATTCAACATAAAAATGGTTCCCTAGATGCAAGTGGAGGAAAAAGAAACAAGTCCTTCATTAAATAATGAATCAACTGATTATAAACTGCATCACAGCAAACATTAATGCTTGAGATTCAATGACACACAGAAAATAAAGAAGGTATTTATTTTGGGACATTGAGGAGAAGAAGCCTGAATGACTCCATTGAAAAAGTGTAGTATTATTGTTTTCGTCCTTGCTTGCTTTGTACTAGACAGGAATCCATTAACAACCAAGTAAGGCCCCCTTGCTAATCCCCTTGCTAAGCCACAATCCTCAACCCAGGAGAACTGGTATTGAAGAAGAAACACGTCAATCATGTTGGCCAATTAAGCACAATAATAAACATGACGAAAGGAAAAAAATGTGGGCGGTATTGCCATAATAAGGTGAGCAGTGTCTACTCATTTTGAAACCTTGTCTGGATTATGAGGTTAGCTCAATGACAAATCATCTACAACTTGTCTCCTAGGTCTATGGGATACTCCCGATCTGTAGCTTATTCATTTCCTGTACTAATGACACATGCATTCGGTATGTGGCAAATGGTAATAGGATTACATTTCATACATATTTCCCCAAGTTTTTGTTTCCTGAGTACTCCACATGATTCTGTAGTATGTTTCAGGCTAACAGCAATTCAAATGATCACTGAGTTCAGAAACCTGTGAAATAAATGAAGTGTTATTTGCATGCAGCAAGCTTACTAGATATGCTGGTGACAATGGTCTTGGTGACAAGGAGATAGTTAAATTTCTGTTTGATTTTTAGCTGTTCTCTAAGCTTATCTTGTAAATGGTAACACATTTTTGTTTGACATTCAAAAGAACAATGTCACTGATTTGCAGAGGAATCAGAAGCTCTTCTGAATTTTTATTATTTTTATTGATGGCCTGCTTTTCCTCTCTCTGCTCAGTGACCATTCCACATTAATTGCATGGACCTGCAGCAGGAATTTGTATCTAGCTTTACAAGTAAAGCAAGTGACAGGTAACAGACGCTGTGCAAATTGCCTGTGAAGGCAATGTACACACACCCCTTAGAACATATGGGATTATGTTGCCATGTAATTAAAAAAGAAAGGGTAAGCTTTGAATAAATATAGTAGCCATAAAGAGTAAAACCATCCTGAGATTAGCTGAAGTCCTAGGCTCTCTCTCTAGCAGTAGCCCAGCTCCTGAGGTGATCAAAACTTTGGGAGGAAAAGCCCAAGTATGGCATGTACAGATCCATGGCATCTCTTGGGCATCAGAAAGCAAGCAGGAGAAGAGGGCGGAAGCTTAGTTTTCTGCAAACTCACATTTTCATTTTGAACAAGTGTGTGTAAAAAGTTTAGATGAAGTCCCCGTGGACCTCGATAACACTGTTTATCTGATCAACTTCAAAGAAAGCCACAGAAGGACTGTGATGAAATCTGGTGCAATTGTCCCTTTCAAAGCCAAGAGACTATATATATGTGTATATATATATATATATATATGTATATTTATATTTGTGCTGGAAAAGACTGATGTCTAGGTAAGTGTGGGCCTGAACAGTCCTTATATTGAGGCATAATAAGCCATTTATCATTTCCATTTAGGGGAACTCTGATCTGTCCTTTCCTTTCTAACCACAAATGGTAGGTGCAGGAGTTGATCTGCACTCCCCCAGCCACAGTTTTTGACATATGTCTGTGCAGGTTGGTTGTTAGCTACCTCTGATTGATGAATTATGTTTTTATTTTCCTTTTATTATTCCCTTTGGTTGAAGCAGTGTCTATAAATACCATATCAGCCAAATGCTGAGATCGTGGAAAACAAGCTAGCAACGCATTATGCAGGCAATTCCCTCCTGCTCTCTCCCTTTCTCTCCAGATAAAGAGCCCACCTCTGGTTATCCATTCTAAAGTCACCAATGCTTAAGCAAGTGTCTAGCAAGTACTAAATAATGAGAGGAGCAAGAGAGGCTTTTGAGGATATTAAATCCTTTCTGCAGCCTGAATAATATTGTTGTGCTTTACGATGGTCATGAGCATGTCTGAGGTTTTTCGAGCTCACGCAAGATTCAAATGAAGCAGACTATACTCAAGGAAGATTTATTTATTTCTAAGCTTTCTAGCCATACCACCAATGATGCTGACATTGTGTCATGAACCTGCTCTTCTCATTTTAATGTTAACTATATGTGCATCCTTCACATAGCTGTTCAATCTAATCTACATTTGTTTCCAGCATTTTTTTCCCCTCTGTCTTGTTCTATCTGGTAAATCAATGAACCTGCTCTTCAGATTCAGAGTCTGGACATTAGCACGACTGAAGAAAATATTATATAAAAAGGGAGGGAGGAATCATAGCACTTTTACTGCCAAGGAACAAGTGCAAAGAATATGAGGTAACATATGTTTGGAAACCTTGGGATATAACTATACTGCAGCTGGCAGTAATATTGACTTTTGTGTAGCTTGAACCTGAGCTAGCTGACAATGCTTTGCACCATGGGATTAACATGGGCTGCAGAAGCCAAGCAAGGATGCTAAGGATGTTCATGCCAGCTGAGCTAGGCATCAGCAAGGCTACTACTACTGCACCAAAAATAGCCAGTTTGAAAGTTATTTGGCATGCCACAGTGAGCTCCTGTAGGCAGGTAGAGGCACAGCCAGCCCTGACCTGCTTAAGAAAAACAGCACAAAAATATCCACCAGTTTATCGTAAGTGGATGGGTGATGTACAGTTCAGCCTGGGGAGGGTTTGTGTGGTCTGTAGCCAGACTCTCCAGAGTCAGCGTTCAAATCCAGCAGCACCCTCAGGGGAAACTGGTATTCCTTTTGATTCATACAAAACCAAGAGCTTCAGCTTTTCAAGGTATGAGCTCCTTGAACATCTGCTGTACAAGTGTTTACTCAGCATGCATTTGGTGTTAGCATAAAATTCACTCAAGGCCTTAATCAAAGGCCACTGTAATCAATGTAAAGAATTGGAAGAAAGTAAGCAGAGCTTCATCTTCCAGAGTTTTTTCAGTGGAAGCTGCGTTCCTAATTCTTTAAGGTTGACTTGCACTGTATTTAACCTTTGCGTTAGGTTGAACCAACTTCTCTAAGTAGTTAGGAAAGAAAAAAAGTCACTTTCGACTCACCGGCTAAAATGATCAGGTATCCACCTAGAGCCCTGTCAATCAGGTGAAGCTGCCTTTTGCCTGAGGCTAGGCATGACTTTAAAAAGATATCCAGTATCTGGAGTCAGAAGCCTTAACTAGATATCTACCTTCTTATGTCACATGAAATGTCCTGCTGCCTACTCAGCGTCCACTTAGGAAATGTTTCCTTATGTATCTGGAGAATGCCTCATGCAACAGCTACTGATACAGAATGAGGCCTCGTTGTTGTGTTACAGATGAGTTAATGATAATTCCTCACTTTATGCCAGTGAGTGCATTTCCTGTGCTGGATCTGCAAAGCAACAGTGAATGAGAGATGGTATTTGGAAGTGCAGCCCGTGCACGCATAGGACACAAGATGCTGCCTGACAGTCAGGGTTAGTGAGATTGGCAGCACTGTGATAGTCTGGCTTATCTGGGCATCCACACAGGGAGGTATGTGTATCACAGCTCTCTGACTGTCCACATAATAAAGTTCCCCTCACTAGGAAACCAGAATTTATGAAATGTGTGACACATGCCAAACTGACAGCCACACACCTGCAGGTAGGTTATAGCTGAGATGCATAGTACAGGTATGAGGGGAGGAGATTTTTGTATCTCTCAGCTTTGAGACACCCACTAAATCATGCTTGGACCACCTAGCCCCAAAATGTAGGGAAGTTTAACTCTGCTTCTGATGTTTTATACATTTTCATTAATTCCAAACTTTCAACATGAGTAAAGAACCTTATTTTTTTGCCAGCTCATTGTATAGCTGTTCACTCACAGTTGGATAGAGTTTGGTGGTTTGAGCTACAAACAATTTAAATGGCAAAGGGAATAAAATGGTTATCTCACCACTGCAGCAAAATCCATGAACTGTGATGCAACAGCTCAGAAGTAGGGATACTTTCTTGTGTTGCACTGGAAAGAACTGCTTTTGTAGAACTGTCCAGATGATTTTGCTTTCAAAAGACGTCCACTATACATGTATGGACTAAAAAGCAAGCCAAAAATGCTCTGAAGTCAGATAATGCAAGCTTTGAGAAGAAGGTGAAGAGAATAATTAAGTGAGGATGCATTCTCAGCACATTTCTCAAAATTTAAACATGAATAAATGCCCATGATAGATTTTTTGCCTTACACACTCAGTGTCATCCACTATCACTTTGTACCCTTATCCTAGTACCCAAGACATGGTCACCTAGTATCCATATCCTCTCAACTGGCTGGTTTTGTGAAAACTTGGTAGAGTCGTTCTTATCTGGCTGAGAGCAGGACACCAGTTCTGTCCCTACTGATGTACAACATAATTCTTGAGGTTGTCCTCATTTGACTGAAGGCTACAAGCTCTGCAATCCTAGCTACATGATACCTTGCCTACAGCACCACCTCTGCCTGTCCTGTTCTCCTTCTGTTGTTGAGTGGAGCAGAGGGATCCAGGGGATCTAGATTGGGTGCTCTCAGCTCAACATTCAGTGCAGCTCTAGATGACACTGGGCCACTCATGTTCCCATAAACACTATATATATACACTCATAAACATAGCTTAGATTTTCCTAGAGGGAAGTTATTTTTTCATCAGATCACTATAAACATCTACTTGATAATGCAAGCTCTCCTAGCTTCTCAGACCATCACTGCTAAGTCACACCAGTTTCCCACTGCACAGGTGTCAAGGTCCACTCTGTGATGGACTCGTGATGGTTCATTTAGCTTGATCTCGAAGCACAAAATTAAGGCAACCAAAATGCCAAGGGGTTATAATTCAATCAAACAGTGTTACTTTATTATTTTGCCCATAAAGTGGCACACGATAGAGAAAGTAGAGAAAAAGGGAAAGAAAAAGAAAATGGGGAAAGAGGGTTGGTTACCACCACAGGTCCAAAGGCATCCCTATGGTCTCAGGTCCTGAACAGCGTCCTGCCGGTCCTCTTTCATGATCCGTGATCCTTTATTGGGGACATCTCAACAGTGTCCATTCAGGAGTCATCTCTTATGCTTCTTCACCCGCCCTTGCTCCCATTGTTTGAGGCCAGTCTCTGCCTTGGTTTTGCAACTCAGGCTTAAACTGTGCAGGCTCGAAAAGTCTTCGCCTTTCTTGCCAGTACTTGTCTGCGCTTTCATGACCTGCATTCAGGGGTCTCTCTCTGGTCCATTGGGTGACCTCAGGACCCTTGGTGAGCTTCTGGGCATGCTCTTTTTCATTGGCCTTTGTTTGAGGGAGGAGGTGGGGGATAAGGTGTGACTGAGGTTACAGGTGAGAACACATCTTCTGGACTGCAACTATTGTCTCTGGGTCGAAGAGACCCACAAAACAATCCCTTTTAGGAGGTGTGGGCTAGTTTGGCTGAGGCAGCAGGTGAAGTCCACACAGCAGCCATTGTAAGCAGCAGCCCCCCCGAATCGAAGAAACTAGTGCAACACGGTGCTTCTCCTCAGGCCTCTCTCCAAGTCATTGTCCATGGGTTCCTTCTGTCAGGGCCTCAGTTCTCTCAGTTCCTGATGGTGATGTTTCAGGCAAATATTTCTCCACCTTGAGACTGACTCTTACAACAGGGCCCTATTCCCACCCTTTCCCCCTTCTCCAGTCCTCGGACCTCCCTCCTGTCAAGTAAAACTGAGATGTCCCAACCCTCAGCCTCAACCCATGTTTTGGCTGTTGCACTGTTTCTCCCTGTTAATCCACCATGAACCAGAAGTGCATCTACTTAAGCATCTGGTGTGACCTTTCAGCACCCCTGAATTCCAGAAAAGGCACCTATCTTCTTCCACACTGTGTTAGGAGTCTCAAATACATGCAATAATTATCCTCTGTGACAGCCCACATCTTTGAATTGATGAGAGCAGGCTCCGAGCCATGTTTCTGGAATTCTGAAGCTTGAGGAAATAGATCTCAAACATTGATATGAGTTGAAGATGTTGCTATAGATTAAATGTAAGGTCCCTGTCGATTGCTAACCTGTACAAGTGTCCAAGGAACCTCCAGTTTGTTCTTGAAATCCTTTTTCCCATTTGAAAGCTCAATGTTATTTTGCTCTTTTATATCCAGTTATGCATAAATAAATGTCATTGGTGTCTAAACACATAACTTTTCCCTTAGTAGAGTAAAATGGGTTTCTTTTAATCATTTAAAAATATTTAGTTTGATGGGTACTTCCTGTGCAGTGATAACTCCCCTGATCTATTATGTAAGGCATCCATAAGAGTTCTATTGTTATAGGCCTACATAGAGACTATTTTTTCAAAAAATAAGATTCATATGAATTTTGATTTGTGCCCCATCTGCCTCTGGTAATGATCCACAGACAGATATTTATATTTGGAAAATAGCTTGAGCTGTCTAGTGAATATTTCATGGCACCCACAAGATTACTGCTGCTAAAAGTCATTGGCATCGGTAAAGCACTGAGCGTATGATTATTTTTTGTGAGAGACAGATGAGTAAATGGTTCTCAAGAAAGCTGAGAGAAATTTAAAACCCAAACTCAGAAGGAAAATAGTTAGCTTTTACAAGGATCAATCCATGCCAGTATGAAGGGATATATATTATCTTTACAGAATTATTTTTATCATCTTTCCAGGTAGGGGTCCCATACATTTTTGAAGCCATTTTATACTTTTTCTAAGAGTATCATACTTCAGAGTATGGAGCAGCTGAGGGTGTGTCTTTCAAAAAAGTACTTGCAGAACTGGTCACGCTGGCAAAGTGTGAAGTGCATGGCTGGACATGAAGCAATTAAAAGGACAACTCTTTCCTACACTTCTAGAAATGAAGTTCAAGCTAAATAAACCTTGTTCAGGTAAATGACACTGATAATGCTCTTCTAGGTAGCATTCAAATAAATCAATATTGAGCAAGAAAATCCTTAAACTACTTCCAGTTGACACCCACTTTCCACCATGATCCCTGTTTCATGTAATATCCATATTAAGTATGGCTGATACTTGCCTTTACAACACTGACAAATAAATATTTTTAAATAGGCATTTGTTAGTCTTGCAGCCATGCAGATAGGAGTCTACAAAATACTGAATGATTCCACAAAGGTCAGGAGCTCCTTTTTTTTTGCAATGAATGTAATGAAAGAACAAGGAGATACTCGAGGAAATAAAAAATTTAATAACTGTCAGACTGATAAAAGGGAAAATCTGTATATTTGCTGACCTCGGTGAAACTGAGTCAAAGAAGTATATAGAAAGGAAATAGTCATATCTAAGAATAATTAAAATATCCACTGTCATATTACTTGTGAGATGACTTTGTAAAGAAAATCCTTGTTATTGATTTACACCCTAAGCAACTTCCTGTTTCCTTGTGTTGGAAAGAAACTTCCCTCAAAGGCATTAGATTGTGTATTTATCTATTTTTTATAAGTGTTGTAGCTTTCAGTGAAGACTCTGATGCTGACTGCTATTAGGCACCACAAAAGAATGCCAATTGCTTTGAAACAAATATCAATATATTTGGAGTATTTCCAGTGCCTGCTCTATAGACCTATATGTCTGAGGCAGATCTGTAACTGTCCTTGACAAAATTTTCCCTGGAAAAAAAAGAAGTGTCTCATTAGATGCATGTTTATTGAATTCATTTAGGCATGACCAGGCTGTCATTCTGGATTCTGCAGTAGATTGGTAGGTGTTTATGGCAGATGTTAATATGCCAATATGAAAGAAATTATTTCTCCAGCTCTTTGAATCCAGAATCTCAATTGACACTGCTGTCAGAAATGGTAGGAGAGGGCCTTGATGGGCCAATGAGATTCTCAGCTCCACATCTATTTAGTTTTTTACAGCTGGTGAAGACAGCCTGAAAGAAAAATCTGTAGGAGGCTTATTTTTTCACTGACTGTGTTGTGGCTGTTTCTTCAGGAGAACAGAAAACTTTAGTTTGTAGTATCTTCCACAAGAAGTAACTTAACACCAGACTTAGAATAACATGGAAATGCTCTACTGGGATCCTTATTCATGTTCTCACCTGTGACTCTGCTTGCAGACCATGAATGTCTTGTGCTGAGAGACTTAGCAAAGAAGCACCCATTTTGTTAGTCAGTCCCAGTCACCTCCAGCACCTATGAGCTTATTGATGTCCAAACTAGGGACCTTGTATGTGCACAGAAAGAGTCCCACACCTCAGAATAGGGTGTGAGATGTGCAGAAGTTTGAGGAGAAAACCTTTTAGGAAAGACAATAAAAGAAGCTAAGGTACATCTTAAATCTTACTGCTTCCTAAGATTTAGGTGTGGTTTCGTTCATGATTTACAGCTGTTGAACTCTTAATAATGAAGATCACTTTTTCCCTCTCCCATACTTAAGGAGGATAGACCTTTGTAGCCTATAGTGAAGGATTTATCATGTTGAGACTTTAAAGAGCAGTTCCCATATTACAGCCTGGCAGAAGGGTTCGCCAGAGGAACAGCCCACATCTACTAGGGCTTAGATGCAGTGTAGGTTACAAATTATGCAGCATTGTCAAAAGAAGTGTACTTTTACACATGGCCAGAGGCAAAACTCCATTGCCATGTTAATGTCAGGTAATTTTGAGGTTTTATGGTTTGATCAAAGGTGTCAAGGTGACAGAGAAGGCTCTCAGTCTCTAAGATGATCCCACCCTTCATTTCACATAAACGGTCCTGGCAGAGAGACCCCTGGCATCAAAGAAGCCTTAAGGCTTGTTCACTGAAAATTCAAGGGTCTGGCCGTCCCTAGTGATTACTTAGAGATGAGGTAAGTGAGAGGTATAGGGTCAAGGGGAAAAAAAAAGGTAACTTAGAAATTGAGGAGTGACAGAGCTGAACATGGACTCTGTTGTGCATGTACTGACCCCCCATACACAGACTCACGCAGGAATGCAATCACAGCTGTGCACTCTCCAATTCTGGACTTCTCAGGTAGGCTAGGTGAAGAGTACAAAAAAAGCTGTAGGCAGCAAATGTCTTATGTCTTTATTAAAATCTTATACATGGAAGAATCACAAATGTATCGCCCTTTTACACACATGAGCAAGGGCTTGGGGAGAGAGGTGCTTTCTCTCAAGCTTTTCAGATTAACAAAGGATATGTCTGGAGGACAGTCAGTGAATAATGAAAACTGAGAGGAAAGAAATATTCACTCCTTGGCTGGGAAATTATCAAACTTGTAGAGCCTAGGGACTATCTTCAGATGCATGAGCAGCTCCTGTTGAAGACAAGGGAAATAGTGTGTCTATGCCTGTGAACAGAAGTTGATCCTGGCCCTAGGTACCTTAGAAGGAAGTATTTTCATGCCTCTCTCTCTGAAAAAAAAAAAATTAAAAAATCATAAAACATGTTATTACAGACAGCCTTGGTGCAGTGTCCCCTCCCTCTAGGTCTCCTCTCTCTATTTCTTTGTTATTTAAATTGAAAGTTAGATACAGTACACAACTTTAAAGTAACCTTATATGGTAATTTTGCTGCAATAGTAAAAAATGATTAGTTTCTTTGTCAGACAGCCAAACAACACTTCTGCAGTACTTTTTGTGCTGACTTCCAATCTTACGAACGTTTGGTCAAATAATGTGTTCCTGCTACAGTCCTCATATCAGCTACGAAGTCTGACGCTTACAACTCTCTTTTTGAGTGAGAACCAGGCAAGAACCATCCCTGATAAAAATAGCAACAAGGGGAAAATCCCTGTGAAGGAATTCAAGCCAATCTTTGCAGCATGTCAAGGTTAATAGAGGCCTTAACAACTCAGAAGTAGGCAATGAATGCTTTATGTGCTTAGTACAGAAGCAAGGTGAGTGAGAATAAACTAGCCAGTCACAGCATGCTCACAAAGGTCCATCTGACACCATCATGCACTCACCCATGAACAGTGATATGGAGAAATGCAAGCCTTCCTCCATCGCCTTGGTCCTGATGATGTGATGGGAGCATGAGGACGGTGATTCCACTGTGCAGTGGGAAAGCAACCCAGAGCAAACCAAAGCACTACAGCAGGATACAAGTCATTAAGGGATGCTTACACAATGGCGAAAGTTTGCTTGTTTTTTTTTTAACTAGATACTTCTCACCTTCAAGAAAAGGACACCTTAGCCACAAGACCTTCCTGTTGAGCAGTCACAGGCATCTTTGCATGTACCAGGGAAATTAGAGATAGTGGAGCTATACCACAAACCTTGGTGTGCAGCACAGCACAGCCAGCTTTTGTTCATGGACTTCATTTTCTCCCTAAAGAAAGGTCACACATCAATTACTCTATACAGTACACTTCATTGAGAGATTACTGAACACTATCAATGAGGCTATAATAGAAGTCTGTACTGCATCAGAAAAATCCAGCAGTTTGACTTAGCTGATGGATGCGTCATCCATTCCCAATATCCTGACCGCTATTGGAAATGAAAATATCTCTTTCTTTAACTGCTTCAGACGTCTCATCTGTTCATCAGGGTGAATGTACCATTAAATGTCAGTCTATAGACCTGTCATTTCGGGGGTATGAGTAAAAGGCTAAAATGTTCATATCTGAGTGAGACACACAGATATGAACATAAGCATATAAATAAATGGCTCAACAGTCATAAAAACCAAGCACCTGTAATGCCTCTTGACATCACAGGGAGCAGCACTTCCAAAATCTTAGAGGGGCTTCAGCTGTTCAGGAATGCAACACAACCTGGTGTGGGATTGTTGGCAGGAGGTTTGAAAATGGCCCTGATTTTCTGTACTAAGCGTTGGTAAAGGGGAGTTGTTTTACTCTGTTTCACAATATTCCCTCCTGCACTCTTACACCTTCAGTTCCCTGTGAACTGTGGATGGTTTCAGGAGTTTGTCTGACAGAGCGTACTGTCAGGGCAGAAAGAAGAAATGAGTTAATGGCACAGAGACTTCTTGTCTGACTGACTGCTCTGCACAGCATGGCTGGAGTACGATGAGCTGCACTATTTCTCTCCTTAAACATGTGTTGCAAATCTGAGGAGTGTACATCAGGACTCCTGGGGCATTTTTAATGACGTCAGAATAGATTACTTAACCTGAAGAGGTTAACATTTAATAACTGGGTTAGAACCTGCTGTTACCAGACTTGTCAGTCTTCTACCACTAAAAGACATTTTAAACATCTGTGGAGGCCACAAACTGGGTCAAAAAATGTCATCCCTCAAACACTAGGCAAATAAAATGTATAAGGAAAACGTTTTCAAAAGTATCCTGGCATCACTTACAACTGAAGTGATTAAAAACAAAGGCTGGTACCTCAAGATCTTGAACTTATGTAGATGATGCAAGATGTGAGTTTTAAATACCTAAAATACTTTTTTTCAGTCGGTCTTAAGTTATTTACAAATCTTGAAGTTTTTTGGCCTTAAGCAGCTAAGTCTCTTTTCTCACCTAAACTCCCCTCAAGTTTCTGGATATCTAAGGGAGGCTTAGTCTTCTGTGTAACTAAGGTGCCTTTAAAAATTTGCAGTAATTGCTTTTGCTCTTATACGTCTGTTTGAAAGTAAAGGTTGTAAATTAATTATACACTAGCATTAAACTAACAGAAAGGAAAGCAGCAGCATGCACATCTTCTGATAGATAGGAAAATGGTGTGGTTAGTGTTTGTTTGAGTCTTCAGTGTACAGGAAGAACTGTCAGCAGTAAATTAAGGGTTAAAATAGAAACTCAAATGTAAAAATCGCAGAACAAGATGAGGAAACACTTGATAAATAGACACAAAAATAAAGCTTGCACCACAGCTCAGACCAAACTAAAGCAGAGCTGCACAACATCTGGTCTGGAGATGGTGTGCTTGTCAGCTGAGTGGCAGCACGCCTCACAGGCTGACAGGTGGTCACAAGAAGGTACATCTCAGGTGGACTCGGAGGCTGCCCCGCTCAACCTCGCTAGCTTGGGATACCTGCTCTGTTTCTCAGTCTGCAGCTGGGGTGTGTTACATGCTCATGATCACAGACAAGGCAGTCCATGAAAATCAAGTAGGAGAGACTGGGAGGAAGGCTGCAAGGAGGGAAGGAGAGAGTACTCCAGCACAAGAGGACACAAAGGTGTAGGGTAGGGGGCATGAGGATGAGCAGGAAGTTGTGGCAGAGAAGGAGGTGGGTAGGTCACCTGTAATTACAGATGAAAATACCAGAGAAGGTGTGCATGTGAAAAACAGCAGAAAAATGAGGTTCAACGCTGGTATGTTGAAGTCTCACCTGTCACTGAGCTGGGGAGTCTGAAACAAATAAGCGAATTAGGCTCGGTTATTTAGACACCCATGGGCCAAAACAGGATGAGGTGCCTGCCCTTCACACAATGCTCAGGCTGAGCTGCACTACCTGCCAGGAGAAAATAGCAGCTGTTAGGGGAAAGTGGTCAACAGCACAGATCAATGGACATCAGCACAGACAGCAGCCCTGGCAAGGTTAATGGAGTGGAGAACTGCATGGTACGTATGCCAGAAAAGATCAGGTGACCTCAAATGGTGGACTCATAGTTGGTAATGTGGACCTGATGCTTCAGGGTTGGATGCAGTGGTGGCTTCACCACTGAGACGTCCGAGAGAGGGAGAGCCCAGGCACCCAGCTCCACTTCTCTCAAGCCCACAGAGCTAAGGCAGCTAGCAACCCTTTCTCAAAACCTCCACAGACCAACGGGAAGCAAATTAAAAAAACATTTGTTCTCCTGTTCTTCATTACCAAGACTACTGAAAACATTTCAGTTTTGAAATGTCATGATTGTATAAGAAAGAAAAATGCATTTAATTTACTTACTCTTTTTCTCAGTGTCACAGATCTGCCTATCCTGAACATAAATTTCAAAATCCTCAGTGGTTTATGAGAAATGGAATTTGCTATTTTCTGAGTGCCTCATGAAGCCAAAAAAGGACAAACTTACTTTAGACCATTAAAAAGAGAGAAGAAACAGTGACATAACTAGGAACTGCATGAACTAATTTGCCAGGTTGCTCTGTCCAGCCTCACAGGTTTATGCCGGATTACTTCCAAACTGCCTTGCTTTATCTCCCTTTCTTCTTGCCTTGTAAAGATTCCAGTCCTGCACAGATATCCACGTACGTCTGTGAAACTTCCAGCAGGTGCTTTGGCCTGTCAGTGTGATTTAAGTTGCAGTCTTCTTATGATGGGGCTCTGCTATTGCTAACACTCACATGCTGAACTACCTCACGTAGCAGAGTACAGCACATGTGTGAGAGTTTGCAAGACTGGCTATTTGCTTGAGAGCACTTATAAGGAGACGTTGTATGAGGGCTATAAATATTTGGAAAGTGGCCAAGAACCGATTTTGAAACTATAAAAGTAACATTGGGTTAGAAATGACAACTTCCATTGTCAAAAAGCAGTGCTTTATTACAATTTACTGGATTTTTTTTTCTCTTTAGTAATTAAGGAAATATTTGAAGAAAAATATTACATGAAATATTCTTTCACATAGCTTCTGCATTTTCCTGGAAACAGTCTTTATCTTTTTTGTTTCAGACTCTGAAAGAAACAATGTCTACCAGAATACTAGAAGAGTCTTAGCAATGCTTGAGCATAATCTGGAATTATTCTGCTTGTGGCTTAAAAGATCATTCTTTTTAAATGCTTCTATTTCAGCCAGTGTATAAAAATACCAGGGAAGTAAGAATGATCCTGGCAAATCAGCTTTGTGATGCCTTCTCCATTAAGGTTTCTCATTCAAAATAATGCAGAAGTTGATTCAACACAGAACATGTTCCAAGTCATACAAAGCCTCTGTTTGTGTAGATGCAACAAATTACAACATTTGACAAAAAGCACATAAAGGAAACTCACAAAAGAAGTTATAGGAAGGAATGATTCACAGAAAACAACATATGTAAATGACAGGAGAAGGGCAAACAAAGTGTCTATCATTATAAAAAGGGGAGGAAGGAAAATTACTGGAAGAAAGAAGCCAAAAGCATAGCTGTAAATACGTGGAACAAAACAAGATGAGACAACAGCCTGTAAGGATTTGTTAGAGACAAACCATATCACACATCTCATTCACTTCAGGAAGATGATAGCATAGTTCCTCTTTGTGGTTAGGGAAATGTATATACATCATACACCTTAAGTTTAACAAAGTTTTTTGTGGTCTGTCACTGGACTGGAAGACTGCACGAGCAAGCTAGGGGAGTACAGAATGGATGAAACACTTACAGAGGAGTTATCAAGCTGGTTGGAAAGACATGTTTGGAGGGAAGACATGAGTGTTTTGTGGACAAGTTACGTAATGACTCTGGAGTTTTACAAGTATTTTTCCATGACCCAGTGACATCTAATATTTTCATTAACGATCATGATGATGGAAAAAAAGAGGATACTTATTAAAATTTGGATATGATAACCAGACTAAGTGGACCTGCAAGCGTGTTAGAAGACAGGATAAATCTAGAATGGTCTGGATGGGTGCCAGAATGGGGGATAGTAAAAAGAGCCTGTAAATCAGCAGGGACAAGTGGAAGTTACATGGACAGGAATCATCAACATGAATAAAGTCAGGCTCAGAAATAACCATATAGGTAGCATTCCTACAGAACAGATCTAGGAATCTTAATGAAAAGTTCTAAGAAAGTCAATAATTTCATGTGGATCAGGCAAATGCTGTATCAGAAGGTATAAGCAGGAATAAGTTAAATAGACCTTGGCCTCTATTCAGAACTCTGTAAAGATTCAACTGAACATTTGAACAGCTGTACTGTTTTTGCCAGAACACCTCAAGAAATGTGGGGATCAATAGAAAATAATCCAGAGGAGTTCATGATGAAATATTGAAAAACACAATCTCTGTCAGCTGATTGAATGAGTTCTCATTGTAGCAGAAAGCAAAGGCATAGCTGGCTCTCCAAAGCCCACAGTAAGGAAGACAAGCAGTGACAGGCTTACATTATGACCAGAAAGATTTAAGTTAGCTGTAATTAGAAAACCTGTTAAAACTGAGACTACTGAAGTGACAGAATAGATTTCCTGGGGATGACTTCTGTTGGAGATCTTTACAGCCAGGTTTGACAATACCTGTGATGACGGAGATAAATGCCACTGGTCTTCCCTCCAGGACAAGGAATGGATTTATTGAGGGGATATAGAGGCAATGATATTAACTGCTTCTCTAAAATGCTCTTATAAAGCTTCTCTACAGAACTGAATTTGAAATTGTTACTGATGGCTTACTCTTGGAAAAGTACTCAAAATGTCCATTTGGGAACTGGATCCTCATTTTAACTGGAACTGTGAAGTGCAAGATTCCTTCATGTACCAAGGAATCCAGACAAAGCCATAGTATTTGGGTAATCTTGCAAGATCAGGTCGCAACTGGCCTTGCTAATACTCACCACAAACTGCTATCTTTCTAAGAGCTTTTGTTGGAATTGCACATAAACAGATCTGTTACCTTGCTGAGTCCAAAATTATGACCTTGGCTGAAATTATGTTTTCTTGAATCCATTACTAGAAAAGTGTATTCCAAGAAAAAGCAATGGCTTGAAAGCAGAGAAGGGGCCAATATCAGAATAATCTTCTTCTTCTTCTGAACATTTTGTCCAAAAAATGAAAGCTTTCAATCATGCAGATAAAATATTGAAACCCAAGAAAGACTGAGTCAAAATTGTCAGAGCTGTATCAGGAAGAGCTTATTATGGAATATATTCAATACCAGACTTGATATATGATGATTTAGTGACATGCCTCTCTATACTGAAGTATGACTGGAAGTGACAGTCCTGAAGGATGCTGTGCATCTAAACAAAGCACACTCAGCACTTCATTGACGTGGACCTAGAAGCTGAGCTAACTTCAAGCAACCAAACTTGCAGATGGAAGCTTGGATGGGTAGAAAGGGATCTGACTTCAAGTTCCACCCCCCCACAAGAACTTGGTTAAGAACTTCATGGTTAAAGAACTAGTATGACAACTGACACACAGACAGGCAATCTATGTGTAGAAACTGTGAAGCTGTTTGCTGAATGGCATTTAAAATCATGGTAACTATTAGCCAAGCAGTATGTAAGTAATTAAAAAAAAAGACTCTGTAATTGTTTCAGATGACTCAAAAAACTTTTTTTTTTTTTTTTAGCAAAGGCCTGAAAAAGCATAAAACAAGAAGGATGGTTGTGATAGCAGAAAGCATGAAGTTGGGATGCTGAGTCACTGAAATTAGAGAGAGGAAACATTATTAACTCTGTATTTTTGTGATTATGTAGGACTTTTCACCGATGTTACAGCCCCTAGTGTATTGTCAGTGTTTGTTTAGAATAATTTAGTTGCTTCTCATGGGATGCAACTCCACTAACTAATCGTTTGGACTTCTTTTCCCCCTGATTCTTCTACCCACAATTTTACATTCCACTATACTAGCCCTTGGATGACCTACATAAAATTCCTTTCCATAAATGGAACTTGCACCTTTCAAAAACCCATATACTGTCATCACATCAGCCTCCCATTTCCTTCTGGGTTGGTCAAACCTAAAACATAATGTTCATATATATTTCTCATAATTCTCTTTCATAAATCAGTGCCTCCAGTGTGTTAAACACAACTGTTATTTTTCTCTGAATGTCTTCCAACCTATCAATATCTTTCTGGAATTGAAGGACCTAGGATTATATGCAGTGTTTTAGGTGGATAATAAACTCCAAAAAGCATTTTGCATAATTAAGTCCTATAAATAATTGCAAAAAAAAAAAAAAAAATTAAAAAGCTGCATTCTAGTAACCCTGAGCCATAAGATGGTGGTGGTCTGTTCTGTGTGATGTAAATAACAATGGTGTGTGCTTCATAGCTGGAAAAAAAAAACCCATCATGCTCAAAGCAGACTGCACCTGCTTCATGGTCCTTTGCAGCTCTGCAGATTATAGACTCTTGACTGATATTTTCTAGTCCAGTCTGTCTAATGCATAAATTGGGCAGTGAATAGATATGGCAGTGAAATACACCTCCATGCAGATAATCTGTATGATGCATAATTCTCCTTTGAGATCTCTTTTGAGGTCTGAGATGTTCTCAGAATGGTTTACAGGTTTTACACTGATCACATTTATTCCTAATAGTTACAAAAGTCAGTCAGTTCTGTATAAGCTGTCACAAATAGACATAAAAGCCGATTTTTTTTTAATTCACGTTTATGCTTCTCCACTTCCTTGCAGTGAGTTTCCTGAGGGACTAAATGCCTGTGGGATATGGTTTGCATGAGGCACCAGGGAGAAGACGGTCTGTGATAATGGGAAGGGTATAATGCAAGGTACTGTTCTGGGCCCCTATTCTCCTGTTTCAACTTGAACTCATCCTGACCTGTCTCTCGGACCTGTTGTAGGCAGAGCACTTCTGTTTATACATTTCCCTTGGTTAGTCGATCTCTGCCAGCATTTCTGTTGCTTCCTGTTTCATCTGCTGGTGGTTCTGCCTGAGTTTCTTATTAAGAATAGGTAGGTACAGAGCATCAGTATACAGCAGCTTTACCTTTGGATGCATGAGCCACACCAAGACTTCAGCTAACACTGTTCCCACCTTTCTTAGCCTGACCAAGGACAAAGCAGTGCCCTACTTTGCACCCAACTCTAAAAGCAAGCGGCTGATACTTCAGGAACATTGCCAGCATGGTTATTTCCTTGTATTGTTCTATTGTCAAGGAAGCTGTGATGAAGCTACATTTATATAGCAACTTTGCATGTTTCTATTTCTTGCCGATAGTCAAATTTTGAACTCCTAGAAAGAGGTGAGCTCTCCACATCACCACATGAACACACACCATCAAGTGGTAGTCTGTAAATGTGCCTATTCTGCTCTTTCTTGATGTTGTTCTTTGTTCTTTACATCCTGCTTTCTTCCTAGGAGCAAGAATTAAAGTAACCCTCAAACCTGCTAACTCTTATGTGGATAAGTGGCCCAATCAAAACCAAAAATACTACCTGAAGGAACTAAAAGACTCTCATATGGGACTGTAAGAGCAGGCCTTCTGCTGCCTAAGAATCTGTAAAGCAGATTTAGTTGCTTTAAAGTGATGTCTGGATTGTTATTACCTGCTGTGCTCACATTCTTCCCATCACTGTTGATATAACTTACACTGGAATCTGAGTCTCTAATAAAACATTTGAGTGTTTTATTTTGCATTTTATTTGGATGTGTTTTTTAATGCACATCAAAGTCATTCATAATTCCCAGAATTTTCTGCACTGAACTGCTTGCTTAAGCAAAGATTCTAGTGATGGTGTGAATTATTTATTTATACAGTCTACTTTTAAGTTGGGGCCAACATTAATTTGGCTGGGTCACTGGCATTGTGGATTTAATTGCCGTGTAAATAGCTATGGAGCCTATGTCTTTAATTAGTGTGCTAAATTCTACACAATTTATGAATAAAATATACTCATTTTGACATTTTATAACAGTTATTTTATTAATGTAAAATTTATCAGTGTTATACCAATTCCCTTGCCTTTTGTTAATTATATGCCTCTCTTGCATTTTCTGATATGTTAATTTTGTTTAGTATAAATATTTATCCTCATTAAGATAAATGCATTGTCAATGTCAACTCATTCTTTTCCCCCCAACAGCTAAGTGGGAATACATTTTCTGATCTCGTGGTTTTTACTGGTTTATAAGAAGCGTCTAGCTTCACCTTCCATTAAGTCTTCTCTAGTAAGATCTAAAATTTCACCCAAGGAAGGGCCTGGCTTTTGCTGTGTGTTCTGCATGCCATAGGATATAGGGATAGGATAGGATAGGTATAGGGTAGGATAGGTACAGGATAGCAGTTAGCTAGGGAATAAAGAGCCAATTTTTGCTAACATAGCACTATCCCTTCTGCGAACTTCTGCTGCTAGATTGGTAACTCACATGTGATTCATGCTGAGAGGCTTAAAGTGTGCAGATATGGAACAACGGGCATGCTCAGAAGAAGGCTGTGGTACAAGAGTACTTCTAGGGCAATGGGGAAGACATGAACTTGTAGAGGAATAGCTATGTTCTTCTGAAAAGCGAGGGCTTTTTTAACATCACATTCCTGGCTAGGGCAATTCTGACTCCCTTTTCCTCTCAAATAATAGGAAAGCAAACAACCAAATAAAATTGACATACAACCATGAGTCTCTTTTGACACATTGCTTGCTTATTTTTGCTTGCACATGAGCTGATTACATGCCAAGACCACCAAGGGAGGTATGAGGGATTGGGGAAAGAAAGAGCAGGGGAGGCCGGTGTGAAACACGCAGAAAAGGCAACAGCAAGTCTACCTCTCTGAAACAGGAGAGGTGGGAATGGCAGCTACAAATAGCTGTGTTAGGAACCAGTTTCATTTTAAAAAGGCTAAGACCCCTGGTTTTATTAGTAATCTACACCGTGTTTTGAAGTGAGAGCTGATAAAAGAGACCAGGCCTTTAGGAGCTCAGACTGAATTCTGAAAATAAAACTTGCTGATGAGGATGAGCCAAAATATTGACCCCTGGCATGATTTAGGAACCTAAAGAATTCAAGAAAACAGGCAGAGAAGCAAAGTACTGCTTGAGACGGACTTTACAGGAAATAATAACTATGTAATGATTTAATCAATTAAATGAAGCACATTAAGCAAAAAATAATGCAGCACAAACATGAAAAAGAATGATGTATCTTGCATATTTTTTATAAACAACAGAAAAGCCTCTTCATGTTGAAATTATATAACCTTTAAGAAGCTAGGAAACACTGACAATTGGATAAGCAGTTAGAAATAGATATTACTCATGTGGTAGATATCAAGTTGTGAAGTTGTCCAGCTCTGCAATGATGCAGCTGAGGTTAGGAAAGCTGGTATGAGCATGAGCTCAATGCTGAAAGAACAGCATCTTAGAGCAGAATCTTTTTTTATGAGCCAGTCACATATAAAACCCACATTAATAGTGACATAAGAAGCAGATGTTCTTAGTTTACTACACTACTCTGGACAGACTCCATCAAATGTTAAGCCAAACTAAGCTGAGGTTACCTGATCTTTTATGTCTTGGCCTCTTATAGTTGTTAAGAAGAATTTGGTATTTCTACCACTCCTTGTCAGAATGTGCAAGTTTTCTGTTTAATTATGCCTTACCTGTTACAGCTTCTAACCTATGCTAGGGTACAAAAAGATGTAAGGAGAAGACAAACCAAAGGAAACAGTCACAGCTGAGAGTCAAAACATGACAACAGCCACACTTCTAAGGATACAAACAAGCTCGTGGGTGCAAAACTTGAAGCGGCTCCAAGGATATGGATGAGACAGGTCACTAGAGAGTTGCTAGGCAAACCATGTCAGAGTCATGAAATCCGCTGAGCTGAATACAGTTGGAGTCTGAGATGACACTCAGAGAGTGTAACATTTACTCGTACAGTTCTCACTCAGCTCTTTGCAGGTACAGATGGCTCCTGCTGCACACAGGACAGGTCTAGGTGGATCTTGCTCCAGGTTACCACCACCAGTGCTCTAACTTTGAGTGATGATCTTCTCCTTTGATTTGTCTTCCTTTGACTTCACTTTCTGGCCTAACTTAGGCTAAGAAGGCTTAATATAGAAAGTGTAACTTATGAAGTGCAACTTTGGGGTGCTCAATGGTCTTCTGGGGGGACTAAAAGGTCTGTTAGAATTGCAATAGCCAGTCTGTCACTCTCCTTCTGCTCCTCCTTTTATTAGAAACTATCTTTTTTTGCTTTGTATTTTCACAGCACCAAACATGACAAAGTGTTGCTCTGTGCCTTGTGTGCTGCTGGGAGGCTCACACATGGCTCCCAGGGAAGTGAGGAAGGGAGTAAGTGTTGGCCTGACTCTGGCTCAGGGAGACTGCACTCTGGCCAGAAGCCATGTGCAGGGCATGGACAGAGGAAGCTGACAAGCCAGCATCACCCCACCGGCCATCTTGTGTCCTTCTCAGCTGATACACTAAGGGACTTGCAACAACTCTACCACCTGCATTTAATAGGAAGAGCTTTTAATCAACAGTTGCACTAAAAGCCTGCAGACTGTGTGTATATGGATACGTGTGGGTACACATTTGCAGAGTGCTTTAACAAAACGGTGGACATTTTGATATGAGAAATTGCATGTAAACAGTGCACCTTGGATTACCTCTTTAAATCTGAACCTTATCATCCTTGCAGGCTCTGTACTATTGTCCAGGCCAAGTGAAAATGTTTTTTCAGTTCCTACATATTTTTGCCCACAGATTTGCTGTAAGTAAATCTAAATGGTCAGGTTTGTGTATCTACTGAAATAAGATTATACATCAAAGGACAGATGGAGGATGTGGGCTTGCACATGGATGGAGATCCTGCCTGCTGTAAGTCACCTAGGAACAAGAAGAACCTCTTCTGACACTTGAGGTCTTTAGCATGTGGATTACTTTCCATTGCAGACAAATTTCAGGTCATCAGGCTTATTTCAGTTGCAGTTAAAACTAGGATTTGAACACAGATTTAAAAGTAATCCAAGAGTAATCCACTGAGCTCCTTGTTGAGCCATCTCCACCTGTTTCCATTATTTGAATATTGTCATTTTTGGACTGTGACTACGCTCACATTTTCCTTTCTACTTTCATTGTTTATTTTTCTACTATGCTGCTAATTTAGGGGTTTTTTGACATGCAAATGCTTGCAGGCTTTCCCTGGAATTATTTGATCATATACATTTGTGGAGTGCTTTAACGTCATCTGGTACTTACTTTTCTAACATGCATTTTACACAACACTGTGATTTGTTTGAACATTAAGTTTGTTTGTGGATGGAAGCCAGCGTACTGCTTTCACATCATAGATCTGCACTCAATTGTGTAACATTTGGATCAGGAGCATTTAGGATTAAATATGCTTTCTAAATGTTTTGAGAAAGCTTTTCTCAACAGAAGCTGTGCTGCAGCATTCGCACTTTTTAGGTGACTGATCTCAGTGCTCACCGCCTCTGAACAGCAGGACTTTGAAGACTTCAGCCAGAAGGTGACTTGATTAATTAACCTTGTTTTCTTTTTTTTTCTTTGTTTCTTTCACCTCGACTATTTTATTACATTTGAAAATTAAAACAAACCCTGCAAACAGCAAATTCATTTGTATATTTCCTTTTGTTTGCACTGAGATTTGTATAGCTGCATACAATTGCCATTCCTTCTTACGCTGAAATAAATTCTGCTTTAGTGTCACTACAGTCTAAGCAAAGGATATCCTACTGTGATTTCAACACAATAAAGGCTGATTGAAGTGTCAATGATTTCGGCTGTGTTTGGTATTACAAAGCTAAACATGTTCTTTTCCATTTAAGCAAAACAATCCCAAGAAACAGACATGACAGGATAAAGGGCAATAGTCAAAGATGTGAGGTCTTTAGCAAAGCTTACTGCAATAGGAAAAAGAACCTGATTATATGGCTGTACTTCTCTTTCATTTATTTATTTTATAAATTGAAGTGAATGATGTCCTGGTACAAGGAAATTTCTTTACAACATTACATTCTATTCCCCAGGTGTTCCTGCAATTGGTCATGAAACTTGATTTATGAGGACAGAGAGGAACCACACACAGGTATAAAGAGAAGGCTGCTCTAGGAAATTATAAGAACCCACATTATAGGAAGTCCATTAGCTTTCAATTTTTAAATAATTAAACAGCACACTCATTCATGTTATCTCAAGAAATAAAAAATTGAGCTCTTGCAAAGGGTGGCCTCTTTTACTTGAGAAAATATGATGTTTTGCATACAAAAAGCAGAATGCAGTTTGAAACGTGCAGCACAAATTCTGGAGAACATGTAGAAATCCATCAAATTGCAGTACAATTGCACATTAAAAACTAGAACTTTTCATTACACAGACAGTCAATATTTATGCAAGTCAACATGAAGTGATAACTCCACAGTTATTTGTCGATCAACATCACTCATCAGTAGAGCTCATCAGATATTTCGCAAAACAGCAAGTTTTCTTTAAAGGGAAGAAATAACTCAGTTTTACTGACCAGATGAGTGGTTTGAAATCCAATTATCTTAAGGCTGTGCCCAGTCATACCCATTCAGCCAAAGATTTCAGAAACTCTGCTTTTTTCGCTTTGTGGAAGGAATTCTCGAAGACCAGAAAATTTCAGTCATATCTCAGATTTCCAGGTCAGTTAGCTGTCTTACTTTCTGTTGAGGGCTTTCTAGACTGTTTTTTAATCTTTCAGGATGGCCAAGATAGCCACACAAGAACAACTGTTTAATTACTTTCATAATTAATAATTCTAAGATGAGATATTTTGGGTTTCCTCTTCATTTAGCAGCTGTAAATATTTTAGCTTTTGTTCCAAAATAAGAACAAACCTTTCACTATTTCAGAACGTCCTGCAACATTGCGAATTTAGAATTTTGAGTTGCTGTAATCACAATTTTTTTTTTTTTTTTTTTTTTCCCCCCTGGAAATGTTTGTGAAACATTTGAAATGTTCTTAGTTGTACTGATTAGTTTGAAAATTCAGACTAAACCCACAGGGTTTTATGTATTTTTAGGTGTCCTTTACTCGGCTTTTGTTTGCAATTTTTTCATTATCCAATAAAGATGCAGAAATAGCAGGATGTGATTTAGATGCCTGTACTGTCTAAAAATTATTAGCGCATAGTGACTAATCAAAATCAGTAATGCACGGACCACTGATATTTCTTTGCATAAATTATTTTCAAATACATGTTGTACAAGTGGAATATGAGATATAAATTACAAGAAATTGGGTAATTTCCTGCCTGGATAAGTAATGGAGACTACTAATTTGATGAGCTCTAGGAAGACTGATCAGCTACAAATATTGATCTTTATGCACGGGACTACAGATTCTGAGCATTTAAAGAGAGAAGGAGACTCAGCTTCAGGAAGGTACTTCCCAAGTCCTAAATCCACAAGACAGCCAGATATGTTATGAGTTTGTTTCCCTTTCTCAAGTATGAGTGACTGCCAGGGTAGTGTACAAAACTAACTAGGCAATATTTCCCTCTTTTACTGCTAGCAAGAAGTTGATAAAAAAAGTATACAGCAACAACATTGGTAATGGCCAGCTGTAATCAATTGTATAGGCCTCAAACATCAGGTCTATTGCATTTTCTTGAGTGGCTTTTGCTGACAATTAAGACCAGCAGAGTACTCCTGCAACACCAGTCTTGGGCATTCAACATGAAGAGTGAAATGCAAAGCTCTCATGGTTGGTATTCAAGTTTCTTCTGTCAGAAACCACATGTATAGTGTGAGACCATGTACCAGACAATTCTAATGGCTCACCTCTCCCATCAGTCAAGAAGATATCCCTGTCCTACCTTCTAACCAGCTTCACTGGCCCATTACATTTTTTCATTGCTCTTTGTTTTTCATTGCTTTCTTTATGACAGTGCACTTAACAGCTATGACCAAAACGTAATTACCTAATCCCTACTAAAATTAAGAGTGAAAAATTGAAGTGCATGAAAACCAGGAGGCTCTTTTTGATCCTTCCTGGTACATATTTGAATGACAAATCCTTTATTCAAGTGGTTTAATCAAGACAAAATTGTCTTAAGAAGAATTTTAAGGTGGCAATGTTTAGGAAACCCCTGAAGATAAATATAGCTGAAGAATGTCCTTTTCATCTGTTTCAGTCTGTGGCCTTAGCTACAAGAGGCAAGGAGGCTTCAGGATGTCCTGTCAGAGAATCCTTAAAATCCCTACTGATGGAACCCTGGTTTTGGAAATTTTTAAGAAGCTACTATCCCTCTGAAAATCATTCTCCTCAAAGATATTGTTAGACTCTCAAAACCTGTGACCTCCCAAATCACTTATCAGATATCTGTACTAACTGTGGACTACAAATAGTCTTCAGACTGTGCTCATTAAAAGTCATTGTGTTGCAAAGACTGAACAAATAAAGAAGGCAGTTTATACTAAGTTATAGCTTTGTTTCTCATTAGTGCACTGAGATATAGAGGGTGGAGAAGGTATGTATGAATTTAGCAATCTATGATCATTAAACATTATCACTCCTCTCTGAAAATGCTTCTCAATTCCAGAATAATTTAAATATTTTTGTTAACAGGGAAAGAAAAATTTTATAATCAAAGGTCAAAATTTCACAGGTCAGATTTCATTGGTTTCTGGATCTTATTTTTGTACCAGGCTTCATCTCAATGTTTCATTTAAAGAATTCTCTAGTTTCACTGACCTGAGCAGGAGAGCTCATATGGATAAAAATAAGCATGTCTTGAAAATGAGCTGGAACCAGTTTTCTCTTACCTTACCATATTTTGCTCAAAACAGACAACCAGAGAGATTTGCAAATGTGCATAAGCAGGGTTCAGTGATGGTTTTCATAAATCTGTCTTTTCTCATTGAATTCTGGGGAAAAAAATGCAAGTCATGTACTCAAGATAAACATTTGTGTGACATTGTAAGGTGTCATGACTGTGCTTCGTGTTTTCCCTGGAGCATGACTGTAGAAGAGCAGGACTCACACTGGGGGAGGCAGCCCTTACCACTGCTGGCCATGGGGTGTTTCATTCTGCCACCTCTTGCAGGGCTGAATGAAACTCAGACCTCATCTTCGATCATGGTCAAAGGTAGATCTGCAGTTGCATGTTGCATTTAGTATTACACAGATGCTTTCTTTTATTACATGTTTATTATATTTATATTACGCTTTCTCACTGCAGAGAAAGACAAACTTATGAAACTAAAAAATGCAACCTATTTTACCTGAATCCCATACTAGGACACTTACAAGACAAAGTCAGCTAGATATCTTCAAAAATTTCTGACTGTGACCTTTTTTGTGGACTGTGAGGGAAACCAGTATGCAGAAAAGCTTTAAAAGGCTTGTAGGAGGCCTATGAAGAACCACATACAGTATGTATAACTTTTTTCCCTGTAAATGAGTTGGGCAGAGCCTCTTTAAGGACCGTACCTTTCAATTTCATCATCACTGCTAACAAAGAGAATGGAGAACAAATTCTGAGCAAGACCTGCAGACTCTCCTTTTTAATATAAAATTTTCCTATAAAAGCTTTTTCTGCACAATACATCCAAAGGCAACTCTGAAAATCCTCCACTACAGGAGTATATCGATAAGAACAAAACATGCTAGTTAAAAACCACCATCACAATGAGAAAGCAGTACAAATACCTATGCTTTTACATAATAATTACAATACTTTCTTTCTAGTAATAGGGTTATGTATGCAAGGCAAATGCTGATTGATGGTGCCAGCAGATGACTTACATAACTAGGTATAGAATGCAAACGCTTTGTGGAAAACAGTAATTGATTCAATACCCAGTTGTTTATATGCATATGGATATCTAAGTTGCCTGAATAACCTTAAGACCAAGTACAACACCAAAAGTAGTTTATTATCACAACTCCACCATATACATTAACTCATTCACACATATATTTTGAGGTTCAAACCTCAACCCTGCAATCCAAAATGTCTATCATGACATGAAACAAGCAGCAGGCACTCCTGGAGGCTCCAGGAGAGTCTGAGAGCTCAGCAGGGTGAGAAGACATGTAGCATGTTCCCCTCCACTGCTCTCCTTTTCATTTCAGTTCCCGTGGGAGCTGGTGGCAGCGAGGAGCTCTGGCATTACCTGAGCGGAGGCATCAGCTCTGATAGATGCAAGGACATATTGCAGTGGGGGAAGCAATTTGTATGCAGTTGTATTTACTGACTACAGTGCTCAGGTTGGAGGTGGTGACTGGTTTTTGCTGGCTTTCTTTTCATAAGAAAGCTGTGGATTGACTGAGAGTAACACAGATGTACCCTCTTGGAAATCAGAGAGCAAGCTGAGCCTAAGCCCTCAAAGCAGTGAGTTTCTGGAGATCAGGGTGAGCTCTGAACCTGGGGCTTGCTTGTCAGGCAGCTGTTTGGTTGGGTTCTGCTCTCATCCCACCAAATTCCTGTAAGAGACAAACCAAAATCCTGAAGTGATTTTGCAAGGCAACTTCGGCTTGAGGTATGAACTTTGTAGCTCAACTTTACCCCTAATTTTTGGAGCAGTAGTCCTAAGGAGAAAACACAATTCCCAAGGCAGGCCCTCATTGTGAAAAGTAAAAGGATGCTCACTCCAGGTCTAGGCAACAAGTTGATTAGGAGTGTCTTAAAATCAAGTGCTTGACTTGAGACAGCCAAACCTTCTTTATACTCTGTTCTTAAAAGCATTCTCCCACCTAATGGCTTCCAGTGTAGCCTTGAAGTTCAAGGCAATCAGTATTCTAGGGCACAGACACTTTCCTAATGCAAAGCCTTACTTACACTTCTTTTAGTAGGCTGCATGCTAATGAGGACAGTTTGCAACCTTCACTGTCAGTGGGAAATCCCTGGGTAGCTCTCCCTAATTCCTGGTTAGTGGGATACACTGCACATGGTACCCTCCAATCAGGGGAAAAAAACCCAAATGTTACCTTGTCAGCATGCAGTTAAAATGAGTTAATACAAGGGATGTTCCATGTTTCATGAGAAGCTGACGTTCCTCAGGGATATTTTCTGCTGGTTTTTGACAAAGAGTTGATGTAGCTGTCAACTTTTCTATGCTTCAGAATCTGAAGGTTGAAAAGCTGAAGCAACACAAGCACTTACACATGCACTCTGCACACATAGGTACACATGGTTGCAGTTAGATGTGTAGTAGTGGCTTTACTAAGGGTAAGTTATGCTTGACCAACCTCATAGCCTTTTATGAGAATGTAACAAGGTGGATGGATGATGGCAGAGCAGTGGATGTGGTCTACCTTGACTTCAGCAAAGCGTTTGACACAGTCTCCCATAGCATCCTAGTTGCTAAGTTGAGGAGGTGTGGTCTGGACAATAGAGTAGTGAGATGGATTGCAAACTGGCTTAAGGAGAGAAGCCAGAGAGTGGTAGTCAATGGAGCGGAGTCTAGTTGGAGGCCAGTATCTAGTGGAGTGCCTCAGGGATTAGTATTGGGGCCAATATTATTCAATATATTCATTAACGATTTAGACAAGGGAATAGAGTGTACTATCAGCAAGTTTGCTGATGACACTAAGCTGGGAGGAGTGGCTGACACGCCAGAAGGCTGTGCTGCCATCCAGCGAGACCTGGACAGGCTGGAGAGTTGGGCGGGGAATAACCTAATGAAATTTAACAAGGGAAAGTGTAGAGTCTTGCATCTGGGCAGGAACAACCCCAGGTTCCAGTATCGGTTGGGAAATTACATATTAGAGAGCGGTGTAGGGGAAAGGGACCTGGGGATCCTGGTGGACAACAGGATGACCATGAGCCAGCACTGTGCCCTTGTGGCCAGGAAGGCCAATGGCATCCTGGGGTGTATTAGAAGGGGGGTGGTTAGTAGATCCAGAGAGGTCCTCCTTCCCCTCTACTCTGCCCTGGTGAGACCCCATCTGGAATATTGTGTCCAGTTCTGGGCCCCTCAGTTCAAGAAGGACAAGGAACTGCTGGAGAGGGTCCAGCGTAGGGCAACCAAGATGATTAAGGGAGTGGAGCACCTCCTTTATGAGGAAAGGCTGAGGGAGCTGGGTCTCTTTAGTTTGGAGAAGAGGAGACTGAGGGGTGACCTTATTAATGTTTATAAATATATAAAGGGTGAGTGCCATGAGGATGGAGCCAGGCTCTTCTCGTTGGCAAACAATGATAGGACAAGGGGCAATGGGATCAAGCTGGAACACAAGAGGTTCCACTTAAATTTGAGAAAAAACTTCTTCTCAGTAAGGGTGACAGAGCACTGGAACAGGCTGCCCAGGGGGGTTGTGGAGTCTCCTTCTCTGGAGACATTCAAGACCCACCTGGACATGTTCCTGTGCAACCTCACTTAGGCGTTCCTGCTCCAGCAGGGGGATTGGACTAGATGATCTTTTGAGGTCCCTTCCAATCCAGAACATACTGTGATACAGCTCAGCACAGCCTTTTAAGTGATGTCCCTTCCATTACTTAGATTACTGCATCACTGAGATCTAACAGGGGACATCTGGATGCTTCTGAGTCAGTCACAGTGTAAGCATCTCCAGGGATTTAGCCTGTAATGAGATCAAAATATCCAGTGCCCTCTTCAAGGTGACAAACAATGTCAGGAAAGAGTCAGGAACGGAAACCAATGCTTTTCAGGAACACTTCTGATTTAACCAAAGGAGAGTACTGTGGATGTACATGGTGCTATGAGCACCATGCATAGCTGAGTGCATGTTCTTTGACAAAAGTTGGTCAGGAAATCGTTAATATTTTTAAAGAAAAATATTGAAGTAAGTTAATGTCCTCCCAGGGTTAAATCTGTTAGTACATTTTCTCCAGAGAAATGCTGGAGCTTCAGGCTGTGTGGATGTGTAATGTAACTTGGTATGGACCAGGGAGAGCTATTCTGCATTAGGTTCAGCTCCTGTCTCAACTATGTCTGATTGTGTCCACCAGTTTAAGTTTTTGTTACTTGGTTTGAAAGCATTGTGAAGCTTATACATACAACTTCTAGCTGTTTTCATAGTTTAAAAGCTGTCATTTCACCTTATGCACAAATAAATGCTTTCCCTCTCTATGTAAAAGCCATCCACACAGCTCTCCCATGGAGTTTTGAAAGTGCCTTCTGGGGTACAGCAGCACAGTGTTTCTTCCGTGAGAGCAATTTGCTCTGCCATTATATTGTCTGCAGGTATGCAGCTGTATTGTTTTACTGTGTTGATCTTGGAAGGAGCTGGAAAGCTCGTAAACTGGAAAGGAATTGGTTTTCAGCCAAAGCTTTGTTTCTTCCTAGCCCACTGTGCTCTCAAAGGGAATCTCTGCAGGATTTTGTTAAAGAGGAAAAGGAAGATGCAGTTGTGTTCAGAGCTGGGGCAGATGCAATATTACTCCAAATCAAGGGTTTCATCCCACTCTGTTTCTTACTCATTTCTTCTATCAGCTCACATAGATCACGAGCACACCTCATCCTGTGTCTACATCAGGTACCCACAACTTCTGCCGCCTAGTTCCACATTTCTCTCACCACAGGGAACGTGTGCATTTGCTGCGGCCACAGAGATACTTCAAAGGCAAACACAGGCAACTCTTGAAACACGGATGATGAACACATGCTGGACAGAAAAAACACTTCTTGCAGAGGGGCAGAGAATCATTTAAGTGCTGCTAACTCACAGATCTGACATCCCAGACACTTTCTCTTAGATGTACCACCGGTGGTGATGCCCTCCTCAGTCTGTATTCAAGACTCCCCAGTAACATTAATAAATGGTAAAAGCATGAGAGACAAAGGCCTCCAAGAGAAAGAAGGGTGGGGGTGGAAATAGCCTCAGTCCAAGAAGCAGTGCAGAGCTGCTCTGCAAATGGAGTTGGCACGTTTGTGAGCTGTTTGTAGCTTGCAAATACTGACAGGAGTGAAATGTGTGGAGTTCATGGGGAACTTCTATTGAGCCTCATGCAGTTAGAGAAGCATTCCTCCTTAAATTTAAGGGAGTTAATTAGGATAATATATGTGCCACTTCAGCATGATGCCTGATGATCATGCTGTGGAGAAAGGAAAGAAAACCTTGCTAGAGAGAAAATGCCATTATCTTCTCAAAGCAAATACAAATCTGGAACTTGGTGTGTGCTTTTTTTCAGAGATGCTACAATTGTCAGTCACGTAGTGCATGGATCTGTTTCACAATACCATGCACACAGTGTAGCAGTTCAGCACGTTGCCCCATTGCTAAAAGAATGAAGCCAGAAAATGAGTAGGCAGGTCACTTCCCACCTCATTAACACAGTGGGAAGGGGGGGTGGGTCTGAAAAATAAGGTTGTAGAAACAGCCATGAAAACTCGTTTGAAGCTAAACAATACCCAAGATCCAGCCCTGATTCCCGTCTTTTACCTTATTTCTTTTTTTCTCTTTCAATGGCTTATTGTTGTTCCTAACTGCTGGTGATTTCTGCCTCTCCTAAACTTTAAGACTCCCAAAGTAGAGAAACAGTTTTCTCATTTACTCAAGGTAGAGGAACATTTCCCCCCTCCCCCTTCTGGAAAAGTAGAAATTATCCCAGAGTGACACCTTCTGTATTATAGTGGAAACTTCCCTTGTGTGAGAGTGGGTGTGCCGAGGGTGCAGATGGGCAGAAGAATACACTTGGAACACTCCCAGCACTCAGCCAATGCTGTTTTGCTTTTATCATATGGTAAAGAGATTACCAGCCTTGAAGCCACCACTTGTCTAGGAACGATGTCCCACGAGACATTGTTCGAGGATTCATCATAAAACCACCATTCTTCAGCTTCATTGAAGTGTGGCTAAATGTGGTTATGTTAGGGTGGCTCTTTTTGTTTTCTTTGCCTCTCTTGAGTGCATTAGTTTTTAAAACGTGCTATAACAAAAGATTTAAACAGAAGTTTAAATATGTGGAAGGAAATGTAGTCAAAATGTTTGATAAAAGAAAGAAAAAGAGAAAATGTTCACAAAAAATGAGAAACATCAGTTTTATTTAGAATTTACACCTAATACTTCATTCCTAAAGGTTTATCTGTAGCCATTTTTGTTTTTTTGGGGGGGTTGGGTGTAAAAGTCTGTATGTCTAGTTTTGTGTGTTTGTTTGTTTGTTTTTGGAGTTTGTTTGTTTGTTTTTGGGGTTTGTTTGTTTGTTTGGAATAGGATTCTGTTTCTCCCTTACATTAGCATCATGACTTCTAAATGAAAAGAACTGTGTTGGAAAACAAAAGTTTTTCAGCAGCACATCCCTTTCATGTGGCAAACCTTACGTAGCCAGCTACAACACAGGTTAGCGATTATACTGCGAGAAACAAGACAGCAGGTATATGGTTGTTTGCCTGGGGATGCATCAAGAAAACACAGAATGCAAAGGTCTTTCAAAAAAATCCACTTGCAAAATCCAGATTCAAGCATGAAAGGATGACCTCAGTTAGAAGGCAGAGGTAGCCTAAAATGCAGTAGGAGGTCTCACTTAAATAGTCCCTGCGAATGTGTGGATAACCTTACTCTGATGTGATGCTCCCTGGTCTGACAGACCTGGTTGATGCAGCTTGAACAAGTTTCCTCCCACCTGTCTGTTTCCAAATGAATCTTCTGAAATGGCATGTAGTAATTTCTCAATAATATTTCAATTTGAAATGCTGATGGAAAGAAAGCTTTTGTTGTACAAAGTGTGATTCTTGTTTTTTGAAGGCACCATGTATAAAGCTAGCTTTGTGCCAGATGCCAACTCTGGCCAGAGAGCAGAGGACAGAGTTCAACCTGACAGCCATTGCTCGTGCCTCCTGTGTGCTGGGAGCAGTGGTGGGCCCGACTGCCTGCAAGGATGATGATCCCTGCCCTCCTCTCACCCGCTGCCATGTCAGAGCCTGCATGCTGCTGTTGGGCTGGTGCTGGGGTGAGCGTCCACGCCATGGAGCCACATAATGGGCACACGTCCCTTGGGTGCCTTGTGGGGTCATGCAGAGGTTTGCTCTGGAGCACGTCAGCTTGATGTGAGCTGCATGGATTCCTGCTGTTGGCCAAGCCTGGCACCACAATCCCGCTGCAGGCTGCCATCTGTTAAGTTCCAAACTCTGGATCTATCATTGCCTTGTGACACTGCCCAGAAAAGCAGTTGGTGTGGGTGAGGGCTTGGGGGCCACTAAGGGACTGCAAAGGCAAGAGATGTCTTCATGTTAGAGCATAAAATGTGATGGCTATAATGGGAGTCTCCACTTTATTGACTACAAAAGGCAGGGCAGACTGCTAGTTTATTAACAAACATTTTTTTGGTAGCTGAAATAATTTAGTGTTTCGACTTGGAAACTGTAGAGCATATGTCTATGTGACATTAAATGCCAATAAAGGCAACCCAAAAATCTCTACAAGCCTTGTTAGCAGACCATTGTGAATAGTTTTGCGATTTTCCCCATAAAGACATGGAGGGTATCTTGCAAATTACTTTGAAGATAAAAGAGTAGCTGTGTCTTCCTCGTACATGTTGTGAAGGCTCCGTTGGGACTGTCAGCAAGGTGCTGGCTAGTGTTGATTACCCCTTTTTGTGTGCAGAAGGTAGGGACCTTTAGAATTGTTAGTGACTCAAAGACCAACTGTTCTGCCCAGCCCCAGGGTCCTTCCCCCTCCTCTGCTCAGCCTGGTCCTTCCCTCACCCCAGGGCAATGGTGGCAGCAGGATTCTCTGCCTTCCTTGCCCGTGTGCCTGTGAGACCTTCACAACGTGACCCCACCACAGAGCTTACAGTATGTGGTTGCATAAAAATAGGATGCCAGGAGGTGAACACAGCAAAGCCTCAGCCTTCCTGTGCTGTAGCCTCTTTTGATTATTCATGTTTCTCTCCTGTATTGTTATAATGACAACCTGTCACATGCCTTTTTTGTTTGGTTTTGGTAGGGAGAGAGTTTTCAGGAAAGAATTTTCAACTGCAGTTTCATGTGAAAAAATTGCCATTATTTCTCAATACTGTATCTTCAGTCATAACAAGCAGAATGATTCTGTAACAACTTCAAATCAAACTTTGATTAAAACAATGGCAAAATGGTACAGATGGTGCTTTTAAGTTTTTAAATGATGGGACCATTTCTAACCAAGGAAAATGGCAACAGCACTGAGATTTCCTAAGAAATGATGCTCCCCTCTTTTTAACAGACTCTAGTTGCATCGGGGAGCGTAAAACTCATTCCAGACAAGTGCTGTCCTTCAACAGATGACCCTCTGATGTGTCGGTAGAGCACCTAGCATAATGAGATGCTATTCTCCAATTAGAAACTTTAGATGCTTGTGGAAAGTACATTATGTAGCTAATGTGAGTGCTAATAAACCTTGTAATAGTAATTTTAGCAATATTCAGTCACCACCCAGTTTGCCATGTGTTGTCCCACACAGTATGGCAAATCATGTAGTCTTATAATCTTTATCCCCAGTAATCAGTCCCCATGTTTATATCAGTAGGACATGCCCAAGAGGTCTGAAAGTCTCTCTCCTCTCAGTAAGGGAAAGATTTACAGCTGCATAAATCAGTGGTGTTTGGGTGACCAAAACCCCACATGTTTAACTCACCTGTTTGCTGTCTATGAGATATTATTAAGCTCTGTAAATTAACAGGGGTAAATTTTCTTTACCTGAATTAATTCTCAGCTACCCTAATAGGTTAAATAACTTCACAAGGTCCTAAGTTTACATGACAGCTTTAATTTAGTGCTTAACTTTCATTGTGTGCTGAAGTAGTTTCGAGGTCAGTTGTATTAAACAAATGCTAGCCTAAAGATGAAGTTAAGCTGAGTAAATTTTTCCCTGAATCAGAAAGCACGTAACCAACAGATAACTCCGTTATGCTTAAACTTTTTATAGATATTATTTCTTTCATCTTCTGGGCTTTGGAGCAGGCTTTGGAAATTAAACTCCTCACAGTAGCAATCACAATGACATATGTGCAGCACCCATTAGAAAAAAAATATTTTCTGAGCTGGGATCTGAGATTAAGCTTGCCTAAATCAAGGTTTAGGCATTTTTTATTGCCTGCTAATACACGTGCAGGCATACTGGTTTTTAGATTCCTACTCTCCCTGTCTTTTTTCAGAATATATTATTTCTAAGGGACAGCTGAATTAAGTTTCTTGTCTTTGGTTTTTCTCTTTTCCCTTCAGCTCTATACTGTCATACATTGCCAGCTAATCTCAGTTTCCTTGTTAGCAGCCTACACTACCATTTAAGTAAAAATGGTTTTCAAAAAAAATATGTCCTCTAAGATGTTATGACATTTTGTGAAACAATGTGATGCAATGTGACTGATGCAGATGGAAATGCCCCATAAAGCTGAGAGATTTGGATGTGTAGTTTTCCTCAAAAAGTCATTTTATGAAGCAGTTTTGTTTAAAATATCACTTTGAAATCTTATCTAAACTCCTTGGAATAGATAGCAAAGTTATTTAAACTTTCATATAAAGGGCTTTTTACCTGAATACTTAGAGATGTTTCTACATGCAGCTCAGTACATAGGGAAAAAAAGTACACAATGTATAATAAAACATTTAGCTAATGTTTCCTTCTTTATTCCCCTCCCTGAAGGAAGAGACATGCTTTAGTGAGATCAATAGTTATAAATCATTACAAATGATTTGAGGTTTTATTTCATCTACTTTTATTACAGCGTCCGTGCCATCTGCTGTACATATTGAGCTTATTACACTAATTCATTTTGCAAGCTCTAACCTCTGAGTGAGAGATGTCAGAGGGCAATTGATTAAGGGATATGTGTTCTGTTACAACTTTTTCCTTAATTTCTCTCCATAAGGACTCCAGGTTGAGCAAGTGAGCTGACATGATAATGGGGCCTCAGGTCTGTAGATGAATGAGAAGTGTGACTTTGTGCATTCATAAATATCAGAACACCTTTTAAACTGGTGGTGATGGGAGGAGCAGTCAGTGTCAGCTGTGTATTAGTAAAAAGCTAAAGGCATGAGTCTGTTTCTCTTCTTAAAAGCCACAAGACAATGGATGCTTGACTATAAATGATAGTTCAATCTAGGGATTTACCTCCCATAAACCCCTTATTATCTGAAGTTGAAAGAATTGTGTATGATGGGAGTAGGACAAAGAGGAAAAATATAATGAAGTAAAACTCAAAAGGTCCTCTAATATAGTGTGTGATATCACTTATATAGCGAGTGAATATTAGTACTGTATTGAGTATATCTACCTCTACCACAAAGAGCTGTTTGCTTCTTAACTTTTCAGCCCTAAAGCCTGTATCCTCAAATTCTTGCCTTCCACAGTTGGACTAACCAAACATTAAGATACAAGGGTTATAGGTGCTTGAAAAAAAAATCCATCATCTTGTCTCCGTCAGTTCAAGACAGTGTCAAGAAAAAAAGTGAACAAGACATGCCATAAATATTCGAGACTTGCTTTGTAACCTCAGAGCAATCAGTCCAAGTATGACAGTAGCCTGAATATTTAATAACTAACACAAACTTTACAACTGCAACTTGAGCTTCATCACATTTTGACCTATTTATAATTAACTTGTCCATCATGTCTGAGGTCCTGACACTATACGCACAGCTGAGTAACATTTATACACATGAGCAGTTCTACTGAATTCAGTGGAAAACCACCAGAAATCTTATTTAGTGGACACTGGTACTGGATCCTAAATGTAGACAGCCATGCATGAATACATTGGTCTGAGATCCTCTCTAAAGGTCAGGACAGAATTTTAGCACAAACTTCCTCATTGAGGCTCCAGGACCATTCAGCCAGAACTCTTTCCCGGTACAATGCCTACTGTTCATGAAATAAAACAACCTGGGCTAGAAAAGAGGCCTCAAAGAACTGGACAACGCAATACAGCTGAGATCAATCACTCTGAGATATGGCCCTGCACTTTCTGCATGTAGTTCTGAAGGCCTGGATCTCTGCAACATGCTATGAATTGCACTCGTGAACAACTTGAGTCTGGCTTGTGGCAGCTGTTAAGTTCAGCTATCACAGGCTTTAAATGAAAGCCTAGTTGCTGTTAAATTGCATTCTCCCTGTGTGACCTCTCACGTCATTCCTGTTCTGCCAGCAAAGTGCCCAGATTGACGTTTTTCATTTGAAGACAGACTGAACCACATCCATTTATTTGGATAAAAAAGTCCTCAGAAGGTCTTAATTTTGCGTGAAGTTTTATATTAATCAATGACTTCTTTAAACAGCAATTCTGCTGATTCTCAAGAACATGATATGCTTTACATTGAAGCCAAATGGCACAAAAGTCTGTGTTAAACTTATTACCAGTGGTATCTCTCATATACTTAGAAACTTTGCTGGCTGTGAGCTTTACTACTGTGATACCTCCAACCACCTTGAAATTATGCTTCTGTTCGTGAAAAAGTGTCAGGCGCTGCATGACATGACACCCCCTCCTCAAATCTGGTTGCATCATTTTGTGCATCTACTTCCCCCAGTGCACAGACTCCTGTTTTCCCTGTTATTAGGCACTTTACAGTTCCTGTGCTAATTGCACAAATCAATTCATTTACAGCCAGCACAACAGAAAACAGGGCAACAATGGAGACAAAAAGATTGCAGTAAAGCATTGCAACTGGTATACTGATGGATGCTGAATAAAAGTGCCAGCTGTGTCTTGTCAAAAGAGGCAACTGAAAAAGAAAATCCCAACAAGGACTTGGTGAATTCAGCAGCATTTTGGTGTCTGTGGGAAAGGAATCAGTGGAAAGGATTACCAAGAACTTCTCCACCCTCTTGGTCATACCACCACCCTGTTGTTGAGGTGTGAGGTGCCATTCCACCGTTATTGCTACAATTGCTGCAATTTTTACCATATGGGATGTATTGCCATATTAAGAATAGAAAACTTCTTTCTTGCTATTTGACAGAGCTTCAGTTAGTCATGCTGTACCCATGTCTCTCCAGTGGGTCTTCTCTGCAGCTTACTGAACTTGCAACACTAAATCTGCAGTGCTAAGAGCACAGCAACTAAGTCCGGAAACTGACTGCTGGGGAACTCTTGCTGAAGAGTAAATAAACTCTTTTATAGAATACAGTCTTGGGAGACTTCTCCAATTGGCATGGACTGTGAAACATATCCCTTCTCTGCAACACAGGGAGAAAAAATAATACCCTTCTCCTCTAGTCTCCCCTGCAGCAATCTAATATATTCTTATTGGCATAGCTAAAGCCACTGGCTACCCACTGGAACTGTGTTGAAGACTTGCAGGACCTGTGCAGAAGTGGTGAATGCAGGGCATGTGGGAGACAAGCGATTTACATTCTGGCAGTCTCCACAAAGGAGTTCCCAGAAAGAGTTTAAAGTCATCTTCTTCTCATGGGAAATAGAGGCTTGTGCAGCTTTGTCACTGTAATGTTTCCTGCCGCTTGTCCAGCTGGCCCCTGCAGAGCCTCACCTCTTGTGTAGCCTCCTGGACAGACTTATGGTGCCCACCTTGACTGACACAGCTAAATCTTTCTCATGATCTAAAACACTGATCTAAAGCTTCATCCCATGTGTCAGCTTCCAGAGCCAAAGGAAATTGTGTAGGACAGATACAAATATTCAAAAGTCCCAGCCCAGGGGTTTCAGTAATTTAATAAGGACAAATAAAGCATAGAAAAAATGATTATCGGAAGCATCTTGGTGGATTAGCACCTCACATACTGAAAGCATTACAGAGTCTAAATATTGCAGCATGAACATCTTGCTTGTCTATGAGCATGGGTGATACTGTAAACCACATAGGAGTTACATTTTAGATGACTGAGACACACAGCTTAAAGAGCTATGGTCATTATTTTTAGACACGGCTGATTAATTTACTTTACCAAGACTGAAATGTAACATAATGTATATAATACAATTAGAAGGCTGTGTCTTAATTAATACTGTAAGCAAAATGCAGATATTAGCTTCTGAGAAGCAGTAGGAGTTTAATAATTATTTTTACCTTCATCCTGTCTCTGAGAGCTCATGGACTTTAGCTTGGAAGTTTGAGCATTTGAGAGGCATGTTCACTAATCAGTGTGTTATTGATTTTTTTCCTCAAATTCCACACCTGAATGTGTCTTGCTTGGTTTACATGACAGACTAAGACTCTAACAGAGCGTGACTATATGCTGAGAAGGTCAAAAAAAGAGGACAAACATGCAGCAATTGGATACCACAGCTGGAAAGCAAATGAAAAATAGACTTTCTTCCATATGAGTTTATCTTCTCCCAGAAGAAGGGAATGTTAAGGACCCAAGAAGTGTGATGCAAATGAAGTCATTCCTTCTCCATGTTCATTCAGGCAACAATAACTATACCACATGTAGATCTGAGAGGACATTCTTACACCTTCAGCACCACTCTGTCAATATCGCAAGGTTACTCTCATCTTGGCTGCTCTGTCTAGCAACACACACAACAAATCTTTATTTACCTTTCTGCAGACTAATAGCTACATGTTGTCAGTTCCACATTAGGGTTAAATTTTTGGCCTATTTCTAGTCCTGTACATTTTGTAACAATAGTCATACTTAAAAAAAATACAACAATGGAAAAAGAACAAAAAAACCTGGTTCTCAAGAAACTAAAATCCCAACACTGGCAAATATCCTAGGAACCAATATAGCGATGCATGCTTCATACAGAGCCTGTTCATAGTCCACTTCAATTATTTTCGTGAGTCTTGTTTTCTTCCTTAAAGAGTTCAATGGTCCTTGCTTGTTTCCACGTTCACCAGAGACCAAGCAAGAAGCAACCACATTTGGAGGGTCAAAGCATGTTAACTTGCCTATGGATATGTTAAATAGGAAATAAGAGTATAAGGATGAAAAAGAACATATCTGGAAAACACTCTACAGACAGATTACATAAATCAGCTAAAGAGACTTAACTATTGTCTAACTGCAGTAAGTATTTATAGAAGCGAATATGGTTGAGGCTTTCTTTGCCAGCCAGGCATAGCAAATTGCAACTAATGGTTCTCTAAAACTTAAGCTTTATTTTATCTTTTGGAACAGTGTTGGAGAACAGATTAGTGTGTGCTTACACAGAAATGCATAAAATAATCTAATTATAGTAACACATGTGCTGTGATTGAGGAGCAATTTCTGTCAAGACTAGTTCTTTTTGTTGTGTGTTCATTGTAACTGATCGTTTAATAAACAAACAGGAAATAGTACAAACAAGCAGCAACAGAGCAGTCATTCATTCAGCTACTACAAAACTTATAAATTGGTATCTGAATACCCTTATTCTAGAGGGATTTTCCAAAGGAGAAATAGGGCACCTCAGTCTCCATGATCCATTCAATCTTCAGCTCGATTCTGTATTCAAACCTAGAAATATCTGGTATTTTGATAAGGTTTTCAATAATTGACACAGATGTGTTTCTGTCCTGCACCATTTTGGTTAATGGAGAGCTCCAGGGAGCCAAGACTTCGCTTGTTGTATATTCATTTATTATTCATTTAAAGAACATGGCCATTTGCCAATAGGATCTGAAATGAAATAACTGCCTTCACACAGGCAATCCAACAACCCTCCAGTCACAATGACATTCAGTTACTAATGGGTTAGTTCAGTTTTAATCCGCTGCCTAGAGATGAATAACATTAATTATTGTAATTGGTAGTGACAGTAATGGGTGCAACGTTTCCAGGGCTAATTTACTCTCCTTTTGTGAGGTATCATGCTAATGTGGCTAGTCTGCTTCACTACTCAAGATAACTAAAGATAGCTCAAATGTCTTTCCACCGTACAACATCGTGTAGCGTCTGCATGTCCTAAGACTTGCAATATACAAAAAGTTTTGTTCACTTTGGCAGCTGAAGTGGGGAAAAAAATATTGGTTTGTTTAAATAATAATAAAGAACCAATTTACAACAGGTGAAAAAATGAACCAGATTAAAGTATGTTTTTTTAAATGATTATTATTTTGTACTTTATAGATTCAGAGCAAGGTTTCTTGCCCCTCAAGTGAGTGTCTCAACTGCTAAGTTATTGGTGTTGGCTGAAGCTGCCTTCCCTGAGGCTCATCTGCTCAAAATGCTCCACTTTGAATAGCATACTTAAATACTTGGTGAGGGAACACAAATGATTCTGTAGCTGCTAGCCAGGAGGCTAAAATATAAGGGACACAATTTTTTTATCCAAAATGGAATAACACCATCCAGCAGGACTGAGAACAGATCTCCATCCTCAGCCTTCTGAATAGATGATACACCTAAATGTTAGGACACATTATCAGGAAAATGAGTGCTGGGGGATTAAGATACCCTCAGGCAGAGAGGGTCTGAATATATGCCCTGTCAAGGTAAATATCCTAAACAGAGGACTACCAAGCAAAATTGAGACTTGATGATTTTAAGAATGTGCTGAAATCTGAACTGGCAGGAATTTTTTTGTAAGTATCGATGGTAGTTGAAAACTGAATAAAACACAGATGAGACCAAATTTGACTCTGCTTGAAAGAGTTCAGGAAAATTTGACACATCAAAAACCCCACTAACTGTATGTGTGTATGCATATATATATATATATATATATATATATACATACATGTAGGCAATTAGAAACTTGTAGGCACCAACAACAGAGACTATCAAAGAAGCAAAAGAGAGGTAAAAAAATCCCAGCTATTTTGCCCTAGTAGTATACGCCATCTCAAATATTAGAAGGAGCTCCTATTAACAAAAATTGTATTTCAGTCTTTTCTCATGAGGTACATTAAATTAGATTATGTTTTTATATACTGAGTGGAAAGAAAAAAAAATACAAGGTCATGAAGCAAACAATCAAAAATAATAATAATAAAAAAATCCAGTCAGAGTGCTTCCAAGAAGACTTTTATGAAAATAAATCAGTATCAGAATTACATTAAATTCTTCTTTATCAGTATTTCAAACTTCAGAGTTTTTAGCTTCAATTTAATAAAACTTAAATCATTTAAAATAGCATCCTATTTAAAATTACATATATTCAGATACAGTGTAAGTTGAATTCCTCACTTGTGCAGATCACATGAAAGACAGCACAGGTCCTACCAGAGTCAAGTGTGCCGGACACCTGAAGGCTACCGACATTCACAATGAAAGAAAACATATGCTACCTAGAGAAGAATATGGGGAAGGATTCTGAGTAGACAGAATGGTTAAACAAACCTAAGGGAAGATCCATCCACTTATTTGTTGACTTAGAAGGGATAGACAGAAGCCAGGAAGCGACAATTTGAGTTACTAAGTCCAGCTCCCAGCTGGCATGTGACCCCACACCCTCCCAATAGGCTGTCTCAGAAGGAGTTAAGTTCCTGCTAGTCCTCTCTAGCTGCTCTAGGGCCTCCCTCTCCTGATGCTCAGAAACCTTCCTCTTCCTATGCAGCTGAAATTTATTCATTGCCTGTTTAGACTCATTTGTTTCTGTGCCAACATTGTCTTTTGGTTTAAATTGCTCTCCTCCCTCCCTGGTGTTTATCCTCCTGATGTATTGATAGACAGCAATCAGATTCCATCTTGGCTTTCATTTTGCTAGGCTAAACAAGCCAAGCTTTTCCTAGTCTCCTCTCCTAAGACAGGCACTCTATTCCTTACCATTGTCCTCATAGCCCTTCTGTGCACTTGTTCCTCCATCAGTTGTTGGCTTACGGTGAGAAGCTGAGGCATCCAGTTCAGGACCAAGGTCCCCTCTCTTTTTAGGTGACATGCTGACAGGTGGTAAGAATGAAGGTCCCTGTCCCAGGGATTAGTGGGGGTCCCTGGCATCTGTCAGAAGAGTGCAAACTGGAGTGAAGTCAGAGTGACTGAGCAGAAGCCATGTACCTGTGCCCAGATGGTTCTCACTGGGGCTTCAGCTGCTTCATCCCTGCTGACCATTGACGCACTCATGTGTATGCATGGGTTAGTCTATGACTGCACTTAATGGGACCCTCATTATGGGGTGCACCTAGTGGATCTATTGTGGGATGAAATGACCTGCATCACCTCGGGTTTGTGGTGATGAGATGTATGCCCTTTGGAAATAACTAAATTAAAAGTATGCATTATTAGGGCTACTGTTCATATTTTCTGACAATGTATTTCCTCTGTACTGTTTATAAATCTTATATGAGGAATTATTGTCCAGATTCTCAGTTGGCATGCCTTGATGGACCTTCATTAGCTACAATGAAGCCTGTCACTGCACCAGCCAATCAGCTGACTATTTATTAATGAAGTTGTAGAACATGCCTTTGAAGGGGATTTTTCTTCCCTCTACATAATCAATCCAAGCATATTTCTTCCTTCACTTTCCCTTGGACAAAATTTACTCTTCAGATTGTTGCCAAAACCTGCGTGATTCACTATATTGAAATAAATCTACCTTTCTGGAATTTATAGGCAGGGACGCTATGCTGAGTCTGATTAATCTAAGATTTGAAGGCCTTCAGCCCAGCTATAAGTTTCAGTAAAGAGCTGTAATTACAGGTTAAGTATAGCATTTCCAGACTGCTGAACATTGCTGTATTGATCCCTTTAAACCATTAAATATGGAAGTTCAAATTCATGCACAAAGGCAACAGTTTTGAAATCCCAGTAATTTTGGGGGATTATGTTTCCAAACATGGTTCAGATGGGAGAACACTTGTCTAAGTAATGGCTTCTCTCTGCTGAAGAAACTCAAGAGCAGGATGCACAACTAGAACTTTTATTTTAAGGATAATGTTTTGTTGAAGTACATCTAATTTTTTTCAGTCATATTCTGACACAGGCAGACAGTTTTGAGGAAGAAGATATGGTAACAAACCTCACATCACAGCCGTGAACCCAGTGATTTTCCTGGTTGCCACTCTGCTCAATGGTATGACCACGCTCAAAAAATAAAGGATTGTTCCTTCGAGAATCCTCCTTTCCATGTTGTTAGAAGTGCAGACAACATCTCCTTTCTAACGTGGGAGCTAAGTAACAGATAATAGAGGGACTATGATCAGCTGGGAGACCAGTCATCAGGAAGTGTGTAACATAAAACATGTTAGTAGTGAGACCTAGAAGTCTTGTCTCGTCAAGCTAAATTAGAGTATCATCAGGATGTTCTCATCTGCTTTGGCTACTCGCTTTCCCACTGAGACCACTGCCTCATCTCACACTGGCAGGACCACTGCTTGATGAGGGTGAGGAGGTGGATGGCGCAATTCTAAATCTTTGACGTTAAGGTATAAGGGGACTCATGTTGGGGAAGCTGAGGTTGTCGTCTGTGCCCATGTGAGCAAAATGTGACAAAAACCCCAGAGAACTAGATCCAAGGAGATGTGGGTTGCTTTTTTTTTTTTTTCCCCCCCCTTTCTTTTTAGTTCAGTGACAGTTCTGATATTTGTTTAAATGCATTCTCTAAGATCACGGCTGTTGCCTCTTCGTGCCTGTAATCATATTAAAAGCACCATGCAGCCTTTCCTATAAGATAGAATATTGGTATTATGTGTCATCTGTGCAAAACACTTATGAGATCTGGTCCATAATTACAGCTTTCTAACATCACACAAGAACATTTCTCAGACCTACTAATTGTGCTGCCCTTTATGGTTCATCTTATTGATTAAACATCTGTTAGTGTTTTGGTGAAATGAGAATTCACTTGCAATGCAATGTCTCTGGTATATTAAATTCTGTTTAAGGCATCCCTAACTACAAGTTTGAGATATATATATTGTGTCTCCTTAATTGTAACCTAGCATTTTTTGCCTCTGTTTGTTATTTGTTCTGTTTGCTTGAGGGCAGGAGAGTGTTCTGATATTTTCTTTACAGTTAAGTAAAATTAAATTTCCTTAAATTTTTGCCACACTTGAACCATTTCAGATGGGTGAACACTTGGGAATATTGCAAAATAATAACTTAATACAAACCAGTTTTTCATATGTAACAATCTAATTACACAGTATATTTTATCCTTTGTGACCACGTCAGAGAAACTGATGTTTGACGTTAGTTAAAAAAAAAAAAACAACAAAAAACAACAATAACAACAAAAAAAAACACACTAAAAAAAACCAAAAATACCTTTTAATTAGACATTCTTAATTGTGAAGAATTTCTTTTTCAAGGAGGAAAAAAGAGGATCTTTGAACAAGATCCCTCTGTTCCTACTCTTCGTAATTCAAATTAAAATGAAAAAGATGTTAGTATGCTGGTAACCTCTGGGAAATTAAAAGGTGGCCTTTACAAACAGATTGCAGAGAAGCAATGCAGAATCCATCTCTTCTTCTGTTCCCTGAGCTTACTAAAAATTAGAAGTTCTTCACAAAAGAAATCCAAAAGCTGACACAAATATAGAGGAGGAGAGATTCTGTTTTGCTGCTGTCCAATGCTATTTCAAATTGACTTATCCTTTATCTCATTTGCTGACTGACAAAATCTTGACAGTATTAAAAAATAATCTGAGTCCTATTGCACGACTTGTTTTCTTTCTGCATGTTTTATGTATATTGATTGGAGAAATGAAAATATGCTCATATCCATATGTTGTCACATCAAGAAAATGTGGACCACTTATTTTCCCAAATTACATTGTGTCTGGATGATTTTGCAAAGATCTGGGAGCTGAGCTTGCATCCAGTTTCGAGATGAAATGAACTGACCCAACAAAGAAAGAAAATTAAATTACTTCTACCCATATTTTATCCTTTTGACATTTACTTTCCGTGCCCCTCCCTCCATCACCTCCTTCAGTCTGACAGCTACAGTATCACCACTGAAATGCTGCCTAGCAGGAAAAATATCCCCCGCATTTGTCTCTGATTCAGACCCAGATGAAGTCAAATAGAGACTTTCTGCTGACTTAGGGAGGTTTGGTCAGGTCCTTTGCCCTCTGTGGATGAGATTGGAAACCCTACCACAGTGTTTTGAGGGATTTACGCTCCTACTTAAATACTTTGTAGTCTAACTTGGAGTATAAGAACAGCCTCTTAAGCTTCAGACAGAAAACACACTTGCTTAAGGGAACATACACATGATCAAGTGCTGTGCTAGGCCAGGGCCTTCAAACTTTATCTAAAACCCAAGATCAAGAAAACTGCTGGGGAGTTGTGCACTACTGTGACTGCCAAAAAGCAAAATGAAGCAGCCAGGGAAACACAGTAGGAGAAACAACAAGAACAGAAAACTGGCCTTGGATTCCCAGTTAAAACATAAGTAGAAAAATTAAGCTACTAGACCTTGAAACTATCTGAAAACTAAAGCTTTCTTAGACATGATACTGTTCAAGGTATTTTCCATCCCCCCAAAATGGACAGACCTAATTCCCCCACTAACAAACACCTATGCTTTATATTTGTTGAAGGATCTGAACAAATCAGTTCCTGTAAAAACTTTAGCTTACAAAGAGTGTAGGAGTAGCAATCAATCCAACTCAAGAAGTTCCTATTTTGACTTGATGGACAGCGGGTAGCACATTAGTAGCAACCCTGGAACTCTCCTCTCTTTTCTGCTGCAGAAGTTTGATCATACAGTCACTAAGTCAATGGTTAAGTATCAGTGATTTCAAAACTGCAGGGTCAGAGCCATGTAGAGCCTTTTCTACATCTAAAAATTAAATCAGACCTCTAAACATCTTTAAAATGTTGTTTTGCAAATACCTGAAGTCCACTCTATAAAGACCATCTCCTGGAGGACAAGAAGGAAATTCTGGCTCAACTGAACTGACTACCATATTTCTATCAATGAGTATTTCATCTTAGGTCTTTGATCATCACCTTCATTGCTGAGAGCACTAGCTTGGTGTTTCTCAGAGAATTCTCTTGCTATTCAGGTTTCAGAAACCTTCTACTCCTGCCTTGTTCTGCTTTCTGAGAGTGTACCCCTTTGAGTAAAATATTATGCTCTTCTATTCACCTGTTTGGTTGGACGTCTTATATTGCACCCAGCAAAGACTAAATGAATGGTGACATGTCCAGGGGCAGACACTGGCTCCATGCTCAGGTGACAGTCAGGGTCAGTTCCCTGTAGCTTCTACTGTATTGTTGTTTATTTTTTTTTTTTTTCAATGACTTGGTCATGCAGTATTCCATTGCTTTATGGAGTAATGCTCCTAGGTACTGATCTAGGGGATTATGATGCCTCATAGAAATGTGTTTCCAAATAGCTGGGAGCAAAGATTTAGAAAGAACTCAACCACATACATGCACAAACATACACACGTGCACGCACATTTGATCAGATGATCGGGAGTAGGCAGAAAGGCATGGAAATATTTAAAAGTAAGTTCTTTTGAATCAGTTGGACGTTCTATACAAATACTAAACTATTACTCTAAAAACCTGAAATAGTTTTTTGCTTTGTAAATTTGTGTCTTTATTTATAGGCAGTATGAAAATTAGGAAGAACCTGAATTTAATATTGAGTCAGTTGTGACTCCAAAACTGTGGAACCGCAAGAAGGATCTGTAGGCATTTCATATGCTTTGTGAAGTGCTACAGTACACAAGAATGCTCAGAAACAATATTTATTTCTAGTAGCCAGCTGACTTACTGCTGCTTTGATTCTCACTACCGAAAATTTGTCAGATTCTCCCTTTGGACTCATCTCTGATGCACAAAAGTGCCCAGGGGATAGCTTATAGCTTAAATGTAACTCCACCAAAAAAAACTTACACTGCTGTTACGATTAAATGCGCAGCTTCAGCTTTAAACATGAAGGACCCCAACTTCAGAAGGCATTTAAAATGCACTTCAGTGTAAGCAGCTCAGGGACATCCTCACTCCTGCTCTAGGACAGCAAAAAAATCCTCAAAATCCTCACAATATTTGCACTAGCTAATGGAAATGTTCCTGGGTCAAGCCTTGTAGAAGACTATCCTAATCACCTTTAGGAAACATCCAATCAAGCCACTCTATGAGAGGCAAGAAACAAGACAGAAACCGAGGGCTGCATTAAAGGTTTCTACTGGTCTCAAGGGCAGGGTGCAGAAGAAATTGCAGAAGTGACTATGGTAGTGCTGTGTCTCACTCTGTGGGCTTCCTCTGGTCTGTAAAAAAGCAGGTGTGATTTCTGTCTTTTGTTGGAAGTGTCTTCCACACCGCCAGTTAAGTACATCCTGCATTGCTGTCTGTTGGCTTCTGAGTTCAAGAAGGTGGCAGCTCAGGATACTTGCTGGTGGTTTGGATGGCAGCTTTGGCAACCCTGCCTGTGTCCCAGTTGCCCAGAGGAAAGGCTGGGCATCTGTTGGGTTTCATTTTCCTTCCCTCATGGTGCTGCAGAGGGCTGCTCCCATAAATACATGCCTGCAGGTAGACAACAGGAATGGGAAGAGCTACTGAGATATTAGTGAAATTCTACATCATACCTATATGGATATGGCTGTGATCCATGGGAGTTAGTGGCTACTAATCTTGTTCTCAACAGGCTTTTCAAATTGGGGCTTGAGCAGGTCTCTGTATGACACAAGCTCTTAATCAAACAATTTGTCTCAGCTGCTTGGACAAAAAGAAGAACTTTGAAGCTTGTCTCATTCTCTCCTAGAGCAAACCTCAGCCAGTGTTAAATAGGCAGGAGCTGAAGTGAATCCCAGTTAATTGCAGCCTGCGGGTTCTTGGCCAGTGTTGGCTGGGCAAAGTCAGCTATCTTCTGCACCTCTGGGAAAGGATCTACGCAAAGAAAAGGTGGATCTCTTTCCATAGTAAAAGATCTGACATGTCAGAAAGAGCTTAAAATTTTGCTACGAAAAATCACATGCTTGTATTATGGACGTAGAGGCAGATTTAACAGAGTGGGTACTATAGCTCTAGACTGGAAATGTATCTCCAGCAGCAAAAATGCATTTTGTAATCCTTTTATTTGAGAGTTCTTTTCTGTGCTTCTCCTTGTTTTGAGCAGCATATGCTGGATATATGATGCACAATACTTAGGTTAAGTCGTGCACAAATATATAGAAATTGGATACACCATCTAAAAGAGCAGTCACAAAACAGAATTATAGCAGTAAAAGTGAGCTATCACCTGCTATAACAGGCAGTTCCTGCAGAAGCTGTCCTCAAGATGCTTCCCTCCATTCCTGAAACAAAATTCACTGTATATGGTAGTAGGCAGCCCTCACCTTTTTATCAATACAGGTCTCAGAGAAAATCTCAGGCTGCTCTCTTAGGCTGAAGTCATGTATTGTTGCCTCTGCAAGCAGCCTAGTCTAATTTCATTTGACACCAAGCAGACCGAAAATCCCACTTGAAAGGTGACAGGCCAGTGCATTAGGCAATTGCACCACTGTTGAGGTTAAGGTGAATGAATTATATATGACTAGAGTCTGACGCTAAAAAATACCAGCTGGATCAAGGACATTTCTATCAATTCTGGCTCATTAGACTTAGGACAACAAGGTCAGGTATGTTAAATTTAATCACAGGGCTTCTTAGAGGGTATAGTAAATGTGTTGGCTAATTTTTCATACCATATGCCAGATAATATTCCACCCACAGATTGAGAGGTAGCTTGCTTGTATTTAAAGTGTCTACTGTACTTAGGGCCAGTTAAGACAGATCTTCATTGTTTTTTAGTCAGGATGAGCCAAATTAATCAGAAGCATTTACTTCCTTCCTCCTCTATTAAAAACAGAGGGGTTGTAGTTCATGTATGTTAGCACTCAGATTGGCATCATCTTTTTAATGGAAAAATAAACTGAGCTGTCTATTCTAAATTGAATCAGGCAAAATAAATAAGCAAACAAGATTTTTCTTTGCTGTAGGTACAGAGACCATGTCTGGAATGGAGAAAGCTAATTAGTTTTAAACTCTTTGGGGAAAACAGTGTCTTTTTGTACTCTGTTTGTAAGGTACCTAACACAGTGGGGGTCTGTTCTATTACTACAACCTCCATGCACTACAGTAATAAAAATAATAATACTGTGAAAGTTATTTAACATTAAATCTTCTTGGGTGAAATCCATTTCACCTCCAGAAAGCCCACTTGCTCTCACAGAACAGTGCCATGCTGCTGATGGTATGAGCAGCTGCTATGCTACTGATACAGCTTTTATTATGCACAGCTTTCACAATAGTTAGGTATAAAAGCTACTGTGATAAAGCAGAAATAGGTAGTACCCTTCCTTCTGCTGCCAGACATCATCCTAGAGAAAACAGTGCGATGCCCCACTAGACGTAATTTTGTTTTGCTACTGCCAGGACATCATATCTGTTCAGGAATTGCATTCATGGATTTTCTGTTTTTAGGAACCACCATTTTTCCATTGCTGGTTGCCTTTCTGGCAATCTTTCTGTTTATTTGAAGGTAGCCATCGAAGGTAGCCATCGTGAGATAGTGTGTTGGTCCTAGTCACCAAAGGAGTGTCTGCCCCATAAAAGAGGTCCTACCAAGGGAAATGACAAATAACAGTGAGAACAATGTAGAGCCTGTTTTAAGGAAGAAGATTCAGGCACAGCTATTTAAATCAGCTTTTTTTTGTTTGTTTTCTTCCCATAAGTGGAATTTTATGCAGCGAGGTAAAGCTAGTCAGGGCTGATGTTTGCTTCTCTCTCACTGGCAATTCTTTGGATTCTAGCTAATAGTTTACAGTTAAAGTAACGATAAGTAGTATCATCCTAACATTTCTCAGGGTAATAGACTGGCTCACTGTAGATCACCAACTTCTGCAATTTGTTGAATTATATACACCAGGATAAGTGAGTACTAAAATGCTAACAATGTGATTTAGTACAACTTGACATTCACTTCAGCCCTCTTCTTCCCTACTGGTATATAAAGAAAACCAGCTTGATTTAAGGTAAGGTGATTATGCTTTGTATTTGTATCACTTTTTCCTGTGGAAGTTCCCACAGCATGTAGAAAATTAGGGTGATAACTCGACCACAGGTAATAAGGAGAGTTGCAGAAAAAATCCTCGATTACCATCAGCCATAAACACAGACACTGGAAGCTGCTTTCTGTTTGCAGTAGAGAAAGGGAAGAGGAACAGCACATCCAATTAGAAGAACAGCGAATCATTTAGGTAAGCAGAGCCAGGGAGACTTTCGATGCAAATCTCTACTGTATTACCAAAGCCAAGGCAGCAATGCTGATTTACACCAGCAGATGAATATCAGACATGAGTTAGAATTTCGCCCAGACCATCTGTTACAAGATCTCTGCGCTTAAAGTTCCCTGGGGTTCTTTAATGACTAATAGTCAGCTTATTCACAGGTTTTATGCCTACTCCAAAAGACAGAACACCGCGGGGTTTGTAGAATATGGATACTCCTAACCTCATGCTGAGGTGTTGATTCATTACAGATTTGGCAGAATATTGATTCATTTCACTGAATAACCAACAAGTTTTCTTTAAGCACTCTAACATTTTCCACTGTCCAAATACTTACCTATCTTACTCTGATCAGTTTCTGAGTTCTGCAGATGAAGACATGCCAAGTTTAATTCATGAACAAAAAATGTGCATAAACAACTCAGTTCCAAATACTAAAAAATGGATTAAAAGCTTGTGTTTAGACCCATTGAGAGGTTGTTGTATAGATACCATAATTTTATACTACTGAAGGCATTTTACTGTTCAGTATGTTTGTTTTCCATGTCAAGCTCTGGGACAGATTTGAGCTGGTACACCAAAAAAATTTGAAGTACATTTCATATAAAAAGAATCATTATGGTACTGAGGTATCATGTATTGGACATGGCAGAATCCTAATATCCTGACTTAGACTCTTAGAAATAGTTGTGATGAAAACGATAAATAATCGGTCTTTCTACCCAGAATGCCTGCGTTATTTTGCAAATCTGAGGAATCACTTTAAGTTACTAAAGCATTATTTTACAGGTATTAGCACACACACACACACCCTCAGCTTTGAACTGAAGTCACTGAGTTCATAACTACACAAGGATTTGTTACATTACACATTCTACTGATCCAGATGAGTCATCGGATGGTTGTGAATGGAGAGCAGGCATTGTAAATGCTCTGTCAACTGATTTGATTTGGTCAGTAACAAAACATCCCTGCAATTTGAAGCCTTGTTCATGACTCTTACCAAATGGATTGATGGTGTCAGTTCACTGCTTAATAGGCTTGTGTCCAGATCTACTTATGGTGCATCTGGTGAGCAAATTTCACTTCTGCTTGAAAAGAACCTGCCTGTCTTCAGACATGACACCCGTTTTGTACTCAGTCATTGGCAGCTGATACACAGCTCTCTCATGTACCTTCTAGTTTTCTCTCAATTAAAAGTCGAACATATAGCATAGATATTTTTAACAGAATGTAGCCTAATATAGTCTAACGAGTTTTGGGTTTTTTTTTAAATAAGGGATAGTTGGAAGACACCAGCTCGTATAATGGAAAGGAAGCCCATTCTCCCCTTTACTTCCAAATCTGACACTGGGGCTGGGACAGGGGGTTTATGTGCCTTCTTTTATTCTGTACGACCCTCTGAAAATGCATAAATGCTTTTCATGGCAGCTTGAGAGGAAAAAAAAAAAAAAAAGGGCTTGTACCAAGAAGAAAAACACAGTACAAGGCCATGTTCAAAGACTTCCTTCAGGACACTGGGACAAGCTGCATTACTTGGGGATCGCTGTGGCCAATCCAGATGTCTGGTCACTGACACAACACCTGAATTAGCATCATCTGGTAAACTCATCAATAATCTCAGCAAGTAGGTTTATGACTGAGGAAACATAAAGGTGGTTCATTTTCTCATGCACAGAGGGGTTTTGGGGCATATCAGCAAGGTAACAGGTCAGTATAACTCCTATTAATGCTATGTCTACATTTGGAATACCTTTCCAGGTCTATCATTTCATGACTTTGTGTTTAGGTCACATTGATCCTCTGGCCTGTAAAGGAATGAGCCATGTCCTTTGTATCTTACTAATGAATCCTTGCTGAATTTAATGGGGCAGAGACTCACTGGTGTTTAAATCAACACAGCAAGATGACCCTTTAAACACAGTGGTCTGCCATGTTGGACAATGCAGATCACCTGGGACAAAGCATGAAAAGGAGAAGAAAGAGAGGGTAATCTCAAATGCAAAGAAAAGAAAAAATAATCATTTTGCAGAATCCTGACTGGGGTGCATTTTTCTCCCTCATGTTTTCTTAGATTTCTTTACGTTTTTGAGAGAGAAAGAAAGGGAGAAAAGCACCCAAGCTTCCTTTTCTGTGTGCAGAGAGCACTTTTCTGGAAGGCCATTAGGATGGTGCCTGGTGGTGTGAACACCCCTGTGTTAATTTAAAAACTCTGTTGGTGATCTCAAGGCAAACTTAAGGTCACTCCAAATAAAGTGTGTGTATGTATATTTGTACAGCGAGAAAAGGCAGGGGTTTGTGTTAACAGCATTTTGCTTGACAGACCCTTCACAACCTAAGTATTGTGGACAGCCCTGATTGTACGTTTAATTTCCTTGCCTTCTGTTTTCTTATGAGAATTTTTCTTTTTGTACTATATTATTTTTCAGTTCTAATTTTCAAAGGCCCTCACTGTGAGGAGCTTTTCTCTGCTGACATACTTGTGGGGGCCTTTGACTTTCATTTAACATTCCAGCTGGGTTTCTGGGGCATCTATCCCCCCAGGAGTAACAAATAATCCATTTTGTTCCCTCTAACATTTATTGTATGCTTCCTTACTTTCAACCAAGCAGACACGTTTAGTAACTATCACCGGCTACCTCTTTCAACAACTCCTCCACTCCCCCACTTCCAAACACAGAAAGTACAAAAAACAGACTTAGCTTCAGAGGTGGCAGTGGTGGGGGAGAACAACGTGAGGAACGGTCAAGCCTGTTATTGCCAAAACACAAGAATTCAAGCCTGTGCTCAATGAAAATAAACAGGCTGTTGAAAAAGAAGGTGAAAAGTGAATGAAGGTTCTGCTGCTTTAGGGAAAATAATCTTATCATTTGTTTCATCATCTAAGCCTCTCCTCAGGACAGCACTGAGGCAAGCACCTTCTTCCTTACTGAAGACAGCATCTAAACATCTGCTCAGAGATCAGCAAAAATGCATCTTAAGGCATTTCTCTGAATTGAGGCCTATACATTGAATGCTAAGGAAAAGCTTCTGTAATTTTTTTTTATTGTTTAATCATTGTTTCACTAGCCAGCTCAGGATATAATGCCCTCTTTGACATTTAATTCCTCCTATTTGTTGCTTATTCCAGTTACCTATGGAAAATTCACCTTTGTTACCAGCAATCCTCCTCCTCTGACCTCACAAAGGTGCCTCAGATGTCTAAACTCCCAATGTAATTCTACAGTCTGACTTTGAGTTTTCCTTCATGTACACCAAGAGACACCTGTAAGTGTAGTTGCTGAAGGGTAAGGCAGTGTGAAAACAACAATGGAAAACAATGTAAACAAAGTGTAAACACAAGCCCCAGCCTGTCTTTACTATTTGCACCTTGAGTGATCATTCACACCACCATAACATTAAATGTACATGCTTAACACCATTTATTTGAGCTCTGCTCTGAAGCACTGTGCAGAGATGCAAGTGACAAAATAAGGTACAAGGCTGAGAAAAAAAGTAATAATCATGAGGTCTTGGTCTACTGCTGTTACCTGCTGCACATTACTCTTCTTCAGCAGAACCAGTCTGATTTATAGTTGGGTAAGCAAGATGCCAGTTGGAAAAGCAGCCAGATATGACTGGCAGACTGTCATCCTCTATAGCTGGCCATGCAATCCCTTCTCTGAACTGGTGCAGAAGCAGAAATCTGTGCCTGGAGGAGGATAAAATGCCCTTCATTACCTGGAGCTTTGATTATGACCTTTCTAAGCAGTTGCCTCTTTTTAGGACAAAAGCAATGTGGGGTTTTCTCTTGTTTCTTTCAACTAGAAAATAAAACTTTTCACTTAAAGAAATGTCAAAAATTAGAGCTAAGTGGGTTAGTGTGCAGCTGACACCCAACAGCTGCCTCAAAAGCATTGCACTTTGCTTGCAGAGGGATGAGTAGGGTTTAGGCAGGTTCACCTGTGTTTTGCTAGTTGGGTGTCTTTGGACACATGGTCACATCTTGGTAACAAATGATGGAATGCTGTCAAGTCTGAGGAGGGTTGCCTTTGCATGGCATAGATGGTGTAAGGGTGAGGTAGGATAAGGTGCCATTCCCTTATGTTTCCCCAGCCATATCTTCTTTTTCCAGCTGGAAATTCTGAGCTAAATTAGATGCCAGTCTTAAACCATTTTTCTGTGGTTTCTGGATACCCAGCAACGTTTGCTACACATCTGGAAACATGGGGCTCTCTTGGCTTATGCCTATGTGCAGATCCGATCAGCTCTAAAGATGTGTGCAGTCAGATTAACACACCCATGTCCAGCGAGATGCACCCAGTGGACCTGGAGCCTCACCACTGATGGGGGAAGAGAGGAGAGGAGGGTCTTGCATTTCTCTCCAGGAAAGTCAAGAAAAAATAGAATATTTTGGCTGTGGTATTAGAAAGGCCACTGTTCTTGAAAAGCCTCTACCAAAGCTGTGCAGCAGGGCAGCCCCTGTGAGCAGGGAATATTGCTCCTCTGCTTCCGAAAGCCAGGTTCCAGAAGCCTTGCTTCCTGACACAGTTTTTTCTGCAGCATCCCTTAAGAGTAGTTTTCTGCTGCTTTCACATCGTACTACATGCAGATATGTGTGTTTTGAAATCAGCTGAGTTATAGTTTATATTGGCTGTATCAAAGTCAGATGCAAGCTTATAACATCCATGTGTGGGTGTTTGACCTGAAAGCAAGCAAAAACAGAAGAAGAGAAACCTACCTGCATCATCTAGTTAGCGTGCAAATAACAGCAGGTAAGGAACACTGCTCATGGAGGATGATCACAAACAGGTGCCAGCATCAGGTGCTGTGTTGTGCTGAAGTCCCTGTAACAAACCTGGTGTCAGTGGACACAGCTGAAGAACTGTAATTGCCTGGTTTTCCTCAAACTTTGACCTGCACCACTGGAAAAAACGTAAAAGCTTTGTTGAGTGTAGGTTATATCATGGGTCTGAAAAGCTTACCTTGTAGAACAGCCTCCAACAGAAGGAAAACTATAAATCCTCTAACTCTGTTTTACTTCATGGAGCCCAAATGCCTTCAAGGAACCATTCAATACTTGTGGCATTTAGAAGAGAAGTGTTGTAAACAAACATTTAAATGAAGATGAGGCACTTTTAAATAATGTATTGTTAATCACCACTCCCTGAAAATGTCATCTTAAGTGAGCTCATCTCTTTAGAACCTTTCCCAAAACTATTTAAAAGTTTCAAGCACCCATCTGAGGACAGGTGCCCAGAAGCTGTGGGCAGGAAACCCTCTTCTGACAGGATCTCCACATCATCTCCACAGGGCATAATGTATGGACTTTGAACAACACAGATCAAGGCAGTGATCTTACTCAGAATAAGATATCTGGTGAGCTGGTGTGCTCTGGGGTTTTTCTTAATTTATTAACCAGGTTGTTTTTATTTCCCTGTTTTCTCCTTAAAGCCTTGCAGTGTTGCTAACTGAGCTGGAAATCCATAAAGTTGTCTCATCACCACCATATTTCAGAAAGTAACTCTTTCTTTTTTCATGAGGTAAAGCCTTCAAGTTTTTCCCTGGGAACCACATTTCTAGCAGATACCTTAGCAACAGACAGTGCCTCAGTCTGATCCTTATAAGGCTTTAATCAGAATCATTTTTGAAAACATGGATTAAGCTCCATCTATGCTACAAAGAAACCATTTTTCATTAAGCCATTTTCAACCAAACTGCATTTACTCAGGACACTAAATCGTGCAAACAGAATATAAATCACTTAGAGGTTCTATAAATCATGTTGGTCACTGGTTAAAAGAAAAAAAAATAAAGTATTCATTTAAAAATCACCTGAAAAAAAAACAAACACCAAACAGTTCCTGCATCTCCATTGCCCACTCTGCCTTGTTTAACTGGGCTGAAACCTATATAAGGCAGCTTGTTTTCAAAACTGAGATAAAAATTGAATTGTTAGAAGTGGTCAGAAATTTTTGGACTAAATTTCTTTTCTCCCTCCACCCACAACGTTGAAAAAACAGTCATCTGTCAAAACTGAAATTGATTGATGGCAAAGGTTTGTTTTCAACAAGTCTCTCAGCTTTAAAAAAAAATGCAAAAGAACACTTGAATGATCAAGAACTGCTGTTTTGACATTTTTTTAAGTGAAAAGTTTTATTTTCTAGTTGAAAGAAACAAGAGAAAACCCCACGTTGCTTTTGTCCTAAAAAGAGGCAATTGCTTAGAAAGGTCACAATCAAAATATACTCTTTGAACATTATTAAAGTAAAATATTTAGTTTGGCCCCATCTTGATTTTATTTTGGAGATTTTAATCCAAGTTTTAAAAGGACCTTTCATCCCTGGTGGGAGATAGGAAAAATACTGGAATTCCTGAAAACTGTCAGGGTAAGGAAGCTCATCCCCATCCAGGTTCAGCAGCTCTTTCTCTCACTCCAGTTCCACTGGAAGGGCACTCAAGGCCATTTGTTTCTTGACTTGCTTTAAGATGGCTGAAAAGTAGAAATGAAATTACTTGCAGGCTTTAATTCTCAAGAGCCCAGAAACATCCAGTTAAGATCACAATCACCGAAAGTCATATCCTCAGCTTGGGTCAAGCAGAACAGCAGCTGGGCTGGTCTAGGGGTCAGGCTTTATCTTAGACCTGTTATGTACCAGCACAAGCATTTGCTACAGCAACAAATCAAGTCCTGTATCTAAATGCAAATGTGAACTATACTTGCTACAGTGCTACCTGTGTTGTCCACTGCTCTGCTAAGGTGCATATTTTTTTTTTTTTTCCCATTAATGTACCTTCTGAGTCCATTTTAAAGAGAAACTAACAAGTCAGTCATTGATTTACCATGGGACCCATTAGCAGCAGGCACTTAAAATTGCAGACCATTTACTTTAGCTGTATTATGGCCCTGCTGGTATCAATCACCATAACATCACAGACAACAGCAGGGCTGCACCAATTTGTATGATCTGAGGATCAGCCTTCTTACCTTTACTGAGGTATTTGCAGTACTTCAGCCTTGATTCTGAGAGCAGTTATTTGCAGCTGGACCCCTCGTAGAGCCCCAGTGAAATAACATTAGGTGAAGCAATTTCTAAGGCAATTTAAGGCCATTAAACATGACCAAAAAGTGATTAACATTGTTTGTGTGATTTACTGCCCTGATTGAACACTGTTTGGTTGAAAATGACTTAGTCAAAAATGCTTTTGCATGCAGCAGGGAGAGGACTTAATCCATGCTTTCAAAAACACTGATTTTAGCCAAATAAGGAGGGTCAGCTACAGCAGCTGTGATTATTACCAAAGTAGTGGCCTGAGGTAGTCTTCTATGGAAGAAAACACAGGTCTCATTTCATATCTAGCTCTGAAACCAGCAGGTCTCCACTCATATAGTGTCAGAGCATTCCTAAGAAAATCTTGTCATTTCTGCAATGAAGTTTTATTCTTACTGGAGGCAGTTTGCAATGTGGAAATGGAGCCACACCTTTGTGGATATGTGTAATTATGAAGCCCCATCTTAAACTTCCCCCTTCTGTGCCCCAGCTGTCTCTTCCTCAGCCTCTCCAAAATGAGGAAACTCATTTTGAAGCATATCTATGTGCATGGCTCACTATCAAAGACAAAAAAGTGTAATAGACAATATTTTCAGTGTTCTCTAATCAAAATACTGTTTTCTGACAGTTTTCCTTTGTCACTGTTTCTTAAATAAGTAGGAAAGGGGTGTGCAGGAATACACCTGGAAAGCTGCTTCTAATTGCTTACGTTGTGTACCAAATTAAAAATCATCTCATTCAACAGTTCTTTGGCCTAGACTTTTTTGCTCCAACTGCCAGATGCAACTTAGTGGCACCTGCTCACCTTCTGATTTAGAAGTGAGATGGCAACACCTGTTCTGATTTAATTTGATGAAGGTAAATCACTGCATGTCCCCTGGCAGCAAGGATCCATTATCGGTAACTACATTATCTGCAGTGTATTAAACATTTGCTCTGAACACACTTACAGAAAGATAAGCAAAATAATAAGGAGCATCTCAGTAAGCAGTTGTCAATCTAATTTTTTCCCTCTCCCGGAGCACCTAACTGTGTGGGCAGGAGGGAGGAAAAGTGAGTTTACCATCAGGCTTTTGAAACCTGTAGATGAATGCAGATAATAAATCTGCATTAATGGATGAGGACTTGTAGCTTTACTCAAGAGGACATCTGCAGGAGGTGGAGGACTTATTTTGAGCTGCAAGAAAAAAATAAAAGTATGCATAATGATTGCAGTTGTAAAAGAGAGAGCTGGTGTAGTTTATGAAGGTGGGTTACCATGTTTCTCCAAAGGTTGCCTACCAGAGCATCATCATCAGGAACAGGAAGTGGCTTCTTGGGGTTTTGGGGTCTGTGGGACATGCATCTGTGCATCTCACTGCTTTTACATCAGTGGCCTGCAGGACCATTGTGTTGCCCTGGCTGCTGCTGGGATTTGAGTAATTAAGAAAAAGTCATGAGGGAAATAAAAAAGCCTTTTGGCTGTGCAGGAAAATAGATCCAAGAGGTCCTCTGAAAGGAAATGCAGATTACATGTGGAAAACACAGGCACAGTCTTAAAACAGATTTTCTTTTTGAATCTTCTAAAGTCTACAAGAATGCTCAGCTAATGTATCTATAAGCAGCGAGGCTTGCCTTTTCCTAGAGAAGCCCATTTCCCAACCAGTAACTACTCAGTGCATTGCTTCTTTTTCCTCTTCCTTACATCTTCCAGCCCCAGAAACACTCAAGCCCCTTTCAGAGCCAAGTACATCACAGTTCCCACTCTTCACCTTTTCATTAGCAAACCCTGCCTCTCATTCTGTCTCAAACCACGTTCCAAAATCAGACAACAGATCTAGAAAGTAGAGTGTGGAGGTGTTTGCTCAGAGATGTGTCTCTCAGAGGACCCATGTGCAGCATCTGTAGGTATGCTGCATTGCTGGCCCTTAACACAGCCCCTAGACCTTAACCTCACTCCTGTTTCTACAGCAGTCTCAGGTCTGTTCACCTGTGTCAGGACGCAACAGGAGACAGTGACATTTTGCTCATTGTTCACCACTTCCTATTTAACTCAGCTACCACCCTCTAGTTGTGTTTTGTTTGGGTTTTTTTTTGATAGCTCAGCCTTGCAAAGCTCAACAGTGAAATTGCAACCAAACATAGTTAACATAAGGGAAGAATTACCTCAGAGGCATTAAAAGAGAGGAAAAGCTTGCATAGGCTTTTGTGCAGGCACAGCAACTGACATATGGCACAATGCAACAAGCAACCAAACCCAGAGCTATTCTGCAGTGACCTACACATTTGCTGGAGTAAGAACTAGGGCCTTAGGGCACAGTTCAAAACATCAAATGAGAAAAAGTAACTTCACTATTATTTCTTACCATGCATCCATCTGCAGCATGGCTAAATTGGGAAAGGGGTCATACCTGTCACAACACCCTCTGTTATAAAACAGAACTTTCAAATTACATTGTAGGGTTCTCTACCTAATGCTGGATTAAAATTACTTTGTGTTCAAGTTAAAAAGTTGTTTTTGTTTTTAATTAATATTTTCCCATACCTAGTAGACTGAAGAGTCTTTCTGGAGTCCCATGAAAGTCAAACCCAAACACTTCTGTTCTACTTTTCTAGCAAGAAATGCTGCTTAAAGAAAACCTTCCCCTGAGCAATGCCAGACTGATACAGTGAGTTTGGGAACTGGGGAGTACAAAGACAAATTTTAGTTGTAATGGAATGAGGATTAGGATTTAGCAGTGGCCTGAAGGTGCAGAGTTTAAGAGAGGAGAAAATCAAGGTAGTGCATCTGGGGAGCATGGAAAGATGACTATGAACAAGGAATATGTTTTTTTGCCACAATGAATTTAAGTGACTGGCAATGGTACCTGGAAAGGCAGACACTAAGGAGGCAGGCAGAGGTGGGAAAGTAATTTAAAATGCATTACCATAGAGATCTGAGATGCATTGATGCATGGATAACATGAAGTGGATGTGAGAGAAGGGCTGTTGTGATACCAATGGAAAGCAAGAGGTAAGGACTGCCACAGGAGGAGTAGAGAGGACGATAGGTGTATGGTGAGAAAAGGCTGAAGAAGGATAGCAATTTGAGAAGGAAAATGTATCTTTCAGTATTGAAAGTGGTGAAGAAGTTCAAAGATGAAATAACTTAAATAGGCTGACCTCAGAGCACATTTATATAAAAGCAGCTGTTTGGTGCCTGACTTGTGTCATCGGGAGACATAATTAAGTCACAAGTTTCCGTCACAAAAGGGCTAAAACTACAATGTATGTTTTCCAATTACCGCTTACTGAACTAAAGAAACACTTCCCTCCCATGCTGAAAGAAGCTGCAAGCAGTAGTTAGGGCGTTACTCCACTCTCCTCTGAAGCTGTAGTCCTCCTTCTCATGTAATTCAGAGTTGACTGGCTTGTGGTTTCTTCAGGCTAGTTTCTCTTTTTTTTTTTTCTTTAGTTGGAAAAAAAGGTCTGCTGACTCTGGCAACATGACTTGAGCAGGTTCCTCTTTTCTCTGAAGCTCTTGCACTATTTTCCTGAGTCACAAAACCAATTAACACTGGGAAGTGCATACTAGTGCAAAGCAGGATGAGACCACGGCCAAGAACTCCCTTGTGACAGGACGGCAATGACACAAGTGCAGGAAGCTGCCAGGGACTTCACAGCATAAGTCCTAGAAGCAGAGTGAGGTAAGGGGAATTGCTACTTCCAATAAAGTTAAGTCACTTGAAATACGTGGAAATTTCCAAAATTGGGAACAATAGGTTCCTGGAGGTGAACAATTCATATCAGACAGAAAGAATTCAGGAATAAGAAGTAATTTCCTTTGGGAGGTATTTTCAGTGAAATTGGCCCAACTTCATAAAACCCAGGAAGCCATGCTTTTTCCTGCAACAAATCTCCATCACAGCAAATCAGTCAGACCTTAGAGTGAGTAGGAAGTTACACTGCTAGGAGAAATATCCTGCATTGGGAAGCCAGCTTACTTCTAGGCCCCAAAGGACAGCAAAAAATATAACTTAGTAGTGCACTCAGCCAATACATTAGTCTTTTGGGCTAGTTCAGGAAGACCCAAATAATCTTACAGGAATTTCTGGATATAAGCCCTGCTATTTGGTAGTCAGCAGGAAGAAAAGAAAACAAAGTGTCTGCCCTCTGATGAAAAGAGAAAACTCAGAGAACTAAGAACTAACAAGTAAAGCCTACTCATCACCATGTAAATCCCAACTCCAAAATGTGAAAGTCCACACAGTCACTTCATTGCATCATGTAGAAAATCCCTACAGTAATCCAAGGGAGAAGGATGTGCTCATCATCATCTCTCACATGCACGCACACTAATAAAGGTTTGTATGTATATACACTTCTGCTTCTTGGGTTCAAATCAGATACAAATGGCAGCAAACCCTTAATTCCTCAGTGCAGAAGGGTGTCCATGCATAATGTTGAGCTACAGCATTCTTCAGTCAAGTGCTGTTTGGACAGCAAGATGTTATTAATAACATTGTCTACTGCAGAGGGCCTAAGGAGGGACACCATTACACAGGAATACACAGCCACAGCTTTTATCCATAATACTGAACATTCAGGGAGGACAGAGTGTTCTCCTGTCCTTCTCAGAGATGTAAGGTTGTTAGAGACAGTGAAGGTAAGCAACCATCACTACCGTTTTACAGATGTGGACATGCTCACAAATATTGCCACATAGGCAATCATTGGTATATTTGGACTCAGGAAGGAAGTCTAACTCACTAGGTCATGTTTTGTCACATCCATTGGGCTTTTTCTCATGAGTCTGTAAAAACAAGGAAGATGTAGAGTCCTCAACACCACCCCAGTATTCCCAGTGATTACAAGAAGGCGGTACACATTTTCATTTAATTATACTGTGTTTCCTTCTGTGATGCTGGGACACTGGGTAAAAGACTGTTGTGCTGACCATCTTCTCTAAAACAAACACTTGAGAGATCCTGGAAAGGCTGCAATGGAAATGTCTCATTAAAGGCTGTGATATCCCAGATTACAAACGCATAATTTCATAGCAATTACATATATTACATAATACAAATCACTTCTACATCAAGTAAAGAAAGCTATTCCTGTTATCAAGTGCAGAAGTCTGATTCGATTTTTTATGACATGATGCTCTCCAGAGCCAGAAAATTCGGTTTGGTTTTCTACAGAATACAATTATAGCCTTCAGGCAAAAGAGTCTGATGAAGGATTCAACACTTCATCTTCGAAAATTATACTCTGGGGTTTGCATTTTTCTCCCTCTTTGATGGGGTGAGAGGGAAGAGGCAATTGCATAGAACAGGACTTGAAGAAAATGTTGCTGTAAAAAAGTGCAATTCAAGAAAAACTTACATATGATTCAGAGAGCAGGTATGTGCAGAGCTGAACAGTGGCAGGCAAAAAGTGGGGGAGCATTAAGGAACTGCACAAGAATGAGGGAATGATCTAGCTATTTTTTGTGGGCTCCAGTTAGTATGGAACGAGGCACTCTGGAGATGAGAGTGGATGCATCTGTTTCCTAGTGACTATATTTGATTCTGTAGTTGACAGAAAAGAAACAGATGCAGCTGCTAAGAAGCTGGGCCACCACAGTGGCTGACACAATTTACAATATTAATATAAATATATAGAGAGAGAAGCCTACTCATTCAGCATAATCACATTCTTCTTGATTAACTCAGTCACTATCCAGTTTTTTCTCACCTTTTTTGTTTCTTTTAATCGTGCTCACCCTTCTCTGCCCCAACCTGACCTATGTTTGAAGAACAAACACTTCTAAAACTTTTTTTGCCTTTATATTGTGAAGCCTAACAAGCATGTTCGTTAAAAAACTGAGATGTCGTTAAGGTATTGTTTCTCATGTTGTTAACTTTAATGGGGAACACAGAATGTACATTCTATTACTTAGTTTTTTATTTTGTTTCCCTACAGCAAAGTAGGAGAGAATAGGGAAGCAAGCAAAGCAATAAACAGGAGCTATGGTTTTTTTTCCTCTTTCATAGCTGGATGGTCTCCACCCACTTGCTCCATGTATCTACTGATGTGTGTTCCCTCCAGCCTCCTAATACTTGACAGTCTAGAAATGATACCCACATCATCATCTAAATGGTGTATTTTATTCTCTAACCATAAATTATCGTTTCATCAGATGTGACCCTCTGTTAGATATGGCTCAGCCTTTACCCTGCAGATCCCCAGCCTTTATCAATTCTATTTTAAAGGGCAGGCGTATTCGATTTAATAGTATTTTTACTTTTCCCTTCATTTTTGTGTCTTTTGTGACTTAAACAATCAATCTTCTCTCTTTTCTCCCATTTTTACTTGAGAACTTCTATTTTTATTCTTGCTCCTGCCTGTGTCTCCTTTGTCTCTAACAATCTGTCAGCAAGCAGCATTTTCTGTGTTGACACAGCTCTTTCCCTTCTGATGGCAGGGCAGAGGCATTACTGTAACTTAGCTCTGCCCTGGAGTCAGAGGAAGGGGGATGTTGCCTCCAGGGTAGTGACTTTTAAATAGATAAACTGCTCAGAGGAACTGGGACTATTGGTCTTCTGCCAGCACTTCAGGCCGCTACCCTAATCCCAGCTACCTTGTCCTCAAAACTGTCCCTGTGTTTGGGTGTCCATCAGCTGGTTATGGTGATTCTGTAGGATGATAGGTTAGGATGTAGTTTAGGATCACTTCTCCAGCGTGGCAGTAACACCTCCCACTCTGATACTTGCTTGCACACACACAAAATTAATTTCTCTCACAAATGCCTCTGTGAGCAGGAAACTCTTGGTGATGATCATGAGAAGCAGAATCCCCAGGCTGTTCCCCAATTTAAAGTCCATCATGATACAAGTGGTAGAGGCCACCTGAGGTCCTTCCAGCTTGCTGGAAATGAGACTAAGCTCACCTCTATCGCCACTTCCCCTTTACTCTCTGGCCATATGCACAAAATGGCACACAGAGGAACCCCTCGAGGCTCTGAAATGCTGAACAGCAATTCTCACACTGGTCACCTTCACTCTGTGCCACGGTGAGCCAACACAGCACAGAGCAATGGAGACCTTCTTCCTTTGTAAGCATGTACTGAGACACCACTCAGATAAGAAGCTGAGAAATATGATTTCTCCCTCTCCCTCTTTTGCTTGTGTTTCCTCCCCCTAACAAAAAAGGATCATTCCTGCAGCCTCTGCAGTTAGTAGGGATTTTACTGTAGAACTCATCAGTCACAACATGGCTTATAAATACAAAACGTCAGAGCAGATCTGTCAAGTCTGTTCCTCACTGCATGACACTTACTTCTCTCTTCCCTCCCTGACAGTCCCCTGCCTTTTCCACTCTCCTGTCTTTCCAGGCCAGCAAGCCACTTACTGCCAGCACAGTGTCAAAGCACTTCTCCAGGTGTGGCTTCCCTCTGCACCAGCCTTGCCCGGTGTCACCCTGCTGCTTCTGCCACCCCCTCGTGGAGGGGCATTAGGAGGGTGTCACACCACCCAGCACCTGCTGATGAAGGAAGGGAAAGGGAGCACATCATCTCAGAGGACTGATTAGGCTTCACTTCACCCTCTAGGTGCCAGAAGACATGTCAAGCTTCTCGTGACTTAAGTCTACATTGAGTATTTCAATACCCACAATGACAACCCAGGGCAATGACTGGTATTGTTAATAAAGCTGCTTCCATGTCCCAGGGATCAGTCTATAGGGGAAGAGACCTGCCTTACTCCCACATGGGTAAGGCTTCGCCATGCTTTCCACATCAGGGAGTCATTAGACATCAGAGCAAGGCCTGTCAAGAACCTGGTCTTCAAGAAAACTAATAGCTTGTGTGCTGTTTCAGAGGAAGATGTTTCAGCAGAAACTCTTGTACACAAAACATTATAGAACTTTAATTCTATTTGAACAATGATTGTTTCCAAGAGTCAATGCAACTAGGATGTGAATGTGGAAATCTCTTTCCTGCACCAGCCTCTGCTCTGCTGGGTTTTGTCACAGACCATGGAGTGGGATGCAGGGTTGTGAGGAGGGACAATTACACCTTGCCCATACCTGGGCATACCTGCCCATACCTGCCTCTCCTCCTACATGCACAAGCACAGTTGCAGGAGATGGTGGGCAAATAAAGGTGCCCGAAGATCTCACAATTCACCCCTTGCTACCACTTTCCCTTCTTCTCCCCCCCTCAGGTAAAGATATACCTGATTTATGCCAAACTAAGAAAGCATAGAAGTAAAACTGCAAAAGCACAGGCAGATTTTACTGAGAGGATACTCCTATTTCTTTAGAAACCTCTTATGTCAAAACTCCCACTCTCTCCCACTGTTGGAACAATAAAGGACTCAGCATTCGGATTCAATGTGAATCACGCAAAGCCACTTATTACAGAAACAAGCCTCCTTATATATGCAACTATATTCTAATCACGCGTCCACGCTCCAAGCATGGATTCGCTAAATGAGTATCACAGGCTGTCCACACGCTGGAGTCTCACTGATGATAGGTCCAATGATTCACACCACGCCGGGGCCCCGTTAATGAAGAAACGCCCCTCTTTCTCACAGCAGATTCTGTTCTCAGCCTCTCAAAGCAGCCTTGAGATTCCTTTGAGCCTGACTAATTCAACAACAAATCTTTATCTATCAAAACCCCTCCACATCTCACTGCCCACTTTCCTAGACCAAATTTCACAAAGTTTCAATTTCTTTCCAAACCTGTTTTTTTCCCTGTAAGCCTGTCTTGCTGAGGTCCTATGATTTACACAGCAAGCATTTATTTTAAATACCTGATCATGGCTACCCCAAGCCGATGTGGGTTTGTCAATTAAATTAATGTACTGGAAATCTGGAAAGAGCCAACAGTTACTATTTGTGGTGTCCTCCGACCCAATCCTTTGCTATGCACACAGGTAACGTGTATGCCAAGGAGAAGGGATGTCAGATAACATAGAAATGGCTACACAGCAGGTAAAACATGAAAACACTCTCCAGCTGATGAGGATATATGACATGAAGAGGTCATTCTCTTCTGAAGGAGAGAAGTAAAGCTGGCTGAACACTCAGCGAGTATCTTGGGAAACTTCCCAGAAGTCCTATGTTTCATTCAACTCCAATCCTTAGCAAGTCTAACTTAAAGATGTTAAATACCTTAAAAACTAGGACTAAGCTACCTCCAAAAATGCATTTCTACCATGTTATTCCTAAAGCAAGACATTACTGGCAATAGATTTCACATGGAAAAAACTAAGTTCCACCTTTCTATCCCAATCCAGTTCAGGCTCCTCTGCTTCCGAGGGGATGCAAATAGCTCCTCTTCCTCCAGGAGTATCTGAACTCAGCTGTCTCGTCTCACCACAAGTCTTTGGGTAAGGATCCCACCTTTGCTAACTTCAAAAGCTTCTGCTTATGACTTCCAGCATGAGAAGCTGGTCTAACAAACCTAAATTTTTCTGTAAAAGTTAATAAATGTAGCTACCACTTGGTAAGGCTGTGATTCTGCAAATACACCTATGTAGCTAAATCTGTCTGGATTCCCAAATCATCCATAAAATGACGGCCTAAAAGCTGAATGCAAAAGCTGCCAAGATCAGAGAAAGCACATTTCTCTTATTCTTATTTGGACCTCCATGTATACATCAGTAGAAGATTAGCTTATACATTGTACATCGTGTTTCAGTTCTTTTGCAAAAGAAGAGAAAAGAGCTGTTTAAATATTTTCCTAACTGTTAAAGGGGATTTCTTTTTATAGTGCAGATAATTAAGTATTGAAGATGTAGTAATCTATTTGATATAGAGAGAATAAAAGATTTGATGAATTTTAAATAAAAAAATATAAACCAAACTCTATCTGAACTGATTACTGTACACTTTGAAATTTAAGGCTGATATTTTCCCCTAATGCCTACAAAGTCTTCCAGTTAATGTCTGTGCATATTTATATCATTTAAATTAGTTACTTTCATTCTCTCATATTTTTTTATGAATATAGGAGAAACTTATGAAAGAAGAGGAATTAAAAATTATGAAAATAAGACATAGGGTTGGAGTTTGTTCCCTAGTCCATATAAAGAACTAAGGCATGCAACATTTTGTCAGATCACAGTGCACTGTACTTCTTCCTATTTCAATTATGAAAAAAAGTGATTTGATGAAAAAAATAATTTTAATACAGCTTCTCTCTAACTTTCTGTGCAACCTAATCACTTTATTTTTGTACGTAATATAAAAGGGATTTGGACTGTACAGAAATATAGTGAGAGAGAAAATACCAGAGTTTGGTATCTGCAGAGCCATCAGGTACCTGTTACAGCCGTAAATTCAACGAATCACTTAAATGTGCCTGTTCTTAGCACTGGGTAAAAAGTGATGGGGCTTAAGCATGTGTTTAATATTTTGCTACATAAAAACTGGGACTAACTAGTAATGAATGTGTTTTAATTTGGTTTGTTTCTGCTACCATTTATAAATTTACTTGTCACTGCTTCTGGTAATATTATGTATTGCACTGTGGCCTTAAAAATTACTCCCAAAGCAGAAATCCCACTGAAGTGCACTAGTATGTGCTTCTTAAATGGAGCTGAATAAATATCCTAACTCTTGCTAGCTGCTTCTTCCATGACGTTGCTCATTTGCATTTTTAGCTGGAATTTAGCCAGCTTCTTCCCACACCACTTCCCCACAACCCTCCGCAGCAAATGCATCCTTGAGATGCTGTGGGGGGTCCCAAGAACACTCTATGACATTATAAGAGAGTGGTGGTTGTGCTCACGAGGCTGGAGCACAATGGTGGCAACCAAAGGAAAGGCGGAAACATGACCCTGAAGCCAAAGGGTGGAGAGAGTAGCTGGGAGGAGAGAAACAGTCTGGGAAACAATCGTATAAAGTACTCACAGAACCAGCAATACAAGCTTTACTTCCCAAGCCACAAAGCTCAATAGAGTTTGACAGGTAAAATCTGTAAAACCAGTCCTGAAGGCAGGTCATCCTGTATAACAAGAAGAAAGCTCTTCAGAGATGCTTTATTTCCTTTCTCTCTCTCTTTCTCTCTCTTTCTCTCTCTTTCTCTCTCTCTTTTTCTCTCTCTCTTTCTCTCTCTCTTTCTCTCTCTCTTTCTTTCTTTCTCTCTTTCTCTCTTTCTCTCTCTCTTTCTCGCTGTCTCTCTGTCTCTTTCTTCCTTTCTTCCTTTCTCATCTGTACATCCACATCCCAGAATTTTTGTGAGATAAATCTGTTTTCAGATAGGGGTAGTTTCAGGCCTTTCTCTGTGCCAGCATTTTGCAAGCTGCCAGGTCAAGTGTGAGGCGCCCTCCACTCTCCCCCTTGTTTTTTCTCCCCACTCTCTGTTCAAACTGGTGCTCCATCCGCTTCCGAAGGAAGGAGGCATATTTCAAATCTCCAGGAAGCAGGAGACTATCATTGCTCTGGTTCTCTCCAAAATTCAGATAATTGATTAATGAGCTTTTCCTCTCGGCTCATTTGCAGCAGCAGGAGGAGATGGAGGTAATTATGGCACTCATAACTGAAGGTTCAGTGCTGTGTCGTTACAATAACCAAAAAGCTAGAAAGAGGAACGCACATGACCTGAGGTTTTTAAGAGTTTGTAAAACTTCAGGAATGAAAGGGGTATCAGCAACAAGACCCTGCAGGCTGTGCTTTTTGCAATCTTCTAATTTCTATACCATGCCTGGCAGCGCAGAAGCCACAGTCAGGGATGGCCCAGATAATTCCTGCCATTGCAGCTGAGCCTATCTGTAACATTCAGCTCAGAGACTTTTGGATATCGCCATATATCTGATCAAGTCCACTGCAGCCCACACTTAATCTATTTGTAATCCACCTCACAGTAAAGGTTGGAAGCAGACAAAATGCTTTCAAGCACACTGTTTGCAATGTCAAACTCACAGTGAGCTCATTTGCATAAAAACAAGCTCATTTAGCTTTGGGGAAGGGACTTCAGAGAATAATTCAGCTCTAATAGATTTCACATTTTTTCCTGCTGGTCCCACGTCACTGTTTTATGTACATGTGAGTCTCTTGTCAAACCTTCCTCCCTGCCATCTACTTTACAAAAAAAAGCAAAGCCTTGCACATATACAGAGTCATATTCCCTAAAGATTCTGCAATTTATAGATCTCATGTATTGAGGGGCTGCAAACAAAAAGCTCACTCTCCTCTGACAGCCGCAGAAATCCACTGACATGACACAAATTGGAGTTTAACTTTGTGCCTTGGAGAGAACAGGTACTTGAACCCAAGTGGGGTACCCAGCAGCACAGCTCTCCAACATTCAGGAAAAACATCCACAATCCTTATTTCCAGAGAGTGCTGTAACTTCAGTTCATGTGATCTGAAATCTCTGGCACTAAGGGGATAAAATCAAGTACTCGATTCATTCAGGAATCTATCACGCTAAAGCATCCCAAGCAAAAAGAAAGGTGTAATTTGTAGCTAAGACCACAAGAAAAGGAAACAAAATCAATATTAGAACACAACCAAGTATGGGCAAGAGTTGCCAGTGCAGGATTACCAATGGGATAAATACAAACACTTAGACAACAATTACACAGAAAGCTAAATCATTGTGGGATGGTATTTGTCAAGAGGACCGCTGTACAGGAAGGCAAAAGCCAAACATGAGCAGTAAGAAATGAACAGGAGAGAATGTTTGTTGTTTTTTTTTTTAAACCATCTTCCTAAAATTTTAAAATGTCTCTTAAATCATAGAAAATGTATATAAACCCACTAAAATATACATAAACCCATCACGTATTTATTGAAATCATTTGAATGGTTTTAAAATTTGTCCTTGCAGCTTTGGAAATGTGAGGGTCTCCGAAGGAAGTGGTTGCCAAACCTGTTGCTTGAGAGAAAGAAACACTTTTTTCAGTAGGAGACTTGCTTTCCTATCAGGTGAGTTGATCTTTGCAACTTTATCTACAAAGAACAGCTGAAAATCTACTATTTCCCTTTTTTTTTTTTTTTTTTTTTTTTTTTGGTATGTTGTTTTCCTCATTACAATTAATTATCTAGAAGCACAATCAGCTTAGCAGGGTGCCTTCAAAAATTCCTTCACTGCAGCGCTATACCACCGAGCAGAGAGTTTAACTAGATGATTTTATTAGGGAGCCGATTAACACTCAGATCCCCAGAAAAGCAACTAATCCATCTTTCACCCCTCTGAGCAAACTCCACATTGTGAGTCAGCAGTCAGCCCGCTGTTACACATCATGGATACCTGACCAGAAAAGGCTTTTGAAGATACGTACTCCTGATTTCAAAGAAATATTATTTGCCTGGGAAAGCAGCCATCCCTTGTTCTACTCCTTTACCAATAGCTAGGGAACAAATGAGAAAAGATGAATTAGAGTGCAGCTTCAAATAAGTGACTGTGAGCATTGACACTTGAAGTGAGAATGAAGATGGGTTTGCTGCCTATTACAGGAGATACAGCCTGAGCTACTCTGGTCAAAACACAGGACAGCAGAGATGAAGGAAAGGCAGGGTGTTCCAAAGGAAAATGCTGCCTTTTGTTAAAAAAAATAAAAAATAAAAAATAAAAAAATAAAGACAACATCTCTTTGTATGAAATCAGAAAATTTTGGAGTTGCAATTTTCAATAATAACGCTCCATTTACTGCCTTGAGTTGGCACTGAACTTCTTTTCTGTTTCCTTAAATCCACATTTTCTTTCCAAAACTAGTTAGAACAGAAAATTTTCGATACAGGTTTTATGTCTTGCATCTGTATAATTCCACTCTGACCTAATGTGTCTGTGCAGAGATTGCACTAAGAGGGTATTAGATGGCAGAGAATTAAGTTTCCAAGGAGTAAAAATAGAAAAAAAAAATCAATTTAGTTGAAACTGAAATAGAGAAATAGAAGTCAGGAATTGTATGAAGAAATAGATTTACCAAGAAGGCACAGGAAGGGGCTGCGCTACCAACGTTAGCTTGGCCTGGAGTATTGAATGACCTCACAGTTTAGCCTCCCACCAATTTGCAGAGGGGCTGGCTCTGCCTTCCTCAGCTTCTGCCTTCTCTTTCTCTGTAGCTTTATAGTATCACCTATGTTCAAAGTCATAGCATGCCTACACACTCATATTTCAATCCCATCTCTCCAGAAATGCTGTCTTCTCTCTGCAATGATGACTTTCAATTTTCTCCCTGCAAGGACTTCTGTGTTGCACTGATGTTTGCCCGTGCTGCCGTGGGGTTACAAAACCCAAAGGTCTAAAAGGAAGTAACCAGGGCAGGAAGGACACAAGTGAAAAAAGTGTATTTAAACATAGAGGTGCATAAAATAACTGAGAAAAATAAGACCAGCTTTTACAAGATATCATATGGAAAAGCAAGTACATCATTAAATTAAAAGGAAGGATGGACTCAATAATAGCTCTGAAAGGCCAGATTTTCAATTTCTGTTCTGGGAGACAGTCTGCAGGAAACAATTTTGCACAGACACAAAAATAGCTGAAAGGCCTGAAAAACACTTTCCAAATGCTCTGACAAGGTGACGAATTGTTGATAAATGGTCTCCAGCTCTAAAACGGTGCACTCCAAATTTGGAGTCCCCAAAATACTAATGAAGGGGAAAGGGGACTCCAAAGTCTCAGTCTAGATTTCTTTCTTCAACTTTAAAACAAAAGGCAGAAAAAGCCAGGCTTTGACATCAGAGAGTAACTCCTTTATCAGCAACCACAAGATATATACAACTAACCCAAGTGGTTAGTTGCTGCTCTGTGAAGCCGATTAGCCAGTATTAATTGTAAATAGAAAGAGATGGGCACTGCCAGAAGACACACTGTTCCACTCTAATGAAAACACACCTGCAGGAAGAAACCCATTCTGTGCTGCCTAATGCTGGAGGCCCAGGTGGTTAGCTTGGATAAGCACTTTTAGACAGTTCATTTCTTTACCTCGCAAAATCTGTCCCATCTTTTCTTGGGATTTGGCCCTGGTTTTCTGTAGGTCTAAATTTTGGCTTTATAATGAAAGAAAAAGCAGTGAAGCTAAGTCCACTTTGGTTTTGCTGGGAAAGATTTGCATAACTTGAGGGAGACACAAATCAGCTAGCAGTATCAATGCCTGGCCAGAGAGATCAGAAGGAATGTTTTTAGCTCCAGCGCGTAGTACAGAGATGGTGCAGAGCAGACAAAAAACAAACAAACAACAAAAAACCCCCACCCAGTTATCTGAGAGGTGCTACGATAAAGCGGCAGAGGTTTGGAAAAACTAGGGCACAGTAAGTTTAGGCACTGACCTTACCCAGTTCCTGATGCAAGGGGGTAAGTGAGAGACAGTTAAATCCCACTGCCTTATGGCAACTCTCAGTTGCTGGAGGTCTCAGCACCTCACGAAGCCAGCCTTTGGCAGCCCCCTCTCCTCTTCACCCTTCTCCCACCTCATGATTAACTTTCTGAAAGTATCATGAGAGTTATCGCTATCCCATTCCCTAGCTTAAGTTAGCTGTATTTAAATTTCACATGTTATTTACTGATGACCTTCACTTCAGAAGATATCTGCTTTTTGAACCCTAGCTGTGTAAAGACTGACAGCAACCTTCATCAGAGGATAATTTCCAAATGAGGATAATATCCACGTGGGACTGTCAGAACCACCGAATTGATCTGTGCCTGCACCACAGGTCAGATTTCAACCCATTTCTCTTGAAGACAAACTAGACTGATTTATCCTCAGGGGCCTTGCCCTCCACTCCTTACAAGCCTCAAAACCCAGAAATAAATGATGTATGTTCATTTAGTACACCCATATCATACGAGGGCAATTGATTCAATTACATTAAAGCTACTGGAAACAAAGCAGCCATCTGGTGAGCTTTCTACCCCAAAGTAAAGGATGCTGCAGAGACACAGCTCTGAATGGGGAGTCAGCTCCCTGCCTGAATGCCGCCCCTCAACACGCTTCCTGGGGGGAGAGTTTCCCTGAGCCATGGGGGAAGTCTGAATTCAAGGCTGGTTATGATAACCATCTAAACCTTAAGGTACTTCTCTGAAGCTTTATCTGAACTATCCAGACCTCTTCAGTCTGCAAAACCGCCATGAAAATTTCAGAAGAAAAGGCTTTGTGTGTGCAAGTGTGTATGTGTGTGCAGGCACATATGTGCATGCTTTTTATTACCTCTTCATGCTGCAATGACCAATAGACTGAGAGGAAAAACAGTAACTGTAAGATGTTTTGCTTCATATGCCATGCACAGTGTTGGCTCTAAAGACATACAAAATTCAATTGTGAGCCAAATCTACCCTTAAATCGATAAAGTTCTGCCGGCTTCAATAGAGCAATTGCAGAGAAATATTCCAGCCGCTGCTCTAAACCCACACATTTTCACACCCTCTCTGCTTTCCAGCAGGCTGCCTAGGCTGCCATCCAGAGCTGGAAAATGCAAAAGTTCACAGATATCTATGAAATCTGCATATGAAGCAGGGTGGGGTAATTCAGCATTGTTGTTGAAACCTAACCCCTACCCCCCAAAAAAACACCAAAAAACAACAACAACAAAAAAACCCCACAAACAAACCAACCAAACAAAAAACAACAAACAAAAAACCCCCAAAATAAACAAAAAGAAACCAATCAACAACCAAAACCCCAAGGCCCTTTCTTTCTCTATAAAGGGAATACTTAGTTGAACAAGTTTTATTCGGACCGTTTCAGCATTTAGCCAGAACCACTTTACCAGGCTCAGATTTTCTACTTCTGAGAAAAAAACCCTGTGGTCCAGAAAAGGCCCACTATTAAAAGTAGCCCTGGGAATAGGTATGAGTTGCTCCTAATGAATTAAAAATGTGACAGCAGCTTTGGGATTTTTGTGGTTTGCCTTCAAATTGGTTCTGACCGTGAAAAGCCTGCTACTTCTACCTCAACTAAGTAGAGCAGTTAACCTCAGAACAGGCAATATTTACTTGTACTTCCTGATACTTAAGACAGGAAATGCCTTAAATGTTGCAAATGCTGAGGTTATAAAACTGTAAATGTTTTCCTGTCAGAGGCACCTGACAAGTTTTTACAACCCTCAGCTGCAAGCAGGCAGAGTCACCCCGGCAGTCGGGTTTTCCATGTCCTCTCCTTTTCACCCATTTTACATTTTACAGATCTTTTTGTACATTTCAGTTTCAAGCCTACTGTCCTACTAGAACTTGTAGAAAGGTGATTCAGGTTTCACTAAATGCTTTAATTATCTCTCTTCATTGATGGAAGGGCAAATCTCTCAGTTTATGTTTTGTTTTGTTAGTTGTTTTAAAGAGAGCCTCAAAGCCTCAAGAACGTTCCTCAAATAGTTTTAAAAGAAAAGTCCAGCAGGTAGCTTTTTACAGAATGATATAAATTCATAGTGTATGGGATATGTCAGCTGACAGTGTCACAGTAGTCTTTTCATACCATTTTTCTCCATGATACCTCAAAAATTTGGCAGAGGAGCCTTCCTGCCTGGTGTTTTGTTGCAAACTTACCAGACTGGGTATTTCCATGCTCATTCTTGCATAGACCTCTAAAAATTGAAATTAAAACCTGCAGTCTGGTTTCTCTGCTTGGCCACACCAGCTTTGTGACAGTCATGACACCCAGCGCAATGACGGGCGTTGCAGCTGCTCCAGTGGAGCGATGCCCTGAGGGGAGTGCAGAGCATCCCTGCCCAAACGCCCCAGCCACCTGCCATGGGGCAGGGCACCTCACCCACTCCATGACGGCTGACATGGCCAGGCCAGATCCAAAAGGGTGAAGCATGTCGCTGCAAGAGGTCAGAACCAGTGACGAAATTCTCCTGCCTGGAGAATGTAAAATAAAAGGTAATAAATACATCGACACATGTACATATTGGATGGAAAGGTGATCTGCACCCACCTCGTCAAAGATGTACTGGCATCATTATGATGTTTGCTGGCTTTGTATACTAATGCATTGTCCATATACCCTAACCATGATCATATACTCATATAGACCTTTTTCTCATGTAGTTTATAGTGGTTTAATCTCACTAGTGACTGTAAAGCTGTCTAACTGTACTTGAGGGAAGAACCCCAAGTCCTGTTTTCAAGAAAGGAAAAGAAGTTGCTGGGTTTTCTGATTTAATCTACTACACAAAGAAGAGGAAAATCACATATTAGGAGGTTTTTTTTATGATTACCTACTGGACGACCTCTGTAACGCATCCTTGTGCCGTGGGGAAAACTCAGTTAAGCAAATTAAATCAGCACAATCTTCCCTAACACAAATAAAACCAACAACCCAGGATGTAACTCCTGCCATGAGGCTGCTGTAGAAGTGAGAAAGGCAATTTGTAGACTCTTTTTTATCTGGGAACCATTACCAGTTCAGTCACATACTGTCTTTGTGGCCAGGATTGTACCTGGGAGCAGGGGCTGGGGTGTCAAGGGAGGCTCTGCTAACTTCTCCGTCTGGGATCTCATTTGATTTTTCAGGCAGTTGCCTGCTGCAGAAGTCCCTGCCACCACCCCATCACTGCAGCTGGGACCTGTGCTTGCCAGACACCCTTTATCTTGCTGGCCAGGCACCCTTCAGCTCAGGGGTCAGGATGTAGATCTGAGGACACCTGAGAGAAGGGAATCACAGCACTGGCATGGGTTCTGCTCTGGGTGGTCCTGCACTTCTCAGGAACGAAGCTGCTATGGGAAAGAGCCTATATCAGTCCTCAGGGAAACAGTCATTCTTCAGAAGGGACTCAGGTAGCAGCCAAAATAATAATAATATCATTTAGATGCGCTAATGACCCTGCCCCCGACAGCTCTGTCCTGATTATGTTTAGCTCACTGCCTTCCAGAAATGGTGCAATAACACTTGAGCACCAGGAGTCTTATTAAATATCTGTGGCCCAGCCGAGCACATTCTAGTTGAGTTTTTATTACAAATCACTATATGTCCCTGTCATTAAACAGGCTGCTAATTCATTATTTTGGGCATTAACAGAATGCAAAAAGTGTCTTAAAATAACATCTCAATTTATATTTTTAATGCCTTGGCACCTCTAATTTTTATTTTATAATTAATGCTTAATGTCTGCTGCTACGTTGCAGCCCAGCTACAGTGACAGCTATTGTTGCCAGTCTTTCATTTTTGACCCATCCAATTGGTCAAACAATTAATTTAGTACCATTTCCTTGAATCTGAGATATTCCTACTTTTGCTTCTGTGATGAGGATAGATTTTTCATAATATTCCACCTGAAATGTAAGCCAACACATTTCTTTAAATATCAGCAAAGTTTTCTCCAAAATTTTAAAGGACTTCTGTGTTCTCTCAGGAACTCAGTATTTCACATGTGTGAATGCAAAGGTAGCAAAATAATAATTTGTAACATAAGCAAATTATTTGTTTGTTGATAATATATTTGGAATTTGGACCAAAAAAAACCACCCCAACAACAACAACAACAACAAACCTCAAACAAACAAAAGGACCAAAAAAAACACCAACCACAACAAAAAACCGTAGCCCTCCAAATAAATAAAAATAACCTGGTTAGAGGGAAAAGGGAGAATAATCTATTCTGACCCTTCATCAGTTACATTACTCCACTGCTCTAAAACATGTTACTTATGATTTATACATGCATCATATTTTGCTATGTTTCAGGATTTTTTGAAAAATGGACATCCTCTTCATGGCCTCAAATAGAATCACCATATAGCAGGCTTGCATTTTTTTTCATGACTTAACAAAAATGTACAGAATATTGTAAATAACCACACACATATAGGACTTTTTTTAGCTTTTAAAAAATCTATCAAGGTGGTTCCAAAACCATCTTTAATCAGAAATCAGACTGTAAGCATTTTTTAATGAGTCAAGCTGAGCTGAATCTGAACATTCTTTTTTAATTTCTGAGTTTTCCCTCTTTTCCACAGCCCCTTGTTCCTTAAGATAACAGGAGCTGCCAGCCTTGAGTATACTTTGTCTTAGATGTGGGCTTCAGTAAGATTCACTCCCAGGTCTCCAGAAAGCAGCCTCAGGAAATGCCATGTGTGGCACTGCTGAAGCTAGAAAGGCGTATTCCCTAACAACCATGCTCTGTGCTCACACAGCCCACAGTCCCACCGGTGAACTTTGATTAAACACTACACTCCTCAAGTCTGCAAGGCAGCAAGACAGTTTCCTTAGCAGCCAAGGAATTTTTTACCAAAACAAACCAAGGATCCATATAACATAGTATCTTTTACACCAGTTAATGTTAAATGCTTCAGAGGAAAGTGTAAACAATGGTCTTGATTTAGCAAAATAACATCTGCTTTGCTTTAAATATGCTTAAGACACGCGGCTTCAGCCTTCATTAAAAGAAAATCACAACTTCAGAAGCACCTAAAATATATGTTTAACATGTCAGTTCCAGGTTACTCGAACATATTTTTACCTTGCATGCAAATTGTTTCAGGAGGACTGAACCCTGTGCCTTAAGCTAGGTAGGAATTTAAGTGCTTCCTTGGTCAGAGATATATAAGAGCACATAATTGAATGCACTGGTCAGTCAGGTTATGCTGATACGACTAAATAAAAGCTGGCCAAGAAATAATCTTGGGCCCCAGAGCCAGAGAGTTGCCCTTTCTGTAGCAGGTTTGTCTTGGAAACAAATATTTGGAATAGTTTGAAGGGGACCCAGGGGCTGAACCGGCTCTCAAAGCAACAGGGACAACGAGACCCCAGGCTCTCTCCCCCTGTGCACTTGTATTTAGCAGTACAGACATGCCCTCAGGATCCTACACCCCAGTTCTCATACCAATTTTCTGTTCTGGTAGCTCCACAGATTTCATTTCTGTTATTGTTGCCTACCTCAGTGTATGTCCCTCAAAGGCCCTAATAATGTTCTTACTTATGCAATCCTAAATCCCAGGGAAAGATATTTTTTTTTTCTTTCAGGTCAGGATGGTAATGTCATAAGCCAAACATGTTGTATATCCTTGGAATGTAAGGCTTCTTTGTGTTACTGATAATGTGTCCATTTCTGTTAATCTGCCCGGGACTGGTCCATTTCATAGAATCTTAGAACCATGGAATAGTTTGGGTTGGAAAGGACTTCCAACCCCCCTGCAAAGTCCACTTATGTTCTGGAAATGTCAGTCATATACTTCGATTTGATGTCAGATCATGGAAACAGACTTAAGCAAAAATTCCCTTGGGAACAAGAGTGAATCAGAGCTGTAACAAAACTTTCACAAAAATACAGTATTTAGAAACTTGTGGTTACCTCAATGGCTTGATCAACCCACTTTACCTCAAGGGGCAATTACCATTTGAAATGTCACAGACTTTGCATACCATTTTGAATCACTGGAAATAGTTCCCCCACTAATGATTTTTCTTATGTGGGATGTTGGTGTAAAAAGCTATACATCGCTGGATTTTAAAGTAAATGTCAGTATTCTTGGAGCCAGGTTTCACACCTCTGACTGTTGGAACTTGACAAATTTGTCTTTAAAATTTCTATATTTACTTTATAATTTCTGACAGCTGTAGTCAGTGGACGAAACAACAGCTAGAATACTGCATGGAAAGACATAACTGTGAAAGGTAATAAACCTTTTGTTTCTAAGTACCAAGTTTATTTTCTCCCCGCACACTTCTAGTTTATAAGTTAAAGCATCTTTTCTCAGTCATAGTTTGGTTCTTTTCCATAAGATGATGTAAGTACTTCACAAAATGCAGCTACATCAAGATCCTTTTACTTGATATGTCATAAAGAGGTCAGACCTCAAAGGCAAAAGAAGAAAAAGGAAACATGATGGCAGATGTTTCAAAACCACAATTCACACATCACAAAAAAGACACTTTCATTTTATTTGTAAATATAAATCCGAAAGTGGTCTCCTTCTCAAAATGAAGTAACCAGCAGATCCTTTTTACAGTAGCATGCTAACCAGCATTTTTTTGTCAAAATTTTTACTGTTTCTGCTGAATGAGAAATAGGTAAGGCTGAGCTGTGGAATGAAGCATAATTTACAATTTATCATCTAAACATACAAGTGTGTATGGGAAAAAGACTGAAACATGTAGGAGAAAGAAGACTTAATTATATATTGCATTTCAGAGGTCCTTTCAGCCCATACCTCAAGAGTTCCTAGCTACTCCGTCACTTATTTTTAGATCTGAAATTCTCTCCATCACACATGAACCTGTTCTTTAATTTATAATGTACTCCATCAAAACTTCTAGTTCTTAATCATGAAGTAACAGAAAGCATCAAACATGTTAACTAAGGGACCTCCCAGGCAATTTTAAAGTCCATCTGTTTTAGTATTCTGCCTCCTTTATTCTACTCCCTTTCTTTGCATTTTTCCTGTAATTTTACATCTATCACAGGACAAAGCCTGAGCAATATATCTCAATAACCTGTATTTAAGATTAAAAAAAAAAAAAAGAAAAGAAAAAACAAAACCAAAACCAAACCAACCAACCAACAGAACCAAAACCAAATAAACAAAACAAAAAACAAAACACCAGAAAACCTCCTAGTCCTGGGAAAAATGAATATTCATTGCTCCTTGTGAGAAAGCACAGATTACAGCAGTGGCCCCCCAGAGCCAGAGCTACTCAGGGGCACAGTCAGCCCTGCCAGGAAGGCAGCACCCTCTTTGCATGCCTCAGCGTATGTGTGAAAAAGGCAATAACCACTATGCAGTGGCCCTGTACAGGCAGCATTTGGCGGCGGACAAGTTGAAAAGCAATGCTGCTGCTGCTGAGGGCAGCCCATGTCTTCAGCATCACCTTCATCCCAGGCAGCTGCCCAACCCACTGGTTTCCTCTGCAGCAGGTGCAGCTCCCCTCACGGTGGCTTTCTCAGGGTACCCACTGGCTTTGGGAGGGGTGAAGGGCTCTCACAAGGGTCCCTTGCCCCCTTCACACCACCATGGCCACTTTTCAGTTAGTGCAGAAAATTGCAAACATGGGACCATGGTGCAAGTCCTTTCTCCTGCTGAAAAATTAGCTGGAGGCTTTACTTTCCTGCATATTGCAGTTGCGACCAAGAAATCCCTAGATTGAAAACTAACATATAAAACCTGCCTCCCTTGCCCCTGTCTGATGCACCTGACTGGAAAAGTTTTAAAGCCCTTGAACTAGTGCAGATTCTCTGACAATCTCACCCTCGCTTTACGTGAACTGGGAACTATAGAGTAGATGGTGTGATCAGAGCTGATAATTACTCTCTTAAATCTACTGCTATGGCGAACATACATGTAGAATATTTAATGCCTTCAGCAAAAATAGAAAGGCAAATGCTTCTCTGCAAAGTCAAGGCATGTGTGTCCTAGTTGACAATTCTAATACCTTTCCTCAGCAGATCTATTTTAACCCCTTAAAGCTCTTCAAAATAACACAGGAATACTCATTATAATATTGTAAATAGTATTGCTCAACTATCTTTTCAGCAGAGCGAATAAAAGAGCCTACCTTGTAAAAATTGTTTCTTATCACTGCATTCCTTTGTGAGTTTTCACACATTACACTTATCTTTAAACAGGAAAAAATTTATTTGGTCTTGTAAAATCAATGAATCTTTTAAGCAATGGAGTCATCTTCTACTTCCTTTACATGTCCTTTTAAAATATGCAAGCATTCCTAACTTGCTTCAGCTGGCAAACCCCAATCTGACCCTTCATGCCAAACCACAGTAACTTAGCTGGATGCTAAAGGGGTTTACAAAATAGCCTTTTGTGAAGGAATTCTCCCCCTTATGCAAGAAAATAACTTCTAGGCTAGTCAGTAGCTCTTGTAGATCCCGTGTAGGGAATATCTTACTTATTAATTCCCTGAGTAAACTAAAAAGTTACTGCAAACTTCAGTCTTCTTAGTGAATTAAAAAAACTAATGTGAGGAGGAGAAAATGGCACTTATGCTTGGCAGAAACAAACAAAAATATTTTACTTTTATTTTCAGGTTATTTTTCTATCTCCTTTTTCCTGGAAAAATCTTTTCAGATAAAATAAAATAAAAATTTAAAGGGTGAGCTGAAAATACGACTTTTCTGATTCCCTATTTATTTTTTTGCCCTCTCAAGGACTGTTTTGTCCATTCTTTCCAGAGTCATCAGCCTCCTCCCCCGGGGTCTTTGCAATCTAAACCCGTAGGTCAACAATACCAAAAAGCACCACCCCTCGGTATTAAAGGGAACTCGACAGCACATGTGTCTATGCTGGCAGGGACAACCCGTGTAAACCAAAGCAATGCATGCTGGGCAAAAAACTTCCTGCACAACCCCCTTTAAATGGGATCCACCTCTGCCCCACCACCTTCAGTAAAACCACGGTCATCTTGGCCTCAGCAAATGCAGAAGCTGGAACACACTTGCCCTTTATGTTTAGAGAAATGAAAGGGATCATGCCCTTACTCCTCACCCCAAATGCACCCAGCTTCTGACCTCTGTGCTGAGAGGGACAGGGAGGGGGAGTAAAGGGCAGAGTGGGTAGCGAGGCAAGGAGGAATTTCTGTGATTTTTACTATTGTAATGAACATATGGACCTTTTTACTGGCCCACACATTTCTGAGATCATTCTGTACTTCTAGCATAGTTGTCAGTTCCCCTTACTCAGTTTCATTTATGAGTAAACTCAGCATCAGGTGGTGTGTTTCCTGTCAGTATCAGATGATGTGTTTTCTGTTTGAGTTTACATCCTACACTAAAAAGTAGAAATGAGCTCATTGATTTCCTATGCCTTTCCTCTCTTCCTAGCTGTTGTTTTAAGGAGAGGAGGAATGAATTTGTAGAATACTCCTCCTGCACTACTTCCCAAGGTAGTAAGGTTGGATAGGTAGCTGAAAAATGATTTCTGACTCTGACTGCAGAACCAGTGTTGGAGGATGGGTCTTGGGTTGCCGCTAATGGAAAGGGTGGCAGAGCCAGGCTGCAGACACAGCCAGTCCTTCAGATCTGACTGCTCTGAAAAAGGGGAAGATGTTGTCATCTGCCAGTAATGGGCCGTCATGCCTTGAGACAGAAAAGAGCATCACCAAGCCACAGCTCAGCTGTGCACTCCTTCCTCAGGACATTATTTCTACCAAAGTTGCCCAAATACACTGTCACATGCTGCTGCTTCTGTCCTGCAGGCTTGGTGTGGGTGGAGGTGTGAGGTGTGCACAGCAAGTTGTTATTTTCCCCATCTCAGAAGGGCTGTAATTCCCTAGGTGGCTAAAGAGGATACCTGAACATATAAGTGGTTTTACTGTGCTTTACTTATGCACCATTTAAATTGCATTTAAATTTGATGCTTGTTAATTTAGGCACACAGCAGGCAGATAAGTCCATCAAGCAGATGCTACTGACATTTTCCATGTTGAGGATTGGGCGACAATAACAAGTAGAGATACCTGAATTGCTGTGTGTGAACATTTTAAAAGCAGCTCTGCAAATGCCACCATCTCTCAGCATCTAATAAACAGTTCAGGAGGATGTTGTTAAAGCTGCCAAAAGGGGTTTTAAAACTACTGTGTCTCACAGGAGTCAAACATACAGCTTGCATTCAAAATACCTCTTCCACCTTGCGGTTGAATGAGGGAGGCATACCACCACTGCCAAACAACACTGGACTCTGCACAAGGAAGCTGGGGACACAGGGATGAAAAGAGATTGTATGTGAGTTACGCAAAGCACAACTAGAGGAGAAATGCTGAAAGAACCATCAGTTTTGGGTATTACAAAATGGACTATTTATCAGACTTGCCTGACTAAGCCAGACAAGGCAGTAACCCTGCAATCTGGGTTTCCCCTCTCCTCACCTGCAATAGGCAACCTCCTGTTCCGCTGGCTGGCCTCTGAAAATCTTTTTTCACCAGGCACCACTTTGGTACATGGACGACCCTCTCCAGAAGTTCTCTTGGCAGCACAAGCAATGTGAAGCTGCCTAATCAAGGGCAGAAACCTCCACCAGCCAGCAGGACGCTGGCAGGCTCCTCCACCCTGTTGAGAAATATGTCAGTCCCTAACTATGTGGGTAAAGTGTATTGGGAGATCTGGGATAATGCCAATGGGAGACACAGAGAAGGAAGGTTGCTTAGCCCTTAAGAGCTTGACACTTGTGCATTGATAGAGACCTGTCAGCTCAAAAAGAGCTGTATCACTGTAAGTTGAAGGTATGATTAATTTTACTGATGTGTGGGTTAAAATAAACGAATTTGTACTAAGTGCTTTGAGACAAAACAATATGATGTGTTTCCAAAGGGAACCTGGGAAAAGAAACTTTACAAATCAACAAGTGAGGTTAATATAAATTGAGAGTTGGAAGCTGAAGATTACATTTGATGCTTTGGTATTTGAATCAAGCCTGAACTTCGATTATCACATCGATCAGTTGATTAAAACTACTCACCTGAAACCTGGTATTATGTACTATGCAGGACATCAGAAGATATTGTTTAAAGCAAAGAAGCATAGAAGGTTATTGCATCTCAAATCTTCATTCCATGCTTATGCTGTGGTGATGCCATTTATAAAGACAGCAGGAATGCCACATTTGAACAGAGCAGGTTTTATGTATGGCTGCAAATGTTTTGACTTATGCTGGGTCACTGGAGATTAACATTTTGGAAACTGCAGACATGTAGAAGATACAGTGTATGTTATATGGGGTCAGAGAACAAGCCTGTTCTTGCAAGATTTCAAACTCAATTATGCAGATACAAGAAGTTTAGATAAACTTTTTCAGATTATATCAAATGAACTTTTGGTTGCTTATCTGAACCGACACTCTGAAAGCATTTCGGATTATTCTGAATGCTGTTGCGGAAAATAACAGCAAGTTAGGAGTTTAGTTTTCAGTTTTGCATTTCTTGAGTTTGGTTTGCCTGATTGTGCAAGAGAAGGCATAGATTCCAAACCTTTTGCCCATTTTTATCAACATTTCATTATATCTTGCTGGCTGCAGTGAATAGATGCTCTCCAGTGTAAAGAAATCACAATTTGTGCCTTAGTGTTACATTAGAAGCTTTTTGAATTGAACTATGAAATATTTTGCTTGCTTTTTCAAGATAATATATTAAACAAACAAACAAACAAACAATCACAGCCTCCCACAAGATTTCAGTTTCAGGGGGACAACAGATTGCTTCATGGTTTTGCTGGTTTATATCCCATACAGGTCAGGAACTTCATGTACCTATGTGCTATAAGGGAATAGCATCTGGTCACTCCTGGAAAACATTAAATCAAGATGGACTTTCCATTTGGAGATTCCACCTCCTCACCTGGATCAGCTGCTGCAAGGTCACACCTCAGATACTGAACTATGTTGAGAGACAGGGCTTTTTGTGAGAGTGGGGAGAGAGCAGTGGTTGCTGGATTTTGTCTGTCTCGCAGACTCTTCCCCTTCTCTGTACTTCTAGCCCTGCACAAGTAGGAGGGCACAGTGAGACTAGGGTGGTGGTGGCACCGGTTACCCCTCAAGAGTAAGAGTGAAGGTCTCTGATGTGAGCTGCAAGCTTGGGGCTTCGAGTAGCGTGGGGAGCGACAGAGATGAGGGCTCAAGCAAAGGGGAATGGGTTTTGAGAGGGAGGGCTGCCATGGAAACGTGAGGGAAAGCTCCCAAGAAAGTAGGGCATGCAGGTGACACTTCCTAGAAAGTAAAGGTTTGGGGACAGTAAAATTGGGGGATGCATCAGTGCAGGGGCACCTTCCTGTTCAGCTGATGCTTTCTGTCTGAGTTGCCAGGGGAAGAACATGTGCACAGCTGCCAGGCACACAGCTTCTTTTTGGTTTTAGAAATGCAGTGATCTCAGGACCAGCACGGTGCTGCTGTGGCTGTGCTGCACTCAGGCACAGGATCTTGACACGGCACTGTCCTGCAGCTCCCATGAAGCTTCATGGTCTTGACGGAAACTTTCTTTCGGAAGACCTTGAGCCACACTTTACAGCTGCTTCCCAGTTGGTAAATAAAACATCCTAACACTAGAAACTTGATCCTCAAACAGTTTCAGGTATTGACATAAGCAGAGATTTATAGCCTTAGACAATACAGGATCTTCCTCAGCTTCACCCTTCAGCAGGATTCACTACAGCCCTTTCTAAGCAGGGTGAGTGAGCTGTTCGCTCTCCTGCCAAATGATAAAACACCTCTGCTCAATTGTACTGAAGTTTTCAAAAAAAAGGAGGTGGAAATACTGCCTGCCACTGAGATCACACATTAAAAAAAAAAAAAAGACTCATTATCAAAAGAAGTTACTCAAAAAGTCAGGGAGTCAGGGACACAAAAAAGTAAATGACTTAATTATATAGGTACTGTAAACTGCAGTAAGCTACAGGCAAAGTATATAGCTGAATTTACCAAATCAGTGCTAATGTCATTCAATAATATGAAGTTCAAATAAGTAACCAAATTTCTCAAGGGAAGTCTATGTGTAATACACATACTAACGTACACATATATAGTAACTCTCCACCGGGGGTAATTGACCATGACCATGATGGCCATTCATTTGACTGCTTCAACAATTACAAACTAGTATGGATTAGTTACTGTACTTTCAATGAAGTTTGGAAATGCTAATAAACTCAGCCTTGGAAAGGTCATGATTATTTAAACCCACCTATTTAAACACAAGAACAATTTTTTGGGCCTCCAGAAGCCAATACATGTAGAAATCTACAGAAGAAAAGTACTTTCACTTCAGCACCTAAAAATTAGAGTGGATTTAGAAATGTCTGTACTCTCAACACTCTGTGGTGTGCTAATGCCACCATACTCATAGTGTTCACAGATCTATGTGTCAGCAACTAAACATAAACCTTACATATGATGCTGCATTATTTACAGTAACCAGTGCTGCACAGAAAATTATGGCCCACAGCTGCAATTACACTTGTCACTCTCATTTAAATAAAAATTTAACAAGTTCTCCCATGTTGGCTGCCAGTTTGTGTGTGCCCATGCAGCTTGTGCACAATACTGCAAGGTTGTGCTTGCAGTGCTCCAGACAACACCGGACACTGTGGGTAGGAGGCTGCTGATGAAAGAGTGTCTCTACAGGCAGCTGCCACCTGTATTTCTCTAATGCTGGTATAGGCAGGGTTTGGGGCTAGTTAATATCAGTATGTTTAAGAATGTAAATTCCCACCCTGACTTGTAACTGTAATGAGAAATTCCCACCAGTACCTCAAGCTGAGAATCATTCATTTGTGAACAACCAGTAAGTCATTGCGCTGACAGCTAAAATAAATCAGAATATATATTTCCCAGAAATTTGAAGTAACACTCTTTGTTTTGATGGCAAAATACACACAATATAACTAATTTAAATTAATATTTTTTACTTCTCTGTAGAAATTCTGATAGCAGAGAAGGCTCAGAAATTGAAACATATTAGATTGTCATTGCCTTTCAAGGAGAAAAGAAGTAGGTGCTGACACAAGCTCAAAGAGAGTGTCCATCTGTAAAGAGGTGAATGAATGTATGGCTCTTAACCCTGCAGCTCAGCCAGCTGCTTGGGATATCCTGATGGCAGTGAGAAACTTCTCCCTCATTTACTCAGACAGATGAGATCTCTGGCAGGTGCAAAGCCTATGTCATGGGGGCACAGTGGAAGCACACTGAAGGACCTACTGTCTTTCAGGATGGCCGAAGGACATTTTGCTCTTCTAATCCTCTTTCAGTGTGGTTGCCTCTCCAAGGTGACCTCTGCCAGGAAAATCCAGAATAGTCAAGTAATCTTCCTTCCACCACTTCCCTTCTTCCCGATTACAGAAAAGGTATGTTTAAGAGACTACCCCTTTCTCTTTCTCACCCTTCCTGGGTCCTGCACAGAGCACATCTCAGCTGAAACCAAGGGGCTGGCCATCACCAGGGAAGCAAACTGTTGGAGACCACCAGACAGACTCAGCCCTGCTGCTTGCTAATCTTTTTACCCCATCAGCCCTTTGCCTTCTCCACAGCTGCCCTGCTTTCCGTAGCATGCCCCTCCTTGGGCTCTTACTTTAGTTTTACTGGTGCTAGTGAGAAGGAGCCTGGCACTAGGTCAGCTGGTCATGTATAGCCACCACCTGCAGTACTGATGGTAGGAATCTTTTTGTGTGAGAAACAAAGACTGTGGACCATGTTTCTGCTTTCCTTCCACAAGTGAACACTGGACAGATTGTGGAGCCCATCGTTTTAAACCTCTGCAGATGTACGATGACAATTTCCTTCCATCTCTTTGAGAAGCCTTGTACCCAAAGTAATTTTTTCAGGAAATAAACTTCTTTCACTGACTTCAGGGACAATCACTTGCAACTTCTGAATGAGGGCATAACTCTCAATGAGTAGGTTTATTTTTGGGGAAATGCTGCTGAAACCCAGATGTGGCAGAATGCAAACCCCCCTCCCTCCCCCTCCCTCCTTCATCATGGAAGGGGTAGACACATCTCCATCTCTCTGCTGTTTGAGGCTAACAGCTTCTTTTGTTTGGTCCCAGAGTACCCTGGCCAGGGCCCTTAGGAGAAGGGAGTGCTGAGGCGCCAGGGAGCTGCTGAGTGCCCGCGGCCAGTGTGGGGGATATTTGGAAGCTTCAAGGGCACCCACAGTCATTGTGGGGATGCAGAGAAGCTTCTGGAATGCCCACAGTCAGATCTGATCAGCCAATAAAAATCAGGACTCTTGTCGAGACTCTACCCCTTGTCGTGGATCTCTTGGAGCACGAGCCAGATGCTGCTGCCGAGAGCCCCCCCTGCCCAGGATGGAGACTCCGCTTGCCTTGCTGCCACATGTGTGAGTAAAATTTCTCCTCACAGGATTGTGAGTGTATTTACTTTCCATGCACATGTGCACGCGTACTTTCTGTGCTCAGTATGAGCACGTGTAAAATTAATCCTCGTATAATCGCGGATGTATTTTCTTCTTGTGCTTCCACATAAGCACGTGTAACTTTCCATGCACATATGCACGCGTACTTTTCGTGCTTAATACAAGCACGTGTAAAATTAACCCTCACAGGATTGCGAGTGTATCTACTTTCCGTGCACATTTGCACATGTACTTTCTGTGCTCAATATGAGCATGTGTATAAATTAACCCTCGCAGAATCACGAGTGTATTTTCCTCCTGTGCTTCCACATAAGCATGTGTAATATTCCGTGCACACTTGCACATTTATTTCTCCTCACAGGATTGTGAGTGTATTATAAATTTACCCTCGCAGAATCACAAGTGTACACTTTCCGTACTCAATACGAGTACGTGTATCCCTTTAAAATAATCCCACATCATGTTCAGGCAAGTGTGTACTCTTCCCAGACTCAGGGGTGGCTCTGGCATTGTTTTTGGTGACACCACATCTATGCACACTATGGACCTCCTGAATTATTAGTTGATGCCCCTAAATAATTTTCCTCAACTGGTATTCAAGTCACTTTTGGAGTGCTAAAACCCTGTTTCTCACTGGTTTAATAAAAGTTGTTTTGGACCCTGTTGTCCCTTAAACTAACCTCAGGGTGCCTCCGTGACACCAGTAGAACCAGCTGGAGCTTCACTTAAGAGCTCCCACCATGCAGGACACTCACAATAACATACCTGACAACAAAGTTCGGTTCTCAGGGCAGAAACTATGGGAAGATGTAAAGAATTTAGGCTGTTCTCAGACATTAACCAGTAACTGGCAATTACCTTGCAGGTTCAAGAAACCTCCTTCTTGTGGGCTAGCTTACTCAGAGGTGATGTCTCTGCTAGCCAGCCATCTGAACTGCCTGAACTACAAGCTCCTTAAGTGTGTGTTCAACACACTGTAGCTACTGCTCCAAGCAACTTCAAACAGTATGCAGCCTTTAAAAGCCCACCCAGAGCTGAAATAGCATGGAAATCTGCAAGCAGAGGGGGTTACCTGCTGGCTCAGGAGACTAGCCAAAAGGAAGACTGCCAGGAAGTACCTTTATTTCTGACAATAGCAGGTTCTGAAGCACTTAATGTTTTTACAGTTTCCAGTTAACTCAGAAGTGGCTGACAGTGAAACCATAATGCAGGAATTTGAAGTACTTTACATGAAAGTGAACAAGCTATGGTTGAAAACAACCAAGTGCCAGAAGAAATCTGAGAGACTGAAGAGCTCTAAGCTGTCCTTACTTGAGTTCGGGTTGCTAGCATGACTAGTAACCTCTCTGGGCACTGTTTGCTGTGTGTTGTGCCCATGTACCTCAGACTCCCTGCTGTGTCACACCATGGGACTTTGAGCAGGCAGAGGTGCTGGTGGAGAAGGCCTGACTTCGAAAGGACTCCTGCCCAAGGTATCTCCTGGCATGCACACAGTGGGCACTGATACTGTCTTGGTGGGCAGGTGGGCACCTGCCTTTGTGGAAAGCTCATGTCAAGGGGACATCTCACAGAATCACAGAATCACAGAGTGTTAGGGAATGGAAGGGACCTCAAAAGATGATCTAGTCCAATCCCCCTGCTGGAGCAGGAACACCTAGGTGAGGTTACACAGGAATGTGTCCAGGCGGGTTTTGAATGTCTGTAGAGAAGGAGACTCCACAACCCCTCTGGGCAGCCTGTTCCAGTGTCTGTCACTCTCACTGAGAAGAATTTTCTTCTCAAATTTAAGTGGAACCTCTTATGTTCCAGTTTGCACCCACTACCCCTTGTCCTACCATTTGTTGTCACCGAGAAGAGCCTGGCTCCATCCTCGTGACACTCACCCTTTATATATTTATAAACATTAATGAGGTCACCCCTCAGTCTCCTCTTCTCCAAGCTAAAGAGACCCAGCTCCCTCAGCCTTTCCTCATAAGGGAGATGCTCCACTCCCTTAATCATCTCCATTGCCCATCTCGGCCTTGATTTCACCTGCATCCCACTTTCACCATGGGCCGTTTCCCCCGGGACTGCTCCACACTGTGCCACAGACCTTACACCTCCATGCAAAGAGCCGGGCCAGCTAGCTGACAGATTTCATTCCCAGAAGTCTGGTCACTGGCTATCTTTGTAACTGGCATGGCCTAAATGACCAGATGACTCAAAATACACAAAGCCTTATTTTAGAGTATGGAATCAACTTTCAGCATTTTCCTGTTCAGAAAAGCAACCTAATCCAGTCTGATCCAGCTCTCCTAGAACAAACTAGGCATTTAGTTGTTTTGGTGGAGGTGCTTACTTTTTGCTATTAAGAGAAGGTATTAGAAGAAGACACTAACATAAAAATGGAGATTGAACATATTAATTTTCTCTAGATATCATACCCCTGATGTAGTAATAGCTGACGATAGACCTAAAATTAGTAGATATTAATTTTTAGCAGTAAAAATAAAGATTAAATAAGAAAACTCAAAGTATCAGCCATTCAAGTGGTTTATAGAAAACAAATGTCAAGCAATGCAGAATACCGAGTCAGACTCTTATATGCATTTAATACCACTGCGGAACAACACCGATGAAGGCAGCTTGTCACCTGTTCTGTTCAGTGAAAAGCAGAAAGCAAAACTGCCTACACTGCTGGAACTGATGTCAGAGTTACTGGGAGCATGCAGATAAATGAAGACAGGCAGAACAAAACCAATTATTGTGAGAGTCAGCACTTTGGCCACACCAAATGAAGCAATATTTCCTGATACTTTGAAACAAATAGATATGAACAGCGATAATATTACTAGGAGATTAGAGGATGTTCCCCCTCTCTATCAAACATGAAGAACATCTGTATCCCTCCCAAACTGTTTTTTCACCTAAAATCTTGGACAGATTAAACCGTAGCAAATTTAGATAGCTGAGCACTACAACATGATCATAGACTCAAATTTAGTAGGTATGAATTTGAGCGGTAAAGTATAAGTTCAGATGCTCACATCCAGAACTAATCCACTTATCTCTTCCTGACCATAGTGATGGTGATACTCAGGAGGACTCAAGAAATTAGAGTCACTTCAGGGATTATTTGAGCATTGCTATATATATGTATTTGAAGTGGAGTTTTATGAGATACTCAGGCTGATGAACTGTTCTTATTTCTGACTGTACCTTTAAAAAGCCTTCACTTTGAACAAACTGATCCTGTTTATTGTGTTACACACAAATTCATATTGCACTGGCACAATTGGTTATAATCTGGGCACTGAAAGAAACCAGACTCTGTTGGGCTCCTTACCCCTGAACCACTGCTGAATTGCACACTGACCTGATAAACTGCATGCTAGTCTGGCATGGAAAGCAGTGATGAAGTCCTTGACCCTGCTCCCCATCTCAGCATACTCTTTTTAGGCTGCTGGGGGGACCATTGCACCCCCCTACTTGCAGCGGTCCCAAGCCTGAAGCTGTGTCTGTCCCTGCCAGCACAGCTGGTGTTTCTACAGCTGCAATCTGGTTCTGGGTGGGGAGGACAAGGAAGAGATAGCAAGAAATAATCTCAGTGATTATGTGAGACAGAGAATACATTCCCTTAAATAACCTCCTCTGCCTGCTGAAGTTTTCAGAGTAGGCCTTTCTAATGCTGGTTAATGCCAGGTTAAGTTCAGTAGTTCACAGCTGCATATTTTGTTTGAGATTTGTCCTTAATTGAACAGCAAGCTCAGGGACTGCAGCTACAAGTAATATTTGCTAGGAAAGCCCATCCATCTCAAAAGACATTTTTCAAAGAGACATATACAATCTTATTAAAAGTGGGAACCCTAATGGTGATTTGCTCCATCATATACCAGCAGCAGGTATGGCAGGAAAGGGAACAGCTGCTTAGTTGCTTCTGTGATCTGTTTTTTCCTAGATGTTTGTATGTTTGAGAGAGTGGTCTGGCCCTTTTGCAGCTCTCAGATGAATCACTCTGCTAATGGACTAGCAAGTGCATGAATAACATTATCAGTGGTGCAGACCGTGGTTCCTACATTGCCTTAATACGCCTTCAAACCAATCTGGTAAATTATTTCCATTATGGGATTTAGATAGTATCCCGTTATAGATCAAGTGTTTGGTTAAATGTCATTTCTTTGAAAGACATATTTGGTGTCAAGGTCTGCTTGTCAGTTTCAGAAGAGATTAAACAGAGTCCCAGTCTTACTTACTCCTCAAAGCATTCTCTCTCACTAGCAATCCAAGGGTGGAACCATGAGAGCCAGGAGGGGCATGGTGAGAACTTTTTTCATCAGAGGAGTGCTAGCTAGACAGTTTTTCACTAGGGTCTGTTCCTGGAGAACTGTAAACATGCAAGTTTCCTAGTCACATACTGAAAATTATTTTTAGCCTGCACTGAGTAGTCCTAAAATTAAACGAAGAAAAAAAATTTCATATTTAGGCTGCTGTTAAAGAAACTGTTTTTTCAGTTCCTTTCCAGTGGTTGTTCTCCCAACACTTCTGAGAAACTACAGAGCCCATCCCAGCTGTCAAAGTACAGCCATTCCATGCTGCATTTTTATTGTGTAGTTCCTTACTTTCTCTGAAAGCACATCTAAATAAAATAATTTTCCACTTGCAATTGAAAAAAATCCTGCAACAGAATGAAGACATGAAAAGGCTTCTATTTGTGTTACAAAGTATAAATGTTCTTCCTCTTCTTTAAACAAAATGAAGACATTTGTGTCCAGCCTATGCTTTTTTTCCACATTTCTGTTAAACATTTTTATTTCATAGTTAATAAAAAGCGGGATTTCATTTTAGCAAAGTCCTAGCATATTACAACTAAAGTGATGTGACATATTAGAGGGACTTGACAGTATTAACTATCTTTACATGATTATTTATTCCATATTTAGTGTTCAATGTTTGCAGTATTTAATACAGCTAAAGCATATGATGCTGTTTTATTCAAATGGTAAACTATGTGATCATTAAAAATATATGGAAATGTAAACATCATGTCAGAGTTCATTGTTTCAGAAAGGAGCTGTTAATCCTGGCAAACAGTTTCATTATAATAAGCTCAATCGACTAATGATCTTGTTTCCTTATGTATTTACTTGGTATTATATATGCATTTAGAGAAATTAATTTCATTATATTTGAAATATTTATATACATTTACATTTCTATATTATTATTAAGAAATGTGTCATTTTTATTTTGATTTGATAACAAACAAAGATTGGCAAAATCTGTTTAACTTGTAAGCTGGGAGCTGAAATCAATCTCCATTTCACTTGAGGATTCAAAGCAAAAAGCTTCTGGCTCTACAGCAGCTTTGTCAGCCTTGGCAATTTGCATGATGTTACCCATGATAGTATGCACAAGCATCCAGTGCCCAAATGCAATTTAAGAAAATGCTTTCAGTTCTTTTTACTGATTTATCAGTATTTTCAGGCAGCTGGAGTGCCTTTTCCCCTCCTGCCCCACACCCCCTGCCCCCCCACCCCTTGCTATAGAGAGATTGCTTATTACTTATTACAAGATGGATTTAGCAGAAACATAGTAGGTGCACTGCTTTGGAGATTGAGAGCCTTTGCTGAGCAGAGGAGCACGGAAAGCCAAGGTAGGTGCTTTGGGAGTGCTTCTCACAGCCCCCTGCCTGATCCTGCCACCCTGGCACCACCTGGACCACTTCTAGGTGTAAGGTGGCCACTATGAATCTGTGCTCCATGCACTTAATGATGGCAATATGATAACACTATAATTTTTCATCTATGGGTTGTGCAGGAAGATGTAGACTTTTGGGGCTGGTTGCTGTGTTGATTAGTACGCAGAGCTGGACATTTTCCACTGTTAGGCAAAAATGTCTTTGTCTTTCAGGAGGTCAGGATTTCACCCAGAGAGCCTGAAGATTCAATACAAGCCAGATACAAGAGTTAACCAATACCTAGTATGGTTGTCTCCCCACTCAAACACTGATGTTGTCACAAGACCCTTTAACCATTTCATCAGGATACCTGAGGGTTTTATGTTGTGGAGGTATCTCCCTCCAAATCTGACTTCCGTATCCTTACTGGGTTCTTGTAACTCAGCCTAGCAGCAAAGGCAAAGTGCTCCATGTACCTCCATGTTCAGACAGTGAGCAATTGAAGAAAATAGACAAGCCTTATCTGTTGCCTTTTGGCAGGATACTGACAATGGTAGACTCAGGATTTTGCTCCAAGGCACAAAGAGAACAACGTGTTAACTTGCAACTTTTCACCATCACAGTGGAAACTCTCGGCTTGCAGATGAGAGTCACATTCCTTAAAAGAAAAGCCACAAGGTGAAATCTGGATGTCTTTCTAGGAAATCTCACAGATTCTTATTTGATCCAAATGGAAAACTCAACATTGGGGTGTTTGGATAAAAGTCTAAACCTAAACATGAGTTAAAAGCAACTTAAAACTCAGTATTAGGTTACCTGCACGAAAATGTTAAAGTCTGTGTCCAGCAAGTCAGGCTTAGTGATCTAACTAAGCCTCTGAGACTGGGGTTGCGATGCCCCATTTTGTTTTAAATTGTTTGTCCTCAACTCTATGCAAATTCAGCAGGAAAATTTCTTTCTTAAAGCCATTAAATTTATACCATCCATTACCCCTGCCTGCATGACTGACATTTACTGCATGATGTCTGGTAAGTGGTGCTGGCGGCTGAGAGCCAGGAAGACTTAGTGTCTATAGTTGATGTTACTATCTTTGGTAAGTTGCTTCATCTCTTCTATTGCATTCACTTAATCACGGTCATCATCCTCAACTGAGCTGTTTGAAGGGACTCTATTATTACAGCTGTTACACCCAACACAACAAGGCTTGAATTATTTTCAGGGAACACAACAATACAAGGCTGTGAATTATTAGGCAGCATGTCTAACCTAAAGTATTTGGCAGATACAGTCACATAGTTGAATGTCACACTATCCAGGTCTTTTTTCCACCCAGTCAGCACTGTAGATAAGCAAAACATTTGCTGCCTATACTGAAAAAAATGTGCCTCACCCACCATGCTGTAGAAATGGAGAGAAATAGGTGATTCATTTTGCCCCTTCTTTGATCTTTATCATTTTTTTCATGGGCCTGATCCAAAGCCTGGTGCTGCTGGCTGGGGACTTCCTTCTCTTCATTCCCTTTCCAAATAGCAAAGCATTCTCCGGGTTCTCCTAACTCACACTCCCCTGTTCAAACACTTGGAAAACAGGCAGCAAAGTTGACATAGAGGAAGCCACGAATCCTTTTAATTACACAAATTTACAGCAGGTAAATACTCTAGACCATCCTTTTCCCTCTTGATACTACAAATAGTATCCCCTATTACCTCTGGTGTTCCTGAGAAAAATTGGGATGCTGATTTAATGGGAACAAAGAAACTAATTCAAGAACTTGAGAAGCCTCCAATGAAATTCCTTTAATGCAGAATCAAACTTTAACCAGAATGCTATTGAAAACATGGTAAAATAGATGTTTTATGTCCTTCAGCCATTAGCACTAAAACTCCTAAAAAGAACTACAGGACATCTTACAAGAATGTTTGCATCAAAAGCATGAGATGTTTTCTAGCTCTCTTTTTTCAGATCATGTTTTAGATATGTTTTGCATAGTAGCATCCTAACATTTGAAGCTGAAATCAAACTTTGGGAATTCACACATTTCTTGGGATCACTGCATTTACTTCACATGGGCTACAGAAAAAGAAAATATTCCAGGTCTTCTAAATACTCCTGCTAATCCATTTCCACTCACGGTGTAACAAAATGTTCAGATGCACAGACTTCCCCAGATGATCTCAATATTAAAAGGACAATTTATTATTTACTGCAGTCTAACCATGTCCTTGACACTTGGCAATTCATGAAGACCTCCCTACTTAGAGGCATTTCTTCGAGTAACCAGCAGGAGCTGAGGCCCACTGGGCAATCACGTGCAGGATGAGGTCAGGGAGTTCCCCTCTTCTGCTGTTCCTCCACCACCCTTCACTCAGTTTTTTAGTCTGTTATTGAGTAAATTGTCTCTGAAGTCTCCGTCTCACTAGTTTTAAGTTCCCAGACCAAAGCTGTTCCAGCAGGTAGAGCCTGTACCCCATTCCTTGGCACCCTGAGGCTGTCACCTCTCCTTGGCTTTCAGCACTCCTGAAGCAAATATATACTCCATTCTCCAATTTGCCTACCAGTCCCCAAAGTACTGTATGTTTTTGGAGGACTTAGTGTTGCAGAAGGTAGGTGTGTGTCACTGTAAAAGGAGCCTCATTTCACAGCTATTTTCCTGCATCCTTGATGCTAAATTTTAAGGTGATTTTCTCTCTGTTGTAATTCTGTAGGAAGCATAACTTAATTATTTGGCCAATTATAATATCAGGGAATATAACAACCATTACATGAATGGGTGTTGAATCAGCACACTTTCCACTCCACAGTAAGTAACAGGAAAGAGAGAGGAAAATGTATTAACTGAGCAAAATCTAATAAACATAATGCTGCCTACAGAGATGTGCTATTTAATCCCATGAAAGGATTTTATGCTTCTGTTCACATGGCAATATCTGATATCATCTCACTGAAGGAAGCAATGACTTCGATGTGCAAGTCCAACACAAGGAAAACAATGTTTTTATTTTAATATCTGCATGTAAACAAAATGTTGTCTTTCTTGGTAATTGTTAAATGTGATGGGAAATAATACTCAGAGGCTAACACATTTTAGGCTAGATCTAAGTTAGAAATGCTGCCATTGACTTAAATCTGAGCTTTCTAGACAACTTTGTTGGTTTCTCTAAGACATGGTACATCTTCTGTTTGTCTGTATACACCTTTCCCAGCTGGGGCTGGAGCTGGAATGGGGTATTACCAGCTCCTGCCATACAGAGAGTAAGGATCTGCCACACTTATTTTGATGTTGTGGACAGGTCCAAGGGTTGATAAATTACCCACAAAATTCAGATGTTTCAATACAGAGAAAAATGAATAATTAATTGGTCAGCAGCTGTCCTGGAAAACAAGAAGATGTAAAAAAAACCCCTTTTCCTCTGTACTCCTCATTTTGGGGGAAGGGGAGGCAGAAGAGAGGATTGCTAAACCTTTAGAAAATAAACTAATTTAAAACCAAAACCAACTCAAAAGAACTAGTGGTTCAGCTCAGGAGGTAAATGTACTGAATCTGAAGTCATAGTGCTCCACAAGTGTTAAATGTTCTTTCATTATTATCAGTTGTTACAGCTACTTGTGATATTGATTATGTTAAGAATCAAGATAACATTTTGAAGAGGAAGTGTTAGATTTTCTAACCATGATTAGTACATTGATTATGATTGAGTATTCAATTACAGAGTTATTAAGGTGGTATTTGACTGTTTAACGTGGCATTTTATAAGTTAGCAACTATTTAGGATATCACCAGGCCCAAGCTGGAACATTCAAACGTATAAAGTACACAACATTTTCTAAATATGAAATTATCATATTAACATTAATTTACTAAATAGGATCCTCAAGTATTATAGAAGGTTTCTGCATGCCTGTTATTGGGACTGAAGTTCACAGTATGCATCCAAGTCTAAGTCCTTTTAAAAATGATAGCCACATTTATGATGATCTCCTCTAACACCTGAATCCATATTTAGACTGAATCTAATATTAATATTCCTCCAATATAGGAAAAGATACCCTAAGAGCCTTATATTACATAGTTCTTATCCAGACAATACTAAAGTAAATAGGAACTGTGCTTTTATTCAGGGACTTAATGCAAATCCTAAACTGGACAATTTAAAAGTTAAATGTTACATCAGTTTAGGCTACATTCTTGTTTCCACTTTAGACATTCAAAATAAGAGCTGACTAGAGTGTTAATCAGAGAATTCCACTGCAGCTGAAAGTATCCACCTGTACAAGGTAACCTTAGATATGTCAGGCTATATATTCAGATTTTTTGCAAACTACACCTGGACTGCACCTTTGTTTTTCTCATGAAAAATGGCTGATGCAAGAAAGATTTCAAGATATATCAAAACCAGTTTATTTATATTTAGCACTGATAAACTAGTGGAGCCTCGATTTTAGTGTTTATAGAAGACAAGAAAAATAAAGATCAGCTGTCATATTGCAAATGCCGCCTATTTCACATATTTTCACCTAGCTCTGTGGGGGAAGATAAAATGAGATTTTTATCTTTGTTATACATAGGCACATCAGACATCCCTAGAAGTATGAGGAAATCTTGATAATCATATCTAACTGTATTTTCAAAAGAATAAGTGCATGGTACTGTAACCCATGGTGTCTCCTTGTTATAAAAAAATGGCTATGCTGAATGTCTCTCCCATTTTTCAGGATGTACTATTATGCTGCTCTTGCAGTTGCTCCTTTTTCTTGGCCACATTCACCATGGTGACAACTGCTTTCATAGCCCAGATTCACACTGCAGAGTTTTAACAACTGGTGTGTGGGTCCTGACAGACAAATTTCAGGAATCTGGCAAATTTGTTTCTCTTTTAAATCTGATTAAATCTCCTTCTTTTAATAGCACAAGGTCCCAGAAAACACATAGTCATTGATATAACGTGTGTAGATGTTGTACTGTATCCCAGAAGCCCTCAAGAAACAGTCAAGTACAGCATTTGTATCCATGATGGTGACAAAGCAAGCCAGCATTTTTAGCTCCATAAGTCCAGTGACTCAGACTGCAGACACCTACACATACTTCCACAGTCTTTTGGAAATGTCTCTTCTCCAGTGGCCCATTCCTATGACCTGACAGGCAATGGTCCACAGAAGACAAGAGCACGACTTCAGCTCTGTGTTGTTGGATAAATGAAAGATCACCTCAGTCCGTGGGGATGGGAGACTGTTTCAGCTCCCTTCCCAGGTCAACCAGACAAGCAAGGACAGTAGTTCTGATGCTGTGAGGAGGACAGACACCAGCATCTATGAGAAAAAAGCAGCCAGCACATGGCCAGGGGACCCTGCCCTGGTGAAGAACCACCATAATGCACACAACCTCTGGAAACAACCAAAAACTGCCCCGATTTGGGAGCAGTCCATCCTCTTTGGTGGCATCTCCCCCTTCATTCTCAGTAGCATTATGAGTGTGTGAATAGGATGAAAGAGTCCTCTAGGGAATAGGAAGGGGCAGTGGGAAGCAGGTGACACTGCCACAGGTCTCTTGCCTTGTGAAAAATGCCAGGCTAATAACTGCCACCAAATGAGGACAAGGGGTGATGCTTAGGTAAATTTCAACACTTTTAACAGCTTGTCCCCATGCACAGCACATAAGCCCACCTTCTCTCACATTCTCTTTAAAAATGGGGATTTGAAAAATAAAGGAAAGAACATGGAGAGTAGCTAGTTTATTTCAAAAACCTCTCCTATCTATGCAGCAAGAAACCAAGTGAAACATCTGGTAGGGTTTCCACTGTTGCAAAACAGAAATACACCAGGAATACATTTCATAAATTAGTAAAATAGTGATCCAGGTCTCTGAGCATGACAAAATGAATGACATAAGGACATAAAGTGTGCTTACTTTAAAAACTCGCTAGTTACTTTAGCCTGAGCTTTTTTTTTAATTTTTGAAAAAGTCCTCAGTACTCATGCCATGAAAAACACAGAACTAATCCCAAGAACAACTTCCCCACTCCAAACAGATCAAGCTGTTGCAGAGGATGGCAAACGGAATAGTAGTTAAACTTCTTTCATGAAGAATTACTTTTGTCTATTATGCATTGCTAGCAAGCAACAAGAGTCTTCTCTCTTTGTGCAACTTTTTTTGACCACTCCAACATCATAGTTTTTTAAGCTGGTCTCAACAGCTTTTATCAAGAGGTACTCGTCAGTCCTCAGCAACTCAGGCAACTCTCACATGCACAGATTCTCTTCTTTGTTTTGAACTAGCTAAGTTTTGGGTTATTTTTAGACTTTTTGCACACACTAAAATATGTGATGGAGTTCAACATAAACACATGAGAACCAGTAGATGTTTTATATCACCTTTTTCCTTCCTTTTGGCATGATCAACAACATTCTGAATATTTGAGCTATTTACACAAGAAAAGTACCAAAAATAAGAAACAATTAGGGACATGTTAAGACCCCGTGGTAAACTGGTATTTTCCTCAGCTTCAGCACTCCTCAGTGACTTTCTTGGTGTTCCACTGTTGAAAACCAACAGATGTCTTTTGTGTTTCCTTGTCCCAGTCACCACATCATCTTTGTTATGCCAGATACTCCACGATACATAGGAAGAAGCAGTAGCCTGAAACCTGCTTGCCTCAGATTGATGCAGGCAAGTCAGCCTTCTAACAGCACACCAAAATCTTGCCTGGCTTCATGGTGGAGTAAGAAAAGCCTGGTCCCTCTAAGAGAAGCCCTTGGCTCACAACAGGGTAGCTGGCTCCAGTATCCACTTCGAGTGGTGTGTACAGACATGGACCTCACCAAGCTTGGCTTTTCACAGCTAGGACTGATGGCAGTGGGCCTCGAGCCCTCTCTCATCGCCCTGCAACCACAGAGTGGTCACTGCTGGCATTACACTGAAACCACCATCAGGCTGAAAGACGGTCTTCTCAATACAACAGGCACCTTGCAGTGGAAAATATAGAGGAATGCAGGAAATAAATTATGCCTCAAGACCACTGAAATATCACAGAAGACCTGTGCTGGAGGTCTGGGGAGGACTCTTCCCACTGCCCACCCTACTGGGTGCTGCTTGGTTTCCCAGGATCCCATCACCCCCAACAACTGCGAGGCGCTTCCCATGCACCATCTGCTTTCTCTCCTTGAAAAATCTGTCACGGTGGTAACAGCCACAGAAGTTACACCAGACCCGGGTGAATTGTATAGCCTGGCTATAGGCAGACATCAGATATGAGCATGACCCGTTGATCACGCACAAGAGAGATAGCTGATGGGGATTTTTAGTAGTAAAGCAAATAAAATGTGGAAAGCTATCCTCACCCACCTGAGGTTTCCTAAGTTCCTCTCTGTGCTTTTCTGTAAACCATAAAAAAGCATATTCTGCAGGATACAATGCCAGAGGGCAGTTTGGGGAACGCTTGTGTTGTATGACCGCAGTGTACAAGCTAGCCAGGAGACTGCACAAAGTATGAGCTCAAGCAGCAAAATTTGTGTTTTGCTGAGCACATGTTGAAGTCAGCTGTTGCTTGCTGATAAAATTTGTAGCAACAAGCTTTCTAGTGTAAACATAGCTTCACTCATACTAAAGTAACTAGTCCTACAGCCTTCCTCTGCTGCAGGGGCAAAGCCATCACTGCGAAGTGGGAAAACATGACAAGAGTCAGACAAAAAATGGGTGATGATTTACTAATAAAATGATAGAGGACTTCAATAACTCATAAGCACAGTAACCAATTTACTCCATATGGTTTAAACCCTGCTAATGTTTGAGATTATATCTCACAAAAACATATACAAGTCATATCAAGAATTTCCCTCTCATACCATGTTTTACTAAACAGAGATTTTCAAAAGCATTTTCTGCTGGACTACACCCTACTTCTATCAAAATCACTAACACTCGAGTTTAATTTTGATGGAAGCAAAGCTAGGCAAAAATCCCACCCATGAAGTTTTATTTATTAAACGTATGTTGTTGTGGAGGGGTTTTGATAGATAAAGATTTGTTACTGAATTAGTCTGGCTCAAAGGAATCTCAAGGCCACTTGGAGAGGCTGAGAACAGAATCCTGGCATGGCGTGAATCATCGGACATATCATCAGTGAGACTCCAGCGCATGGACAGCCCATGATACTCATTTATTGAATCCATGCTTGGAGCGTGGATGCGTGATTAGAATATAGTTGCATATATAAGGAGGCTTGTTTCTGTAATAAATGGCTTTGCGTGATTCACATTGAATCGGAAGGCTGAGTCCTTTATCGTTCCAACATGTTGTTAATGTTGTTATCTCTGCACCCACATTAAATCATGTCACATGTTCCTGTAAAAGTGAACTCAGGACTTTCTAGCAATACAGAGCTTCAAATAAGAGCCTGCTCCAGGCTCTGCAATATGAATGGCTTCTTATCAAATCCCAGTTACAAATGTGTAGGTAAGGTTATCAATATTATACTAACACATTGATGAACCAAAAATAAAGAAGTCAGAGAAGTCAAACAACAGCAACAAAAAAAAAAAAGAAAAAAAAAAAAAAAAAAGAGACAAAGCCTGGACATGCTTCGCATTTTCTTTTCTGAATTAGGAGCATTGGATGTTCCCACAACAGTCAGCTAAACAGCTCAGAGTGCAAGTGTCTTGCAAAATCTCAGTGAGACAAGACTATCAGAATTAAGGAGGAGTGAGAAAGCGTAAAAATGGAATCTGGCAGATAAACAAACAAATAAAAACATAGAGGACTGAACTTAGTATAGCCTAGAAGACCCTAGTAATAAGGCACATCTTATCTCTATAGTCTTAATAAAAGCACAAAAAGACAACTTATTCCTTTTCAGTACACACTAAAATTGGTCAAAATAAACTGCTGGTTTTTTTCAGATAGAGCTATTGTGAATGATAATTACATACAAACAAAATGGATATATCTAATGTGAAAGCTTTCTGGACTGAAGTAAAACACAATAGCAAAGATAATTACTTTGATCCTTAAGTCTTTTCCACAGAGACAAAAATCTTGCCAAGCTAGGAGCTCTAATTTTTAATGTCTTTTAAGATAACTCATTTTCTTCTGCTACTCTCTACCAAGTAAGTCCCAGATTTTTTTTTTTTTTAATTACTTAAGAGGACAAGCCCACTTAAAAAAAAAAACCCAAAAAAAGGTTACTTCATGGTGTTCTCTTTCCTGTTCCTCCTCTCTTCTTTTCACTACTACTACAAGTAACACTTAAGATAGGTATAACCAGAAAGCAATAAATGGAGGAGGAAATAAAAAGATCATATATGTGGGGTTTTCCCTTCTGCTAGTTATATTTACCATTGACAGTATCTTGTACAATTAATTACCAGAACATTTTTCTCATGGGCATTTCAATGTGATTGAAGTTGAATAAAATAAAAACAATATTAGGGGTTTTTTTCATTGTTTCTCATATTGAAATAACTTAGTGACTTTGTCTGTTGTATACCAGAAGCTTTCGTGCTGCACCAAGGAAAGTAAATTTTCTTTAATCTAATGATCGAGAGGGGCTGATGTTGAATGGTACACATGTGACCAGCCATGGTCAGGGAACCAAGGCATCTTTAGAGAGGCATTTCCCAGTACCCATTACAGAGACACTACAGACCAAGTTCTTGGAAGCCTCTTCCTCTGTGACAAAACATGTCCAGAAACTTACTAATGATCTGTTGACATTACTTATTTCCTATTTAGAAAATTAAGATCTGTCTTGGTACACAATCCTGCAAAGATTGCTGACCTTTCCAAAGAGAGATCGTTGGAAAACAAAGACAAAAGAGTCTGTAGCTAGATCTAACTATTTTAGCCAAATACCCCAGAGAAGTTAGACTTATATGATTATAAGAAGGGGTGTGTCTGTGTGTATATTCATGTCTGTGCACCCACATGGCTCTGTACATCTATCCTTTTTCCTCCTTCCCTCTCCATCCTACCCATAATCTTTGAGACAACTTCATTTCGTAGAGGAATAAAGCTCTTGGAGATACTTATTCTGTACAATGTAGAGAAAAAAATGAGGTGGGTAATGCAGAAAGATCTTACTAGAGTCTCTGCTGAGGAAAGGTGGTAGTGTGAGCTCATTGAGTATGAAATACCAAGCAATCTAAACAGGACATCATTCTTGAAGCACAAATTTGAAGGAAAAACCAGCCCTCACTGTTCATGCAGCTGCTTTTTTTCTCTAACTGCTTGATGGATGGCCTGCCTTTAATTTTGGTGAATGTGCACCCACTGATGCATAAATTGACCTCAGTAGCACCAAATACTTGAGCACTGTGAGTACGATGAAGGCCACAGGTTAGTAAACTGAAAAGTTTACATTAATGTGTTGCTTGTTCAACAGCTGGCTAAAAACTCTCAGTTTATATGTTACTGATGTAGGAACAGTTTGATCCAGAACTATAGTAGATTTTGAAACAACAGTCTTGGCATGAAGTATAAATGGCAGCATTAACGTGGACTGACTTTTCAAATGTGTTTTTGAAATAGGAGCCCAGACTTTGTTTGTTTGATACGAAGTCTAATGTACCTACCCCACTGCTCCACAGGAACGCTGCTGGACGACATTCCCGCAGAGGGAAGGTAATAACCACACACCTCTGACATGCCTGGTTATGCTGCCCAGATGTATTCACACTTTTTTCCCTGTGCAGAGTATGTGAAGCAGAAAGGGTGGCTTATACATTCAGTACCCATTCTGCCCTTTCCTCCGTAGGCTGTACTCTGCAGCTAAACCAGCAGTGGAATTAAGTCAGCGACTAATGACTGTCAACCTGGGAGAAAAGGAGAATTGGAGAGCAATTCATGCTTGAGGACACAGGCATAAATTACTCCAGGTAAACCACACACAGTGTGTCAGCCACTCTGCATCTCCCTTCATGCGTCTTCTACCTTGCCACAGCCCATGGCAAAGGTTCATTTATCCTTTTGTCTCTGCAACTTTCTGAAGCACAAATGCCTTCAAGGGCTGTCCCTGGAATGATGCCACTTAAGCAACATCTATAGCCCTAGAAGAAATCTTGCCATGCATATTTCCTTTCCTCCTTCAAGTTGAATCTATTATGGGCTTCCACACAGTGCCTACTTTCTTTGCACTCATGTAATACAGGCTTTTACTGTCAGGAATTAATGTATCAGCAGGGACAAAGAGAATAATTTCAGCTCTATATGTTTCTCTTTTTACGTCTGTTTCTTTAGGGAGAATACAGTATTCCCATTTGCAAGCAACAGGAAAAAGGGTTTTCAGAGAATGAATGTTTCAAGTATAGTACTTGAACATTATTACAGAAGTGCCTAGTGATTCTAAGGATGTACATGCAATACTCTGAGTAGCCTATTTCAAAGGTTCGTTAATGAGCTGATATAGCATGATCATAACAAATGAAGGCTTCTGGTGCATATTATAGACAGGCAAATAAAGACAAATAGAACGCCGGTCTTTGAGTTCAGGTTTAGACTTCGATGCTGTGCATACAACAATGAAATGTGCTTTTCTGAAATGATGTGCAGGAGTAAAAAATGGCTCTTAATTACAGGTGTCTTGTCTCAGACCCAGAGAACTGTGACAGTTAAATATTATGTAAAATCATCTCTAGAGAGTTTTTTTTTTTTTCTACGTGGGGAATACCTAGAAAGACATCTCAAAATCTGTGGTTTTTTATTATCTTAAAACCACAAGAAACTCAGTGTTTAACAATTATTTTTATGGTTTTAAACCACAGGTCTACACTTGTCTTGTAAAGCAAATTACTCCATTTTTTACTTCCGCAGGTGAGCTAAGAATCAGTCCCAGCTAATTTAAGCAAGTAATATGCAATTAGGTTGAGACTTGGTCAAACTTTTTAATTTTATTTATTTATTTATTTAGTTAGTTAGTTAGTTAGTTATTTTAAGAAAAAGCTAAGAGGGTGTTTTTTAGGAGCTTGGAAAGCGTATTTTTTCACAGAGAATCTGGCTTCAGCAAACTTTAGTCACTGTCCTATTAGAAACCTGCATTATTTGCAAGAAATGCAAACAGTTATTCAGCTCAGGTACTATATACCAAGACAGTCCCTGGCATGATGGAGTTCTGTTGTCAGCTGGATGATACTTTAATAGAAACAGTAAAAAACAGCATAGTGAGACCTTGGTCTGAGAGGGACAGACATTCTAAGCCCCTATTGCCTTTTTCTTGTTATTCCATTAATTTTATCCAGACTGTGTAACTGACTTTGGTCTTAAATGATGAAGGCCTTTTGGAGGATTTTCACTAAGCTTTTCCTAGCTGCTGGATTAACAGGAGACTCAGATACACTTTTTTTCTATAACACTAAGTATTCTGTCAGTTTTAACTCAAACTGACCTACTACAAGAGCATTAGTTCAAATGCAGTTTGTACAAAGAGGCATTCACCACTATAGAAACAAACAAATTATGATCTTTAACCACTGGGGCTACTTCACATAACAGCAGGGACTTTCAGAAGAACAGGAGGGTTTAATGAACTGGAAGTGGCACTACAGAAATGGCATCAGCAGAGTGAAGAAAGTTTAATGGAAAATATGGCAGCTCAGGATTAAAGGGCAGGCAAAGGTGAAAATACTTCAATGTGAGCTCCTACTTTCTGCTCAGCAGATTTTGACTAGGCAAGCCTTAACTGTTTGCAAATACCTGTTGTTTCTTGTCCAGAAAAACATATAAACTTCATTTTCCATATAATTTCCCCTCCCTCCAAAAACATGGCTTCTTTCTGTGTCCCTGGAGTAGATAATATAACTCCACAGCAACTTGCTCTGAACTGCTGCTGTCTTCAGTTGCATCCAGGGTTATGCCAATGCTCTCTTTTCACAGAGAAAATTTCAGTCATGCCATAGTGCATATTGCCCCTACAGAAGATTTTAAGTAATTAGCAATCAACATAAAATAATATCGGCTGATCAGGAAAAGAAAGAAAAAAATGAGTAGGCCTCCCACTAAATGGAAAGTGTTAAAGCAGACATTTCCTATCCTCCCATATTCTACATTTTGTGTAGTCATTCACAAATCCCCACTTCCACTCCTCTGCTGTGTAGTTCCTCTCTGTTGAATGTCAACGCTTTTCTTCCTGTGGCGTTACAGAAATGGACTTTCCTACAACGAGCTCTAACCCTCTGTGTGTGTCTCTCCAGCTTCCTGCCATAAAACCCTCTCTTCATAATGTGAAGTTGCGTAGGAATGCTGGATGCATTTCATCCTATATGGACTATTCTGTTCCTTTCTGATCCTTTGTGCTTGCCAGAAAAAAAAACAAAAACAAAAACAAACCCAAACAAACGAAACAGAACAAAACAAAAAAGAATAAAAAGAAAAAAAAAAGTGTTTCAGTGGGAAATATTTGGCTATATACTACCATTAGCTGCTGTTGGAGCTCCTTAGTGGACCCAAAGACTCAACCCGTTTTTCACTCCCAGCATGGTTTCCCAGGCCAAGACACCCAAGGAGAGGCGTGAGAGGATGCTCGTGCTGCCTGCGACTGCCTGGGGTTTCCTTCTCCCACGGGTAAGGATAAGACTCCAGTTGCCAGGGATGTCAATCAAGTGTTATATTTGCAATAGCAAAGCATTCTTTTAAGCCAGACATCTATTTAATAACGCTTACTCCTTATTCAAAATTGCAGACAAACCTGTCCATAATCAGATAACATGAAAAAGACTCTGACAGATGGCTGGTGATGTCTGTACCTGTCCCTTTCCCCCAAACTTGGTCAATTCTTTGTAGTTTGCAAGTGTCTGAGAGAGGCAGCCTCTGAGAAACAAGCACGTTTTGCACCCCCTGGGCAGGGTGTAAGTATCACAGCAGTGAACATAACCTGGTAAAAGCACAAAAGTGATTATCCGAAGAGTTCAGACACGGTTACTGCCCACATGGATCATTCACATGTGCTGTACAATTTGATAGGTGGTGGTTGCATAAGTTTGGGGACATTTTTTTATAATGTTATCGAAACCTTTTTTTTTTTTTCCCCTGGGTTGGTGAATAAAAAAGTTTCTGCAATGGAAATAACTTATCTTTGACAGCATTGCTGCAATTATACTGAAATTATCAAAACAAATAAAACCTTTGCAAATCTTTCCTCATTTTCAAAAAGCAAAAAACATACTGACATTTATAGGTGTTCTCAGGAGACTGTAATACATACTAGTACACCAAACATAAAAAAAGCCTGATGTTTACAAGCTATGTCTGCCATGCAATCCATCTGATTTGTTCAAGTGGCCATGTTAGAATAGCACTGCATCTGAGCTGGTGAGGTTATTAATTGGCAGTAAATAGAAACACACTATTTAAAACACTTTTGACTAATGCAAACCCAGATAAGCCTGACTTGGCACTTAATATCATAGTATGACTCAAGGAATGCTTAGCCAGGACCCTTGACAGGCTGAAGATATATGATCTGATATGGCAGCCTTTTTTCTGCATCTATCGAGAGATGACTTTAGGTGGGTGGGTATTTGTTTAGTGCTTGTGTAAATTGTTAGCCCTGTAATATGAAACTTTATCTTTAAAACTGGGCACACACTGGGTCCTTTTTTCTGGTGCTTTACTGTGCCTTAAACAAGGCTCAGGGGCTTATTGCTAAGAGCAGGACAGGAGAATGACTTGGTGCTTATTCACCAAGGAGACAGCTAAGAAGTCTAATGAGATATCTCTTTGCAATGTAGAAGGTATGAAAATACCTGGGACATGCTTCGCATATTTGATGTGTTCATGTTGAGTACAGAATTGGTCATTTAAAAAATATCTTAAAAACTTTTCATGCTGCACACCTATATTTCCTTTACATTGCACTTCATCCTGAAGAATTAGGTATCCCTATAGGGATATCTTAGTAAAAACATAGGGGAGAAAAAGCACAAAGCAAGCACGCCAAAGATAAAGAAGAGAGAATTTGTTACTTTTCTCCCTTCCTTGCCTTTTTCCCTTGCAAAAGGAGTCGGTGTACAGCTTGCTTCAAATTGTAGTCAGTTTTGCAAGTTCACATTTGAGCAACAGCCTGATCCAGAAAAGTCTAAACTAGCTGATTAACTACTCAGTGTATCCCAAGGAAAGGGAAAACTGACTGCAGAAATGGAGAGCAAAGGAGGGGCATAAGTAAGAGCAAGATGACAAAAGCACCTTGAAATTTCAAGTGAGCATCTAAATTTTGTGAGCCATCACTTAACCATAAGTAACAGGACTGCAGCTAAGCTCTTGACAGAGCTGTAATAGAAAGAGAAACATAACATGAACAGAGATTATTAGTGGTTATTTTCTTTTATCATTCCCTGCTTTCTTGAATTCTTATTAGGAAATTAATAAACACATATGGTTCACAGAACAAATTTAGGCAACAGGAACTTTCCAGAGTACTTTTAAAAATTATTATTATTACTAATGGTAATTGTGCCTACAGGTGAAGTAACAGCTGAGTGACTCAAGTTATTTTGCTGTTTAATTTAACCAAAGGAGTCGTGAATCCCTTAGTAAGACCCTTTAGAAAAAAAGGCCTTATTAGGTTACAAAGAATAGAAAGAATTTATTTCGTAACACCTAACGTATAGTGAAACTACATAAAGTGAGAAAGAGAAAAGGAGAGGGAGTTAATAAAGCCGCTTGAAGGCATGTTGAGGTTTTTTTTCTGAAATTTTGTGGCATGTTCTTAAACCACTGCCATAATCTAGAGGGTTTGAGGATGTTACAAATTAATCAAGACAATTGTGTGTTAAATTTAAAAATTGTGAATTTAACAGGAAGGGCAATTGACTGCTACTTGTCTCTAGAAGACAAAATATACATCAGGAGGAGGCAAAATTCCATCTACCAACACTAAACCATGGGAAGTTGGGATGATATTTCATCATTTCTGCTGTTCCAAAGCCTGCAGCTTGCAGAACAAACTCTTGCAGAACTTTGGATTCAGAAGCAGCAGGAACAATTGACTGACATTTTGTGTATTGTACCTTCTCTGATGTCCCAACATATGCGAAATTTAAGACTAGACAATAATCCGAGAGGTTAGGTCAAAGATGGTATTTAATAAAACTTTGGTAGATTTCAAGCACCTTTTGAGCACTGATACTCCTGAAGATAATAGTGTAGAATAAACCTTGACTTACGAATAAGACAACTCAGTGCTACTGGGTTCTTCAATTCATGAAAATATGGAGAGTTAACATATCAGCTCTACTGTCATGACAAGAGTCACAGTTCTTCCTGCTCATAATGTGTCTCTTTGCTGTTTGATTTCTACCACTCTCAGCTTGAGGTTAAAAAATAAAATAGAAGGAAAAAAACAAACAAAACCAGTCTTTAGCCTGTCTATTACACTGAGCAGCAAATAATAATAACCTTCACAATCCCCAGAAATCTTCTGAGACAGCTCTTGAGTCTCTCAATTACAGAGGAGCCTGGAAGACTCCCCAGTTTCTGGCAGTGTGGCCTCTCTCACTCAGCATAAGTGAAGCCACTACTCCTCATACTGGCTATTTTGGCCATGGTGAAGTTACACTGCCTATGTGTAGCTTGCAAAATGAGCTGTCTGCCTTGGTGCTTGATTGCCCAACAGCCCAGGTGTGTGCCATATATCTCTGGTTCCCTCACCACCCAAACCTGAGCTTGCCAGGACCCCTCCCCAACTCTATCTAGGTTTCTGGAGAGAGGTATGACAGAAAAGTAAAGGTTATGTGCCTAAAGTCACATGGCAGGTCAGTGGCAAAATCAAGAACAGAATAATTTTCTACCCAAGAGACCCTTCTTTCAGAGACCAGCTGTCCTGGTTTTGTTAAAAAATAAGTTTCTCTTTTAAAGAATTTTGCCTGTCAGCTAAAGCCTTCATATTAGCTGCATTTTCCTGGAGAACCAGATACATGTTTTGGTAAACATAGCAATGGAATGCTAACTTATTGATAAGGACAGATTCACATCTCGCAAGAGGGGCAACGAGAAACAAGTGACCAAGAAACTGACCAACTGTGTATAACATTCCATTCACGTGAATACTTCATATAAAAGTGGGAGATCATGAGGATCTCGTCTCTTTTGCCTTCTTTTCCCTTCTGCTTATGGCCGACATTAGGAGAGGATCTTGCTAGTAGTCCCCACGAGCTGAGGCCTAGTGACAGACTGAATCCAGCTCCGGTTGGCTGTGGAGTCCAATCCAGGACTTCGGGTGCCGGCTCTGCAGTTGCTGAAACTTTCAAGATTGGTTTTGTATATTTTGTATTATTTTCTCTATTCTTATTAGTAGCATTAGTAAAACATTTTTAATTTTTCCAACTCTCTTCTCTCTGTCCTTCTTTCCCTCTCGATCGCCTGTCCTTAGTGGAAAGGGGGGAGAGGGAGGGGCAAAAGGGGGAAGGGGCGGGGAGAGGAGGTTAACAATACATCTGCCAGGGTTTATTGTCACTCTGCAATCTAAACCCTTGACAGCAGCTCAACCCAGGAAGTAAAAAAATTAACATGTGTGTCAACCTTCTATTTGAAGAGCTCATCTGTAGAAATTTCTGTTACGTTAAAGGCTAATTAAGGTCAAGCATACCACACTCTCTGCAGTAAGACTTTTAAAGTCATTCACTCTCTGGAGGAGCAGGACTGGTTACCATGGAACACTTGCCACTATTTTGTCCAAACTACTTTTAGAAATCACAAGCAATAGGGAGGTTTAGCAGTTTATTTGCAAGATACTTCAGGTGTCTTGCCACCTGAAACTCTAACCTGATTTTTAGCTTAAATTTATCTCCATTTTAGTTTTATATCCTCATGCCTTTGATCATGCTTGAGTGCATCAAACTATGTTTCTTTCATCCCTGGATGTTTGCATACTTCAAACAGTTATAGCCTGTTCTAACATAATTTCTCCTTAGTCATTACCTAATGATATACTGGATTTTTAAATCATTCCAATATATTGTCCAAGTTCTTTCTTTCATTCCGCTCCCAATATTTGCTGCTTCCTACTGAAGTCCCTCCAATTTGTTCCTCTCTTTGGTAACACAGCGGCCCTAATGAATTCAGCAGGCAAAATTCAACACCCAATGTACAATATGCTACTGATTCATTACACTTTCCTTTCTATCCCTCCCCTATTTTCACATCCTTGTGAAGATCAGGTCCCTTTTTAGCATCTCAGTAAAATAACAAGATGTGTTTAGCATCCTGTCTAACCTTTGACATGCAAAACATTGACTGTGCTGAGCCTTGTATTTACATGCCTGAGGATAAAGCTGGATTATTTTGAAAACCCTCCACCACACTAGAACCTCTGGAAATAACCTGAAACACAGTGCCTGTTGCCACCTTTGCTCTGAGAACAAAGATGGGGATGATAATTCCTAAGTGCCATGAGTAACTCATGAATAAAGACTGGAGTGAGCAGGAAGCTAGGATAAATTGCCCTTTTATTACTGGGTAAGAATAAAATGAGAGTGTTGGCCAGGACTGGCCAGGAGCATGGGGCACATTGCCCCTTCTCACGCAGTATGAGCTCTCCCACTCAGATGTCCTACTGCCTTGGAGTGGGAGGCTGCTCCCCAGTTCTTCCCTGAAAGGGGAAAGAGGGGATTTCATTCCCTCCTGGTACAAAGTAAAACCTTGGGGCCACACAGGCTAAATACACAGGAAAATAGTGTTTGCTATATTTCTACAGAGAGAAAAGGCACCCTTCAGTAACACGTGTATTTGGCTAGTATTTATAAGGAAGCTGTTAAACAAAAGCTGAGGATCTCCTGTTTCTCCATGCTTCTGCTAAACAGGACAAACCTGAAAGAGACTGTAACAAGAAGAAAATAACTTTCATGGCACAGTCCCAGCTTGTGCCTTGCTTGTGGGGACAGGTGGAGTGCCCCAGCAAACCCAGCCCCGTCAGCAGGCACTGGAGGAGTCACCGGGTAACTTTCTGGAGCTGTGGCAGGAGGCTGAGTGATAAGCACCCTGCCAACCTTGGCCCTTGGGAAGAGCAGAAGGGGAATCCTTCCTCAGCTCTGGTCCAAGATGGAATAAAACTCTCAAACCCTCAAGTACCATCACATGAAATTAAGGGCATTAGTTTTACTCTCTGGAGCACTGGGACAGGTCTGCCTGGTTTGGGTGCGGGCTGCTTGCAGCAGCTGCATTTCACAAGTGTCCAAAACAAAGCTTGCCATAACTGCTTGCTGTGCCTTGAGTCTGCATATCCTTTATCACACTCCTCTTACAATGCTGGTATTTTCCAAAGGAAAAGAAAACATCCCTTGCTATCTGGAATTTTCCATGATTACGCTCTGCCCAGAGGTGACTTGCCCCTCCAAGGAAACTTTCAGCATTATGCAATATTTTTTTAAATTCTGTTGTTTGTATCTACAGAGGCAGTCAGATAAATGGAGAGGCAAATAAATGAAAAACAGCCTGAGATTTTTATCAGACTGCAGAGCTAGGATGACTCAATAATCAAGACAACCGCTCTGTAAAGCTTTAGACTTTTGTTAACTGAAGATTGCTGAAATTCCAGGATGACAGAGGATCTTCCTTGTATCTTTCTCAGGGAGGAAAATGTAATTTTAAGAGAGGGGTGTGACTGGAAATACCTAAAGGGAATGCCATTTTTAGGTTTGAGATCCTGTCAAATTGTGCTTTTAGGAAGAGCTAAATGTTCAAGTAACCACTTGAGGGTATGGATGTTGTCAACATTTAGAAAAAAGCACAAATATTAGTAGCTGAAAAATCCACAGTTTTGAATCCCACTGTTAATGCTTAAATATACAGTTTTGTTGTAGCCACTGTTATCTGGATTGACACTTTTCTGAACATTTAAATCCCTAAACCTCATGTACCTTTTTTGAAAATATGTTGATTCAGCCCAGAAGCAGCTCTAAACTCACTCTTCTCAACGCTCTGTAATATAAATATTGAACATCAAGAATTTTTGTGTATTATTGGATAATTCTTGCACACAGATACAATAATAGTATAATTTCTAAACAATATAATTACTCACACAACTTACATATGCACACAGTCTGTGAAAGAGATGGGGTTCTGGTTCATCAAGATGAACAAGACTGTCCTGTCATAAATGTATTTTTATTGTGAATTGGTTTGTGTGTGGACAATTTAATTACTTGCTTGAGCAATAAAATTCCCACAAAAGTAAACACTGGCCAAACTACCCATTTCTCACTTGATTAACCTGCTGAAATTCAGGACACCTGTTCCAAACCAACAGATTTTATAGTATGAGTATCAGAGGACTTGACATTTTGCCACCATCTTGGCATCATGTTTCATGTAAGACAAACCCCTCCAAAAATGCCTTTCATTCTGTGTGACAGATACATTTGCCTCGAGCTGTTACCAGGAATAATGCAGAACACCTTGTCAAAGGGCAGAATACTTTTTTTTTTTTTTTTTTTTAAAGATATGATCTCAAGGGAAATAAAAAAGTAGAAAAGCATACTGATCATCCATATCCAGAGGCTAAGAGGGTAAATCCTTTTGTTATTGATCTATTTAGGTTAGGAATGCTGGAGTTACACATGTGCCCTTGCATGTCTGTGCTTTGCTGGTCTGTACTATATTTCTTCTGGGACACAGATGAAAAGCTAAGTTCAAGAGTATGTACTAAATTCATCTTTTATTCTTAATATTGCAGATGCTCATGAGTTGTAGTACTCAAGATGCCAAAGGTCTGTAAGCATCTTCCAAAGCATTGCATTACACCCTATTGAGGCAAAAAGTTACTCAAAAACAGAAGAAAGAGCTAGTGTTTCATCTTTGTAGTTTGAAAAACATTATAAACCTTGTGTCACTCGATTTAGAGCATCAATCCATCTGCTCTGGTAGTTAACTGAGATTGAATTCTTAGCTGAGGGAATTTCAAATAAAATTAACCTCTGGCTTCTCTGGTACAGCAAGTAGGGATCACTTTTCTCCTCCACAGCCTGGGAGAACTCTGTTTGCTTTGTGATGCCTATGAATAACACTGGAGTGGCAAGGAGACTTCTGCGTAAGCCCTTCATTGGTGCTGTCCCAGCAGCATTTTTGCTGCAAGTAGAGAGACTTTCTGAATTATAAGGGAGCAACACTTTATGCCACTTCAAAGTAAATTATTTTATTTAAAAATCCTTGTTTATAGTCCAGATGTTGATTACATTGAAGCCTGGTAGCAACAGGTACTATTTACAAGAAATCCCGAGGAGTTCACTCTGAAAGAGGACATAACAAGACAACTGGGCCCAAGATGAGAAACTCTGCACTTCACTCCTCCACAGGCAGTTATCCTAACACTACCTGTTGATTCCTCGCTTCTGACATGCAGAGGTTGCATCTGACCTTTCTCAAAACAAATTCAGCTTTCATGGCAGACAAGTGACAGGTGAGGGAAGGAAGTTCCTCTGTTCAGTCATGCAGGGATACACCATGCATAAACCCCTCACACTGTTATGTACATCATCCCAGCCTGAAGGAAATGCCTACTGGGCAGCAAAGATAACTCTGTGTTCAACACTCAGGCCTTCGCCTACCTGTGTTGGGTAAAACTTGACTGAAGCCAGCATATCCTGCAGAGTGAAAGAGAGAGCCTCATAGCACCATTAGTGTTGACATAGATTAACCTCTAAGCTGTGCCAGCCAAGAGAAATTTTAACACCAAAATCGTGTTTCTACTATGCCTATTCTTGGACTTTTTCAAATATGGAAACACCATCACAAACCGTAACTCCCATCTGACACTACTACACGGCTCACATTTTCAAGAACAGATTTAGCCTTCAGTCACAAAACCTCTTTGAGAAAAGCCAACGCTTCAATGCAATCACTGGCTGGTATCAGTGGAAACTAAACAAACCCAGTATCCAAGATGGAAAAACGTTCAGTTGTCCATCACCAGTATGCTGCAATACTCAGTCCCTGGTGTAAAATACAATTAACACTGCATGTGAATGAGCCACTGAATGACTTCAGCTCTCTGAAACACTGTTGCCTGCTTTTTCCTTCAGATGTCCCACATTTCCTCAAAAACACTTAAGATTATAGTATATTTTAAGTCTTAATCCTAGGGGTCAGTATACCATATCAACAGAAGAAAAACAGCTTATTGCTAACTTTCTGCATGCATCATTTGCAATTCTGTTCCATGGGTGCTTGCTGACTGAGGTAATCTCAATAATAAAGGTGAAAAGTATATATTCCTAGAAGACCATTGTATGGAATGACATAGGATTTAATGCCCTGTAACAATAAAGAAATGTGATTTTAAATTAATGAAATCGGTACTGCATTAGAACAAAGATTATCTATTATCTGCAATTAAATCCTTTTCCTTGATTTATACCAGATGACTCTTCAGGTCACATGAGTCCGATTCAAGCATCATCCTTGAAACTAGCCTGAAGAGGTTGGAGACAGTCACTGGGAACCTCTTAACCTACAGGGATTTGATTGTTCTGTGGTTTCCATCCTGCCTTCTTTCTGTAGGAGTGCAGAGTTGTAACATTGATCCTAAAAGTGTTTATGAACAGACAGGTCTTCAAGCACACCTTTTGCCAGGGACCTCTCATATGTTTGAGATGACAACACATAAACACCACTTCCTCAGCAGAGTGGGCAGTTTATTCATATCCTGGAGTGTGTCAGCACGTCTGTGGCAAACACAGACACTCCTCCATGGCCTTTTATCAGCCTGTCACTCTTTCTAGGCTATGGGATTAGCTCCATACTCTGTGATTCAGCTTTCCTCCTCATCTGATACCACCTCAACTATTGCTTACCCAATACTCTTCCATTGGAAGTGGTCACACAGATTTAAAAACAAATAAAGGTTTTGCATGATGAAGGAGGAGAGGAAGATGGACTCATCCTAGTTCAAACTGTGATCCATATAATCAGTAATTAAAGAAAGAAAGAAAATAAGAAAAAAGAAGCCATAGAATCATAGAATCATTTCAGTTGGAAGAGACCCTGAGGATCATCAAGTCCACACATAACCTAACTTACCTCTGGCACTAAACTGTGTCCCTAAGAGCCTTGTCTAACACCTTTTAAACACCTCCAGGGATGGTGACTCCACCACTTCCCTGGGCAGCCTGTTCCAAACACCTGACAACCCTTTATGTGAAGAATTTTTTCCTAATATCCAATCTAAACCTCCCCTGGTGCAACTTGAGGCCATTTCCTCTTGTCCTATCACTTGCTACTTGGGAGAAGAGACCAACACACTCCATGCTACAACCTCCTTTCAGATAGCTGTAGACAGTGATAAGGTCTCCCCTCAGCCTCCTTTCTCCAGGCTAAACAGCCCCAGCTGTTTAGTGATTTATGAGAGCTGCTGGTCATAAGGGGAGAAAAAAAAAATAAATCTGTTCACATGGATGCCCTCTGCCTGGTAAGAGAGTCTCAACGCTTGGAGGACAGGAAGGCTGAACTTACTTTTCCTCTACCTAACATGCATTTGGGTTAGAGCTGGAGGTGAAAAGAAGATAATGATAGAGTCAGACCTCAATTATACCACATCCCTTTACAAACAGAAAATCAAAGGCTGACCCAGGCCACAGTCCTCCCTCTCCAATCATTCTCCTGCTAGACAAAGTAACCTCCTTCTAGTGCAGTCTTAAGGAAAGCAAGCTCTGACATTTACAATCTGTTTCCCTTCATAATCACACTAATTTTTCAGCTTGCAAGGCAAGTTTGTCCATTCCGAAGCTTAGTACTGAAAGAACAAAGAGAGGAAGATTGACTTGGGACACACAGTAGTTTGAAGAAATTCAGATATTCTCTTTTCTGTGCAGACAAAACAGGAAAGTAAATGAAGCAGCTCTGTTGGAGTCAAGACTGGAGGAAAGCCTGGAACGTCTGTAATTCATCAAGGAGCCACAATAGTGCTAGCGGTGAGAGGCCACAGAAAATTGAAGAACCCCAGCTGTCCATTGAAGCCCACTGTCATCCATGGTATGAGGCCAGGCTGGACTGAAAGCAGGCGAGCATGCACTAGTCCAGTCTCTGTTCCCCACCCTCATCTTCCCTGGCTTGGCCTCCCAGCTTTCTCCTTCCACTGCCATGTCCACCCATGTTCTGAGAGATCTGGCAACCTCCCCAGCTGATCGTCATCTCCATCAGCTTTCAGGAATCTCCAGACCTTTGTTCTGCTTTACCATGAATGCAATTTACAGTATGTCTCAACAGCACTAAGCTTCAGTAAGAGACGCCCGCAGCAAGACATAAGCCTGTCAGGTAAATGAAACCACCCCCACTGGAGGTAACACTGATGAACTGGTCAGAGCCAGAGCAAACAGTGAAGCTCTGCAGAGCCCAGGTGCATTATTTCAGTCAATGGCCAACACAACTAACATGACAAAAGGTTTTTCTTAACCCAGACTTTTCCACCCAGGCTTACAAAGGCTATTACATTTTACACAGTATGGTGGTATTTACTTTCAGAGCTTTATTGGGCTCCTTTTTGCTGAGCAGTTAAAGGATATTCTGAAAAGCTATGCAAATGTGTAAACTAAACCAGAAAACTGACAAGAGGAAAAAGAAAGCAAATGAAGTTTCATGTGAATGTGCACATGAAGTTCTGGGTGTTGTACAAACAGAGGTTCCCTGTGGCTCTGTTTTATGCTTCACAGCAAAGGACTGCTCAGCTGCTCCCTGGGAGCTAGCAGAAACAGGAGGCAGGTCAGCCTTTCTATTTTGTGCAGTATGGCAACGTGTTGCCAAGCCAAGTCTACAAAATCTTTTACAGCTGTAATATAGGTGACCACTTTCCTTCAGCACCATAAATTCTGTTTGCTCTCTGAGGGGGCCGAGCTGCAAAGATTTTTAGATGAACTTTTTTTTTTTTTTTTTTTTTTTTTTTTTTTTAGTACAGAGTCTGACTTTTGCTTACTGAATCAACAGTGAGAAAATACAAACTACATAAAAGTGCACCTACTGGAAATGGGGACAAAACTGGGAATATGTGCGTAGAGAGGGACATTCAAAAGCAGAGAATGAAGTAAGCCTTTTGTTACAGAGGCTTATAACACATTGTAGGTATTGAAAGCCAAGGCAAACAGGACTGGCTAAGACTGCTTTTTTGTAGTCTTTTTACAAGGGAATGGCAAAATCAGGTGTTCCGACAATTTAATCCACTAGCCTGTCTCTGACACTTCAGCACAATGTATGAATAAGTAGTATGTTGACAAGTTATGGATTCAACGAGAGTTTATTTCTTAACCGAGGGAATTAAAAGTTGATTTATGCCTCAGAGAATGAAGATACAGTCGTACATTTTTATCCTAGCTAAAGAAATAGAATATTTTTATCTATACACAAGTTGCTTGTGAAATCCTTTCTTTTCACTCTTCTTGATACTACCTGGCAGCGACAAGGGAAATCTCAGATGGGATGGGGGAAGGGAAGGAGAGGGACTCATCGTGATGCTGCTTTAAGACTGGAGGGGGTACCTGGGAGCTTGTGGAACCTGCATCCTCAAAGCTACTTTGACCCCAGCTGGAGGAGGTCCTGATCTAATTTGCCCCTTCTTTGGTCAGGATGACCTCCAGCAGTCCCTTCCCACCTAAATTATCTTATGACACTGCTGTCCTGCTTTTCTTTCACATTAGAGCATCTTCCTACTTAGATTCTTATAGTGGACTTTGATCAGTGTTATATCTCTAACTGATCAGAAACTGTATCTGTTGTAAACAATAACTGCACCAGTATTCTCTCAGAGTTTGTTCCATGACATGCACTTCAAAGAGTTTCAGTTTCATCCAAATATATAGGTGTCTAGTTTCTGTGACAAAAAAAATCCACTCCAGATTTCATTCTGTATCCCAGAATGCATTCTAAAAGTGTATAATACATTTCTGCTCTCTCACCCCCAACTGTGTGCTTTAGGTGTATGGGTTTTGTCCAAAAATGTCTTAAGAGCCATCCCAGGCAAAACAATCTTCATGGACATCAGCTGAAGGGCTTCAGCCAGCATTTCTTCACAATAGGAGGAAATTCCTAGGAAAGCCAGAATCCTCCTGTCTTCAGGACATCATCTCCAAATTTACATGCAAGTCCAAACCCTTGCCTGCAGTATGGAGATGCAGTAGGTAGCTGTTTAAAATCAGAAGAAAGATAATGTTTTGGTGCTTAGGAAGGCTTTCAAACTTCTTTTATTTTTAGGAGGCATTAAATGGTTGAAGGACAAAAAGGATTCTTTTAACAAGTCTGAAAGTACTGAGGAAGAATTTTTGTCAATATAAATAAATGTCCATTTAATCTCGTGTTAAAGTAGGCATTTAACTTCAATCAATGAAGTTATTTCAACCAGACATGCAGTAAAATTTATTTTGTATTTTCTACAGCAAATCACCTAGCATAGTTAAGCGTTCGGTTTTCTACTCTGCTGGTTTTCTCATGACGTACATTTCCCTCTGCTCCCTTTGCCAGTTTACCTACTACCCTCCAACATCCTACTCTCTGCCTTCTGGTTTTCCATGGGATAGATGTTTCTGGCATATGACACAATTCTACAGTTTCTCTGTGGCCACTCACACTATTGTGCTCTGTCTTCATTAGTATCCTACCCTCTCTCTCTTCTTGACGTTTTTCCTATTTGTCATTGATGTTTTTCTTTGTGTGTTTTTTTTTTTTTTCCCATATGTACTTTTATTTTCCTTCTATTGTGAGTAAGATTTCATTTTAATGCAAATTTCAAAGTAAAATATTGTTATTCCCAAATGCTACATGCACAGTCATATTTGAACAAGGCAGAAACACTTCTCATCCCTTACCTTTTGTTCTAGGTTTTGCTATTTGTTCCCATTTTGCTATGATGGTTTCTTTCTTCCTCTGGATTAATCTCACACTTCTTTCTTTGATGTTCTTTCCTTTAATAGCATGATTGTTTTTCTTTGATGGTGCATTGAACTTCCGTTATTTATCAGTGTTTAAAACTTGATTGATGTTTGACTTCTTTTGTCACCATTTTTTTTAGTACCTTATTTATTCCTTCCCCCTCTTAGTTTGCTATTTTCTTCCATCATCATGCCAGAAGTATTGTCGAACATGGATGTTTTATCAACTTAACTCTGAAAATTGGAAACCAGAAGCACTGGAATCTAAATAATATAATAAAAAATACTGAGATTGGTAAAATTACAGTTTTACTCATTCAGCCACATCTTGGGGCCTGATCTTGCATGTGCTGAAGTACGTGGTTAACTCTGGAGAGCACGTGAAGTTAGGAGACCTACAAAAAGTGGTTTCTATGGAACAAAGAGAGTATGGAAGATTTAAACTAATAGCTCTGCTCTTGATAGTAATTGCTCCAGGCCTAGCAATTCCTCACAGACAATTCAATTAAATGCTGACAGAAACACAAATAGAGCTCACACAGTCTTCCAGTTCTTGCAGAGCTGCACTGATGTCATCTTGTCTGGAAGTTACCGCAAAAGGCTGTTCTTACTGAACATGTAACTACTAAATAACAAGAAGGTGTCCAAAGCAATTAGAAACACAATAACCCTATGTTTCAAAACTTGAGTTTCCCAATCTCCAGAACTGACCTTGTTGTACCTGGCAGTCTCTTAACAGATAATGTACATCTTTGCATTCCAAACATTTAATGGGTTTTGCATTTCTCCCTTTTTGGTTTGTGCTTGCATTCCTGAAGAGTCTCTGATGGTAACTGAAATAGAATGCATTTCTTGTTGTGCTGAAATTAGCAGCAATGAATCACCTGGAATGGAATTTTTCCAGTGTATAACTAGTTTATTTGTTCCAATCTTCTGTTATTGCAGAGATATTTGCCTTTCTGAATTTAATCTTGTCAATGAATATAATTCAGTTAACTTGTCTTTCCTGACTTAATGATAGAGTACAACATTACATATATATGTAAAAAACCATCAAGCACAGTTTTCAAATGCCAGTGTTTTTAGTGATAATAATTGTGTGCAAAGCAAGGCAAAACAGCATTGTAGAGACATATAAATGGTCATGTAGAAAAATCAAGTATTATAGTTTGTAATAAAGTGACATAGCATTAAATCTGGGCTAGTTTTAATTTGCAGCTAAAAATTCCAAATGAATTATACCTATAATCAATTTTGTAATGAGTCAGACTGAAAACTTACAAACTACACTAGGATGGAGGAAACTTTGAAAGTATTTCGTGCAATGTCAATAACAAATAACTTAAGGAAATACTTCAGTTATCTCAATACAGAACCTTAAAAAATGAGGTTAAACTTAAAAAAATATTGAAAGCTATTAACATATGGAAGTGCCCACTTAAGCCTCTCAAACAGCTTTGGCCCTACCAGTGACATTTTTGCAGAAGAATATTCAATAAACTTCTGGCTCAATTCATGCATGTTTGTATCTATCATCTCAAACTAGGAAAATGTGTCTTTTAGACACTCATTAAAAGTATATGCACATGCACAGCACCACTACACAGCAAAATCTGTCTGTGGGTGCAGTAGTTGTTCGTTGCCCAATTGCATCAAAGGAGTGTGATGTAAAATAACTGGCAACAGTTTCTGAGGCAGGTTAAGCACGTGTACTCAAAGTACTTAAAATGTTTTAAAACGTAAGAAATCCATGTCTATATGTTCCTATGTTCTGCGTACGAACTGGTTACTGCCCATGATTTATTTGTGACTGACTCTGATATCAGTTTTAAGTGCTTTGCGAATATGCAAAGAAATAGCTAAGCCCTAGTCTATGCAAACTCTGCGTTTTTTTTTGTTTATTTGTGTTTTTTTTTTTTTCTGCTTGCATCATAAATTTTCATGTGAATACCCCTTTTGAAACTTTAGCACAAGATTCTGCAGTATCACAAAAATATTTAATGAAAGACATTCAGCAAGTACTGGCCATAAAAATAACTCAAATAGTATCCGAAAATTCAAGCAAGTAAAAATATTGGTATTATGATGCCTTTATTTTGGTCTAAGCTTTACTAAAATTTCTTGACGGATTTTGCAATCCAGACATTTCCTGGACTTCTTTGATGAGAAAATTGTCCTCAGACCAACCCTATTTTATTACCTGAAGATTTTTTACACTCTTTCTTTCATAACTAAGACTGTAACTAGCTATGCTTACTCCTCCTAATGTTTCACTTGCTTAAAAAAAAACAAAACAAAACAAAAAAAACCTAGCAATCCAAGCTGATTTTATTTTTGTATCTCTCAGCAAGTTCTAATAAAGTAAATTGAGCAATATTCTCAGTTTATTGTATTGATAAACAGACTGTAAAGTGTTTTATGATATGGTACTTCTCGTATGAAAGACACTAGACTATCATAAATTGCAATTGTAACTGTAAAGTACTAAAATATATTTTTCCTCTAGGGCTCTCTAGTATATTTGGCTGAAAAAAAATAAAATAAAATAGACTTGTTTATTGTGTATATTTTTTGTGGTGTAATTAAATGTCTCTGTGGTTTCCACTCAGAAACAAAGTCTTCTTTCCTTGCTCAAAGCAGTCTAAAAGCTCACAAATAACTTTGCAGGGCTGCCTTTTTCCAAATCAGAGATGAAAAAGCACTTTTTTTTCCACTTTCTTCAAACTGTCTCCAGAGGAATGGATCTCTTAGCACTTGCAGCCGTGTCATTTCCAGGCCACACCAACAGACATTATTTAAAAAAAAAAAAATCAGGTGCTTGAGTCAATCTTTCCTACTGTTCCAATGTCTGACCGTAACCCATTCTCCACACAAACGGGTGTCAGGTGGATTCTTTGTAGTGATCACTTTGGATCTCAACCAAGTGGAGTATGGAGTAAGACGGTGTCTTCTCCTCAGGATTAGTACTTGTCAGCGTGGCAACTCCTGCAACCTAAGAGAGGTAAATCAATCACAACATCTTTTCTTCTCTACCAGTGGTGGCCAGAGGCAGCTGATGGCACTGGTAAAGACAGGGAGGTGCTTTGCCTCCTCGGTGGGACACCCTAGACCTGGCACAGGTCCCACAGCCCCAGACCATGCCAATGTGACTGCAGCTCTGTGACACCTACAGTAAAACTGATGACATCCTCAGTCCTCAGTGGTTTTATTGGAGAAAAATAGACATTTGAAAGAGATGTAGTAATGTAGCTATAGACTCCAGACTGGCCTCACTTCACACATAGCAACTACGTTTTGAAGTCCAGCTCTTCAAAGACACCACGACCTACTCTGATCCCTCTCACAGTGTTCACCAGCAGTGGAATTACTGAAGAGCCTGGAACTACTGAAGGGTCGTGAGAGGGAGCTGTGTGAATCAGAGCAGTACCCAGACCCAAGGGTAGTAGTCTTTGTTCAGTAAATACAATCCCTCCAGTTTCATACCTCTTTGCTTTCACAGCACTTCCCATCCACACCGCTCATTAAGAGGGAAGTGCTAATGGAGCTGTTGTAATCCTTATTCAGACAAAAGGCAGCAGCTGAGATAATGGATAACTGAGGAAAGAATACTCAAAGAAAAGTCAGAGGACACGTAATGGATCTTTGAAATAAAGGTGGAGGTGAGATGCTTAAAAAATTAACCTCCTCCTCTCTTTTTGTCTTCCTTTAATAAAATGATGATAAATCCATTACCTGTTTTAAGGTTCAGAGCCACTGCATAATGAATCTGCCATAATACACAGGGAAGTGCAAATTCACTATTACACTTCAACAACTTGCGCTCGACTCGGAATATGATAGAGGATTATACAAGCACAAAAACACTCCCTGGAGTAGCTGAATGGAACTGGCATAATTAAGGCTGAAACAGTGACAGTTAACTCCTAATACATGTTTAAGCACACAATGTTAAACCCTTCTTTTGACACAGATTTTCATACACTTTGATTTACCTTACAGAAAATTTCAGACGGGACTTCTCAGTCTCAGCTCAATGGCTTGCTTAAAAAGGCAAAAAACCCACCTCCCTAATCACACATGAAGGATCTGATCACTTCCCTGTGCCTCTTTCTTGATCTTTAAACTCTTACTTATAATTCAGGATGGATTTTGATGTTTAGAACAGAAGTATTCACTAAATTTCTCTTGAACAGTGCTCTGTCTTAGATCTGAACCTGCCATGTTAATTTGAAAACATTATTTTATTGTGTGCATTCTCCATTTTTTACTCTTGCCTAACTCTTCTTTAATATTCTTCAGCTATTTCTTTTTCTTTTTCCATGAGCATAACAGATAAAAAACTCATTGCTCAAGCAGAGCATAAGATGAATATTTTACATTGTCTTATTGATTCATTCTTCAACCAGAGAATCATACTTAATAGTTTGGACACTCATGAGGTAGAATTTGTCTCATATCTGTATCTCTTGTACACATCACTACACTATATTGGCTCAGAGTAGCCAACCTCTTCTATCTTGAACTTTCTGAAAAGGTCATGTCTTCTGATAAAGCAAAGTATGATAAGAACACAGAATTTAAGGCTTTCAAAGCTGATCCTACACCTCTGTGATAAAGCTGGAATAGCAGTAGTAATGTTAGCAATACAGAATACTTTTCTCTCCTAAACTCTGGGAAATGTTTGAAAAGGAGGAAAAAACCCACAAGCAACACAAGCAAACACATTGTACACAAAATTGTACAAAATCTCAAGCAATGATAGAATTCAGTCTTAATTCATATATAACTGGTCCAAGACACAATTTGGGTCAGAGCAGCAGGGTCCTCCTTGGCCAGGCAAGTGTGCCAATGGTGCTGAGGTTGCCTTTGACAACATTTGACAAGTAAGACTTCTCCCCACTAGTCTGAAAGAAAGAGGAACAGGTACTTGAGGGGACACATTTCTTCAGCATCATAGCAGTAACTAGTGTGTGCACTGGTTTTTGCAGACAGATCACTAGACAAGCCCATTTCTCTTCTCACATACACACCTTTATGGGAGAAAGAAAGGAGGAAAGATACCCTATAACGATATGTTTTTGATAGCCCTGGGTATGATCAGAATTTACCTACATTCTTACTGAATTAAAATGGTATTTTATTGCAGACCTCCCCTAAGAATTTTTATTTTTTTTTAATGAGTGTTTTCCTTTAAGATTTCTTGATAAACCGATAAACCTGTTGGTTAGTTCCACACAAAATCGATCTGCTCCCTGATGATTGCCTTGAGAGTGCAGAGCACTGTCTTTAATAACACACATCCTTCTTCTTGTGTGTTTTACTTTTTCCTGGGATGTGTACTGAGTGCTTTTGATGTTTCTTCTCCATAGTGATGATAGAGAATGAATCAAACTTTACCCTCAACATGTTGCACATGGGAGACAAACACATACCTGCAAAGGAGACCTTATGCACACTTTTTGAGATGTGAAGACCTCCCTTTTACCATCATTTCATCAGCTGAAATATGCTACAGTTCAAAAGCAAGCAGGTAGGTAGCTTACACCAAGCTAAAGAAACATGTGGTTCCACTGTAAACAGCAGAACTAGTGAAGCCTGGTCTCCCTTCTGTGTAGATTCCCAGGTGTCTAATAAAAGGTGAGTTTTTCAGTTGGATCCTCAAGAGTGAGACACTAATAGGATCTCTCTGCTCTTCCTTGTCACCTGTTTGCATAGAACTTGCAAGACAGTCTGAGGTAATTTCCTTACTGTGAAACTGTATTGAATTTTGCCACTGGGTTTGCAGGCTGCTTGGAGGGGAGATGCAGACACCAAAAGCATGACTGGGTATGCTCAGTGCCTTAGAAGATCAGGCTAAAAATACTATTAGCTGGGGAGATGGGGAGGGAAGATGACACACGACAGGTAAGAAACATCAACAAATGAAAAACAGCATCAGGACAAAGCAAAGAGAGAAACTAAGAGGCCAGTAAACCACACAAGTGCTAAACTTTATCAAGAAAACTTTTAGTCCTTTATCTCCAAATTCCATCGTACAAAACAACATTGAGTAATCAATGTTTCTTCAAGTTGACATGAAAATGCAAAAGTAGCCTTTTTTCTTCAGAATGTAGTGTACTTATGTCTGAGGACACACAGAATTCTTTATCAGTAAATAAAGGATCACATACCTTCACTTAGTGATTGTATTGATGCTTTGCTTGGTAGGAATATTTTAAAATTATTCCCTAATGCATATAGTTGTATGACAATTTTGCCACATCCTGCCAGGATCTAGAGATTGAATCTAGCCTGCAGGTGCCTTCTCCTTCCACCCTTTCATATTGGAGGTAAAACAGCTGTTCAGTCAGGAAACAATTCAGTAAAGGGCACACAGTTTTTTTCCTGACATTTGCTCACAGCCCAGTGCAGGTTTCACATTGTCACTATTGCTGTAGCTTCTGGGAAAAGGTGTGGAAAGGAAGAGGGTGAGCACCTGGAGAAGAAGGAAGAAGAAAGGGTTCCAAATGAGGAAGCTGCTACAGGTTGCAACCAAGACTTCTCCTTTCCTGCCTTAGCCCTAATCTTGCAAGAAGAGAGAGTGATGCTCTAGCCAAGGTTAGTGAACAGCTGCTGAGTGAAGTGGTCTAAGGGGCATGAATAAAAATTCCCAAAGGCAATTTGTCCAGCGTGACTTTAGGTCTGACCACAGTGCCCTATATCTCTAGTATCTGGACTCCAGATTAGCAAGCTTTTTGTACGTGCTGCTATTCTGGTGCCTTCAGTTGGAAATGAATGAAAAATGGAGCTAGGAATGTGTTTCCATGCCTGCATATATAGAGACCTACATACCTGATGTTGTGGAGTGGATTAAGTCAATATAAAGAGCTCTACCCAGCAAGGCTTTCCTTTGTTTTACATTGAGAAATATGTGTTAGAGATGGTCAGAATGCAAACACCACAAACTCAATAGGACTTTTAACTTGTGAGTTTTGGGGCACAATGGTGATTTATGTCAGAAAGAAAGAGATATTTTCAATGCCATTTGTTGACAAAGGAGATAAGCATTTGACCTCATGCTCCTGCTCATTTTGTAGGCATTGTATATCATGGCATTTTAAGAGCTTGGCTAAACAGGAGACTTGTCTGTTTCCCTTGGCTTGGTTGTTCCCTGCTGGGTCAAAAAGTCCCTGGAGAGAGAGAGAGAGAGATTACCTACTCCTTGAAGAGTAACTACCATGCTTAGCTCCAGCTGTAAAGTGAGGTGGGAGGAAAGAATGGTTGCAGGAAGAGACAAGCCTGCTGCACAGTTCCAAAATATTATGTACAGTTGAATAGACATTTGGACAATCATGCTTTACTAGCAGAAAGGGATTTACATGTAGACTGGAAAAATAAAACTCTTTATCCAGGTTCAAGGCAACACTGGAAGAGGCTGAGAATCAGGGCCAAAGTCTTCACAGAAATGTTGGCTCTCCCTAGAAAGAAAAGAAACTTGTGTTGTGCATTTGAGGGGGAGAAGAGGCAGGGAATCTAAATCCAGTTTGACATGTCATGTTTTTCTATTCTCTGCAACGAAAACACTCCTAATGGCTCTATTTTTCCATTCCATGCCAATATTACAACAGTTTCTGGTTAACTAAAGCCCAGTCTTACCCTCTACAAGACAGAAACTATAAAACTCTCTTAATAAGTTTGCTGGCCCACCTGTTCATTCCAGTGCAATGCAGCTGGACAGTTTGAAGTAAGCTTGCTATTATTATAGAAGACCACATTTACCATGATTCAGTGGGGCTATTTCAGCATTAACTACAGCAAACAGAAGGATCAAATTCAACTGAACAGCTTCTGAAATAGAGACCTTCATCTAACATGTCTTTACATGGTGCCTCCTATTATATTTGCAAATTAAAATACGAAGGAGCAAGTTCATTCACAACTTTCCCCAAAATGTGCAGGGTCTATATGGAGAAGCTGGAGGACTTTTTTAAGTACTACCAACCGTCCATACCATTCTTACCCTCCTCCCTAGTGTTTCTGTGACTTGCAAAACTGTTGGCTGGAAAACAAATGTTGCTACCCTTGATGACCTTGTTAATCTAACCCTCACTCTGTCTTCCATTCTGATTTATTTTTTCTCCTCAGCTTTATTGCTGGTCCTCTTGTTAGGAAGTTGCAGGTAAGTGGAAGATCCAGGTGCTCTCTCTGTTAACTTACATGGTAACTTGCTGTGAGTGTTTGCCCTCTTCCTCTTGGGATCCTCTTATGCAGCTCTTTGTGGATTTGTCTGAAGGTGCCTCATATTCACTCCCTGCGTCCTCTCTGTCCCTTGAGGATGAAGTATGCTGCACGTGACAGAACTGAGAAGGGCCTAACGGAAGGAAAAAGACACTACGATGAATCCAACCATTTCCTCTCTTGCTCTGTTTCTCAAGGGTGTCTGTGGGTTGTGCTGGGCAGTGGAAAGAACAAATTGGGCTACAGTAAGTGTGCTCTCAGAGGGACACTAGTAGTTCTCTTAATTTAGACCAGATCAAGGCCTCACTCTTCTTGTCAGGCCTCTGTCACTAAGTTAGTACCCAATTCTTACCATCTTACTGCAGCTGTTAACCAGACACCTTCACTTCCTCAGACATTCGGTATATAAATGAGAAACTGAATCTTCTCTTCAGCAGTTCTAAGCCATTAGCCTTTCCATGGTACTTACCTGTCTAATCATCCAACCCTTCATCTCTGGGGAGTTTAAAATGCACAAATCACATGTAATGAAAATGAGGTTGCTTCCTAATCTCACACCTTGCCAGCAATCCCTCACAACGTGTGATGCTGCCCTTATGATTCTGACAATAAAATAAAGCAGGTTGTCCCAACCTTAATTTCCTTCCCTTGGTCATCTCTATATCAAGCTGAAAAAACAAAATTAAGGACTGTACAAAGGTATAGCTAATGGGGATAAAACTATGGACAACTGAAGCTTGTAATAATTCTTCATACCATATGAGTTATCATGTAATGTAAATAGTGCATATTATGTGTATTGACCTGAATACCAACCATATTTGTTAAACAATATTAAGGCCAGTGACTGAGCATAAAGCCCATGATTACAAGCCAAACTTCAGTCTTCTTTGTATAAATAACATTATTTTAAGCAGCATAATCACTTTCAGTGTACGAATTGAGGAGAAAGGTAGAGAAAGTCTTCCCAAAGTCCATTGTTATTTCAACAACAAAACAAAGGTTGTATATCTACAAGGTCTAGCCTGAAATTTCAAAATTCAAAACTTTTAAACAGACAAATTGCACTTTATGCCACATCAATCTAAAAACTTATTCTTAATTTAGTTTTACTGAGCCCTTCTCAGCTGTATTTTCTGATAGCTGGCCCAGCACATGGTTATCTCTTTATTTCAATATTATATAAGTTTGCCAGATGATGTGTTGTTTGCAACTGAGCAAAAAATTATATGTACAGTATTATTAGTGTTTTAATGCTCCAAAAGTTTATGGAGATTAGGAGTTTGGGCTTCTCCTTTAGTGTTCTAAACATGACAGAGGCAGTCACATTCAATTTTTTGTCAAAATTTTATACGTGGGAATTCCAGCTTGTCAAGCTCAAGACTGCAAATTTTTCACACTTGTTCTCCACCCACCTGTTTCTGCAAGGTCCTGTTCATGCAAAACTTTTTTGCACAGAAGGACAGGATAAATCAAGATAAGGGAAAATGCCAGCAGAAGATTATTTCCTACTACATATACTTGTACTTTCTGACTGCAAATAAGAAGCCCTATTATACCTTGCTTTTGTCTACTGTGTTATGCCTACCATTCCAATGCAATAAGAACAGAGACAGATAGCTTTACTTGATGCCTTTTCATAATTACAAAGTCTTTAAAGTCACTCCTTTCAGATAAATACAGGTAGACAATGACTAGCATTCAGTGAAACTGATGAATACTATGCTGACTGCAAACTGTATAGAAAGCAACAAAGAAAAATGTGATGTTTCACACTGAAGCCTTCACATGTTTTCAGAGCTTTTGTGTGACTTTCTGTCTTCACTGCTGAATATACATAACTTTTCAAAGATCTTTTCAAAGAGCTGACAAAGAGGTAATTCACATTTTTATAAAAGGAGACAACAAAATATTTAATTCTGGTGTTAAATATATTCACCCCTGCCTCTAGCACTCATGCTTTTCTTTAAATATATTATTTTCTTGAGAATGTATGTTTTGATTTGAACTGTCATATATTGCTTGGTTTGAGTCAAAACTGGTTATTGAGGTTACTAGCCATCCATAAAAACAGAAGGGAAAAAAGAAAAGGAAACCATACCATCCTACACCTGTTAAAGTTTTCTCTCGGTGGATTTGACAGGAAAGCTATCTGTAGCTACTATTATTCTTTTGCTTATCCAAGACCAGAACTTTAATTGCACCCATAACTTCTCTTATGAACACATTGGTATCCAACTGTGCTAGCAGTTTGCTCACCTTCAACTTTTTTGTTTGTTTTGGGAACATTTCTTTGTGGTTCTAAACAACATAAATTTGTTTTCCTCATCAAGAAGCTCATTTAGCTGCAGCTTGATTGCAAGTAATTTGCCCTGTCTCCGTCTTTTAATTGTTTGTGTCTTTTTTAAATCTATAAACTGTAACTTCAGGCAGGCCATTTTTGTCTTACCATTTCCTCCTTGGAAAGGCATATCTAATAACCTACCTCATATCCTGTGGCTTTAGGCATCTGAAATCATATGAACAGAAGGGATAGGCCATCGATCCAACTACGAGTTCATTTGAAAAAAATACCTTCATAAAATCTCCTTTTTAAGAAATAGGAAAATAAAACTTCATCCATGAAATTTAGTTTGGTAGAAAGTAAATATGCATCATCACTGATACAGACTGACTTCCTGTGCTGTTCCCACAACATTTCCTTATGACATCCAAGAAATATAAAGTTTTACTTGCCAGTTTGGGTACTGCTGCAATCCTTGAGTTATTCAGAGTTCAATGAATTTTATTTCCACAGTTCTGAATTGGCACCATTTACCACACTGGAGACAGAAGACATGATCTCATTAGTGTCTCTGGACTTAGTCAAGCCTGTGCATAAGGCAGTGGTTTTTTTTGGTTTGGTTTTGTTTTGTTTTGTTTTGTTTTTTGTTTGTTTGTTTGTTTGTTTTGTTTGTTTTGTTTTTGTTGTTGTTTTTTTTTTTAAAAAAAAAAAAGAAGAAGAAAAAGAAAAAAGTAGTCTCATTAGAACTTCTACCAAACATGGTATCCATATCAAATCTATTTAATTCATCCCACCTAATCCCCTTTACCCCCAAAGTGTAACATAAATGTATTAGTCAGATTAGCAGCACAATCAGGAGTAATCCCTTCAAAACCAAGAGAACGGTATGTATTTTTCCTGATCCCCAAACTTTTGTTTGTGTTAATTATTCTAAAACTGACTGTCAGTGTGAATAATACTCTTCCCCACTCCAGTCTGAATAGCAATTAAGGAATTTGCATTTGCTGCTACTTTTTCTTACAAAATAAGATATTTCCTCTGCATTTTTTGTTCTGAGCTACTGCCTGCTCTGACTCCCACTGAAATCTGTGGACAAGCTCCCAAATTAATGTTTTCAGCTGTGTCTTATTTTATAGCGCTTGCATAAAGCACAAAACACACACAGGATTATGGCAGCCCTGGGATGGGGAAAGAATGCCAAGCACAGGGGAGTTTCTTTGTCTTAAAGTTTCTTGGACAGGTATTTCCTCACATGATTTCAAGACTATGGTTAGCTATTGCACTTTCCTGGTGGGGACCAGGGATTCCACCCAGAGAAGTGCTCTCAGAAAAACGAATGAGAAGCATTTTCTGACTGTGATAGTAAAAGTTTAGAAAGCTTTATCACCACCCTGAGAATTTTTCCTTTCTATTATTTAAAACACTGAAAAGATCAAGGCTATATTATGAAATGAAGACTGCATTCACCCAGCCAAACTTCAAACAAATGCCAATGAAAAGCTCTTAGCCAATCTCTGGCAGATTTCTGTGAGGGAATCGGCAGATGTGCGCACATATCAGGGTTATGTTCCTTAGACACATATATGTTTTTAACATCTTTTCAGAGCTCTCTTGCCTATGTAACATGTTTACTTGATGGGTAAGTAAAAGGAAACGATGTGACAAGACAGCCTCTGCAGTTTATTGACATTGCCAATATTCAGCTCTTTTGAGAAGACATACTGGCTGAGAAGTTCTATTTTATAAGCTAAGTGGCTGATGGCTTCTTGTATGACCCTGCAAATCATTGAAGTGTTCCTATACCTCTTCCAGTTTTCTTCAAAACCTTTTCAAATCATACTGGAAACCTCCTGAGTTGATTATACTGCAGTATCTCACTTGTAAAATATGGGAAGACTTCCACCTTCCAAACTGGCATGATAGAATGCCAAGACCCCATAAAACTGGCATAATCAGGTACTTCGTTATATTACTAAAAAGAAGGTAAAAAAATACTTTTAATTCTGAGATAGATGTTATTTTTGTGTGAAAGCTCTGACTTCCTCCCACCCCTGCGTGCACACACATCTTAAACAAGAAAGTGACTCCAATTGGCTGACTCTGTTTAGGAAAAGAAAGACAAGCTGACGTATGGACACAAACTGCTTTCACCTAAAAGACTCAGAATGCCAAGTCCCATTTTCAAATGAGATTTAAGTTCTTGGAAGTCTAAAGGAAACATGAGTTAACAGGACTGAACTGGTAAAACACTTCTAAATAAGTACCATCTGAAAGTCCCTTGGGAACAAAGCAGTGCAAGTCCCATTTGGAGACTTTATGATAGGCTCCCAAATCTCATTTGCAGGAGGACCCATGCTCTTCAATCCAGTGAAAATTCTGTACCACACACAAAATGTCCTTCAGGCTACTTTGTTCTCTATTCCCATCACAGCTAGTGAAAGACTGGGCTGTCTGAGAATGCAGAATAAGGTACTTAGGACACCAAAAATATTAATTCTACAAGTAAAGTATTGAGTCTTTGGATTAATGAAGCAGATATGGTTAATAACAGGAAAGACACCAACAAAATACCACTAACATGCTGAGTGGGAACAATATAATATACCATGGCCATATGGACTTGAGAGTAATTACATATGAGTAACCCATCTGATCTTTCGTGTTGCCAGGCTTTTATCTCAGACAGTCATTTTTCTCTGCTATTACCAGCTTTTTGTTCTAATGAAGAACATTCTTCCCCTTCACCATCCTTATTATGTCTGAGTAATCATTATACACAGATACAGAAGAGGGTGAATTCCTCAAAGCAGATGCACGTCGAGAAACAATAAAACTTCCTTTCTGCAAGGCCAGAACAAGCTATGTAGGCTCATTTGGTAACAGCAGATAATTCAAATTTGTCTGGTTTTAGTGGGCACTCCCACAAATTTTAACACTATTCACATAGTAGAAAGAATGCAGTACTACATTTAAAAAAGTTTTGAGTTTTTTTTTTCTTTTAGAATGACATTTTCCATTAAAAATACAGAAAGAAAGAAAGATATTTGCATTTGATTGGTAGACTTTGTTGGTCAGTTGAAGTTAAGGGGAAGAACACTGGACAAAACAGGAACCTGGTTTTTGGAAATATAGAGTGTATCCTATAGTGGAGTATTAAATAGGCTCTCCACAAGCATGATTTTCCCTCCTGTCTTTATATCTGCATTGAAAACCAAAGAAAGAGCTTTCAGTGTGAAATGAATGCTTAGCTCTTAAACAGATTTTACACAAGAGGAAGAGGCAAGAAAAACAGAATAGCAGAGCTCTGATCTGAAAGACATAATTGGGACTGGAGAATAAGAAGGTAGATTGTGTTTTCCAAGAGAAAATGACAGAATTCTACTTTTCCTGGTTTTGTGGAACTTCATAAAAACTCCCATACAGAAATGCCTGCTAGTGTCAGCTTCAGGCATTCTACATGACCCACTTAAAAAAAAAAGAAGGAGAAAGAGCCAGATCCAAGTAGGAGGATATTTAAACAAGTGAGCAGATGCACTTTTTCATTCCAAGTGGGGACAAACCTGGAGTAATTCCAGCCAGATCTGAGTCAGAGGAAATTTCTCTACTATGAGAAGGAGAATAAAAGCAAGTGTCACTAGAGCCAGTAACAGCTCCCTTGCAGTTCATCTTTTAATATTCAGGGGAGCTCTTCAGACTCAGTGTACCCCTTTCTAATGGGTACTGCAGAAATATGAAGGATTACAGTTTCATACAATATGTGATATCAAATCATGGCTTCCTGGAAGACTTTACAACCTGTAAGAAATTCAAGCTGTGTATGACAGAGAATCCGATACACCTCAGAGTTATATTTGATTCTGTTCGTTACTGGCTGTAGATGTGGAATATAAGACCTTGCAGGAGTGTGTTGTATGCCCATTTACAAACTGACTACACTGTGCTGGCAGCAAAAAGCTTAAGACAATTTAGTGGATTCCTGTAAGGGAATGATTTTACTCACTTGTTTATGTCTGATGTTTAAAGTTTTTCTAACCTACATGCAGGAATCATTTGGACACAGAAATTTGATTGAAATAAAATTTTCATAGAATACTGGCTAGGGAGATCTCTGACAAGCTCCTCTCTGTCATTCTGAGAAGACCTATTTGCTTAACTGAAGGCAAAGATGGGCAAAATTCCACTCTATGGCCCAAAGCATAGTTTTTTCATGAATTTGCATGAGATAAAAGTTTGCTATGCCTTTAGGAAAAGAAAAATGTCAACTGTTTGACTGAAAAACGAGCTCTTTGCAGCAAACGCTCATTGATTTTCTTTTTCGTACACAGAAAAATTCTTCTCTATACAGAAGAAAGGGCATTAAGAAAATGCATTTTTGCTTTCTACAAAGGTGTGAGTTCCCCACTGAGGACAGTTTTTCCCATGTAGCTGTAGGTTTTTGAAATCTTGGAACCAATTTTTTTTTCTTAGTTGGTAGCTTGTAGTCACGTTAACCCCATTAAAATCTCTTGTTCTTTTCCAGAGTGATACTGGAGCATCTCTGACAGACAAAGACTAGTGTCTGCACCTGAGGATGAATTCTGTTTACCCTGTGAAGCAGTGAAAGCTCTTGTTTTCTTGAGAAAGTTTGAGACAGTCTTCTGATGTGCTATGAAGTTATTAATGTTGCTTGATATTTGCTTTGACAGCTGCTCTGTACCCTCTTTAATCATCTTCATCATGGTTCACAGCTCTTTTCTCCCTTCATTTCACTTTTGCCTATGCTTCTTAGGGAAAATGATGCAACACACATGTTGATAAATTTTTCAGCCCTTTGTGTATTTCCTCTCTTTATTTTCACTTCCAAAGTTTCGCTGTTTGTCATTTTTTTCCTACTGTTCAATAAGAGAACAGAGAGATGTTCCAGATGTGAATACTATTGGAATACAGTGTTTTTAAAATATTTGGACTCTGATGGGAGAGAATTAGTGTGCAGGCCACATCGATTCAATAGGTATTTTGGTTATGCATTGAAAGTGCTCCTTCGATACTTGAGAAAACTTTAAGAAATCATATTATGGACACTAGCTACCCACCTTTATTGTATTTGTCTGGCTTTGAAGATATTGATAATACTTAGAGAAGCAAACTTTGATACACAAGAGCTTTCTTCTCTCATGACACTTTTTGGAATTATGTCATGCTTTGTCACCTGGCTTCCGTTTCCCAGTACAAGCTGTTCCCTGTAAGCTGTAGCTGTTTCCATCTTGTCTGCTATCAGTCAGGGCACTGGTTCTGCTGACAGGGTGCAATGCAGGTGTACAGATTCTCTAAGCAAGGTCATTGTCATCCACAGCTCCCCCAACAGTCTTGTTCTCTCAGTTGCCGACAGAACAGGGGTACGACCTGGTTTGGACCCCCATGCTCTGGGCTAAAGATTTTAGGTCCAATCAGTTCCCCAAGAGGGACTGTCAAAGATTTTAGGCTATGGGCTAACTACCTCCAATACCATTTGGTGGTCAGCAGGCATCTCTCAGAGGTGCCAGGGGGACTGAAATCAGGCAACTGAAAAAGGAGTGATCTTCAACCAACTAGAGTGACTTGTGAAGCTTCCCAGAGGGCCAGGATGCCATCCACCTTTTAAGTCTGCTGGAACTGGCAGCATTTGAGACAGCCAAGAAAATCCATTACCAAAAGCTTCCTTCCAGGTCTGATAATCTATTTCTCATGTCATGGGATGGTTTCTACATATCATGAGGGTCTCCGTTGAGTCAAGGGTCTACATTTACACATCCTTTCACAATTGTACTCTGTCTGGTTGGCATTGCTGAGAAGACTGATGAACGGCCAAGCTTTGACCTCCTTCACAACAGTGCAATTCGGAGATCGAGGAAGCCTGCACCTGTTTTGGGGATTCACAAAACAAAAATACAAACAACAAAAAAACCTAAAACATCAAAAAAACCACACAAAATCCAAACCAAAACCAACAACAAATAACAACAAAAAACCTAAATCAAAACCTAAACAACCCCAAACCAAACCAAACCAAAAGTAAATGTAAGAGAGAAAGAAATTGCCCAGTTGTCTGTCAGGAATGTAGAAAACACTGTTATACTTCAAGTTTTACAAACAGGAGCCCTGACTTCAGATTTTTTGGATCAAACTTCTGTTTCTCTCAATCACATCAAATGCATTCTTTTCATGTTGGTAGATTGCATACATCACAAAGAAGAAATGGCTCTTGATATCTGTCGGTTTCAAAGTCAGATGATTATGATCAAAGTTTAGCATTCCAGCATTTTACAGGGAAAATCCATTTAGAAATATGATAGAGGAAGCAAGAGCAGAGCTACTCCACTTCGATTTCCAGTCAGGGCATAACTAGGAACTGAAAATACACAGATGTGTTCTTTTTCTTGTTCCTCATGCACTGTAGTATTCATGAGAGAGTCTCAGGGTGTCTGCTTTCCCCATACACATACCCTTTATGTCCCAGCTCACAGAAAAACAACATTTAGCAGGCTGAAAATGCAGAGCTTTTATAAGGTGACCTTCTCCCTTTCAGTAAAATCATTCTGTCCAGTTGTACACTGCCACACATGACAACAGTCTCCAGCTCACATGCTGCAACATCAAAACCCACACGAGACACTGTAGTCTCCAAAACACTGCTCTCTATCACAGCATCTGACTCTTCCTAATTAATTTCCTTTGTTGTACAGAGAGCATCCAGGAGCTAATTGTTCTGACGAGAGAGATAAAACATCAAAAGATGTTTTAAAATGTGTTTAAAATCCTGGCACGCACAGTACTGCAGTCTGAAGCCCACCAGAATTCAACCAGCCTGTGCCAAGGAAAGCTGGTCCTTGGGGCCTCGTCATGGTGTTGGAGCGCTGCCTTGCCAGCCGCCTTTGCAGGGGAGTGCTTGGTGTACACTTCAGTCTCTGTATTTTTGCTTCCTGAGCTGAGGCTGTTGACAAGCATGCAAGTTCTCACAGTTTTAGGGGAAGGTGTTCTATATGAAGTGATAGAAAACACTTCCCTGCTCTTTTACCTTCACTCCTCAAACACCCTCCCTCTCCCCCACACTCACTAATTTCATTTAACTCCTAAGTGGTCATCAGACAGTAATGAGTTTTTGGAATTGGCAAACTGGGTAGATTTGAACTACTGAGCCAAGAACCAAAACGCTCCACATATAGTTATATATGCACTCAGAATATGTCTGTGTCTCACCAAGAGTACAGCAGATAGCTTTGATTTCTAATCAGATCCTTTCACTTCCCATAAACACAACTACCTCAGCTGGAAACAGGATGTACTCAAGTCCCCACTACCTGATGTTTAAGTTTTCTTTCTACCCTAACAGTACAAAAAATAACATAAAAACTGTCAACTTAACTCTAGCCAGTGTAAAAAGATTTTCCCTTAGATTGTTCATATGATGAAGAGTAAGAAATTTGAAAAAAGGAAAAGTCAAGGAAAGTGAGAGATTAAGACCCTGATAGAGTACATAGGCACAAGCTCACCTGGCTTTATGGGACTTACATAGATGTACAAGTGCTATCATGAACAGGACTGCCTCTTTGAAATGGGGCCTTGGAAAAGAGGGAAGTTGAGAAAAAAGAAAACATGGGAGTCTCTTAAACTAAAGGAATCAGAGGAGAAGAATAAAAATGCCTTAAAGAAACAAAGGGAATGGGGAACAAATAAATTATGCTCAAGATGTTACAAAAGAAAAAAGCAAGGTCACAGCAGCATGGGGAGAGATGCAAGGAGAACATTGGCATATACAGGGGAAGCTGCTGGAAAGCACAATACAGATGAGAGAGAGCATCCTAGCAGCATGCAAAACAGCATGATCCTTCCTCGTCTCCTGTGCTCCCAGCACTGAGGGACTAGTCCAAATTCCCAACAGCTTTGCAGGAAAAAGGGGCAGAAAATTTTTATGTAAAATGCCTTTGAGCTCTGCAGAATTTACAGCAAGTATCAAGACAAAATTATCTCCTGTCCCTGGACTGTCAGCATTTTGGGGGGGAATGGAGGTTGGTGGTAATGTTTTGATAACAAAGCTTGTTTACACAGGTACAAAGGAGGCTCTTGGAGGTCAAACACCACCCTTGGAAATGGAGCGATAAGTTTAACAGACTCGGAATGTTGTTATTGGTGTTTGACCTTAAACAATACATGAAGCTTTCAGGATAAAAGAAAAATAAAGTTATAAACATGAACTGAAACAAGTTTTTCAGAGTTCTATTTAAAACATAAACATGAAAAGGAAACAGAGAAAATAATCACATACGAATAGAGAAAAAAGTAACAAAACCGAAAAGCTGCTATTAGAAACCACAAGGGGGAAAGTATTCAGAGCAGATATACATCCTGTCACTTGGTATTTTTTATGATTCAGGCTGAGTAACTGAAAGAAGCAGCCAGTCCAATCTGACTGGAAAGGCTATTTTCCTGTGTTAGACCTCAGACTTTTTCAGTGCTGTTGATGGAATGAGATGAAGAGATTAAGTTTCACCAACACTGCACTAAAGATATGTGGAGAGAATTTATCTCCAGATTTGAGCTCAGGCCCAGGCCCAGAGTTATGGCAATACTGGGTATAGCGACTTTGGTGGCAGCCACCTCAAGTGCTGGCAGCACACTCAGCACCTTTCGGCATTTGAGCTTATGCATGGAGGTTTGAAAATAACTTCTGACTGCATGGTTCTCTCCTGAGAATACATGGAGTTTCACTGAAAACATTGTCACATGCAGTGTGACATTACATTCATAACATGTTCTGTTAGCCTCGGGTTTTAGACTTCTTTACAGTGAGACAAACAGCACATGCTTAAGACAGAAATACCTAAGAGATACAGAGAGAACCAATATGGGAGAAAAAGGATATTTATAAAGTGTGTTTGAAAACAAACTTTTCTGACTTTGGACCTGATTATATTTTTTCCTTCTAAAATGGGGACAAAATTTCAGCACTTTCCTCGTTTTCTTCCCTTCAACCGCAATTTTGAAAAGTTTCCCATCCAATGTTGACTTAATAGAGTAATTTTCAATATACATTTTCAAAACACATTTCAACAAATAAAAAGTTTTTGCAAAGTAAAAAATCAAGTTGCTGATTTTTAATATCATCTCCAAAACGTCTTATTAGAAATAATGACATTTCAACATAATTGACAGGGTACTAAATTTAGATTAATCAAAAGGGAAAGCTGTTCTTAAAGAAAGCTTTGCAGTTGGCTGTAGTACTGTAAATTTGAAATACCAAGAAACAGTTTGATCTTCTGACCACATGTCTTGGTTAGCCAGGTAACAACATGGGACATAAATCAGGATTTCTCTCTGTAAAGGACGTGTACCCTGCTAAAATTTGAGTTCGGGATTGTCATCTCCATCTCACTATGAGGCAAGGGGACTTGCTCAAGGACATAAAGTCAGACCTAAAGGTGGGTTAGGCCTCCATTGTTGTTGACTGCTAACTGTGCACTCAGACCACGGTTTTCCTTTATGGGGAGCAGTGAGAAGAGAAAGAACCAGTGGTTCATACAATTTAGTTGGAATCTGAAAGTCTCATTATGATGACAGCAGTCTCTTGAAGGAATATTGCATGAAACTGGCAACACATCTTCACGTGATGGAGATGATATCCCTGTGTGGGAAACTTTTGCAGCTGGGAATTCAGGTACACAAAGCAGAGGATTTGGCCTTAGGACCATGGGGCTGAGAAGAGCGGCCAGAAGAGTGGGTAGGATTAATTGCTGACCTGGTTTTAGTTGTTTTCTCATGGTAGACAGAATTTACTTACATATCACCACCCTATTAGTTAAAAAGGCTGTAAGTACATCCCCCCTATCCTGTTTTCAAACCTGGAATGTATTTCATGGCTATGTCCTCCTAGCCCTACTCTGTAGCACTCTGTTTATATGATAATGGTGAAATATATCAGGTTTTTTGCAAGCTAAAAGCCAGATTTCTTTTCCATCCATCCATTTTAGAATAAGAATAAGAAAATGAATACTTTTATACTCATTATATATATCAAGAGACTGAATCTACCTTTTTATCCCAAGTACTAGAGATGAATGCATAGCTCACGAATTACAAAGCAATTTTGAGATTCAACAGCAGCAGAAACAGTAGTAGTGTTTGGCACGATGTAACACACAGATGCGGTATCAAGAGATTGAATAGTAGAGGGAATTTCTATCTATTTATCCATCCGCCTCATTACTGTGTGGCTTTTACTTCTGATGTGGGAAAATAAAATCTTTTACATGCTATTTGTTCCATGCATACTCAACTTAAACAATGTTGATTTATGAAGCCTATATCAGTGACATAAAATATAACTATGTCACAGAATTTGGAGAGGTATGTTTAGACAGATATGCCGGAATACCTGAATCTGTGAATTAAGATGCGTTGTATAAAAATAATAAATATATTGTTACCATAAATTAAAACTGTAAAGATTTTTTTTTTCTTACTTGTTGGCAAAGGGAGAGATCTCTCCAGTGTCAGGATTGAACTGCAGGGCACTAATAAAACATGGCACAAATAAATAAATTTCCTCTGTATTGAATGGTTTGAGATATATTGAGGTCTCTTATACCAAGATCCATTGGGAGCTGAATAATCTAATGTATAAAATTTACAGCTAGGAGATAAAATGTGGATAAAATAACCATTACCTTACAATATTATTTCAACTCTTGCATCTAATTTGAATATTGTTTAATATTTAATACAAAACATGCAGCTTTGGTGGAGATAGGCGTTTACACTGAGCGAAAGTCATGACAGTACTTTGAAACTGAATCACAAAAAGAAGAGAGAGTACATTAAATTTTCCTGACATTTTACAAGCACATAGATTTACATATAAACTAGTGATCTATTCTTTTTAAGCTACATGGGCTTTTCAGTCATTTGTACACATGTATTTTTTTCCAGTTCTCAAGAAATTTCTTGCACTTTTAACAAACAGTTTAGGCAACCTATCTGGACTCATTTAAACTTCAATGAGCAGTTCTTCAGTGGGAGACACAGAATAGAGGTACAGTGAGTTTTGTCATATTAAAATCTGGCTGAGTTCAGCTCTGAAAATAAATTCCAACCAACCTTGCTGCATGGATACCAGTGTGAGTAGAGACTGTAACTCTGATTCTGTTTTCATTCATGGTAGTGTCAGTTCAGAGATGAAAGAATGACTTCTATGTCATCTTGAATATATGCCAGTGTGAGCAAAAACAATTGGTACTTTGGATCTGATTTCACCTCTGCTTGATTCTACGCTGATGAAACTGCACTGACATAAAAATCTGGTCACTCTCTATTTAAGCAAGTATACATAGAAACATAAATGACTTCACATTTTATTCTGCTTCTGTTTCATATTGCAGAACTTGCCAGGGCACATAACACATTTTTGAAAACTTCATTATCCTTTCATTTCGTCAGTTTAACTGGAAAATAAATAACTCCTTGTCCAATAAGTATAACTTTTTAAGAAATTTCCCATATGCAAATTTTGGATATGGAAGATTGCTACCAGCTAACCTGAGCCTTTTACTGCAAAATTTATTCAGGAAAGCCTGAGATAGAAAATATCTTTCTTTCTTGCAAATTTAAAGTGGGTGTCTCTATTACCTGATGATTTTCAAATATTCTTATTTAAGGAGATCCTGAAAAGCATTGTCACCCCCTGAGGAGACCAATCTGCTTTCCCCTGCAACATGCAAACTTTTTGGAAAGAGCACCACGCTAAGGTAAGGCATTTTGAAAACCCAGGTCTTCCCTGAAAGCCCTAAGAGGCTGGGTATTTGCAGTGACAGGAAAACTTTCCTGCATGCTCTTAGATCACTATTCAGACACAGCATTCCATATTGATTTCCAGAAGGTGAGGAGCAGATTCAGAGATTTTCCAGATCCCCTGACAATTCTGTCCAGGTGGGTTAACAACATTAAATTGCTGTTTACCTAAAGGTTTATTTATCAGAAATTTGACCCATACTCTAGATTATTTAACAAAGAACTACCAGCAGCTGTCAGAGGTAATGGTGTGTTTAGTGTTTACCTTGAAGCCAGATGCAATCATTGACCTTGAGGTGAAGGGCTTGGTAAACCTCCTCCTAGTTCTCTGAGCCCTGCCAGTTAAAAAGTTTAGGTAAGGAGTACCTTGCTGAGTTTCTTTACAGAAACTGTCCCAAAGATTTATTTGCTACTGCTTTCTCTGACTGTTTTTACCACCCCAACTCTTTTCCTCTGATGGGCTTAGAGAGCCTGCTGTTCTGAGTGCTATAAATTAGTATAAAACCTCCCTTCTGCTCTTACGTTCAGATACTTATTTTTAGTTTATGAGTTTGCATGTTGCTCAGCAGAGACCTGGTCCTATAACTATTGAAATGATGGACTGAGGTGTTCCTTGTGGCATGGAATGTAGGCTGTTCTAGCCCAGCCATACACAACACACCATCCTCAAAGTCCGTCTGATGAGGTCAGAGGTACACAGAGCTTTCGGCCCAAAGGTTACCCTGTAGGGCTTTGGCAATGATCTAGTGTAATACTGTGATGTTCATGTTTCTGTCAAAGATAGCCATTTATCTTAAACTGTCTGCTGCTTGGTTTTATCTGTTTGATATATGACTGTCCCATGTGCAAACCAGCACAGGGACGCTTTGACAAATAACTTACCACAAAACCAACCCTCCATTTTTGAATGAAACTGTTTGCCCACAACATTCCCTATGGGAGGCTCTAAATGGTGTCAGTCACATGTCAGGAGTAAGCTTTTGTACCTCAAGGGCAAGATTTTGGACTGGGACACAGGACAGACTGTGATGGTTGATGAAAATTAACGGTTTGGGCAACCGGTGTGCCTCCTGTCATTCATGATATTGCATTTTGCTGTCTCTATTTTGTTTTACTTTTTAATTTATCTGTGTTTAAAGTGGTTTTGGTAGTTATGCTTACCTGTCCATAAGTAGTGGTGTTTAGAGCTAATGAATACATGCTTTTTGAACTCCCTGGATGAAAGAAACTACATAAGTGCAAATTACCCTCTTGTCTATCCTCTCTGAAGTCTAACTTACTTTGATGTGATTGTGATCTATGTCACTTGTAGTGTGTATTATAGGAGGGGTTCTCACAGAAGTGACTGTAAGTAAAGCTTTGAATAACATAAAGTAACTCATGAATGTGTAAGTTCAAACACAGGACAGAAATTATTATTTTAGGCATAGTATCAGATTCCATCTCTCCTGAAAAGTTCACTGTCTTGGAGGAACAGAGGTCCCCGTGAACTACCACCATAGAGCTTTCACAATGTACAGGATTTTTTTCTTTTTTAAAACCTCCAAAACCTCAATTCAATCTCCTCAAACTCCTTCATGAGTACATAATATTTCTATAGACAATATGCCACATGCATCTTCCTACAAGGTCGGTTCTACATATCTTAACACAGGGAGCAAGAGGAGAACAGCGGTTGGAACTAGAAGATCAAACCCAGTTCTGTTGTTCCTTCTCACTCCCAGTTTCCAAGCAGTAGCTGATTCACTACAATTCTGCTCACTGATCTGTCTTTTTGTAATTATTTTTCAAAAACATTTCTCAAAGAAACTTTCATTGATGGAAATCATGAGCAGACAAAATATGTCTACAGGTTCAGGCATTTGCCCTATTTACTACTCTTTTCACCTACCCTCTTTCCACCTTCTTTCTAAATAAGAGGGACTTGCACATTTCCCTGTAAACTCAATAGCAAAACTGTAACAGGCTTCAACGGAACAAACACTTTCAATCATAACAAAATACTGATGATACTTACTATTTTATTAAACTGCTCTATTTTTTCCATCCCCTAAGTATCCCCCCCTTTTTGTTCTAACGAGTGACTAATTTAATCTGTTTAATTTGTAATTAAACACAGTCTTAAACATGTAAATTCTTTCCCTTGATGATATTCCTACTTTTGAGACTGATTTTCTTCACTGCCAAAACATCTTTATGCCAATGATTTTTTTTCATTATCATTACATTTAGCTTAGCTTGTACAAAAAGCACAGCAGCGCCTCTTTCCAAAATCTGCTTTTAAGGAAAATAAGACTCAGCCAATAATAAGAATGATATATATATTTTTTTTTTTTTTTCAAAGCAGTTCAGGAGGAGGGGTAATTCTCCAGCATATTCTCAATTCTGATTACCATAAGAGGCATCTGAAGTGTTCAGCCCTTTGGTTTCAATGTATGCTCTAATGAGTACTTTTTGGTGCAGACTCTGAAATGCAGGGTCTTTGGAAAAAAAAAAGGAAAAAAACAAAAGTTCCTTCATGTGCAAGTAATCCAAATTAAAAGTAAATGAGTCTGAAGCCTAGACAATATCCATTCCACCTTCACACCCATTCCCTGGGTAAGTGGAGGCTTGTAAGACTACAATAGGTTACAGATAGGAGGCTCCTCTGCAAGAAGCTTCATTTTGTGAGCATTACTCCTCTACTCCTGGCCATTTTTAGGCACAAGCTCCATCTAGGCTATCAGGACCTTTAGTCTAATTTGTATACTCTTAAGAGCCACCATACCACAAGAAAATAACAGTGATACAAATAGCCTCAAACAGTGCCCCATGTGCAGGGAACTGGGAGCATTTGGTATTTCTAAAAATCAGGCCACTTTTTCAGATGCTGACCAAAGAAGTAGCTGAAGTCTGAACGTGTAAAACCCTGTGCCACATCGCTCCATTATCTTCTCAATGCTGTTAGAGGGATGCAGTTAAAACCCAAAAGGGTTTTTTTTTAAACGAAAAAAAGCTGACTGTACTTGATAGGCCTAATCCCCCTCTAGCTGAAATGGTATCACTGGCATCATTAGTGGGATTAAGCTCATGGTGCTCTGCATGGGCATATTTTGAATCTCTGCTAGCTAGCAGTGTTCTCAGAGAAACGATTAATAGTGCTAGCCATCTTGGTTATTATTAGGGCAAAGAGATGCTCCTTCTGATACGCCATTTAGGTTAAATGCATTCTCCTTCTGTTAGACTTGTCTGATACCGTAATGTTAAGCCAAGAACTTATCTAAATGAAAAGATTAAACGTATCTCTGAGGAATGCACAACATCATTACAGCTGAATCATGAGGTTAAAGTGTTGCACTGAGGTTGCAGAATATCAGATAGAGGAGAGATTGAAAGGATAAATCCTTACTCATTTGGCATAGTTGCCCTATTCCACCTGCTAATGAAATTGGGATGTAAAGTGCATTGGAAATGGGCTCTGGATGTTAGATGTTTCAGTACAAGCTACATTGCATTCTGCTATGGAAAATTATGGCTTATTATAATCATTCTTTAGGCTTGTTTTTCACTTGGGATCAGAGGAATGTAACTCAAACATAAAGAGAGTTGCCAATAATTCATTCTTAAAGAGCCCTATAAAGATATGTGGCCAATACTGTGGCCTCTTTCAGGAAAAATAATGATCAGACATTTTACATGAAATTATAATTTCATTAATGTACCGATCGTTCCAAATGCTTTCAGACTTAAGTATGAATTAAAAAGCATCATATTAATTTTAGAGCTGTAGATACAAGCCTCATCACCTTCCATAGCATTACATTTTATCCACCTCTGGAAACAGACTTATGTTTATATATTTGATCATTAAAAACCTGATGAAGGAAAGCACTTTATCACATGCTTAAGCAATTCAGTGGAACAGGGTCAAGGGTAGGTGCTAACCCTCTTCACTGGTGAGCATTTCAAAAGCAAGCAGACCAATTTTAAAACAATTAAGAAGACACTGTAAGGTGAGACTGCATCAAAGAGTGCACTGTTACTGGGTAATGTTAGGGATATTTTTCAGCCTTTCCCATCAAGTCTGCATGCATAAACTAAATGTAATATTCCTTTAAGGCAACACATTCTACAGATGGGAAATATAGCCTGACATTGCCTTAGAATTCAGGGTAATATTTTTTTTAGTCTGTTGGAAATTAATGGTTTCTGCCACATTTTGCATTATGCAAGGCTTATACGACAATGCTTACATCTTGAGGTGCCAGAGGTGTCCAAAGAAGGGTTTTTAACCAACAGTGAGACCAAAGGTGTATTTGAAAAAGATCACTAAAATACTCTAATTTAGACATTAAGTACATGTCTTAAGTGCTGTCCAGATGAAATTCACATAACCTCACAGCTGTGCCCTTTGATTCTCTTAGAAAGGGATGAAGATTTCAGTGAAACAACTGATAGCTATCTCAGCTATCTCTAGGTTCATGTGGAAACTATCTTCTGTGATGGCTGAGCTTCTGATCTCATCATGTAGCTTTGTTGGGTCTGTGGTTTCCAGACATATCTGCCTTAAACAGGCTCTAAGCACAGTCAAGGGCAGCAGGAGCCTAAATTCTACACCCACTTCTGCCATAGGTCAGTGCTAATCCCTGAAAAACAAGTAGTTCCCTAGACAGGAAGACTAATGAGCCTCATTTCCTGTAAATTTACAGCTTGTGGCTAATTGGATTTGGCTGTTGGAAAGGTAAAAGAGCCATCTGAAGTTTTCCTTTCAGCTGTAGCTTCTCTATGGGCTTTTTCCTGAGTGACTGGATTCTGGGGTGTCTGATAAGTATTCACCACCTCCTGCTTCCTCTTCCTCATTTCTCAAGGCACTTTTTCTTGTGCTTGCATATTTATTTTCATACAAATTTTAGGCATGCTATTCCTGTGTTCTACCTATATCAAACTTGATTGGAATAGGACAGTAGGTCAGAATACTCCTAGTGTGAGTATGGACAATGCAAGAACAGAAGTCTTTTTCCCATAAAAAAATCAGCAGCCTAAGTCTATAGAGCAAACTCATTGCCCCATTCCAAGAAACAAGGAGTCAGGAGCTCAAAAAACATGCAAGTGAATTTTGGGCAAATAGCACTAACATCACAATGTCTAAGAACCCAGGCTCAAATTTGCAGAATGTGGCATAACTGAAAAGGTGGGGGGAGGTATTTCTACCTGAAAATTTGACAGTTTCTCAACATCCATAACTAGCAGAGTCTTCAAAAACTCTTGGGCTCAGGTGCTGTCTTATTATGTTGTTTACTCCTAAGGGAATAAGTTTCATCAAATATAAATCACCATTCCTGCCTGAAAACTAGAAGAGTGGCAAGAGACCATTGCCTTCACCTCGTACCACTCAGGAACCATCAGACAGCTGCTGATGTGATTTTACAGAGGGGTTTGCAGAGGGCCAGGGAGGGGAAGATCTTCCTTTCCCTCTCTTTCTCTAGTTCTTCTAAACTTAACTTTTCTCAGGTCAGCTCCTTAGCAGCCCCCTCCTCCCTCCTCCACTTTCAGTGAATAATTTACCCTTCCTGTGTCTTAGGTTCTTCTTCTGCACAAGGAAGTCAGTGTTACACTAGCACACTGCAGCTGTCCTGATGGGAATCAGAAAACTCCAGGGTGTGTTATTAGCTGTATTTTATAGGGGGGAAAATTAAGTTTGAGAGAATTTAAGTGACTTGGTCTGACAGGAATCATGGTCCAATGATTTCATATGAGCTTTACACAACGGCGCACATCAAAATACACGGGTTCGTGTAACTGGGTTAGAGAAAAGCAAGAGCGACTTCTGTTGGTAGGGCTGTCACTTGCTTAACAGGTTAGTCTAATTCTGAAACAAACTACCGACTTAAATTCCTTTAGTAACCTCTATTTACTGTGATCTGGAAAGTTCAACATAACTTACTGTTAGCTGGCACAATGGGTTGGGAGTGTGTCTTAAGTTCTGAGATTACTGAAAGTCTTCTAAGGATTTTTTTTGTGTATTGATGGCTGAGGAAAGAGGCAGCAGAGAGAAAAAGGAGGGAAAGAACACAAGATTCTTCAAAAAATGTCTTTGACTGGAGATTTTTAGAGTACAAGGAGAGAGGAAAGGTTTGGAGAATTCTGGAGATTTTTTTCCCCAGAAAATCAGAGGTTAATCAAACAAGTATGTTCATTCATTTTTAAGGATGAAAACTACCAGCCAAAAATATCCATGAAAAGAAGCAAATGAATAAATGCAAGTAAAATATTCCTAAGCCAGCACAACTCCTGAAACATCAGTTTAATATGCTCCACATGTGAAATATTTAAATGCATTCAACATCAGGTGAAATTTCAAAATGGTTGTCTTATGTAACCACAAGGTTTCATCAACAAGTCTGAAGGTGACAAAAGCATGAAAGAATGTGTTGGGCTCTTTATGCATGAAAGAAACAAGGCCAACAAAGACCTAAAAAAATAACTTTGTTTTTCAGCACCCAAGGCAGTAGAGTACCTGACTGTGTATTTTTTGCTGTGCTGGATTTGCATTACTGCAAACATTTACAGCCTTATATTAAATTCTAAAAGTGAGTCAGGGATATGCCTCTTTGCATTTTGTAGCCATAATTCAAGTGGCAGAGAAAGAATTATCTATCAGAAAAAAAAAGAAAATATTACTTTATTAAGATTATAACCACAAGTGAACTTGGGAAACAAAGCAATTAAATAGGAAATATAGATATTTTGGTAGAAAATAAAACACATCAAGAATGATAAAAGTCACAGCAACTTAATGTGGACCCACCTAGTTGCTTAATAACTTAAAGATATGTGTGTGTGTATAAACAAACTGAAGAGATACAAGTGTATATAGACACTGATTTAGAGAGTTCTGTGCAGGCTTCTATGTTTATTGTTGTTGTTCTTCTTATTATTATTGTTTTTGTAGTTGTTATTGGTTTTTTGATAGGTTGGTTGGTTGGTTGTTTTTTTGAGAGACAATTCTGCCCAACATACTTTGCTGTTTCGGCTCGTCACAACATGAAACAGAGGTTGGTATAGCTGAAGCTGAAGTGAATGCAACAATTCACGGCAATTACAGTTGCTAAGTGTTCAGTAAATGGGTCTATAGGACCCATGCTGCATGTTTGTGAGGCCAATCTCTCCTCCACTGCTGTCTGCCAGGTTATATAATCCCATTCATAACACTTGCCGATATCTCCAGCGCACGTGCATTCAGTCCTGGACTTCCGGTACTCTATATCGTACACTGGATGGAAACCTGATTGTAAGCCTGAACAGTGATTTGCAGCCAAATTATGTCACTTAGTCTTCTATCTACACTGTGTTTCTGCTTTTGTGGCTTGCACTTTCTTTCATGATTATAAAGAGCAATGAGATTCTTCTTCAATGAGATTCTGCTAGGTTAAGCCAACCAAGCCTTTTCATCCTTGTAAGAAAAATCCTCAGCCTTTTGGTGACCTAGCCAGTTTTCTTTTTCCCTTTTATATGTCCCAGCTTCAGTTCATCTTCTTGAATAAAACTCTTACTACATAAGCAACATTGCTCTGTCAGTGACCTGTGCCTTGAACAATGGCTCCAAGACATTCCCTGCCTCCACTGCACACACCCTCCCAATACATCTCTACGCAGCGTCTGCCTTCCTCTGGTTGGAAAGCACTAGATCTCATAATCATCTGTAGATTAATTATGGGAGGCAGATATTCCCCTTATTTCTGAGTGCCAACACCAGCGTGACAGCAGGTAAATATACACAACCCAAACATGCATATTATCACTTACTACAGTATGTTATCTCAGCCAATGATACTTCAATACAGTAAAATTAAGGGGAAAAAAAATCTCTACTGTTCAGATGGATATAAAATATTCAACCTGTAATATCCATGTGTTATTAGAGGCAATGCTATTGGGCAGCTTTAGATACCAAATTGGTCTCCAATTAGCATTTACTCTTCTATTTTTTTTTCACATTAGGGACCAGCAGGAAACTCATGAATGGCAGCTAAGCAATGAGAGAAATAAAACACTTGACAGCAAATATCATTAAGTCAATAATAATGCTGTTTCTATTATTAAGGGAAAGAAGAAGTGTTGTATAAATGAGCCTTATGGTTTTGTATGTCAGTTCATAAATATGTAGTTCTGCAGACAGAAATCAAAACTAAGTGATTGGCTGCAACAGATATAATTACAGAATGGAAATACTTTCTCCATCCCTCCCTGACAAAAAATCTCCTCCTCTCCCTCTCCCTCTCCCTCTCCTCTTCCATACCTACAAAATTTTTATCACACCAGAGAACTTTTCAGTGGAGCATATATGAACCCTAAGAGTTAAAACAATGAATTATGCAAAAGAGAGAAGAATAGAAGTTAACTCTGTAATGTTGATTGTACTAATTCCTTCTGTAGCTAAAAGTTGGAGTAGTAATCATTAAAAGTGTAATTGTCTAGTTGAAAATTGATATGCACGCTGCAGGACCTTGGAAAAAGAGGGAGGAGGAAGTTAGAAATCAAGGTATCCCTAAGATATAACCTGTTAGACATTATATATTTAAGTATGAAAATGGATCAGCTTCCTTTTAACGTAAAATTGAAATTTCCTGAATATATCTTAAGAATGAAAATAAAACCAACCACTACCAGCAGAACACTAACATTCAACAATGAACATTGGATGTTAAGGAGAAAAATAACACCTAATACATGCAAATAATCTAAGACAAACATGTGCCTTGCTCTAAAGCCCACTGAAGCTGCTACAAGGGATACACTATATCAACCTGGAAGGACTCTGGATTAGTCCCAGTTGGTACTGGAGCAAAGGGAGACTTCAGAAAATGTCAAGAACTTGAGCATCTGTGTCTTTCCAAAAATGTTAGCCAATAAGGGCATTCAGATGCTAAAGTTGCAGTAAATTGCATCCTGTGGTCATCCTTTTTCAAAAGGCATTTAAGACCTTTGCTGCTTTTTCTGCTAAGAGGTTGAAAATACATTATATTTTCTACCCACAGCAAAATAATCAGTGTTCCCACTGGCCAAAAGCATGACTTAAGTTCTGGCAAAGTATTTGTTCTTTCTTCCCCCGCTACACCGCATCAGATGGGTCATTTGTACTACTGCAATTCAGACCCACGGGATGTCCTCTAAAAACAGGCAGGAAGGATGAAAGCTCCACAACATGTATTAAGGTTAACAGCTTCCTCACGTATCTTGGGCTATTCAGTGGACTGCCACTGAGATTCTGCTGCCTAAAAAAAAAGCTCACTGGCTTTCATTTTTTTTTTTTTTTTTTATTAATTATATATACCTTATTTATTTATTTATTTATTTATTTATTTCCATTTCTTCATTTCAAGTGCAAAGGGTCTATAGCAACCGTTCTGCATCCTGATGCATCTGAAGGACAGGGACAAAAGAGATACAGTTTATTTCAAGACATGCCTTAGTTCCCAAATTCACTTCTTACACAGCATGTGTGCAATGTATGTATATACTTTTATATACTGAAATGTCCAGAATTCACCTTGATTCCTGTTACCTCATGCAAAAAACTAAAATGACTAAGTGCCTTATCTGAGATTCCTGACAGGACCTGGCTTAGCAAGTGCTGTGCTCCTACCCTCTGGAAATTTGAACCCCAAAGTTTGCTCCCAAAATAATCCAAATGAATAGTCATATTTATCCTTCAAAATGCATGTTACCCAGGGGCATGCTGGAAACATGCACAAGCTTTTAGCCCAAGGTTTCTCAGAGGTAAAACATTTTTCTTTTACATGTAGCAGCACTGCACTGAAGTCTTTACCATTCATTGCCCACAATGAGAAACAAAGATAATGAACAACAACTTTGAAATTAATATACAGTAACAATAAATCCCTTAAAGTACTTAATTAAAAAACATTTCATGTCTATTTTCTAAGGAAAAAAAAATTCAGACAAAAGAGTTCTCTCTTACAAAAATAGTGTTCCAAAAAGTTGCTATTTTGCCCTCACCTTGGCAATGTTTACTTTTCAGCTGCAGCTCTGAAAATTAGCAAGTACATGCCTTTTAGGCTAATTTAATTAAAAGCGATACTAGATTGTATTATACCTCCTTAAAATACTGTTGCAAGAAACTGCCTGGGGAGCCACTCCCCAGCTGTTTTAGAACAATACATAATTCTGTTTAACTTCCCAAGCAGTGAACAATGCTGGTTTATCTTAACTACTTGGAAGGATGCCATGCCACAACCTAATGCTTCTTTTCTTTATTATTGTAATTTCTTACTTCTTAAACTCAGAGGATGGATACTCAATGGATTGAAAAGCATATTTTGTGTGATTCTGACACCTTTGAGAAAACCAGGCTTCACTGTTTGCTTGTCACTCATCAAACACATAAAACTCTGGAATTACACACACACTCTAATAATTGTGCAGTGCCTTTGGATGTAAGCATCTGATATATATAGCTATGTAATGGTTATTAGGAAGATACTTTGAAGAGAGAAAGTACGGTGTGTGCAGCTAAAACATCATGTGCTCTGCAAGAGTATATGCTCTCTCCAAAACCACATATACCATTTTGTTGAGTTCAACATTTATAACCACATACTTCAGAAGTAGTTCAGCTTGCAAGTTACATGTAGAGTTTAACTATAGTGGTAACTAAAAATGAGCATAAACTTCAGGACAAATACGTGCAGGTCAATTTTGACAATAAGGCAGATTTCTTGTTCCTGAAATGGATATTTGCATATCAAAGTTTACGGAAAAGAAAAACAGTTGCTCTAGCTGGAACTAGTGATAAACTACCTTGTGATCTTAGTTTCATGAAAATACAGTCCATGTGTCATAATATTCATGTAAGTTTGCTTTCATTCTGTTGAGCAGCACTGCAAGCATTTAATCCCTCATGGGGAAAAATACCTGATTTCTTTGTAGACAGAGGATTGTAGGGAACATCTCAACAATGTCAAGACTGACTTTCATTGCCAGACAGAAAACACTGCCACACAGGCTGGCCAGCATCGCATTTGACCCACCTAAGAAGGTTTTATTTCACCACAACCAGACAACAAGTTGAGTATGAATCCATGTGAGTGAGGAAACATGCTCAGCACAGATCAGTGCCCGGCTTCGGAAAGTGTGGATACTCAGACCCTCTCAGGACTGAGTCTGCTGTATTTTCAAGAACAGTAGCAGCAGAAATTCATTGCTAAGTTCAACTACCTTTTAGATAATTTGTCTGCTAAATGACAAGGATATTCACACTAAGAGAAACAATACTGAAATGCATGAAAAGATTTCTGCTCTTGGTGGAATGGAACATCTGCAGTTTAAACAATTATATCATTTTTATAGGAGCCTGATTCACTCTAGTATTTGAATACCAGAAGAGTTTGGATTTTTGAGGACTTTTTTAAAAAAAACAAAACAAAACAAACTTAGCTTCACAATAATATTGATGATGACACAATACAATACAATTTAGAGAAACATTGAAATTAATTAGGTTCCGTGTTCTTTTCTTTTTTATCTTTGATATTCATTTATCTCTGTGAGTAACCAAATCCATAGGAGAATTAGACTCAGGTACTTCTATTCATTTCAACTGAAAAAAAAAAAAACACAACAGGAATGATGAGCATCATTGTTGCTGATGAAAAATCTTTTCCCTTTAACAAACAAAGGCCGCAGAGTCCTGTGGTCTACATTAATCTTTACTCAGTCAAAATTCTTATTAAATCCAATGGAAATTTTGCATAATAAAAGAGAAAAATCTCTTTCCCTAAAACTACAGTATTTTACAAAAATGTTTCAAAACCTGCACTTGGGAGTGGGGTCATCTACAAACAGTTCTGGAATAGATATGCTAGTTTTCCATAATAGTATCACAGCCAATATTTGTGCAAAAGTAGACACGAATCAAGTTAAAATTACCCTCAAGTTGACTTTAAAATTCTGGAATCAATATTTAGGCTAGCAATCAATTGAGTTAAATTACTTTAATTAATTAATTATATTAAATGGATTTAGTTTAAACTCTAGAAGAACCAAAAGAAGACGATCTTTAGCAGGCAAGGCATGTCTGCTCTTCACATTTTCTATTGTCTTTTTCTGTGGTTTGAAATTATGATATAGCTTGTTGTCATGGTTTAACCCCCACTGGCAACTAAGCACCACACAGCTGCTCACTCATTTTCCCCCACCCCCAATGGGACAGGGCAGCGAATTAGAAGAGTAAAAGTGTGAAAACTAGTGGGTTGAGATGAAGATAGTTTAATAGGTAAAGATAAAGCCACAGACATGGACAAAGCCTAACAAGGGATTCACTCACTACTTCACAAGGACAGGCGAGTGTTCAGCCATCTTCAGGAAAGCCAGGCTTCATCACATGTAATAGTGGCAAGACAAATGTCATCAGTCCAAAAGTCCTCCCCTTCCTTCTTCTTCTCTAGCCTTATATGCTGACCATGACACCATATGGTGTGGAACATCCCTTTGGTTAGTTGGGATCAGCTGTTCCAGCCGTCCCCTTCTCAGCTTCTTCTGTGTTTGGCACTGCGTGACAAGCTGTGAACTCCTTCACTGCTTACCAACAACTAAAATATCAGTGCATTATCAACATTATTCTCACTCTAAATACAAGACACAGCACTGTACCAGCTACTAGGAAGAAAATTAACCTATCCCAGCCAAAACCAGGACACTTGTCATGCCTGAATCTCTCCAGTCTGCCTATATCACAACTAGGATACACCTAACAATTGCAGAAAAGGTTCAAAGACAAGTTTTTGGGGTTTTTTCACCTCAGTGATTCCTTTCATGCCCCCCAGTAAATTCCCTAACCTAAGCCTATGTATTTGTTTAAAAAGGAAAAGCTACACCACCAACAATAATACAACTTTGCAAAAAGTGCTGCAAAATTTAGTTCACATTTAAACATGCTCAGCGATCCTTAGGTGGCAGACAGGCTAAGTCCAGTGTGACTGTTACACCTTGGGGAGGTGCACAACAACAAAAATAAAATTCCCTTTGTAGTACGCCTGATAAATTAGTCTGAGAAAAATGTACACATGGAGTTCAGATGCCATTCAATTTCTCTAGCTGAGCTATAAAGGTCTTTGTATACGTGTGTATGCATTCGAACACGAAGGTATATTCTGTTGTTATTCTTATTATTCCCATGTATTTTTTTTAGTGAGCAAGTTCCAGCAATCGGATGGATTAATGACATGTTGCTTCATAACAACAAGTCAAGTGTTCCTCCTCAGGAAAAGATAAAAATAAAATAAAACACTTCACTAACAAGATTCATGATACAAACTGAGATCCAGCTGAGCGCACCTGCCTCCTAGCTCCAGCTGTGGATGGTGAGGAGGGGTAAAGAGCTGGATGCAATCCAGCAGTGCTTACCCACACACAATGTGTTATCCTTTGGAGAACATGCTAGGGTGCAGAACAAATCCCCACAAAAGACTTTATGCAATTTTCATGTTAACTTTTGTTTCCTAAATCACAAAAGGGGTCTTGCTGTCAGGCAAATGCAAAACTAACCAATGCATTTTTCAGGCTTTACCATGTTGTTATTTCTTCCCTCCTCTCTCATCCCCCAATGTAACCTGCTAGAAATAGTAAAAGCACAAAGTGCATCAACAACAAGCTAAATATCTGAACCTGATAAGTGGTAAGAATCCTCAGGTCCAATCAGTGAACCCTGGGGATGCTCATCCCTTAGTTCAAACCTTCAGCACCTCCTAGACTCAGCATCCAAAACACCATCAGTTGCAAGCCTCTTTTAGCCAGTCTACTATGACATGGTGTCTGTTTTAGCATCTGTAGGGCATTATCATTGCTTCTTTTACACCTGTCAAACCCACTCAAACCTTTACCATGATTATCACTAGTGACATAAAAAACACTGGAAATGGCTTCAGAAAACTGGTAGACACAAACAAGTGGCACAGGCATTTTTTCCCTAAAGCAACACATGCAGATCTGCTACAGGGCTTACTATTTATGTTGCTCTTCTGTTTGTCTTGTAATATGGCTATTTGCAATGTTTCTGTCATATGTTGCAGTACAGGCAACTGAATGTCATGCTCCTACTGAAACTGCAAAAGCTTTGATTTCTCTTAGCCTGGCTTTATGTATCATGCCTCCTCTTTGTATTCTCTTATCCTACTGATTTTAGTTCTGAGCTGACACATCTCTAGATGTCATGACACGCTTTGTAGTGCCAATGTTGTGCATAAAGAAGTACTTGATGACAGGTGGGCTAACTAACGTGTATTCAATGCCACAAGTACCAGTTATTTTTCTGTATTCTGTTTCTCAAAAGAGATTGCTCTGATGGTTCTTATCAAGCATTAGGGCTGGGATTGAAGACTATGATGAGTCTTTAATCTTAGAAATGACAAATCAAGAAGTCCTAAAATAAAAAAGGTTGAAAAAGACTGAAATGGATCTTACTAAGCCTGTCAGGTTGCTAGAGCTTGCTAACACTAACTCATCTGCCTTGGAGCACTTCAGGAGATAAAGATACATATTTTATTTTTTTTTTAGTGTGAGACTTTTGAAGTTATCCTGTAAGTCACAGTCATTGCTGTTTCATGAGTTAGGGACAAATTCTGGGCTGCTTAATCACAAATTCATTAATCTCAGTAGTCCTCTTAAATCATGTGTCAAGTAAGATAAAAGATTTTGTGAATGCCCTACGTAATAAGGTATAGAGATCTTTTTGCGGGGCAAGATGAGGAAATGACAGCTTATCTCCCTATCAAACTTGCAAGTAAAGCGCAGGATACCGTGGCAGGCCCAGACAAGTATGGTGCTAGTGGCACTCAAGCTGAGTGCTCTGCTGAGCAACCATGTCTTCAAATGTTTTGTGAGGAGGAAATGAATTTGGCATGTGTGAAGAGAGAAGCTGTTCCAGCCATGAGGGGCAGTGTAAAAGGCTGGATGAGGGGACAAAGAAAGCAGTCAGGTAGGAAGTGAAGGCAAACTGGTGAGAAAGGGAGGAGAGCAGAACTGAGGAAGAGAGGGCACAGCAAGCCCTTACTGCAGCCTGTTCTACATGACCAGTCCACAGGAATGTTACTGAGGAATGACTGAGAAAAGCATCTGCTGCAATCCACACACAGTTAGAACTGGAGACCCAGCTTCATTTAAATTACTGCTTTTCCTTCAGCCCACACATTTGTATGCTATTGATGAAGATTTCTCTGTTAAGTCATAGCAGGCCTCAGCCTGAATAATACCGCTATTGAACCCATGCCCTTTTAAGCCATGCTGTTGGGCAGGGGGCTGCAGTAATGTGAAGCAGAGCTAACATTGCACCAGCAGGGTACAATGGCTCCATTATTGAGTTTGCTTGCACTTGTCCAACACTGGGTAAAATCCCCTGAACAATGTCAAGACTTTTTAAATGGCAAGTCTTCCTGGGTCTGGGCACTTGTGCCTGCAAGCTACTAAAAGAGCAGCGGGGTCTGGACTGCAAAGAGCAATTGCAGGCTGTTTACAGAGGAAAGCAAGCAGGGGCAAATGAAAAGAAGAAAAATGCGTCTGGGATAAGACATTTTTGTAGCAATCTGTGATATTTTGCCTGATAATTAACTAAGGCATCATGCAATTGTTGCAAACAATTGACTTGAGGCTTCCCTCTGGGTTGAGAGCTGCATTTTGTATTTACAATCTACCTTGGGAGAGGCGGACCAGATTGAAAGCAGTGACGTTGAGGAATATTTATTAATAAATCACTTTTAAAGTGGAGGGCAAATAGCCAGTGAAATCTGGCTCCTGAATTTAGTGTGGTTTGTGAGCATATGGTACCACTCAGGGGACATGAAAGAGGCATTTTTGTTACATATGTACAAGTGACTGGCAAGGAAGCCGTAATGAGAAGACTGAAGCAAAAATAGATGTTTCTTGTAAATACATTTGAGCAGAAGAAATTAAGCAACACGGAAACTGTTCAAATATTCATTAGTGATAACACTACTTCTTGTGACTTTCAAGCTGCACCTTGCAGGGTGAATGCTCTGAACTCCCCCTAGCAGAAATAAGATTACATAAACGAACAAACAAGCAAATGCATGAATAGAACATTTTTTTTTTGTTGTTGAAGTCATTTGTGCAAAATATTATTAATTGCAAGTCAAGACTTTGGGAAAAAATCATCCACAAAAAAATGGTTTCATATAGATGGACTCATCCAATGTCCATGCTTCCAAACTCCTTCATAGGGTGCCCACCCCCAATCTATCTCATCTTTTTTGTTCTTCAGTCAGAGTCCACTATTTTAATGACTTAACTGAGAGTCACAGAAAACTCATGAACTGCAAACAGAGAAGGAATAAGAAAGAGATGTCCCATGTGAACAGTTCCCAGCATTGCAATTCCCTTGGGGAAGATATTTATAAGAACAAAAATTTGCAGCAAATGAGTTCTTTTGCACTAGTTCCCTAGAAGTATATAATACTCCAAGATGATCCTTCTGCTAGGTTCTTTACTTTTGGTAGCTGCAGTAAGTTCGTTGTAGACAACTCTCTACTATTCACCACATGCTGCAGACACATACACTTGTTTGGCAGCTTATAGGACTGCTTTAACTGCAGCACACAATCCAGCTGAGCTTGATATTTGCAGAAGCACGGCGACAATCAGGAATTATTCCACTTCTTCTGATATATCTTGTATCGCTGGATAAAAAGTCCAAAAATGTCACATCTAAATCCACAAGATACACAGGTAAAATGATACAACTATCTCCCGCAGTCACATTTTACTTTGCTCCTTATTATATCTTTTGTGAATTCACATGGAACCAGAATGGATTCAGAATTTTTTTTTCTACTTTTTTTTTTGGTTAAATAAGGAACAAAACTCATACCACACTTGAGAGAAGTCTTTCAAAAATATGAAGTTGAACATGACACCATTCCTTCACAATCTGATACTTTTAAATCTCAAATCAAAGAAATTTAAGGGGAAGGAAAGCTAGGACCAGTGATTCTTCCATGTGTGAAGCAAGATCTGCTACCTGATTTGATAGTTAATTGCCTCCTGAAAGCAGCCACAGTATGTGACCAGAAATTCAGGCCACAGAAAATTACAGCACCAAAGACCAGCCTCACCAATTATTGCTTACAAAGTATTTCCATTATAAGCATATTATCAAGTAATCAGAACATTCTTAAAGACTAGGAAAAGGAAAGAAAGAGCGTGGGGGTGGGTAAAGATGGGTTATCCTTGGGCAGAATATCTTTAAATAGTTCTATGCTCAGAGACTTTTTTAGAATTCTCTTTGGCTTTTTTAGAAGTTCCAAGTAATTCTTAAAATTTCATTTCTACTGCCTTATTTATATTTTATTATTTGTTTCTTTTTAATGAGATTTAGAAGTAAATTCAGACTGATGTAACTACTGGTGGCCTTTAGCTTATGGGCCCTTCTCTTTGTTCTTACATTTGGTCTCTTCATTTATCAAATGTTGCTACATCTGATGATCAAATATTTGAGCAAGATCTTTATCCATTATTTTACAGCTTTGTGGCTGACATTCACTTAAAAAACTACAGAGTGGAAGACAGAAATATAATCTTTTTTGCAGAGCTCACAGCAAATAGGCATTAATCTAATCTGATGATCCCATTTTTTAAGTCAAGATCTACTTTTAATTCTAGGCACACACATGCAAAATATTCTCAACAACAAGTCTGATGATTCTTGTAGGATGTCCACTAAGTAGCCATGAGTCTCCTAAAAAAGTATTCATTACTCAGTAGTATTAACTGAGATTCATCACCTGTCTTCTGCATTGCCGGTGTAGTTCATTTTGCAGAGCTTTGAATTTCCAATTACTTTTACAAAACAGAAGCCATGGTGCTCATTTCAGCTTCTTGGTTGGCCAAGTATAACCCTTGAAAGAGTCAGTTTGAACAAATGCTAATGATTGAGTGTAAAAAGAATCAGTGCCTTTCAGTGATCACTCTGCAATAGAGATTTAATATTCATTGTTGTGAATGATATTCCTATTTTGGAAGATAGAATACATACCACACACATGAAAAAGGATCAATAGAGTAAAAAAGAATTTGCTTAAAAATCACAGTAAATACTAATAGACTATCATCTTTGAGTGTAATGACCCATCTGTCATTATTGCCATGGCTGCAAATTCTGCTTGCCTGTTAGGCTGCAGAATGATGTTGCATCGCTCAGATATCAAGAGCCTAATACTGCTGCTAATCCTCATGGATGGGAGTGTGCTGCACACAGTGGAGTGTGGCTCCCCTGCTCAGCTGGGCTCTAACTGCCCCCAGTGCACAGCTGCAATGCAGCAGGAGGAGGAGAGGCATCTTTCTTTGGGAAGGCACATACCTTGTGAGGATTTGAGGTCTGCTCAAATCCCATTGTAGAGACCTTCCTGTTCACTGGGAATTTGCATCTGAAAGCCCTGTGTGGGCAGCTGGAGCAGCTGTGTGAGGGGGAAGCAGAGGTACCAGGGCCCAACACGACCCGCTGCACTACAGCTCACAGGTCTCACTCCTCTGAGGTCAGTAGTGTGCAGGACTTCTTTTAGAGTTCTGCAACTACAAATCTGTGTGGCATGTGCTGTAGTGTGGAATTCAGCTGTGCATAAGAATTTCAGGACAAACTACAGTAACTTTGTCTTCTCCTCTCCTCTTTCTTTTTTTCTCCTTCAAAATTGCATTTTTGTTTTAATGTGACTGAAACTTGTAGCTGGTGTTTGGCAAAATCTATTTTATTAAACCAGTAGCCTTAAATTTCAAACAAGTCATAAAATAGGTCCAATCTTTGTGGAAGTTCAGAATGAAATGTGTAAACTTAAGGAGAGGTGGGTTCAGAAGGAAAGCCTGAGAAGAGAGAGCGAACAAAAATGCATAGTTTTATAGCCATGATGAAAACATTCCACAAATAAATGTAACATAGGCAACTGTACTCCCATGCCTGTCATTTATATACTTACAACACTAAATAAGATCCACTAATATTATGGTCTTCTAAAGAATTAACTTCTGTTACACTTATAATGCTTGGACAGAACTATCCTTAGTATAAGTGGGCCTGGACTTCAACGCTTTTGTCCTTTCCTTGTCAGAAAAAGTTTTCTTAGAAATCAGCTTTGAAGTTGTGCATCTTGAATGCTTGCTGACAGGAAATTTTAAATTTCCACCAGCAAATGTGCTTGCTTTTCCATTCAATTAGTGGGAGGAGAAAAAGAGAAAAGAAAAAAAAAAAAAAGAAGAAGAAGGAGGAAATTGTGCTATTTGAGTTCTCTGGACAATCACAACCCAGTTCATTGCTACAATATTTGTAATCAGTCTATACATTGAAAAAAAAAATTACTCTTTATTGAACATGTTTGAATAATAGATCAGTTTAAGGAAATAGTAATGTTTTGCTGAGAAGAAAAGTAGATTAAATTAATTGAATTCATTGTTCTTTGTAAATTAGGGGTTCAAGTCTGATACTGTGTTTTCATATATATATATATATAAATACACATATCTAAATTCATTTTCAGGCATCTCTGCTGAGCTTGCTAATGAGGATACCAATTAGTAACAATGGTACTGGTGGTTTTATTTTAGCTTTATTTGTCTCTGCATTTCCTGGTTTTGTTTGGTACCAAAAGCTGATGTACTAAAATGACATGGATTCTTCCATTTCCAACAAAATCAGAAAGTACTAGAAGTCTAGAAAAACAATAGCACATAGACATATTGTCTGAGCTTTACAGCTTGATCCTTCAGTCAGAAGTTTGAATCCATTTCACCAAGTGCCCAGGCTTTGGTACAGATATTTGGAATAAGCCTTCCAATGTTCACAGTTTTTGCTTATCTCTAGTTATAAAATAGCAAAATATCTGCCCCCAGTAGCAAAGAGACCTCCAACTTAGGTTATGTAAAATAACACTTATTCTGTGGCAAATACTTACACTTGTATAGTACTTTGGAAAGACACATGCTGCACACCTGACTTGGGTAAATCAAACTAAAGACAGGCAAAGAAAAATGTACCTGAGGCTTCACAAGAGACTCAGTGTGGGGCCTTCAGCTGCTTCATGGGCAGAAAGTACAGCAAAGACCTTAGTTTTTTAATTAAATTCAAGTCTTTAAAAAAAAGTTTGAGAAAACATTGAACTAAAGAAGCCTAGAGTAGAATAATTTGACCTGCTTTTCTATGTCTACAATATAGGGATCTGTCAGAGACTGCCTTTCAAGGCTGTTTTCATAATAGTGCTTTTATTGCAGTTCCTCCTACTTTAAGTGTCTGCTTAGGTTAAGGCAAATTACTGGGACAGCCACTTTCTCTCCACGGACCACAAAGTAAAGTAGGGGCATGACTGGCTCAGGTGAAGTCAACCACAACATAGATGTCTGTCTGTCCACAGCCCCTTGTGCTTCAGAACCAAATCAGAGTTGGATGAGGAACTGTATGTGATAATGTCTCTAAACACATGCTGACCAGTAACATGTGTTGTTCATTCATGGCAAATGCTGTTCTCTATATTCAGGAAAACAATGATCAAATGAATCAAATTGAAAGAATGAGGTAGATAGTTAAAGCCTCAGTACCTGTTTCCTTCTTCTAAAAAGAAAGTTTATTAAACCAGCCAAACAACCAACCAAACAACCAAATACAAACTAGGATGCGAAAACAATAAAGCCCCCGAAAAGATGACATATCAGTTTCCAGCTTACAGCCTTTGTACAGGTTTCACTTCTTTCCTCTCTGTTACCCCATAGAAACAATTAAGATAACTGAAGTAAAAGTGGCTATGTCTGCATTAATAAGCAAAATCTTGTCCAAAGTGAACAAAATGGCTTATGTCTGCATAACTAAGTTGTCCCTGACTTGCCAGCCCAGCGTGGCCTCATCCCTGTCAGCTGTTTAAAGCAGTTTCTGACCTGCAGTATTCTCTGAATTGTGCCCAGGCACTGTTTAGGAAAATACTAATTGTCATGGGCTAAAACTGCCAGGGAGCATGCTAACACTTCAGCAACGTGGGTCACTGGGGAGCACCTATTCAAGACTGTACCCTTTATCTGCTTAGCTTCCTAGCCTGAACTCGCTAGGGCCAGCTTGGATTATTAGGCTTTAATATACGTATTCTATCAGGTAAATATTAAATGACAGACACCACATTAAAGGGAAAAACTGGAAACCTTCAGAATTTATGCAGCTGCATCTTCACCTAAAATTCATGGGCTTGCTTTGTTGCACACTCACATCCTATGTCAGTCAGGCTTGCAGGGCCCAAATCCTTTAATTAGTTACTCTGTTTATATACTGACTGGAAAAGGTCTATTTTGTACTCTTCCTGTTCCAAAAATGAATGCTATCCTTTTCTTTGGAAAAAGCATACTAATACAGCTTACATGATGTGATATGAAAGAGCCAGTGGAAAACCTGTGGCTTGACAATCTCTTTTCCAAACCTCTCTTCTCAACCCTTTCACTGAATTAATTTGAAAAACATTCACTGAAATGTCATCTTGCAGTTACCATTTCCACGGCATTTTAATTTGATTTTTAAATAAGTTGACTTTATCTGCTAAGCTAACTCATGACTGTTCTCTGTGTGGTCTTCCAATTTCTCTTCATATCTGCATATCTCACCCTCAATGTGTACCTGATCTCACATGAGGCAGTCACAGACAGCTGCAGCAAAGGGATTGATACATTTTCTTACACTAAGCCTGTGGACTGATTTCTTGCCATGTGATGCAAGGTTTTGAGATAAACATATTCAACACAAATTGGCAGGATATAGCATTGCAGATATTACTTAGTCACATAATTGCTTAGTCTAAAAATTGCAGAGAATCTAGGTAGAGATTGAGCATGAGTATATGGCTGCCTTTGCTCTTTTTCATGAGCTCTCACTTCCTTGCTCTATCCCTTTGCAGTCAGCTGGAACAGAGTCTTTGGAAAACTCAGGATTTCTGAAGTATGATGAAACTTTTTGTTAAGGACTAACATGGCAACAAATCTTCGCCATAAAACCAGAACAAAACTTCCTCATAAATGAAACTGTTTATTATCAAAACAACAGCCTATACCAGGAATTTGTTATCATATGGCTCCCACTCTTTTGACTTTGTTCAAGGTGATATACGATGGTCTGGAAATCCCTCAATGACTGTCTCTTTAGAGAGAGAGGAATTCAAAAGGGTAGTTGCAGTGCATATTCTGTTCGTTCTCAGGTACCAGTCAGGATGATGGTTCACCTGCTAACACTGGTTCTGAGACAAAAATCCTTTGGTCACACTGTAGAATAAGGTGGGTGACTTGAATGTGGCCAATGCTGGCATTGCCATCCTCTCTTGAATGTCACTGATGTGACCACCTGGGCTCAGTGTTCTCCAGGGATTGCCCATCAATCTATGCTGTCTATCAAAATACTTCTGGGATTAATTGCTATGCTTTTCTGTGTAGCCTTGGGGAATCACACTAATAGAGGATTGTTTCAAGGGGGATGGCAAGGAAAATTCTCCTGTATTTTCTTTCTGTCAACTGCTCTGCACAAATGAATGCACTCATTGGAAGTCTTGACCAGGAAGGGGCATGTGTGTACACAACAGGCCATCCCAAAGATCTACAGAGACAAGAGATTATTTTCTGTACTGCATAACCTGTCATTTGCTGCATCATTATTCAACTTGCCTTCTGTTGCTATGTAAGAATTGCAGAGACCCAGTACTCCCTGGTAAAGCGTGAATGCCAAGTTGCCTTTGTTTCCTGCTTGTAGTGTCTTAGTTCCTTGCTAGATGCTCCAAATGACAGCAGAGATAACATGACTGTAGATTACACCACATAGACAAGATGTTAGGAGCCAAAAGAAGGCTGATTTTTGCCTATATTAGTGTTGATTTTCAGTATAATTAATCCCTGCACTCTAAATGGCATGAGATCGGATACTGTTCCTTCCTTTTAAACTTAACAGCTACCCTTGCTGAAAAAGCATGGTCTTATTTTAGTTGCAATTTTGCAATCCAATAAATTGTGAAGATAGTATTTTGCATACACTACGGCTCATCATTCATCCCTATAAATCTTGTTCTAAAGAACAGTAAACATCACACTTTTTACTGTATGAACAACAAGTAATAAATAACACAAACCCAGAGGATTATCATTCTGCAGACTACCTTGTGCAAAGTAAACAATTTCAAGCTCATTTTATCTGCTTTTAATTATTATTTCAGGTAGTTAAAACTCTTCACCCAGCTGCCTCATGTATGCTAAACTTACTAGCAAGTAACTAACACAGACCGATTAAGTAATATTTATATATTTCACTAAATATAAGTACAAGACAAGGACAGATCAGCTAATTAAATGACAATCAGATCTGTGAAGGACTTCAAAGACAATGAAGAGGGATAATGCTTACTGATCAATGACTAAGTGGAACCCTGCATTTACAAATTTTTTCCCTTTTTGTAATCACAAAGCAATGTAGCTTTTTTTCCCATTGAAATAGGAAAGTGGCAGGCCTCTAATTCTGAAAAACTTGGTAAGAAAATGTGGGGTTTTTTTGAAACCTGAAACATTAGTTTAACTCACAAGTATGAGAAGTACCAAACACTGCTTTTTATTTAATTTGAGCTGAAAGATGATTTTTTCAAAATTTCTTATGAAGGCGCCTTACTAATTTCAGCTAAGGGCTTTCATTAGCTCAGGCTTTAACCTGAACTAGCCTTCAGAGAGACATGCTTAAAGTCCAAGCAATAAGGAAGCTATTACAGCAGGGAAGAATTGCTTGTGGACTACACAGTTGTTGGATCAGTTCTGTGTCATGTTTGGTGCAGGTGGCCTGGAGAAAGTAAGTAGTACAGTCCAGTCTGAGTGCTTAAAGGCAGTCTCCTAAATCCACACACCCCTTAAGATCCTGAAAAAAATGTGCTCTGTTATAACAAGGAAGGATAAATTTAACTGTTGTCAACAGGATGCCCTCGTTACATTTTGGGGAAAAAAAGCATTTTAATGCTTTGACACCTACAAGGATGTCAATAATCTGGCCAGGATGTGTGGAAACACAAACAAGGTTTCTAACACTGTCCATCCAGAGTCAGCAGTCCCTGACCTGTGAGGGTCTCCATAAATTGCACCCTTCTCTTGCTGCCGAGTTGCAGTCTTGTCTGCGAGGTGTATACAGAGGTATTGTCACAGAATCACAGAATCACAGAATGTTATAGATTGGAAGGGACTCCACAACCCCCCTGGGCAGCCTGTTCCAGAGTTCTGTTACCCTTACGGAGAAGAAATTTCTTCTCAAATTTAAGTGCAACCTCTTGTGTTCCAGTTTGAACACAGTTTGAGGTGGACTGCGAACTGGCTGAAGGGAAGAAGCCAGAGAGTCATGGTCAATGGGGCGGAGTCTAGTTGGAGGCCTGTATCTGGTGGAGTGCCTCAAGGGTCATTACTGGGGCCTATATTATTCAATATATTCATCAATTATTTGGATGAGGGAATAGAGTGCACTATCAGCAAATTTGCTGATGACACCAAACTGGGAGGAGTGGCTGACATGCCAGAAGGCTGTGCTGCCATCCAGCATGACCTGGACAGGCTGGAGAGCTGGGTGGGAAAAGATTTAATGAAATATAACAAGGGCAAGTGTAGAGTCTTGTACCTGGGTAGTAACAACCCCAGGTTCCAGTATAAGTTGGGGAATGACCTGTTAGAGAGCAGCATAGGGGAAAGGGACCTGGGGGTCCTGGTGGACAGCAGGATGACCATGAGCCAGCACTGTGCCCTTGTGGCCAAGAAGGCCAATGGCATCCTGGGGTGTATTAGAAGCGGGGTGGTTAGTAGGTTGAGAGAGGTTCTCCTTCCCCTCTACTCTGCCCTGGTGAGACCACATCTGGAATATTGTGTCCAGTTCTGGGCCCCTCAGTTCAAGAAGGACAGGGAACTGCTGGAGAGAGTACAGCGCAGGACAACAAAGATGATTAAGGGAGTGGAGCATCTCCCTTATGAGGAAAGGCTGAGGGAGCTGGTTCTCTTTAGCTTGGAGGAGACTGAGGGGTGACCTCATTAATGTTTACAGATATATAAAGGGTGAGTGTCATGAGGATGGAGCCAGGCTCTTCTTGGTGACAACCAACAGTAGGACAAGGGGTAATGCGTACAAACTGGAACACAAAAGGTTCCACTTAAATTTGAGAAGAAACTTCTTCTCAGTGAGGATGCCAGAACACTGGAACAGGCTGCTCAGGGAGGTTGTGGAGTCTCCTACTCTGGAGGCATTCAAGACCTGCCTGGATGCCTTCCTGTGCGACCTCATCTAGGTGTTCCTGCTCTAGCAGGGGGATTGGACTAGATGATCTTTCGAGGTCCCTTCCAATCCCTAACATTCTGTGATTCTGTGATTCTGTGAACCCATTACCCCTTGTCCTACTGTTGGTTGTCACCGAGAAGAGCCTGGCTCCATTGTTCTGACACTCACCCTTTATCCTTTGCTAACCTGTTGCTTTTAAGAGTTCTGTCCTGAAAATATTGTATAGGATTTTGTGCCCATCCACCAGAGCACAGCAAAACAAGAAGCAGAGTTTGTAAAGCATGAGCTGACACTGCTGGAAATTGTACAGTACACTAAATCCTACCATCTCCTTACCAGAGAAACGATTTAGCAAGGTAGTTACCAAGGTAGCTGCTGGGATTTTGGTACAACCATTTGTGCTCTGAATTCTGCATGCATTGAAAACTTGAATCATTGCAGCTGCTTCTACCAGTCTTCACACTCATTGAGTGGATGCCTACTAAAAGAAGTCAGTACATGAGATTACTGCAGTGCAGTTCAACACAAAGACTGAAATGTAATTGTAGAGTTTCACAGCGGAGGGAACTCCTGCTGAGGGGAACCAGCATACTCAGCCACATCACCACCGCAGCATACGTATGTCTGAAAACAACCCTAGCCAAGCAGCACCTACACAAATAGTCTTTTGCATTGTTGCAGTCAAAGACAGAAAGAATAGAATATTTGTTTCATCAGAATTACAGTGAAGTAAAAAAATATCCTGGAAATAAAAGCTTGGGATTTGATTTTGTTTAGTTTATTTAGCCCCTGCTAACATATCTTTAAAATGCATCATTTTCTAAGCAAAATTATCTACACTCTCTCTCCTTAGTTATTAATACTTTCTGATTTTAGTATGAATGTGTCTATTGCTTTGGTCAGGAGAAAAAACGACCAGAAAACAACAATGCTACCACTGATCTAGCTGTGACCACTTCTTTCAAAACTACACGCAAAATGCATCTGTACCCACAAAATACAAATTTTCAAAAATATCAAAGCATTTTGAGAGCACCATGCTGAACATGTGGGGAGGTTCAAGAGGGGTAAAGTGCCAAGCACACAGCTCACAGTAGCATTCCCACCGCCATTCTCTAACACTATATGCACAGTGATCTTAATACTATTTTTTTTGAGATATAACACTACAGCTTTGATTCAACTGCTACTCTCTTGCAAACTGTTTCCAAAACCAGTTCCCTCTTTGGGGAAAAACAGGCAATCAGATCTGCAGGCAATTTAGATCAAACTCTAAATATGGGTGAGAAACTGTACATAATGCCAAAACTTCAACAGTCACACTCATTGTTCTCATTTTAATGCATCTCAAATTCATTATCCAAATGCTGAAAAACAAAAACAAAACCAAAAACAACAAACATCCTAGCTAGAAATAAGGATGACAAAACAGGCCAAGGAAGACCAGTATTCTGGTTTTCAAGACCCTCCAGTGGCTCTCTTGAGCTGACACATCTGTTTCTAAATGTTGTGTTGGAAAGCATGACCACCCTACTTAACATATTCAGATTAATGAAAGACATAAGAAAAGATGAAGATTTTCCATAACCTCCCAAGAAAGGACACAAAACTTATTATTGGAATGTGGCAGTTTCTGGATGCTATGCTTTTAATTGACTACTTGCAGTAGGACAGGAAGTAGATTATGCAGATATTTACTAAAGTGTGTGCAACAACTTGCTATTCAGACATTCTGGGTGTACATGGGGATTTTTTCTCTTGGAAAGACGCATGTTAGAAATCTTCCTGAGGCCACAGAAAGGGGGATTTTTTTATTCTCCAGCTATATAATGGACTCTATCTTCACTACTTGAGCAAACAGTTTAGTTTCTGATATTTATAAGCCTGGTTGTTCCCAGCACTGCTTAAACACGTTACCTTGACAAATGCAGAGCTAACAGAAGGAGTTAACAGAACCACCCAAGTGTGGCAAATATTTAAATAAAAGTTTTATTGAAATAAATATGTGAGATAAAAAAGCTACTATAGTACCTACCTCACTGACAGGTTAATAGCTCAGTGTTTAAAGGTTGAAAACCAAGAGTGGGTGAGAAGACTTGATGAGTTGTGAGATGCCACACTTGAAACTTTCTGTGTACTGAACCTGTATTACTCCTGATTCCAGGTTGTACAAAGTGATACATTGTATTTTGAAGAAACTGGTTTATTTCTACTTAGAACGCAGGCACCCTAGGAGCTCAAGCCTCTTATCTTGGGCACACAATATTTAGAGTCTTATCTATAGCCTTCCAGGTTTACATGTCTCAGTACTAGCATCGAGCCATGCCCTGAATTTAGCCTGTCTAAGTTTGGCCTACACTGTTCCAGTGCTTGCAAGTGGGTCCATGGATTAGTCTCCACAGTGCTGGCACTGGAGAAAAAAACCTCTAGCTTGCTTTGTGTGCAGCTTTTGTATCAATTTGTATCTTGACCTAAGATAAAGGCAAGGACGTTGAGAGTGGGAGATAGCAATACAAGGCAGGAGGTTGGTCTGAACAATAAAAAGGAACAGGTCTGTCAATAAACCTCCAAGAGTATTCTGGATGTGTAAACTTTGCTGATGCTCTCACTCAATTCAGGCAAGGATTGACCTAAGTACAAACCATACCATAAAAGGGATAAGTGAGGCTCATTTTTCTTCTTTTCTTTTTTTCTCCTTTAGGAAAGAAAAGTACTTAATACCATCATTCATACAACTCAAAAGGCTCCACAGGAGAGTCAGGTTCAAATCCTTATTCTACTGAGTTGTTGTGTACAAGCATGACTCTAAAAAAAAGTCTAAATATGCACCTCAAAGCAGTCAGTACATTAGGGAAGCAGTAAGGATTGAGGAATCATGCAGAACAAGAATTCAAATCCAAGTTCCCTACAGATTCCAGCTTCAATTGAAAATATTTTATTTTAAAGGTATCTAAAAGTTTTACGGGAAAAAAAAAAAAGCAATTTCTTGTCCAGACTAGTTAAAATCTGACATACCTCTCAGGCTTAGAACATCTATTTGCACAGGGACATAAGAAACTGGAAGACTCCCACCAGCAGCGCCCTTTACAGCCATGCAGGTCAACATGGTTCTATACCACAGACTCTGATAGACTTTGTCATTTCCCCAAACCAAAAGCTGCGAAGTCATTTGTCACTTGATTGAAAGCCTCAGGATCTAATGCTCCCAAAATGGCAAGTGACAAAATTTTTAAGTCTGCATGAAATATCTCAGAGATATCCAAATTTGGTGAGGAAGACTGCACAACTTTGTGTAAATATTGGCATTATTAGCATCAGTGGCATGTAGAAAAAAAAAAGGAAAAAAAAAAAAAAGGTGAACTAAGATACCAGATTTAGGAAAAAATACCAGACCTTATATTGACAGAGATGACATTGGGCATTGATTCTGTAAAATAAATCTGCTATTTGAATACAGGAAAACTCAAAAAAGATAGACAGACAGACTGTAAGGGGAATAAAAAGTTCACCACTGCACTTCTTTCCCAACAATAGCAGAAAAAAAATGCAGGTTTCCAGAGCACCAACCACATTGTTAATTAGCAGTATAATTTGTGCTGCCTTTAATGATGGCTTATTCTACTCTGGCTGTCAGGAGAAGAAAGCAGGAAGGGCATTTTGAAACCTTATGAAAAATAACCACAGTTTTAGGGCATTTGGGCTTGAAAAATGTACATTTGTTGATGGATTAAAACACACACACACACACAACTCCCATAAAGATTTGAAGAATAATAGATGGAAGGAAAATAGGTAATAAGAAAGATTTTGTTTATAGACTTGACTGCTTGACTAGGGTATAATTATGGGACCTGCTTCCAATCCATCCTATGTAAAATAATTGGTGTGTACAGGAGACAGATTTCCTCATAATAAATGGATCTCCTCATGACGGAGCAGAATCATATCAGTATGAATAGACTAGAATGACAGCATAATTTAACAGGAGTGATGCTGGAGGGTGGACGTTATTAGTTTCAGCATTTCTGAAGGCATATTATACTTGCAGGCACATCTTACTTTCACACAGAGGGTGCACAAGGTAAAAGAAGTGTCAGTCTTATAGATCAGAAGTTTTAAAGGAGTTAATTAGATTGCACTAATCTTTCAGCTGTACTGCTCCCAAGCTGTGCCAGGTGCTGCAGGAAGAAAAGTGGCCAGCCTTGGTTCAGGCAAAATTGTTCATGACTGTTTGGAGAATGTCCTTAGAAACGGTGAATGTCTTTAAATATGGTGAATGTCCTTACTGTTCTCCTAGAGCTGAGCCAACAAAGGCAGATGAGAATGATAGAAAGTACAAACACCCACCATGTTGTTCCACTCTCTCCACTCCTCAAAAAAAGAAAAAAATAATAATAAAAATAAAATCCTCAAACTTAGGGTTGTTCTATCTGGTGCCACGAGCTATCAGACTCAGGGAGCTAATCTGCTTCTCTCCAATGTACTTCAAGTTCCCATGGCTGCTGAGCAATGAGGAGCTAGGTCTGGCTACAGAAAAGGCACCAAAGTTGATTACAGATCTTGAGTAAAAAGATCTTCATCCATGGCTCTAGTGGAGTTTTAAAATCCCCTCTGTTGTTCTGAAGAGTTAAGATGTGTTCAATGCATGCACTACTATCAGCATTGACCTTGCATTTATGAATCATCCTTGACGATTTTGGTATTCCAATCAGAATTAGAGCCTTTTAGAGAATCTCTGAGTTAGGAGTAACCAAACATTTATTATTATATGTTGAAAGTATTCTTGTGGACAGGGTTAATGAAAAGCTGTCCGCACCAGCCATAACAAAAACCCTACCAGTTGCTCTTGGGAGCTGAGGATCTGGATATGGTCCTTCCAGTTGAGGAGGGTGATATACTGGCAACTCAGCATTGTAGTACTGCCATCACTAATAGGTCTTTTTTTTTTTTTTTTTTTCTGCAAGCAGTGGGCAAGCCTATTGAAAACAGAAACAGACTATTAGAGATGGACAGTCCAATTTGGTGAAAAAACCTGAGAGTAGCAGCTCGGACTCCTGGGTTATACAGCTTACTGGGTAACCTTCTTATATTCCTTATTGTTGTAAGACAGAACTTATCTTACCTACCTATCTTGGGTGTTGCAAATCTAAAGAAATAGATATTAGGTTTATTACATTCAGTGATAGATTAGTAGACACAAATATTAAAAGAAATCCAAAAGTTAACTGTTCTGCAGTGTGCAATAAATAGTACTGCTATTACTACTAGTGCAATTAGTTGCTGAGCAGAGAGTTGAGAAGAGTTACTTCAGGGTAATATACTGTCATCTGTACATATATTCAGTGGAAAGAAGTAACAGGGTATCTCTGAGGAAAAGCCATTTAAAAATGCATACTGTACAGAAGAAAATGTGGTGAATGATTTATGTAACACACTGAAGATATAAAAAATGTTTAGGCATAATTTATTTATTTTTGTTAAATATCCATTAATTTCTTTTTGGAGGTCTTCATCCCATACTTCCAACGCAAGGCTGACAAATCCTCCAAAGATTGGCATAGATCAAAGCTGTAACTTATATTTTAGTTGTCTGCACTCCAAGATACTTGCTCCAATTTGAATTTATTAAGAATAATTAAAAGTGTATGTCAGAATGGAAAGGACATAAACCACACCACAGATAAGTCACAAACCTTGCCAAAAGTTAAATAAAAACATTCCTTCCACCAGCTTTCCAAGGAAGAGGAGCCAAATCTATCTCTGGAGCAACTCCACTGAAATCAATAGGATGGCACAGGGAATACATTTGGCCAGTGCTACCTAGTGTATGTCCTTCTAGGAAACATTGTGATTTATTAACAGGTTGACCACATCACTGTCTTCAGTCTCTCAAGTGCATCATATCTGTTCTGCAGGATATGTTTCTCCACTGTACTATCCCATTCACACTAGCAGAAAACCAGTGAGGAATGACTGACCACAAAGCACCACCGTAGGTAGTGAGTAAAATTCTAGTCAGACAATTTGCTTTTTTTCCTGCATCCCACTGGTTTTATTTCCTTGTATAGAAAAAGCCAAAATTTACATTGGCATGGCTGATGGTTTCAGGTAAATTCTGGGCTCTTGTCAATAAGCAGGAACAGGTAGGTGGTTTGGCGTGTCATTTAACAGCCCAGTCTTTGCTGCATAGATGCCAGAACTGTTTATGATATAGCTCCTGAGTCATGGTAGCTTACAGTGTGCCATATTAAGACAACAAAAAATCAGTGGTTGTTCAGGGTGCTGACAACTGACAGTGACAGCTGAAGTAGCATAGAATTACCAGTGCAACAAAGGAGATTTCCAAGCCAACACTTCCTTTTTCAGAACTATTTTTACCGCATTGTTAGTCTAAAACATCACCTCCTCCTTGAAGGTGAACACACATGTAATTTCCTTCCTATTTATTTGTCGTTTCTTAACATGGATACTGCACTGTGGTCTGCTGGAGGGGGTCCATGCCACCAGAAGGCCTTCTGAAATGACCACAAAAAAAGATGCTCCACCTTATGCTCATTCACACACAGCGGCAGTGGGCTGCCAAGCTGCGAAAGTTTCTATGGCCATGAGCAGCAGGCAAGCCTGGTCCCAAGGAGAGCCTCAGTCCTACTCATAACATACTGACTATCCACCAGAAATCCCTTTGCAACTTACTCTCATTTTAGCTAGTCTATAGGAACAGAAAATGTATGAACAAAAAATGTAGAAACAAACAGTGAACACAGAACAGCAGCTTCTAGGGTCACATGGCTCCCCACTGCCTTAAATCATAGGATTGATGCCATAGAATTGCCTCCTTCTCCCAGAAAGTGATGTGGCCAAAGACCAAAGCAATAAAGTAAACTTGCTAGTCAGAATAGTGACTTTTTTTTTTTTTTTTTCCCTAATAACAGCCTAAAAACTGACTCCAGAAACATTGTCCTAAATAAGCCATTTAGAAACAATCTGATGCTAAAATTAAATCTAATCAGTAATTAAAAAAAAAAAAAAATAACGACAACAACAAAACACAAAACACAAAACACAAAACACAAAACCTACATATCAAGTCTATGGAGATGAATAGCATAACACGGAGGAGAAAAATGCTTAGAGTTCTTCAGAAAGAAAACAGAACAGTTTCTTTTTCTGTAGCTGTTGACATATGAGCACTATAAGAAACAGGTGAATTAGGAAAGTGTTTTACAAACCAGATCAAGGAAATGGTTCAGAAATAGATTTGCAGGCGGGGTAAGATAGATTTTACCCTGCAGATGCTTATGCACATTATGGCTTACTTCTTAACTTGCAACAAGAAACAAAATTGTTAGTTAAACAGCTTTCTGCTTTCCATTGCAGACTAGACTTCCAGAGCAGATGAGCACTCGCAATACATCAGTAAACTCTTAGTTACTTGAAAATTGTGCTTAGCTGTCTTTGAGTCATATGAATGTAGGTGTGAGAAAAAAAGGACATATGTTCTGATAAGCCTCAACAAGAATTAAACTTGAAATCGAAAGCCTACATATTAGCCTTTACTGAGGAAGGGAATATCAAGTTCAAGCTAAAGAAAAATTAGGTGGGCACCTAAGAATTAAGGCTGTAGTAAGTTAAAACTGTAAAAATCACATATTCAACATTTTTCTATAGTTTATTCTCTTCCTCCCCTCAATATCCTCTGTAGTTGATCTTGGAGTAGTCTGCAACATTGCCAAACAACTTTGCAAATGGTGTTTACAGTGAAGATGCCCACATATTCCTCCTGAAAAGCCGTGTATATGGATGTTGTCATTGATACTCATTCTCATTTATTTCTTCTTCCACCATCTCTAACTCAGGAAATAAAATGGAAAGAATTATGGAAAAATGAGAAAGCTAGCTCAACACATAAATACAACAGAAAATGCAAAAAGAGATAGCAGCTGACTCTCCACTGTTTCATAGTCTATATAGTCATTTAGATCTATGCAACTTGATCTAAAAATCCAGCTGTGCTCTTTCAATTACACTGTCATCAATAATAAAAATTCTGCATTCAGAATTTATCTCACAGTTTTGTTGCCAATACACGAAACAGCAGTGTACAGCTTGTTTTGCCTTTCTATCAAGCATACATAATATGCAAAATCTGAAGCACAGGCTCAAAGAAAGAAGATTTGTCAAATAAAAGAGGCTTTTTTAATATCTCTGTTTTAACTGAAACTTGTTTGGTTTTTGTCCTTCTTGTGTTTTGATTGTTTAGATAAGCTGAAACGACAAAGGGCTATAACAGTCATTGTAAGTACTACCAGTAAAGAAAGTCCATGTGTAACCTGTACCTACAAAAACAACCATGACAGTGGGAGGTATTGTTACTGTTCCTGAAATTTTTTGATTAATCATGAGGCAGATTTCCCAAATACATATTATCATAGTTCTGCAGATTAAACGCACAAAGAGTATAGCTCAAACAAAGGGCTAACGAGAATGCACCAGCAGGTGGGAATATGGGAAGAGGCAACTACCTGTAAATATGCCAAAGTACAAAGAACGACTTGGGAAAGAAATAAACCGGCAATATGACTCAGATGAAATTGGCTGAATATAACAGAAGCAGCCTATGAAAGAAACACGTACTAGAAGCTACAGAGAGGGGTGTTATTTGTGCTTCCAACTAAATATTTTGAGCAAGTATCAGTTGTGTCAAGTGCCATGGAGCTAAGACCTATACTGATAAAGGGTGGGAGGATAGGACCTGGGGCAGTGAACCACAAGTGGATGTGAATCAGCTACATTGACCTACCTGTAGTGTATCTCCATGACCTAGAGTCACACTTTCCTGTGCTACCTCACAATTTCTCTCCAGCTTTGGTTTGAGAAAGCAATATCCTCCAGATATCATTACGTTTCTCTGTCCGTGGTTGAAGGAACTACCTCATTAATGTACTAACTTCACTTGGTTATGAAAGTTCTTATAAGACTACATGATCATGGTTGGTGATTAACTAGCATTTCAGACAGATCCCAGTTCAGTGAAGTTCTTTCTACTCCCATTAATTCCATCTGCATTTGCAGGTATGTGCAGCAGTCTACTTTCACCTGCATGCCATCACCCATTTCCTATGCTCTATGCTAATCTTCTTTCATTGGTTGGTAGAACGACCTCTAAGAGCCAGCTATTATTAATCAAAACTGCTATTAGGCATCCCTCACCAAAGACAGTGACAGTAAATGATCTAATGATCATAAAGGGCTTAAAAGAGATTTGCAGGGAGAGATGGAATAGGCATGCAAAGTACTGAACTAAAAAGGAAAAGCTGAAATAATCACAATTATATTTGTTTTGTAGGGAGACACCATTTCAAGCACACTGATTGAACAGTGGATTTCAAGAAAATTACTCCTGCATGTTAGTCAGTTTGATTGAATCATCCTGTAATATTCCACTTAGGTTATACTATTCAATGTTATAACAGCATCCAGAAATTTTCAATCAAGAAAGTTATTTAGAAGCCCACATGCTAGCTGAAATGCTAAATATAATTATATTACAAACCAATGAATGGAAAGATACTTTCTAATCTATTTAATAGCTCTTTTTGAGTACTATAAATATCCCATGATTCTCAGTTGGGGGTTTGAAAAACAGCTGATCCATGATTTACAGAATTGTACCTTTAGTTTCTCACAGTAAACGTCATTGCTTACAAGAGGTACAAATTTATTTGATGTTTTCTTTCAAAATAAACCTACCTGACAGCAGGAGTTAAGAGTGGGAACCTTGTACAAATACTTTAAAGGAATTTACTGAAATTCCTGATTCTGTGTGCTTCAAGATTGGGTACAAAACTACGTCTATTTAAGATAACACTGGATTTTAAACCAGAATATATGGAAAAAGGAGATGATGTCTTTAAAAATATGAGGACTTTGTCAGTTTTTGTCTTCTATGAAAATTCAGGAAGTTGCCAAGGGCCAGCATGAAAGCAATATGCTAAAACCCTGCTCTTTCTTTTGTGCTATTTCTGAGATACTTCAGAAAGGAAGTTTCCTCAGTGTAGCTTAATAACTAGAGAATAACAAAGTAGTACAGAAAGTTCCCAATGATTTTGGCATTATAGATCATGCAGGCAAGGCAGAATGCTCCCCGGGTAGCTTATTCTTTTAAATTTAGAAATGCAATTTGCAGGCAAATTTTAAAAATATAAGTAGTAGGCAAAATGAGTATCCCAGACATCTTAAAAGAACACAAGCCTTGCTACTGTTCTCTGAAACTATCTGAAGGAAAAAAGGCCCAAGATATTCCTTAAAAATGACTGCATGCATGTATCTTGCACAGTTTTCAGAACTGTTTCTTTAGACTCTTAGAGCTTGCCATCCCTGTTGGGCATCTCATAAACACTCCAGATAACTTTTATGAACATACTTTGTCTGTATCCTCAGCACTGCAGGAATAGGTGCTGGCACACAGTCAGACAGTGCATACAGGCAGCGGCAGCTTCCTCCTCCTCCTTCTCCCCAAATCTAGGGGATTCTTGACAGCACAGAGCAGCCAGCATTGCACTAGGACTTATACATTCTGGTGATGGAAAAATGTTTTTCTCTCCATCCCTGTTTTTTATTACTTATGTCTTTAAATCTCTCCATTTGGTTGGGTCTACACTGTGGTACTGTAAGGCACAGCCCAGGACTCAAGCTGCATCATGAAGTCTTGTACAAAGCTGGTCAGTGTAGAAATGGAAACTTAGGTTGGTTGTGTTCTCACCTGTACCACTGGGTTACTGCCATCTAGGGCAAGTCAGCCCAGCTCTCTGCATGTATAAAGTAATACATAACCATCTCATAGGGGTGCTGGAAAGACTGATTAATTAATGAGCGCTTGTAAAGCATTTGAGGAAGCTTGTATACAACCTGCTCTGTAAAGGTAAATTTGAGTGGTCTATTTTTTTTCCAGACTTTTTCAGTTTGTGTTTCATTTCTCTTTGCTGTTATGAGGAGCCATACTAAAACATGAGCACCGAGATAGGGAAGAGTCAGCTTACCCACCCCTTCTATAGAATTCATAATGAGACACGACTTCTCTTTGCTCAAGAAGTAGCAATATATAGTACAACTTCATCATGCACTTGTGTGGGTTTTTTTTAATATATTAAGATTTTATGAAGGCACAAAAAATATATGACTTATCAACTCATTATAAATCTTACAGTCAAGAAACCACTTCAAGAGATATAGGCAAACTACGCTGGTACAGCTAAGAAAATCAAGGTGTACCTAAGATGGCATTAAAAGAAAATAAAAAGAAAAGCTCCAAAAACCTTGAATATCCAACTCTATCACAGAATAGCCTAGTGCAGAATCATTACAACTCTCTCCCGCACAGGTGAGAAAGGAGACCTTTGAGTGAGACACATTGACCATGAACTCTTCCCAGACAATCAGTAAAAGTTATTTAGCACAGATGTTGCTGTAATTGTGAGATACTGGGAAAATCAATGTTTGATGGCAGACTCCCAACTCCACCCTGGCAATGCTCTTGAGTTAACATCACCAGTCTAGAATTTAAAACATGTAGAACAAAATTGGCTGAGATAAGTGCTCTGAAGTTGTTATCATCACTCACAATATCCCATGGTTTTTTTTTTTTTTTGATCCCTGAGTCACTCAAAGATAAATAGATTGTGATTTATATCCATGCACTTCTAACCTTTGCTATCTACTAACAGTTTAGGGACAATGCTTTTGTGAAGTGCTGCGTGTACATATAACATTATTCTTTGGGTAGGAACCATCTTTCTGTTGTGTTTGTACAGTACGTATCACAGTGAATGTTGTTTCAATATGAAGAACTATCCTAAATGTTGAGAATCTCAGACAACCATTGTTAATGAAACATATGATCGTAATGCTTCAGCAAAGGGAGAGTGCAAAAGCAAATGCAGAGAAAAAAAGCAGTGTGAAATTTGGTAAAAGTTTGCCAGTGTAGCATTCTACTCATATCAATGCTGCATAAAGGATGAAATGTTGATGACACAGGTGACATCATTCTTTCTGTGTTTCATTTAACAATAACATCCTAAATGCAATTAAACAGAATTTGTTTCACTTCTCTTATACGTGGTCTTTCTCTCTCTCTCTCCTAAAGAAGGTATGTGTAGAGGACATACATGTAAGGAAATAGAATTTTAAAAGCTTAGTGACATTCCTATATGGCATACAGGAATCATACCAACAATTCACAGATGTACACACCACACAACGGAGTAAAATGTAATTTGTAGGGATGACTGACTGATCTGTATCCATCTGTATATTCATCCCAGGGTAAGCACTCCATCTGCTGCAGATGCTAGCTACAGGGGTTTTGCAATATCAGCTTTCAAGGCAGGGAGGCATCTACAATATACCTAAAGGGCTGGCTAAGAGAGAGAGTTACAAGGGTAGCTGAGTTGCACAGAAGGGTTTTAAGTGGGTCAGCCATCCAGTTGCAGGACTGTGTGACATATTCTATACGAATTAACAACACTTAAAACCTGCATAATCAGTGAGAACACTGAGAGGAAACGTCCTCTGCCAAGGTTTACTTTCCTTTTATGTTCACATTCAGAAGCAATTCTGTTTATGACAGGAGGGGCTAAGGTCCTGATCTCTTTGTTGCTTTATCCCCTTGCATTCCTTGCATGTAAGTGTTTATTTGTGTGGCCTGGCTGTCTGACCTTAATTCTACTGATTCCCTATCCTATTTGCTCCTCCTGCCCGTGAATTAAACTGCACACTAGCGAAAATGCTGACACTATCGACCAGGATTTCTATCTGCTGCCTTGAAGGCTTGTGACTTGCCTGTTTGCAGCAAAGGTGGTCTCTCCTGTCACATATGCAAGTATTACACAACAGAGAGCAAGAAACAGAAAAGGCAGATGGAACTGAAATAGTGCCTCTACTATCAAAATAGTGGCTGGAGTACTGAACGACACAGGACCCCGATCTCTGAAGTTCAGCACAACAATTTTACAACCTAGAACTTGAGTAACTTCCAATGCACTACAACACAAAGTGATTAATGTCTGCTGCATGGTTTTCTCTCTCATATCCACACCCACACACACTGTGTGACCTAGGAAAAAAACAAACCTGTCAATACAGTATGTCTAAAAGAAAAGAACTTGGGCATGTCTTGATCAATGACTAGGGTTTATGGATTAACAAAAAAACCTGCTGTGACTGCATAGCCACATAACATGTTTTGCACACTTCTTTTTGGGGTGTAAGACATTTCTAAAGGTAAGTCAAAACTCTAGGCTGTTTCTGCTGTGGGAGATACAAGGAGAAGGTGCCTGTAATACAAGGCTTTGCATGTGTAACCTATTCCCACAATTAGCATATTATTTTGAAAGGTACCTCACTGACTTTTGAGGAAGTACTCAAGAACTTGGACCTATTTCAGTGGTCATAGTTTTCTTACAATCTAACTGTCACAGAAACACTCAGGTAAAGCAGGACAGTAGAGCCATTAGGAATTTGCTAACTGCTGATCACTTCCTTTATGGAACTATTAATACAGCAAGCTATAACTTTCTTGTTCCATTTTAGGAATAACTGATTAACCAGTGACATTATACATCTGATGCAATTTCAAAAATCCATCCAACCTTCCCAGAATTTCTTTTCTAACAAATAAATCAGTCACAATCACTAAATGCTCTGAAAGAAAAGATATGATTTTGCACAGTAATTTTCCTTTGTCAAAACTAGACCTCAGTGGGACAGGTTCACAGAAAGTTCTTCAAATGTTTTAGGGTGCTTGTGTTCAGTAGCATTCAAAAGAAAGGGATAAAACTATTTCCAAATCAGTGAAAAGAAGAAACACTCTGGGTCTTTTAGCTGCTCTCACACACTGAGAAGTACATTACCAGCTGCCAGGATCAAAGCTTAGCGGGAGCTCCTAAAGGGGCAAGTGACTACACAGTGTGACTGCTGATTACACCTTCCCCAGACAGCCTCAAAATGGGAACGCTATTAAAACAGAATTATTTTAAGGCTGTGTTCTCAGTGTCTCTGTTAGGCTGAGCTCCTTCAGTAAAAGCTATAGTTAATGGCAGAAGTAAACCACAGGCTGAGGTACGACCGGTGTAGCCTCCATCCCTATCTTTGATCAGAAAAATTCCAACTGGAACATTTAGTTTTGAAATATGGATGTGTATTACAGGATACCAGCAAGTATTTTGTACAATTTACTTTCTTTCGGCAGTTGACTTGTCTAAATTGGACTCATGCTGCTCAGTAAGCGTCTCCATCATGGTGGCCAAACTGACACATCTGAGAGGATCATCACCACTCCCACTGGTGGTTTCACTGAGGTCAGGGGCCTGCTGGGGCCTGTGGTGTGATGTAAGAAGAAACACCACAGCACAAGCAAGTGAAGAGATCCGATACAGATCTGTCCTGGTTGATCCAATACATCTCTCTCTGTCCTGGCTGAAATACACTGAACATGTTCTGCCTGCCTAAAATAATTAGGCTTCCCCTTCCCCTGCTGAAGAAAACCTTAGTAAAATTCTCCTTACTTTCAGGGTAAGGCTGAATCCTCAACAATGGGGGAAATTTGAGAAGTTTCTAGTTTCTCAGAGAAATACCTTAAGTTAAAATGTGAGTGTATTTGTTTATTTATTTATTTATTTTATTTGCTTGTCCTTCTTGGACCTACAAATATGAGTGAGAACCCTTGCAAGGAAGAAAATAAATAAATTGGAATTTCTCTACTCCTAGTTTACCTAGGTATATTTCAAGGAACAGTAAGCTTTTACAAGACTTTTTGTTTTCCTGTTGTTCCAAATGCAACAAAAAGACTGAGGGGAAGAAAGTAGAATGGAAAGAGAGAAAATGACCTTATTTTTGCTCTAAAATTAAGGGAAAGCTCTTTTTTTGGGGGGAGGGAGAAAAAAAAATACATGTCAAATTCTATCAAACAAGATGACATTGTTATCTTACTCAAGATGCTGGGTAGGACTATGATGCTTCTGGCCCCTACTTTTATACAGTATTTTAGGATGCTGCTTCCACCTACTGCTTGTGGGAAAGGAGTGCCATCTCCCACAGGACTCCAAAATTACATTAAAGGCCTCTTATTTGAGTCTAAATTCTGGTAAGGTTCAAATGTGCTTATCTTTCAGTACCTGATACAAATACATCTGGAGATTCACATAATCCCACAATTTATATGTGGAAAAAACCTCATACATTTCCTTTTTATGTAGAAAAGTGCTGTATGTTTAATACTTCTCTTCAGGTCTCGTTTTAAATATTTCAAGTGATGAAGTTGCCATCACTTTCCCTGGGATATTATTAGACTCATAAATCTCGTTGTTGAAAGTTTTTCCAAGATATACCACCTAACTTCCACTTGAGTTCACTCCATCTCTCCCCTTGCTATGCCAGGTAATTCTCTACTTCACTGATACACTCATTCAATGTATGTAGACTTCTCCACCCACAAGTATGCCATTGCTTAAGTAAACTGCAGCTACTTACCTTAATTTTATGTTGTAATGCAATCCCTCTAGTCCCCTCAACCTTCTTACTGATTCCTTTTTAACAGTTTTCCGGTACTAGTCTGCAGCAAAGTTTTACATCCTTCAGTTTTTAGCCCTTTCGAACAGAATAGCAGCCTCTCCAATTGCAGCATGAGATTTCAGAATTTAACTCTTCTCCAAAAACAAGCATATAATTTTTTCACTTCTATGTGTGTTTCAGAATTATAATTAGATTTATTAGCACTTGCAACTCTTAGTGAGAAGCCAAATCAACTAATTTTTTTTTTTTTTTAATTGCTATTATTTCTGCACTGCCCATTTGCCAGCACAAATTATTTCAGTAACTTTTGTACTGTGAAATACAGAACTCCTCACCACTGACATGGCTGAGCTCAGACTGAAGGGTTCGAAATGTTATTTTTACTATTGCAGACTTCTCTGATGTTCCCTATGCCGAGGGGCAAAGTAACCATTACAATTTCATGCTTGCTTTATGCACACTTCTGATAGGAGCAAACTGTGCTTCTTGACCCATAACTGAAGTAATCTCAAAACCACATCCTAAGCACACACACAGATGTGTTCACTGTGGTGGTTGATCCTAAAACAGAAAAAGTCTGGTCTGAACTGCATGATTGCTTTGCTGAAAACCTGTGAACTTTCCATTTTACATTTCTGAAACAAGGGTAGAAATGCCTTCCCACTGTTAGCTTAATGCACGGCAACACAGTTCAGTCTGGCACGTGAGAGTGCAAATACTGCAAAGCTTTAGCAAGCTCAAATACATACAAAAGCCAGAAAGAAATTAAATGCATGAAGACACTCCAGTAAAAGGGTGATTTTGTACCTGAGCTACAATACTTCTAACTTAGTAAACAACAATATCTTTTGTAATTTTCAACTATTATAACAATTCTATGAGGAAAATGGAAACACCTGATTTAGTACAACTACACCAGTTAAATAAGAGGGAAGAGAAAAAAGTAGAATTTCCCATAATCTTGAAAATTCAAGGAAAGGATGGAAAGTTCAGTCAACTGTTCATTTTCTTCAAGAATTGGTCTAGAAGCAAGGTGCAGGTTTCCATATGAACATTCCTGTGAAAGACACTTCTATTTATTTGGTCTGTTTTTTTCTATCATGTAGTTCTCCATTGGAAAGGCCCTACTACCAGACCACTTCTTCACTATCCATTCACAAAATTTAAACAAACAAAAATCAACCAACCAAACAACCAAACAACCTTTCATAGTAAGAGATACTTTCCTCTTTGCCAAAGGCAGCCATGATATTCTGGTGATACTCCTGATGAAGGTTAGTCTGGGAAGTAAATGATATAGTGAATAACCATGTATGATACTGTTAAGAGGGACAGGAGAAAAAGGACCTTACAGGAAAAAATATAAATCAAAAGCAGCTTGCCTGAATTTTAGCCGCACATCACATTCCATTAATTGGTTGAGTCTAATTAAGCTACCCTTGAAACCCTGTGTCATACACCGCTATTAATAAGTTAGTTATCAATTCTTCCTTTTATTTAAAATTACCCTGAAAATACCCATTACTAAGTTCACACTCGGCCATAGATTCAGATAAGCTTTGAAACACAAACACAGCCTTAGCCAAAACCCAGAAGCATATCTGAACACCCTCCCTCAATACATCTGCTGTGTCCAGCCTTCTGGTACTGAAGTAAAATTTGCCTTAACACAGTTAGGATTTCAGACAGTATAAGCTTAAGTTAGTTCAAACACTAACAATATACATTTTAGTCCACCTCCAGGCACATATTTGGATACTTTTTCATATCAAATCTATGCATCTCTCTGGAATGCTTATTTAATGACCTTAACATTAATGTCAAGAGATTAATCAGTCAACTGTAAATAACTCCACATTGTCCCGGAGAGTTTAAATTTTGCCAGAGAAACTAACTATAATGAAAAATAGAAGAATTGTTTGCTCTTTATGCTGTGGGCCCCTGGAAGAAAAAAATGTTTTGGAGGGGAAAAAAACCCCAAACAAACAACTAATCGCAAATGTAACCAACTATGTTCATTTTGTCAGTTCAGCATCTCATTTAGCTTAAACCTCTGATAGACTCATTATTTCTTGTCTTCTCATTCAAATACCAAGATGGCTAATTCACTTTAAAAGACTCTTTATTTATGACTCTCTCCCACCCTGCTTTAATTTCAAGGGGTGGGACCGGTAATGCTTTTTTTAATAGGTTTCTTTTAATGGACTACAGGATGTTGTTGTAAGGTCACTGACCACACTGACAGAAAAGAAAGGACTGTGAATCTGTTTATTTTCAGGTCACTGAGTGGCTAGGAGAGAATGGGCTGTGACTGGGCAGTGCCAGCTTTCATTATTCTGCATAGGTCTGAGTGACCTTTCATTTCCACTGTCCTTCCCTACCTCTGCTGTAAGAGCCTCCTCTATTTTCAGGTTTTTTCCTGTAGTAGTCATTTTCAGCTGTAAACTCCTCATTCCAATGAAGAACATTGTTAGGAGTCTGAAGCAATTTGTTCTGGGCTGGTTTTGTCCCAGGCCTCAGTTTGGTTCCCAAGCCCTTCTCTGAATCTCTCATGTATAATCTGTACAGCAGGGCTAAAACAGGCTGCGGCTCCAGCCTGTAGCAAACATCCGTATGGCTCAGGCTAACCCTGGGTGAACAACTACTGCTCACGTAGTTGCCTCAAAGCGCTGTGTTCACTAACATACAACCTATTTTTCAAATAATATGATTTCTCCAGGACACTCAGCTATTGTGTAGTTTCTTTTTTTTTTAATAAAACAGTTGTGGCTATGACTGCTCTGCCTAAAATGAAGAATGACTTAGCAGAAAAAACATAAAATACAGTGGTGTGGGCAGATATGATGTTCTGCTTCTGGGCTTACAGAAAATACCCCAGCCATCCTACTTTTTATCCATCACTACAGTTCTGCTGAGCATCTGCTTTTTCTGTAGTACTGACAATTTCCAGTCTGCACATTGCAGGTCTTGTGAAGAATGTAACTACAATATAATTTGTTAAACAACTGCGGCAGAGCAATTAGGAAAGTTTAGACAAGGAAAGAATAAAATAAAGGATAATAGGGTGGCATATGAGGCTAGCAGAAGAGGAGGATCACAGGAGAGGCAACTGGGGAACTGAAAGGTGGGAGGAAAAAGAATGAGTGTTTCTTCAAAATACTATTGCAAAAAATATTTCAGTCTTCACTCTTCATTTATTCAAAGTACTCTTCCTTCATCTCCACCACCTGTGATTCTTTTTCCTAAACCAGTTACATCAGAAAACAACAGAATAAGATTTCTAATTCTTAATTCAAAGAATTCTGAGTCTTTATAAAAAGGAAGAAGATATTCAGAACTACAGTAGTTAACTGATATTTAGAGTGGGGATGAGGGAGAATTGGAAAGCAAATCTAAGTAATATAGGCAAACAATTGATCACAAATCTTTTGCATCCTCCCTATGAAACAATGGACACTGACAGAGAAAAGATAATCGATAACATGGATCATGGGCTTTAGTCTGTTTTTGTTTGTTTTTTTAAATAATAATGAAAAAATCCAAAGACAGAGATTCAGAACTGTTGGCTGCAAAAATCAAGATTAAGGTTTCCAAAATGTTCTCAAGCAAGAACCTGTTCTCAGCTATCAGCACTTGCAGTTTACCATCCACTTTAGTGTCAGTGCTTTCAAAGACAGAAGTGATATTGCTCTGTGCACCATTTTGCAAGTTCCTGAAAATCTGCAAACTTGGTCTTTCTGAAACATGGAAACTTCCTACCAACTTGGGCCTTTAAGAAGAAGAGGGGCATTTGGTCTATACAGGTGAGACACAGAACACCAGAAAATTTGGCTTTTTCCAAGCATGAAATGTCTAGGACAGCTGAGAAAGATCAGGTGCCAAGTATAAATAGTATCGCAAGTACAGGGCTAACAGCAGCAAAAGGAAGATCAACTGGTCCAAGGCTTCTGGCTGAGAGGTAAGACAAGGTAATTATCCAGGGGGTGAGTCAATAGAGAATATAAGGATGAACATCACAAAGTTTTATTGTTGCAAATAATTGATTTCTTACACAGGATGCTATTTACTTTAATTCCACACATTCATCACCACATCTGTCATTGGTGCATTGGTTCATGTTTTTAAGATGTTCACATATTACATTATAGACACTCCATTTCACACTAACAGCAATACTACATAATTCATCACTGTCACTTCAGGCAGTGTTCTGTAACTGTCTTGACCTGTAAAAAGAGAGGCAATAAAGATGTAGAGCAGAATTGCTCTTTGAAATCTAGTGTGTCAAGCCCTGTGGCAACACACTTTCAGCGTTGATTTTCTTTAGCAAACTCCAGCTCAAGACGATCCTTCAGTGAAAGTTAAAGGAGAAGTTTTTGTGCCTGTTGCCAATGATTAAAATCACCAGTCTGTTAGGGTCTGTTACTCAGATGGATAGGGAATTCCTAGACAGAGGGCTCCACAGTTTTGTAGAATTTTTGAAATTCTGCACAGCTCATAGACACGTGACCTTCTGGATCCACCAGGCAGTGTCTGTTTTAATGGAGGCGCATATTTGCCTATGCAAGCTGAAGTTAGACAAGACTGAACATCAGACATCCATCTGTACACTCAGGGTCTGACAACCTGCAAGGCAACCACATTTTCAACAGCAGTTATTGGGATTCAAACGATCATAATGTCAACCCAGTCACTGCAGCAACTCAGAATGCTATGCAGCAACTTTTTATTTCTACATCTATATGAAATCTGTCAGACTTTTCATGGATCAGTGTAAACCCATGAAAAGAAAATGAGAGAAAGAAACTGTAGGCAAGAAAATACTATTGTGTTTTAAACAGCAATACTCAGAATAAAGTAAATTGTCAAGTATGTGAAAAAGATGGCTATCATATTTGGGCCTATTTCCTTATTACTTTGCTCTTATATGAGACTGCTCATTTCTTCCAGAAATAAAAGTGCAACTGTTTCAAAGCTCAAGACAGCCATGAAGAGAGCTCACCAGAATACATTAAAGATGCTTTTTGGTCTCTTGCATGACAGTTGCTATTAATATTGAAGCAATGAGGAACTAGTGATGTGGAAAAAGTGCATACATAATGCGTAACGTAAACATTTTAGGCAAACCACATTAGCCAAAACAATGCCCATTGAGGCTTTTACATATAAACGCAAGACAGGAGGCAATCCTTTTTGTCTTTGACCTCACTTATTGAAAAAAAAAAAAAAAAAAAGAAGAAGAAAAAGAAAAAAAAATAGTGAAAACTGAACTTCTGATGGATCTACCTATAACTGTCCCAGCAAGCCAATAATATCACTCACAGAGAAATTCACTGTTGTTCACTGTTGGAAGACACAAAGCAGAGCATCAGCTAAAGTCAAGTCTCCTGCTAAGATATAATCCTTCTGTCCTGAATGACAGAATGAAAAACTTACAAGTTCAGCCCAGGAAATGAAAAATTGTTCTGGAAAGGCTGAGGTTAGGAGACCTACCCAAGTGGGATTTGCTCTTATAGCCTGTCATCCAAAAAGGAGCATCAGTGCCTCCTAGAATGAGACATCTGCCTAGAAACAGCAGTTCAAGAATGTTTTCCAGGTACAGGTAAATAGTATCTACTCCTTAGAGTTCATCATTGCAGCTGGGTAGAGTCCAGTAATTTTCAAACAAGCCTGAATGACTTAATGACAAGTAACTGTAACATGAATAACCTGTCTGACTACCCTTGCCTTAACTTCAGCATTTTTCAGTATTTAGTCAGTGAGAGAATCAAGGCTGCAGAAAGAAAAATAAGGTTTCCATGGGAAGAGAAATATTATGATCCCTCACTCCTGTCAATTAGATACTCCAAAAATCACATTAACTGCTAGGTCCTAAAGCTTAAAAACCATCCCATTCCCTTGGGTGATATTCAACATGTCACTTCCTCATGCTGGAAAGAGTAAGCAGCTAATTCAGTTCCCATCACGACTATTCCAATACTGCATGACTGACAAAGACATCGCCCAGACTAAGTGAATGGGGAAATAATTGTCCTGACTTTCTATTTATATTTTCATCTAATCTCCAAGACCTAAGCTTTTAATGCCTTCTACCAAAACCTTTTTCCATGCAATCATTTCTACCTAGAATGCATAATAATAATATTTACTAGTGAAAAATAAGGGGAAGAATGGTATAGCTAATTACATTTCAGTATTAAGAAAAAAACAACCAAACAAGCAAACAACAAAAACCAAACCAACCAACAAACAAAAAAAAACCCAAATCAACACAACATCCAGATATTTACCCTAGCCCTAAAATTATGTAAATCTTTACTTTTGATTACAAAGATGAAACCCCAAACTATCCTTCTGGAATTAAAGCTGGCAACTTTTGAACTATTTAGAAATATGACTTGAGAATATAAAAGCTAATGGGTGTTTACATTATCTACCATCAGTAAGCAGTTTAATCTTTTATAGTTATTCAGCGCATTTAAACAAATCAAACAAAACACAATAAGTATAAAACTAAAATGAAGGAATATTTAGGAGAATAAGTAAGTTGCTGTATAATGTTGTCATCCCCCTGGCAGAGGGTTGTATACATGCCAATGAAATTGTTGAATCTTCAAGCTGGAATTGATACACCTTCTCAGAGTCCTACAAATCTACCCATGATGAAGCCTTGACTCTTGTAGTTATAGAAATCTTACCTGGGGAGAGGCTGTGAAGAATGGGCAGAAGATTTGATTCTGTACAGTCTGTGAGGACAGTGACAGTAAGTACACCTCTAAAATGGAATAAAGGTCTTTCAGGGTTGATGAGGCCAGAAGCCAAGTCCTCTGTATTTGGCTCTCGGTCTTTTTGTGGCTCCAAGTCTTTTCGTGGCCTGAATCAGTACCCTTTCTGCTGAGGTGGAACAATAGCTCATTGAAGAGATTCTGCCCATTCCTTCTGCGTAGAAGATGAGGCAAAAAAAATCATTCCATGGCTGTGTTTTCCGTCTCCAAACTAGACATAACTGGAAACAAGAAGCGCTATGGAAAGTAGTAAGAGGCAGTGAGGAACCTTTCACAGTGCTTCTCTTCTGACTTCTCCTCCTCCAGATCCCCTCTTTTAGGAGTGTAAAAAATGCTGGTTATATAGACCTGGGTTTAGGTTGCAGAAAAAGTCACAGCCCAGGACCTGAATTTTGAATTCCTCATTACAATATACAAGTCTGAGAGTACTGAAAGAAAGCCTCCTCCAAACATCAAACTGAAAGTGGCACAGAAGTCTGATCAAATAAAAACTTAATATAAACCTGTTTCCAAAGTGGTACCTTGAAAAAGCTTTAAAAATTCTTCAGTAAAAAAGATGCAGTAAAGAAGATAAAAGTTTCCTTTTGCTCTCTCTTTTTTTCTTTTTTTTTTCTTTTTTTTTTTTTTTCCCCACAAGAGTTTGTTTTCCTTTGCATAAAAATAATTCAATTGGAGAAAAGTGAATTGTGGGCAAAGTTCTCTAACGACAAAACTAGCTTGATACAATTTTATTTCTGTGCTCAAATTCTATTCCTTCTCCAGACCTTACATCCAGTCACCATAGCAACAAAAGTACTGAAAATCCTCTGTCCGTCTGATAATCATTTAACAGCAAAAAAGACTGAGAATGTGAGAGTGGACTAGTGAGAAACACAAAAAAAGAAAATAAACTCTGGTATTAAAAACAAAACAAACAAATAAAATAAAAAAAAAAAAGGAAAAAAAAAAAGAAAAATAAAAGAGAGAGAGAGAAAAAGTAGAAGGTCCAGAAACGCACTGGCCTGCAAGATCTGTGTGTCCACACTGAGAGTAGGTTTAAGCTTCTCATTCTGCTCCTTCAGATACCATGGTGTCTTCTTTTTTTTTCCCCATTCTGAAGTTTGTCTTATTTCTTTCTTCTTTTGAAAGAAGTAAGGCTGGGTCTACAGGGGTATTTCCATACAAAATCTCTGAAATGCTGAGCATAATCCACCAGGAGGATGCCCTAGCAGAAATCTCTGTCACTCTTTAAGCAGCAGGGCTTACATTCCCCTGATGATGACAGCTGTGTTGTTAAGCAGCCAGTAGCCTGGATCAGGATACATTCCCTCTCCCAGAAGAATAAGACCATTACAGGAAATTTTCGATCAGGATGAAAACTTTCCTACCAGCCAGATAAAAATATTTCCTGCAGCATGTCCTTGTCCTTGACACCCAGGTAAGATGAAGCCCAGTTCAGCTCTGAATACAGTGGCAGTTGCCTCTTTGTCCCCGCTAAATATGTGCCTGGGATGGAACTACAGGATGGATGAGATATAGAACTGGGGACACCAAATGAGGTTGTATGTAACTTTGTAGACAGATACAGTACACTGGCAATGCTGCAGTGACCAAGGAACTACAGGAGAAAACCACAATGTTGGATCTTATCTCCAGCACAAGCCCTCAATATCCAAAAACAGGAGAGGTTGCTCTTGTTCTTATCGATACCTCAGCTGTGATTAAAGTAATTACTTCAATTATTTGTTTTAACATCTTCATAATACTTCTATACGCCCCCAAAAAACTCCTCAAAACAAACTACCACAAAAACAACCAACCAACCAACCAACCAAACAAACAAAACCCAAACAAACAAAAAACCCCAGACAGATAAACAAAAACCAACAAAACCAGACCAGCAAACAGACATGAAGGACAGTCCAACATCTAAGTCAGCTTTCTACCCATCATTCTATGTAGGGACATGGAAGGAGTCAAGGTAGTAAATGATTTAACTTACAGTTCCACTCATGTTGAGATGGAAAAGTGCATCCATCTTTATAATATTTCATTAAACAATGGTCTATCTATTTAAGTTAACCTAATGGAATGGAAATTGTTTTTAAATCTTGATGCTAGAATTCAACAGCTCCTGTATCATTGGTAGTCCATTTAATATGGGAAACTTCAAATGATTAAATGTTTTTGATGTACCCTTGGCAAAATGTTGCATCCCAAAGAAGGTGGTGAGGAGAGGGAAGAAATTTGTGTGACAATCTTGGCTACTCATGCCTGCCAAAGAAGTGCAGCTTTACTCTTTAATGGATATTATTGCAAATACCTAATGAAAAATATTTTCTGTGTATGCCTTTGACAGGGAAGGAACAGAATTTTTACATGGCATTGAACTGATAAGCTCTAATATTTTTAAAATAATTGCTGTTTCTCAGTTAAGAATAAACTATCTTCAGGTTTTTTAAATTATTTGTAACGATTTCTCTGAGGTGACACTTCACTGTGGCATGTCGACATTCAATGCAATTATCCAAACACACCTATTAGGTAGGAAAAGCGACATTATTCCCACCACAAAGACATGGAACTGCACACTACGAATTTCTCCTTCAAAACCAACATACACGAAGGTCACTAGTACTACTAGGAATAGAGACTAGAGACTTGCTTACATTTTGCAGTGTTATAGCCACAACCCCCCCCCTTTTTCAATAATAGAGGGAGTGTGAGAATTCATCAGCCCCAGAGCCTTTCCCAAAAGTCTTTGTCATTAATGCTTTCTCTTTAGTTCAGGAAAGTTGGAATGTAGATCTATATCCATTGACAATATTGACAACCCATTCCCCAATAAAATAATGAACTGGAAAACTCCAGAACTAGGGATCCTGGGATTTAACTCCCAGCCTCAAGTAGACAACCAGATAAGACTTTTATTTTTGTGACTGCCTCTAGATTTGTCTTGCTTCACACTCATTGCAATCTTTTTCTACAACCCAGGGAGTTGTCAAATCTAAATTCTTGTCACAGACATTGAGGTGAGCACAATGGCAGATACAGACCCATGGGAATTTTCAAGCTGATCTGTAGTCCTTACTAATATTTATGTAACACTGATGTGCATAAGGGCTTCTAACACTGCTTTCTTTAGTACCTATCCCAGACCTGAAGCATAGCTTAGACAGACAATGGATATTGTACGTTAAATATAAATTACCATTCAAGTAGCTTTCCCCTGCAAGTCCCTGTGTGTTTCACACTTCCAAACCTCATGGAAGAATTTCAACCAGAAATTCTCTCGATTCTTCCAGAACCACAAGATAAAGCCACTAGAACATTAATATTCAATTTTATGCCAGTCTGGTCTAAGATTTAACTGACAAGTTCCCAAGGCAGGCAAGCTACAGTGCAATTTGAGATTTGCAAATTCTTATTAAAGTCTGCTGTACATTTCCCTTAGTGATAGCTAGCTAAATGACTGCTCAAATAAAACAGAGAGATCGGGTTGAGCACTGACATTTTCATGCCACTATTGCAGTGTGGCAATTCAGGCTAGGGCCACCAATGCCAGCAAGAGAACACATGCATGAAATGAAGTGTAATGTGTACAAAGAAAGACCTCATAACCAAATTGTAACATTATAGTCTGCAGATGCATGTGCTGCGGATCAGCCCTAGCTGACTCACTTAACTTTTTGGCAGGGTACATTACTCCAGGCTGAACTCCCTGCTACAGGATTGAAAGTATTACTATCACCTGAGCTATATTCTTTAAAGTGATTTCGCATTTTTCTGCATCACATTACACTGTGATACAGAGACATTTCTTGTCTTACCTTGCGGACAGGTAGCTAGTTATTAGGTTAGTATAAAAGTAATTGTGGTTTTGGACTGTGAATTTTAAATCTTTATAACTAGGCTCAAACATATCTTTATTAATCAAAATAGGAACAGTTACAGCCAACACTTTTTTGCCAATGAGATAAGTTTTTTTTATTCCTGTAGCGTAAAAATCCATGCTTTGGGATTCACGGAACTCTTGGAAAGTGTCTTCTGCATCCTGTGTTGTGGAAGTGTTTTGCCTGCAAAAAGCTGTCAAGATGCTTGAAGAAGTGGTAGTCAGTTGGTGAAAGGTCAGGTAAATATGGTGGATGAGGTAAAACTTTGTAGCTCAATTCGCTCCACTTTTGAAGCATTGGTTGTGCAATGTGCAGTCAGGCATTGTCATGGAGAAGAATTGGGCCCTTTCTGTTGACCAATGCTGGCTGCAGGTGTTGCAGTTTTTGGTGCATAGCAGTGATTTACTGAGTGTAATTCTCAGATGGAATGGTTATGCCAGGATTTAGAAAGCTGTAGCAGCTGGGACCGGCAGCAGATCACCAAACAGTGACCAAGACCTTTTTTTGGTGCAGGTTTGGCTTTGGAGGTTCTTATTGCTCCAACCACTGAGCTGGTCATCGCTGCTTGTCATATGAAATCTGCATATTGTCAGATGTCACAATCCGATTGAGAAATGGTTTGTTGTTGTTGTGTATAATAAGAGAAGCTGACACTTCAAAATGATGATTTTGTAAAAAAATTTTGGTCAGCTCCTGAGGCACCCACTTATCGAGCTTTTCCACCTTTCCAATTTGCTTCAAGTGCCAAATTACTCTAGAATAGTTGACACTGAGTTCTTCAGAAACGTCTTGTGTAGTTGTTAGAGGATCAGCTTCAATGACTGCTCTCAATTGTTCGCTGTCAACCTCTGATGGGCAGTCACTACGCTCCTCATCTTCAAGTCTCTCGTTTCCTTTATGAAACTTCTTGAACCACCACTGCACTGTACATTCACTAGCAGTTCCTGGGCCAAATGAGCTGTTGATGTTATGAGTCGTCTCTGCTGCTTTATGACACATTTGGAACTCAAATAAGAAAATTGTTCGAATTTGCTTTTTGCCTATCTTTTCATAGTCTAAAATAAATATAAAATAAACAACAAGTAATGAGTCAGAAGCAAAAATAATAAAGCAAGAAAAACACATTAAAGGGATGTATAACATAACCTCATTTTTTAAAGAATGTATTCTGACATCAAATGGCAAATCTCAGCAATACAAAAACCACAATTCCTTTTGCACCAACCTAATAGCCATTAAGACCTCTGGTCTAAGTTTCTTCTTTTACTTTTTACCTTTTGCTCTTCACTGGATTTTCTAAAGGTTGCTCTCACTCCCCTTCACAATTTTTTCCTCATAATTCGTTCTCTACTCACTCATGTATGTGAGAGGAAGAGACCTGAAGAGAAAAACAACAACAACAAAAAAAGCAAACAAACATTAAAAATTTAGTCTTCGCCCCAAAATTTATAATGATAAATCTTATCCTTTTATTTGTCTTTTGGTCTTTGCACCTTAAAAATACACCTAGGTAAGAACTCAGAAACTTCCTTCCCACAATCCCAGGCCAAATATAATTACTAAAAACTGCAGATTTCCTTACCTATTCAAGTTCAGAAACCAGAGCTTTCAGTAAATCACCAGGTTATGCAGCAGTTACGCTAAAGTCACAAGAAAAAGGCAAGAGTACTAATACTTCACACCTGATTCTGTAGCTCTGGAGGAAGCTGGCAACAAAAGGGTAAAGAGAGAACATGAAGCACATGGTTAAAACCAACCACTTAATTCTTGTACCTGCTCCTCTCTCTTTCTTCCTACTATGTTATGCAGCAGACAGAACACGAAAACCAACAATAGGCAAAAGGACACCAACCCAAAGTCAAAGACACCAGTATACCTTCTTGTGAACTCTGTCTCTTTGTACTACAAGTATTTTCTAATGACCCCTATCAGACACAGGATATTGGGCCATTCAGACTTTTCACCTAACCATTGGTCATTGGGCCACTTATATCTTGTCCTCATATTACAGTCTTAAAAAGATAATGAGGACTCTAGATTACTATTACTGTGATTTTACCATATGTGTATCATGATAACATTGGCTAGGTACTACACAGAAAGGAAAAAATTACTTCCACTTCAAAGAATTGTACTCCTTAGTTAGTATCTGTCTCTATTTTTATTTTGCAACTGAAAGAAAGTCTGGGGGAAATAAAACATCTTCATATTGTAGCCATATGTCATCTTCAAGGTATTGAAAGGGAAATTCTTAAACTGAAGTGTAGGTAGAAGTGGGTAGTAACCCCATTCCATACACATGTTTGTCTTTTTTTCTCCACAGGCAGGATTCACCATTAAATCCTACTGGAAGAGGGATGTGATGTAATTTCTTATGCAGGTGAATTTTGCAAGATGCAGAAAAGGCTAAAAAAAAAAAAAAGAATTGGTTTATGTCCAACTAGCTTGTGTTTCTGTAAAAAGTTAATCAGTTCCAATAGTAAACTTATATGATTATCTCCTGTTTACTCAGACATCCTGATTTGAGTCCACCAAAATCCAGGAATTAACAGCACACTGAAGTATCTTTATTACTGAAGAGGAAGTGGCTGTATTGTAACACAGCTGCTTACTGCTCCAGTGGGATAAAACAAAATAATTAAGAGCAAAGATTTCTGATACTTATCTAGTTCTGTATTTAAATAACTCAGTATTGCTATTTTATAGTAAGACAATTGTCTACCAAAACATAAACAGTCATTTCAAGCAAATAGTAGTATTCCTGCCTATAATTAAAAGTTACTCTTCAACATTTAAACACTGCTTTTATCTCAGAAGGATCCCAAAATGCCATGAAAACTGTTTTGTTGCACAACACTTACATTTAACTTTATATATTCAGAAATGCATCCACTTCTCCGAGTGATCCACTCCATAACGAGTCAGACTATGGAACAGGCACATGGAAAGGAAGTATGAGGAGGGTATTCTTTTGAAACTACAAGAGGAATTTTGCTGGGGCAAAAAAATCATTCTCTAAGACAGAATCTCTCCAAGACACTGGACCTAAAACCCTAAAGCAAATTAAAAACAACAATATTTCATTTTGTTAATAGTCATGTAATTAATCATTTACATTTTATATAGCATTACCGTAATTACACATCAAGTTGGGTGACCTAGGAGGGGAACAGAGCCCTAATATTCATATTCACATCATTTTTCAGAGGAAGTTTTATTTATAACCAGTTGCAACAAAATTCACAGTATTCGATCTCTTACTATATAAAGAAATCCAACACCTGCATATGTTAATATGTCAGAGACACTTAGAAATAAAAGAAAAATGGAAATATGCACTTCGTTTTCATTCTTTTTCGTTTAGGCAGGTCTTCAGTGAAGTTTTCCAGTTTTATGGATCATGGTTATGACAGATGAAATATCTGTGCAGCACAGAATTTATGTTTCTTGAGAAATAACATTCTACCAGTTGTTCCAGGAGATGGCAAGTTTTATGTGTTTATTTCAATTGAAAACATCTGCACTAGATAATACAAGCCTCTGGGTCACATGTTAAATAACAATATTATATGTGACTGCATATAACGGCTGCTTTGCATCTTCTTTATAATGTTTTTTAACTAAGGAGCATTGTCTTGGATGATTAATTGAAGCTGCTGTAACATTAACCCTTAATGAATTTATACTTCTTAGTTTTTCAATTATTTAAGGTCTGATTCAGTTAAGTACTTGAATATGAGGCATTTCCAGAAATGTGTCTCAGATACCTACATTATAACTCAAGTATGAAAGGCATTCTGAAAGCACCTGCTTGCCTCCTAAAATCTCAGATGTCCACAGATTTTTTAATATGAAAATTTCCAAACCATTCCGGTTTTCTGTTTCTGAATACATCAGTGATGAAGGCCTCATTGTCAAAAACTATGTGTATCTGCTTTGAACTGCTGATGTCTGGATGTCTGGAGGGTTGTCTAACTGGGTTTTGTAAACTTGAGTTACCAAAGCAGACCAGCTGCTGAATGAAGTCGACAAAAATGGCAAAACACTAATACAACACAGGTCTGCTTCCCATCTCCATTAGCGTCACCACTTGCATCTTTCCAGTTAGGCATGTGTTTGAGCACCTCACTGGAACCGGGCTAACTGCAGTTATCCAGACAGGTTTTTCAAAGACTGACTTGAAACTTAACATGCCTGAAAATCACAGTATTTCATCTTGATCAGAAGGTAGCCCACAGTGGAATTCTAATGAAAAATTAGCATGCACCCATCACATTAAGACTCCATAGATTTGAAGATGTTTCATGTCCTGTTTATTCTAAGGCTTCTGAAAGTTCATAATTACATTCTAGTTATACCAATTAGTGGCTTGCTGAAAATGGAATCCTTTGGCTTTCTGATTCTCCTTCACTTATGAAGTAAATCTGGAACTGTTTTTCTAGATTAGAACTACATCAATGTAAGACTGGTGTGTTTGGTTCTCTTACTAAATATTGATAACACTGGAAACCAACACATTCCATCGCATGATAACAGATTGATGAGTTGAGAAAAAATCAAAACATCTCAGAAAGCCTTCTATAAACACTTGGCTAAAACTTGTGGGAAGAGGTTTCAAAAACATGTATGCAATCTTACTCAACGCACAACAGGAATCTTTCATCACGATATTTGTGCAGCTGGTTTTCTTCTGCTAAATGAACCATTGATGATCTGGTCCACAGTAATTTACTTTGCTGGAAGTCTACGTTGAAGCTGATAAAGGTTAATGATTGGAAGCTATTTTAGATAGCCATACCCAGCTTCTCTGCCAGGCTGCTGGCAGTGGAGATGATAGATTGTCTTATGCTTCATCAGTCTAGATCAGTTCTAATTTAACAATTATAGAAATGAAAGGTGCAGAACAATGAAACAAGACATATTATCATACCAGATGGTCCATTTTAGAACAATTCACATACAGGTCTAGAATAAACTGTGGCTCTGATACTCTATTATATGCATTTGCAGACTGTTCCAATAGTTTCAGTCCGGTTTCCTTACTTTGGTCAGGACAGCAGAATTGCCACCATTTTATGTGTTGGCTGCTTTTAGGATTTAATTTCATCTGTTTAACAGTGTTATAACTTCCACTGGCAAGAGTTTATTCATCTATTTTGACATTCATATGGGCTACCATTGTAATTGTTTCAATCTCAATATCCATTCTAATGGGATCTCAGTAGGATTTTCTCTTAGCAATCTCACTTTATAATTAGGGGTGTTACATCAAATCTTCTAATCAAACTGGCAGAAGTATCGTGCACTCCCAAACTAGCAACTTGTGAAGCCCAGATCCAACCAGTGCTCAAATGTATTTGCACTCAGTGAACTGCTGCTAACAGCTTTATGGTATCTATTGAACATGACACCAGAAGGACATCTTCCTGAGTTCTGAGTAACAAAAAAGTTTTGTTTAGGACTTACAACACGGTTCTCCATTTCCTCCACTCCTTTCAAGTCACATTAAATAATACTGCCTTTATATTCAACATGATAGATATTATGTGACCCAATGAATCAAAATATAACCTGTCATCACCTAGGTAACTGGCTGGGAGATACTGGAACACATTTTAAAAAATTATTTTATTTCAGATTAGGTAATTGCTGCTGGCTGAGCTGGATCCTAATTCTAAGTTAAGTTTGGACAGCATATAGAAATAATTCTGACTTCATCAATATAGCCTTCCCCAAAACAGATAACCCCCGGTCAGATCCCCATATTATTTCTGACCCATCTGTTGCTGGGATTTTTTGCTTAATGCATTCTTTATGGTGAAAGAATGTGCAAGTATTATATTTTCTTTCTTCCATTCCCTTCCTTTTATCAGTTGATTCAACAGGAAATACGACAATCCTGTAAAAAGGGCAGTAAAATAATGTTCTGTATTAATGCTGCTTAGGAATGAGATTTCCTGAAATGTTTGCACGCTCTCTGAAATGAACCAAATATGCAGAGGATTGCAGGCCAAGCCCAGAGACAGCTAAATTATCCTGATTTAACAAGTATCATTACACAGAGGGAGAGATCTCTGTGATAATGACATGGAGAGGTTCCGCATGTATTTAACACAGCTGCTGTCTGAATTCTGAAATGCCACAGAATAACTATGGATAAGGAAAAGTTTGGTATCTATCTCTGGGATGGACAAACAAGCTGTCATAACAAAGCCTGAAGTCAGCAAAGATGATGTCTAAACTGTCATGGGCTGTACCATGACAAAGAAAGGGCAATACAGTTTATTTGGAATCAAATGCTGTTTTACTAACAAAATTTTGGCACTGAGTATGGACCTTTTACCACATCACACTGGTTTAAGGGGAATTAATTGTGCCACCTAATTAAAAATAATACAGATAATACAAAAGGACAGATTCAGGGTTAAAGCTGACATTGGAGAGCTGTAATTTGCAACAAAAATCTGGAAATCAAAAGCCTGCTGGCAAGGCATCTGCTAACGTGGTTGAGGTGACAAATATATGCACTGTCAAGAGGGAAGAGGGTGCCTGAACATCAGCCTGTGTTATAGACTACTGTTTTGCTCAAACATATTTCCAGAGTTAGAAGCAAAGTCAGAGAGTTCAACAATGAAACTTTTTTGTTGGCTCATTGAAACTGAAACTCTTCGCTGTCAAAAGATTCAGTTTCTACAAGGATTCCCACTTATGAAAGTTGTGAGGGTTTTTTGGTGATGTGTTTTGTTTTTGTTTTGTTTTGGTTTGTGTTTTTTGTTGTTGTTGTTATTTTCTTCTGTTTTAATTTAAGTTAGAAAAAAAAATATATATTTCTACTGTTGAGATATTCTAGTTCAAAGGAACTGCTTTAAAACACTGGTATGTTTGGTCTGAAAAGGACACTGAATTATGCCTTGCTGGGAAATTAATGACAGATTTCTGCTTACCCAATCCCTTCCCCCTCCAGCCCAGGTTATTAATTTAGAAGCATTTTTGAGACCTTCAGTGTCACACCCTTGTTAGGAACTAGTCTATTTTGACTATTTTGAGATAGGAAGATCAACTTTTGTTTTCCTAAGGATCTTTACTGTTGCCAGAAAGTCTGTTGTTACACATGGTTGTTTCCCTTCTCTGTCTGCAAGCGAGAAGTTGCTCACACTGAACATCAACAGGAGGCAGGTCTGCCAAAACCAGTTTTGAAACAGGACCATCTGAACAGAACTGCTGTTAACACTTCAGAGCAGTATAGAAATCAGTTGGTTTTTTTCCAGATTTAGAGGGTTTATATTTTTCTTTTTCTTTTCTTTTTTTTTTTTTTTTTTCTTTTTAGTAGAAAGCATAAGCAGATCAAGGATATAGCCAGGGCCTTGCAAAACTTCTTGTGAGAAAATGAAGCAAAGAGAGAAAATGTTTTTGCTCAGGAGTGACAAGCAGGTCAGTGGTTAGGGCAGCAAGAGTGGACGAGGAGAGAAGCCAGGCTCAGATAGGGAACAGGTACTGCTCCTCCTTGATGTGTTGAATCCCTTTTCCAATATTTAGGTTCAAGCCAACAAGAGTTGTGCAAGACTTTTCTGAACTAACCATGCAATCAGTGAACATGTGGCTGGGGAAGACCTAAAAAGGTGAACTCCCTTTCTCCAGGTAGGAGTAGCCCTACCTGCATGGTCTTGTTGGCAGCCTGCTCCCAACCTGCAATGGTTTCCTTCAATATTTCAGGATTAATATTTTTGTTCACTTTTCTTTTCTGATCCAAATCTTTGCTGAAATGCAGTATTAAGGATTAGACTGAATATTTTAGCTCTTGCCTCACTACTTCTGAAGAGAATGGGAGGGTTACACCATGTGTATTACAAATACTACTCTTGCTTACATACAAAATATGATGTTTATCACTTTTCACAAAATCATGAGATTGTCGTCATAGTCATTGTGCCATTAACTACAGCCCTATATTTCTTTTCCCTTGTAACAGGACATGGTAGCTGGCACAACTATGAGAGAATTTGACCATCCCAAAAATTTATTGATGATGCCTATGAAAAAAAAAAGGAAAAAGAAGAGATTAACTTCCTGTCACGAGCAAGTGATTTTAGGATTCTGGTTGCTGCAGAACAATGTCTAGATTTCTTAAAGAGAATTGCAATCTTAAAGAGTTCGATGGTGGGTTTGCTCTATTATTTACTGCATGGGGGAGATACACCAAAACAAATATCATTTACCTTCTTTCTAGGCACGTTTATTTGTTCACAAAGCAAAACTTCAGGTGTCTTCCCTCCCTGAGGACTGTTCGCTCCGGGGGCTGTGTTTTGACGCTCCAAAGGCAAACTCTCAGGCGACGTGTATATCCATCATGATGCAAATGTTCAGGGTTCTTCTTCCTTTGACAACTGTTCACTTCAGAGCCTGTACTTAGAGCTGCGAAGACAAACTTTCAGGGGTGATCCATAATTGTATGCAAAGTAGACTTTCAGGAAACAAAATTTTCAGGAAAAATATTTAATGGAGTAAAATAACAAAAGGGCTGGCTCAAGCCGGGTACCCACAGAGAGGTCCATTCAAGCATAGAAAACTACAAACTTTTATATCTTTACAAACCATTTACACCAAGATTCAGTTCAATAGCAAAATTTTACCACCAGGTCCCTTGCTTGCCATTGGACCCCTTTTCCCTGACTCCACATGGGCCTCTGTTTTGATGAGTTGTAGACATTGTTTTTGGTCCATATCCTTGAAGGTGTCATTTTATCTGGATAAATCCTGTCTTCTTAGTGAAGTGCAAACAGGCCCCACACTGCAGATGTCTGCGATGTCTCTGCCTTAGCCTCAGATCATTGTTTTCCCAATCAGTTCCAATTTTCCCAGCAAAATGCAGGCTAGACTTTATCTGCAGGCATTTAGTGTAGTCTGCAGTTGCTTTTGGTAAATACAAGCTTAAACTTTTAGCAGATCTAGTCTACTAAGTAACATGAATCAAAGAGTATATTAAAATCATACAACCCTATATCTCTAAACAATCCATTACATTTGGTGTGCATCTACTTAAGCTAAATGATTAATATCAAACTTGAATTGGGCTCATCCACTACCTGTGAGTATTAAAACCATTGCCATATAGCTCACTTATTTAGCAGAGAGAGCTCAAAGTGGGCTCATCCATCGTATTTATAGAATGAAGTGGGTGACTCATAGTCAAGTTGCATACACTAGGAAAAGTCTGCACAAGACACCCTGTGCCCACAAGCCACTGGTGTTCAATGTGCCATTCTGCTTCCCTGTGCGTCTCCTGGAAGGAATTCTTGGCCTGGCTGTGGCTCAGGCCCTTCCCTTCCCTGCAGCCTGGACCAAACTGCTGCTGCTTTGGCTGTAGGGGGGTTGAGTACATCTGCCACACTTCCAGATCTCTGGTAGAACAGCAATGTGCTCTTCCCTTGAAATGGAACAAGTGAACTTCAAAGGCACTGAGTTACATTAAAATGAAAATCCCCAAGACACTGTTTTTTGTAAAATCACTTTGCAGAGAATAACAATGAAGCAAGACAATTTATAGGTCTAGTAATTTTGCCCTTGATAGTGTAATTGCCATTACTGTTCAGATTCTTAAAGGGTCTGATTTTACAGAGGTGTTGAGCAGCTGCAGTTTCCATTGATTTCTGGTAGAACTGAAAATGATCAGGACATTTGAAAAATCCATACCCACTGTGAACCAAACCTTACAAAAAAAATACTATCCTTTTTCATATTACTTGACAGTTATTTATTTCCCTAAATATGTGTGTCCAATATAATTCTCCAATAAATAATAAATCACACAAAGAACATTCTTTAAAAGATCTGATATCTAGCAAATACTTTGCATGTCTAGAAAGTGCCAATTTTTTTTTTTTTTAAGTTTTGGAGAGCTGCTTTTTTTAGTGTCAACCAGTCAAAGATTTGTATTTGGACACAAGCTCTGTGTCTTGGCAGAACTTGGCAGATAACAGCATGCAGGCTGAATCTGCTACAGTACTTGGAGCTTATAGAAATCACTGGATCTGAGCTCAGCAGGCTGGGCAATACACTAAAGCAGACACCAAACCCAAAAGGTTTAGACAGTAAAACTAGTAGAACTATTTAGAAAGTTGTAAGTGGCTTTTTTTTTTTTTTTGGGATGCACCTGCAGGTGCTGAGGGAGCTGGCTGAGATCATTGCTGAACCACTCTCCGTCATCTTTGCCAAGTCTTGGGAAATGGAAGAGGTGCCTGAGGACTGGAGGAAAGCAAACATCACTCCAGTCTTCAAAAAGAGCAAGAAGAAGGACGCGGGTAACTATAGACTGGTCAGCCACCTCCATCCCTGGGAAACTGATGGAACAACTTATCCTTGGTGCCATCTCAAGACATATAAAAGATAAGAAGGTCATTAGGGGCAGTCAGCATGGCTTCACCAAGGGGAAGTCATGCTTGATCAACCTCATCACCTTTTATGAGGACATAACGAGGTGGATAAATGATGGCAGAATGGTGGATGTGGTCTACCTTGACTTCAGTAAAGCATTTGACACAGTCTTCCACAGCATCCTTATAGCTAAAATGAAGGAGTGTGGTCTGGATGATCGGGTAGTGAGGTGGACTGTGAACTAGCTGAAGGAAAGAAGCCAGAGAGTCGTGGTCAATAGGGCAGAGTTCAGTCAGAGGCTTTTATCTAGTGGAATGCCGCAAGGGTCAGTACTGGGACCAGTACTGTTCAATATATTCATCAATGACTTGGATGGGGGACTAGAGTGCACTATCAGCAAGTTTGTTGATGACACCAAACTGGGAGGAGTGGCTGATACGCCAGAAGGCTGTGCTGCCATCCAGTGAGACCTGGACAGGCTGGAGAGTTGGGCGCGGAAAGATTTAATGAAATACAACAAGGGCAAGTGTAGAGTCCTGCATCTGGGCAGGAAAAACCCCAGGTTCCAGTATAAGTTGGGGAATGACCTATTAGAGAGCAGCATAGGGGAAAGGGACCGGAAGGTCCTGGTGGACAGCAGGATGACCATGAGCCAGCACTGTGCCCTTGTGGCCAAGAAGGCCAATGGCATCCTGGGGTGTATTAGAAGGGGGGTGGTCAGTAGGTCAAGAGAGGTTCTCCTTCCCCTCTACTCTGCCCTGGTGAGACTGCACCTGGAATATTGTGTCCAGCTCTGGGCCCCTCAGTTCAAGAAGGACAGGGAACTGCTTGAGAGAGTCCAGTGCAGGGCAACAAAGATGATAAAAGGAGTGGAGCATCTCCCTTATGAAGAAAGGCTGAGGGACCTGGATCTCTTTAGTTTGGAGAAGAGGAGACTGAGGAGTGACCTCATTAATGTTTACAAAAACATGTCACGAGGATGGAGCCAGGCTCTTCTTGGTGACAACCAATGGTAGGACAAGGGGTAATTGGTTCAAACTGGAACACAAGAGGTTCCACTTTAATTTGAGAAGAAACTTCTTCTCAGTAAGTGTATCAGAACACTGGAACAGGCTGCCCAGGGGGGTTGTGGAGTCTTTTACTCTGGAGATATTCAAAACACGCCTGGACACATTCCTGCTTAACCTCATCTAGGCGTTCCTGCTCCGGCAGGGGGATTGGACTTGATGATCTTTTGAGGTCCCTTCCAATCCCTAACATTGTATGATTCTGTGATTCTGTGATTCTGTGAAATGAGCTAACAGGAAATAATCCCAAACATTTTCTCTGCTGGGCACATTAATTTCCAAGTCACATTATTTGTTTTATATTAGAAATTGAAGTTTGGGTCTTAACAGCTGCTGATTTTTTTTCCATTTGGGGCTGAGATGAGGACAGGGAAGTGAAGTTCTGACATAGGATAACTAAACACAGCTAACTTTTTCACTAGCAAAACTGTCATGGTGTTAACTGTAAAGGAAGAATGTAAAGCGGAAATGAAAACGGTAGTCCATCATTTGAATAATGCACATTTTGAATTAATAACTAGGCATAAAACAACAGGAGAAAGCAAAGGTAAACACCAAAGGGAACCTCAGTGGAGTACTAAATCAAGTTTTAAGATTTAAGTTATTCATTGAAAGCATTCAGAGACTACTGACAAATAAAAATGCCATTCACAGAAATCAGGACTAATTAATGAATGATTCACAAACAGAAGAAAAAGCTGAATTCATAATTAATATTCCTTACTTCAATACTTCAACCACAAAATATAGCCCTATTTGAATGAAAAGTAGTGACCCAAGTTGCTTATCAAGTAACCACTATATAATAACCCAGAGTATCTCAGGAAAAATAAGACTAACTGTATGACCAAGCATATCATGAACAGTAATCTGTTTAGTAAGTTGATTGATATGCTGTTTCACCATAATAAATTGTTCTCCATTTGCATTCTGTGCATTGTCTGCTGATGAAACCTCAAAACAGGCTTTTCTAAAAAAGGTGTGAAAATGAATTAGAGTAAGACTGACTAGATTTCTGGGAATGTAAGGAAAGTCTTTTCGAACAAGAAATTATTCAAAATATTGCATATCACTGTTTTCCTAAGATTGAAAAACTGAGGAGTTTACATTAATTATACATTTAAATTATTCATGATAAGGAAGATAATTTTAAGTCCAAAAAATGTTCAGAACACTTTCCTTCATAAAATATTCCAAAATCCTAGCTCTTTGATTAGATTAAAAGAAAAAAAAAAACCTGAAAGCTTAGAATTTCTTTCAGATTAGAACTGTTCTCAGCAAATCCACTTCTAGATACGAGACAGTCTATAAAAATGCCATTTAATTTGTCCTGGAGATTAAAACAGAATTTCTGTACTATTTTACATTTTTATTTTAATTGAAATGACCAACTGAAAAGAAATAGCCAAATGTCATTTGGACTACTTCGTGGCAGGAAAAAAAAAAAAAAAAATAGAGTGTTCCCATTCTAATGAATATTTGAGAAACATTTTAAAAAAGAAGTATTTTAAACTATCTTATGTTTTCTTGATAAGAAAAAAACTTAAAATGATTCTTAAAACTCACAGTTCCTCATTTTTGGTTAATTCTAATAAGACTGTTTCTTATGCCACCTCTCTTACCATGGTCACCACTCTCAGAAGTAGTAATACACCAATGTTTTACTACAATATTTTTCTTCTTCCCTGCATCTTTCCAGTTTCCAACATTCAAGTCTGTACATTCCAAATTTTTAGTATCATTTTTTACTTCCAGGAGCACCTCCTGAAAGCCCAAAAATGTTATATGTGTTCCCTAAAACCCAACAAACTCTACCTTAATTCTTGGAGAGACTGCCAAACCTGCCTGAGCCTACAAAAATATTTTCAGGGGCAATGAAAAGAAGACATTTTAAAGGAGGTCTGGATATAGTTTGAATTTTAAATTTGAAGGAGAAATGATTAATACTGAATGCCAAGTGTTCCCTTTCAGATGAAATACTGGAGGGCAGATGGGACAAGGGATTTCAGAATTTTCTTTTTATGTGAATTGTTTATAGCAACTCAATCTTCAAAGTTTCACCTATTTCTTCAGCTTTTACATGTCTTAATATAGAATCTACATCCCTTCCATCCATAGAACTGTTTTGTTATAAAGAAAAAGCATAAACACAATAGATCTAGTGTTGCCATGAGTTTGAGTCTTTTATGAAGCTTTTTCAGAAAATTAATCTGAAAACAGGAACTGAGCAAAATTCAGATTAAAACCTTCTGCAATACTTGATTTTATCCTGAATCAGGATAGAAACACCAAACAAATTCCAAGGAAAAAATGCATTCAGAAACATCAAAAGGTCCTATTTTGACATATTTAGTTAAAACATTTGAATTTCTTAGAAATAAATGTTTTGGTTGCTTAGTTATATTTCACTATTGGACATCATCTTCTTATTCTCTCAATCCAGTTTTGACTCCCCTCTCCATAGCAGGCAGACAGGCAGGCATCAGAACCAAAATAAAGCCATCAACAACATGCATTAACTCAAGTAAGTCTTATGATTCCAGAAAACACATTAAAGAATACATGTTTGACCCAAACCCCAGTTTATAAAAGAAAATCAGTTCTATAAAGTTAACATTAATCTATGGCAAAATGTTACTTTATGTTATATTTATTTAATATTGATCTGAATGAAAATAATTTAGATCAGTGTCAAAACAAAATCAATACTCTTATTCAGGTCAACTAACATGAAATAAAATAGCAATTTTAATTTCAATTCCTCATCAGAAAAGTATGAAACTTAAAAATATGCTATCATGCTCTTTTTCCCCATTGGAAATTACACTTCACATTGGAATATCATTTCAGTGAAAAATTCCCAACTGCCTCTAGCCAACATCCATGTTGAGGTACTTAAATATGTCTCCTGATTTTGCAGAGGCAGGATGCTTTGCAGTCCCACCAGAAATCATACATAATATAGCCAGAAGGGACATTCCTCCTCATTAGCCTGATGTCCTGGATAGCACAGTCAAAAGAGATTCCCTGTGTTATGTTCTAACTAGGTAAAAAAAATTGCAGGGATGAAAAATCCACCACACTTCTTGGCACCTTTAAGTTCTTTCAAAGGTTAAATAACCTCACTGCTCAATGTTTGCACCTGATTTCTAGTCTAAATTTATCCTGTTTCCATTTCCAGACATCAGCTCTTCTTACACATTAATCTGCTAGACTGATGAGATTTTTATTATGACATTGCTGTTCCCCATGTTGTTACTTACAAACTGTGATTAAGTGTCTCCCTTAGTCTTGTTTTTTTTAGGATAAACAGATTGAGTCCTCTGGAGTCTTTGACCATAACATATGTTTTTGAGTGCTTTAGTCATTCTTGTGGCTAGTCTTAGATGAGGGCACACTGCTGTTAACAGACTGAATGCTCTGGCTCTGTAATTTGGTCACAATTTTGAACACAAGGCCTGCTAAAGTGCCCCTGGTGCTTAATGGAAAACTTCCACTTGGATGTGAAGAGTTTCGATCTGTAGTGAAGAGTACATTCTCTTTTGTAAGAGCAGGGTACAAGCCAAGATACTGCCTGCTCACCTGCCTGCCTTCCACCTGGTTTCTCTCCAGCTCCCACCTAGGAGATTATCTGCCTCCATTTAGACAGCTTGTATCCCACCGAGGCTTTGGCCTTAACAACATGTCCATTAAAAGCAATACAAAAAGTATAAAGTGAGCTGTCTCCAATGTGCAGTTTCTGAATGCTCTCTTTATTGCTATGATTTAAGTGGAAGGATTTGGAAATCAGGAATGAAAATCTCTCTTCTCCTATATTCCTTTATGGGGGAATCAATGGGTGTTCATTATCAAAATGCTTTTGACAATCAAAGGCTAAACATTGCTTTTCAGGTGGAACAAAGGTATTCAACAGCTTTAAGTCTGTAATATGGGTATGCAGTTTCTGAGAAAGATATTAAAACATTCACTTAGAAAAAAATAAGTTTTATGCTTTTGGCACAAAAAAAATTCCTCTCAAAGTGACTTTCAAATTTTCAGTGACTGGTTGCTTGAAAGACAGACCAAGTTCATTCATGCAATTTTCATTCAAGATGCTGATAGCTATATTGCTGTTTTCTTTCTGTATTTCATAGTGTATTTCATAGTGTATTTCATAGTGTATTTCAAAGAAATGGCTGCTTGTCACTGACAAGGGTTGATTTCCTACTAGTCAGGAGATAACACTCACTGGCCAAATGCTAATAGCTTGAGAAAGTCTCTCAGTTAAACATCCACACAGCAGGAAAAGACCCATTGCATAGACAGGAACATTTAATATGCTTTTAAGCTGGTGGGACAGTCAGCTTCCTGGACAAATAGAATTACGTAAAGTTTCAGGTGAAAATATGACATTTTTGAATAAAAGTTGTGGTGGCTGTCATCTCATCACACAGACAGAAAATGCAGTAATTGCTCTTTGAAGTTTCATAATTATGCCTTTGAAAAAAAAATATTGCTGCTGTTTTCATGCCAAGCATCACGTGACATATATGTGCTGATCTGCCTAGAGTCAACAAGCCACCTAAGCAAACTGATTCTCTTGGGGCCCACCCCCTGTAGGCAATTTTGCACAATTCTATGTCTTTTCCACAAGTTACAGATTTTCCATCAGCTTTTTTATCTGCTGGCTGCTGAAACATGCATTTCGAAGTAAAAGGAGTCTTCATTTAAATCCCTTCCCTTTGTCTGGTAGCTCTGCAGTAGCTTAGCTCTTCATCATGAAGCAATATGAGGACATTTCACTTGTATATGTAGTCCAGTATGTTTATATGATCTGTTGATCTTTTAAGTGGCATGGGTAACTGCCAGTCAAACAGTTGATTGAGCCTAATGATCTCACAGGCTTCAAGATATTTTATTAAGTTAACCCTGAATGCTTTCATTTTAGCTTCATTTCTCTATGTATCAAACTAAAAATTGCTTTATTGTAAAGTAACATATTCTCACCACATCATTGTTAGATTTTCTTATTGATAGCACTTTTATTTCAAATAAACAGCACCACCCAATCTCTTTGAACTGCTCTTTGTGATTTGGTTGCCTTAGCAATAGAGCCATGTGGAAAAAGGAAATTCTTTCTCTCATAGAATTTTCCTATTTTGAAATCTGGTTGCCTTCAGAAGCAAGTCCCACCTGCAAAAATAAATGGGGCTCTGACTCTGTATCAGAAAGTGAAATAACCTGTTGATTGTTTGACAGCCCTGGGATTGTCAATGCAATGGCATCTTTTTAGCAGACTGCTGAGGAAGAAGACAGACAAACTGGAAAGAAACTACTTTTTGCTGCTACAAAACCTAATCTGTGATAGATTTTAACTTCAGAGAGTGAGAAAATTCCGACAAAAGTTGTTTAGTAATAATTTTGCTAGCTAGCTCCATTTGGCAACTCATCAAGTTGAAAAGGCACTGTAACGAATACTTTGATGGTTTACATTTTTTCTCTAGCATTTCAGATTTTAGTTAGTATCTTTACTTCTCATGCTATACAACAAATAGCACAAGCATAAAACATTAGTATTAAGTACTACTTTGTACAATGTATAGCAGGAAGGAAGAAGTCAGACAAGGAAATTCCTTTCTAAGTTGAAAAAAGCTGCCCAAACTTTATGCTTAGCCTAAGCACCCATAAAAACTACGGTTATTTTGTGAAACTGCAGAAGTGACTCTTGTTCCTTCATAACCATTAAAAAATCAGTCTTCTGGCTAAAGTCTACAATTCAACATTCTACTTACATTCCTGTGTTGGCTCAGTCTGTGAAAATTTCAACATGTCCTCCCCAGTTCTGTTCTTTCTGTGTTGTACGGTTGGCATATAGCGTGCTGACAGATGTGAGCCTCTGTTGATTTAGCTGGTTTATTCAGAGAAATGGTGCAGCTACACAGTCAGATGCAGCTACTCAGTCAATATATTGCCTTACACAAGAAGACTCTTCCTATACAGAGAGTAGCAGAAGAGGCTTTTGTAATAAAGCAAGAAAGGCTTAAGTTATGTTACAGTTTTGCATATGTACATGTAAATATTGGTATCAATAAATTCTATTAACTTCTCTGGGAAAAAAAAAAAGCCAAAGCAAAAAAAAAACCCTACAACAACAAAACAACACAAAACCAAGACCCTTTAAAAGTTGCATGTCTGTGAGGACAGGGGACAGAGAAGGATAATCTGGCTCTCAAAGAAGCATCCTACATAAAAGCTTCCATTTCATTATCTAACAGAGGTGACCAAAAAGGAATGCATGTTTTTCAGTCAAACAATTTGCTGATGACACCAAGTTGGGAGGGAGTGTCAACCTGCTGGAAGGCAGGAGGGCTCTGCAGAGGGATCTGGATAGACTGGAAAAGTGGGCTGATTCCAATGGGATGAAGTTCAATAAGGCCAAGTGCCGGGTGCTGCACTTCGGTCACAACAACCCCCTGCAGCGCTACAGGCTGGGCGCAGAGTGGCTGGAGAGCAGTCAGGCAGAAAGGGACCTGGGGGTACTAATTGACAGGAAGCTCAACATGAGCCAACAGTGTGCCCAGGTGGCCAAGAAGGCCAATGGTATCCTGTCCTGTATCAAAAATAGCGTGGTCAGCAGGACAAGGGAAGTGATCCTTCCCCTGTACTCTGCATTGGTGAGGCCACACCTGGAGTATTGTGTTCAGTTCTGGGCCCCTCAGTTCAGGAAAGAGATTGAAGTGCTGGAGCGGGTCCAGAGAAGAGCAACAAGACTGGTGAAGGGACTTGAACACAAGACCTATGGGGAGAGGCTGAGGGAGCTGGGGTTGTTTAGTCTGGAGAAGAGGAGGCTCAGAGGTGCCCTCATCACTCTCTATAACTATCTGAAGGGAAGCTATAGCCAGGTGGAGATTGGTCTCTTCTCCCAGGCAATCAGCAATAGGACAAGGGGGCATGGGCTTAAACTCTGCCAGGGGAAATTTAGACTGGATATTAGGAAGAAATTCTTTACAGAGAGAGTGATCAGGCATTGGAACGGCCTGCCCAGGGAGGTGGTGGACTCACTGTCCCTGGAGGTTTTTAAAGTGAGGTTGGACATCGCACTTAGTGCCATGATCTAGTAAACAGACTAGAGTTGGACCAAGGATTGGACTCGATGATCTCTGAGGTCTTTTCCAACCCAGTTGATTCTGTGATTCTGTGATTCTGTGATTCTGTGATTACTTTCCTAGGGACAGAGGTGAGGCTGACCGGTCTATAATTACCTGGATCCTCCTTCTTGCCCTTTTTGAAGACTGGAGTGACATTTGCTTTCCTCCAATCCTCGGGCACCTCTCCCGTTTCTCAAGACTCGGCAAAGATGTTGGAGAGTGGTCCAGCAATGACTTCAGCCAGCTCCCTCAGCACCTGCGGATGCATCCCATCTGGACCCATGGATTTATGGATGTTCAGACTATTTAATTGCTCCCTAACCCAGTCCTTATCGACTAAAGCAAACTCCTCCATTGACCTGGCTTCATTCGGGGTCTCAGGGGTACAGGGCTCCCCAGGACAGCCTCCGGCAGAGTAGACAGAGACAAAGAAGGCCTTCAGTAATTCTGCCTTCTCTGTATCTTCTGCCACCAGGGCACCCACCTCATTCATCAGTGGGCCTACATTGCCTCTGGTATTAGTTTTATCCTCTATTTCGGGCTCCTTGGGTGCTTTCTCTCGTGTGCATTGTGTTTTTCTTCTCTTCACTCTTTTTGTCAGAGCTGGGGGAGTCTTTGGTGCAGGACATTTAGTCTGGCTTTTGCCATTTTGCAGAGGCCTCTGACCCTTTCTGCCTTTTTCCTCTTTTTTTTTTTCACTATTGGGGACTGGGTGCTGCTTTTGAGGGACTGGCTGCTCGGTGTGGATGGAGTTTGTGAGAAATTGCCTTGAGTATCTTTTATTTCTATTATAAGTATATATATATTTACTAGTAGTGTATTAGTATTCTGTTATTTTATTAAACTGTGTTTATCTCAATCCAAGTTTCTCCCCTCCCTTTTGATTGCCCCCCTCTTGGGAGGGAGTGGTGGAAGAGAGGGTGAGCAAGCAGCTATTGTGATTCTATTGCTAGGTTTGGTTAAACCACAACACAAGGCAATACAAAATCTTCAACTCACTTGTCCAAAGTCATGCAGAAAATCTGAGACAGAGCTGAGAAATAACTTAGTTTACTCATTAATGTATCTTCTCCTCTGCAAATGCTATACTCTGTATTAGTTATCCAGCTGCATACTTCCTTTTCCATCCAGAAGTGACTCTGTATGCATTTTGGTGCCAAATGTGTTGTTACTAATATCAGTTTGGTTATAAAGACAATTAATTGCCTTTGCTAGTTCGTGAAAATGAGGTGAAATTGGCACATTCCCATTAGAAGATGCATCTAATGGAACCACATCCACCAAAGCTTGCTAAATCATATAGCTTAAATAGTGTATTTGGTGAAAAAAATAAACATATTCATGAAATAAATAATTATCTAATTAAACCAGAGTCATGTATAATAGGATAATGTCTGATTAAAGTCTCAGACATTTTAGCATTATTATGTGAGTAAAGGGCTTGTTGTTATTGCTACCTGCTCAGTCAGCACATCTTCCTGACTTATTCATTGCATTTTACAAATGTCCAACATCTCGCAATGGAGATTATTCCAGAAAACTCATGGATGTGCCCAAGCATAATGTGTAGGAAAGGTAGAATCCTACTGTAGTTGGAATATACGAACAACTCACTGCCTGTAATGTAATCAACAATGAATCTTTGTCTCCATTTTATAAACAGGAAACTAAAGCCAAAGGAAACATGAAGAAAGATATTATAACAACTAGTTTCAAGGTAGCAGCCTTGGCTGGCTAATTTATTCTCCTTACTTTCCCTTTTTACAGTCTGTGTAGAAAACTGAAGACCTTACCTGAGCGGTAGCATTGCAAGAGTACATAGAAAGTCTGCAGCAGAGGAAGACATAGTGTCCAAGTCCTTAAGAACTACACTGATATTGTACTTATGTCAGGTGTAAACTCTCATCCAGGATGAATATTTTCTTATGGACACAGCTAGTGTCTGGTTGTATGTATGTTTTAGAAGACTGGAGATAAATATTAAAATAGGCAGACAAAAGCACAGTTGCATTTGTACCATAAGCTAAAGCACATCTACTGCTCAAGAGCTTCCCTTCTCCCTCTCCCCACAAATCCTCTTCTATAGTAATATAAACTAGAAATGGGACTAGAGCCAAGTTACTCTCATTCCCAGGGAAGTTTCATAATCAGTAGGCTGGAGAGTTGATGCTGACTCTCACATTAGCCCAGCAAACTTACACTTATATCAAGCGATATGAAACAACTCCAAAAAGAAAGTATGAGGGCCCTTTCACTTCATGACACATTTGTAAGCTGCGTTAGGGTGGTCTCCTACAAGGAATGAAATATGTTCTTGAACACTAGTTCAGGAAACAAAGGAACAATACAGGCATGGAGCCACAGAGCTATTGGACGACTGAAGAAATTGCAGAGGAGGAACACAATACCTTCCCATCTTTGGAAGAAAAGTCCCGAACTTCCTTGTATTTTAGCCTGGCATATGCTATGCCTGCAGAAATAATCTTATTCAGTCAAATGGTCTTCTTGCTTGTCCATTTACTTGTTCATAATTGCTTGAGTGTGGACAATTTCTATTGAATTTGATGGGGCAGCAGTTGTCTCAAAGGTATGGAATTCCTACAGGTTTCATGAAGAGAAGCAGCAGCACATTCACCCTCCTCACTGAGAAAGGGACAGCAGTATGAGCTCGTTCTTGTTGGATACCAGAGTACCCACACAAAGAGGGAGAGCCTACCAAAGACCCCAGTGTAAGAAAAGTGGAAAAGAAGCTTGCTCATTCTACAATATCAGAGCTTTTTGGCCAGAAGAACCCCTAGTTAGGGGGAGGAAATTTATGAAATTGTTTATTTCACAAAAAGGCTTTGGTGCTCAGCTCTTGCCTTAGTCTCAGAGCTGGGATCTCTGAGCAGAGGCAGGCACCTGCCCATGGGCAGAGCAAGGGCCATCGGTCTCAGAAGAGTGGGGTTTGACACATGGCTTTACAGGAACAGTGCTTTGTTGCTTTTGCTTTAGAGGCAGATGGCAAAAAAAGGTAGAAGGAAAGAGGAAAGTAGGTAAGCAAATCAGCTCCAGAAAAGCACTGATGTAATCCTCAGTGGACAGACTATCATAGTATGTCATTAAAAACCACTGAGATGTTTAGAGGAATTAATTAGTTTACAGTTTCTATAAATACATTCTTGAGTGGCAGGTGTTCTGGCATCCATATGCAAAGCTGACTGCCCAAATACAATTGCGAAACCACCCGCCAGGAAAAAAATCATGTTTATCTGCTGAGAAAATAGATACGTTGCGCCAATCTGTTCTTAGAGTAGCATGTATGGCAAACCTCTTAACTCTGTCATGTCCATGTAATCATCAAGTATATCTCTTCACAGAGGCTGAGAACATTTTTTTTTTCCCCTAACATTCTTGGTATTCAATGGTTCTGTCTTAAAAAAGGTGATATATAAGTTACTTGCTTATCATAAGACACTGAAGAGCAGATTCCACCCTCTGCAGTTGCTTCAGTTTTTCACTGATGTGAGAAGTAATTCAGCTCTCACTCAGATGTTTGCAAGTCCTTCTCCTGAATGAATCTACAGTTCTTTATACTTGCATATTCTTTTGACTCAGATTCAGTATTCTAAATTTAAACTAATGTAGAGTTCAAAATTCTAGCCTTCAGCATTTAAGCCTGCAAATATCAACAATTAATATGAAATGCAAAAGCTTTCATTCCCTTGTACCGTGAGATGCTATGTTTACTCGATTACAGAATCAGAAAATACTTGAAGTTGAATGAGGTCTTTGGAGACCATCCCATCCAGCTTTCCCTACTCAAGCTGGCTCAGCCAGAGATGGTTGCTCAGGGTTGAGTTTTGATCATCTCCAAGGAGGGACCCTCCACATCCTCCCTGTGCACCAATTCCACTGTTCACTGGAAATATTTTGATTAGATTAGTATTATTTTTTTTTTCTACTTGGAGTAAAAAAGTTTTTTGTTTTTTTTTTTTGTTTTTTTGTTTTTTTTGCTGTGAGACTATTAATTATTATCAATAAGAACTACAGACTAGTTGCTATTAACAGTATCTAAAATATGCTCAGCTGGATAGCTAAAACCATAGAGAGAGTGCAACTTAAAAATAATTTGTTAAGGATCCAGTAGTAAATTTTGGAAAGTACAAGAATACCTGTGCATATGCATTACTCGACCTGTAAAAAGAACTTTCCAACAATCTGACCAACGGATAAACTACAGGAAGTGCTAAGTGTTTCAAAAGTGATGATCTTCATTAAAGTCAGTAGCTTCTGGATTTTATCACTTGCCTTAATCACTTGTGCAACACTGCTTCTAACTTGACTTTATTTTCTAGATATGTATGTGAATATGTAGATTGAGTGATGCAAGGGAGCTGGACTCATGTAGAACTGTAGTAATGCTTGTAGTAAACAAAACCTATCCTTTTTATTTAAAGGGAAAGCAATCTACCATGCAAAATAAAAGAGTATATGACTACAAGAGGAATGTCACCCTGTCTGGCTTCGGGAAGTATGCCTTCCTTCTCATGTGGTTTGGTTTTCTCAAGCTTCCCTCAGTCTAGGTTTGCAGACGTGAGATGAATGTGAGCTGAGTCACAGAAATCCAGCCGTGTGGCCACAATTTTGGATTAATGGAAATCCAGCCAGCTCTACCAAAAATATCTCTCTATGTCACTCCTATGAGAACCCATTCCTTATTTACAGAGCAGAGAAACCCAGCCCTGCCAAATATTACCAGAACAATTGGCTGTCTCAATATGCTGTGCTCTTTGTATCATGCTACATTCTTTCCCATCCACTCAGGGCTACCTTTTTATGAATGTGATGCTATAAGCCCACCTCCCACAGGGAACACTGTGCTTTACTGGGCTTTCTTGACAACATGGGACATCCATCTCTGTGGTGACAGCTGATGTGACCTTTTGTGTGGGTAAAGTAAATCACAGGTAATTAAGATTACACTAGACTGTGGTAATATCAAATTGTCACCCTGTGGAAGTCAAAATCTATATTTGACAAAAGAATATTTGTCTCAATGCTGAGATCACAGAAAAGCAGTGCTTGGAAATCTGTTACTAACACTCATCTGCCTGTAGCTGCCATTTTGTAGCTGGGAGGCAGTCTTGTCAAGTTTCATCACTTCCCTTGCCATATATACAGAGTGCTGCAGCATCTACAGAATTTATTTAGAATTAAAATAATAAAAAGACATATCTGTGACTCTAGGCTGCTATAGTACCTCCATTAATTTATACAATACAACAAAATCCAACAGCATTAATCTAATAATTTCAGTGGTAATGCAGCAATGTACAGAAATTACTTCCTTTCCCCTGATCGCTGTGAGAAGTGTACTCTCAGCTTTCTCCAAATACTCTTCAAACAGCTCGCTTTTATAGCAACCTGAAAAGTCACCACAGAAAGCCAATTTTTGACCCCAGGACAGGCAGCAATTTCAGTTTGCTCACAGCCATCAGCACTGCTCCATTCTTTCATAATGAGAAAGCTCTAGTTTAAGGATTACAGCTGCTACAGAATGGCCCAGAGGAGAAATCTTGCCATGTATCAAGTCCCATGTTAGAGACAGTGACTTCAACTGCAGCTCAAAGTGCCCACAGTTTCTAAAGCACTGGGATCGCATTTGCCAATACAAAATATTTCCCATAATAAGTAGCTGCATTCCTCATTGGCCATGATTTCCAAATGATTTGAAGTTACAGCCCTTTTGTAAAGGATGGGGAAAACTATTAATCTTAAAATGACAGAAGCAGGGGCAACTGCACTAAGGGCCAAATCCAAAAGGAAAGGTTGTGGTTTTTTAGCCAGATGATGATGATAGGCTGGCAGGCATAACCTGAGAGTAGAAATGTCAGCATGCACTGCTTGCACTGCAGAAGCACTGCTGTGAACCATTTCCATCAAGCACAAGCAGTTAGTGGAAAACCACTACTCCCTAAAGTAAACATCAGGTTAAAGCATTTGAGGACAACCTTTTTCTTCTCTTTGTTCGAGGAAGATTAACCTTTGCAAGGTCACTTTAAGCAAATATTATGCAAAGTCCAGCATAAGCATTGTCATTTCCATCAGAATCTAGGCAATTTTTCATTCTCATGACTTTCACTACTACCCTTGATGAACTGCACTCAGTAGTCCCAAGATAGCTTTTAAAATCTATTGCCCAAGAATTTAAACTTGCGAAATATGTGTTTTTACAGCACTCAAAAAGCTCAGCTTCTCCTGATTATTTGCATGCAAAGATCCCACCCAAGTATGTTCAGATGGGACCAGAATGTCATTGAAGTCCCTTTATCTTACCAGAACACAAGCCAGACTGACAGTTGGTTTCTACAGTATTGTTAATTTATCATTATTAGGATGGAGTTCAAAGACATTAATATTTTATAGCACAGAGGAAGAAATATCTCCTCTCACTATAACCTGACCACACTGATTCTATCATGGTTATCACTGCAGATTTAAGAAAAACAACAACAACAAAAAACCCCAGTACTACAATTAGGTTGTTCTGAAGGTGCATATTATTCCCCTTCTCGCTGATAACGTGATGAAGCGTTAGAGAATAGACTCAGAGAACTTGCTTGTAGACATTTCCTACACTTCTTTTCTAGTCCCTCTCATATTCTATTATAGTTAGGCAACAGACAGACAAGGGTCAAAGGATTCAAAATTAGGTTTTTTTCATCCCCAAGGTGTATCCTTACTTTACCCATTTCCCTCTTTCTTACTTGTCATTTGCTTCTTTCTAGCTCCTACTATACACTAGTAAGCATCTGGCCAGGTAACTGCCCAAACTGAAATCCTTCTGTCTGTAGATAAAGCCTTCCCCAGAGTCATGGGCATATCAAATACAGAGGACACACTTCTTGATTAATTGCAGGTCTCATGGCAAAAAAAAAATATGACAGCTGCTGAAGGACATTTTTGCCTACTTATTCCTCTAGTATTTCTCACTTAAGTTCAGATATCACATCTTCAGTGAAGTAATGAAGGCTTACTCCTTTTCTGTACAGTGATCTTGAGTATCTCAGACAAATGTATGTGGAGAAAAAGACATAATTTTTGCATTTATAGGAGGACCCAATTTATTCTCTGCATGTAGTATTTACTGGTGCAAATGGTCAGAAAGCAATGCTTTCATACCATAATAAAATAAAATCTGTGGTTAATGAGGAGACAAAAACACATAAAGAATATGTGAACTCTGCCTACAGTTCTAATACAGGCCTACTACTGAATTGTAAACCCACGGGGGACAGAAGAGTGAAGAATATGTTCCTACCACATTGCATTACTCCGATGGCATTAAATATTTGTGACCACAGGAAACCCAATTGCTCCCCAGAGTCTTTCAACAACACAGGTGGATTTCAGCCACTGGTGAGGAAAAATTAAGGGCATAATTGCTTGCATTTTGGTGAGACTTGTTGTAGAGCACATCTCCAGCAATTCCTCACCCCACAAAACCTGATAGATAGGCAAAGCGGGGAAGGAAAGATGAAACGGTCAAGAGGAATAGTGGACCATATCCAGACCAGCCAGGCATGAGATTTTAAGCAACAGTTGCTGGAACTCAATACTTCTGAACTTGCTGATTACTACAGAAGGAAAAAGGATACAACTGAATAAAGAAAGAACAGATTTAGAGCAGCAGCTGACTGACAGCACACAAGAGGGACTCTGCAGGGGAGAAGTTTCTACTAGGTTTCTTATCAGCCTAAAATAATGCATGAGCTGGAACTGGGTTGAAGAGACTCACCTATGAATAGGACTAGTCTTTCTTCTGCATTGATCAGCAGACATAGGCATAGCCAAGGAATTCAATGTGGGTGATGCATCTGGCAAAACCAGAAATAGAATGTTTTTTGTCTAAAACAATACACTGGAGAAATTGCTCAGGACCAAGTAACTCATGAAAAAGTGATACAGCTGAAATGTTGCTAACATCAGTACCTGCATGGGCTTTTTATTCTATCACTCACTGATAATGTTGGCCACAGAAATTAAAGTCATCCAGGACCTAATTGAACTAGCCTTCAAGATGTCTTGAAAATATCTAAGGTTTTTACTCCATTCTTCCTGTTATGCACTGGAAATGCCAATATGACCTGGAAAAAAAAAAAAAAAAAAAAAATTAATGCCCTGTCAGTAAAACATTACCATGTTGATGGACAACCATCCATGGAAATTTGTTTCCTTCTCAACACAAAGGCAAAAAAAAAAAAAAATAAAAGAAGGAAAAGGGAGATTGAGCTACATAGCTTCTCTTAACTTGTGACATGGACCTCAACACTAGCTGTTAACTGAGGCTGCTTTGGGGATTCTAGTGGCTCAGTAGAGCCATCACTGGGTATCTCCACCTGAATCAAAAAGTGAGTTATTTAAGAGAACATGGTCTGGTAAACTTACACAAGTCTGCAATCCCTGTTTCACTGCACGACTGCATCCATGTTGAGAAAACAATGTTGTCTGAGCATTGTTTTCTTGCGAAGCACAATAATATCTTATTTTCAGTGCTGTGCATCCTTCATACTATGCAGGAATAATGTCACCCATTATGATGAAACAAAGCAGCTAATTAAGACAGCTACAGATGAGGTCAGGAAATTAAAATTATGCTGAGTCAGATTTGGTCACTGTTACACCTATGAAAAAACACAGTAGTTATTCTGGATTTAGGTAAATTTAAACAAGAGAGTCTTCAAAGCCACTGCATAAGAAGTTGCAAAAGGAACCATAAACAAGTGGAACACAATTATTCGTGTTATGAGTTGGTCTCTCTGCCTCTTCCTTAAAGCATTGATAACATTTGCATATATCTGTTTCTGGGAGATGTCACGCCAAACTTACACAGTTAACTGAAGGCTAACTGACACTAGCAAATAAATAATTTTTATGGTTTAACATAAAAAATATTGAGTGATTTTTCAGTGGAAGGATCTGTGAAATCCATAGTTGTTAACCATTTGGCACAGCATTATTTAATTCAGGGAAGCAAACCACAATGTATGAAAAGCACTATTTATCCATGGAGAATACATATCATTGTCACAGGCTAGTGTGCATTCTAAAAAGTTCACATGATTTCAAAAAAGCAATTAGACAGATTAATAGAATGAAAATCCAACAAGTACTACTTGATAAATCAGCATTCACCCTTCATAAATCAGCATTCAAGGAAAAAAAATCCGCAAGTCTAGTGCAGCAAGTATTGACTACTGTATTTTTAACAATGTCTACCATATTACTACAGTTATTACTACTTTGCTGCAGTCTAACTGAAACCATACTTTAGAAAAACTTCCAAATCTTTATCTGTTTTCCTCTCTCCTCTTGTGTTTTGAAAAACTCTAAAACAATGTAAGAATTAAAACTGTTGCCTTAACATGGACAATAAAAGAGATGTTTTATACTGCATCAAAGCTTTACTTTTTCCCTCCCAGCCTGTGGCAATAATGGGCCCAAAGCAAACACAGAGTTTTGAGTCATGGTTATCTTTACTGTCAGTAAAAACTGAAAACTGTGACTACACATCATCTATGTAATAACTTTTATTTTCAATGCATGTTACAATGATTAACTGAATATGAATGCCTAGGTAGATTTTTTTTAGCTTATGGATCATGAGTGTTGCATCTGGCTAGTGTACTGAACAATAAATGTTATATAAAAAAATATATATACTAAAAAGTTAGAGAGGCCTTGGAACACAGAACAAAACTTACTCAAAGGAAAACAGTTTTTTAGCTAGTCCCTTAAATAAATCTTTATGACTTCTGAAAATTGATATGTATTAGTGGATTCTACAATTGCCCACTGTAAACTTTGCCAGTGTGGTTCATTTGTTTTGTTTTGTGATTCTTTTTCTTCTTGTTGTTTGTGTTTAACTGCAGATGTGTATTTTTGATTAAAATTAGAAATTCTTCTTTTGTAGCCTTTTCAACTTAATTATACCTCACAATTGTTCCTGATTTTAGAGCTATCACAGATTTAACCTCAAATCTCTCTTTATTACTAGCTAACTCTTTGCTGTCTAGCATAACACTAGACAGAGAAACAGCAGAAACAACTCCAAAGTTTCCAGCTCAAAAGCATTAAAGTTATTATTTTAAAAAATATCTTGCAAAATTTAGCAGTGTGCACAAGTTTCATTTGAAGATTAGGATTTCAGCATTGCAACCCTTTTTGAGTAAGAGTTGGACATCTACTTATTTAGACACCCTTAGTTGCACCTAATCCTAGTATTACCTCCATTTATGTAAAGCTGGAATAAATTCAGTGAAGCATTTATATAGAGTAGAGCCAGTGGAAGAGAGGAGTGATTCCTTCTTGGCCCTCCCCACTTATGCTATACTTTTTAAGCTTGACTTTACCCTTCCCCCACTGTGTGGCAGCCCACCATGGAATTAACAACTGTGCTGGTGCTTCTTGTTGGTCTTTGCCTTGTACATCCTTACCACGAGAACCAAGGCTACTTGTGAAAGTCAAGGAGTAAATTAAATTAAGTGGGTGTGGCATCTGAGGTTTAGATTTCAATACTATAAATGGCAGGTGGGAAGTTTACCAGCCCAATATATTGTATACGGTACAGCCACTTCCATTATACCTGCCAGAGAAACAAGCCCATTGACAGAACTTTCCCTTGAGTGACTGAGGCTGCTGGGCAGACACCGGTGGTGCTGATGTCAGTGTGATCCTTTATTTTGTATGACAAAGGAGAAGCAGTATGTCACTGGAATTTGTTGAAAATGGTTAAAAAAGTAACTATCTTCTTCCACAGAGACAGAAATGTCCTTTGTCACTTACCAGTTGCAGCCCTTTCCTTCTGCCTGCTGCATTTATCACCTAATATATTAGGGTTGCCTCCTGGCAAGCAGCAAACAAGAATTTGAAACATTGTGGTCTGGTAGACCTGGTAATACCACTCAGTTACACAAAAGACAGATATTAACAAGGGACACCAAGTTTTGCTTGTATTTATTTGATGCTTTTATTTCTTAATTACTTAATTTAGGAAAGGGTGCATTCCCCACACTTTCCTTTCCATGAGTAGTTGTGTGGCATGTCTCCCAAGAAACCAGGCATCACTAGGTGCCTCCTTGCCTTCCCTCCCACCAGAAGGGACTGCCATGGCCCCGCTGAGTCTTTCCCACTGTCACAAGGCAGCTACTAAGCAGGACCTTTAGATCATTTATCTGACACATCTATTTGCAATGGACAGGGAGCCAAAGCACTAGACTTTGACCTTGTGATATACTTAGCTTAAGCACCTTAGCAAGTTATACCAGTTCTATGGTGCCTTGAACACATGAGACCCCAATTTTGCCTCATGCTGCAGCAGCTGATATAATACAAATATTAAAGCTCCTCTGTTACCTGACAGCAATCTCTGTAGCATTGCCTTGTCCCTTCTCAACCAGCAATTATTGCAGTTTTGTATTGTAAAATCTCAACAGGACTATAACTTATAGAAGCACTTTGTTCCAGCAAGACCATCAGGAACAATGCACCTGAAGCCTTCTTTCTTTTTCCCTGTAGGAAGGGATGGGTAACACGAAGTTCCCTACAAAAAAACTCTCAAAATAGCTGGAATAGTTATCAAAACAAAATAAGCTTCCAGGTACTCAAGTCCTTCTTCAAGTCTGAAACAGAAATTATGTGAGTTAATGAAATTTGCCTTCCTTCTGTGCCAGTCAGGTTTTTGTTTATCTTTTGTTTTTTGTTTTTTGGGTTTTTTTTAATTCTCTAAATAGTACCTGTTGGTGCACTAGAAACTGAAGCCGATACATCTCACCATAAACTTTGTCTTAGAACCAAAACCTATCTGAGGGCCTCTACTGAAGACTGAGTGTGTGCACCTTAGATAATGAAGGTAAGAAGTGACTAGCTGGACAGCTGGAATGGATTTTATTACTACTGACACACAATTTAATTTTATTTATTACATGATTAATTATATTGGTATGCCTAAAAAAAAAAGAAAAAAGGTCTTTATTTTTCTAATCAATCAATCAATCAATCAATTAATCAATCAATCACATTATCAAGTGCAGTCTAACCCAAGTGAGATTTAAAAAACAGGTGATGCAACAAGAATCTCCTTTCCAAGATATCTACCTCTTTTGCAAATACATATAGCTATGGAATGGTCAGTGATTGATGACCATTCTCTACAAAGCCATTATTTCTAGCAGGTTTATTAATCCATTTGTTACAAACAACACTAACAAAATTGTGGAAAATCTGTTGGCTTAAAATTTTGTAGCCTTTGGAGGGGATTTACCTGTGATTAATTCAGTTCAGAAAGTCAGGGGGTGGATGTCCTATTTTCAGAGAACCTTCTTGCTACTCTGTTTTTTTCTAATGTGCATCTGAGTATTCCTCAGAAACTCAGAGAAATAAATATTTTTCTTACTGACATATGCTTCTGTGAACAATCAACAAGCATTTTGTTCTGGGCTTTGGTGATGAATGGTCCCAAGGCACTCTCTAAAACATCAGGGATTTCCTCTAAAAGTCCTTGGGCAAATGAATAGATCAAATATCTTTTCACTAAGGGTGGTGGCATTTGGAGTTGTTTGGTCACTAGCCACTGCCTGAAAGCTAGCTGCTTTTCACTGGTGGTGGGCCTAGAGAGATTAAGAGAAACATTGTCCTTGGGGATAAGCAAGCACTGTAGAAACATCAGATCAACCTTTTACAGAAAAAAAGCCTGAAGGAACCTCAGATCATGGTCATATTGCAGAGAGACAAATACATGTCAGCTTCATATTCCCCTGCTAGCCTGAGGTCAAATAAGTCAGGCCTGTCTTGAAACAGTGTCTGCTGAGATGCTCTGAAGAACAGTTCAGCAATAGGGATGTCTATCAGGGAGCTCACACAAATGAGCTCTCCCTCCCCCAGTAACTAGCCATTAATCCTCCTTCTTGGCTGTCACTGCAGGAGTCACTGCAGCAAAGTTATGCTCTGAGCCTCTATTGGGAGTGTTGGAAGCTTGTCTGAGGCAGAGAGAAAAAAACAAAAACCAAAACCAAACAAAAAAGCCAAAACCCAGGAATGTTCCAGGCTACCACCACCAGGTAACGGAAATTCAAGGGCAACTCCTCTAAGGACTTCCACAATTAGATTTCAGTTCTCTCCCTTCCACTCTGGTTTCTTAAACACCTTATTTATCATAATATCTCACATAATTGTATTTCCAGAGAAGGAGGAATCTACTATTACTTGCCTTAAACAAACGGGAATTGAGGAAGTAAGCAACTTACCTAAAGTCAAGCATCAGCTCTGAGGTGGAGGAAGGAATTGGACTCATAGCTTCACAATTGCAAATTTTCATCCCAACCCCTAGACTATCATTCCTGTATGTACCATTAGGGATTCGGGATTCAGGGTAGATGTTGTGGGTACTTAATTCTTGAATCAAGTGAAATCATGTGGCATCATACCCTTCTTTCTTCCTGAAGTCTTCCACAAGCTTATCAGTACTGACAGGGTTCAATATCAAGCCAGAAAGTTTTGAAAATAGAGGCCACTGTCTGAATTTTGTGTCCTTCTCAGCACAACTCCATATATTGCAGCTACACTGACAGACAGAGCACAATACATCACAAGCCCAGCCAGCAGTGTTTTATTTTCCTGGCTTCTGTGCTGAGGAGGAGTGCATGATGGGAAAATCAGCTTGGCCTCAAGGAGCTAGTTAATTCTAACTTTCTGAAACCTCCTTATTTTCTTTCTATGCCTATTTAGGTAATCAGACTTCACTCTAAGCATAGATTTGGAGAATGCAATTCAAGCCGTGTTATGTCATATTATGATGCAATATAACACAGGATAAGTGCTCACTTCTTCCGGGATTCTGCATTTTGAGGACAACTATTTGCCAACACATAAGTTTCTGAAACACAACTAATGACAAAATCATAAAATCAGGAAGTACTAATTCCAATTTAACTTAGAAAAGGTTAAAACAAAACAAAACAAAACAAAAAAGAGTGAAGGAAAGGGCAGAAGTTATAAAGACTGTTGACAGTTTTAAATACAAAGTTTTTTGACAGGCAATCAGGCATTTCTTGAACTACCTTTAAATTTTAGTACAGTAGATTCTAAAAACAAAATACAGTCTATTTTCCCTGCCTAGGCTGCTATTTCTGCATAGTATCCAATTTCAGTATCTCTAACAAAGGCATAATTAGACTCATGATTACAGATGTGGGACATCTACTCCCACCACATTTCAAGTTGAGGCTTTAAGACCCACTTTTCACAGACTACTGCAACTACTTCTATTCTGTATATAGCTTTCTCCTTTGTTCAAAATCTACAATTGTTTATAAATGTTTAACTATAAGTTGATACCAAAAAGCTGGATATTAAGCTATATAAAAATGAAAGTCAGATAAAAAAGAGCTGGAAAAATCTAAGATAATAAAAATAATAATTAAAAACCAACAACAAACCCAACCTGCACTCCCAGTTGGCTATTGGCAATCAAACTACTTTTAAAAAAGTCTCACTACACAGAGATTCCTGTTGGGCCTTTAATAACCTGCTTCCCTAGGAATTAATCGGTAGACAGAATCACTGCTGAAATAGGTGGCATGTGTTCCACAATACCCATACAGCCAAGCATACAGTGGGTAATTGGCTTCTGTCATATGACTACATTTTAGCTCCAAAACCCCATGTTGTCCTAATGGGAATAAATTAATGGCTACTGCTGGAATAAACACTGCTGCTCGCGAAGAAAATTGCCCAAAATTGGACCAGCCTGAATCAACAAATTTGGGGAGACACTGAGCTTTAGTTTCTCTAATTTCTTTCTATAGTTTAACATAAGGCTGTCACCTACAATACATTGAAAACATGGCACCTGCAGCTCTCACAGAGGAAATTCTGGAATGGTTTGTATCTTAGCCAGAGACCTGTCAATCTCCAAGCTTCTCACTGAAGACTTAGAGACTGCAAATACAGAGGGAAGGTAGACATTTAATAGCAAAGACAGCTGTAAAAATAGCCCCAATATGCTCATCAAGCCCTCTGACTTTACCCTTGTCAAAATATACAGGTAGAATGTCTACTGACATGCTCCTTTGCTGATACTGGATGGATACATTACTTTATAGAAATGAACCTGTTTCTTAACCCACCACAGATTATATATTGGATAACCTAAAATGCAATAGAATAATCAAAAGTAGTTTTAAACCGCTCTGGTTACTACTGCATGCAATTCTAAAAGAATTATTTTCAGATTATTATTGTTGCAAGACTTAGCTATATTGTCTGGATCATCTAGATGACACCACATGGTGAAGAAAAATGACATATCCAGAATTTAATCAAAGGTTGAGGGCACACAAATGTCTTTCACATTACTTTCCTGCTATTGCTCGGGGAGAGAGTGAAAAGATGTGTCCCGTTTCTGTCTATGGCAACTGGCTCGCTTGGCAATATGAATCAAATGTCAACAGTCTGCCTTGAATTTGCAAACCTTTGGCTCTGAGAACAAGCAAACATTGGATCTGAATGAGACTGAAACACACAGAATGAGGAAGAGCTGAGCTGTACTCTCGCTCCTTGGAGGACCCCAGGGGAGTAGCAACAGGAGCATATGGGTGAGGTAAAAAATTACAGCAACCTAACATCAAGCAATCCAACACAAACTAAGTGGATTCCTATCAAACAAAACCTGTACAAGGTCCATATCTTTCTTGGATGTGATGTTGAAATGGCTGCCTTTTCCATCCAAAGACTGAGTGACATAATAAGGCCAGCTGCTTTGCCAGCTATCTGGGCTACTGAGAAACACAGGCTGCATACACTTTGCTCAAGGATCACTCTTATTTGTGATGTCAAAGTGTCTAAACTTCATAATACCTATTATAAATCCAACTGGACCAGAATTGCTAAAATACATCCTCATAACTATGTGAATGTAACTTGTATAATAAACATTTACCACTCAACAATACTGTACAGCCTCTTTGTGTAAAACTAATAACTGTGAGAATATCTATATTCATTCCATATTAACATGAAACAATTAGATATATGACTTAATCAGCTTCTTTTCTCTTCCTGTGTAAATAGCCAGGACCAGCCATTAAGAAAGATCGAATATTTTGCTAATGACACAATCTCTCCAAAACACTCCAAGGTTTTGACCAATTCACTTAATTGCTTTCCTTATTTTTTCATCTGTTGAATGGGAATAGTGAAATATTTACTGTAAGTCTCTCATGAAAAGTATTTTAAAAATTCAGCATTACATTCACTTCCTAACATACCTATGCAACCTCTCTGAAATCAAAGGCTAGTTTCTACTATCTTTTACACTATTTTTTCTCATAAACATTGTAATTTTAGATAAGGGCACCCATTTTAATTTGGTGGTTGTTTACCATTGACATAGATGTGTTACCCTGATATTTTTAGGAATGATTTGCTATCTCAGAAATTCAGAAGTGATTACAAATCTAAGATTAGAGAAAGCTACTGATTCTAGTGGAGTACTCCAAAATCTTTTAGGTGTCTTGCATTACTTGTGTGTTGTATATGTAGTCCTTTTGGGCAAGTTCACAGAACAAAACATGTTAGGTAACAAATCATACATAATCAGTCATTGGCAATCCTGGTGATAACAGACTGAAGGGAGTTACTATCAGATTGAGCAGAATTTGTTTCAGTATTAGTAGAAGATTTGAAAACTGAAGAATGCTACATGACCACTTGATATTACGGTAATAAGAAAGCCTGACAAGCCCCTGTTTGGCATATCACTTAAGCATGTGCTTAAAGCTAGGTGTGTTTTTTGGGTGTGTTGGTGTTTATGGGTCCCAAACAGTCGTGAAGTTCTATATATGCATGGAGGGAAAATATCCTTCCTGACCCCCTGTGGGCAATCATCTCAGTTCCTGAAGCATGAAATTAGAGTGGCCTTATCTTCGCTTGCATACAGTAACTACAAACGTTATTAGCGATCATAAATTTAACAAGCCCTATTTTAAAATCCAACCATAGCATTATTGCATGACTTTTGAAGGCAGTCCTTTTTGAGAACTTAAAACTTTTTTCCTTCCATCTTTTAATTTCATTTGGATGAACTGGGGGAGGAAGGTCACCGTCAAACCTGCTGAAAGGCAAATATTAACAGTAGTGCTTAGCTCCGTTTCAACTACCTTAGAACAAACATCCACTTCCTGATGTGTAGAAATAATAACATTAAAATAAATACCACTCTGTCCTTCCCTGAAGTCTATGCAAAAACTTCAAACCTTTACACCCTGCGCAAAGGAGACTTCAGCTCCCAAATTTCAAATTGTTCTGGTCTGATTGAAGATGCACCTTGTCAACTTTATATCACTTGAATTCACAATCATGGTTTCCTTTTCTATTTGTTTCTTTTAGTGGGAAGGCCTACTGCAGCTCAGCAGAAATGATTAATCATCAGTACAGAGAAATCACTAATATAGGCAAAGACAATTGTCTGTATTTGGAAGACAGCAGGAAGAACAAAAGACATATCAATGCCTAATATACATCAGTATAACCTTTCTGTTCAGAGAGGGATATGGTGCAGGCATTACTGCTATCTGGAAGGAGAGAAAAGGCGAATGGCAATGCTGCCTCCCACACATGGAATACCCATTCCTCATGACAATGAACAACATGTGTTTTTAGTGTCAGATGACTTTGTACTTTAGCTTGCAGAAAAACAACAAAAACACAGCAAAAATAAACCCTCCGTGACCTGGGGTAGGGCAGAGTATATTTCTCACTTGACCTTACTTGAAACTCTTCCCCCGGCAGATGAGTTCCCACTGAGACTTAAACCATGAGCAGCAGACAAACAGATGTTAATAGCGTCTTTGCCGAAACACTTTGCTAGTCCAGGACTCCCGCTGAAAATGCTACTGGGCTTTATCCTCCCTCCTGTAGGCAGCTGTGCTAAAGGAGACATTCTGAAAGTATTACAGTTTCACTACAGGCTCACAAAATAGAAAAAGCAGAGTTACGAGGGAGAAAGCCCTTTACTGAACATCTCTTCAAATAAGCTTACTTAACAGTCAGATGGGAAAAGACTGGTCTCTCCTTCTTGTTTCCAAGGCTTTTCCAAGGTGAATACCCTAAGATTTATGTTGCATTTGAACCTTCCACATGGAGGACAAGATTCACCTACTGGCAAGCCCTTCCTCCCATTCTGTTCCTGATCTTTGTGTCTTTGATAACACTGTTTTAAGTAAAACCATTGTATCAGTAACCTTCCAAAGCAGCTGACAGAGACCATGTTACATTTCATATCTGAGTTTTTGCAACAGAAAAAAATAATCCTTGGTGAAAAGTACCTGCAATCAACAGGAAAAAAAACAAAAACAAAAACAAAAAACAAAACCCAAAAAAAACCAAACACCAAACAAACCTAAAAAGAAGAAGAAATTAAAAGGTTCCTCACAGAAACCTCTTGGAGTAGCTGGCATCTTGGTCAAGGAATGAAGCAGGGACTTACAGACCCAGGCACAAAATGCTTAATCTAATGAGGGCTATATCAGATTCGTTTTGTCTGCAGAACAGGCACAGAGAACGTACATCAACATGTCACCATTACTGTACCAAAATTTACATTTGTACTTTCGATTTTAAAAACCACTCTGGAGCACCAAGGGAACTTCAATAACATCTTTACTAAGCAGGTGGAATTATTTTTAAGATTTGAGTTCTAGTACCTGAGTTCTTAGGTCAAAGAAAAGCATCATGATTTGTCTTCTTTTAGCTGTATGTTATGTGCATGTATCTGTGAATACGGTGAGGACTTGGAAGTTCTTTTCTAGAAAAGTAGATCCAAAGACTTTCTTATTCAGTTCAGAGTACAATGAAGCAAAGGGACTTTACAGGGTTTCTGTGGTCTGAATACCAGACTTTGGAGTAAACAAAAAAAAAACCCTAACCCCCCCGAAAAACCAAACCAAACCCAAAACAAACAAACAAAAAATTCAAAGCAAGCAAACAAAAAAAAAAAAATCCCAAACCAAACAAAAAGTATTGGTGAGAGAAAGTATCAGGGAAAATAAAGAAAAAGGGCAATCTGAAAGCTTTTTAAATTTCTATGGGGTTTCTAATTGCTATGGATTGTAGCAGGTCAAGAGAAATTAGATGATGTAGGAAAGCAGATACAGAACCTTACCCCAGTGCTGCTGGATCAGCTTCCAGGTTAAGGAACACAGAGCAGTGATGAATACATCTAGGTTTTCTATACCTTGGACTGGAAGTGGAATATCTTCTCCCTTTCAAAAAATAATGTGTGCACATTCTTTTCCCTTTAAGACAGAATGATTTTCTAATGTGAAGGAAATGCAGGTGTAACAATGGTTCCTAAATGTGCTAAAATGAGGTCTCCAGTCAGTAAACGGATAACAACTTCTCTTCTCTATTTTTTCCCCTTTGGCTGGAGCTTCTGGAGATTATTCAAAAATAAATACATTTCAAGTATATGGAGGCACTTACGTGCAAAGTGCTATTGCATCTCCTGTTTTACCTTTGCCCTTCCTTGCTCTTAATATTACTAAATTATTTTGAGCTGCAAGGCTTTTACAGTAATGGAAGCTCTCATTCAGCTGAACTCAAAACCCTCTTTAATACAAATATTGAGGGACAACACAAGCAACATTAATAGTACCTGGTTGGTTTATTTTATTCAGGCATCAATTACATTAATATGTGTAAGAAATTACTTCACATGTTTAAACACTTAAGAAAAGAAAGTGGGCTTGGGTCAAGAGGAAAGAGAGATCTGCTGAGTGGAAAGAAAAAATCAGAGGATACCCACTGCTTTGTGAGAAGCATGATGACAAAAGAACAGACATCATGTTGGCAAATCTTAAAACTATACAACCTTTGTAGTGGCTTTTAAGCTTCACAAAACACCTCTCTGCAATCTTTCACTCCTTATTAAGAGCTTTTTTGATGCTTCTGTAGGTTTACATCACTCTCTGAGATGAGCTGTATTGTTATGATTGCTATTATCATTATTATTTTTAATACTAATGGTGCAATTTATCTTTCCTATTGAGCACAAAGGCCACAGAAGGTCTCCTCCTCAAAGCCAAACACCTAGAAATGTGGAGAAAGTATCAAACGCATGCTATCTCCACTGCTGTTTTGCCCCACTGGTGTTCATTTAATTGCTTATTGGGACTGACAACATTAGCACATAGCCTGACAAGTGATGATGGGGCCCATCTGTGGCTGGCAAACTGGGCTGATAAGATCAGGAAGGCTGGTGGGCTGATTGGATCAGGAAGGCTGGTGGCCTGATCTCTGGTAGAAGTTCAAAGCTTGAATTAGATCTTGAGGCAACACTCCTCTCCTTGTATGACAAAGAGGGGAAGTCAATAGATCTTTAATTTGGAGATGAAGTATCCAGGCTGTGAAGCTGACATCTGGGTTTTGGTCAAATATTTATACTCTGTCTTACACAGAGTATGGATAGAAAATCACCTTAAAAAACTGAATATGCTGAGAAGTATTTTTTTTTAATTATTATTTTAAAGTTTCAGTCAACTGTATATCACTCAAAAGTACAAAAATAAAACTCCAACTAAACAAAAATGGCAAAAAAGAGCAGAGCAGAGAATTACTCCCATAGTATGTACAATTCCAACTCAACCAAAACACCATCTTGTGAGCAAGCACTTTCAAGTAGCATATGAAAATACTAACTTGGAGGTTATAATACAATTAATCCTGGTGCTACATCTACATGAAGGGAAAATAAAGAGAAGACGTTCGGGTAAATTTCAAACCAAAACCACAGAAACATATCACACCTCTGTAACCTGAACAAAAAAAGATCACATTTATCTTAGACTCAAGTATGTGAGATCAGAAGATAATATTGCTCAGGGCTAGATCATAATTAGCATTTACACACCAGCACACTTTGGTGGTGTCACTGCCTCACAGGAGACCCAAAAGAGGCTGATGCATCTGCCAAGAGGTGAGGAAAAAGAATAGTCCCTATTTTTTTCTCCTGTGGCTACAGAGAGGCCTCTGCAAGACAAGACCAAACTGGACATAGCTTGTGCTTTGACTCTTAAATATCAAACAAAGAGGAGCTTCAACATGAGAGGAGCTATCACTCCATGAAGTGAAGGCAAAATGGGCTTTCTCTGCTTTTGTCCTTTATAACTTGCAGAAGACACGGTTGCCCGAGGAAGACTTGTCTCCCTGCCCCTAGTGATTCCACTAGCAACATAAACTGGCCTGTTATGGTTGCACAGAGTTCTTCTGAGCGTGCCTTGATCAGTCTTCAAGCCTATTTCCACAATGGAACTGCACCATTTGCCTTTCCAAGTGCTTGTCCTTCTTGCTTCTGCTGCAGACTTGCTGACTACCTTTCAAAGATGGGCCCAGGAAGACACAACATGTTGGAGGCAAGGAGGAGGGCATCAGTCTCCAAGCATTCCCATATACTTGCAGGGCTACCTTCTTTCAGCTTTTATTTCATTTGCTTGTTCATTTGTTTGGTTTTTTTTTTTTTCCTTGAAAAAGATTGACAATATTATGGTAATGAACATTGAGAGAACAGGAGAAAGTTAAGCAACATCCTGCTCTGAACACTCTAGTTAAGGGAGAGAGCATCTATGTCAATGTATTTTAAACAGGCATTTGGAAGAGAAGTAGCTTTATCAATATGATAATTTAGTCCTTTTGAGTTCTTCATATCTAAGCAAATCTATCTGGAAACTCTCAGAGGAAACAAACTTTTGCTGAAAAATGCCACATTCTTGACCCTGACCTATTTTGTTTCCAACAACAGGGGTGATACAAACTTCTGCCAGCATAAAGCAGTGTTTCTGGGATCCCAGATAGAACTGTCCCTGCTTCTGAGTCACTGGGAACTCTGCCTGGCAATTTCTGTCATCAGCTGCAGAATAAGGGCATTCTCAGTTTGCCTATTTTTTTTTTTCTTAATTGACCTTCTACTGGCAAAAACTGCCTGAAAAGAAGAAAAAAAACCTCACTCTCCAAAGCAACAAAACTACCCCTTCACACATATATGGGGAACTCAAAACCTTTTTTTTTTTTTGTGAGGTGACATTGATTTCTTTCTCTTTCAGTAAAGAAAATATGACTACACTGTCAATACTGGATGTTACTGATCTGAGATCACTTGGGTTTTATCTGCATGGGGGATTTACACACACTTTTCCACTGAGCAAGAAGCAGTAGAAGTAACAATAGTGGTTGCAGTGAATAAGGTCTGGAGGGAAGACCTATTTTATTTGTCTTTTCAAATAACTTATCAGATTCTCAGCTGTTAGAATACTTTACTCAGGAAAGTGAAAGGAGGACAAATCACTGATATTGCTAACTCCACTAAATCCAAGCCAGTCTCTCACTTGAGATAGTTTTGTGAAAACACACTGAAAACAATGAATTAATGTTCATTCACAGCCAACCAGAGTATCTGTATTTTCATACGTGAATACAAAACCACAGAGACAGTAGAACCAGGCAACGACTGACACCAGATTTATTTTCTCATTTTCTAAGTCTGGCAGCGTGTTACACATCCCAGAAGCAGATTTGCCAGTGGCCTAATAGTTCCCTACATATATAATATTTCAGATGATGCTGCTCAGGTCTTTGCCTTTACTAATTTAAATATTTGCCCATTTCACAAATCTCAGCTCAGTTTCTCCTGCTTTATTACCTCTCCACTCTATGGCACACAGGAGCTTACTGCAAATGAAAAATACCAAGCCTTCAAACTGGCAGATACAGAAAAGAGCTACGTTTCATTATTTTTCTTAAAACTGGGTTAATTTAGCCACTCATGTTCATTGGTTCAAAGTTTTACAGCCCTTGCAATGGCATCTATCCTCCCTGGAAACCAATAGCTTCCACTGTTTATCTGCAGAGTCCACCTACCTGGGTGCAGGTGTATTTCTTCTCTCATAGTTCTTACACTATTCTGATAACTTCTGAGCAGTCCTGACTCTTGGACATCACACTGTTACAAAAGTACCAGTGAAATTAATGGACACATCTCATGGCATCTCAAAGCTTCCTTGTGTAACTTGCCCAAAGAGAAACCTTTTGTTTTCTACTTGCAAACGACATGAATGAGAAAAGAAACAAAGCTGGCCCACAGCTACTTGGTGCGTGATTAACAAAGTACATGCTGCTCCAGCATGTTTGAAGGATAATAATTCAATTTAAAGGTATACATTAGACGCACATGGTACAGTTGATTCTGTGCACTTTTAATTGGCTTAACTACCAGGTTTACAGAGGGGAGGTGGAACTCTTGCTGAGATATTCACTCAGTACAGAATGACACACCAGCACAGACTGTCAGTTATCCAGAATAACTCAGAGTTGTATAGTGCCCTTCCTTCTCAGTGTCGTTTTCTCAACTGAAACATTCCCCTTGCTCTCATATCTGTCCCTCCAAGTACTAACGGAAGCAAACTTATAACAGGGGATTTCACAATGTGTCACAAAAGCTTCCAAACAAATTTAAAAAGCACAAAACATTGCTAATTGCTGACACTTATCAAAACTTTGGTTCACAAACCAGACAGTTTGGCTTGTTATCTCATTAATCTGGTGTTAATCACCCTCCTTCTCATAAAGTGTGCAAGAGTGTTATTATTACCTTGCTGTACTTTTAATTGTTATTAATAATCATGGTGATCAGAGCACTCTCATCATTTTTGGCAGCAGTTTCCAAGCTTTCTAACATACTGCTTTCCACCTGGCTTCACTTCAGGATTCATAATTTTCCTCTAGCTGGCAATCCCCACTGTTGCAGTTGCATTTCTATCAGGATCACATAGGCAGTTGGGGTAGAGCAATTTTACACAAGGAACTGTGGTGAATTGGTCAAATCATTAAACCCCCCCACATTTCTTGTCTACCCAGGAAATTCACAATAGCAGAATATGCATAAGATGGGGACTCCACATTTTAAACATCTTGCAAGATATGTTTATTTTTCTCACAGAGAGATGCCTCCAGCTGTACAATGCAATGGAGGTTCTACCAGCCAAGTCTTTCAGGATCAACTGAAAGCAAAAGTGGAAAAATGTAGCATCTTGCATTATTTCTTCAGGATAACAGACTAGATGATCTAATAAGCTTCAGCCATCTTCCTAAATATGTGAACACCAAGTAAATATTGTTTTCACACTTTCTCTGCATCAAACTCAATATAGCGGATAGCTAAGGAAAAAATAATATCCCCAAAGCTTCAACCCATTCCTACATTAAACTTAAGCTAATAGCACGGCTCATTTAATTTTTAAATTTTCCATCTGGAAGCAACAGATATGGAATCTTATGGCCAAAAAAAAGTTTCTAAAGTTTTACCATCCTGGAGTCTGCGAAATTTTAAGTATTTCCTCTGAACTTACAGTGTGTCTTTACGGTGTGACCTTTAAACCTCTTGGTGTGGAGATGATTCAGACTGCAATTAATGACAGTATTGAAAATGACAATGTAAACTAGCTTGAAAGAGGTTTTTGCAAAAATAAATCAGAGTTTGTGTTTTTTTCTCTGAATATCTAGATATAATGGCTTATATAGAAATATGTACCTGGCTTTTGATTATAAATCAAAGAATCCTGAAATTTATAAATGTGCTCCTGTAAACAAGTTTTGATGGTGGATGTAGTACACAGATGCCGCATGAAATATGGATGCAAGTCAGTCCCCCAGATCTGAATATTGCAGGTTAAGGGAATTGTGTAGCCTCAGTGGAAATCTATGTCTGAAAATACATAACAGACTCTGCAGCGAAGCTCATTCAAATAACAGAACAAACACTCCTTTGAATCATAAGGAATCCAAAATAAAATCCAGGCTTTCTGAGATGTCCTGCAAGTCTGCAATCATTTCAAAGGAAGTTGAACATGTACAATATGTGTGAAAAATCACAGCCCAAATTGTACAGGGCACATAGCAATACCAGTGCTGGTATTATTACTTTCTGCCTCGGGAGTTTTGAGAGAGACAATCCCCAGCGTAGACTGTTTCAGATTCCAGTCAATACTTCAGCTTCCAGCCAGCACAATCACACTAGTTATGTAAGCCACTTTCCCAAAATGCATTACTAGTTAATAATTTTGTACTTAAAGATACACATCTTCTACTCCTTTAAACTGTTATTAGTGGAATTCAGGGGGCTTCAAGGAGGAAAAGTAGCTTCCAGTATTTCACACATGAAAAAAATTTAAATAAAATAGAGAAACATTAAAGTTTAATGTTGAACTTTCAACGTGGTATTTTTCAGGATTTAACCTCAGCCTTTTTAGTTAATTTATTGCAATCAGTTAGAAACTAACCTGAACACTTCTTCCAACCAAATATTGTGCCTGTGGAGCTCTCTAATTTTCTGGCAATACCTGAAGGCTGCCAGTGTTGCTGTAACTCACATCATCTGAATGACTACAATTATTTGTAATGCCATTTCCTTATTTAACAGTCCTCTGTGAGATGATAGTAACAATTCCTAAACCTTTAATGTAATTAAAAGGAATGATTGTCAAGGACACAGAACTGCTCAAAGTTAGCAAGGAAGCAGAAGGAACTGTTCCCATTGAGAGGTTCCCCCCAAATTAGCATGAAAACAGAAAATTCAGGATTCTTGTTAGAATGATCCTTTGGCTTTTCTGAATCTTTGGATGATTCAAGATCTTGGTAATGAAAATAAGGGGGTAACAGCCTCATAACTCAAATATGCCAGCAAATGCCTATGTTCAAGGAAAATAAATACACACCTACTCATGGACCTAAAGAGGTGGCAAAATGTAACTAGACCCAGGGTAATATTTTTTTCTGTATCTTTTTTACCAGATACATCATTACCTGACTATATGAATTTTAACTTTTATACTCAGGGATTAAACTGCACCCTGCAAGGCTCTGTGTTACAAAACAATACAGAGGGCAGTAGATTTTACACACAGCAATATATTTTACACATATATTCACAAATCTATCTGTGAAGGCTGTAGTCAAAGATACTAGTTCAATTTCAGGAATCTAGGCTTTCTACCTAAGAATCTGATTATATTACTGTTTTTCTTCATCATACCCTTTCACCAGAGTTAGCACATGAGAGTCACAGAATGGTTGGGGTTGGAAGTGACCTCTGGAGATCACCTAGTCCAACCCACCTGTTTAGAGCAGTTTCACCCAGAGCAGATCACACAAGAATGCATCCAGATGAGTTTTAAGTGTTTCCAGACAAGGAGACTCCACAACCTCTCTGGGCAGCCTGTTCCAGTGCTCTGACACCCTAAAAGTAAAGAAAGAAGTAAAGAGAGAATAAAGAGACAAGTGAAGAGAGTAAAGAGAGTAAAGGAGAAACCCTCCTCATATTCAGATGGAACCTCCTGTGTTTCAGTCTGTGACTGTTGCCCCTCATCCTATTGTTGGGCACCACTGAATAGAGTCTGGTCCCATCACAGAATCACAGAATCACAGAATGTTAGGGATTGGAAGGGACCTCAAAAGATCATCTAGTCCAATCCCCCTGCCAGAGCAGGAACACCTAGACGAGGCTACACAGAGAAGGAGACATTCCTCCTCTCGACATCCACCCTTCAGATATTTAAAAGCATTGATAAGAACCCCTCTCAGCCTTCTCTTCTCCAGGCTGAACAGACCTAACTCTCTCAAGCTGTCTGCATAAGAAAGATGCTCTAGGCCCCCAACAATATTCACACCCCACTGCTGGACTCCCTCCAGTAACTCCTTGTCCTTCTTAAACTGGTGCCCAGAACTGAACGCAGTACTCCAGATGTGGCCTCACCAGGGCAGAGCAGAAGGGCAAAATAACCTCCTCGAACTGATGATCACACTTTTCCTAATGAACCCAGGATATCATTTGCTTTCTTGGCCACAAGAGCACATTGCTGGCTCATGTTCAACCTGTTGTCAACCAGAACTTCCAGGTCCTTCTCTGTAATGCTGCTTTCCAGCAGGTCAACTCCTAACCTGTACTGGTGCCTGGGGTTCTTCCTCCCCAAGTGCAACACCCTACACTTGCCCTTGTTGAATTTCATCAGGTTCTTCTCCGCCCAGTCCTCCAGCCTGTCCAGGTCTCACTGAATGGCAGCACAGCCTTCTAGTGTATCAACCACTCCACCCAGTTTTGTATCATCAGCAAACTTGCACTGTCTCTTCATCCAGGTCTTTGATGAACAGGTTGAACAAGACTACACCCAGTAGTGACCCCTGGGGAACCCCCCTAACTACAGGCCTCCAACTAGTCTCTGCACCATTGGTCTCTTTGAAGTTAGCTAATTGAATTATTATTTTTGTTCATTGTCACCTACTGTCAGGAGCACATAGTACCTACTGATCTCACTTCCTCAGTATCCCAGGCCACAGGCACTTCAGCTGCTGAGATGGTCTCCTCACTTGTACGAAAACACTTTAAAGAATGTTATTTTCTCCTCAACCAGCTAGACACATATTTGCCTTTCCTTGAATAAGTGGTCATGGGAAAAAAAAAAAAAAAAAGGGTTATTGTCAAATTACCTTTGCTTCTTTGCTTGAGAATTTCACAGTTGTCCATTTCCCCACTGTTGTGCCTGTAGCTGTGCATGTCACACTATGTATTTAATTTAGTGCTATCTTCCTTGCAGTTCTACTACTTTAGTCTGCATGTGGGTTCCCAGTCATGCCAATACATTCTACAGATTGTCATTTAGTGATGTGTTGAAATCAACTGAGTTTCCAGAAATGCAGCAGCTTGAGCTGCCATATATAACCACAGGATAAGGATTTAAAAGGAAATAATTTTGCAACCTTAATTACATGGCATGTTTAGCACAACCATTATTAATGAATACTGGCTTAGTTACGCATAGAAACTATTGTTCAAGCAAGGGGTTTCTGCTATCTCCAAATAAGCTTTTAAAAATCAAATCCATCTTACCTCTTGTGGAGTTTTTTGTTTTGGTTTGTTTTCTTTGGTTTGTTTTCAGTTTGTGTGGGTTGGTTTTGGTTTTGGTTTGGTTTTTTTTGTTGTTTTTTGTTAGCTTGGTTGAGGTTTTTTGTTTGGTTGGTTTGGTTTTGTTTGGAGTTTTTTGTTGTTTGGTTTGGTTTTTTAACTCAGAAATTTAAACACCAAGCCATCAAATGTATGATGACAATTTTATCCTTTACAAAGACAATAGTCTAAAAAGCTCAATGTATCATTCCATGAAAGTCAGAACTAAAGCACTGTTAAGTCAGATTAAAAGCTGGCTTGAAAATTACTTTCCTATTTGTATATAGTATGAATGCCATTACTTAATACTATAGTTTCCTCTTGCTTATTTAAAATCAGAAAACATATATTTTTAGCTATTTTTAACAAGCATGGTATGCTGAATAGCATACAAAATATGCTCAGTAATACAACATGATAAAAAATGCTTTTATTGAATGTATGGCCTTTTAGCACATGGATCTTGGCCAGCTTTTAATTTACATATGGACACACCCATCTTTCCTGCATGACGTGATCCAAGTAGTCATATTGATGTGAAAAAGTGGAAATATACTAATATCGCTACTTAACTTGAAAGATACATTCCACTATAGAGGTGTCTATTTCCTTACATGCTTTAAAGTTACAACCAGGTTATCAGAGATCTTTAAACATGGAAGTCCTTCATTCAGCTTGTTAAATTTCTGGCTTATTTCCTGACTCAGGAATAAGCTACAGTAATTCAAGTACAAATGAAACTGCCAACAGGCCATTGCACTCCTTATACTCAGCCAAATGCATCCTCAAACTCCAGCTTTTTACTGTTATGATTTTGGTTTCATAACATTCATAAGGCATTTTGGATGTAATAGTCTTTAGGGATTATTACTAAACTTCTTGGGTGGTTTTAGCTGCTCAGCCTCTGGTGCTGTGACTCCATGCAGACTAGGCAGTAAGTATTGAGGTGTTCTCAATAGGCATTCATTTACTTGGGTCACACCATGTGTCACTGGGTAAGGCAGACAGCCCATGAAAGTAGGTTTCCTCCTTGTCTCCTATCCCAAGAAGAGGTTGGATGTATATGTCTTGTCTTACACCCCTATGAAATGTCTTGACAACCAGCCTCCTCCCATGCCACTGGGCCATCACGGAAGGGAATCAAGTCATAACCTGCCGAAATCAATCTCAAAGGAACTTTTTTTTTCTTTTTTTTTTTTTTTTGGCTTGTGCTTAAAGGTAGTCCTGAAGGGGAAGGAGGAAGGTGACTGACTACTTTTACTCTTAGAGTTTTCTGAAGGTAGGTGTTTCAAAAAATGAAATCAGATGAATTTATTGGATGGATAGGGTTTAACTGTCTAACAATTCCAACAGATGGAAAGTTTCCTTAACACATTTCTATGCAAAGAGGCTTCAGTTTGTTTTGGACAGTGAAAACTGGATCATGCTCAATTGTACAATTGCTGAATGGCAAATGGCAAACAAAGTTCTCTTCTGGGAGGAGGGATACTCAGAAATCTTAGGCTGATTCCAATATTCCTCTATTCAAACCCACTTCAAAGTAAAGCCAGTTTAAATGTACCCTGATCCATGCTCGAAACAACCTGAAGTTATTGCCACTATCTTTTGGCATGTTTTATAAGGCTTGTTTACACGACTCCTCTTGACTGAAATGTGTTTTAAAAAGTCTCTTGGATTTAAGTATCAATAATGGTTTCCTAGAAGGGTTCTTCAATTGGTTCCTCAATCTCCATCCATTTCTAGTTACTTTGATCACATCTGTGAAAGGTAAAAGCATGTTGCCAAAAATTCACAGATTGTCATTTTAGCCAGGTCACCTAGAAGTCATGCAGCGACAGTGTAATCTTAAAGGGACATTTGTGTACCACTAAGAATGGCCCATGCTTTTATAAAACCATAACAAGCTCTGATTCATGACACCTACAGGCAGCTGGTTTAGTTTTCCCCCTTTTTCAGCTTAATTTTGCCCATGAGAAAGAACTTCTATCTTGCATTCGCTTATCTTCAGCTAAATAAGATGAGATATTTCTCAGGCAGAAGAAATAAGAATTAGATCTCTCTGCAAGATGACATGCTGTTGTAGCCAGGTTAAGCCGTGCCCTTTCAAAAATTCCTCATCAAAATTTCCTCTTTATTTCAGAGACTCTTTCCTGTCTTTGTGCTTTATTTTGTCTACAGTCTTGTAGATTTTTGATTGATGTTGTTAAGAAATTGGAATAATTTGAGTGAGAGTATCATGACCACGTGTCCCTTGCCCTCATCCAAAATTGTTATTGTAAGTTTCCAAGACTCCAAATGTAACCCCAATTAATGTGCTTGTTGCAAGGCACAGTTTATATTCTCCATATTCCTTAAGAGTTTCACAGTGGGTTTTCATATAGGCATGTCAACAGGCCAATACATGCAGGTAGATACCACAGACACTGTAAATTAGGTAAACTCTATTCACTAGTATCAGTCTGAACATGCTAACCACACATAAAATAAAATGGAGAAAGAGCATCCTGATGCTAATAGTAATTATTTTGAAAAACATCAGCTCAGCATCAGTACCATCTGCCTTTAAAATGGTTTGCAGGTAGCTCAGTCAGAAAACGTGGTAGTTCTGAGTACTTCCTTTCCAGAAAAAAAAAGCTGAAAATCAAATAGGAAAAGAGCTTTCTGGGAAAACATCTGCAAGATCTTGACTGAAAGTGCAGAAATTGATCAATAATGTTAATAATATTATAAAATTAACTCACTTTGCTTGGAAGAGGAAAAGTGACTTGGAAAAATACTATTGCCTTAGTTCTCTTGTATAAAACCAAATTAAAACAATCCAATGGAACTCACACACTTCTAACTGGCAGAACAGAAAGTGTGAAAAAAGTTGAAGCAAAATTTGTTCAGGATTTCCCCCTAAGCAAACAGTATTTCAGATCTGAGGTTTCTCATTCTACTTTGGTTCTATAGATATGGTTCCATCCTATTTATCTTTACACAAATAGTCATCATTCTTCTAAGTAACAAGGAGGAATGCGTGTCATCAGCGATAACTTCCCAGAAAACCAGACAAATCATATCACACCTGCTTCAGAATAGTAATTTTTTAAAGCTTATGCCTGCCTTTTGGGAAAGACAAGAACCTGGATTCAAACCACCATCCAAACTTTAGGGGCCCATTTGTGCTGGATTCTTCCTCCAATTGTTGGAGGTGGACATCTACCTTCAGAAAGTGACCTAGCTCACTACGCTAAGAATCACATCTGGAAGAAATGCCCTCCAGTTAGATGCTTTAGACAAATTGAATGATACGATGTCAAAATGTCCCTGTACTCTGATCCTCAACACAGACACAGGACATGTGGGGCTTTCCTGTGAGTGGGTGTGGGTGTGCACACATGCTATGAACCATCTTTTGGAAGGTCTTTTCTAGTGACTCCAAGATCTATCAGACCAAGTGGACAAGGATATGAGAGGAGAAATTGATATACACACTATAGATCTTTCCAGTCTTGAAACAGATACTAAAATTCTGAAATACCACTCAGATAAGTGTTTGTTCAACTTCTTCCATGCAATTGAAGTGACCTCTGCATCAACAAGTGACTCTGAGACAGGTCAAGAATTCTCTGTTCAGGACTAAGGCACAGGGTTGGGACTCTACAGTCACTCAGATCTAACAACCCCAAGTTACATGACAGAACCAGTGTGTTGAGGGAAGATTTCAAAGCAACCTAGGCCCTGGCCCTGCACTTGGGCTGCTACAGATTTTACTTTTGCCTCTATTCCTTTTTCTCACACAAACCAGATACCTCTAAATTTTTTTTTACTCCAGATTCACATTTCATAACTACCAGCAGGAGAAATGTTGACCATCACATTTTAAACAATCATCTTTAAGAAAAGTAGACTTTTTTTAAGTTAAATCAAATAAATTTTGGGAGTATTTTGGCACAATTGGTTCAGATTATTTTGTTAAAGAATACAGAACCAGTGAAGGAAAAATAAAGCATGTATCACTTGCAGCAACAAAATGTGGGGGTGTGCAATTGGAAGAACTAGAGAAACCTGATGTCATTTATTTCTATGATACAAAAATGCATTGGGCAATGGGAACAATCAGACTTTGGCATGGCAGGATTCTCATCCAAAAACAGTTCAAGACAGAAGCATATAAAATCAATGAATTTTCTAGCGGTCCATCGTGTGTTAGATAAGCACATGGGACAACATAAGCCTCAAATTGTAATTTGACATGAGCATATCTGACTGGGCAGATTATACCAAGGGAATGAATTAATAACAGACATCATCCTCCTCAACCTAAATCTATTTGTGCTGTAGCTTGCCTTACAATGAGCTTAAATCAAATCTACAAATGTTCAGTACATACAAAAGAATAAATTAAACTGGAACCCAGAAAACAATAGCACTGTAGTAATACTACTCAGCTATCTTAATTTCCTCTAGCTTTAGTTTCTGTCAGGTAGTCCTTAAGTGTTTTGCTGTGCTCATTTTTGTTAAGAACTTGCTTCAGAGTTGAGATTCCAGAAAATGAGAATGATTATTCTTGTGTAGGTCTCACAGGACCACTGGGTGAAATCTCTGAAGAGGAACGCCTGTGTCCGTGGAGAACCCAATTCCAATCAGGCAGAACTCCAAGGCAGCAGGAGACCTGACAGAATAAAGGCACACCACAGCTATATGAAAGGGCTTTGTTCCTGGCAAGGTAACGCTGCTATGATGTTCAGATTGCTCTAGGACAGCAGCCAGAGACTGCACCAACAGGAACACCTGCAGGATGATATAAGAATATTGAAATGGCAGTGGGAGGGGAAGATGTGGATGTGTCTGGGGCTCTCTTACTCAGCATCGGCTCAGGAGACCCTTTTCACACATACGTGCTTAGAGGTAATTCACAGCCATTAGTAAGGAGGTGGCAATGAAGAGGAGAGTGTGCTGGGAAGAGTCAGTCAGTTAGTTCTCAAAACTGGCAGGAGCAGCTGCTGGAGCTGTAGTGAAACTGTAAGACTCTTTGACCACTTCGTCCCCGCTCACCTGTTTGTTGCAACCTCCCCATTAGGCCAGAGCCTTGTTCTCTTCTTTCTCCTTCTGCTGTATCAATCTCCAACTACTTCCCTACCTTTTTCATACAAATGATATCCTTTTGGTGAAGATCTACCTCAGCTACTCCTTAGATCATTTGTCTCCTTCCCTTCCTATGAAGCCTTTGCAAGGAACTCTGCAAGTCAAGTACTGTCCTATTCCCTAAGTTCTTTCTTTTTAACCTTTATCTGCTCTGAGGCAAAGCACTTTCTCCAGGTTTCTTCAGTACCAGTCATCTGAGGTGACCAATGGCCCCATGAAATCCCACTGACTTTCTGGGTTCATGGTACTTTCTGTACTTGGTGGTGTTACAGTACTTCTTTTTTAGTGAAATATTAAAATGCTGCCACCATCACTGCCTAGCTAATGGGGTACACAATTAACAGGGTACACATAAATAACACTAATAAGACATTGTGAGTTGAATGTGGGAAAAAAGGCTATTCAGTTTCGTGGAAAACACACTTCTGGCTATTTGATGAAACAAGCAAAATCTTATTTTCTTCTTACATATAGATACAGTCATTCACCTGCCCGTGTACTAGTGTACTAGAGAACATGTTTATGGCAATTTCACACACTATTTTAAAGTGTTATAAATAGTTTTCTTAAAACATCAATTGATGCAGCCAAGTGGGATGGTCTAATAATAAAATGGGAGAAAGAACAAGAGTGAAAAGTTACATGAAGAGGTATATAATCACACACACGCTTTTATGATGTGAAATCATTTTAAATATAACTTTATCATGCTTTTAAGAGAGGTATTGACATGGGATGGAGAAAAGGGGAGTGTAGACCACAGAATGAAGTTTCCAACTTCTCTTTCAGCAATGCTGGAACAGCAAAGCAGAAGCTTTATATACACCCATAAAACTAGACAGGAGAACAACTGCAACACCACCAGGGTTAACAGTGAACTATGTTTAAGGTTTTTCAAAGCATCAGCACCAATTCACTGCCAATCTGCCTCCACACAGCTTGTCAGTCTACAGAGCCAGGAACATAAGATGGACAGCAGTCTTTAACATGCAGAGCAAACATACTGCATCTAGGGACCTTTACTTCCAAGATGTCCACCAGCCAGAAACCCTCTCACATCCCTCAGCATCTGTTGGCAAGGCTTTTTGATATCTAGAAGTGGCCATCATCCTCCATTCACTAACAAAAGCAATATTGCACAACTTCTTAGCTGGCTGTGCTGTTCTTCCAAGATAGGCTTGTACTTTCAGTGATAAAAGTCTTAACAAGGACCTCACCTCTGCTCCTAGAATCTCAACCAGCTACTCATTAATTGATATGATGGCTTTCCACTTATTATCAGTCAAGTTAGTAACAGAGAATTTGTCACTCCACTTCTGGTAGCTCTATTGGTCCATCTACCACCAAAGAGCACTGTGGCTGCACTCACTGCTCCATTTTGCTTCTTCCTGTATGACTTTGGCCATAAACTTCTCTGTTTAATCCTGGCTAGAAAGAATGCTGTTTCTGTTTAGCTGCAGGCTGCCTCAGCATCCAGAGGCCACCAGGAGCCTCAGAGTCTCTCTAAATGTTTTTTTCGTGATCAACATGAGAGCTTCCTCTTCTGCTCCTCCTCACACATTCTGTTACTCTCCATCAAAAGTTCACTCTTAGGGACATGGAGACTTGAAATATAGTCTAAAGAGGGTTGGCACCAGACTAAAATGGTCCCCAACCTCTTACACATTCGTATGTAGTTTGTATGAAAAACCCCTATCCCTTCAGGCTAGCCAAAATGAATGTGACTTCCTATACCAGTACTGCAAGCTTTTCTTAGCATTTTTAGTTGTGCCAGATCATGGCTCATTTTCATTAGCTTGTAACACTCATGAATCTGTACACTTTATTTTCTGAAGTCATACCAGGTGAGTTTAATCTCTTTGGAGAATATTAGGCCTTTAAAAATGAATATTATAAAAGAAGCCTTATGAAGGAATTCATTTTTGCATGTAAGTGATCTTATTGCTTCACAGCCACACTGTGCAGTGACTTTCTTATGAATGTCTAACTTTCCAGAGCAGTAGAAAATGTTTCTGGTTACTTTTTTGTAGCTATTTCAGATGGGTTTTGATAGTTTTCTTATCTATCCTATTTATTAGTACTTCTGGTTTGCCCAGAGGCATCAATTGGAAGCATTAAAAAGTTAGGACAAAGGATCCAACCACATGTTAGACTGTGAACAAAATTTCTTCCTTGAGCTGGAAATGTTTTGAATTCAGCACAATTTCTAATCATCAGTTGTAACAAGAAGCAGCAGTCTACATAATCTAATTATGTACTGAGAATTGTTTGCAGGAAACTTACAAATACTAATAAAGATTAAGCTTAACAATAAAAACTATATCACATAAAAATAAATAATGGTATGCTGCCTTTAAGGAATAATATAGTATTTTTATTCAAAATAAACATAAATGCCATCAAGAACATTCTGCAAATACTAGTAACAAACACATAAATGAATCAAGAAAAAAATCAGACTAGACTAAGAACTCTCACAGGAGGGGGCCTAGGTGCTCTGAGGGCATCTTTAAGGGATTTCAAACACTTATAGTACTAGTTATTAATTTAAATCTTGTCCAAACTATGAGTGACTGAACTGAGAGAATTACCTACAGCAATCAGTTAATATGAGTAAATTTCTCTGTTTGTGAACTGTCCATAAATTATTATTTGCAGTATATTAATCATAATTTAATCACTTAGAAATACATGGTTTATGCATTCTATCACCCTATGGAAAGTTAGCACATAATTTGTTGTTCATAATTTGTTGTCTGCGCTGCAAATTTCATCACAGTTAAAAATTGCAAAATACTACAATATTCTTGTTGAAAGTTCTGCTGTCCATTCCAAGTGATTTCAAATAAAATTAGATTACTTCTATATACTAGATTAAAAAAAAAAAAAATTGAAAATTATCATGCTGAAAGTTTATTGTACTTGCTGTCAGAATACTACTCAATCCAAAGACAAGTACATGTCTGGATAGAGAAAATTCATGTATTAAATGTCCATCTTTCAAGTTACATGGAAAAAACACCTACATCTATCCTTGTACTGAGATAGTAAGATGACTATTGTTTAATGCCATGTACCATGTAACTGAAAATCAGTAAAAATCTAGATATATTTACAGGGATTTTCCTGGAGACGTAAGTGTTAAAGATTGACATTTGTACATTGAGGGCATACAATCAGAATAGTTATGAAAAGCCATTGTGACATGTGAGACACAGCTTTTCAAGTTCAGAAACTATTGGAGAAAGAGGACTACAGATCTCCAGACAAAAGAAGAGCCCCTGGTTATTGCCACTGAGTTCACAGGAACCTGTACATTTTTAAATAATTGAACTACTCCCTGCATCCCTCCTTTGCCAAAACACTACTTGAAGCATCCAGTTCTCATCTACAGGTAAGACATTCCTTGGAGTTTAGTCATATCATCTGTCCTGCATTGAATTCAAAATTTTCATACATCTGGTCACCTAAGTCATGAGAGGAAATCCATACTAGGAGAGAGACCAGATGCAAAGCCTGTGAACCTTCTTAAAAACTACTATTGACATGGAAACAGCTGAGACTCTGCATAAGTTTTATAGCTCTCTTCCTAGATATTTTTCTTCCATTTTGACCTTTTTTTCCTAGTAACTCTGAAGTAACTCTCTCTATATATAAATATACATATATATAGAGAGAGAGAAGTAGCTGGTACAGGACTCAACACAAGTGTTCATGGAAAAATACCTCCATACTAATGTGTTTGAGGCATCCTCTATCTGTCAACATGCTGGTAAATCATTTATGTGAAGGTATGTCCACAAGAAGCCCAAGACATAGCAGAAACCTTGAAGGAGAATTTAAAGTTTCTATCTGTTTGGACAGCTGTAGTTGGATACATTTTTCCCTTATCTGCCTGGTCATCATCTAAGATGATCTTGTCTCACTGAAATTAGTAAAAATTACTGGTGTCATTTAAGGAAGAATTTCACTCCAGTGACTTAACAGCATATGCAAATATTCTCAGTCTTGGTCTAGCTCCAAGGGTGAGAGAAGTATTGTAAGAAACCAAAACCAGCTTGAAATTTAAGTTTCTTTGGGTTTCATTATAAATTCCCAAATCACTCTGTTTTTCTCAGAGAAATGGGACAGATGTCGAGCAAAAATAGACTTATTTGCTGAGAAAACACAGCTTTACTATCAAAAACAGCAATTTCAATTTAGGTATTTTTCACTGTGAAAAATAGCTATCCTAATGAAACTGTGAATAAAGCCTGATTTGGGAGAAAAGTTGGAAATTACTAGGAAAAAAAAAGACACAAACCAACTCACAACCAAAAAATCCCCACAAAAACCCAACCCTAATCTTGAAGTCCACAAAACAAAATATGTAAAATTTTGCAATGCATTTGGATGTTGGATGAAACCACAATTAAAATGTTACCTATTCTAATGATCTCAAAAGTTATTGGAAGAATTCCAGTTGATACAACTGGATTTTATATCAGGGTCCCAGTAACTGTGGGATATTAACTGACAAAGTGGCAGCTCTCCGTATCACAGTTAAGATGCATTATTTGGGCAGTTTCTGAAAGACTGAATATTTCTTATTTGAATTGCATTAATTCTATCAGCAAAGGTAGATATTTAAAAAAAAAAAAAATCAAAATGGCACCTCTGCTGAGCATTCAGTTCTTTTAAAAAGAACATCTGGAACTGTGTTTAAAAGGATAAATTTAAAAAGTGCTACACACAAGTCCTTAAAATATACCTGGATACATTATTTTTCATCATGATATCACAAAATTCTTTTGATAGGCAATTATAAGGGACAGGTAATCTTAGAGCTATGCTTAGGAGGGAAAATGTGACTTTGCTGCCTGGAACATGAAAGAATACTCCAAATTAGATCTCGTCAAGTAGTACAAAAAGTCATTCATTAACATATGTACAAAAAGAATGTACCAAGTTAGCGCTATCATTATTCAAGGAGGTCAAAATTAGTCCTTCATGTACATTCAGTTCATCAGCAATTTATTTGCCAGATCTTTTGTGAATCCTGAAAAACCCAGAATTTTAGCATCAGTAATTATGTTAAAAATTTTATAACATGCATTTTTATTCAATACTCAGCCTTTCTTATTTTAATTCTTCCGAGGAAGAAGTATTCTGTGCCAGCAACTGAACAATCCCTCAATGCAAGTGATGGCCAATGGCTAGTCAGTGATGTAAAATAAAGTACTAATTCTTACCTACTATTATTTATTTTTGCCTCAGTGGCCACTAGACGTAATCTACAATACAAACAGGTAATTTTGATATAATACATGAAGGGAGGTTTGTTTGAATAAAATTTTGAAGACAGTATGTATGACTAGGAGATAAGAATTAGCATACTGGATTAAACTACTGATTCACCTAATTGATATCCCAGTTTCCACAAAACATCAAAATGATTCTCAATAATTGCAAAAAGATTCCTACAGCTGAAATTCTGCAGCTAACTGGGCATCTTGTGCCTTGGTGACTGTTTTTCCACCTTGACTTTTTTTTTGTTTTGCTTAATACAAACATGGGAGAAGTCATGCCTTATAATAAGTCTTTCGTCTTTAAAGAAATCTACTAAATAAAAACAAATGAATTAAGAAAATAACAAATCATATGGATAAAGCACAATCAATTTGTTAACAACAGGCAAACACCAACAAACTCAAAAGGTAATGACATAAAAGTAGCTACCATGGGAATATGGAGGTCAATGGAGGAGTTTGCTTTAGTCAATGAGGACTGGGTAAGGGAGCAATTAAATAGTCTGGACATCCATAAATCCATGGGTCCAGATGGGATGCATCCGCGGGTGCTGAGGGAGCTGGCTGAAGTCATTGCTAGACCGCTCTCCATCATCTTTGCCAAGTCTTGGGAAACGGGAGAGGTGCTTGAGGGTTGGAGGAAAGCAAATGTCACTGCAGTCTTCAAAAAGGGCAAGAAGGAGGACTCGGGTAATTATAGACCGGTCAGCCTCATCTCTGTCCCTGGGAAAGTAATGGAACAGCTTATCCTTGATGCCACCTCAAGGCATATCAAGGATAAGAGGGTTATTAGGGGCAGTCAGCATGGCTTTACCAAGGATAAGTCATGCTTGACCAACCTTATAGCCTTTTATGAGAATGTAACAAGGTGGATGGATGATGGCAGAGCAGTGGATGTGGTCTACCTTGACTTCAGTAAAGCCTTTGACACAGTCTCCCACAGGATCCTCACAGCTAAGTTGAGGAGGTGTGGTCTAGACAATAGAGTAGTGAGGTGGGTTGCAAACTGGCTTAAGGAGAGAAGCCAGAGAGTGGTAGTCAGTGGTGCAGAGTCTAGTTGGGGGCCAGTATCTAGTGGAGTGCCTCAGGGGTCAGTAGTGAGGCCAATATTATTCAATATGTTCATTAACGATTTAGACGAGGGAATTGAGTGTACTATCAGCAAGTTTGCTGATGACACTAAGCTGGGAGGAGTGGCTGACATGCCAGAAGGCTGTGCTGCCATCCAGAGAGACCTGGACAGGCTGGAGAGTTGGACGGGGAATAACCTAATGAAATTTAACAAGGGAAAGTGTAGAGTCCTGCATCTGGCCAGGAACAACCTCAGGTTCCAGTATAGGTTGGGAAATTACATATTAGAGAGCAGTGTAGGGGAAAGGGACCTGGGGGTCCTGGTGGACAGCAGGATGACCATGAGCCAGCACTGTGCCCTTGTGGCCAGGAAGGCCAATGGCATCCTGGGGTGTATTAGAAGTGGGGTGGTTAGTAGATCGAGAGACATCCTCCTTCCCCTCTACTTTGCCCTGGTGAGACCACATCTGGAATACTGTGTCCAGTTCTGGGCCCCTCAGTTCAAGAAGGACAGGGAACTGCTGGAGAGGGTCCAGTGTAGGGCAACCAAGATGATTAAGGGAGTGGAGCACCTCCCTTATGAAGAAAGGCTGAGGGAGCTGGGTCTCTTTAGTTTGGAGTAGAGGAGACTGAGGGGTGACCTTATTAACGCTTATAAATATATAAAGGGTGAGTGCCATGAGGATGGAGCCAGGCTCTTCTCGGTGGCAGACAATGATAGGACAAGGGGTAATGGGATCAAGCTGGAACACAAGAGGTTCCACTTAAATTTGAGAAAAAACTTCTTCTCAGTGAGGGTGACAGAGCACTGGAACAGGCTGCCCAGGTAGGTTGTGGAGTCTCCTTCTCTGGAGACATTCAAAACCCGCCTGGACATGTTCCTGTGCAACCTCACCTAGGCGTTCCTGCTCCAACAGGGGGATTGGACTAGATGATCTTTATGCGTCCCTTCCAATCCCAAAGACAACAAAGGTTGAGAAATATAGACCGATGGACAAAAAAGCTATTCTAAATCAAACTGCATATGAATTAAAAAGGGAAATGAAGGAAAGTAGTAGAGTAGGAGACAAAATGGGTAATTATGCATTCATTGTGTGTGGTGTGAGTCAATATTGTTAATTTGTTTACTAATTGGATAAGAGGAAAAGCAGAATCCTCAGACTACAATCTCCTTTTATAAATCATGATAAATTTGTTTCAGAAGGAGGAGTGGGGAGAGACTTCTGGAGAGAAAATGGGCAGTAAGAGTCATTCCTACCAACATCTGGTTTGCAGGAAGCCACCAGATTCAGGAAAGGGAAAATACAATGAGTGTAGGACACAGCTCACATCAAGGAAGCCCCAGCACAACTCTATTCAGGAGTTTGGCCAGCCATAATGAGACCCAGATACCATGGAGGAGTATCTAGGTTATCTTTGTAAGGAAACTGGGGAACCCCCAAAGCTCACCAATAAACTATGCAGGTGACATGCTCATGGGAGAATATGGACATTCCTCCACTTTCTGAAAATGAAAAGATATTAAAAAAAAATACGCAAGAGAACTACTGAATGAAGAAACCAAACCAAACCAAACCAGAACAACAATAAAAAACCAAACCAAAATGAAACAAAACAAACAAATAAACAACAAAAACAATCAATCAATCAATCAAACAAACAAAACCCCAAAATGCACAAACCAAAACTGCTTCATAAAATTTTTCAGTAGGCTTTCTTGCATGAGGAAATGATTGGATTGGTTTTTAGCACGGGGCCCATTTCATCTAGAGTTTATTTGCTAGGATGGATATTGAAGCTGCATTATTCCATCTTGGTATTTTTTGAGCTGTAGGTGTTATGCATGATTAAAAAAGACAAATATCATATTTTACCAAAGTTTTTTCCCGTCTATGCAATTTGGTTTAGTCCATAACAGAAAATCAAATACAGGATTAAGTAATGCAATTTTTTTCTCAAATACAAGCTTGTCAACATATGGAATTTGTGTAGAAACATATTTAAATGGATATTTGTAGGCTGTTTGAACATGGAATGGTATTTTGGGTTTGGTTTGGTTTTTGTTTTTCTTGTTTTTGGTCAAATGTATTTCTTCTCAGAGCAAGTAGCTAATAGAGTTGGCAGAAGACACGGAATGTGCAAGCAGTCAGTGAACTGTGTAATAAAAATACCTTGGCCACTACCACACCTTTCCGAATGTTACTTTATTCCATGGTCTTTTAAAGACACAAAGAATTGCACCTCTCAGTATCTGGACACTGACTTGTAATATTTCTGAGAGGTAGTCAAAGGGATGGAATCTCTCAGAAAATTGTCAGGTGATTTTCATCTGACTGTCATTGCCTATGGTTAAGGCCAAATCTTCACCAAAACTGGACATAATGCAGATTTGGAAGAGAACATCATAAACATGTGCAGGGTTTTGGTGCCCATACTCTGCATATAGACAGATTATTACATTTGTCTTACCCAGACATCACTGAACCCTGAAAACATTTAAAATTTGTAAGTATCCCCATTTTATATCAAAGTGTATTGTTTGCCTAACACTCTGCTTCTGGGCATAATCATATGTGTGATAGCCTTTTGGCCTGCCTCACACACAGCCCTGATCGAGATACAAAAATGAAGATTTTTATTTTTTTTTTTCTGCTTATATCTTCCAGGCTTCCCAGACCATTTATTGAACTGGCATCTGATGAAAGGCAGATGTGACAGCTATTTTCAAATCCTGTTGTGTGCCACAACCTAGCACTGCAGGAGGATGTGGGATACATCATTTCCTCCCCTTCTGTATGAACCTGTTACAACATATTAGCTAGTGCTAAATTCTTGACAGTGCCTGCTTCTGGATGGAAATGCTTCTTTTGCTTCTTGTTGAAATGGTTTGGCTATGCAAAAAAAAAAAAAAAAAAAAAAAAAAGTTTTAAGATTCATGGGGCTGACTAGGATTTTTTAGCTTTAAAGACAGAATCCTTTGCTACAGTGAACTAGAAAAAGACTTAACTGCTCTAACCACAAGACAGTTCTGCACATTGTTTCTGTAGTCATTCAGCATTTTGTTCTGCATGGTGGCACAGTTTTCGTGCCAGCCAGGGATGAATTCCACCCTTTATCAAGACTTCCTTAACACCTGGTGGGTCGGAGACTCTCCCAGGAGGAGGCGAGAACTGAGCTTGAATTTGATCAAGATCAAGAGGGAGGGAAACCGATTTAAGTCTCCAGGTCCTGTGCAAGTTTGCTCACAAAAAGGCTGAGGAATAAAAGGACATAGAAAGAGGTGTGGGCAGCGCCATCTGTTCTTGTTTTTAAATGAAAAAGAGAGATTCCCTGCTGTAGGCTCCAAGGAAAGGATATGACTGCCTACTTTACAGAAATGATTTCATTTGGTTGCTGTTAAGGGAGACAGGATCCCGTTTAGCTCTGAACGATTCAAAACCCAGCCCTATCTTGGAATTTCCCGTCCGTTCATCCAAAATGATTCCCCAGCTGAGCATGCTGATTTCAGCACAGTAGTGTCTGTGTCCCACCATGAGGCATGTGTCTCTCCTGGTGCAAAGACAGAACCCTGCACCATGGGAAAAGATGCAGAGCCTTACACCATGCTGCTCTGTTCAGCACTGGGAACTGCAGCACTTGGCGTGACCGTGGCCTCTGCACCTTCTGGGCTGCCACTCAAAATATTTGCTTTTGGGGAGCCTTTGACTCAGGTCATTCCCCATGAGAAGATTCCTGCATGGCATAGAGTCAGCTGCCAGCCAACAATGCTGAGGTGTAATTACACACAGCCCTTGCAAGATCTCTGTGGAAAGTCTGTCTATCCGTCACTGAGTAAGGGAGGAGGGAGCACTCGCCTTTTCTCATTGAAGTGACACTGTTAGATGTGCCCATCCGTACCACTGGTTGCAGGACCAAATTCCTTATTAGGCAGTTAGGAACGCTTGTGGGGTTTTTTTCAGACATTCCTCTCTTGATGTAAAGATCTGCTGTCCTCAGTCAGGACAGCAGATATGTGGCTGTTACAAACCCAGCCACATAAATTGTCAGCTGTTAAGCTGTCTGTGCCTCTAACCAGTGCAAAATATAACAGCAAAAGCTGCAGCAGATTTCTTACTATCATATGCCAACAACTTCTCAGCTGTACAGTTCCCGTGTTTCCCTCTGCCCACTTTCAAGAGAGCAGTCTGCCCCCAACAACTGCAGTGACAACACTCATTATACCCACAATGCCACGAAATGAGCATTTTCATAGAGAGCTGCTGCACACTACGTAAATTAGTTACTTGCTATTCACAATTCCTGTTAGCTAACAAATACTCAGTGTTTCATTTGCTCCATTGACAGCTGCTTCAGGGGAAAAATTTCCTTTGAGGCTGATACAATGAAGCCGGTGTTTCTGCTCATTTTGCTATATGCTACCAAAGGGTTTTAAAAACACCAAACTCCTGCCAGAACAAGTCTGAAATCCCTGGCTTTTGTCTGAAGAGAGCTAAATACTCCACAGAGAGGTTCAGGAATTGTTAACCTCTGTCATTAGCATTCCTTAGGTATCAGCAGCAAGCATATTCCTCAGATGTCAAAGCACATTTTACGGTATACCAAGGTATCATTGCAAATTTTATTTAAGTTAGAGTAAAAAATTTTTACTCTTGTCTTAAAAGAAACAGACACATCTTCCAAGAGGGAGGAGAGGGACCTCAACTTTCACATGTGACACTACACTATTTTTTTAAAAAACAAGACAATCTACTCCCTCTCCTGTTATCTAATGTGCAGCACAAAAGCATAAAACAGAGGCTAGTCCAAACTACTTGCATAATTGGTATCATCTAGCAGACTTCATTTTTGAGGTGCAATATTCTTTCTTACCAATCCATTATTTTTCACCACACTTTTCATTTTGTGCCTCTAGGACTTGAAGAATCAGATAAACTATTTTCTTATGTTCTTTACTACATTTTTCCCTTCAAAAGCATTATTATAATTTCTTTATGGTTCCTTGATAAGTAAAAGAACCTTTAATCTTATTAAACCCTTAAAAGCTTTCCTTTTTTACAATAACACTTCCTTTTATTTATCTGAAACAATATTCTATCTTCAGTCAAATGTTGTTATTAGAAATGTATTTATGTTGCACATCCTTTTGAGCTGAACTAATGACAAGAAACATCTTTCATATATTATTTTAACCTGCCAGTATTCAGATCATCAGCTATGCAAATTATTTGCCTCAGAAGTAAACTAAATGATGAAGATACGGTTAGAAAATGCATTAATTTTTATATTCAAGAAAGATCCTCCCAGCATTCTAGGCTTCCTCTTTAGTGTTACAGTCACAGTGTGCCTGTCTTAAAGGACCGTCTTCCATAATTGGGCTCTTTCAGGGATATAGTGAAAAAGAAAAAAAGTTATTTATTTACTGAGAATAAAAGAGTCATACATATGCTGTATACTGTTCTCTATGGGCCATATGTAAATCTTTCTGGAACCAGTATGTGACTTTCAGTTGACTTGATCGAAGCTGCATTAATGTTCACCCCAAAACTCCAGTCTCTCATAACCACTGATATAACTACCAGGGCTGAAGTTGTAGGCTTTATTTTTTTTTAGAGACAATAAATAAACCAGTCTATTTTCTCAGTATCAAGCTGTGCCTAAATAACCCACCTTACAAAGCTAACTTGTATCAGTGGAATGAGCGTATCTGTCTGTGCTCACTTATGTGGCAGTTATGAAATCAACTTCATTTAGCTAAAAATTTCCAAAGCCTGAATTAAAAACAGAGCTGTTAGTTATTAGATAAAATCACAATCACACATTAGATTATGTGAAAGATAATAAGCCTTATACTGATCTTCCTCCATTCTTTTGCATTACCATGACCAAAGGTAAAATAAAGGGTTGGGTACCTGACAAGCAGGCTGGTTGCTGAAGATGATTTGGGCATGTGCTAAAAACAGGATGATTGAAGGTTTGTAAAGAAAAAGTTAAATTCATGCAGGCTTTCTGGAGAGCTAAATTTTAAAATTTTAGAGTACTATTTCTGGAGATTCAGGTCACATACCCTCATTTTAAAATTAATGATTAACAAAAAGTTGGAGATAACTGACAGCACTATAGAGAGAAATTTTTCTTTCCTTATGATGTAGGGGATGCCTATACAGCAAAATGGAGCTGTGATTGCAATACAGTCCAGCACTCTCATGTTAACTTTATTCTTACTGTTAAAACATAATGAAAGCAAGCAATTAAGGACTGACTTGAATTACTGTGCTGAAAGCTTAGATTTCAGCCTCCAGGGTGAATGCTACCTGTGTTTGCTAAAGTAAAGCAATTCTACACAAACACTTCCTCTGTACTCCAGTAAAATAGAAAGTAAACAGCACCACATTTATGTAGTTTTTTAACGATGGCAGCAGACACAGTGCAAAGATTCAAGAAAGATGCTCAGAATTAGTTTTTAGAAGATTTTCTGTGTATTTTGATACCATAAGGGCCAGCAACACTAGCATGAAAATGTTACTGTCCAGCTGGTGGAGTTCTCACTGGTGAAGTGCTCCTGGCTTTTTCTTAGGTTATGATCAAACATATTCAGATGGGTAAAGCTGAATTAAGAAACACAGTCAAAGAGGGTAAGGTAATTATAAAAATACGGAAAGTCAGCACTAACATACAGGTGTATATTAAGTTTCATCATGAACACAAAAAGCCAGTAGGAATATTAAACATAATAATGAAGATAATAAATAAATAACCCAAACAGGAAAAAAGGTATAACCAAAATAGATGAACTACCCAGAGAATGAGACTGTGATGGACAGAAGCATAAGGAGGATATAAACAAATATCCACCAACAAAACTGGAGTACTTAAGTGGGTGACAATGAAACTCAGAAAACTATTCAGTAAATCAAATTCTTTACCCTCCTTCATCATGAATGCTTTGGAGTCCATATGTTACTGATACCAACGTCACAAACTACATGATGATGACATTACAAATTGGAAAAACTTGCTGGGAACATTAAGAGGGAGATCACTTGCATTAATTTGAAATGAGAGACACTCCAAAGAAAAGAAAGAGCAAAGGCTGGAGATCTGGAAATAAGCTTCCAAGAATGACTGAAGGATTGGTATTATTTTGTAACAAGACTTGAAGGGTGGCCTTATAGCTGTGTGCAGATATGCAAATGAGAAAAAAAGGCACAAAGGAAGCGAAACACACTATTTTCCATGTGTACTGCATTAAGACAAGCAATACTTGGGTTTATATTTCTAGCAAATAATGATTAGGCAAATGAGGATAGTGGGAACATGGAGATTGTGGTGTGTCCCTCAGGAAACTTTTAAAGAACAGGTAAAACAAAACACTCCTAACAACACTTCCTCCTGAGGCAAGGAGATGGACTAAATAACTTCCTGAGATCCCCCCAGCTCCATTTGTAGAAAACAGAATCAAGGAGTGCTGGAAGAACAGGACCCTTGAGGTTTGCACTCTATACTAGTCATGCAGTTCACATATATGAACTGGATGTAACGTGAAAATCAGGGCACTCCTGCTGTTAAGATGTCCTTGAATAACTGCAAAGCTTCTGTACAATCTGCCACAGATGCTACATCCAGTAAAATCTTTTCTCAATCTCATTGTTAAAGCCTTGGTCAATAGTTAAAGGAAAATTTTTTAGTCTGAAACACAACTGGTCTGTGTTCATGAAGAAGTCAATTTATCTGTTAGCACCCATGAAATGAGGACTGTGCTGTATACCTCACTCATACAATAGAAGGGAAAGGGTTATGAAGCATATTCACATTTCTAAGTAGTTTGAGATCATTAGGTGGGTGGCAAAACACACACACAATGTATCGCTGTTCTGCACACAAAAGCACATGGCCATTGTTGGAAGACTAATCCTTAGTATGGACACAGCTATGAGAATGGTTTGCATGTAAGAAAAATGAACTTTAGAACTTCCAATATTAATGCAACGCTGCATGTTGGTTTCCTGTGTTTAAGACTTTATTTTCATGAATATGTAATTTCATTAACCACTATTCAGACCATAGCACTTTGGGGGTGGGGAGGAGAGGGAGGGGAAGGAGGGAGAAGCACCACGTGTAAACCTTCCAGATGCCCTGCAGTGTGCACAGAGAGGTAAGATGAGGTCAGTGATCTTTCATACAAGAAGAAAAAATGGATGAAATACTGGATCGGCAGGTGATTAAAGGACACAAAGAAAAACAGGATAACAACACTAGAACCATTGCACATGTGTCAACAGCAAATTATGCCTGAAGAGAAAAAGCCAAAACATTTATCCTGAATTAAACTCAGCTGCAGTGTGGTTTACATTAAACAGTGAAATCTGTTCTTTTCAAAAGAGATTTTTAAAACAATAGCTTCATGTTCAAATCAAAAAAGGGTCTCCTCCCTTGCCTGGTCAAGCTATTACTGTAAAGATGTTCTCCTGAATTCAGAATTAAAATTCTTTTTATCTAAGCCCAGATCTCATCTGCAGTACATTTAACAGAATCAGACATTAAAAGTGACTCACTAACAATTAGGCTTCTCCTTCTGAACAGAGAACTCTTTGAACATGCATGCAGCAAGGGATGTTTTGGGGATTCTCTTTCTTGTGAGACGAAATTTTTAAAAAGAAGTTTCTCCAAAGGAAAGTGCAAGAAAATCATTCAGGTAGTAGAAAAATATGTTTAAACTTCAACTGTATAGAGGGAAAGACAATGTTCTTTATAGAATGTCAAAAGCAGCATCCTTGTAAAATTAGGTTGGAACAGTGAACTGTGTGCAACTTAATTATATTAAAAATGTTACAAAAATCCAGAAGCATAACAGCTGTTTCCTATCTGCCCCATGGTAAAAAGAGCCTCAGCAATCTCTGCCTGAACCATTCAAACACTAGACAACATTCAAAGCTGTTCCACATGTTTATATGGTAAATATATCAAGAAAGTAAATAATATAGATCCATTTGGCCACTCTTCCCTACCTCAGTAAGTATAAAGTAAAAAAGGAAATGCTTATGCCATTTCTCGGATGCTTCTCATGAATAAAAACATCTACACTTGCACCCAGAGTACTGTGTGGATGCCAGCCACAGGTGCTTATAATAAATAGGGGGTACTAACAGCTAGTCTGGGATTTGAAGTAGCAAAGAAGAGAGGCAACCTGCATCAGCCTGACTAGGACAGCACTTCTACCGCAAGCCAGCGCTGTTACCAGGATTACCCAGCCATACTGGGACAAGCTGTGGCACAATACTGCTTCTTAATATTTACCAAAAGTACTCAAAAGATTACTATGCTGAGAATAAAGATTTTCTCAAACAAAGTTTTCCAAATCTTCCATGGAAACAAACAAGAGCCCCCTTTCTCCTCCTCCAGTCTCCTGTTATATTCAGTTGAGTAGAAAATGACATAGGAATTACGTGGAAAAGTATTTCAGCTTCCTAAGGGAAATACGTCCTCAAGAGCTTCCAGAATCTCCATTACCTGCCAGAATGGGTGGATGAGAGCTAGAATTGTGGGAGCAGTGATGGAAACCAGAATTTTCCAGCTTGTGTTTGAGTTTGACTGAGCTTGCAAGGTGACCCTCTGCTGGACTTGAAGCTTGGAGGAAAAGGCTGCCCAGCTCTCCCAAGGGAGCTCCATTCCTCGACTGACTCACCTCCAGAAATTTAGTTGATTACAGAAACCCAGAAATGATTACATAGAGTTCCTATGCCAAATTGCTACAACTGCTCACGGAAGAATTATCTTTTGTTACTGAGGTTAGTAGTATGATCCTATTAATTTTTTTAACCACAGGGAAAAACAGAAGGACCATGATTAATAAAAGAGGATTCAGTATTAATATATTCTCTTTCCTTTGTGAATTTTATGTATACCTACAGTCCAACCGAACATCTACTCACCTTTCCAACTTCTTTTCTTTACAATTTACATACATAAAATCCCCTGCTCTGCTTCTTTACTCCTTTGGTTTTGCCACTTTCCATCAGTCTGGTCTATATCATTGACATCTTTTCCCTGAGCTGAAAGCTCTTTGGAAAAAAAAAAAAAAAGAAGAGCTTGTTTTTCACAAATATATATTGATGTCTAATGAATAGTTTTATTCCTTTTCTATAGCTGCTGGTAAACGCAGTGAACAACTAAAAATTACGCTGTTTTTAAGTTTTCCACTGGCTAATTTTTAAGACTTGCAAAAGCAAGCTTAATCTTGATTAAATGGAGTGTGCTTAAGTATAGTTAAGATGCAATCACCTAAGACTGGTTGACTGATTAGGTGAGAAAAAAACAGGGAGAAGAGGAGCTGTCTCACTTTGAATTAAGAAAAGAATTATTTCAATTTCTTATAAATGCCTAACTTTCCACAGAAACCAAAAATCAGAAAATAGAAAACAACCCTTACTCAACATAAAACCCAGCCCAGATTTCTAGTAAACACGGGAGGTAGTTAAAAGAAGTTTAAGTCTCAATTTTTCTTACAGTACAAGTGTTCTTGAACAAAGTTTCTAACTTCCTATCCACAAAAATTGGCAGTTCTACCATCCCTTTGTGATGACAGCCTTGAGCTTACCTATAATTAATACAAATCAGGTACATTCTTAATGCTTTTTCTCAGGCATCATTCATTCCTTATCATAAATTACTTGCTCCTCTGGGACTCCTTCGTTTCAGCCCCATGTCCTCATCCTGTTACAGGCCAGGAACAATGACTAGCAATGATGAATGCAAATTGTTATTCCTCAGCCACGGTCTACCCTTAAACTGGCCTGGGTACTCTCCTAACCTCTGGAGATCTCAGAGAGAAGTACTGGAGTTCTAGACACAGCAGACATTTTGTGACACCCCCACTAAATCTTCTTCAGGTACAACGGAACTGAACATTTTCTGGTGTCAATACCATAAAACAGGAAACACATCCACACACAGAAAGTAAATGTTCATAGCATATTTGCAAAGCTATAGAAACTGGTGAACACAAATGAAAAAACCCAAACACCCTACATATAATATTACAGACACCTAACTAGTAAGATTAGACTCAAAGCTTTTCTTCCCCTCCAGTACTTCACTGATAAACTCATGCAAATGTTTCACACACTCAGGGTTGGAGACCCAACTCTACAACATTGTATTCAGAGTTCATAATCACAGAATCACAGAATGTTAGGGATTGGAAGGGACCACAAAAGATCATCTAGTCCAATCCACCTGCCAGAGTAGGAACACCCATAAGAGGTTACACAGAAAATTGCCCAGGTGGGTTTTGAATGTCTCCAGAGAAGGAGATTCCACAACCCCCCTGGGCAGCCTGTTCCAGTGCTCTGTCACCCTCACTGAGAAGAAATTTTTTCTCAAATTTAAACGGAACCTCCTGTGTTCCAGTTTGTACCTATTGCCACTTGTCTTATCATTGCTAGTCACTGAGAAGAGCCTGGTTCCATCCTCGTGACACTCACCCTTTGCATATTTATAAACATTAATGGGGTCACCCCTCAGTCTCCTCCAAACTAAAGAGACCCAGCTCCCTCAGCCTTTCCTCATAAGGGAGATGCTCCACTCCCTTTATCATCTTTGTGGGTCTGTGCTGGAGTCTCTCAAGCAGTTCCCTGTCCTTGAACTGATGGGCCCAGAACTGGACACAATATTCCAGATGTGGTCTCACCAGGACAGAATAGAGGGGGAGGAGAACGTCTCTCGACCTATTAACCACCCCCCTTCTAATACACCCCAAGATGCCATTGGCCATCTTGGCCACAAAGACACCATGCTGGATTATGGTCATCCTGTTGTCCACCAGGACCCCCAGGCCCCTTTCCTCTACACTGCTCTCTAACAGGTTGTTCGCCAACTTATACTGGAACCTGGGGTTGTTCCTGCCCAGATGTAAGCCTCTACACTTGCCCTTGTTATATTTCACTAAATTTTTCCCTGCCCAACACTCCAGTCTGTTGACGTCTTGCTGGATGGCAGCACAGCCTTCCAGTGTGACAGCCACTCCTCCTTCTTTGGTGTCATGAGCAAACCTGCTGACAGTGCATTCCATTCCCTCATCCAAGACACTGAAGAATATACTGAATAGTACTGGTCCCAGTACCTATTCTTGAGGGACTCCACTAGATACAGGCCTCCAACTAGACTCTGCCCCATTGACCACAACTCTCTGGCTTCTTTCCTTCAGCCAGTTCACAGTCCACCTCACTACCCAATCATCCAGTCCACACTTCCTCAATTTAACAGTGAGAATGCCATGGGAGACTGTGTCAAATGCTTTACTGAAGTCAAGGTAGACCACATCCACTGCTCTTCCATCATATAGTAACCTTGTTATGTCCTCATAAAAGTCTATGAGGTTGGTCAAGCATGACTTCCCCTTGGTGAAGCCATGTTGACTGCCCTTAATGACCCTTTTATCCTTGATATGCCTTGAGATGGTACCAAGGGTAAGTTGTTCCATCACGTTTCCAGGGATAGAGGTGAGGCTGACTGGTCTATAGTTATCTTGGTCCTCTTTCTTGCCCTTTTTGAGGACTGGAGGGACATTTTCTTTCCTCTAGTCCTCAGGCACCTCTCCCATTACCCAAGACTTGGCAAAGATGATGGAGAGTGGCCTAGCAATGACCTCAGCCAGTTCCCTCAGCACCTGCAGGTGCATCCCATCTGGACCCATGGATTTATGGATGTCCAGATTGCTTAATTGTTCCCTAACCCAGTCCTCATCAACCAAGGCAAACTTTTCCATTGTCCTACCATCCCCTGGGGCCTCAGTGGTATGGGGCTCCTCAGGACAGCCTCTGACAGTGTAGACAGAGACAAAGAAGGCATTCAGTAACTCTGCCTTCTATGTAACTCCTGTCACCAGGGCACCCACCTCATTCATCAGTGGGCTTAGATTGCCTCTGGTGTTAGATTCATCTGCCATTGAAGAAGCTCATTCTGTTGTCCTTAACCCATCTTGCATGGTTTACTTCTAAGGAGGCCTTAGCTTTCCTAGTTGCCTCCCTACATCCTCTGACAACAGCCTTATACTCTTCCCAAGTGGCCAGTCCCTCCTTCCATGATTTGTAATCTCTCCTCTTCCACTTGAGCTTACCCAGTTAACCAAGCAGGTCTCCTGGCTCCCTTCCTTGATTTCCTAAGTGTCAAGATGCTCTGATCTTGAGCTTGCAAGAAGCAGTTTCTGAATGCTAACCAACGATCTTGGGCCCTTTTACCTTCAAGCACCCTTGTCCATGAGATTTACCCTAGCAGTTGCTTGAAAAGGCCGAAGTTTGCCCTATTGAAATTCAAGGTTGTGATCCTGCTTGGCATTCTGTTCCTGCCACCTGAGATACTGAACTCCACCATCTCATGGTTGGTGCAGCCAAGGCAGCCCTCAACCTTTACTGCTTCAACCAGACCCTCCTTGTTAGTGAGGATAAGGTCCAGCAGTGCTTCTCTCCTAGTTGGTTCATCCACCATTTGCATCAGGAAATTATTGCCAATGCACTGGAGGAACCTCCTGGACTGTGGCTGGCTGGCTGAATGGTCCTTCCAGCAAACATCAGGGAAGTTAAAAGAAATGCCTGAAAGAAATTTTTCCTGTTCATAATGATATATTAAAAAAACAAAAAAAAAAAAGTCTGCTCCAGTTTATACAAATGTCTGTGGTATGTTCAGACAGAACAGCTGATGTATTCACATTGTTCCGGAGACATTTTAGTGTCATTACTTGTAAACATTTCTGTACAAATTTGCAAAATGGTGAATAAAATTAAATTATTAGTACATTACTCAAAGCATTTTCATGGCAAAAAGAAAATGCAGACAGTCTTTCTAGACACTTCAGAAAAGTAGTGTCTTCTGACTTCTGCATGCCCCTCAGGATATCTGGTGCACTACAGACAAGAGGTGTTTTTTTCTGGTGAGCATGTTCAGTGTCAAATTGCTGATATGGACAGACAGCTGGTAGAGTAGCACTTTGAAAGCATATTATTTCCCATTAAATATGTATTGATTAGTGATTATTAGCATTAATTATGGTACATTACAGACTTATCACTTTAGACAATAGTTAGTAGCAATATTACATTCTTTTTGGTTTATTACTTTCAGTTACCACTTTTAGAGCTGGATGGTGCCCTTAGACATTGCACTGGGTAAAGGGTGATGCATAAACTGCATTACTCCATAAGCAGCCCTCAGAGGAACTGTCACTCAGGAAATGCTCATGTTCCCCCTGTAAAATGCTGTTAGAAGCAGGGAAGTTGCCTGGGGTAGCAGAGATGAAGACAGCTTCCTTGGCTCTGAACATCTTGTCAGTCTCATTGGTTTGTATTGGAGTTGATGTGTACAAGAGGAAAGGGTGCTCTTTACTCCTCCTTGAAGTTTCTCTCCAGACACTTGTTTGTGTTTCTGTAACTCTCACACACTGAGCAGGATTTATTCACATGTTATATAGCTGCACAGGTTCAAGGAAGAGACTTTACTCCTTCATCTAACCTGCATGGCTGAGCTAGGCATGAGATACATCAGCCCTGAGTTAACTAGTTGTTATTATTAAGAACTTACAATGTTCCCTTTTCCAGAGTGAATACTGGCAGCGTGAACTGTACCATGAGACATATTTGTATGGGCTCTGGTATAATAGTACAATAGTGACTCATACCTGCTGGTAGTTCTCCTGGTCAGTAATAGAACAGTAGCATCAGACACAGGAGTGCAGTTTACAGGAACAGACTACATCCTGTTCCAGTGCCTGCTGTTTCGGCTACATTAAATCTAAACCAGTTTTCTTCACACAGTTTAGAGATGTCATCTGAAATAAGATTCTCATTTCACATCTGAAATAAATTTCTAGATGCTCTCCTGAATCTTTTAAAAACAATTACATAAATAATACTGAAATATCCACAATTCCAGAACAGATAAGTGAAGGTATTCCAAAATTAAGCTTGTTTTTAACCCACAGCATCAGTAGGGGTGAAGGGCACACAAGACAACTTGGAGCTTTACTGTTCTAGCTTTCCATTCACCTCTCTACATGGCCAAAACCTTGCCACAAACCTGACTTAAAAAAAAAATCTTGTCTGGATATGAGTCTAATAAGTAATGTAAATTGGGCAGGTAGGTGACCTTGAGCTGAGTTCCTCTGAGACAACCTGCAGTAGTAGTATATAGGAAGAAAGATTGTTCTTGGTCTAGGAGAAGGTACAAATGATTTACAAGAAAATGGGGCATTTGGAGCCACTGTGAATGGGATCAGCCATGATTTATCCAGTAGGATCCAGCTAATCCAGTAGCTCATTAGCAATGACAAGAATTCACAGAAATATCAAAAAACATTTGAGTTCCTGATACCTGTCCCCAAAAATATATGTCTCGTACTTGCAGTGTCCAGAGGTGTTTCAGTGCTCTCCTGAATTTAGCTCTTCTTTCAAGGTCCCTGAAAGAAAAAAAGAAAAAGAGGGAAAGAAACCCTGGAGAATGATTCTTGAATAAAAGCTGAGTGGTTGGGCTCAGGGAACCCCACACAGTCTCTGGTGGGAAGAAGAAAAGAGATGCCTTCTTATATGAACTCTTCAACAGTCCTTCCTTTAGCAGACAAGTATAGTCAGCAACACCATTAAAAAGTAGGAAGACAGCAGAGTAACATCACAAGCCATATTAAGTATTTTCCATGCCAGCCCATGAAATAAGCATGGGACCAAGTTCAATCCAAAAGTTATCATGTTGTAGCTCTGTCATAGGCTATTTAAACAGCTTTTTCAGAAAAAGTAAGATTTCTTGCTTGATCTTCTCCATTAGTGCTGGGGGATCAGATAAGGGTACAAAATCTAGACTGAATATAAGAATGGGGCTATCAGCAGCCAAGGACTATGTTTCAGAGTACTATGAAAGATTTCCTGAATTTTAACCAAGATCATCTTAATTGCTGGAGTTAGAGAAACTCCGTATTTTCCAGATGGTTACCAGTTCTCCCTGACAGATCTTATTGTGGTTGCAGTATTGATGATACATCACACACTTGTACCCTGACATCCCAACAGTGGCTACTTAAATCACTATTAGGTCTCACAGAAAATAATTTCTCTCTGAGTGGGACATTGACATTTCCTTGTTAAAGACTCTCATCCTTAGGGGAATTTCTATCACCAGAGCTATTAACAGTGATCTGGATCTAAATACTGTACTGTATTATCTGCATCCAGATGGCATAAAAATGGAAATTTCTATAAGATTCAGTCTTGACCTTTGGATGAAAACCATTTTTTTCCCAGTTACTGCCTGAGGTACTCTGAGATGTTTCTCTTCAAGCATAAAATCAAAATGGTGATTTATGATTAGCCTAAGAGAAAAATAGCTTGCCCACAAGTTTATGACAGAGTAAGTCTATTTCTATGTCATTATTCTAATAAATCACAATGTTTCTACCTACTCATCCTTTCATGGGTACCATATCTGTTTGTTACTCCTGAACTCATATTTCATTGTATTCTCCCTGTTTTTTCTTTATATATATATACATATATATATAAGTGTAGAATGTACATTTCACATTAAGCATCCTATTCATTCTACAATTATAAAATGCATATGCAGTAGTAAAGCTAACCCCTTTGTGGTTAGAATATTTTATCTTTGATTTAAAGGTAAAGCTTCTGTTGCACATTTAAGTCAACTTGCTAGGAAGGTAAAACTCATCCTTCTTTGAAATGGCTGCACAAAGTATACATGTCACTTATTACTACTTCAGTACCCTTCTTTGAGGGAAAAGTAGCAGCACAGGTTTTACAACAGTTCCCTGCACAGGGTAAAACTGGCAAGGATCTCTTATGAATGCAGGTATGCCTTTCTTGTAACCCCCAGTCTTGCTGTCTCAGGCTGTACTTTAATTTCCCTAGTGGGATGAGTTGCAAGTGAATTTGGCTTGAAGGAGTGACTAAGAGAATATAAAAATGAATAAGGTTGTATTCTTTTGGTAAGTGGAGCCATCTGTTGCCAGACCTAGAAAAATATGTGTTTGTATGGAAGTCTGTTGATGATATTACAAACCACAGTCTCATCCTCTTCTTTTGGTAACATGTTACAGTATAATTCAAGTTTCATACACCCATTGTCTGGATTTAGAGGGGGACAGGATTTTTTTTTTTTTTTTTTTGTAGGGGAAAGGGGAGATCCTCACATATTGCTGCACATCATCAGCTAGTTTCAGCTCCTGTTGAAATTTCTATAAGTCTTTTCACAGGTTTCAGCAGCTGTACCACAGTCCAAATTAGGGTACAAAATTGCATTCTATTAAAAGAAAAACTCCTATAAAATACATTCAGTAGAACTTTTCCTTACAAGACAACAGGGCCAGTCTTATGCTCATGTTACTCCTGTTGTAGCTATATCAAAGTTATGCATATGCCATTAGTCATATTTGCAGGCAACGTACAAGACTCAGTATGCGCCACTGTACAACAGAAGTCAAATTCTGAAGGTTTTGCCCAAGATAAATCTTCTAACAATTTCAATGCATTTTTGGAGTAAGAAAACCATTTGGGTTTTGCAATTTATCCTTAGATAACAAAATAATAAAGCATATGCTAAAATCCCAAAGCCCATTCTTATGGTTAAATATTTAATTTTGTCTTGTTGGATAAAATGTGCATATTGTAATCTATTGTTGAAGTCACAGACCTGGAGATAGAGATCATTTAACTAAAGATAAGTAATACATTTTTATTACTGCAGATACCTTGCATAGGTATGGTGAAATATTTTTTTTTTCTTTTGTGACCATTACAAGTCTCCACTTACTAATGGAAATTTAAATGAATTAAAATATTGCCTGTTATATTTGAACTATTTCCACTGTATTATGGTTCATGATTGTTGTCTTCTATCCATTTTATTCATTCAGGTCCAGGCCAGTTATAATTCAGTTAATTTTCTCATTAGCGAATTTTCCCAAATGTCATCTTCCAATTGATATCATCATGACTCTATGGCTGTGATTATCTAGCAGTAAAAACAAAATTTCAACAGCAAAACCAAAATAATCATTGTAGATATGAGAAATAAATTCAAATTTAAGTTGTTTTCTGATATCCTTTCATTTTCTTGAAGAGAAGCACATGAATTCTATTAAACTTATTTAGGCCATTTATCTAGTTAATGTGATTCTCAAAGATCATTTGGTGTATGTGATAATATATAATCAATATAGCCTGTAAGAGCCAGTCTAAGCTTTATACAATACAACCTAGGAGGTCACAAGGAAATGCAAGTGTTCATTTGATTTGATTTAGCTTTTAATGATGTACATCAGAACATCAGCACAGAGTTATCTTGAAGTCAGCTTCACCAGAAAATGTTCTTTTCAGACCATCGAAAATAACATTGATGACTCCTGTTAAATTCAGGAGTTGCTGTGTTTAAGTAAAACTTGGTTTAATTAGGAAGTTGGATAAGAAATTGAAACAAGCCACATCCTTACTCGTAACAACGTATAATACTTGGTATACAACTTTTCAAAAGCCTAAATACCACCGGGTTTGAAAAGACTGAAAAAAATTCTTGTCCCCTTTTTTAGCAATAGAGGGATTGTTTATAGAGTTAATAACAAATCTGGAGATTTACCATCAAACTCAAGACTACGGTATGTACTAAATGATTCTTGCAATAGCAAGTTGATTGTCCCCAGGAGGTCACAGTTTTAAATTGGGTTACTTAGCTGTCTGTTTAAACACATCAGCCTTGTTCTTCTTTATCTCATGGTATCATTTTAGAGCCTTGCCCTACCTCACTGTTCAAAAGAAAAAGTACCTATCGTGAAGGCAAATTTCTGGTAGAACAGAAGTTTGTCAGAAATGAAGTACCTGCTAAATTATGAGTCTGGACAACACGTTCTGCTGGACCATATTAAATAAAGACATTAGCCAAAAGGGAGGAGTAGACTGATCTAGTGTCAAGCTCATTAATGCTGGAGTAACACTGAAGATGGATATTGTAATGTTCGACCTCATATTAGCAACATCCATTATTCAATAAACTATTAAATTAATAGACAGACAGTAACAATGGATGTATGTCCTCATTTAATTAATTAATGAGAAGGAACTCAACTTATGGTCATCTTATGTCTATAGATTTAATAATTTATAGAATAATAATTTATCGATCCCCCCCTTTTTCTACAGGAGATGGAATTCTCTTTCAATAACCATCCATTCTTGTTGGAAGCTGTTATTACTAGGCACTCCAGTGGGTACACATGCACTAATTGTGAGATGGACTAATCCTTTTGCAATTCCATTCTAAATGCTGGAAATGGAATGCATTACAAAGAAAAAAAAAAGCCAATACTGAAATAGACTTACAGGAGCGCAGTCACAAATTGACGTCTAAAGAAATGAATGGATGAAGGGAGTAAACGGTGTTATGTTTCATTAGTTTGAACAGAATTCATTTGGCTCTTGTTGATTAATTGAGTTTTTCTAATTGAATGAAGTGCAGATATTTTAAGAATATATTTTTGATAGGCGTTATCGAAAGTGGAATAAATGCTCTTTTCTAATTAAAAATATTCTTATTATATTCAGTCCTATGGCTTACTTTGCAATATGTTTTGATATGGAATCAAATACGCAAATTGGGAAATACTCAGCACAATTATTCATACATAATAGCCATTTTCCTACTTCTGAATTTTATTATTCAAGTTATGATAAGTTCTGTGAAGACAAATGACGACTCTCCCATCTTTCACTTTAAAAAGCAATCTGAAAATCTAGTTAAAATTTATGATGTTTTTGATTTAACTATACATTTTGGCTGAACTGTTTTGGGGTGTATAAAGTGATAAGATTTTGTTAGTTGCCAGTTTCAGGCTACTTGTATGAATCTGTGGGGACAAGATGGGCCAGAGAGTGAATTAAAAAGTTGGTTTTCTGTCTAAATATAGAGTACATCCAGAAATAACTTTCAAAACTTGTCTCTGAAGGGGAGCTTTCTTAGAAATAGGATCCCACTCTTCACTCTGAAACTTTCAAAAAAAGAAAAAATTCTCCAAAGAATGAAGGATGGATCAGTGCCATATAATATTTGGCGGACAAGTGTAAGACTAACAAAGGAAGAGAAGCATGGCATGGCTAAGGGATACTGAATGAGACATTGTAGTTTAGTCTGACCCTCCCTGTTATTCCCATTGAGATGGTTAATGAAAACTTTGGTGGATTTTGAAATGAATTTAGGGTCCTGGCCTAAATAATTTGGAGTGTGCCTTATCAGCAGGCAGTCTTAAGTGTTAAGCAATGCAGGTCAGTTAAAAAGCATCCAATAATAGAAAAAGGAGTCTTATTATGTTTCTCTTCACTGCAACTCATTTCTGAACAACAAATGCTGCTACAGCTGAAGTGAACTACAGAAAGCTCCACAAATAGAGCAGTTAAAAGCTCAACAGTAGAACCGAAACTCTCCAGAAGCAGGGAAGGCAAGTGAAAAAGATTTAAACACTGCTTTTCTGTCTGCAAGCAGTGGGTGGGAGCAGAAGAGGGAGTGATGTTATTTCTGACAATAGTTGACTCTGAAGCACCTGATGATTTTAATAGTTTTCAGTTAACTTGTCAGAAGAAACTGTATTGAAAACGGGTTACAGAAATTCAGAGAAAACTTCATTCCATGTCAAAGAAAACATGAGACCTGTTTTTAGATGGAAAATACAAAAAGTACAGAAGCCTATCTTGCAATTTTGCAGGTGTTAACTGAGTTTTTTATAAGAAACTCAGCTGCTGTTGGGATGGATCTGGAATAAAAACCCCCAGATGTGCTGGAAGACCTGGAATCAGCTTTTGGCACAGCCAGCCGAGATTAGCTTTGTAATAGCAGTCATTTAAAGCAAACTGAAGTTTCTATATTAGTCTAGTCACAGTGCTCTGACACAATGTTTTGACACTGTCACAGTAATGGAGAACTCTAAATAGTATAGGAACACATCCTAAAGGAAGAAAGACATTCCCATAATTGCCAAAAATACTCCCTGCAACAGCCTATGAATGGTGATCAGTGGCAAAGAACAGAAGCAAAGGCAATATTGCACATTTAGCAGAAACCAAAACCACTCAAACACATGCACCCAACTGCAATAAATAATAAAGCTTTTCAACTGAAGGAGAAATAACATAGGCTACAATGGACCAAGTGAACAAGAAAACTTTACACAGGAGCTGTTCACAGGAGCAAAGAATATAGATCAGTAGAAGATGAATAACCAATAAGGCCTCTATTCATTTTGAATCAATAAGGGTTACCAATGCAATTAATTTGGCAAATGAAAAATTGTTTGTAAAAGCTACAGGTAGGAAGGAATGAGCATATGGAAGAGGGACATGAACTTACTCCCATGAATCAGTAGGTGAGCCTACTCATATAAGAGTCACCGTCCCACTCACCTAGACAAAACAAGCGAATATACTCAATATTTGGCTAAACAGCATCATGGCCTCCATCTCAACAAAGGAGTTAAGCATTGCCAGGAAAGCTAGCCAAAACCCATAAGAATTTTAAGTTCCTATTTCCCATAATTGGGAAGCCTTCTGCAGAACAGAGGACATGGTTGGAAATGCCCAGCTTTCCAGGTTTCTAGGATAATTCATTTATATTCAAAGCCCAAAATAAACAGAAAAGAAATTAGAAATTTGATCATACAATGGATTGACAGTTTCTCCCTCAGACTTTATCAGCAATTTTAGTGCTTCTTTACTTAGTAGGTGTGATTTTATTAAGAGGCATTTAACTTTTATTGAAAGGTATAATAAGGAAGTTTAAAAGGATATGAAATGAATTTGCAAGAATTTTGCCTTAAGCAAATATCATCAGGACTGGTAGCACCAGGGGAAAAAAAAAAAAAAAAAAAAATAGAATAAACCAGACAAACCACCACCTGAAGAAAAAATGAACAAAAGCAGGTGTAGATGATTTGTTGCTAGTGTTGATCGAGAGAAAACCCCAACACCCTCCCACACCCATAGCTCCCAAATTCCTCCATCCTCAAAGGAAAAAAAAAAAAAAGGCAGTAGAAATAAGCAACAGGCAGAAAGAAAACAAGTGTTCAACCAGCTACCCAAATAAACCACTGAAGAGTTTCCCTGGAATAATACTGTCCCTCTCTGCAAAGAGGTAGATACTACAGCTAAAGAAATAATTGTGCATCTCAAATCTTTCACCATTATAGTTACAACTTATCTCCACAATATCTGACCACAGCACACAGTTTAACTGGCATGAATTTAAGCAGAATGAGGGTTTAGACATGTCACCACAGCTATCCATTATTTCCCATCTGAAGCATTGACAGAAAACAGTTTCAAAATGTGTGAGAGTTTTGTAAAAAGGCTGTAGAGGCAAACTCTAACATATATTTGGGTCACACAATTGCAGAGCAATAAAATGTGCAGGTCAGCTTCTGCTGACATTCTGTTCCCCAAAACCAGCTGTGTTAGATGTTCACATCACAGTCTCTAAAGATGTGAAACAGAAAATACCTAGAAAAAAAATCCCAATTGAATTTGGGGTCCCAGAATGGCCACGGTTCTCTCAGCAACACTATAAAGAGTAATGTTCAGAAACACAAGTGGAAGTAAAAGAGAAAGCCTGTGGGAGTTGTGAGATTTTCATCCCAGTCCTACAGCAGCAAAAAGACATTTTTTCCAAATTCTAATGACAGATGAAAATGGACAAAGAGCTAACTTGTTCTAGGCAAACAGCAACCACAGAAGGTTGGGTCAGCTGAATCCCAGGACACAGCACACCCAAAAAGAATAGTTTTAACGCTTCTTGATCTTACTGTAGGTAATATTTTAAGAGAGACTCCCAAGCTTGTGAAATCACACAGAATCCCAGAAAACAAATTTTCATCATGAGTTTGATGAGTACAGAGGTACAGGCACTAGAAATTCTGTGTCATGTTGTGCTTGGTTGGGAAAATAGAACTCAAAGTATTAGGAATATGATAGTTACAAAGACTGATGTGCAGAGCCAGGTTACACCACAACATATGGTAAGAAAACCGCTTCTCTGAGAAGCATCAGCTGAGCTTGGGACTCCATTTCAGTAAAATAAATCACTTCAATTTACTGCTAGTGAGGAAACCACTTAAACACGTGCTTAATAATAAGTGATTAGTCCTAATGGCTTCAAATCAATTCAAAGCAAAATTTAAATAATTTCTGGCTTAAGAATTGGAAAAAAAAAAAAAACAAACAAAAAAACCAACCAAATAAAAAATCTCACACCCTATCAAAAATCTTTATATTTGCACAGCACCATACATTTTCAAGCACCTCATTTTTTCTTTTGTCTTGGTGTCACGGTCCCTTCAACAGCTGTACATGAACTCATTAATTGCTAGAAGAGATTATTTTGACTTCCCTTCTTTCCGTTTGTTGTTACTGTTTGATTTTCTTTTTTGTTTTGTTTTGTTATTGTTCTCAGGGTCCATATCACTATTGGACACACAAATTACGACTTCTAAGGAAAAAGAAAAATGCTCAGAACTGTTTAAAGAACACTTAAATTCCATTTAAGTGTGTAATAGTCTAATTCTTACCAAATTGAAACCTTATTCCTTAAAACTGTTAGCAATAACATGAAATACACATAGACAAGTTATGAAGTATTCAGCAAGGTTTTCTTTAACAAAAAACAACAACAACAAAAAAGCAAATTAATTAACTTAATTTTCCATGTAAGTAGTAGTGTACATCATGTATTATTAAGTATGCAATTACTGTGTAATCTAGCACAGCTGTAAAATATTTAAACTGTTTTTCACTTTTTTTTTTTGGCAAAATTGCAAGATTTCTGATAATTGTAGCATTGTTAACATGATGGGGTAATTCTCTGACAGACATTTGGAAAGGACCATCATACAATTATCAGAAAGTTCTCTTTGTGAAGGGTAAAATTTCCAAAAATGCCTGTATTAGTTAGAAATATAAATTCCACTTTGAAAGACAGGTTAGCTGCTAATGAGGTTATACTGATGCTCAAAATCTTCATTCCTGGCCAACAAATTCTCTCAACTTTTTCTCTCAGTTCCCCTGACACGTTTCAGTGGCCACTTCTGCGTGTCTCAACTAACAGTTTCTATTGCAGATCCCTCAGAGAAGCTCATGCTCACAAGCCACAGCTGCTCCTGTGAGCTCATCCATTTTAGCACAAACTTGACTTTCAGTCTTGATTTAAGCCAAGAAGCTATTGGACAAAGCAGCACCCCTTGCTCTGACTATATGGTTCACTGACCTTCAGCAGAGCAGTGTAAACAAGTAGCTGGAGGGCAGTAATGACTTAAACAGCCACAGTAAGGTTTACCCTAAGTTTCTGCACAGCGATCATGACGCCATGATTGCTTTACCAGCAAAAGGATGCCAGCTTATTGGCCAGTCCATGTATCATATTGACAGTCTCTCCAATAGAATTAAATAAGTTGCCCCAGCTTTGCCAGTGTGAAGTTACTTACATAATTTTATTTTAATGTGACATTTCTACTATCACCAGTGTGAAGCTGGATGAGATGCAATTCTCCTTCCTCCTGGTAGGTACAGTTATTCCAGAAGTATGGTGCAGTGCAAATATTGCTAAACCATGAGGAAGCAGGTATAATCCCCGTTCTGTGGGTGTAAATAGGAAGAAAATGTTCTTGCTGAACACCACACCTTCCTTTTGTTGTGATGGCATACACACTGGGTACAAGAAAGGTTCACCTCAGGTGATTTTGAATACTGGTTCTTAGCTACTTTGTACAAAGTTGAAAGACAGAATTTCTCCACCAGTTTCACCAAATTCACTCCAAGAGCTGCTTCTCAGACAAAACATAGCAGAAAACCTGGACAACTTTTGCCAGACAAGAAATGTTTATGCCTGAAATTTTTCAAGTAGAGGTGGCAAAAAAATGAAAGTTCACTAGCAATTTTGTTTGGATATCAACTGTTTTATCAGCATTATAACCCAGCTCCTAGTCTGAAAAATAAAGCTCTTACTCTGGCTGTACAAGCACAAGTAGCACCATAAATTTCAGCCAATATTTATCTTTTCCATAGTTAATGTTTTATTCTCTTTCTTCTGCTACAATGACAATACTTACAGTATAGGTCTAGTTTCTGCCTGAAACCAGACTTTTTTGCCCTAAAAAAAAAAAAAAACAGATGCATGAGAAGAAAACAGGTCTAATTACTTGAACTCTAGCTGTATTCAGTTCCCAATCAGGATTTACCTTAAGACTTTAGACAGGAAGTATAACAACAACAACAGACATTGAGTACAAACCTCAGAGCTCACTCAGACCAAAATACTTGCATACAATATGAGGTGTTCCTACATGAGTTGGATGTTGTAGAGTGGACATGCTAAAGGCTACAAAAGGGAGGCAAGGAGAAAAAAAAAAAAAACAAACAACATATATTGCCCATAAGAGGATTTTCCAGAAGCCTGGGAAACATTTATACTCTTTGAAAGGATTCATATTTAGTCACTCAAGAAAATACATAGTAGCCACTCTGTAATAACCTGAAGATGGAGAAAGTAAATGTTGGACAGGCAGGACCAGAATGTGTCAGGAACATAACAAAGGTGATGAGAACTGTGAAAAGGATCTAATAGACTTCCTGTAAAGTTCAGAACACCTCAGCAATAAAAATCTCTGAGTAGAATTTTAAGTTATTATAGTTTCTCTATGTCTATAAAATATAAAATTTGAAGAGAAAAATCTTTATTCTTGTATTCTCGCCATGTCATGTAGTTAATAGCTGTCAACAGCCCAGTTTAGACCACTCCAGGCTGAAAGAAAAATAAATAAATAAAAAGGAAAACAAGAAAGAGGAGGTTTTGGTGAAATTTTCAAATTCTCATTCTCTTCCCCTACAAATCAAATGTATCTTGCATTTTCTACCTACAACAAAAAATATGCATGTAACGTGGGTGACCGAGACACACAACCGAATGAAACATACCATGACATGCTATTGCCAAAATGTGGAAAAGGACTTTGTGTAGAAAATCATGATTAAGGAAAATGAGTCATCTGAGGGAAGCCACTCACAGAAGAGTTTAAGACAGGAACTTGATGACTGCTGAAATCTTTCCACAAATAATCATGAAGAATTAATTACAGAATTGTCATTCTTCTTACAGGTAAATGTTTAAGGCTTTGGAGACACCACAGCTTGCAAGATGTATTATTATCTCAGCAATATATCTATTGCATTCAAATGACATATTGCAGTTACTAGGAAATATGAAATAGATTCAATATAGTTTATAGCTATAGGATTAGTCTGGAAACAAGTAAGCAATTGAGCCTTTGTTAGGGGTAGTGGCACAAAGACTATGAATAAAACTGAGACTTGGTTTGAATGGGTATTTTTCCATGAACATGTGCATAGTCTTTATAAAATCTTATTTTATTTGTATATGTGTGTTTGTGTATATACATGCACAAGCACAGAGTAGCATCAAGGTCAATTGAATGATTGAGAAAAAAAATACAAAGAAATAGCTCTGAAATCCTTCAAGAAAGTCAGTCCTTACTCAGAGATCTCACTCAGTCTCCGTACCTTCCCTTTTCATTCTCCAGGCATCTATCTGGACTTCAGTTACCTGCAGTCTCACACAAGAAGGTAAGCAGCAGATGGCCGCATTTCCAAATCATGGTTTATCCATCCATTGCACCCTATATTTTGCTCTGCAAAATCCATTTTGCCCATCCTTCAGGCTCTGTCACTTTGAAGAAACCTTGAAGATACAAAGTTACCAAGGTTTAAGAATTATCCCTTCACTACTCTACTCATGGAGATAACGTGTTTTAAGCTAGCTTACACCAGCTAGTGCAAAACTCTTACTTTGCATGAAAAAGAATAAACATCAACAATACTAGTGACTGCTTCTTGTACCACGTGCGTTGCATTCTCAAAATGTCTTTACCTGATTTTTGATGACAGAAATATGGCTTGATCAGTTCACATCATCAACACAATATGCTGTGATTAGCTACAAAGAGGAAGAGAGACTGTAGGTTGAGTAGGTCTACATCTGATATTCCTTTGGACTACTATCAACCAAAAATGGCAGTGAGGGTGGAGTTGAAGTGGAATTTTGCCATTTCTCTTGTTGATCTTGTTAGTAGGACCGCTGTTCAAATAACTTGAAAATTGTTGCTGGTATTTTGCAGTGGGCATTCAAGTATGATATTTTGTTTTTTTCATCAAAAATGTACTCACAGTTGAGAAAGACATCAAGAATCAGAGTGCCAGACAGAGTTTGCTAGAGAGGTAATATCTGTCCTACTCGTCAGTGGGTGCTGAGTGATGGAGACAGGATCCTGAGGTGATAAGACTGCTGGCCTTATGAAATACAACCTCTAGCAGCATTAAAGGCAAAATAACAGCTGAAAGAACTTTGATAAATTTATCTTTTGTTGCTTCTAACTCATACCAGAATACACAGACAGCCAAAGCCAAACAACTGACCAGTGGGAAAGTCAGATAATACATTGCCTCTGAGCAGTGACTAGTTTTTACGGTATGGCAGAGACCCTTCCCCACTCTCAGACAAGCTGCTGGATGCTCAGAGGAATCCAGTTATAAAGAAAGACCAATCATTGCTAAGAAGAAATATTTATTAAGCACATCCTGGCCCTTGTATAGAAGAGATACCAGCAAAATCAATCCTAAATTGCCCAGTATCAGTTCAATAAAGTTCTCTTATTCTTTCCAAACAATTATTTCCAGACTTACATATTGCTTCTTAGCTCAGTCTTATTCAGAATAGACCTCTTACTTCTTCATACTCCCTTATACCTGTAATTGGCATGCTCTCAGATTCCTAGTCTTTTCTTGGAGTAGAGGTTAATCTTCCTCAGAGGCCTGGCTTTTTTTCCTCTTTAATTTTGCTTAAGAAAGTTGTTCTGCATTTCACAAAATTGCTACATGAAACTGCTTTGGAAATCGAGTGGTGTTGCTCAGAGCACATTAGATTTGACCTAAAGAAAAATCTCCATGAATAGTAAAAAAAAAAAAAAAAAAGACCCAAAAGCTCATCAATTTTTGCTTTTTAGGGCAGTAGTATTCAAAATGTCAAAACTTGTTATTTATCGCTACAGAAGCACAGGGGAGATGATATATGCTGTGTCTAGGTGTTAGAAAATAGACTGCCTTAGCTTATTGGATTATTTGGTATACTGCTTCTTAGAGAAATTGTTTAGAAACTGCTTATATGGAATTCGCTTTGCATAAGTAAGTTTGCTTAGCATAACTTCTGCGAGTTGTGAACTTTTGAACTTTCTGCTTCCCTAGGTAAAAAAGTCCTCGAAGTGGTTCAAGCTACTAGATAAGGGAAGCTGCATTCCTGAAGATAAGTAGAGGAACAGAATGATGTCTAACAAAGGATGAAACAGAAGAATGTTTTGGTTTGCCAAGAACTCATTTTTCTCCAGCTGTAGGTGCAAAATAGCAACTGAAGGACTTTCACTGATGGGCGGCCTGATGAAAATGAAGAGATCCAATTAAGAATGGGGAGACTCTAATTTTGCAGTTGGCCCAGAATAACGCAAGGGAGGTAAGGGCTTGGTTTGTGGGGATGTGATTATCCAAGTTTTTTTCTGCTAAAATTTCTCTTCAGCAGGCAACCAGCTTGAGTGGTTCTATGCTGTACCTTGTGCATTAATTTGTTATTTAAGAAGAATTTCTGGAATCCATGCCTGAGTCTGTGCTATGGGGAACCTAGGGAAAAGAAACTTTTTTAACATTAGGAAAAGCCTTATTGAGTTTTGCAAACTGAAATAGGTGCAGCATAACAAGCAGCTTGCTTCTTTTGTAGGTTATTTCCTTACGTATACACATAGTATAAAAACCACCTTACGAATGCAATGTTCATAAATGTCAGTGGTTCATTTAATGAGCAGGTGGCTGTTGCTCTGGTCTGTGGATCCTGGGGAAATACAGGTTAACCTTTCTGAAACTGCATAAGGCAGGACAAGATATTAGTTTAAATACAAACTAGGGCTAAATTCACATAGCTTGTTCTGAAGGTATTCAGTGTTAGCTGGATAAAACAAGTTCTCTTATTTTGTTTCATGATGGAGATTATGGTTGTCAGATTTAGCTGAGTGACTGGCAGCAGAGAATATCAAAAGAGCTCATCAGTACAAAGCAAGGTGAAGGCATGTTACCTAATTAAGCCCCTGAGCGTTGATTAGCAAGGATATCACCAAACAGCCAGACCAGACTGGCCAAGATGGAAATGCCATGTAGTATAAGAAAACAAAGTGTATTTCTCATCTGCTGCAGACAGAGTCTGCTTCTGGAGTGTTATTAATGGAACAGCAGTGGAGCAGATCTGGAAGATTCAGATACTATTTATGGAGCTGAATGGGAAACATCAAACCTCTATGAATCAGTTTTCCAGGCTGAGTGCAGACTTAGGAGAACTTTCAGTTCACTATCCACTTCCGCAATGAGGGAGACTACACCATTCTTTTAGTACATAATAAAAGCGGAGATACTGATATGTCAAACACATCCAAAGACCTTGGTTAAGGCGATTACCATAGCTAGCCTTTCACCCTTGCCTGGGCTTAGAGACTCTCAATGTGTGTAAGTCTAGCTATTAAACCGATTGCTTATAAAAGAGTAGCTTATAAAAATTTATAATAGAACATGTTTGTATTCAACAGGACCTACTACAAGTATATCTCTTAGATATCCTTTAAATCTGTGTAAAATCACATCAAACCGCTTACAAATATATCACCTTTACCCCTCTAATACATAGATAAGAGTGTAAAGAATGTAACATCCAGATAAACTGATGTAGAAACAGCTGACTGGTAAGTTCATACTTGGTTTCTTGATTTCTTTGTGCTAGTGGGGGGTGGGAGAAAGAACAAAAAAAAATATCCCTGACTATCTGATAGACCAGGGAAGTCTAACTCATTTTCACTGGGGGCCACATCAACCTCGTGGTTGCCTTCAAAGGGCCAAATGTAATTTTAGAACTGTAAAAATGGTGAGAATGAGTTTGAAAGCCCTGTAATAGAGGGTAGAGAGAGACAAGGTTGGAGCTTACAAGGCACAAGTTCACTGGTTTCTTTCTTTCTCACCACAGGAAAAACATTAACATCATATGGGGGTCTGAAAGACTTTCACTAACAGAGTGCACAACTTGCAGATACAATCAGTATAAACTGGGGCTCACTACATATTTGAACCTGAGATGTATTTTGGCACTGGAAGATAGACAGTGAGTTTAGGAGTGCATGTTAAAGGAGATATGCAAAACAATTTCCCATGAGAAACAGTTCATCTGTGGAGCAAATGCAATGTAGACAAGGAAAATACAGGCATCTTATTTTCTTCTTTCTATACCTCTGGTATTCTGAAGGGAGGCAGGAAATAAATACAACCAAAATTACTAGTGCTCCTGATGAACAGCTGTCCTCCCACTCCAGAAAGCAGAAATGGTCCCAGACTCCACTTGAAGTAAATCACACAAGATTCATTATTCCATCTGAAGCACAAAGCATGTGTTAGCACTAAATCATTTCTATGAAATCTGGAACATATAATTCATTCTATATGGCCTCCTCCCCTGGAGATTTTTATTTCATTAATGAAAAACGAAATTCTCTTTCAAAAAAAAATTACACTGTTCAGCACTTCCACTTTAAACATGCCTTGATCTTAAAGAAAGCAGCCTCATCGGTTTAATAACATTTGTTGATTACTTTCCATTAAAACTGACACAAAATTATGGCTTCATAAGTGGTAATTTAACCTTTGAATTAAAATACACCTTTCCCTTTCTTTCCCCCCCCCCCATCTTGCTCTCTCTGTTCCCTACCATTTTAGATATTTATTATCCATCTCCTTTCTGCTCTACTCTGCAAGCTTTTGCCAAAGAATAATCTGATGAGAAGAAAAGCCTGGTTCCACCCCAACAATAAGAAGCCCAGGACTGTGATGAAATTTAACAAGGGAAAGTGTAGAGTCCTGCATCTGGGCAGGTACAACCCCAGGTTCCAGTATAGGTTGGGAAATTACATATTAGAGAGCAGTGTAGGGGAAAGGGACCTGGGGGTCCTGGTGGACAACAGGATGACTATGAGCCAGTACTGTGCCCTTGTGGCCAGGAAGGCCAATGGCATCCTGGGGTGTATTAGAATGGGGGTGGTTAGTAGATCGAGAGAGGTTCTCCTTCCCCTCTACTGTGCCCCGGCGAGACCACATCTGGAATATTGTGTCCAGTTCTGGGCCCCTCAGTTGAAGAAGGACAGGGAACTGCTGGAGAGGGTCCAGTGTAGGGCAACCAAGATGATTAAGGGAGTGGAGCACCTCCCTTATGAGGAAAGGCTGAGGGAGCTGGGTCTCTTTAGTTTGGAGAAGAGGAGACTGAGGGGTAACCTCATTATTGTTTATAAATATATAAAGGGTGAGTGTCATGAGGATGGAGCCAGGCTCTTCTCGGTGGCAAACAATGATAGGACAAGGGGTAATGGGATCAAGCTGGAACACAAGAGGTTCCACTTAAATTTGAGAAGAAACTACTTCTCAGTGAGGGTGACAGAGCACTGGAACAGGCTGCCCAGGGAGGTTTTGGAGTCTCCTTCTCTGGAGACATTCAAAACCTGCCTGGACATGTTCCTGTACGACCTCATCTAGGCGTTCCTGCTCCAGCAGGGGGATTGGACTAGATGATCTTTCGAGGTCCCTTCCAATCCCAAACATACTGTGATACTGTGATGACAAACTCTCCAGTTGCCCCTAATCTCCATCTCATGTGTGCATTCAGTTATCAGAAGGGAATATCATCTCAATAGGTTTTAAACCATAGAGAGAACATTAGCATTGCATTTTGGACCTTTGCTCCTTCTGTAGACCAGTTGTCCTTAAGGCAACCATTTCCATCAGAGACAAGCAGCTTGGTATTTCTCTGCTGTTTGTTTCAGCTTTTACAGCAGTGGCTTTAAAACTGTCTTTGTGAAGAGAGAAATCCATGAGGTGCGGGGAAAGAAACAGAAGATGATAATAACTTCAAGTGCTTCACCCTTCAGTTAAATTCAATTTGAACCCTCTTCCCATTCTCTCCTTCTCCCACACTTACATGAGCCTTGCTTTCTGAATCATATCTCTTTTGAATTTTAGAGAAACAAAAGCCCTCTGTTTTTCTGAGTTTGGTGCCTGATCTCATATGATATTCAAACTATCTTGCATTCACTTTTTCAAAGAAGAATGTACGCAATAAAAAGCACACTAGGTATTATTTGTCATTTCCATGTATTGGCACACTGCACTTGACTGCAAGTAAGTCAAGCTGTTGTTTTTAAAGCAAATGAAAATACAAGGGAAGGGGGTAGAGGGTGGGGTATGTGCATCAGCTTCCTAAAGAGCAGGAAACATTTTTAAACAGAGCTAGAAAACACAGCTGGCTTATTCCTTCTTCTTAGCATGTTTTAGCTAAATGACTTGGGGCTCTGTCAGCCACTGTGGTCTAAGAAGATATTAGAGAAGCTGCATTTAGTCTCGCAGTAGGTCTGCAAATGCAACCGGACAACTGCCAGTACACAGTAGGGATACAAGAGGAGATAACAGGAATAGCACAGAGCTCTCAGACTCGTCTTATCTACTGCTCATGAAACTACCACAGCAGAACTGGTAAAGTTGTTCAGCTCCACTTCAAAAGTCTCAAAACAATCTATCTTGTCTGGAGCAGTGGTTAAGACAGCACATGGTACATGGCCATAAAAAGAAAAAAGAATGGAAGCCTGTGCCTTGCCTACTAACAGAGGTCTGTGTCTTGAGCAGGCACCAGTAGAAAACTTTGATCAAATGCCCTGGCTACCACTGAAGGAGATAGTTCTTCTGTTAAAAGATATACATTTATTAACAGCACACCAGAGTACAATATGCTGGAAACAGTTATTGAGTGGACATGTGAGAAGTGATTTTGAAAATGAGGCATATTCATATTGAACCTAATATACTTTAATAGAAAGTGTAAGAAAATGTCAAGGAGGTTACCAAATATTGCAGATCATCCTCTTTCTGTAGACATATCCAATTCGAAGTGTTCATATCAATGGCTTCAGAATTGCCTCAGCTGTAATAGGAAGCCAGACATAAGCATGAGGTGGTTTGAACACCTCCTCCCCAGGGTACTTCCAAAGGAGCCTGACCTTGTTAGCCAGGGAGCTGCAGACAACTAAGACATCAGAGAAATTGCTGGCTTTAACAGGAGGCTAAAAACTCCAGTAGGGAGGATCATTTTGAAGCAACCAGACTTAAGTACTCTAGTTTCAGATGCAGCCCTTTGACCCATGTGAAGTCCCTGCCCATGAAATGGGGATGTTGTCTTTTTCTCTTTCTTCTACTCAGATCATACAACCTCTTTAAAGCAGGAATCACAAAGGAACACACAAGTTAATTCAAACAGGAATAACTGTTCAACACTTGTTACCGCATATGGCTGCTTGGCTGCAGTCAGTCTTTGCTGAGACATCCAGATCCCAGTAAAATGTGAACAGCAAGCAACAGTAAACAGAGGAATGCTCCTTTCCAGACTGACAGCATTCTGTTCAGGAAGGCAAAAAAACCCCTGGTACTACTACATTTTAGGCTGAGAGCCTGTGATTTCAACGATTTAAGACTCAATAAATACATCATGAGAAGTATTGGATTTGCATCTTTGTCATGCAAGAGTGATGCAACAACAACGGACTAAGACAGATTGGATTATTAAGGTAGTTCTGTATTTTGCTCTGATGCAGGTTTCAACTCAAGTATCTGAAGCACCTCCCCTCTCCATGAGAAGAAGTGATATGTTGGACCTTGTTCTCCCCAACAAGGATGGCTTGGTGGGGAATGTGAAGTTCAAGGACAGCCTTGGCTGCAGTGACCATGAAATAATGGAGTTGAAGATCCTTGCATTACTGAAGAGGACGCACAGTAAATTCACTACTCTGGACTTCAAGAGAGCAGACTTTGGCCTCTTCAGGGATCTGCTTGGTAGAGTAACATGGGATAAAATCCTAGAGAGAAGAGGGGGCCCAAGAAATCTGGTTAGTATTCAATGATCACCTCCTTCAAACTCAGGATAGATAGAATCAAATCTGATAGAATTAAATCTGTTTAGGGGTGTTAAGGGCAACAATAAAGGCTTCTATATGTACGTTGATGATAAAAGGAAGATTAAGGAAAATGTTGGCCCTCTCTGTAAGGAAATATGAGACCTGGTTACCCAGAATATGGAGAAGGCTGAGGTACTCACAGAATCACAGAATCACAGAACATTATGGATTGGAAGGGACCTCAATGGATCATCTAGTCCAATCTCCCTGCTGGAGCAGGAACATCTAAATGAGGCTACACAGGAATGTGTTCAGGCGGGTTTTGAATGTCTCCAGAGAAGGAGACTCCACAAACCCCCTGGGCAGCCTGTTCCAGTGCTCTGTTACCCTCACTGAGAAGAAGTTTCTTCTCGAATTTAAATGGAACCTCTTGTGTTCCAGTTTGAACCCATTGCCCCTTGTCTTACCATTGGTTGTCACTGAGAAGAGCCTGGTTCCATCCTCGTGACACTCACCCTTTATATATTTATAAACATTAATGAGGTCACCTTGCAGTCTCCTCCAAACTAAAGAGACCCAGCTCCCTCAGCCTTTCCTCATAAGGAAGATGCTCCACTTCCTTAATTATCTTTGCACTGGACTCTCTCCTTTCCAGCAGTTCCCTGTCCTTCTTGAACTGATGGGCCCAGAACTGGACACAATATTCCAGATGTGGTCTCACCAGGGCAGAGTAGAGGGGAAGGACAACATCTAACCTCTACTCAATCTGTTTTTTGCTTCAGTCTTCACCAGACATTGCTCTAGCCACACCACTCAAGTTGCAGAGGGCAAAGGCAGAGACTGGAAGAATAAAGAACCACCCATACACTGTAGGAGAAGATCTAGGTTCAAGACCATCTAAAGAATCTGAAGGTGCACAGGTTCATGGGACCTAATGAGATACATCTGTGGGTCCTGACAGAACTGGCAGATGAAGTTGCTAAGCCACTATCTATTATATTTGAGAAGTTGTAACAGTCCTGTGAAGTTCCCACTGACTGGAAAAGGGGAAACATAACACACATTTTAAAAAAGGATAAAAAGGAAGACCTGGAGAGCTACAGGCTACACAGTAAGGAAGAAATGCCATCCAGAGGGACCTTGACAGGCTTGAGAGGTGGGCCTATGTGAACCTCATGAAATTCAACAAGGCCAAGTGCAAGGTCCTGCTCCTGGGTCAGTGCAATCCCAGCACAAACACAGGCTGGGTGGAGAATTGAGAGCAGCCCTCAGGAGAAGGACTTGGGATTGTTGGTTGATGAGCTCAACATGACCCAGTAATGTGTGCTTGCAGCCCAGAAAGCCAACTGCATTCTGGGCTGCATCATTAAGAGAGGTGATTCTGCCCCTCTACTCTGCCTTCGTGAGACCCCACCTGGAGTACTGCATCCAGCTCTGAGGCACCCAATATAGAAGAACATAGACCTGTTGGAGCAAGTCCAGAGTGCGTCACAAAGATGATCAAAGGGCTGGACCACCTCTCCTATGAAGACGGGCTGAGAGAGTTGGGATTGTTCAGCCTTGAGAAGAATGCTCTGGGGAGACCTTATAGCCGCCTTCCAGTACGTAAAGGGGGCCTACAATGAAGCTGGAGAGGGATTTTTTACAAGGACATGTAGCGATAAGACAAGGGATGATGGTTTTAAAGTGAAAGAAGGTAGATTTAGATCAGATATAAGGAAGAAATTCTTCACTATGAGGATGGTGAGGCACTGGAACAGGCTGCGCAGAGAAGCTGTGGATGCCCCATCCTTGGAAATGTTCAGGGCCAGGTGGGATGGGGCTTTGAGCAACCTGGTCTAGTGGAAGGTGTCCCTGCCCCTGGCAGTTGGATTGGAACTAGATGATTTTTTAAGGTCCCTTCCAACCCAAACCATTCTATGATTCTATATTCTGTGGGTGCAGGATTAGTCTTCCATACTGATTTTTAATTCTACTTCCAGGTTTCTGGTTGTTATTACAAGTGGCTATGTGATGTGTTTTCTGGAGGTTCAACATACAGTCTAGTCTTTTAAGTTCTTCTTGATATGCCATTTATATTGTTTCAGTGCTCAGGGAATGAAGACGATCTTGTTATTATTTCAGTTTTGCACCTAGTATCAGCATTGGTATTTCCACACTTACAACAAGAACAAAATAATACCAAGAAAGTTAAGATATTCTGAAAAGTGGCAGCTGTTTGGCTTTAATTTATACCTGCAAGTTTTATCATCACTCTAACTGGAAACTCAATAGTGTAAGAAAGCCATCAAACATGGTTTCTATTACCCAGCAATATATAACCCTTCTAATAACAGAGGCATTTTTTGGTATCTTAGTGACAATGTTCAGATACTGGTGTCCAGCCATCCACACCAAAGTATGAAAAATGACATGTCACCTTAAAATTTACAGCACTTAGAGGAAGTCTAGCATGACTGTACAAGGGTGGGTGCTTAAATAAGTTAGATGTCTCATCAGGTCTTGCATGGGAAGAAAATGCGGAAGAAAATTTTAAGCCATTGATAAAATTTGGAACATAATTCTGCAGACCTCTGAATAAAGTACTTTTGTGGAATCCAGGACTGGCAAAGCTGAGCTGAAGGGTAGCTCAGTCTGAATTAGTTTAGAGATCACCAGCTCCCCCATGGGAATGTTCATGCAGATGAAGCAGACATGCAGTGGTAGGGCCAACAAAGAAAATTATTAGAAAGAGTGATTCATTTCCTCTTTTTCCTCTTTAGAACCATCTGGCAGCATGAATACAAGACCAGAAGCAAAAAATGCAGTTGTGTTCAGCCTGACAAGAGCTGGCTAACAAGGACTGTTTTCAACAAGACAGAGAGCTGTAAGCACATATCTTACACTGACTTTATAACTGCAAGGAACCTCCAGATTTCTTCCTGTCAAGCAGCCCATACGGCACCCCAGTGAATGATTTTAAACAGCAACCCACTGAATGATTAAGGATGTGTAAAACAGTCGACATCATCTTCTATGGGGTTTGTATCAACTACATCCATTTATTTCTAATGCATTACAAATAGCACGTTTGTTCAGCATCCAAAACTCTGATGCTTACAGGAGAAACAAAACTCAAAAAGGAAGCAAGGTGTGCCACAGGCAGCTTTTAGAACCACATTCAAATATTTGCAGAGACTGGTCTTTATTCCTGTCTGTAATGGTGGCCTCACATGAACCACCTCTCCTAAAGCTGCATGTGCATCCATACATGGGAATTGTGATGCCTCTTCTTTTGTAAAACCCTTCAGGATCTGCAGGAGAAAACTGCGTCTCCAAGAACACAAGAACAAAAACCTCTCCCGTGCTGCCCTAAATTTCCCATGTTAGGTGAGCTGAGCTCTGGGCATTCCCCTGTTGGTCTGACAGAAATAAGATTTAAAGCAATCTGAAGGTGGTTCATTGCTCCATTACTCATCTAGGCTGTTTTTCAAAGGCATATACGTAAAAAGATATGTTTGCTTTCAAGGAAGTGATCCTTTCCTCATTCCAAAAAAGGAGAAGAAAGGGATCATTGCAAGGCTGAGCCACTGCACACCCTGCTGTCAGGGCTTGCAGCACCAGGTCTCTGGAAGTTCAAAGGGAGCCCAGTGTCTTTCCTGTTTAAGCAGCTACAAGCTTTCATTTATTCATTCCTGTTTGAAGGCTTTTACAAAGAAAGGACTAGCCTTAGCATCCTTTATCACTAGGAAAAAAAGCATTGGCAGAGAATATACTTTTCACCTAATTCGGTTTTTACATTAGATTCTGATTTCTCTTGCCCTCTACCACTAACCTGTTATGTTGTAATCCAGTAAATCTCTTAGTGGCTATCTTCTTCAGAAAGTCTCAATTTCCTACATTGCACCTCATAAAATAACACCCAGTATGACACACGCTACCAGCCCAGGGAGGAAGAATTTGCTTTACCCTTAACTGGCTGTCACAACAGAGGAAGCTGCTTGCAGCAACCCTAAAGCACTAAACCACTAGGAGGAACCTCAGAAAACAAACATATCTTCACAGCTCCTTGTAGGTGTTAAGATACACAGAGGAATGCACTAATACAAATACATGCTATTTTTCAATTATTTCAAGTGTCAGGTTCTTTATGGAGGTGTTCATAAAAGTTTCAAAGCATCCTAGACTTAAATTTCCGCCACATCAAAACTTTGAGGGTCTTTAAAACAATACTAAACTTTGCAGATGACTACAGCTCTGCTCTAACACAAAGTACTTAGGCTGTTAAATGACATAGATGTACTTACCTATTGCATCATTTACAAAGCAAAGCACTTAAAACCCAAGCAATGAATATTAAAGGACATAATAAATTTTACATTGCCTACATAACAAACATACATTATTCATATATTATTCACATTTTCATAAAAGGAATGCATTTTTCATCATTACAGAATAACCTTAACTCTGACCTGTGGATTTTCTCAATATATTTGTTGTACTAGTTTTAGTTTCTAAATATTTTATAGTAAGTGTTACATGGGAAATTCTATCATTCATTAACTTTATCAACTGACAATTTCAATTAGTTTTTCCAGAGAATAATATTGAACACACAGTTTTGTAGAGCATATAACTGTGTTGAATTATGGAAAAATTATGCATCTTGATTTACATTTGGGAATGAATTAAGTATATTAATGTGTAGATACATCTTTTAAGTTTGCATCAGGATTATAGTTGAAGGTTAGTTATGAAAACAAGCTTTTCATCCTTCAAATCCCCTGACTCTGCATTTGAGCTATCAGTCAGATGCAAAGGGTTCCTTATTATTCCTTCCAGTCTGCAGCCAAATCAGAGAACTGTATAGTCGAACACAAAGGCTCCTTTCTTTTAGGCAGTCGCACATGCGTTTACAGTTGCTACTTAAAGCAGATCCATTGGACTCAATATGTGGATCAGGATCAAGATTGATGCGGACAGATGAAATTTGTTTCTTAGAAAGCATTGGAAAGAAGGATCAAAAGCAATCTCCTTGGTCAGCTTTCTTCATGCTTAAAGAAGTACAAAGTACTTGCATATTTACCACATAATGCAGATGCTATAAAGTTGATGATGTTAAGTACCCATCTGTTTAATTTTCATTGCTTCTGTTGCCTAAATATTTCCACACACTCATATAATTTTGATATTTTACTGCTTCTAATACAGATTGGATGATATGAAAAAATTGCACACAAATCAACATTCATTTTTTAATGAATGAATTGTGCTAACTAAATAAGAAGCACCTACTAAGTTAAACATGCATCAAAATGCTAATAGGATTACAGCCACAGTTCCCATCCTACATCTCCGAAACAAATGCAAAACCATACAATCTGAATATCAATGTTTAAAGCCAAAATTCAAGATTTAAATTCGTCTGTACTTTTGGATAATCAAGTTCTAGATCCAGGCTCTGCTCAGATAGCACATAGTTCCCTGACATTTACCAGCCTTCTTTCAACACAGTACCCACAGTACCTACCAATACTTTTAATAACGTGTGGTTTCTGGCAGTGTTTTTTTTGCTGGCATTTTGTGACAATAAGTCTTTGAAAAAAGTCTGAACATATTGAAGCCCTAGTTAACTTTTCATGAAGCCATAGGTAAGTTTTTGGTTCTCACTTGTCTTTTTTTTGCTGGTGGGAAATGTTGAGTGTAAGACAGGAAGCTGAAAGGGAGATTAGGGAAAAAAAATCAAAGGACAACAAGAAAGATTTGAATGAAAGGTGTGAAAAGATGCAAGTTAATAAAAGAGAAACCTATCAATTCCCTTATCATAACTATATTAGAAAACCGTAGCTTCTGCTTTCCAAAAGCATGAAATCAGTAATTCTTTCCTTTATCGTCATAGATTATGGTGACACAACTTAAGTACGGTATGAGGGGATATCTAATTATCAACTGATGAGTCATGCTCTACAATTTTAGTTGTAATCAGTCATGTTCTAAATGGAATCCAAGTCATATGCTGGTAATTATCCACTGTGCATGGAAACATGTGACGGTTTATTTTTCAAACTGGCAGTGACATCTGATATGTTCACAAGAAGGCTATAAAAAGAATTAACAATCTAACAAATATTTACACAGCATGAAAAATGCCTACATTTCTGTAGGTATCACAATCCCAGATCTCACTCCTGATTGGTAGTGGTCAGCTCATAGTCCATCATTTGATATGTGAATCTAAACTGTCTTTCGCCAGTATATGCTTTCATATTTTACATTTAATTTAATATGTGATTTTATTTCCCAGTCTTTCAATCTTGCAAAATCCTTCAGCAGTTCTTCAGTTTACCCTTGTCCTGACAACCCTTTGTATCACCACCACTGCTCATCCCCTTTTGTATGCCTTCTATGAATACATTGGCCACCACATGTCTTAATAGCCAGCCATGCAGAATGCTACTGATAATTTTCTGCTGGACTCCATTCCTATCTTTAACTGATTATTTATCCATTATAAGTTACCTTATCCAATGCCAGCCTAGTTTCCTTAAAAGACTTTGTCAAAAGTCCCTTAAAAGTTGAAATAGGGAATATCAATAAATTCATTCTTATTCATGTTTGCTAGCCAAGAGAGAATCTGAGAACAAGAGAGAATAAATTAGAACTTCCCTTTAAAGAAGTCATGATGACCCCACCCAAGTAGGTAATGTTTTTCCATGTTTATATGTATAATTTACAGTTTCCACAAATTATCCTGGAAAAATGATGACGCATAGAGCCCCTTTAGGCTGCTATAAAGACTGGTTGTCATATTTGTCATTCTTCAGTCTTCAGGTACCACACAAATTTCAGCCTTCTCAGTACTGCTATTAGTAAAATTCAGCTAATTCATCTGGCAGTTAGAGTGAATAGCAGCTGACTCTAGGAACCTGTTAGTGCTTGTTTTGTCTATTTTTCACTTGACCTTTCCTATTGCTGCTTCAAACTTAGTTCAGTCCTCCAATGACCCTCTCAACTTGAGCCCTCTGACATCTGAATCAAACCGAAGTTAGATCATGCAATCTGGTATAGTCACTTCATTTGTTTGCTGTACTCAAGACTTCTTGTGCTACCTCAGATAAATACGGGGTGGCATGTGTCACAATAACCTTTATCACCAGATAGTGGTAGAAAACCCCAAACACTTTGGGTCTTCCATACACTGCAATATTTGTTTAAAGACCTTGCTTGCAAGCTTAGGCTTTCTGGATTTTGACCTTGGTAACGTGTGTTGGGTTGTACTCTGGAGCTCTTCTGGAGCAAGGCAACTGGGTTGGCCAGGGAATCATTGTCACAAATTTCCAGTGAGGCAATCTGGAGGAACAGACTGGAGACAAGAGGATTTGTCAACTCAAGCTCAGCTCTCAACAGAAGTACAAACCTATGTTTCAGACACGTCTATTAGAGGCTGGATCCTCTCCTTCTGAGAATATAACAAGAGTTTATCTGGCTCAGTGCCTAACTTCTAGATGACTGTTATTAGGACAGATGAATTCTAACACTGTATTCAGATTCTCCCTCATAAAACACAGGGATCACAGTCCTGCCCTATAGCTCAGGGGGGAAAACACATTAAATATTTCATAATACTCTGATACAGCACTTGGAAAGGAACTCTCAAAACTAATGCCTTCCAGGGAACTCAGAGAGAATTCAGAGCAAACAGGTATTTTAGTTGCTATATTTTGGAATTTTGAGCACATTTCAAGTTTCTCCTGCAGCCCAGCTGAAGACCATTTTAACTTATCTAAGTCAGCTTACACTAGGACTTCGCTTCCAAAACTAGGCAGAAAATGCTATGAAAATATACCATTTGGGTACTCTAGCATTTTACAGCAACTGTACACTGTTTAACACTAGACATTAATAAAAAGAATATGTGTGACAAAATGTAACAGTGTTTTTTCACTATCAAAGAATTTTAAGTTTTAGTTGGTGCTTCAGGCTGGTTTTCATTTTATCATATCTATTTGATCTTCTGTAATAAATATAAAGTTAATATAGAATTTATAAAATAGGCATTATTATTTACTTAATGGCCCATAGCAAAATCCATAGAGAATTTATGTTTCACAAATCATTGACTTGATAGATTGTGACAGCTCCTCTGAATATGTTCTGGTCTACTGGGTCATTACAGACAGCATGCACAGACAGTAAATCCATGTCCTAAATATCCTAGTAACATTTTGCTTGAAACAGTTAAATGAGTGGGATCAAAATAAAGTTCAAAATATTTATTTTATTTTTAAAAGGCAAACCAGCATGAGGCATATTAAAGACAATTTGCTAGCAAAAGCCTGAAAAAGTCACATTGTAAATTATACAAATGCTTTACTTATGCACCACTGAAACACACAGACACCTCACAGAAGATATAGGAAGAAACAGGTTCTGTCTCAAAGAATTTGTGTTTAAACCCTTATTCCACAAAGATTTCCCTTAAAAACCAATTAATAATCTGTCTGGATTTGGATTACTACAAGATATCGAGTCCCAGCCCTGAAGGTCTCATATAACCTTTCTCCTGCTAATTGCCCATTATTTTCACAGGGATTGTTTGCATGGACAGCTATTTCTTCTTGCATGATTTTAGATTTGTTTTAAGAAATAGAGGAATCCTTCAGCAAAAGAGAATGCAAAGAGTGAGAAGAAAGGTTGCACTAATGTGCAATCATGAGACCATTCTAAAAAATGTGTGCATTTTGATGATTGTGTTTGTCTCTTGTTAAAATGAAGATGAACATTATTGATGCCCACTTAGGATTCAAAAATCAACTGAAACAAGGGAGGCTTTTTTTCTTTTAAACTTCATCTTAAAATAAATTAAATAACTCCTCCAGCTGCTATCCCATCTTGTCAAAAGTGAACAACCTAAACTAGAGGCTGTTTACTAAAATAAGACATAATGAAAACACTGAGATCTTGAACTACAGTGCCAGGAATGGCACTACTCAATCAGTGGCTTAAATACCACAAACTTGGCTTATGTTCACAGATCAGATATACAGTGACAGCCCACAATAGAAGCATAACAACTAAGTAAAACATAGAAAGACGTGGCAGGAAGCAACATAATACTAAAATGGTCAATAAGGAGTTGCATGTGAAAAAAAAGGGTAACATTTTGGCTTAAGCACTCTTAGATTCAGAAAAGCGCAGATTTCACACTTGGCCTAGGACTGCTGCTGTTTTCTTCAGAACAGCTCTCCAGCAGCCACTCCTGAAGAGTAAATCACTCTAGAGACAGTTTACCAAACTCTTGGCACCAAAGTTTAAAAAAAGAGTGATTCTGAACTAGCTGCTGCTTGGAAGTAGAAGAAGGCTGGAAGAACATAACCCCCAGTAATAACAAAATGCAAACAGAGGAGTGGAAATTGTAGACTCATATATAATGAACAGCAGGGAAATGTGAAGGTTGGTTCTTCAGCGGTAGAGTGCCTCTTTTGTCTTAGTTGCTATCTCTCCGAATGAAATCCTATCACAGCAGAAAAATAAAAAACAGAAGGTTCGGTATTTTTAAGTTTACATTTACAAGTTATCAGCTAACATTAACTTAGTACAAATTAAGGTTAGCAGCAAACATCAGATGAAAAATGCTGATGAATACATGAGTGGCTTTTCTGCTTGGGTTGACCTTAACTACCTTTACTTTTGGCTTTCTGGCTAGCATACAGCCCATCTTCAACTGCTGGCTTTCTGCGGAATTTGCACTCTGGTATAAGACATTACACACTGAGGCATCACAATACTTAGTTTTTGGAAGAGGAAACTGGTGTACACGTTTCAAAGAATTTACTGCTGAGAAGGTAGCTATGTTCCTCTTCTTGTGTAAGATACCTGTGTTTTGTACAACAAAATTCCAGACATCAATATCAAACATCCAGACACGTAGGAAGTCAAGGAAGGGAGCCAGGAGACCTGCTTGGTTAAACAGGGAACTGCTGGGTAAGCTCAAGTGGAAGAAGAGGGTTTGCAAATCATGGAAGGGAGGGACTGGCCACTTGAGAAGAATATAAGGCTCTTGTCAGAGGATGTAGACAAGCAACTAGGAAAGCTAAGGACTCCTTAGAAGCAAACCTTGCAAGACAGGTCAAGGATGCACCTGTGGGTGGTGAGGGAGCTGTCTGAGATCATTGCTAAGCCACTCTCCATCATTTTTGCCAATTCTTGGGAAACAGGATTGGTGCCTGAGGACTGGAGGAATGTCACTCCAGTCTTCAAAAAGGACAAGAAGGAGGATCTGGATAATCTGGTCAGCCTCACCTCTATCCCTGGAAAGGTGATGGTGCTTTGGTGCCATCTCAAGGGATATCAAGGAAAAAAGGGTCATTAGGGCAGTCAACATGGCTTCACCAAGGGGAAGTTGTGCTTGACCAACCTCATAGGCTTTTACGAGGACATAACGAGGTGGATGGCAGAGCGGTGAATGTGGTCTATATTGATTTCAGTAAAGTTTTTGACAAATCTCCCAAAGCATGCTTCCTGCTAAATTGAGGAAGTGTGGTCTGGACAATCAAGTAGTGAGGTGGACTGTGAAGTGGCTGAAGGAGACGCCAGAGAGTTGTAGTCAATGAGGCAGAGTCTAGTTGGAGGACTGTATCTAGTAGAGTGGCTCAAGGGTCAGTACTGGGACCATTACTATTCAATATATTCATCAATTACTTGGATGAGGGAATACAGTGCACTGTCAGCAAGTTTGCTGATGACACCAAACTGGGAGGAACGGCTGACATGCCAGAAGGCTGTGCTGCCATCCAACAAGACCTGGACAGGCTGGAGAGTTGGGTGAGTAAAAATTTAGTGAAATATAACAAGGGCAAGTGTAGAGTCCTGCATCTGGGTAGGAATAACCCCAGGTTCCAGTATAAGTTGAGGAATGACCTGCTAGAGATCAGTGTGGTGGAAAGGGACCTGGGGGTCCTGGTGGACAGCAGGATGACCATGAGCCAGCACTGTGTCCTTGTGGCCAAGAAGGCCAATGGTATCCTGGGGTGTATTAGAATGGGGTGATTAGTAGATTGAGAGAGGTTCTCCTTCCTCTCTACTCTGCCCTGGTGAGACCACATCTGGAATATTGTGTCCAGTTCTGGGCCCCTCAGTTCAAGAAGGATGGGGAACTGCTTGAGAGACTTCAGCATAGAGCCACAAAGATGATTAAGGGAGTGGAGCATCTCTCTTATGAGGAAAGGCTGAGGGACCTGGGTCTCTTTAGCTTGGAGAAGAGGAGACTGAGGGGTGACCTCATTAATGTTTATAAATATGTAAAGGGTGAGTGTCACAAGGATGGAGCCAGGCTCTTCTCGGTGACAAACAATGATAAGACAAGGGGCAATGGGTACAAACTGGAGCACAGGAGGTTCCACTTATATATGAGGGGAAACTTCTTCTCAGTGAGGGTGATGGAGCACTGGAACAGGCTGCCCAGGGGGGTTGTGGAGTCTCCTTCTCTGGAGACACTCAAAACCTGCCTGGACACCTTCCTGTGTAGTCTCATCTAGGTGTTCCTGCTGCGGCAGGAGGATTGGACTAGATGATCTTTCGAGGTCCCTTCCAATCCCTAACATTCTGTGATTCTGTGATATGCATCCCACATATGTCAGTCCTTCCCTTGCCTGCCAGTGGGACCAGTGAGGGCACTTTTTCCCTTCTCTTCTGCCAATTGTGTTTCCATGATGGACCTTGTCCCTAGTGTCACACTGTCACTATTATGTCACAACTGAGGAGGACCACAGGATGATCAATGTTTCTTCTTTTTTCTGTAGCTCTTTCTGATGATATTAATGAATTACAATATTTTCCCCAGCACCACACGTAGCTAGCTGCTAGATCAGTTATTTCTAAGTACCTCTGGAAACCTCTCGCTTTTCTTCCTAACTCAACTATAGGAAAAGTAAAAGAATCACTCTGCCTATAAATACATTTTGAACATAGAAAGTTAATCTCATTTTTCAAGACCACCTTAATTCAAAAAATGTTGCTTTTAGACATGTCACCCCACAACAATCAAGAAGCCTAGAAATTACTGAAGTGCATTCTCCTTTATTCTTATTTTGTTTAATAAAATTTGTCCCTGTCAAGGTTTCCTATATCCAGTTTTGAGGTTTTCCTTTCTGCGCAGAAAACATGTTACAGCATTTATAAGACAGGGAGATAAATATTTGTTAGGCATGCAAGTCAATTAAGTTCATTACTTCAGCCTTCCCAAAGATTCTTTAAGCAATGGTCCTCTTATCTCTGCAAGTTGCCACTAGACTTGTTTTGAACGAACATCTGTTCCTTCTTTGTAAGAAAAATTACTGACTAAATATTTGATTACCAAATACAATTTCACAGTTTTCCATGTTTTTATATGGAGATAATACTGAGAATTTCAGTTTTGATTTCAAGAAACTTTGTGTTCTATTATTCTTGAATTCATACTGTATATCTAACACTTGCAAAAATTTATTAATATTTCTAGAGAAAGGTCAAGTAAAGCCCTGTATTTGTGAGAAAGAAATATAGAAGGTTTAAATTATTCTCATTTTTTCATTTGATAACATGAGCTTTATTTTGGAAACAGATTCTAGCACCAATTATGCTTTTTTAGTATCTTAATAATAAAGGTAACCTCTGTGGTCATGGTGTGAACATATGCAACACCTAAAAGCTTGTCAGAATGAGAAGGAAATAAATTTGATTGTTAAACAATACCATTGCTCTATCTTGCTCTGGATTTATGTTTTGGAGAAGGAAGATTTCAGAAAAGCGTCACATAATAAAATCTACTTACAACAATTACTTATTATTTTTGAGAATTTGTTGTTTGTTTGTTTGTTTGTTTGTTTTCTTCTTAATATGCCCCAAATATTTCATCTTTGCACAGACTTTGACATTGTAAGACTACAGAATGCAAAGAAAAAGGACAGAATAGGGAAAGATAGGACTTTCTATTTTTTCTTTTTAAGAGAGAAAAATTGTGCAAGACTGGTTGGTGTACGTTGTTGTTATCAAAAGCTTTCCCATTTGAAAGCTGCTTACTGAGAGTGTAGATGCACATGGCTTACTTTAATAGCTGTTGTGTTGCCAGCATAGCACCTAGAGGAGGAAAACTCTGTGGCAGAGATGGAAAGCCACACAAAAAGGTGCTGGAGAATCACTGGCATGAAAGAGAGCACTTTGTATGAAAACAAATGGTGATGTTCTGCATGGTTTGAAGGATCGTCTTCTGGCTCAGGCACTAGGCTGGGACTCAGAGGGTCTTGGTTTGGTTTTCAGTTTTGTCATAGTCCTTCTCTGACCTTGAGCTAGGGAGTGCATCAGTTAATTTCAGCCTTTCTATCAGAGAGTAATAGTGCTATGCACAATAGTATTTCATCTATTCTGATGACAAGCTTTCTGAGGCAGGAACTGTCTCCTACTGTGTGGTTGTACAATGGCTTTAGTGCACTTGGGTTTCTCAGCTGGGGCCTCTAAGATCTAGTAAGAATTATAAAGCTGATTTAGGAGATGAGGTTTTTTATTGCAGTTGTCAGTTGTGCTTGATTAGTTCAGATTGGACTTTGGGCTTCTGCTAATCTTCTGATTTAATGGAAACATAGAATACTGCAGTATGGTTAGGAATTTGGGAAATATAATTACTTTTCTTTTGTCTGATTTGAAATCTGATTTACCCTTGTGTCAACTCAGTGAGCCTCCAGAAGTATCTGAAGCCCCTCCTAAGACTACAGCTCAGGAAACCAGCAAGTTTACTGTAACACTATAGATGCTAAAAAGAGTAAAATGAACAGTGTTCTGATTTTTGGACTTAAAACATTGTGATGAGTATTATCCATTTCAGCTGATTACAGCTCACTTTCACTTCTTGTGAGCTGTTGGGAAAAAAGATTGCCTGGGGAAGGCTGTGGGACTGGGAGGAAGACCAGGGATAAGAGATGCAGCCTTCTGCAGAGGGAGAAGGTTCCTGCCACAGAGAGGCAGATGGGGCCCTTCTTGGGTTGTGGGAACCCTTTTGCAGTGGGGTAGGTGAGAGAAAGCCAAGAATGAGAAAAGAAAGCCTGAAGCTAATGTGAGGCAGACATAGAAAAGAGGAAATAATCTGGAACAGACGTACATGTGGGTGGGGTTTCAGAAGAAAGTTCACCCTTGGGCTCCAGAGGGGGTTGTGCAGTCTTTGCAAACTGAAAGCTACTGAGCATTGCTATATTGGGAATCAGCCTGAAAGCAAGAATCACTGTACCAAGACAATAAAAGTGTAGGGGGCAGTTTTGTTTGCAAATCTCTTATTTCAATTTGGTTTTACTCTTGAGTTTTTCCTGTGTTGAAAATAATTCAGAGTTATGATACTGGGTGTCTACAATGTACAGTCCCGTTAACCCCCCTATTTTGAGATTAAAAGCCTTTTCCATTGTTTAGGGAGCTCACTTTAAATAAGTGATCCAAAGGAGCACATGGATTCACCTTAAAGCTTCCCACAAACTTAGGAGCCCAAGAAGAGCTCTCGTGTCAAAATCATGATCTAGGTAAACATCTTGGAAGAAGGCATGCTACAGGAAATGGAACTGAACTACTAACCCTTGGGTGTCCTCAGACTCCACAGTGTACAGGACCTAGCTGCAGGGAACGTAGCTAAGGAGACATATGTTTTTACTTTGTGATAAAGGATATTCAAGACATTTTGATGTTTGATTGTTTGGAAAAAAGGTCATAGAGTTAGATCACCATTTGGAAAAACAGTAAGGTCATCAAAAGAGTCAACTGTATCAGTCATAGAGAGCTAAATCATTTCTTCATAAATTCAGGTAAAATTATCACTATTGAAACCACAAATGACATTCACCTTCCTCTATTATTGGAAACATTTTAAAGCTTTACTGTTCAGCTTTTTAGTCAGCTACTTATCTGGGGTTTGGGAGCCACAAAATTAATTGAGAGGATTTGAACATACATCTTGCATCTACCAGCAGCATGCCCACAACCGTTATTCTGAGGTAGTTTCTTTTGTTTCCTGCTGTTACTTTTCCAATTTGTGTAAAATACTTTAAAAGTCATTGAAAGGGAAATCATACAGTGAGAACAGCTTTCATGAGTCTAGAGGATGGGACATGTATGTAAGGATAATCAACTCCAAGAGCCTGTGGACAGCTAGGGCAATCACCTGAGAGGGGAGAACTTCAGATTCTGATTCCTTGTGGACTGAACTGGGTGCAGTGACTAAACCACAAAAAACGTCACTGGAAGGAGAATATCAATACTGCCTTTTCAAAGGGCTCCAAATTTTACGTTGCTCACATTTAAATATATAAGTAGTAAAAATTATATATTGGAAACAATAGCGTCATGAACAGTAAAATCTACAAAAGGACCAGACTTACAAGGAGTGGCTGAGGTCACTTGGCTTGTTCAGCCTGGAGAAGTCAAGGCTGAGGGGTAACCTAATTGCAGTCTACACCTTCCTTAAGGGATTCGAGGAGGGGAAGGTGTTGATTTCCTCTCTCTGGTGACCAACAATAGAACATGAGGAAGTGGCATGAAGCTGCATCGGGGGAAATTCACATTGGACATTAGGAGAAGGTTCTTCACTGAAAGGGTGGTCAGTCACTGGAACAGGCTCCTCACGGAAGTGGTTGTGGCGTCAACCCTGTCAGCATTCAAGAAGCTTCTGGATGATGAGCCTAGACATATAGTTTAGTTTTAGGTATTCTGTGAGGACCAGGGAGTTGGATTCAATCCTTATGGATCTCTTCCAACCTGAGATATTCTATGATCTATAGTTTCCTTAAAAATTTATGTTCAATAGTTCACTACTTCATGCTACACAATTACTTCTATTAATCATATTCAGCTTATTAATAAGAAGATTTAAATTATTTCCAGATCCATGTAATAAGTGGGTCATTTGTCTTAGCAGATGAACTACTGAATAAGATGTAAGGATCAATATTTTGATTCTTTATGATATCAGTATCAAAACAAGATTAAACATTTTGGACACAATTACTCTGCTTTTAGAATAAGTTTCCATAGCACAGAAAGATACTGTAGAGATGGGAAGACAGAGCAATTATAGTATGTCATCTAGAATTCAAGACAACTCACTATCACAAAAACTTTTCACATGAAGATTTTCATGGAACAGAATATAAAAACATAAGATTAACTCCACCAATACATCACAAATTGTGATCTAATTCCGTTGAAAGTGTTTCAGTGCTTTTTAGAAATTCTGCGGTGGCTAAGACAGATGGGGAGAAGGAGAAAGAAATCAGAGAAATAAGGAAGGCCAAATAATGACTTCAGTGTTAATATGGCTAAAAGATTGCTTTACATAACACAATCTCAGAAGAAAATGGGATAATATTTTCCAGAGATCCTATGGAGCATCTAATTGAGCTACTTTCATTCAATTTCTTGAAAAAAAAGTCTGTTGGAATACTAGAAGTAAATTTTACAGAAACTCTCAATTGAAAACACTATCACAGATTGCCCTTTGTAGTTCAGTTCTCAGGACATGATAATCCTTTTTCCATGAATGAGATACAAAGCAGAAATTATTACATGAAATATCAAGTTTTTAGCCAAAATCCTAAAAGGACAATGAAGACAGACATGAACAGCAGTTTCTCCTTCAGTTAAAATTATTGATAAGAGAACTGGCTTGAATCTATTGGACCATGAAAATGGTAGCAAAAGTATTCTCCTTCTGGTCAACTCTGATGAGCACAATATCTTCTGGAGAGATTAAGAATGAGTAGTCAGTTGTCAATATAGAAACACCAGTTTGACAAACGCATTTCATGACATTACGGTGTGACCTCAGCATCCATAAAGTAAACTTATGCTTCATGCTTTAAATTACTTTCTTGTAGACTGAAGAGTTTATATCATGCAGACTACCAGGATGCTTCCTTATGCTAATTGACACAAGAAAATTAACTGAATCTATTTGAATTGGATGGAATTTCTTTATGTCTTAGGACAACATTCTTCAATAATCAGGAAGGATTAAAGAACTTCTGTTAATATGGAAAACTGTCAGTGGGAGACAACTTAGAAGTACTTTCTAAAAAACAGACTTTTAAAGATAATTTCAATCTTAAGAGCATTTCATAAAAGAAGCATCTTATCCCAAAATACTGTGACTACAACTGTCTGCTGTTCTGAAATACAATCCAGTGGAATTGTATCTCTCCAATAAAATCTCTCCAATAAAAGTCATGAAAGTATAGCATAGGTCACACTCACTTCTTGAGGAACTACACTATTTTTGTGATGACATACTCTGCATAAGAACTAGTGGTATTCCGACTGATCATGATGCTCATGCTTTTACAGAAATATGCAAGGAACACATACTAGTGCTCAGAAGAGCCTCTGCACAGATCTGTAGAAAAAAACACATGAATATTTTAGGGGTTTTTTTAAACTCAAAAATTTAAAAAAGGGTCATTGTAATGTGTAACTATTAAATACTGATGTGATAAAATTTACTTTAAAATATTTCTATTACACTCAGGAAGACAGGAAACTATTCATTTTTTCCAGTACCAGTTATCTTGCATGTATTTTGTCTAGATAAATACACATGTCAAATAACTGTTTTATTAAAGAAGTAAGCCATCTGTTTATGGCTAGCAGCACAAAGGAATCATAACTACATGATAAAACATCCTGCAAAAAATTACAGATCTGAATCAGCAATACAACACACAAAACTGCAGCAGTTACAAAACAGAGCAGTAAGTTTGCTAAACTCATACTCCTTGTTTGAACAGACTAACAGCAAAGCCCTGGTTCAGTGTAGGTCCATCCCTTGATATCAGCTGGCAGAGGGCTGGAGATCCCCAGATTGCCTCTGGAAAGGTACACGAGACAAACTGAACCACTGGTCTGCCTTTTTGGAAAAGTTCCTTTATTTCCCAGACTCCTGTACAAATCAAATAACTTTCAGTCTTTGAAGCACATAATTCTCCAATCATTACAATTAGTAAGAAAAATATTTACAACATAATTTTATCAAATTATGTATTTTTTGGCTCTAAATCATATTTGTTAGCCCAAAATGCACAACAAATTTCAAAATTATCAGACTCTTTCAGAGAAAGTGAAAACAGAACAGAATGACACTCTGAAAATGCAGTCCTACTAAAAAGAGTGATTCAAACACAGTCAAAGAAGATTTCTAAATAAGCAGGATACCTCCTCCCCTTTTAGCAGTAATACCACAATGAACAATGCTTTTCAGGAAGACAGTCTAATGATCCAGCTTTGCTTCTCACTAAAGCAATAAAAAGGGTTCACAGGGTTACCCAAGAAAGTCAAGGTAAATTCACTAAAAGGCACAGACTCCCTCACACATTAAAATGCATGCATTAACATTCATGTAGAGGCTCCCACATGGAGCTTTGAAGAAGGAGTCTTCAGAATGTAAATTGCAGGGAGTATATTTTTTTTCTCCCAAAAAATCTTATTGAAAATAAACTTTTCAAGATCTACTTATATTAAATATTAAAAAAAAATCCAATGATAACAAAGAATATTGTTCACTAAGTATGCAAACAAGCTCATTTGATTTAGCAGCATGCTGTGGCTGTACGGACGGGTGCATTTTACTCTCACCTGGCACACAGCTGGTAGGTCTTTTGCTTGGCCTGGCCAAGATGAACACCAGCCTACAGAGGCAAATTCACAAATATTAAACATGCAGTCATCAGAGTCCCTTTAAAATGCTAACAGCACAGCTCTGAAAAACCTGGCATTAGAGGAGATCATCAAAAAACAAACCTCCACACAGCCTGCTCAGCTTGTCCCTCTCCTGCGCAGATTTAGAAGAAGAGCTGTGTAGTCCCAAAATATCAAGACTCTGTAAAAATTCTCTTTGATCTCCACAGGCAAGGTATTAGGGATAGGCAAGAAACAATTTCTGTAATGCTACTTGACACATGGATTGTAGGTCTGGATCTCTACCTGCGGAGCAGCCAGTCAGTTGCAACTTGAGACCTCAGCACCAGGAATGGCTGCGAAGTTTTTCCAAAATGGCAACCATGCTGGGGCATTTCCAAGGAGGAGATCAGTGCTGTTGAGAAGCCAGAGATCTCCTAGAGGAGAAGCTACCTAATGCTTAGATAAAACCATCTTCCTTCCAGAAATCCACCCTGCTTCTCACATTGCTCTTTTACAAAACCAAACTCCACTGTTTAACATTTCTGCTTCCATGGTCCAAGAAAAATAATTAGGAACATGACACACCTAGAGTGAGCATTTGCCGAAAGCAAAAAAGAGAATTTCACATTCAACAATAATCCAAAGAAAAACTGAGAGAAATTACAAAGCCAAGTTAGGTAATGTAAAGACTCAAAATGTTAAGACTCCTTTATAACATATCTCTCATATGAGCAAATGATAATGTCAAGTGGCATTCAGCTGCTCAATAGTGACAGCTTTTGTTGTGTTTATTCACCATCTACAGATTTGAGATGCTTAAAAGGATGTTTACTTACTGCCTATTTTCTCTAATTCAATGCTACTCTGAAAAAAATGGCAGTTCTTGGAAAGATACTTTTTTGGTGGAAACCTCTTTGGCTGTTTCAGTGATGTTTGTCATGAAGTTTCTGCAGGCCCAAAGTAAACTTTTCATTAAAACTAAACAAAACACAAAAATAACCCCCAAAACCCAATCCCAACTCCGAACAAGAGGTGGACCTCAGAGCAGTCATTGATTAGGCCACTCTCCTGACCTTGCAGTGTGGAGTCAGCTCTAGGTACCACACCCTTCGCCGCTGGGCACTCCCTGAAACTGCACTCTCTTCCTTCTGATCCCACTTTTAAACAGATGTGGAAGCCTCATTCTTTTCCCTCGACATAACCTTATTGCTTTCCAACCAACTATGGCAAACTGTAGAGCTCTGTGTATTTTTGGAGTGTGTCAATATCCAAATCAATTAAAACTGGAAATGTATTCAAAAGAAGAAATTTGCATGGGCCAATCACTGAAAACACAGGGAAAAGTAGCAAAGAAACCATTGATTTCACTATTATTTCATGCCTAATATAGCTGGTTAATCCTTTCAAACTTACATACATTAATGTCACAATGCTGTCTAATGTACCTTTTCTTTTATGTTAAACCCCAACACACATGAAATGGACCATAAGTTCTGTAGGACCTGTCTCAAAGTTCTGAATTTTCCTGCTGTTCAAGAAGAAGATGTCAGGATGCAGCAATATGTTTCACTTTGCCTTTTAAAAACAAAGCAGACATGACAAGAGATAAAGTAATTTTCACAGTCTGAATATTGTTAAAATGTTTGAATAGAATTTGTATCAAACTGCTAGATTTCTAGCATTGCAAATTCATACCTAGCATGCTATGAAAAAAAGTAGCATCAGTAATGACAGGAAAATACTTTAAAATATTGCCCCACTCCTAAGCCTGGAAAAGTATTTTTTGTGGGAAGAGGGAAGAAACACTCAATGACTAGTTCTGGATGCCAAAAATGTAGCCCACAAACTCTTTGTAAAAACGCCAGCGAGATTCAAATTAGTGCCAATTTAGATCTTTTTTCATATGCAGCATACTAGGGACTGAATGGACAACACATCTCTTTTATATAGGCTACAAGCAGCTATCAGTGATGACATTTGGTTCCCTCCTACCTGCTTTAGTTTCTAAACATGACCCTTTGATGAAAGACCGGCCTCCAGCAGCAATTCTCTGAGTTATGTCATTCCTTCACAGCCTTTGATTTATATTCAAGTCATGAATATGACACCTCTTTTGTTAGCTTCTGATTTTTTCTTGTTTAGTGCATTAGTCTCTGTAATAAAAATTGTCATTTCAATAGGTGCTGTAGAAATCAGTAAAATTAATAAATAGCTCACATAATATCTAAATACTCTCTCCTATCAGGATGAGTACATTACTGAATTTGTGCTATGCGGAACAGCTGACAGTGTAATCAGTTACAATAGATCACTTTGATAACTTTAGATTTACATAATGGGTTAATCCACTTCGTAGATTGGATTTGTGTACATTCTCTCTGCATGCAAAACATGTCTATTACCTTTAAAATATTTGCTTTGAATGGCACATGCTGCTACAAAAAGTATACTTGTTTGTAGTCTATAGATTTAAAAATATATATTTTAGGATGCACGTGTTAGTATGTTTGTATGTTATGTGCAAACAAAGTAAATTTATGTGCCTGCACCAGAGATGCATCTGTTTGTATTTTTATGAGGTTTTCATTTAATTCACGAAAGTTAATCTTCTCTCCTTCTTTTTTTTTTTTTTTTTTTTTTTTAATTGATACTTTCAACCCTTTTTCAGATTTAGGAAACATCATTAGTAACAAACAAAGACATTGCAGAACTGCACATAGAAAGCTGATACCTTTTCCAGACTCCTCTCAACAGACCACAAATTACCAAAAAAATAAAAAGGAAAACTATCTGGGATTAGTTCATTCTAGTTCCACTACAATCCCATGGACACAAAGAGCAAAAGCAGCAGAGAGGCTGAAAAGGGCCATGTATCAAAGATGAGATAATCCCCTCCACAAACACAAACATTGTGAAGGATGCAATCCTGCTGCCTTCTGAGGTCTTCTCATTTAGGAGGATGTGTGAGGCATGGATGCAGCAGCCAGGGATGTGCAGATTCAGCTCAGTGGTAAGACCAAGTGGGAAATTCAATATCAATCAAATTCTAGATATGAGTGGTGTCTAACTTTGAAAAGAGGCTTGCACACCTTCCCAGCAGGACATGCAGCTCTGAAGAGGCACAATTCCAGTTGTATGGGGGTCTTAAAAGAGTATTTCTGCTTTGACATCACCCAAACTGAATCCCAGTCCAGGGACAGCCTGTCAAGTGACCACTCGAGGTGGAGTCCTTGCAGTTTCTAATCAATGCTCTTCAACCTTGCAGGATGGATAGTTCTGGAACTACCTCACCAAGCAGACTCTCCCAGATCCAGGTTCATGGGATTTCAGCATATAGCTCCAAGACAGTTCAGTGAGGCTTTGAGCCATCTTGAACATTCTCTTACAAATGTCTTAGTTGATGGGTTTTTGTCACATCTGCTGCAGTTACAAAACCTGGAGAACATACCTTGCTGTACAGTCTGGAAATATGAGTATCTGTCTCTCTGACAAAATAACTTGAATTTTCAGTCTATGAAAAGTTCTAAAAAGTGAAATTTCCTGTGAACTAGAAATTCTACCTTTTGGCCAGGAATAATATTGTATAATTTTATTACACATTAATATCGCTGAAGAATTAAAATAATTTCTCTATATATATATGTTCTGGTTTCAGCTTGGATAATTTTCTTTCTAGTAGTTGGTATAGTGCCATATTTTGAATTTACTAACAGAAGAATGCTGATAATACACTGATGTTTTGTTTGTTACCAAGCAATGTTTATATCAAGTCAAGGACTTTTCAGTGACAAGGCTGCAAGTGCACAACAACCTGGGAGGGAGCAAAGCCTGAAAACAGCTGACCCAAGCTGGCCAAAGGGATATTTCTTACCATACGAAATCATGCTCAGTATATAAACTGGAGTTCACCAGGGAGCAAATACTGCTGCTCAGGAACCAATGGGCTATTGCTGTCACGGCACAAATGCATTGTGCATCACTGTTTTATATATATTATTGTTATCATTATTATTACTTTTACTTCCTTTGCTGTCCTACTAAACTGTTGTTATTTCAACTCATGAGGTTTTTTTTTCCTTCTCCTGTTTTGATTCTATCACTTATCTCACTTTGAGAGGGGGAAGTGAGAGAGCAGCTGCATGATCCTTGCTGCTCGCTGAGGTTAAACCACAACAATCTACTGCTACTTTAGACACCTGTTTCTAACAAGACAAATGTATTTTTATCTTGGGAAGCTAAAGGACTTTATAATATTACTAAAACCTAACTAAACTAAACACCTGACTCTCTCGTAAGCTTTTCCCATCACTACTTCAAAATGTGGAAAAATACTACCATTCATATTTCCCACTTTAAGAACAAGTAGCTCAAGGCAAAACAGGAAGTCTGTCACAGAGAAAGCAACTGAAGATGGCCAGTTTTGAAGTTGAATTGTTTAGATTAAGACAATTAAAGTCCATGCTGTATCACCTTAAACATTATACTGAATTATGAGTATGAAATCATGCATGGGCTGTTGTTGTTTTGTATGGTTTGAGGAATGTGATTAATTTGCAAATTAACAGAGGTACTTTAAGATAATTAAAGCCTCAGATAACCCTTAGTTTGAATATATTAGCACTTTTTTTTGCAAGGTGGAATATATTGCCATCATTGAACTAAACCACAAGCAATGTCTGCCAGCAATTAGTGTAGTTAATAGCTCTAAACAGTTGCTGCGATTTATTTGATTTTATAAGGTAAGTTTGTAAATAAAATCAAACCTGCAATTAGATATTTTGTCGCTCACTAATACTTTTTAAAAAACAGGGTAAAACACAATGAATGTGTTGCCAGCTGTCAAGGTAAATGTTCCAGCCCCATTGACACAAGTTGCTTTGTCTTATCACACAGCTGTCTAAATTTCTGTGGCACCCTCACACAAACACTAACATATCGAAATATACACACATTGTTAGTCAAGAATGAATGGCAATTTCACATTTTTCTCAAACAGATATCAGTTGCAATTATACGTCTCAGTACTGAGGAAGCCTACCATTTAAAGTGATCCTGACTCTGCTTGACTCTAATCTGGAGGTATTCACAAAATAAATGCTTTAAAATTATCCTTTCATGGTGATTCTGGGGACATACACGGCCATAAGTGAGAAACTAACCATGTACAGTTAAAAAAAAAAAAAAAAAAAGTTCAAAAACATGACAAATTTGGCAGCATATTCTCTGACCTCTAAAAAATCCTAGGAGATGGCTGTGCTGTTAACTGCAAAACATCAGTGAGTCCTTTCTTTGTTCATTCTGCCATTTCTTCTAATTGGGATGTGCAATATTCATGCAAAATGCTCACAGGTAATTACACACTCTTCAAATATCTACCTGTTGGCATGTTTCCCCAACAGAGTGGTGCTGTTTGGTCTTTTCCCATTTCACTGAAATAGATCTTAAAACAGTCAAAACCCATTAAGGCCAGCAGGCCATGTCATCTTTTAACTTCCTTGAGAACATTGGACTTACTATATGATGGAGAGTCTTTAAGCAACAGTGAGACCCAACAAACGACTCATTGTTTCAAGTTCTTTGTAGAATCAAAAAAAAAAAAAAAAAAAAATCTATAAAGCTGACGATTTTTATCACCTTTGCTCTGTCACAGTTAGTGACACGTCCTAAGCTGGATATTTGAAACTAAATCCAAAGGTTAGACCTCAGGACGGAAAAAAAGCTTATGTTTTCTTGAATGGACTTCTTGTGTAGGAAACGATAGATTTGCTCTTTTATTTCTTTTTCATCCTACAAAACGTGATTCTTAGAGTTGGTGGGAATAGTAACTACAGCAACTCACAAGACTTGAGCTTTCAGAAGGTAAAAGAGGGTTGGGCTGCTTATCTACTGTGTTACAATTTCAAATCACCTTAAAGACTAAGAACAAAACAGAAAAGGAAAAGACAGTGGGGGATGAGGGAAATCAAGGCAAGAGCTGTAAAGTAATCAAACTGCTTAACTGAGAAATAAATGATGAGGCTGTTTTAGGCAAGTGATATTTCTGAATCCCATCTTCCATTTCAGAACTTAAGCTTTTATATTCAGATTACTGCTCACAGCAAGCTGTCTTTGCTCCTGGGCTTTCCCTTTGTCTCTTCTATGATTATTACAACAGATTTTCCTTCCAGCCATTCCTACTCTCTCTCTTATATGTACTTGCCATTTCTCTTTTGTCTCTCATTATTTGCTCAGGCTTTCAAACTCTCTGTGACAGCATTCATAGAACAAAAGTTTGCCATTGCATTTATCCCTGTTTATCCTTCTTTGATGCTGTACTGAATTTTGTTCTGCTAGCGTGAAGAAAGCTAGATTTGTCATCATCTTCATCATCTCTATTTTACTTAAATCACCCTGAACACAACTGTAACATTTCCTAAATTTATCAAAATCCTTTACAACCAAAAACTTTTCACCAAACCCTTCCTCTATTATTTTTCTAGTGAAGAAAACGAGCTAATTTCAGATTTCTTTATATCCAAAATAGGCATTTTTCTCTTGTACCTTGAGAGGCCCCTAGAAGGTACAGAGTGGCCAATTAGCCAGCTGTGTATACAGGTAAGGCAGAAAAGTAGTTCACATAATAAAACTAAATTATCAATGTGTTTTATTTCTTTTGTTACTTTTGATAGAAACTCTAAAAAAATCCATAGATAGGTGTCACGGTTTAACCCCAGCCAGAAATTGAGCATCGCACAGCTGCTTGCTTCCTGACCCCTAGCAGGGTGGGAAGAGATTTGAAAAAGTGCAAAAACTCATCAGTTGAAGTAGAGACAGTTTAATAAGTAAAGCAAAAGCTGCACACACAAGCAAAGTAAAACAAAGAATTCATTCACTACTTTCGATGGCAGGCAGATGTTCAGCCATCTCCAAGAAAGCCAGGCTTTATCACGTGTAATGGTGACTTGGGAAGACAGATGCCATCACTCTGAACATCCCCCCTTTCTTCTTCCTTCCTCAGCTTTATATGCTGAGTATGGTGTCATATGGTGTGGAATATTCCTTCAGTCAGATATGGTCAGCTGTCCCAGCTGTGACTCCTCCCAGTTTCTGATGAACCCCCAGCACAAGAAGTGCTGGTGAGGTGGTGTGAGAAGCAAAGAAGGCCTTGACATTGTATGAGCACCACTCAGCAATAACTAAAATATCCCTGTATTATCAACGTTATTTCCAGTGCAAATCAAAAACATAACCCCACACTAGCTACTATGAAAAATAAATAACTGCACCCTAGCCAAAACCAGCAGAGTAGGAATGAATTTCACTGAAAATAAAAGTGTTCACAAAAACTATCACAAGGATGAAGAAGGGTCAAGTTACATAACACTTTTGCTGGTCCATCGCCATATCAACTCTTACTCTCAGAGACATTAACCATCACAGTATTTTAGATGATTGGGCTGAAAAGTCTTTGCAGATTGGCACTAAATGAGAAATACGTGTTGTAAAGATACTGCAGATGCAACAGAACTAGATTGTTCCTGACTTCCATGAAGCTGATTCAGTGACACGGCACTCAGATCTTCCAGAGTGTGTTATTGGCAGGATATATTTATCCCCACTTATAACTTCTCACAAAATCAGAAAGCTACTATATATCAGAATGTTCCAGTCCCATCAGTGCTGTCTGTATTATACCCTCTGAACAGCATGTATTCACACAACTTTTACAAAGTGGTAGTTGATTATGACTCACCATGCCTCTGGATCAATTAAAAAGTGTTTACCCCATTTTATACAAAATTATATTGAGACTAAGCTAAATAAGTTGTCCAAAATCATCCCTGGTAAGAATCAAAAACTCTACGGGCTTATGACACTGTCTATCACACATATGCACATGAAAAGGTGAGTGATAGCAAGCTCCCAGAAAAACAATGCAACGACATCACCAAAATTTCTGTCACTGAGTGGCAAAGGGAAAGACTACTTTCTAACCCAGTGGCAATCCTTATATAGGGATTAGAGTAACTGTCACCTTCTCATATGAACTACCAAATCCAATTGGACCAGCAGGGGTTCACAATCAAAACATGAAAAACTATATTGAAGCTTTAACAAAGAAGAGAAACTACATATGCATTGAACTACATGTGACAGAGATGCCACAACACAGTCAGAATGATCTTCATTGTGCCATCGTTCAGCCTCCACGTGAACACAGAGACAGAAGAGGATGCAGAAGATGCTGTGTTAAGCTGTCCATTCTGACAAAACCATACATTTGATTGTGGAAAAAGGGCTTCTGTCTACTAGGAAGGACTATCTACCAGCTAATCAAAGTTCACATTCAAAGACGGTCTCACCAATTAATTCTCTGCTCTCTACTTCCCTTTTCCTGGCAGTGAAAAATTAGAGCCCAGCAAATGCTGTTTGCCAGCATTAAACAGCTTTTCAAAAACAAGCTTCAGGCTTGTACATGTCAAAGAGACAATGCTAATGGCACAGGATCAATGACTTCCTTGTGGCTCGGGGCAGAGGTCAAATCTATACACTCTTTGACCTCTGCAAATTTTACACAGCTACTTATTGCTGGTGATCCACTAACAGACTCCACTAGCATATGCAATGTATGACTCCTATCACTTCAACTACGCATATCAAACAGGACCTTAAATGCAGAGAACAGATACTGTTTTTTGTTCAGCGCCTTATACATTCCAAGTTCAAAGATCGGTTCAGTCACCCTCCCTCTATTTCATTTGCTACAAAGGATCTACTGAAAGAAGAACACAAGACCACAGTCCTTACATTGTTTGTTGCACCCTTCTCTAAAGGGAAATCTATTTGAATAACATACAGCTCAGATAAAAGTTTAGGTTGAGCACTACATTTCGCTCTTGTTAAAAATAAAGGAAAAGATTTTTCTCTCATTGCAGAAGTGACAGTGTTTTCAAACTAGGCTAGTCACAGGCCTGCTGTGTGGCCATCAGAGCGAGGACTCAATGCATTACGAGGAATCACTGGTAGCAAACTAGGTTTCTCTTTAATACCTTAGAAATTAAGGAACTGCAGTAAGCAGTGCTCTCTGCAAAAGAACTGGCAAGAGGTTGGAGGATCCTGTTCAGATTTGGTACCACTAGACCTACAGCAGTGAAGCTTTCTCTCATTCTCTGATCAGAAGGGAAAAGCTGTAGTGTGGTTAGTTGGGTTGGGCTGTACTTTAACCGATTTCCTACTTCGATTTTATACAATGTGCTTCTATAAATCTTTGGCAAATAAACTGAAAATACAATCTTGGAGAAAACCAACAACTTTATTCAACACACAAAGAAACTATTTACAAAATGGAACCTCCTTTTCTCAGCTCCTACTAAATGACAACCCCACACTATATCCTGTAGAAAAGTCCCAAATTCTGTCATCCTTCTCTAAAGCTGTAAGCCAGTTTTGTTGCATGCTGTAAAGATACACACATTCAGATGAACATAAGAAACCAGCAGAATTTGAAACGGCTGTGCTTGTTTTACAAATGTACTAGAGGCAATGTTATTCACCTGCACTATATAGGTGAAGAAGTGCAATGACAACAAAGATTCTGCTTCTCACATTTAACTGCCTCTTTTGGCTCCAATTTGTCAGTACTCATGTGTTTTATTCTATAGAAATGTTCACTTCCATAGGCATGTGTTTTGTTGGATCACAAGCTCAAAATATTAGGCAACAACCACAAAGAGTATGGAAGTTTATTCATAGATTCAGATGATATGGCTATTCAATTTTAAGACTCACAAAACTCCATCAAAAATTATATAATTTTTGAATTAACAAAAAATGTGAAACCATATCACCTGCAATTTATTGCATAGCTAAATCTATTAAATATGCAGTATGGTTAAATTGGGAAAGAATACAAGAGCCTTTGAAATAGGAGCCTTATTATAAAAAACAGGTCTCAGTTCAGAGTAGACTTCCACACTCTAGCTATAAACCCTTAAAGATGGAACTCAGAAAGAGTAATAATATCACACCAGTGTCTCTTTTATGCATCCTCACAGCCACTGTCATTATAACTAACACTTAAAATAGAGCAGGGTCAGCAGCATCTTACCTGTTGCACAACATAAGAACCTAACAGAGGTATGAGGCATTAAAACAATTTGCCATTAAATTACTAAGTTGAAAGTATTTTTCTTACTGGCAGTATGTATATTTTGTGGCAGCACTTTGAAGCCCTGGCTTTAGACTGCAACCCTATCATAACATCAGACAACAAGCAGTGGTGGCATGATGGTTACAGGGCAAGTAGAAAATCCCCTGCTGACAGCCCCTAATCCAATCAAAGCTTTTAGTTGTATTATAAAGTTTATTCAAGTGAAAGTGTGTGGTTAAAATGTGGACACACTTAAATACTTTGACAGGTAAACATTTTAAGAACTAAGAAACTACATTTACTTCTTTTTAACATAAAAAAGTGACCTGGGAAGGAGGAAGAAAAAAATAAGAAAAAAAAAGAGAGAGAGAGAGTCAAGAGTTGGGGTTACCAAGACCACCAAACACTATCTTTGACAGGCAATATAATATAATATAATATAATATAATATAATACCTTATTACATCAGCATAAAAAATGTGCAGACTTTAGATCTGTTAACATGTTAAATCTATGTGTTTGAAGAGAAGATATGCTAATACCAGAAGAACATGATTTTTTAAAGCCCTACAAAATGTTCTGAATGGCACAAAGAAGAGGACAAGGTCTTTTTTCTTGGGTTTGCATTTACGTTTTGATTCTTCAAAATATATAAAATGTTATTTTTAAGTTAAAATGAAGAAAATAGTATTTTTTTTTCCCTGTAAGAGCACATATATGCTAATAGCCCAGGCTCAGAGAGTAGCACAGTTCCAGTCTATTGTCAGGTAATTCAAAACACGTACCTCAGCACACAGTGGTTTCTGGCCACCTGCCTTGTGTCAGAAATGTTTCTACTACTTCTGGTGCACTGAGTGATATTATAAGTAAGTGAAACATAACATGAATTAAAGTTAGGTAAAATAAGTATGAAAAGAGAGACATTCCTGGGGATGGAACAGATGCCATCCATCTTGTTAGGGGACCCCTGATGTGAAAAAGAGGCAAAGACAACCAGGAGACTGCAGTAGGAGGAAGACAAAGGAACCGGAAATATTAGTGCTGACTATTTAACTTTTGAAACTCTTCTTATACCATCTTTTTAAACAAAATCAGTATCAAGAAAAAAAAATCAAACCAACCACAAATTTGAATTTCTGTGCTTCATAGTCCCCTAGATCAGTCTAAAGCTGATCTAAAGCACAAACAGCAGACATCACAAACTCATTTTATATTGCCTTTACAGTATGACACTTAAAATAGGTTTCCAAAAGGCAGTGAAGGTCTTTGGTCCTGAGCAGTACTGAGGCACAGGATGGTCTACTTGTCTGGTAGACGCTCCTTTATCCACCTGCCAGGAAAGGCAAATCTGAGGATAGCTGGCCTTGCAGATTAGGTGACTGGCAGAAGCGCCATGCCCAGAACACATTTCTGCCAAGCAGCTGTCTGAGAGAGGTAGTATTTTCCTAGGAGCTCTAAGGACATTTCTGTACTGTTGGCAGATCACTATGTGAGTCACTACTTGCCTCTGGGGGTAAACTATAAATGCCCAATATGTTCTTCATGAATATTTACTGATTCTGAGTTAAGTATTTATGCCCCAGTCATATTCTTGTACAGCAGCCTTTCTGTGCTTACTCCCCTCTCCTTCATTATCAGTGCTTGAATCGAGGTGAGGTAGAGATTAGCCACAATGCTAGGCAGTTTGCACACCTCTGCATGTCGTGGACATTGTCTGAAGCCATAATTCAAGGACTTCATTTTACTCAGAAGCTTTAGTCATTGTAGCTTAGTTTTGCAAATCATGAAACTCACACGGCTCTATTGAACATGCCAGCATAGATGCATTTTCCATATAGAGACTAAGTTTTGAGCAGCAAAACATAGCACCAATACATGCCAAAATTCTGGATTTTGGTAGCAAATTTTAGAGACAAAACTCTGATGGAAAACTTATGCGAATCAAAACACACCACAACATTGGTAGAGAACCTGGGAAAGCATGCAAATCAAGGATTGCCGATACTGATATTGCAGGAAGCTTGAGCATTTTCTAGCTAACTCCTTTCAAGGAAGAAGCATAAATGAACCAAGTATATTTATAGCCTGTGACCCAACCAGGTACCTCTTGAATTTTCAAGAACATCAGAAATAAAAGAAGCACAGCAGAATTTTAAAAATACTCATGTTTATTTGATATATTAATTCACAGAATCTATATAAACACAAGAATTTATTGCTCCAGCCCTGTGGAGCTGCACAGGTTTTCACAACTGGCTAATTAAGGAAGGTGTTTTACACTAACTTCTAATGAGAAAAGGCCAGTTTGATTTTTCATTTGAAAGATAACTAATAAAATTTAGTTCATATATACTCTACAAGTTGTCAGTTTTTTGAATGGTTCCTCACCTCTCTGGAAAATTTCTGATGATCCACAGATCCATTATTGTTTAAAAGCTTGTGCTTTTTTAAGTGCTAAATCTGGGGAGCTTTCTACCAAGCAATCCATGTAACTACACAGACACCAAGCTCAACACCATTGTCAACTTAACAAGTTTATATTGACTTGAGTCTTATGTCCCACTTAATACAGTGACTATAATCATTGGTCTCTATGTTCTTGAAAGAAAAGCTTGTTAAGTGAATGCTTTACAATATTCTATACACCATTTTCCAGGTCTGCCAATAAGTGAGATTTCTCCTTCCATTTGTGAAGTTCCATGTAGATTCATACATCTAACAAAAACAGGAAAAAAATAAAAAAAAGTCCTCCCTGATCTCAGCTATTTAAAAATAGTGTTAAAGTGTGTGTAAGAATGAAACCTGCACTTCTGCATCACTTTAGTAATAGATACAACAACTACCATGTAATCTTTTCTGAGGGTTTGAAATGCCCTTTTTTTAAAGCTTCTGAAAGCACCTTTGCAGAACTGAATAACCAGAACTTTCTGCATGTTTGCTGTGCAGGAAGTATAGATTTAAGTAATGTGGCCTGACTTCCAGAACATAGAAGGAACATTTTTAATCAGAATTTTTACTAAAATGCATGTCAGTCTTCAGGCTTAAATGAAAGAACCATATGTGATTTCTATTTTTTTAAATTATTATGTAATGAGAGTTCATTAGGTCACAGAAATAAGAGAATATGAAAAAAACAAAACAAAACACGTCCCCCTTAAAAACAAACAAAGAAACAAACAACAGCAACCAAGCCCCCCAAAATCCACAAAAAATAGTTACCTAAAAACTGATACATCTTGAGGGCTTCTCAAGAAGATAATGCTGTGTTATGTTGAATGAGACATGGCAAAGCTGGTGTCATAAAATCTAGCGGAGCTGCTCACTGGAGACTGATACATGACAAACTCAGAAACACTTCTGGATGCCAGAGTTTGGTGCAATAGCACATGCTTCTGATCTGTTAGCTCTACAGTTGCATGGGGAAAAAACACAGAATTTTCCATCAATCCTAGAGTTGCCTTTATCTAAACATACCTAGAAACACTTGTACAGGTATTAAACACAGGTTGACATTTAGTGCCTGCAAACGCAGAAGAGCAGTATCTACAGGGAACTGGTCTCTAGGCCTGTTCCAGTAGTGGATCAGAGAGATGCTTATTTCAGAAGTCCTCCCACTTCCACATTTCCTTTCTTCCTATTTGTATTTCCGAATGAAAAAATGAAAATCAAAACAACAAACAATTCTCCACATCATTCACTCTTGTTGAAATATATTGTCAAGACTGAAATCACCCAATTCCTTTTAAGTGAAGGAACTCTGATTTACAGTACTGTAGATCTGAACCATCCTTTTGAAAATAAAATCTGTTTATGAAATGCATGTTTAAATTCCATCCTGTTGTCTTCCACTGAGTGATTAATTATCATAATCTCTGTGCTAGGTGATGTGCAAACTATGTAGATAGACATGCTCCCTGCTCTAGATATTGTTCTATAATATATTGTATGACTGCTTTAATACTGAAAGTGGTGTCATTAGTAACTTGCTTCTCTTCATCTGTTTTCAGGTTGAATAATGCCTCCTTTGCAAATACATTAATTTAGGTGCATTTCCTTTGCAAGTAATGCTAATCACACCAGCTCTCCCAGCTGTATTAATCTTTGATTTACTGGAATTTTCCAAAGCTGAAGAACAAGGTCTGAAGAGGCAAAAAAATGCAATTTTTCTTGTTTAACACATATTCCTACCATATAGCTTCTACCATCACTATATCCAACAAGACAAATTAGAAGTCTAAGTCCAGTTCATTTAATCTTTGTTGACTTTCCCCTATAAAATACCCTCACGTCTCATTTGAAATCAAGTTACACTATTGGCTTTGCGAAATTTAAATCTTCACATTCAAAAGCACAGATTTTTCTCTTCTTTCTGTTACCTGCCTTTGTTTGTCTTAACATTCCCATGCAGCCTTACACACTGACTGAAGGGTACAAAGAGTGCCTGGAATGAGATTTTTACCTCAGCAAATACAAGCTGTAGACAGGAGTTTGTAACTTGTTCTTAGATACGTCTCCAAAGGACATCCTCAGTAATCATGACATCGTGCACACAGCTGCTGTCATCTCTTGCTTTGGACCCCTCAGGGCTTACTGACTCTCCCTCTCTTTCACAAAACTGAAAGGGCCAGCATATGTTTGGATATAGTCTCACTCCAACTTTAAAAAAATTCTCACAGCCAATAACATTTTTCTCCCTAGCAGACTGGGATATTCTGAATGTTGTGTTTTCTGCTATATTTTGCCTCTTAAAGACACTGAAGCTCAGTACTTCATGCCACAAAGATTTGTTCAGTTCCAGCGGCTTTAATGGAGCTGTTCTAATCTATTCCAGCTGAGGATATGTACCAGTGGATTTTTTTTAAGGGAAGAGAAAATGTTCCCAACTGGCCAAACAAAATAAAATATCATTTTCTATTCAAATCTGTATTTTACTCCAGTTAATAAAAAGCCTACACCCTACAATGCAATTAATACTTCTGGTGCTACAAGGAGGAGGGCCAATACATCTTACAGTACCTATGAATGCATTTCACGTGACCAGTATATCTTGGTGAAATTGCCAATGGATCAAAAAAGACATTAATATATCTCCAACAGAAACAGGCAAGCGATTGGCTGACTCAGTAAGTGTTATCCAGTTTCAGACCTTTTAAATATGTCAGAGATTTGGTTTTGCACCACGAGATTCTTCCCAAATTATGATATATTTAGTACATTGAAAAATTTTACACCACTCAATCAAGTTTACTTGGATCTTTCTTACTGTTATTTTATGGACAAAAGTAGGAGCCCTAAGCTCTGAAGTAACAAGGCAAGAGACTGCCCACCATCAGTAGCTGTTCTGTTGCACAGCCCAGCCCCAGGTTTATTATATACAGGTGAAGGATAGAAGTCTGGTTTCATCATAAATCATTACCTTTCTCTTTCTTATTTCTTTCCAACATAGACAATTGCCTGGTACTTTCCAAAGAGAGGGAGGAAAACCAAACAAACACGAACACAAAAAAACCCCACAAACAAACACACACACAAAAAACTAAAACAAAACAAAACAAAGCAAAACAAACCCTAAAAAGAAAAACAACCCACCTTGCACAAAACCTCATTACGCATAAGAAAGACAATAGATAAGAACGTAGCAAAGTACTAAAAGTCACACACTACTAAAAGGAGACCCCCCCTATGTATTTATGCTTTGGAATGCTGTATTTTAAAAGCTATTGATATGGTATTTTGAGATGCAGTATATTACTACACTCAAGAGAGAAGAGCCACAAGCATACTCTGGAGGCAAAATCTGGAGCAGAGCAGTCTTCTTCCTTGCATGTAAGTAACCTATATAGGAGGTGCACAAGCAGGGATACCCTGTCCCTTGAAGACACACGAGATGTGCCTGGGCCACTGTCTTAATCTATCATATAGCGATTTGTTACAGCTTGGTAGTGGGTCACAGAACCTTCAAGACAGGATATTTGATTACTTTATTCCTTTCTCTTCCTAGTGGTCCACAGCACTCTGATCTTCTCAGCATGCTTTCTGCACACAGCCATAAATTTTTCCTTCCCTGTATTAAACTACTCTACCAACCTAGTGCTAGAGGAACAAACAGCTGGAAAGATGCAGTAAGGGTTACATCACTTTTGCACAGCTGAAGGTAACAGTGTCTGCTAATGCTTTCTAGATTCTCATCTGAAGCTATAAGAAACACTAGATCATCCTACATCAATACCACAAATGATACTTCTCCCTACAATCTTTGGGTGGCCTAAAGACTGAAAACATCCTTTACAACTTCATATTACTCTGCCATAATGCCTGCATCAATCCAATTCTGCTGAAGTTGGAAGGCTGTTTTAACGGAGGTTATCACTCAGATTTAGCAAGAGAGAAAGATGAGTGGAAGTTATCAGCTTGCTTTCTTTCCTTCATCTGCCACTCTACTGCCAGAGTAACTGCACCTTGTCCTTTGTATTTCTGGACATAAGGGACCAGCAAGACCAGTAAAAATTCATAAAATACCAGGGATTGTAATAGCTCATGTCAAGTTTAGAAAATATTCCAAATCCCTCCATTTCCATTGGCTTCTCCCTTTACAAATTCTCTCTTTACTGTGGATTTTGAGACAGGACTGTGTAATAGCTTGGTACAGATGAAGACAGCAGCTATAGTTGCAACAGAATATTTTCTAGTTTCATCTTTATGTGATTATAATTTTTATAATTTCAAAGGCTCCAATAGTCTGCAATTGATGCCTTTGCCTTTAGATTATATATGCACATAAATAAATTAATTAAACAGGGAGAATATGGAAAATTAAGTAGAAGCCAAATCCTGCTTGCTACTATATGAGCTTTAAGAATGTGCTTTTTGAATGTATAAAAGTCTGAAGTGAGAAAACACTACTGAAAGAATAAATACTAATAGTTCTTAAGATGAACATGATTATCACTCAGTTGGAATATTTCAGGCTGTCATTTAGGCAGGGTTTTAGTTTTGTCCTAAATATACTTAGAAGCAATTATGGTAACCCTGTAGACTGAAGGTTACTGGTAAATTGTTAAGATTAGTCCGCTTTTAAAATATGTATGTTCATGACCACAAGAAATTGAAAACTCTGTGAAGTCCTCTTTGTACCTTAAAGCAGAAAGCTGTGAGGAAGAGAAAAAACTGCTATTAGTGTGATAGAGAACTCACTAGAGTACAACAGGGAAGAAATGCACAGAACAGCGGTGAGTACACGGAAACAGAAATGAGCACGGGTATTTAAAAAGTTAAAAGAACAGCTGAGACCTGCACACTGCCAAGCATAAATTGTGCTCTATTATACCTCTGCATCAAATTACAACCTCAGAGGCAAATTTGACCCCAGCAATATGCAACTTGGCACAGCCATAATGAATCAGGCATAAAAATGTCAGCAGGAGTACTGAAAGGGCATGAGAAGTGTAGAAAGTAAGAAGATAGCGCAGTAGCTCTTGAATGCTCTAAGATGATGTAAGTAATGGGAAGCCATTTAAAAGAATAGGCCATTGAGACTGAACGGCAGGGAAGAAAAACAAGATGAATTCAACCACAGAACTTTCTCCAGAAGGAATCCCATCTCATGGGATGCTTAGAACAAAATTCAATGAAGTAGTAAAAAATATACCGTAGGAAACAATATTCAGGTCAAATAAGGTATTTTTTCTGTTTCTGACTCTTCTCATTATGTGGCACTTCAGGGAACCAAGTAAGAAAAAGCAAAGAAAGAAATGGGGTAAAAAAAGGCTGTCTAGAAGTAGCATCCTGTTCATATAGGTGAGAAATGGTAGGAGCTTTCCAATAAAGGTGAGCGTTGAGAAAATGTTCTCAAGACAGATATTTTACATAGACTGTACACAAAGGGCTGGCAAGGAAAAAGGGAGTGTTGCGGGAAAATTTAAAAGTTGTGCCATTGGGGCACAGGTCATACAGATTTGAGAGTAAGTAGAAATATACCATATCTATGTTCATTTGAATACGTACTGCTGTACCTACAGGTTTGTTGAGGACAAAAAGATATAAGATTGGATTTATAAAAAAGAAAACAAAACACACAGACATACACACACACACAAAAAAAAAAAAGAGATCAGAGGATGAGAAACCACAGCTTCATGGCAATGCACAAATTCACAGGCTGTGCAGAAGTGCAAATGCCAGAACACCTGCACAGCTCAGCTCCATAAGACCTATAGTAGGCACCCAAGCAAGAAAACCAGAAAGTCAGACAAAAGAGGAAAAGCAGCAAGAGAGGGCTCTGTACTACTTACTGCCAACACTAGGGAGAACCGTCCAACCACAGCTGGATGCCAAAGTAGACATCCTGAAAACAACCAACACAATGTGCAGCTTTGCGGAGCCACTGGAGAGCACAGATAAGCTCAAATACTTTCTGCCAGGTTGCAAACTGATAAGGCCTCAAGAACATATGCTCTTTTAACAGGGGTGTGTGGGGCCAAAGAAACTGTTGACTAGACTCACAAGGGACAGAGGCAAGAAAAACGGGATTGTAGTTATCGACCTAGGATTAATAATTAGTTCACTGCTACATTAAACACATTGTTTGACAGAGCTGGAAAATAATATTTGCTGGCACAGTCACAGAGTGTTACTTTGTTTGATATGAAAATGTCAGTGAACATCTCTTTCAATTATTCTTGCTTTCCTATTCTAAAGCTATGTTTATTCCACACAAACCTAGCGTTATCTCAGTTTAATTCAGAGAATTACTCATATCGGTGAAGCTGAACAAAAAGTAATGTTGTGCAAAATGTCCCAAAATACAAAACCTATGTAGGACACATTTAGAATTGATCTTCAGAAAACTGCCATCCAAACTAAAGGCCTTGTTGTAGGTTCACTAGTTTTAACCATGGATAATAAACAGGATGATAAATCTTTAAACACTTCAGTAAAAGTTTCCATGAACTACCTCATAAGTGTCTTTCAGTGGAAAGAGTAGAATATTTTCAAATCATCTGACAGTAACCTAAGACCTTTAATTCACACTTCCTAAGATGCACACAGCCGGCTATGTCTATCTGCAGTGGAAGCTGTAAGTTTTAAATGCATATGCCAGACTTATCAAATTCCCAGATGTATGGGCACATATATACATATACACATATATAGAGCAAGCACACAGTACCATTAATTACACAATCAGAATTACCTCCCTCTTCTCAACAAAACCAGTAGGAATCTAAATTTCCAACACAACAGACTAGCTGGCCACTGAGTCAGAAAAATATTAAAGAGGGATCAGGGTACAGTCATACATTCCTTTTTTCATCTTTTATAAAACTCTCTGTAACCACACAGTGAGGCTTAACTCCCTGTCCAAAATGTCCACAGTGAGAATACTAAGTTCCATCCTAGTGTTCACGTAAACCATTCAGGCAGTGGTTTAAGTTGGTCCCACCTCTCTAAGAATTTCTGGAGTAAGTATTATCTTAGGCTTCATGTCTTTACATTGTTGTGTTGCTCCAGTTCTTTACCTCACCCTTCACAAGCACTCTGAGGTCGGATGCAGTGTTCTTACCAGCTCTGTGACACAGACAGGTGCATGCCGGAATCTGGGGCTGTTGATCCTTACACAGCCAGAGGAGGCAAAGGAGATGCTTCCATAAGAACCGGGGAATACAAAAGGCTGCATGACTGGATGGACCAGGTTAATCACTTGGTCAAGAATGTATGACTGAACAAATAGTGTTGTTTAAGATGTAAATCAAGATTCCCAATGTCTCCACTGTGTTTTGTAAGAAAGCAGAATAAAGTAAAAAGAAAGCAGTTCCTTCTCTTCTGTAGAGTCAGAGGGCAAGCTATGTAAAACTTGGGCAAGGTTTCAATATTAAGATTAATTGCCTTTAAAGGCAAGACTAAAATATGCTAAAGCATGCTGGTGGAAATGCAGTAAAAATATGTGCAGGAATATCATCTTGTTAGAAATTACACCTGGAAAAACAAAGAAAAAAACAACCAACCAAACAAAAAACACCAAAAAAAAACCCAAGCTGATTCTGGAATCAGAAATTCATTTTTTAAAAACTGTACTTGATATTAAGTGTGCATACAAAGTTTTATTCTACTCTATGTGGTTCTGCTGGTGGCTGATCTCTTACTGGGTCCCTTACTCAGTATGTATACTTCTGCAGTTTCCCAACGAGCTATTCTCAACTGTCTGTCAAAGGCATCAAGTGGAAGTATATGATTTCCAAGGTACACAGGCAATAGATGCAAAGAAAGTAGCATATAAAATAGAGGTCTTCAAAATGGGCAGCTGCAGAGCTATGAGACCAATATATCAGACAATTAACTTGGTGTTTCAATGACAGGTGGTAAGAGCCTGATCATCAAATGACAACAGTTATGTAGAATGAGCTCTCTTCAGCAGAAATACAGTGGTTGTAGGAAACACATTGCAGCAGGATACTACATTTTCCAAATCCTCTATTTGGCATCTTCTAGTTAACTACAGTTATTTTCGGAGAGAAATAAAATATCAGGTGGTTATCAGAAAAAAGTTTGAGCAGTTTCCCTCTTTTTATCTGCTCTTTGTTGTTGTTGTTTGTTCACTTTTTAATTTACCAGAAAGTATCCATAAGAACAGAAAGAGACAACTGTTTCATCAGATAACCTCATACTAGCCTCTGCTATCAGGTGCACCTGTGTGATTCTAGAGTAGATGCTCTGGATTTGCACTGCAGGAAAAAGGCATCTTGGCTGGTGTCTGTGGGGAGGGCTGTCAGTAAGATGGCCCCATGGGACTGGCTTGGTAGAATTCCACAAAAAAATTAAGGGGGTGTTTGGGATGATGATTATGGTATATCAGCTGGAATCACTTCCCCTCCAGATGCTGCTAAATCATCTCTGACAGAAGCTTTCTATCCCCAAGGCTGCTGAAAACATTGCTGAACCACAATTTCTTTGTCTTTGCAAAGGATTTGATCTGAGTGAGGGCAGACATTTCCAAATCATTACCATGTGAGATAGCACTCTTAAAAACCTTTTTACCCTTCTCAAGCATCCTGTCCATCACATCAACGGAATACTCCACTACACTGAAAAATAAATACAATGTGTTTTTCCAGGCTTTGCCAGCAGCTTTCACCTGATACTATTTTGTTTATACAGAAATCTGAAGGCTTGTCCATCACCGTACAAGGGGAAGTTTTTAAAAATTTCTCAAGCTTCTTTCCTGCTCAAAGCAGGCGTGCCCAGGGAGTGCAACTGCAGCAAAGATCAGAAGTATTAGTAAGTCCAGTATCAAACACTGGCATCTCATCATTGACACTGAGCCAAGTTCTACATTGATTTTTATCCTTGCAACTACAGAGTCTCCAGCAGTGCTGTGACACCTTTATTCTAAATGTTCTCTTGACTAATAGAAGACTTGAGGTAGCTGAAAATGCTGTACTGTTCTGTAGAAATTTCCTACAGAATTAAAAAATGTATTCTTTGTATAATTGCAGATGTGACAGAAAAACTAGGCAGCCAGAGCAGGAACAGGCTGGACAAGGGAAATGAGTAATGGGGTAAGAAGATGAAGGAAGAAAAAGTTGAACTCATCCACCAGAAAAAAACAACAATAAACTTGTAACAAGCAGGGTGGAAGCAAGGATCAATGGGTAAAGAAGAATCATTGATATGATGAGGAGGCCAAGAGTTCACAGAGCTCTCTCCTCTCCAGATTTAGTATGAAAGTTTCCTGGAGTCTTCCCAGTCTTCTGCGGTCAAAAGGGCTGGAGGTAAAAGAAGGAGAAAATTTACAGAGGAAAAAAGAAAAACAAACAACCATGTTATTTCTTACTCTGTTAGAACTAATGTTCTTATGTCAAGCTAGGCAAGTCTCTTAAACTGAGTAGTTTACTGCTGATTACTCATCATGTGTTCCTCATTTTCATGTTCAGCTTGAAGCTTGATTTGCAGAAGTGCTGAGCCCTCTCAGCTGCAGCTGGGAATTGTGCTTGTACTCTGGGAGCTGCTCAACAACAATCATGCTTCTATATATAAAATATAAGTGTTGTAAACATGTTGTCTATGTATAGTGTTAACTAATGCTAAGTATGCCAAAAAAGAAGAAAAAAACCCCAATTCCTTAGGCATTACAAAATAGACACCCAAAGGAGGTAATTTCACATGTTATTTCCAGTACTATCCCCTCAGTTCACAGCATTTTTCTGAAAATTAGCATCTTGTACTATGTGGATACTACAATAAGCACTATAAACAATAATGTTTTCTCCTAAGACTATTTTACACAGCATGTAACAGGTGAGGTTTAGAGACCTCTGTTGAATGATGAAGGGAAACAAAGAAGCTGTTCATCAAGAAAGCACTGCCTGTATGGCAAGCAAGGTGAGGCTTCACAGGCAAAAAAAATTAAACTCGTTATACCATTCCATCTATCTTGTAAGATATTATACAAAGAGGCCAAATTAATTTGTAAAATTTAAATCTGACATTTCCTACTAACTGTGGCTTTGATTTTGCAATTTCAGTTGAGATCTCCTGTGCATCATGTAGTACCTCATTGCCATAAGTTCATTAATCCCATTTAAAAGGTTTCAACATTATATTCACCTTTTGGGGATTTTCCAGCTGAGAGTGAAAGTAAGCAAAAGCAGACTTAGTACACCAGTGGTCATATTACCCACACTCAGCCTCTATGCAACAAGTCAGGACTACATCTGCCCATTCTCAAATGAAGCTCAGGTTTAAAAAGCACTGACTAACTCAGCCCTAACAGGGTGGGGTTGGAGGGGAAAAAGGGAAAGATATTATTTCATTCTCATGAACAACTTTAGGTTGAAGATTTTATGCTGAAAATGGTATGGTTGATTTACTTTCCTTAAGCTAACTTTTACCAAAGTAAAAACATATAGGAATGCACAATTTAAGTGTTAGTTAATAAAACCTTGGGAAAGAGATGAGAAAAAGCAGGAAGAAAAATGAAGTGCAGATGAGAAAAAGGAGATAAGATATTCAACATATTATAAATACAAACAGAAACACACACCAAATCCAGTTATATAGTAAATCCTTTTCTTGCTTACCATATTGCAGTGATTTAAAAAACAGAATTCTTAGACACAAATGAAACATTTGGAGACTACATATGCTATCACATAGGGTATGTGCCATTATAAATCACTTGCACAGACAGAGTGAAAACCTTGTGATTTTAAATGTTGCTGTCGAAACACAGTTAATGATAAACTACGCAACTTGACTGCCTCTATAATACTATGCAAACCTGCATCCTTCTTCCTCGTTCCCTATCCTTAACCCTCCTTCAAATAAAAAAAAAAATAAATAAATTAAAAATGTAAATATACAGCTTGCCTTCTGTTCCCATGGAAGTGTCATAGATGAATAAATACAATAATTGACTACTTTCAAAAGAGCAGTAATCACCTGCTAAACCTACTAAGAAATATTTTTCTTGTTAATATCACTTGTATCTGCCAACAGTAGTTTTGAAGATTCCCCAGGGCATAACAAGTCTGCTAGCAGTTCAAACATGTACAAGGCAAAGTATGGCATGTGGATCTGGGTTCCTGGGTCTTTCTAAAGAACTTGATAGGAATCATGGATTTCCTATTTATTCTGTCAAAAAAGAAATATGAGCTGCTCATCCTCTGGCTGGAAGGTATCCACAAGAGTACTATAAACTCTCCATTTAGAAGGATGCATTTCTGTACTTCGAGTATTTATAGGTGCTATGACATCATAATGCTGGGAATCATAGTATTTATATGTTTTCTGTAAGGGAATCATTTACAGTAAAGCTATTAGAGAAACTGAAGAATATTAGCTAGCCCATCAACAAGTGCTACATAAACACTGAAGAGATACATAAGACAAAAAATATCCTGTGAACATATTATTAATCACATAGCTAGAAATTAATTTTGGTTTTGTCATTACATGCACATTTGAGGGTAAGAAACCCAGGGCAATAAATAATAAAAAAGGGGGGAAACAAAAGGAAGAAGGTTTTACTAAAAATACACTAATTTTCTGTTCACCTGCTATACTATTGTCCTTCAGCTCTGTCCTTCAGTTTCTCCTGTGACATTTTTACTCTCTTCTGTGGGATAATTCATAGTCATTACATCAGATGTGCAAATGCCTGTAATCTGAAAAATCCTCTGTTTTTCCGTGCACGTAATAAAGTAGTTGTCATACATGGTGGTTTTGCATGACGTTGCATCTATTCAACAGCATTGACAGTTAGCACAAGGGAATGGATAAAAAGAATATTCCCTTTTTGTAGAAAATCAAGTTTTAATTAAATTGTCATTAATATTTATGTTAACTGTCATCAAAACCTAAAGAGACACGTTAATATCAGAATCTGAGCAGCCTGGAATTAGATTAATCTTCAGTTTCAGAGAAAAGCTGCTTTAAATGCAAAAGCTCTGATTTCTGTTCTAGCATTGATTGTTTCTTTTGAAAGCTTTCCTCCCCACATCCACCGTCATCTTCCTTCCAGATGTTCATGGAGCAAACACCAAGTGGATAAATGAAGGCATGCAGTTGTAAGGGCAAACTGACTTCTATTTGCTAAGAAGTTTTCTGGTAAGATTTGCTGATGACAGAACAGCAAAATCCTGCCTCCGCACTATTCCCAGTTCCCTAGCTACAGATTTCCTATGATCTTATATTTTTAGTGGCCAGGATGCAGAAGAGATTCCTGATGCTAATCAGGAAAAGACTCTAATAGGAAGCCTGTTTTCAAATGGTCATTATTATGGTCATTATTATTGAAGGTTGTATTCTACATAAGGTGAACAAGTCCTTGTGTGTTGGAAGGGATCATTTTTGATAGAGGGGCACAATGTATGTGTACAAGAACAAGAATAAGATATACCTGGAACATGTGACAGTAAGGAACCCCTGTCAACTGTACAGGCAAAACGTACCCTTCCCTCCATGATACCATTGTGGAAATCTGTGCAGCAACTTTCCCGCTCTTTTTTTTTTTTCCTTTTCTTCTTTCTGTCTTGCATAGAGATCCGCCAGGCATTATAATAAGCATGCCTTCCCGTTTTGCATCCAGCTACACATTGTGCTGAAGAGCACGGTAGGCTATAAAGACACAAGGTATCTGATCATGCCCACCCACTTCTTAGAAACAAACAAACAAAGCAAAAAAAACCTGAAATCAATCCAACCTCAGATCAAAACTCGTTATCACACACATGCACACTGACATACAATGTATTCCTCTTAGGAACCTGTACGCAGCAGGCTTTCACAGCTCTGATTAATCCCTCATGGCTACAGAGGGCAGTGAATTTACAGAAAGCCCCGTAACACGTTTTCCTTGGAGAAAAAAAACACAAAAACAAACAAAAAAAAATAAACACCCAAACAAACAATAACAAAAATGCTAAACCAAACAGAAAAAAACCCACACCACCAACAAAAAAATAACTACCACATCAAGCAAAACTATTCCTTTGAAAACTTTTTCTAAACCCTGTTTCATCTCAGTGGATGGAAGGGAGGAGGATCTGTCCTAATTAGCTCAGGGTCAAGACCAGAAATGGAGCCACTGCTGTTCTTCTGTGCCCCAGACAGTACATTTTATGAAAGGTAGCATCAGAGAAATTGTTGCAATTCATTTATAACTGCCTGGTGTGCTCTGTCTCTACCGAGCTGGATTAATCAATCACTAGCAACCTTAACTGTGAGACTGAAAATCCGCTAGCAGATTAAACACTAAATGAATGGCAAGTCAGGTACAGACGCTACAAGGACAATTCAAACAGGACTCCAACAGCTCCCTCCCTGCAGGCAGTTCCCAGGGTCCCTGTTGGTGAGGCAAGTGTGTGCTGCGGGAGGCACCAACCGTGCCTGCAGTGAGTGGGTATCTCCAGTCCTGTGAGTTTTCTAGGTCGTGTCTGAGAGCTGCCTCCCTCCTCCTGAGGGAAGCCTGAGGGATGGCTGCAGGGAACAGGCTTGGCAGCCCAGATAAGGTGAGCGTCAGCCCTCGGTGCTTAAATCCCTGCCTCACCACCAACTGGACCTGCCTTGAGGGGTGATAGAGGCTGCTGGACGTTACCAGATATTACCAAGGTAAAAATGGATTTTCCAGTGGGCAAGACTATCTGAAAGTGTACAGCCAAAGACATACAGAGTTTTGGTAACGTTCACAGTAATTAAGGACCTACCAATTATTTTACAGTCTGTGTAATCACTGTTCAACCTTCCCTGGCCAGAGGTAACTCTGCAGTGGAAATACATTTGTCAAAAACAGTTTCCTTCCCTCAGATACAAACTATATCAGCAAAACAATGATGAAATGTTCCAAGAAGCATTTTTTTCAAATCTGCTTTAAAATCTTTTGCAGTCATTTTTAAGCATCTGAAAGATATAAATTTTTTATATAAGACATTTTCAAAATATTAGGGCCATGTATTTAGGTAGTAATAGGTACGTGGAAGCCCTCCAGTAAGTTCTTTGGGGAATCCTAGATCACAGGCTTTGGGCTGTTTGTTTGCAGGTCTCATGTTTAAACTAGCACTTTAAAAGGTATAACCACATAGCTTGATCTTATTAAAACCTGAGCAGTTTTTGAGAGAATAATATGCAAATTGAAGTGTTACAGTAGAACCATAAGCAATGTAGTAAAGTCCAGTCCCAGATCTGGAAAAAAAAAAAAAAAACATCACAGTATCACAGTTTGTTTGGGATTGGAAGGGACCTCAGAAGATCATCTAGTCCAATCCCCCTGCCAGAGCAGGAGCGCCTAGATGAGGTCACACAGGAACATGTCCAGGTGGGTTTTGAATGTCTCCAGAGTAGGAGACTCCAAAACCTCCCTGGGCAGCCTGTTCCAGTGCTCCGTCACCCTCACTGAGAAGAAGTTTTTTCTCAAATTTAAGTGGAACCTCTTGTGTTCCAGCTTGATCCCATTACTCCTTGTCCTATCATTGTTTGCCACTGAGAGGAGCCTGGCTCCATCCTCATGGCACTCACCTTTTATATATTTATAGACATTAATAAGGTCCCCCCTTAGCCTCCTCTTCTCTAAACTAAAGAGACCCAGCTCCCTCAGCCTTTCTTCATAAGGGAGATGCTCCACTCCCTTAATCATCTTTGTTACCCTACACTGGACCCTCTCCAGCAGTTCCCTGTCCTTCTTCAACTGAGGGGCCCAGAACTGGACACAATATTCCAGATGTGGTCTCACCAGGGCGGAGTAGAGGGGAAGGAGGACCTCTCTCAATCTACTAACCACCCCACTTCTAATACACCCCAGGATGCCATTGGCCTTCCTGGCCACAAGGGCACAGGGCTGGCTCATGGTCATCCTGTTGTCCACCAGGACCCCCAGGTCCCTTTCCCCTACACTGCTCTCTAATATGTAATTTCCCAACCTATACTGGAACCTGGGGTTGTTCCTGCCCAGATGCAGGACCCTACACTTTCCCTTGTTAAATTTCATCAGGTTGTTCCCCGCCCAACTCTCCAGCCTGTCCAGGTCTCTCTGGATGACAGCACAGCCTTCTGGCGTGTCAATCACTTCTCCCAGCTTAGTGTCATCAGCAAACTTCCTGATAGTACACTCTATTCCCTCGTCTAAATCGTTAATGAATATATTGAATAATATTGGCCCCAATACTAACCCCTGAGGCACTCCACTAGATACTGGCCTCCAACTAGACTCTGCTCCATTGACTACCACTCTCTGGCTTCTTTCCTTAAGCCAGTTTGCAATCCATCTCACTACTCTATTGACCAGACCACACCTTCTCAACTTAGCAACTAGGATGCTATGGGAGACTGTGTCAAACGCTTTACTGAAGTCAAGGTAGACCACATCCACAGCTCTGCCATCATCCATCCACCTTGTTACATTCTCATAAAAGGCTATGAGGTTGGTCAAGCATAACTTACCCTTAGTAAAGCCATGCTGACTGCCCCTAATAATCCTCTTATCCTTGATGTGCCTTGAGATGGCACCAAGGATGAGTCGTTCCATTACTTTCCCAGGGACAGAGGTGAGGCTGACTGGTCTATAATTACCCGGGTCCTCCTTCTTGCCCTTTTTGAAGACTGCTGTGACATTTGCTTTCCTCCAACCCTCAAGCACCTCTCCCATTTCCCAAGACTTGGCAAAGATGATGGAGAGTGGTCTAGCAATGACTTCAGCCAGCTCCCTGAGCACCCGCGGATGCATCCCATCTGGATCCATGGATTCACGGATGTCCAGACTACTTAATTGCTCCTTAATGCAGTTCTCATCAACTAAAGCAAACTCCTCCATTGATCTGGCCTCATCCAGGATCTCAGGGGTACAGGGCTCCCCAGGACAGCCTCTGGCAGAGTAGACAGAGACAAAGAAGGCATTCAGTAATTCTGCCTTCTCTGTATCTTCTGCCACCAGGGCACCCACCTCATTCACCAATGGGCCTACATTGCCTCTGGTATTAGTTTTATCTGCTATGTATTTGAAAAAGCTCTTTTTGCTGTCCTTGACCCCTTTTGCCAGGTTTAATTCTCAGGAGGCCTTAGCTATCCTAGTTGCCTCCCTACATCCTCTAACAGCAGCCTTATATTCCTCCCAAGTGCCCAGCCCCTGCTTCCATGACCTGTAAACTCTTCTCTTCTGCTTGAGCATACCCAACAGATCCCTATTCAACCACACAGGCCTCCTGGCTCCCTTCCTTGACTTCCTGCGTTGTGGGGATGCTCTGATCCTGAGCGTGGAAGAAGCAATCCCTGAATGCCACCCAGCTATCTTGGGCCCCTTTTCCTTCAAGCAGCCTTGCCCATGGGATTTCCCCCAGCAATTGCTTGAGAAGGCCAAAGTTAGCCCTGCTAAAGTCCAGGGTTGCAATTCTACTTATTGCCCTAGTCCTACCACACGAGATGCTGAACTCCACCATCTCGTGGTCACTGCAACCCAGGCAGCCCTCAATGTTTACCGCTTTGACCAGACCCTCCTTGTTAGTGAGGATGAGATCCAGCAGTGCACCTCTCCTAGTCGGCTCCTCCACCATCTGCATGAGGAAGTTATCATCAATGCACTGGAGGAACCTCCTGGACTGTGGCTGGCTGGCTGAATGGTCCTTCCAGCAAACATCAGGGAAGTTAAAATCACCCACAACAACCAGGGCCTGAGACTGTGAGGCCACTCTCAGCTGCCCATAGAAGGCCTCATCAACTTCCTCAGCCTGATCCGGTGACCTGTAATAGACACCTACAACAGTGTCACCCCTGCCAGCCTGCCCCTTGGTCCTGACCCATACACTCTCAACTCGCTCATCATCCACTCCTGGGCAGAATTTAGTACATTGTAGCTGCTCTCTCACATAGAAAGCAACTCCACCACCACGCCTGGCTGGCCTGTCTTTCCTGAAAAGGACATAGCCATCCATGACCACATTCCAGTCATGTGAGCTGTCCCACCATGTTTCTGCAATTGTCACTAGATCATAACCTTCTGATCGAACACAGATTTCTAACTCCTCCTGCTTATTCCCCATGCTGCGCGCATTGGTGTACAGGCATTTCAGGGAGCATGCCAAGCACACTCATTTCTCCCTAGGGGTACAGGAGGCCACCTGGTCCTCATTGGTTCTAGAATGCTGCCCCACTGGGACAAGCCCAGCTACAACCCCATCCCCCTTCAAACCTAGTTTAAAGGTCTCCAAATGAGCCCAGCTAATTCCTGTCCCAGCCTCCTTTTGCCCCTGTGAGATAAGCCTTTGCCACATATCACTGTCTGGACTGGAGTCTTATAAAAGCAGCCATTATCAAAAAATCCAAAGCCCTGTCTGTAGCACCAGCCTTGGAGCCAATCGTTTACAGTCTGGATTTTCCTATTCCATCCCACATCATCCCTTGAAGATGGAAGGAGTGAAGAGAAGATCACTTGAGCCTCAGAGTCCTTCACCATCCTTCCCAAGGCCTTGAAATCTTTCTTCATTCCCCTCAGACTACGGGAAGCAGCTTCCTCCCCATCTGTCTGTAAGACCAGCAGCAGGTAGTAGTCTGTCGGGTGCACCAGTTTGGGGAGCTCTCTAGCGATATCCTTGATCCAGGCACCAGGTAGACTGCAAACTTCCCTGACTGAGTTGTGTAGGCATTCCATGGAACATGGAGGGGCTGGCCACATACTGACTGCTCACTGCCACTCTTCATGCAAGAGTGAGGTAACACCACGGGAAGGTGCTCATAGCTAGGAGGGTGTTGCATCTCCTACACATAGTATGTGGTTCCACTGCAATGCACAGTGCCACAGGATGCTGGAATGCATTATAAACTTACCTGGCCTCAAGAAGAAACTATGGCAGATCAAGGAAGAAAAATCTGTTAAAGGCTGTTAGATACATAGAAACTATCCTCTGACTCAGGAAGTCCTTGGTTTGTGGCTCAAGGGGAATATCACATGCCCTACCCATTTCGTATATTCTTCCCTAAGCACCCACCTTTAGCTCCTGTGAGACAGGATACTGCACCAAACAGACCTGGATTTGACACAGTCATTCACATGTAGTGAAATCCCTTTAAAAAAAAAAAAAAAAAAGACCCTGCAAATACTTTTGTAATTCAATTACTATAATATTTTGCAAGCATCGGAAAGTTTAAACAGTTGCTTATGGTCTTTTAACATAAGATTCACATTTGACTCAGAATTCCTTAGTTTTACACAAACCAATGGATGAAACAAAGTAGGTAAGGACTTTTTCTTCCTCTTCCCTCCGCATTTATTTTTGTTTCATTTAAAGCTTTCATCTGATAGAGCCAAATAAAACACAAGTATGCCACCTCTCTCTGTGCCTGAATTGTTTACATTTGTATTACTGTGCTGGTTCTAGTGAGAGAGATTAGACATGGTAATGGAGAAATCAAAATGGGATAATCCTTAATGCAGTGGACAGACATGAAACTACATGACATTTTCTCTCCACTAAGTCAAAAGAAAGATGAAAAAGTGCAGGAAAACCACATGATGACTTTTTCCAGCATAAAGAGTGACATTCATGTTATAAGAATATGTAAAACAATCAATTTTGATTCTTGATATGGCAAATATTTTCCTAGTTCTATATTTGATCTTGAATTCTGTTATTCAATAGCTACAGAGTATATTATTGCTTCCTTTAAAAAAGAAGGGGAGACAAAAAAACCCCTTTATATGCATACAAAAAAGCCTACATAATTCCAACCACTTATAAACCAAGTATAAAACACTCAGTTATTCTAGCTGCAAGTTATGTCCATTATTTAATTTGTGTTAGAGATTACAGAAGCCAGAGGGTCTTGTGGTACTTTCGTTCCTCTGAAGGAGATTCTACAAGACTCTACAATTTTGTAGTAAGTATTGAAAATTACAGAGAAAATTAAGTCTACGTTGTATTCACTTCCCTATTCTGATGAGCTATGCCTACTCACAGTTTTATGTTTGTGGGGGATTTTCCACAAACAACTGCTAGAAATATCTTATTTTTTTGCACTTCTTTCTTGTCAGGCGGTATCTACACACATCCCATTTTTATTTTTGTTTCTTTTCCCCTCTACTGTATTACTACTGACCTGAAGGGGCTGAACTAACATTTTTCATAGATCAAGAGGAAAAACACCATAGTTGAGGCAGCAATAAAGCAAGTTCTATTGCTGCTTTCATCAGCTTGTTTCAGTAACTCATCAGAGCAGCTAGCTATGGAAGGCAAATCCCAAACCTCTGCACTTACCACTGACCCGGATCAGAGGGGCAGTAGCTTTTTCCAGCACTGGTCACCAGTTTACTAGAAAGCAGAAATAGATCCTTCGGTTTATATCCCTTAGAGCCAAAGAGTAATAAAGGGGTGGGAAAGCTTCAGGACAACATTCTTCTTGGCTGGACTTGATCTAACGACCTATAGGTGAAGGCTCTTTGTATCCTATTACCATTTCTTTGAATCATTTCGACCCTTTGTTCTCCACCTTTATTAAAAGACCTGAAGATTAATGCATGGAACAAATGGCAGGGGGATAAATTTTGGTCCATGTTACATCTTAGAAATGATATTTCAGATGTGTAATTCAGGGGAAAGGTGTTTGTTTTTTGTTGTTTTTTGGTTGTGGTGGGTTTTTTTTGTTTGGTTTGGTTTGTTTTTTTGGGGGAGGGGGGGTGCTGAGTTTGAGTTTGGGTTGTTTTTTTGCTTGGAGGTGTTGCTGATGTTTTTGTTTTAAGTTTGTTTTTTGTTTGTTTCGGTTTTTGTTGTTGTTTGATTGATTTTTACATAGGACAAAAATCACCATAAAATCTGATAGCACTGATAGATACCCAGCTTGAGGCTTCTATAACTTTGAAGCAACCACAAGTAAAGATATTGTTCAGAGTTTAAGCTTTACAACATTAAATGGCTTTATTATCTTTCTAATTTCAAAGCAGACAAGTAACTCAATTCTTCCAGGAACACAACACAATTAGTCATCCACAGACATTACAGAAAGATTAGATTTTTTCCTAACAAAATGAAAATCCTCTAATTATCTTTAAAATACTTCTAGTTTATCTTGCATTTAAATTTAAAGAGGGGGAATGCATGCCAAATTAGAATTAAATGCATCTTATTTACCTGGCTTTCTATCTTGTTCACATTCGGACTATTGTTTCAAATGAGCAATCACTTTTCACTTTCCACCACCATCAAGGCTGCCGCTTAGTCACCATTACTTTCCTTTGGTTTTAGGTGTTTGCGTGATCTGGCTAAATTGAAAGGCAGGACTGATTTGCTTTTGACTGTTCTGGACAAGTCTATGCTGACTCAAATCACTTCTAATCTAAAAATGCATTTTCTGCCTTGCCTTGTTTTCATTTCAAAGCTGATTTTGCTTCTCATACAATAAATCAGGTTCTTGAAAATAGTAAGCAATGAAAAATAGCCCCAAATTAGTGCCCCACTGGTTAATTTTCTGTGACCTCAGATGTTGGCATCTGCAGCATCACATTCTTAAGTAACTATTTATTTTGCAGATAGCTCTTCCACTGCTTTTACCCAGAATTTATACCTAGACAAGCACACAAACATCCCCAAAGTATTTAGCTATGTTGTCAAGATTTTCTATTAAGTAAAAAGCATGTTAAGATCTGCGAGCGATGAAAGGTAAAAAAATACACAATTTTTTAACTTTTAGTCATGAAAAAAGTGTTTTTAAAAGCATGATCCATAAATGTATACATTGGCACAAATATCCTTGCTCGCTGTCTCTTATCACTGCTAACACATTCTCATTTAATGGTTTCCCTTTTCATTTGGGAGCTCTCTCATTGTGCATCCCCCTAAATGACTCCAAGTACTTCAGGAGGGAGCAAGAGGGAAGGCACCAAACTCTCTTAAATATAAATAACTGATCCAGGCTAAATGATGACTCTTTTTAGGTTTAAGCTGGTATCAAGAAGAGAGATTATTTTATGCTTTGTTCTGTGCAAACATGGAGTGCCTGGCACTTATTTTGCTGCATCTCCCTCAAACTGCTAGTTCTTACAGAACATGAATAAGTCTTAACCTGCAGTGCAATATGACACTTCTTGATTCTAATACAGATGAAGTGAAACTGTCCTGGTTTCGTCTCTGCCAGGATTACAATGGAAATGTCATGCTATAAATATCAGGTTCTTGCTGTCGTTTTTTACATGTTTGGTTACTCAAGGTTTATATTATGATTTTTTATTCCCTATTGCAAGTAGTTTTCTCCCCTGTTTCCAATTCCTCAGTCCTAGAGAGAGCTGAGCAACAGTTAACTCTACCTACACAAAATAGCCCTACCAATTTCCACTTTTTCAGTGAAAGATCTTTCACATATTTTCCTACCACCTTCTGACTCCACTCAAGACCTAGGAAATCAAACTTTAGAGAGATAAGTATTCACAGAAAGAACTGATGACATTTGAAAAAGCAAAATAAGAAATTTTATTACACTTTTCAAAAAGTATAAGTATATATCTCTATGTCATTCAAACTATGGTATTTTATTCAATGAGCTAATCAGAATTATTGCTCAATAAAAGCTATAGAGACTACACATGAGCTATCGTTTGGGATAAAAAACAAGAAGTCTCAAAGAACATCTATTAAATACCCAAACCATTTAAAAAAAACATGGTCCATCACTCTAATATTGAAGAGAATTGCCAGTGAACCAAATTTTAATCCTTCTCCACTACTAGCTTGCTGCATGTCTCTGACAAGCAATAGTAAGAGTTTTGCCTCCTGCTTTTTCCCTTTCACCTGTTAACTTCAATATTGTAAGGAACATTTAACAAAGGAATGTTGTTTTTATAAAACTAAGGAGCTGCTGCTTGACCCCAGCCAGGAGGCAGGGAAGGACTGAGAGACATCAGACTATGAATCCTTAAGGTAAAATAAAGTTTCTTTAAACTAATCCTGGAATGCATACTGATACATGTATTTACAAGTTAATCTATGTGAAAGGGTAACCAAAGAGCCAGGAACCCATATTTTAAATAGGTTGATAAGGGGAAGGGTATTGTTAGAATTACATTAATTAAATATGTAAACTGAGGCAGGCATCGGGTAGTCTGTAAACCCTGAAGTACCAAACCAATGGGGAGCGGGGGAGGGAAATTGCGGCCGAGATTTGGGGGGACATAAGGAGGGGCTTTTTGCCCTATTATGTGTGCCTACCTTTAGGTAGAACACCCAGTCTTGCAAAATCATTATTAAAATATGCTTTGCTAAGAGATCCTGCCTGAGCCTGTTATATTTGCAAGGTAATTGTTTCCTACAATATGTTACGTATGGAAAATATGGCAGTGGAGATGGTGTTTTCTAATGTCCTAATTGTTCTAGATGATACCCTTCCAAAGTAATAAAAGAGTGGCCTCAAATATCTGTTTGTTGTATCTGAATGATAACAAATCAAATTTTCTGGTGAAGGTGGTTCCAATACTTGGAAAACTCTAGTTATATATAGTGTACCTCTAATACCTCTTCTCAGAAATACTGCATATACATCAAAACTCTACATGTTGCTTTCTAAAAAACTGTGAAACTACAATTATTTTTCTTTAACATACTTATCCTAAGAGGCTGCTTAAGAAGCAGGATGAAGACTACAGATGAGATCTGTCCTTCACTGGCACAGATCAGGATAGAACTGATCTAGGCTTAGGACAGAGCTTTCTTGAGATGCTGGTCCATGACTGCACAATAAATCAATCTCCTCTCAACAAGCTCAAGATGTTGTTGCATACATAGCTAAAGGTAACTTTTGAAAAGCAAACTGAGCCTCTAAACCCAAAAGGACAGGTCAAAAAACAGGACCAAAATGTCCACCAAAAAGAAAAACAAAAAAAAATGTGGTGCAATCACATTTCTTAGTGCTCTGGGAGGACAAGAGCTTACTCTAAAAGAAAGCCTCAGCTGAAATCAGTGGTATCTACTCTCATATAGACAATGATGATAACAATATGATCTGCCCAGTGAAAATATTAAGAATGCTGGAGGGTACGTTTGTCAAGAAAGCCATTTATTTTGAATTATTCACTTAGTTTCTCAGTTAATAAATTCAAAGAATCTGGTTATTACATCCAGGCTATGATCTCTCAAATTGTGTTTAATTGTCATTACAAAAGATGAAATTCTTTCTCTCATTTTGAAGCTGAGACAGAAATCATTACAAGAAAAAGAATTAAAAACCAAACCAAAACACAAAACAACACACACCACCAAAACCCTACAGCTTCAGAACAGACAGAAAATTAACATGGCTTAATGAAAATCATGGTGGGCTCATTATTGCTGCTGTTGTCTAGAAGAGAATAAACATATTGACTAGCGCTCCTTCACACAGAATGCCTCAACTGTCAGCACTTGGATAAGCCTGTGGCTATAGAGAAATAAATAAATGTTGATTCAACTGTGTTATAAATATACTATTTCTCTCGCATATGAGCAATTCATAAACACAAGAAAAGCACAGTGCACAGAGAGGAGGTCAAGGCATAGACTGGGACTCTGTCCTAGTGCCCTTGGACTCAGAACAAATCACTGGCATTTGAGTTTCATTCATTTGTCACTACCTTCAAATGAAGCCACTGCAAACTCTGTGCTCAATGCCCTGACCTTTCTCTGCCCATGTCCACTAAGCACAAAATGGTACTTTACTCATTTTTTTAAGAGCACATGCAGGTTTTTACTTGCAATTGTAAAAGCGTCTCTCCACACACAGTCTTTCTGTTGTATGCTCCACTTTTCAGAACCTCCTACAGAAACTCAAAACAGTTCATCAGATCTGTATGTAAACCCTGTTTCTCTGTAAGGCGTCAAAGAGAATTTATATTCATACTATATGCCTGCATCTGCCCTCCGTGGGATATTGCCAGCTGAGCTAGGTTTTCTTCACCATCTAAGCCAAGCACATCAAAGCATCTTAGCAGCTCTGGAATGAATAACTACAGGCTTTCATGACATAATTTATATACATAATTAATGTGGAGAGCCAAAGACATCTGCAGTCCTGCAAAGCAATTCAAGTTTCAAAACTGCAGTCCTGCAAGTTCAGCCCGGCTCGTGAGGCTTCACAGTAATTAACCCAACTCACTGTGCACTCCCCACCCACCAGAGAAACACAAGGTGGTAAGAGTGAGACTGTCACAGAGCAGTGTCACAGCAGTGCCATTACCTGTGCCACTTCCAGGCATCTAGCAAAGCCATCCAGCCACAGAACTTTTATACCAGTTTGGTGCACAGCAGCATTTGGGATGTATTCTAGCCCTACAGGAGGTTTGAGTTAGGTCTGCACCTGTCAGTCAGGAAACACCAGCATCCCCAGCATCTGGGCATCACCACGTGTCCCAGTAAGTTCACATCTACAGAACAGATCCAATTTACAACATTACCTTGGAAATTTTTATTTTCCTTTTTAAAATATTTTATCTCTGATCAAATCATTCAAAGTTAGGCTGCAGAAAGAGTCTCTCTTTTTGCTCAAACATTTAATGTTTCTCCTTATATAGGGAATATTTTCCAAGTCAACAGACCATAACCTTTTCCTAATTTAAATTAGCCATCCCATGTATGGAACCTGGCAAAGTAAGCTTTACTTGAATAACTGAAATACAAAAAAAGCTACAAAGAATTTGATGTAACTCTGTAAATTTGGAAAGATCAAACTGTTGTCATATTACTTTATAATAAATATAGCCCTTCCATTTCTTATCCCTCAGGTCATTTCTTGGCTCACATGACCCAAGAAGCTTGATTAGATACCAGGCTTCTGGAGGCAGAAGTATATTCTGTCTGTAGCTATGAATTTTCTAGTGTGTTTTTGGGCATGGTGAAAGAAGATTCCAAAAGAACTTGGTGTAAGTTATCTGAATCCCATTTTTCTTTAAGTACCAGGGTAACCCACCAGATCCTTAAAAGATTTCAGTAGGATGAGCATACCGTCCACTAGATGCTCACTGTGATTTCTGTCTTAAAGTGTTACAATAGCTACATCTGACTGCAGAGTTTTTTGTACAATACTTCAATGCTTTTACTCTACACTTTATTCTGGTACTTTAGAGGAGACAGTCATCCCTTAGTTGTTATGTGAATTCAAAGGAAACTGAAAACCAGGCCCTTGGCACATGATATGTAATATTTAGTGGAACTGTCGAGAGGTATCTGCAAAATAGCTGGGAGAACACGACACTTAGGTGGTAAGATCATACGAATAATTGTACTTCTCAGATGGAAAAATTTCATGCCTGTTAGCAAAACCATTAACCATTACTTTTTTTTTTTTTTTCCCAGTGGGCAATCTTAGTCAGTCTCATCTACTCTACAGACAAAAAAAAAAAAAAAAAAAAAAAAAAAAAAAAAGAAGCAAAAAATTATCCTCAATGATGATGTCCTCAGACAGAAGCTTGTTAAGCCAAACCAAACTGTGTGGTCACTGCATAGCTCATGTACCTCATGGCAACTGCAGTTCAAGGGCCTCAGCCTCTGGGCTGAGCTACATCTTTACAACCACCAGATAGATCTCCCTTCTGCTTTTAACCAGGTCACAAGTCTTAAAGGAGCCAGCTACAGCCGGCTTCAAGGAAACATGAGTAGGAGTCTCTTGAGCTACAATTCCCTTAAAGCATTTATACGTGGGACATTTACATCTAATTCTGCTTCTACATCCAGAGAAATGGAACCAAAAAGTGTTCTTTCTGCAGGCTTTGTGAAAAGTGCTATTCATTAGCTTTTCCCTTCCCATTCCAAGATGGAAATGATTGCTGTCAAGCCTACATCCTACAAAATGGGCATTGCTCTTTTCTGTAACTCATGGCTAATGATTACTATGTTCGGTTTTAAAGAAAATATGAAAGAAAGCTGTCCTAGCTGAGGACTTAACTGTTGAAAATGTTGGACTTTTTAAGAAGTCCCCTTTTAAATTAGTAAAACGCTATCAAAGGACTTCTTCAGTTGCTAAGGGGAAAATGGTATGATGAAACATTCAGTTTGATTCATATCTCTATCAGAACAAGTAAAGGTGTTCCAACACATTCTGCCATTCCTTACATAAAGCATCAGAATGACCAGCTGAAGAACTAGCTAGCTGGTTTTCTTTCCGAAATTCATCCACAATGATTCAGATATTTACCAACACTTTATTTTAAGTTCTGCCATTCAACTAGTTCTGTGCTCCATGCAGTGTAAATCAGACTTGGAGAATACTTCAGAAAGGCAATACGTCAACTTTATACCTCTTGACATGGTAAGATTTGATCTTTCGGTCTGCCTTAGGCTAGGATGAGAAAGATGGGAGCAAAGCCAGAGCCTTTGCTTTCACTGAGCTATTTTGATTCAAGTTACAGGGATACACTGATCCACTCTATTAGTCACATCTTTCCATCTGTCCATAATACTAGCTGGACAGAAATGAGGAAAAAAAAATCTTTTAATTTTTATTTTAATTAATTAAAACCCCTCACTTGAAAAAAATCCTTAGAATAGAAATAAAATATAAAATATTAAGCTGGATTACCACAGAAAAAGCAAAATGAGAACATGCTCTTCAGGTAAAGTGCTAACCACTTGCTCAAGTTTGTAAGTTTTCTGTATATTTAAAACACATGTTAAAGACTCAGGCATTCTTTACTGACAGAAATCCCCATTGCTCTCTGCCTACAGTACTTTTCTGTTACAAAAGGTACATGCATACATTGTTTTGCAGACTCCCTATGAAAAAATTGTGCCAAGCATCTGTGACTTAAGCTATAATGTGTCATTAAAGTGATAACAACAGTTATGGTCCTGCTTCTTTTCAAAGTGAGTTCTAAAGTCCCCTTTTCCTGATGATATTTATAACCACCTTGTAAATTAGTTCAGATTTTCAGATAAAATTTTCACATTCAACAAATTGTCTTTCACCATAATCTTTCCATTAGACTTTTCACAGCAAATTGTTGGAAGACAAAATGAAATTAGTTTATACAGTGAAATTTAATTGAAACCCACCTGACACAGAAACAACTCTACTTCTTGGAAGCCATGGGTTTCAGCTGTAAAACTTCTCCCAGTGCCTATGCAGACAGGTTTACTGGGAAAACAAACAAGCAAACAAACAACAAGGAAATACCTCAACACTTTAAGGTACATTTTCATGGATTTTAGTTTATACATGGCTACTAGTTTCATTATATTTTTTCACTGCAATTTCTGCTTCCAGATCCCTTAGGCCCATTCTCAAACTCTGTTGAATTACTCTGGTTGTATATTCTCTCACCAAACAACAGATATATAAAGGCTGCAATACCCAACAACTGATGAAGTGTTTGCAAACTTAATCTCCATTTTCTTAAAATCACGAATTGCTATGACAACGTACTACTACTACACCACAGCTCCAGCAACGCAAGCTGCAGGGAACATTATTCATCTATCTCTACATTACTTCCCTCTATATTCTGCCATCAGATTTCCGATTTCCTGTCTTACTTATTTTGAATCCATGTGAATGCAATTCAGCTGGTGTTTTAATTTTCCCAGGTCTAATGTATTATAACTCTTACTTTACTTCCTCACAGAATAAAAGCCTATCATAGTCTTTAGCATAGGATCTTCAGGTGCTCCTCTGAACAAATATCACTTTAAATTACCCATTTCAGCTTTTAGCAACACTGACCTCATTCATTAATAACCTCATTCAGGTTTTCTGACAGTCCAAATGACCCTTGGGTTGACTGCAGATTTCTTGTACGCTTTTTTTTTTTTTAATATTCCACATATTTAATGTGGTTTCTCATGTATCATTTACTACTTTTCCTTCCTGGAGTTTCTGTATTTCACTCAAGTTTTCCTGACATATCTTTTTATTAACTTTCTGTTTTAATATCTTACATTTCAAATAAGCCACATCTTATTTATACTTCAAATACATTTCCTTCTTTATTTTTTTACAAGTTAATTAAAAAAAGACAAAATCACTTTCTTAATCTTAGAGTGTTTTTCCCACCTCTTTCACTAGTCTTGTGCAGAGTACAGACAGAACATGTTTAGTCAAAAAAATATTTATTTGAAAACCAAAGCCCACAACACAGTTGAAATGGCTTTGGAGCATGCACCAAAGGCAACAGGTTAACACTTTTTGAAAAATCAGGTGACAATGGAGGACACCAAAGTGAACATAAGGGATGTACAAAAGTTGTCTCAGAGATGGGAACATGGACTATAGGTAACATGGACTATCTGTTTCAGTTTCAGTGTGTAGCCCCCAGCTTCAGCACTCAGCCCCCATTCCCATACTGGTTTCTGTAGAGAGCACAATGGCAAATTAACACACTGTTTTATTGCACAATGTAAACCTCTGCCTAGTGAATATTAGAATGAAAATCGCCTCACACAGATTTCATGTAGGGCATCAAACAGCCATTAAGGAGGAAAAGAAGACTCCACTTCTTATTAAAATTTCCTGAACTACAATGAGCAAAATTTAATGGTTCTACACCGTGTTAGCAATCCCCCTGCATCATCTAGTCATCCTTTAAATATATCCAGTTCATAATGTTTTATTAGCCTATATAAAACATGATATTCATCTGTTCCAAATATCCACTTACTGTTATTCTTAAATCAAATATTTCATTAGTATTTTAAACCAAGATTCTTAATATTTTGCAAAGAAATTATGTGTTAAAGTTGTTTTATACCCTGAGCAATACCAGTACATAACTTTTATGAGCAACATGCATTCCTAATTACATTCTTTCCATCTTCACATCACAAAATGGTATTATTTATATTCCAATACTGGTCCACTATGCAATGTATGCCAGATATCCCAGGCCACAGAGAATAGCCTTGCTCTTTAACTAAGCTGTATGCATTCTTTTTCCCCCTTGGAGATCCCGTATGACAGTACAAAATAAATACATAAATATGCCAAAGAAAAAAAGCCCACCTACAACAATACTGTTTTGATTCAGCTGGCAAAGCACTCCAGACAGGGTCCAGAAGAACTGCAGTCTTCCTGAGTCCTCATATTAAGATCAGACCAACTACATTTTGAATTCTTCAACCTCTGACATGACACCTTCCTAAGTATAACCAGTTTAGGTATAACAGAATCTCATGCCATTCCACCCTCAGCCTTTTACAGGCTGAACTGTTATTCATTTTGCCAAAAGCTTACATATCCCAAAGAGTACGCATCAGAGCACTTGTGCTGTTGGCAGTCCTTAGGACTTCCCAAAACCTCTGTTCTGATTTTCTTCTGATTTTACAAACACAACCATCTTCCTGTTACAAATGGTTTAAGGAAGTCCTTGGAAGCTATTGTGTTGGATCCTTTGCGAAATCCAGGCTGCACATGGTTTGAGCTGTCTTCTTCCTCCATTCCTTATCTAACTTTTCTTTCAGACTTTGCCATACTATATGCCAAAGATGTCTGTAAGATTCAAAGGAAGAGAAAAGAAGGGACAGCAGAGAAAACATCCAAGAACAGAGTATGCTGTTTGTACCCAGGGGGTCCAACCTATCTACACACGCTTGTCTGTCTCTACTAGACTTGTTTGCTCTTCATGTCATGTGATAACAGAGCAGGAGAAGAAAATATAATTCTTTACTAAAATTCTTACCTGTACCTGCTGGGCTGGAAATCCCAATGATGTAGTACAGGTTTGACAACAATGTTGAACCCACACTGCTTCTTGGAGCTGTTGATAAGCCCCTATTCAGTATGTTAAAGCATCATCATCCTATTGTAATGTCAGCTTTATTTTAAGAAGCGTTTTAGAGAGGTGGTAAAATGAGTCATGAAAACCCAGTCAACAGAAAGACAGACTGAATGGAGACCCTCAGACAGGCAAGATGAATACTTAGTTGTAAAAACTATCAAGACATTAAATAGCAATGATCTGGGTTCATTCTGTATGCATTTAACTCATTTCTGATGAGAGTAGGCTGGGAAAACAAATATACCATTTAGTTACCTATAAAAGAGTGCTTAGAAAAGACATGATTAATACACCTATCTTAGAAAAGACACTAACGACTCTATTGTATTAATATGCCTGGAAACTCATTTACTAAATGCAGTTGGTACAGAATATATCTTCCCATAACATTTTCACTTACTTATTTGATCAAAATGAAGAAAAGGAGAAAGGTGTGGTTATAGAGCAAGGAAATAGGCTGTATATGCTATTCAATCCACAGGAGGAAAGAGGTAAACTCTTGTTTTCTTTCTGGCACAATGTTTTATTGTAGGACAAAAATTCAGTATGAACAATAAGATTTCTCACTGAAATGGGTCAACACTGTCCATGAGAACTAGTAAGTAAGAAAAAGGAGATGACAGAGAGTGTAAAAGGAGATTAAAATATTAGTCCAATCTGAGTTAAACAATAATTTTCTTACCTGGACAGGATCAGAAAGATGACCTCACTGTATGATGACTGCTTACTGTACTAGGTGATAAAAACAGTACACTGCACTTCTTGGGGGGAAGAGATCAACATCTTGCTACACATTCTTCAGTTGTGGTCACCTAAAAATATAGAAACCAGCATCTCAAAAACCATGACTGGATTTCAATTAAGAAAAGATCTTAAGAACAAGCTGTAAGTAATTTCAGGCTTCTCCCCAAAATTTCATCTTTCTAACTAGCTGTTAACTCTTGTTTGGTTCACAGAAGTAATTAGGACTGACAAGCTTGTACAAACACACATTAGTATAAAATTTTAACTAGAATAACACAGCTCATTATATTTCTGGCACATCTGAGCTCTGATACAGAATTAATATGTCAATACAAGCCACTCTTACTCTTCAGACTTCAGGCCAAAACACGAAATTCAGAGTGTCGCTTTAATACATAAACAGTAATACCTGAAGTATAATTTTCAGCATTGTCTGTAGCATTGTTGGGCTTCACACATCCAGAGCAAACTGTTCAATGGATAACGGCCTTTCTTGGAAGACAGTATGAAACCTCAAGAAAGTATTAAGCTTTAAATAAGACATTAGTAGCAGTGACTTCAGTAGAATTACACAAAGTCTAAAATCTTATATATATTGATTACCTTATGAACTGGAAACTATAGATAGTATTCTCCAATATGCTGTTTTACAAATCATCCTTTCAAAATATCAAGCATTCTCAACATACTTAGATTTTTTCCTGAGATTTCTCTCAGTATGTTACTCAGCTGTTTACATTGAAGAGGCTAACTCTGTCAGACAGAGGTTTCAGCCTGAGGCACTCCTTGTTCCAACAGCCATCCCACGAAAGTAAAATACGGTGCTGTATGTGACACAGGCTCCATAATATATAAGAACAGTTGTGTTATAGTTAAAACTGTATTAGTGGTATTTTACCATGTATACTTTTTTGCTTTCATCTGTTATTATCACATCTCTGATACCCAACTGAATGGTCAGCATGTATTCAAGCAGGGTTTCCTACGGATGAATATGCTCCTGAATATGCAATGTGTACTCTTTTACTCCTGAGTCCTTTATTAAACTACCTGAATATTAGTGGCCCAAAATTGATATGATTAAGGTTTAATGAACTACTGATTAGCACTAATGAACACAACTGAACATACATTTTATTAAATGATTTGTCTCTTTTGAAATGAAAGTAATGTTGGGCCTATTAATAAAAATTATTTGGGTCATTTTTGAGCAACTGTTTCATTCCTGGGAGAAAAAGAAGAGAAATCAGCCAGCCTGTGATCTGATTAGTGTTTCATCAGGTCTAACACATCAATAGTCAGAGTTCACAGGCTGTATTTTCTACACTTCATAAGGTTAGAGGAAAAAATTAAATAAGTTTGCATGAGTGTCTTTTGACAGGATAGATATGTCCTTATGACATGTCAGGATGTGAAATTATGCAGCTTACAAGGAAGGGGTGGACTTTGTCTCCTAGTTTTGAGTAATACAATGGATGTGACTAGGAGAAAGATAGCATTCCCACACATACAAATACACACACACACACCAAAAAAAGAATCCCCCACCACATACACAAAAATTGAACATGTTTGGAAAGCTATTGTTTCATTTTATTGCATATTTTCTATAGCATCTTCTAGTTGAAAGCATTTTGGCAGTCACATGTATCAACATTTATCCCTCTATCACAACAAATATAGTGCACTAGTTTATGTGTAGTCTGAAGGCTTAAAGATGGAAATCATATCCAACATACTTCATTGAAAAACTGAGGAAGTGTTGATGAACAACTGTTCCCATTATGTAAGGGTAAGATGGAGTTGATTGTCTCAAAATACAAAATCATAAAACATTAATAAATACTCTTGGATCTATGATGACAAATGATGAGAACATCGGTTTTGGCTTCTATTTTAGAACCTAGTGTCCCACAGTATCCAAAATGACATGTTGATTTGTTAAGATATCATTCCAATTAACAAGCAAGATTGGTACCAAATAGTTGTCCATTTCCAACGTTAACTCAGTTGTCCTCAGGAGGATTTCTTTCCAATTAGTCAATCAGATATAAGGAGGAAGGAGACAAAAAAACACAGCTCAGGGCAGTGTTTTTCAGAGACTGTATTATCTGCTAACAGGTAACATAAATAGATGCTACACCTCCAAGCACTGAAAAATTTACTCCTTCTCTTTCTATTACCATAAATACATTATTATTTGCCATTCCAGCAGCACAGCAACCCTGAAGTAAAATCAGTACGTTTCTACACAAGTCCCCTATCTCCAGTCCCCTCATCTAGATCGTTGATAAAGATATCAAACAGAACTAGCCCCAATACTGGGCCCTGGGGAACACCACTCGTGATCAGCTACCAGCTGGATTTGACTTCATTCACCAGAACTCTTTGAGCCTGGCCATCCAGCCAACTCTTTATCCATCGCAGAGTGCACCCATCCAGGTCATGAGCTGCCAGCTTCTCCAGGAGAATGCTGTGGGATATGGTGGCAAAGGCTTTACTGAAGTCTAAGTACACAACATCCACAGCGTTTCCCTCACCTACTAGGTGGGTCATCTTGTTGTAGAAGGAGATCAGGTTGGTCAAGCAGGACCTGCCTTTCATAAAACCATGCTGACTGGGCCTGATCACTTGGTTTTCTTGTATGTGTCATGTGATGTCACTCAGGATTATTTGCTCTATGACATTCCCTGGCACTGAGGTCAGATTGACAGGCCTGTAATTCCCCAGATCCTTCTTCCAGCCCTTGTAGATGGGCGTTACATTTGCCAGATTCCAGTCACAGAATCATAGAACATCCTGAATTGGAAGGGACTCAAAAGGGCCATCAAGTCCAACTCCTGACCCTACATATGACAACTCCACAGTTCACACCATGTGTCTGAGGGGATTGTGCAATTCCTTCTTGAACACTGCCAGGCTTGAGGCCATGCGTAACTCCTTGGGGAGCCTGTTCCAGTGCTCCACCACCCTCTGGGTGAAGAACCTTTTCCTAATGTCCAATCTAAACCTCCCTTGGCACATCTTCCTGGCATTCCCTCAGGTCCTATCACTGGTCACCAAAGAGAAGAATTCAGCACCTGCCCCTCCTCCTCCCCTTGTGAGGAAGCTGTAGCCATGATGAGGTGTCCCCTCAGTCTCCTGTTCTCCAGGATGAACAAACCAATTGACTTTAGCAGCTCCTTATACAACTTCCCCTCCAAACCCTTCACCAACCTCTTGGCCCTCTTCGGGACACTCTCCAGTAGCTTTATATCCTTGTTATCCTGTGGCACCCAGAACTGCACACAGTGCTCCTGGTGAGGCTGCACCAGTGTGGAGTAGAGTTGGACAACCACCTCCCTTGACCAGCTGTCAACAGTGTGGTTGATGCACCCCAGGACATGGTATTGATCATTTATGGGGATGAAGAGGCTGTGTAGAGAGCTTCCCTTTGGATGGAACTGAGGAAGACCACTCAAGTCCTCTGCAAAAGAGCCACTGAAGTGCTGAGGCAACCACACCAGAACATGGAAAGGCCTTACAGCTTCAGGCAGTGGGCATTGCTGACACTTTAAAAAAGTTTAATACAGGTTTCAGCATGCATCAGTGATGAAGGTAGGACTTCAGAGGGTACAATCTCTGCAAAGAAACTCCTGTGATCTCCTGAATGTCACCACTTCATTAACAGTTTCTCTGTTTCCAAGAAGAAACACTTTGTCCTCAGTAAGTAGAGTTTATGCAATACCAACCTGCACAGTTTATGCTTGTTATCTTCTAACCTGCTTAAGTAGACAGCCTTCCTAATTGTTTACAGATAAAACATTTACTTTCATTTGTGGATTAAGGCCACTACTTTAAAGAGTACTAAACCAAATTCAAATTTCAGTCATAGAAGCCAGCTATCATTTATTATTATTTAACTAAAAAGGAAAGAAGAAAATTAATACCTGCTTTCAACTTGTAGAAGTATAACCTAGGGTCGAATGAGGGGGAAAGGTGTTTTTATTAATTATGGTCTTCTACAAAACTACTATTGCTAAAAATCACTTAAAATACCTAAAGTAGTAACTGAGTTGCTGTGAAACTTAAACTAAGAAAATTAACTAAGATGTTGCATGAATGTATGTGATTCAAGTATTTTTTATGGAAATAGCGTCCATAATATATACATACTGTAGCCAAAAAGTAATGGAAGTTCTAAGAAACAGACATTATAAAAAAATAGCATGAGGGTAAACATAGCATGTGATAAATCAGACTTTCTAGAGCATAAAACAACCACCAACTGCTTGGGATCCTCTTTAATTTTTTTCTTTAATTTACATGTTTTAAGTCTGGTACTATGTACTACTGGTGCTTCTGACATAGTCCTGCTTTGACCCACAGCTAAAATGGTTTCTAAGACCTTGGCCATATTTATTTACAATCTAATATAACCCCAAACTAAGAGAATTTTGTAATAACACACAAAGATGTTCTACTCATTCTTTTACCCAAAAAAACTGTGTTGAAAGACAAAATAGTCACTTTCAGGGCTTGTAACACAAAAGGGAGTGGCAGGATTTATGTACATGAAACCACTGCTTTTATTAGTAAGTGGCTTAATCATATTTCTTTTTAATAAAAACATGGAGTTGGCTTGCTATAAACTTTAAGAGAGGCACATTATTTGACAGGAACAGTGAGTCTATATTTCTCTGCAATGAAAAATTTCAAATGACTTTAGAAAATACTCCCTTGGACTTGTAATAAGTATTAGGCATCAGTAAATCCATTTCTATTTAATTAGGAGTAAATTAGAGGTTGTTTTAAACATTAAGATTCTGCTTCATTTTTCGGAAAGGCTTCTCAGGGGTTGGAAAACAGTGAAGACAAAATCAAGGGCTTAAGGAATAAATCATTTTTAAAAATAATTACATCTTCATTTCTGAGAACAAAAACATAAATTCTGGATTATCTTAGCATCTTATAAAGAGATAAAACATTAAAGTTATGTACCTAAATCCATACATTATTCATGAAATGTAAAATGTACATCCTTAACTAGTTATTCCCCCCACAGAACGTAATTAAACCAAATGGCTCTTCTTTCAGGGCATGTAAGAATAATAAACGAGACTGTTAAATAAAAAATTGAATTAAAGCTACTGGTAAATTTATTTGACAAGAATTTCCACTATCAGGAAAAAGAAAAAAAAAAGTATTTTCAGTTGCTCGTACAAGTACCGCTTCAAGAGCAGCTGGTCCAAGTAAAGACATGCCTAAATTTAACCAAGGTATATTCTTTTTATCTAGGTAAGTCATCTTTCCTATTTAAACTTCCTTACCTATGTCAGATGATTGACAGCTGGATGCCATTCAAGACACCTGCATTTGGTCTGAGTGGCAGGCTGAAAGTCTCGTGGGATATTTCTGAGCTTGTACCACAGGCAACGGGTCAAAATATTTACTTCAGACAACAACCATGAAACTTCATTTGCTGGTGTTATTTTCTTTCTAATTAAAGACTCATTTCAAAACAGAGTGGAAATAATGTGTCTGCTGTGGTTAATATTTAATCAGCAGTCTAGCGTGCCGACCATGTATTCCTTGTAATAGCCCAGGGTCAGTGCCCTGGATCCCACTGGGATGCCATATGGCTGTGTCCAGAAGACTGGAAGCCACAAATGGCCCATCATGGTTTGAGTGATAGTATGAATCAATAAGGATACTAATTATTGGGTTTGAAGAGCTGAGTCATCCGCTGTGGGAGCGAACATTATCTTAACAACACTGAGTGTTTAATGTCATAATATGAGACATGCTATTATAAAAAAAAATAAAGCAAACCAGATTCAAATTAACCAAGTTTTTTTCTACCCATTTACTGTTAAATAATTTAAACATGATTAATCTGTATGTAACACAAGAATGATGCTTGTGTTTGCTCTCCAGTCCAAGGATAATATCATAAATAAATTCTGGAATGGATATGTTTTGAATCCAGATGCCCAAATGTCCGTACACGAACTTCAGCCTTTCTTATACAGTTACAAGAAAGGCATTAATTCAAACCCATTTCTGCAAATGGAACTTTTCTCTCAGGTTTTACAAGAACCCAGACTAGATTTTGAAATACACAAACTGGGAAAGCACTTAAATAAACATACATTAAACCCTCAGTGAGACTACAAATGTCTATAATAAGGCATCTCCTGAGCTGCTATCAAGCCCAGATTTGCTGCTCATATGTTCGGCAAACCTAGGAGCCTGTCCATAAGCTGCCCTCCAGAGAGCAGAGCATCCTCCTTTGCTGTGCTCTTCCAGCAGCTTGCTACATTCTCCCAGTATGTTAGAACTCCTGATAAATGAAAATCTCATTACTGTTTCTGATTCATTACTGGTATCTCAGAAAGTAATTTGCTCTGGAAAACAGACTGCATTTTCTAGAGCGCAGGAACCCACCTTTTGTAGTAAGATGTTAGGTAGATAGGATACCATCAAATACATCAAGAATCTTTGTGGAAGAGGACGTTGCAAATAAAATTAATTTAAGCAGGTCACATTTGTGAACAACTGCTCAACTTCCACCCTTGTTTTCAAGACAACGCTTAACTGTTTAGCCAAAGAAAAGCTGGAAACAGTTGCTGCTTCTGAAGTCATTTGTATGACACATTTAAGGTTTAAAAACCACACACAAAATTCAGACTCAAAGAGTGTCTCTCAGGCAGATCCTTCCTTTACAGAGACTCATTAGCAGTAGGCTAGTTTGTCTGCTGCACAAACATGACTTAACTCAGCATGTGATCTCCAGCAGAAAAGAGTTAGTATATCTTTAAATTTCATCTCCCTCTATTGAAGAACAGATGACTATTGAGTCTGTGTTGTATGTACTTCCTAAAACACAGATAGGGCTTTAGGTTCACTCAGTGAACGCGGAGCAAAATGAGCACTAGTATAATACACTATCCAACTGAAATCTGGTAGTGACGGTATCTCCAACTGCATATTCTGCTCAACTGCAGAGGTACCTTGGGAGATCAACGCGTGTTCCCATCTCGCTCTTACTCCTGACTCAGCAAAACGCTCTCTCTGTCCTCCACGGGGGCTGGCTCCGCGCCGCGCTGCTGCGGGCCGGGCCGGGGGCACCCTAACCCTCACCTGCAGGCAGGGGCAGGGCCAGCGCTTCATCCGCGGAGCGGAGCCATCGCTCCGACTTACCTGCTCCTGAGGACACCGAGCAGGTGGCCCGAGACAGCCCAGTGCGGGTCTTTAGTCCCCTCTAGTGGCTAAACCGAGCTGCTACCACTGCCTCCACCTGAACTCCTACCTGGCCTTCGAGCCGAGGGTTCACACCTTCAACCCCTATGCGATGCATTCTTGTGGATGAGAAATCCAAGAAGGAGTATTCTGTCATTATCTGGCTCATGCTGTGCCAACAAAGGCTCTCCACTCACACCATCCACTGAACACGGCTGGAAAGAGGGGCAGCCTTGGAGGCTTGGATGATGCTTAGTCCAAGCAATCTACTTTCTGAAAAAAGCATGGATAAACTGATAAGCAATCAGTATAATTATCAAGAAGTGAGGAAGTATTCCAAGACCTACACATTTCCACGAGTACTCCAGCCATCTAGTGCTGCTGGTCTGAATTCTTTCAGGAAACTTATCAAATTGTGAAGGATTCTGCATAGGATAGGGCATTTTTTTCTAGTGAAAAAAGATACCGCCTTCCCTTGCTTTTCTTTCAGCCACTAGAGACTTAAATTTCTGTAGCTGGATCCAGGCCAAACTATTAGTGCCTGTGAAAAGCAGCACCGATTTCTTTTGGACTCCATATTGGAGTAAGTAGCATGGACTAATCTTGGGACTTTCATCATTGCTAGTCACGAAGCAGATGGGCTTTCTACTCAGCTCAGCTGTGGGAGCTGGGAAATTGTACAAGAACTTCAGATATCTCCTACTCCTGACCCAGCAAACACTGGAGAAAAACTTGGAAACAAAACTCCTAAAGACTAAAGAAATGGAAACAAATAAAAAGAAGCAGCACTGTTCTTAGGAAAATAAACAAATCTAAATTGGCATTTAATTTTGGTTTACGTCATTTTTATAGTTGATAGTTTAGAGAGCTGTAGTTGGTGGTCAGAATCAGCAATACTAGGCATAGGGCCAGTTTTATGCTTAGCATCAACGTTACTGTAGTCTGAACCAATGAAATCACTGGCAGACAAAAAGTGGCAGAAGTATTTAATTTTGAGATAGATACACAGACATTCTCAAACTTTCCTCAAGTAGACTTTTTTTTTTTCTTTAACTAGAGAGTAAATGTGAGACTACAGCATACACATATTCTCTTTCTATGTTTCTCATGCCTTGTCACCAATGCTCTGTCTACAAAAAGATAAAACACTGTGGGGGTCATCCTCCAAGAGCATGCATAGTTCTCATTATCCCTCAGTAGACAAACAGATTAGTTATGGAGGAAGGTGGCCAATCTACAGCATCCCAGGTACTTCTGTCTCCAACAAGGCTGAAGATTATGTGTCTGTGCAGAGTAATACAGCACAGCAGTTTCCAAGTGGCCTAGTAGTCTTTCACTGCTCTCTACGTTTTGTGGGCATTTTTTCACTTTACACATTGTTTAGAACTTGCTGCAGTGATTTCAGAAGTTATATAACTGTGCCAGTGCTCATATGAATGACAACTATTTCTCTGGCTTTAGTTTACCAAAAATCCTTCCAGCACTGCTTTTCACAAAAGCACTAGTACAGAAATAGCTGCAGGGAAGTGGTGGAACTCTGCCTCTTTAGGCAGAATAAAGAGAATCTTTTAACTAGTAGACTGTTATTAATTTACTCCTATATTGCTACATGATATGTTACTCCGCTGATTCTCTCAGATGATAAGTTCTGATTTTACCTACCTAAACTTAAAAAAGAAAAAAAAAAAGCAAAGACGACTTATTTGTCTTTTATATTTTAATGACATTTCATTTCCCCAGCACCCCGTTCATTGTTAATAGTCCATATAAAAGCTCATTCGCATTATTAAAGCATAAAAGAAAAGGAGGAAAGACACAGAAGGGAAAGATCGCAGCATGGTCATTGCTCTGAGTCCCATTTCCCAGATTTAGCAGGTGTTTGACGAAACTGAGTTTGATCAGCATGTTATGTTATTGAAGTCTACAGAGAGAAATTATTATCTCAAAGCACATTGCAAACATTGAGAGAATTCTACAGAAAGACACCCCTGTGAAAAAAAAAGAAGGATGTTTCCTTATTTAATCAATGAAGGGAAAAGTGAAGCACAGAAGGGTCAAGTGACTCATCAAGGTCACACAGAAGAGGTTGATTTTGCTCACAAAAACACCTTGCTTTAATGTTAACAGGAGTGAGATTAGACCAAATTCAGAGACAGAGTTGGCATCAAACCCAGATTGTGGATTAGCAGCACTGACCTTTCCACCATGAAGGAACACTTACTCTTGGAAGGAAGATGAACTTGTCTGCTTTTCTATCCAGATACAAATACCACTATGTGAGATACCCAGGTGATCTCATCCTGCATCCTCCAAATACACACCTTGACTGTGTTAGGCAATTAAATACTTATGCCAGAGCAACAAGAGCTTGTATAAAACTACACAGTTTGTTAGCATTGTTATTATTTGGCCAAACAGCAAGATAATGTTTCAGAGGAAGCATAATTATTTCTTCACCTCTAGTGAATAATGCTCTCTAAAGCAGGAAGAAGGGCTAGAGTACAGAACAGGAAAACAGATAACTGTTTGGCAATGGCAGTCTTTCATTCAGATCTTGTCATGAAAACTAAATTTACATTTCAATATAAATTTTGTGTCAAAGAAAAAGGTGGCTTTCCTTTAAATATATGAAGTGAATCACAACAGTTCATTTTAGACTGAATGAAACACTCCAAATGACCTTTGCGTTTGTTCAGTCTGACTTGCTAAGATGTTTCTATTCTGAATCAACTTCTCACCTCTTCCTTTGATTTTACAGTTTGGCTGGTGAACTGAAAAAATCCTTTCATCATCATATTTTATCGTGATTTTACATATGAGGAACTGAAGCCCAGAGAAATCATGTGAATTCTTCAAGCCAGCACAGAAAGGCTGTGGCAGAGCAAGAAATCGGATCAATCCTGCCAGACCTGTGGTAACACCATCATGCTTAGATTATCCTTTTGATCTGTGCCAACATGCCTTCAGCATTTTGTTTAGCTGCAACAGATGAATCAAACACATGAACTAAAATGAAATGGGCAGAACAACATGATCAACATAAGTTGCTTTTCCTCTGACAGCACCCATTAGATTTAGGAAGAGAGGGCAGAAAACGAAGAATCACAGTAATCTGCCCTCTGCTTTATACAAGAAGATTACCTGTCTCTGCCAGACACCTAAGGTACCTTGGATGAGAAACATCCCACTGCTCTTGCAGCATGCATCTGCAAAAGTAAGCTGGTTCATGCCCAGATGTCATGGGACAGTGCACGCCCCAGCTGTATAAAGTCACATATCCATCCAGAGCAGGTTCATCTCCCTAAGCAAGAAGCACTCCTAAAGATGCTCAGCTATCCAGATTAACATGATCAGATTGGAACAGGTACTTCTCCATGAGCTTTCTTTCTCTTATGGCTATTGCTGTTATTTCTGCATCACTTTCTGCTACACTCAGGTTATTTCAATTTCTCCTGCTGCTCAGAAAACCTGTTAGGGATTGCTTTGCACTGGAACATGTCAGGGTTAATATTGCACTATGGCTGCTTACCCCATTTCAATCTGGTTAAGTTACACGAGATTCCCGTACATATCACCCTTGTCTCAACAAAGACAGTTATGAAACATAAAAGGATGAACATCAGAGCCTCCTGAAAAAAACTGAGAGCTGGCTACCAGTCTAGTGACACTACTTGAAAAGATGGCAATGAAAACCAAATATACCTCAAATTCCCTAGCTATAGAGACACTGCTTAAGCATATTACAAAACATTATGTGAACTACTGCTCCCTTTCCAGTCCTGTTTTCAGCAAACATTCAATTTGCAGAGCTATAGCTCTGGCTAATGTGTTATTACGTTGGTTGTTCTTATTTAGGAATAGATCCAAATCACAGCATTTGGAGCCAGCACCAACATACCCTGAAAAACTGGGTGTGCTTTTATGAGGAATGTTTCATATCAACATTTTTTCAAGTTCCCTTATCCTCTCCTATATTTTGATCATGAAGGGAATCTTTTGCCAGCTTCAAGGTTCAAAAGTTCTTGGACCTGAGAACAGAATTCAAGGCTCAGCAAGGGAACGTGGGCAGTGCCAAAAATTTGTGCTCTCCAAAATCATGGTGACCTCCAGCAGCATGATTACTCATGTTATCAAGTGGCTAGGAAACTAAAACAGAATCATAAGCTCCCATTTGGGCACACCAGCACAGCAATAACCATTTACCCTTTTCACCACATGTCCAGCATTAGAAAGCTTTTAACCATGCACAGGCCACCTTCCTTGCACTCAGTCACAAAGACAAGCTCCTCCACCATGAGCAACATGTGATCGGCAAGGCAGCCCCTGCAGGGTTGAATTAGCTTAAGTGAAGTTAATGAGTGTTCATCAAGAAGAATAGGCAGGGAGGAAATAAAAAAATAAAATGTGAGAAGGGCAAGAAAGCAAAGGGAAAGAAAGAGTGAGAAAGCTACTATAACCTGCACTTCAGGGAGGTATTCCCACCTCATGGTGTGTTATTTCAAGGTGATGATGCAATGAAAAGGAGTCAGGCCAGAGTTGGAGGGAAGAGGAGCCCAGAGTGGAAAGGAAAGACCAGCACCCAGGTCAGGCTGGAAGGGCAGTGTATCTTGAAGATCTTGGCAGAAGCAAAAGTGTTAACTTGGACAACCGTCAGCTGCTCACAACTTATGACAAGGTAAGGAGAGAAAAAAAGAAAAAAAGGCAGGGGGTCAGCATTTTGATAAGTGAGTTTTCACCCCTCTGGCAATACTAAAAGCTATATTTTGGTTTTCTCCTCTTCTCTCAGGTTATGATACAGAAAGCAGGATCGAACAGATGAATCAAACACATGAACTGGGATTTACAGGCTGTTCTTATGCATATTTTTTGCATACATAACCACAACAACAAAAAAAAGAAACTTATAGTAGAAAACCTCTATAATTATCTCCTAGAATTTAAAAAAAAAAAAAAAAAAAAAAAAGTTGTGGGTTTTTGTTTGTTTGTTTTTGGTTTTGTTTGTTTGTTTGTTTTAAGAAAAATACCATTTTAGTCCCAGATTCAACTATCACCTTTTGGTCTAATCATTAGCATTACTACTGCTTTATCAGGTGACTTTCTTAATAAAAGAGAGACATTATCACATTTACTATACTACGCAGGCAGAGTCCAAACTACCATACCTGAGTCTTAAGAAGAAGGAAGGGTACTCACTGATCTTCTACTTCCTTGGTGCCAAAGATAGTGTTTCTCCTTTGGAAACTGTGTTTGGTTTTCCTGACCGTATAGAGAACTACCAGCTGGTTAAAGGTATCCTAATGTTTTCATGATTGAGAGACTTCAGCAGTTGCTTGGCAGAATATAAACGAGACCCGACTCTGCAAATCCACCTGCACATTATTAGCTTTTTGCATGAGTAAATCTATTGAAATAAGTTCATGAGTAGCCCAATTACAGTGTTTGTAGATCTGAAACATAAGCTAGGAGACATTAAGTTGTCTGTATTGGCAATCAAAATAATATCTGCAAAACAAGTTTAAAATCTTTATTACTAATGTTAGCAAGACAAAAACCACTGAAATAGCCAACTGCAGCCTCTGAATACAGAGACCTTAGTATTGAAAGGAAAAAAGTCCTGACCATAACAACATCAATAATCTGATAAGTAAGAAATAAAATGGTTGTTACAAATACAGCCTTAAAAGTTACCAGGTGTCTATTGACCTACTATTAATTACAGATTTTTACTCCTCACTGGCCTGCTCATACCACTCAGTACAAGAAGGCAATGGAAACAGCATACTGAGAAGCACAGATAACACAAATGAACTTTGTCAGATGGAGAAGAGGGGAATTCTTGTAGAAACGGTGGAATCTAGTTCCAGAATCTGATAACCAAACTTTATTATTTGAAAGTCTTGCATATATATTCTCTATATAGCATGCTATATGCAGACAGAGGGTAGTTTTAAATTAGATCAATCCTGAAAATAGAGCAAAATCTATTTTTTTAGGTGCCAGTAAAACATTATTTATGGCCCTATGAGAGTTGTGACAATTTAATTAGAGACACAAACAATATCTCCTAGAGAAACCACCTTGCACACAGGACAGAAATTCAAAAGGACCAGAGCTAAAGCTGAACAGGTAACTTCTAGGTCAGACATTTCTAGTGCTTGATTTTGCAGCCTAAATAACATTCTTCAGATGGAAGTGATTTTATATGATAATTAATGATGTAGGAATTGCTATCATTATTGCTCTCAGTATGTTTCTTCAGCAGCGTTTTTCAGAACTCAACCTCTGAAGATGAAGTGTAGTTTTTGTTTTGTAGTTTCTTTCATGCAAACTATGTCCCCAAAATGTCAGAGTTAACTGAACTGTCATAGAGTCAACTGATCTGATGTCCTGATTTTGTTAAAAACAAGACTAGTTTCTCTTTCAGTGAATTTTCCTTTCAGCTAAGTGCCTTCTAAGTAACTGTACTTTTCTGATTTTTTTGCCTGCATGTTTTTCTCGGACACAGTGCTTGAGATCATAACAAAGGGAAAGGGAAATAAGGAGGCATAGGCAATGGAAGAAGAAAAACCCAACCCTTAACTATTTTCACTTGAGTTAGAAAAGAGATAAAAAGACCACACTGTGACACAGGTCAATATTTAATCAACCTTTTTAAATAATTGTGGTTTACTAGGTGTTGAGCCCTAACACTGTAAGATAGTTACATGTACGTGGGACCATAATAGCCTGGGGAGAGACAAGAGGGTAAGAGATGGGAAAAAAGGAAACCTGACAGTGCAGTGCTGAGCCACTCATTGCTGTCTGCTGGGGTTCAGGCAATAGAATTATATTGGTACCTGATTTTTGAAGCCCCACTTTGTTATTTCACACATTAAGAGCCCTATTATTATCATAACATTAATATATTGTTCGTTAATACTTCATGTTCACAGCTGTGGAGTAGTATTAAAAAAAAACCTCAAAAACATAAGACAGGTCAAGTTATCAACAAGTCAAATAAAAAGCTCCTTAACCCCTCAGTTTTGGAGGAAAACCTAGCACATACTGTTTTAGAAATACAAGTACTGAGATAAAGAGCTTACATGAAATGCATATGCCTATATAAGAGACAATATTCCAAAATATAATATAAACTGCTATTTGAAAGATATCATACCACAACTCTTCACTTCTGCAGAAACATAAAAGAAAGATGCAAGGGCAAACATAATCAATATCAAGTACACTCACTAGCTCCTGCAGAGAAGAGTTACAGTCACACTTGCAAAACAGCCATTGCTTGAACCTTCCACATTTAAAGGGACTACTCCAGATAGACATCCCAGACAAAGGTCTTCCAAGATGATATGACACCCTGGGATAAATTCAGATTGCATTTTCCCAAGGGAAAACCACCTGGTTATTCTGGACAGAGTTTTCATCAAAAATGAGAAACTATGAATACCAGTCATGGTCTTTAAAAGGCTTGCATTTGTACGGTCAACCACCATCAATCCCACTGAAATTGTCTCAGAGGACCACATGCAAAGGTTTGTAAAATTTAAGCTATTGATTATATACAACAGTTATCATAGAATCATAGAATCATAGAATGCTAGGGATTGGAAGGAGCCCCAAAAGGTCATCTAGTCCAATCCCCCTACCGGAGCAGGAACACCTAGATGAGGTTACACAGGAACTTGTCCAGCTGGGTTTTGAATGTCTCCAGAGTAGGAGACTCCACAACCTCCCTGGGCAGCCTGTTCCAGTGCTCTGTTACCCTCAATGAGAAGAAGTTTCTTCTCAAGTTTAAGTGGAACCTCTTATGTTCCAGCTTAAACCCATTACCCCTGTCCTACCATTGTTTGTCACTGAGAAGAGCCTGGCTCCATCCTCGTGACACTCACCCTTTGTATATTTGTAAACATAAATAAGGTCACCTCTCAGTCTGCTCTTCTCCAAATTAAAGAGACCCAGCTCCCTCAGTCTTTCCTCATAAGGGAGGTGCTCCACTCCCTTAATCATCTTGGTTGCCCTATGCTGGACTCTCTCCAGCAATTCCCTGTCCTTCTTGAACTGAGGAGCCCAGAACTGGACACAATATTCTAGATGTGGTTCTACCAGGGCAGAGTAGAGAGGAAGGAGAACCTCTCTCCACCTACTAACCAACCCCTTCTAATACACCCCAGGATGCCATTGGCCCTCTTGGCCACAAGGGCACAGTGCTGGCTCATGGTCATCTTGCTGTCCACCAGGATCTCCAGGTCCCTCTCCCCTACACTGGTCTCTAATGGATCATTCCTCAACTTATACTGGAACCTGGGGTTGTTCCTGCCCAGATGCAATACTCTACACTTTCCCTTGTTAAATTTCATCAGGTTGTTCCCCGCCCAACTCTCCAGCCTGTCCAGGTCTCTCTGGATGGCAGCACAGCCTTCTGGCGTGTCAGCCACTCCTCACAGCTTGGTGTCATCAGCAAACTTGCTGATAGTACACTCTATTTCCTCATCTAAGTCATTGATGAATATATTGAACAGTACTGGCCCCAGCACCGACCCTTGAGGCACTCCACTAGATACAGGCCTCCAACTAGACTCTGCCCCATTGACCACGACTCTCTGGCTTCTTTCCTTCAGCCAGTTCGCAGTCCACCTCACTACCCAATCCTCCAGACCCCACTTCCTCAGTTTAGCTATGAGAATGCTGTGGGAGACTGTGTCAAATGTTTTACTGAAGTCAAGGTAGACCACATCCACTGCCCTGCCATCATCTATCCACCTCGTTATATCTTCATAAAAGGCTATGAGATTGGTCAAGCACGACTTCCCCTTGGTGAAGTCATGTTGACTGTCCCTAATGACCGTCTTATCCTTGATATGCCTTGAGATGGCACCAAGGACAAGCCGTTCCATTACTTTCCCAGGGATGGAGTTGAGGCTGACCAGTCTATAATTACCCGGGTCTTCCTTCTTGCCTTTTTTGAAGACTAGGGTGACGTTAGCTTTCCTCCAGTCCTCAGGCACCTCTCCCATCTCCCAAGACTTGGCAAAGATGATGGAGAGTGGTCCAGTAAGGACGTCAGCCACCTCCCTCAGCACCCATGGGTGCATCTCATCTGGGCCCATGGATTTGTGGATGTCCAGATTGCCTAATTGTTCCTTAATGCAGTCCTCATCAACCAAGGCAAATTCTTGCACCGTCTTGACTTCCTCTGGGACCTTAGGGGTATGAGGCTCCTCAGGACAACCTCCAGCAGAGTAGACAGAAACAAAGAAGGCATTCAGTAATTCTGACTTCTCTGTATCTTCTGTCACCAGGGCACCCACCTCATTCATCAGTGGGCCTACATTGCCTCTGGTGTTAGTTTTATCTGCCACGTATTTGAAAAAGCTCTTTCTGTTGTCTTTGACCCCTCATGCCAGCTTTAATTCTAACAAGCTCTTAGCTTTCCTAGCTGCCTCCCTACATCCCCTGACAACAGCCTGATATTCCTCCCAAGTGGCCAGCCCCTCCTTCCATGATCTGTAAACTCTCCTCTTCCACCTGAGCTTACCCAGCATTTCCCTGTTTAGCCACGCAGGTCTCCTGGCTCCCTTCCTTGACTTCCTACATGTCGGGATGCTCTGATCTTGAGCTTGGTAGAAGAAATCCCTGAATATTAACCAACTATCTCGGGCCCCTTTACCTTCAAGCAGCCTCGCCCATGGGATTTTCTCTAGCAATTGCTTGCAAAGGCCAAAGTTTGCCCTGCTGAAGTCCAGGGTTGCAATTCTGCTTGCTACTCTGTTCCTGCCGCACAAGATCCTGAACTCCACCATTTCATGGTCTCTGCAACCAAGGCAGCCCTCAACCTTTATCACTTCAACCAGTTATTATAGAATCAAAAGTTTCTGTGCATAATTAAAACTAAATGTGTTTTTGTACTTGCTTGAGCAACAACCTGGAATGGTTCTTGCATGACTTGTGACGTGATTACAGCCGAGGATGTGAAATATGTATTTCTTCAGATTGATAGGATGTATCCTGTTATGTCAGTGGCTCAGAAGAAGAAAGTGAGGATGAGAATTTTACAGTTTTTTTCCACAGTTTCCTCATATTCCCAAGGTAGAAGTGAGGAGAGGATTTGGTTCTTAGCAGTCAGAAATACTTAATGTTAAAAAAGAAAACAAGATAGACATACATATTTTTAAAAATACATTCTTGGCTTCCTGACTGAATATCTCTATTTATTGTTTCTTTCTAAAGGGTAAGCACTACAGTTCACTTAAAACATTCCCAGGCTTGGTTCACTCATCTCACTCCACCGCAGTGAGAGAACTGTACCATGGCAGAAAGAAGAACAGCTACTCCTCCCTCTGCACTAGTCTGCTGATACACACACAGCAAGAGAAATATTACCAACCTGTGTTGTGGCTGCCCGTTTCTAAAGTCATTAAACACCTAGCTTGAACAGACATCTACACAGTAAAGTATATGCCTAGTCGATATGATAATCTGTTGATATGGTAGCAGGGAAGAAATTTGTATTCTGAGCTTTGCAACCACTTGTAATTCTTCAACCTTTCAGGAACATTTTGAGGAAAACTCAGCAAAGTTTTGAAAGTGGCAGCCACACTCAAAATATTATTAGAGGTGGACTGTGATCAATGGGAACCACAACAGGAAACCACATCATAGGTATCTCCTCATCATAAATGTAATTTTCTATAGTAAATACCCAAAGTCAGAAATGCTGAGGATATAGGTGGAGCCATTCAACTTCCAAGCAGACAGAAGTAACAGTGACAGCAGTTCTGCATTGCAATCCACACTGGTGTAGAACTCAGACCAAGAGGACATGATCCCTCTCTCTGTTAATGGCCTTGGAGCTCTAACAGAATCACAGTGAAGACAGCATCACAAAATTGTAATACAGTCACTCAAATGGTCTCAAATAATTGTTTCCAAACTTCAACATACAGGAAATTATTTCCCTGTACAAGACATCCCCATCCCGCTTTTACACCTAAATAGTATCATTATGGGAATTTCCATTATCAAATTGTTTCTTGGCCTCAGTTGGCAGTCACTAAGTTGTCCTATCATTCTACCAGTGGGTTTTTTTTCCTCATTTTTGAATCACTCTTAGTCTTAAAACAAGCAAAGCAAAACAAACACGTGAAAAACAAAACAAAACAAAACAAAACAAAACAAAACAAAGAAACAAGTCCCCCTTCTCCCCTCCCCCAAAAAAATAATCCAGAACAGTATTTTCATTTACTTTCTAAGCTTCTCTCCTTTTTTTTTAAATATCAAGTACAGAAAATCCCTTCCTCCTGACTAAAGAGACAGTGTTAGAGAAAGGCATTGTAACAGCTCTTGTGTACCTTATAAAGTTCTGCCCATGAGAGAAATGTGTGGTTTCTGAGATTCTTTCGACACAGACTGATTCCCAATCAAACTGCAGAGAAAAGACAGCATCAGTAAGTTTGAAAAAGAGGACGAAGGAAGAGCAGAAACAGTTTTGGTTCATTTACAGCAGCTGAAAGATTTATAACAGTAGAGCTTGTGTGAACACCTGGAAGAATATATTTAGGTTGAACTTTAATCTAACAGCTGATAACATTTCAACTTTTACTTTACTCCACTGTGTTGTATGATCTCATCATTCAGCCTCTTCCTGATGCCACCAAGGTGGGATTTGCTGAGCACATCATGAAGAAGTCAAAGGCCAGCTTCATCTTGTTACTTGAGGACTGCTCTGTGCTATACACAGATCTGCAGGTTTGCTGTAGGGAATGCCACCACTCATTGTACAGATCTTCAGTGGGGAGCTCCAGCTTCCAGGTTAAGCTGTAGTGAACCCTCTCTGGTAAACAAGAAGCAGAACTGAGGTGTCCTTTATTTTCAGCAGCAACAAAGTATTCTTGTTTTGCCTTATTTAGGATGCTTTACCAGATAAAAACCTGATCTAATGGCTAAGTCACTGGACTCAGGAGACTCAGGTCAATTCCCACTTCATCAGCAGACTCTGTATGTGACCTCCTTAATCTATTATACTTTGTTATTTCCCAGCTGCAAAACGGAAAAATTCACGCTTTCAAAATGATGAGAAGAGAGAAACCATCAGGGGCTGTGAAATACGCAGATATCACAGTGAGGGAGAGCTTACAAGCACATAGACAGTGATACTTCATTTTAAAAGCTGACCTCTGCTTCTGCAGCATTCATAGTCCTTGCTCTTTTAGGCTCATCTCATTTATACCTTATGATTAATATCAGTAATTTAGCATTTCTATTACTCCCTACCAGAAAACAATTAAATAGCTCGAAGAGATGTCTATTGGCTGGGATTCTACGCTGAGACTACAGCATTTGGGCCATAGGTCTCTCATGCATTTAGAAGTATTTTTCCCCTGAATGGTCCCTTCATTGCTTTACTATATCATAATTAAAACTAAATTCCATTTGGAAAAACAAAATGCTGGACATTTTGTGATGCATTATTCTTGGTCTGGATTTGTTTTGCTTTTTCACGCAGCAATTTGTGAAACTGAGTAATTTGCAATGGGTATCCTGGTCATTAGTGCAAATTATTCTCCTTTTACTGTATTTCCATGTAATTGCCTTTTGAAATGAATTCATTTTAATTTCTTAAAAATAATTTGCTACAGTATGTTATTTTCCTTAAGAAGGTTTAATTTGTTTGAGTTCTAGGATTGTGATTAAGATGCATCTTTAGAGGAGGCATTCTTGTACATTCATGCTGTGTGTCTTCAGAATCAGTATGTGCCACATGCTGGGCCATGCCTAAATTGCTTGTTTGGGGTAACACAGACTCATATTTGACTACCTTGTGAACCAGAAGATTATTCAGCATACCTGGGGCTGCACTTCAATGATAACCATATCACATTACTTTCTAGGGAATAAGCATTCAGGAATGGTCAGTTTTCACCCTGATTATTACTCTGAAATCTTGGACACTTCTGTATATTCTGGACACTCACATGGATTTCTTTTTTTACCAATATTTCTCATATATTAATGTATTTATTGTGTGATGTATGGAAAGTATTTCTTCCCCCATTTGGAAAATAAAGCTGCATTATGATGAAATGTATTTTCCAGTGGTATTGAACATTGAACCTTGATTCTCAGTTATAATCACCTGACAAGCACATTCTCCTTTTGTGCAACTCCTACAACAGTGAAATTTATAGCATCTATGAAGACGCTTGGGTATCTGCTAAAGCACGAACAGCTCAACTGTTTAAGTGAGCAATCTCAGAATTAGAGGAAAATAGAAAAGCAGCCCTTCCTCCTTGTGACAATAACACGTCTACTGGAAAGAAAGAAAAAATTATTGTGTTGTGAAACTTGATATTCTTCACACAGAAGATCAAGCCATTTTTGATTTTGTGGTTTTTCTTCATTTGCTTTGGTTTTTTTCCAAGTCATTGCTGGATATTAGTTAAATTTGTGCTTAGAAGGGACATGAGCAAAACCTTTTATTTTGGTGGCTCCAGTTAGCTTAAAATTTCAGCCATTAAAGGCAACAAACTAGGTTTTTGGAAGTTAAAACTCTGATCAATAGGTGGGGAAAAAAAAAAAAAAAGAAAAAAAAAAAAAGAAAGAAAGAAATTCACTTTGTACAATGATTCCTTTCAAAGTGCTGTGCCTTGCACTGTTCAAACCACTGAACGTCAGTATGCATCTTCCTTTCAAATCCAACTTTATCCAGACTCAGTAGATTACCCAGCAAGTATCTATTTATTCATGCCCTATGGTTGCACAAAAGTCACAATGAGACTTTGAGTACCATAATGAATTTTTTTATCACTTATTTAAATTAACATGTGTGTGTATGTGCACACATAATACAATACCTTCCATATAGGGTAGTGGCATAATACTAAAGCTTTTGCATATGAGCAAAAGAAAAAAAAAACATCCCCACGGTATGTACCAGTGCAATCGGATGATTCTGCGCTATTGAAAAACAAGGCTAAAGAAGCCAGATATCACATCCACAGATACACCCTATTTTCATGTGGCAGGTGATCAAAAAAAGCAGTAGCTCATTTTGTTTATTTACTAAGTGCTTGGAATGCACTCTCCGGTGTATATAACAGAGGGAAGAAAGGGAAACTGTGCTTGCAGGAATTTTCACTCCAGGGACAGACAGGCAGCAGCTGAGATGTAAAGCAGTAAAGCAAATGGAATAAGCACACCACAATTAGCCTTTGTGGCTAGCAAGGCTGCAGTAGCTGCAAAAGCCGTTTGGAATGAAAATTTGGAGAGGAAGGGCAAAAGAAGATTAGTTCTTCTATCCTAACTGATTGTCCTTGCTTTTCTCCTTCCTTCCTACAAGATGGGGGAAAAGAAGAATTCTGGTTTTGTCAGCCCTAAGCAGAAAATCTCTCTGGGAGGAGAGCAAACAAAAGTCTAGTTTTCAGGACATTTTTTCTGAATTTTTTGTTTCCTAAATAAAATAAAAAATCTTGTGGGGAGTAGACACACTGCAATTTTTTTTTCACAGAGATTCTATTTCTAGTCCAGAACTTTTTCAGAGTAGGTTTTCTCATGGATGGCGAAAAAATGGGGAAAAAATATTTGTCGGTGTTGAGTTACAAACATATTTAAGCACTGAGATGAGAAGCTTAAACACTTAAACCCAATGCAAAAGGTGCAGAAAGCTCCCTAGTACTTTAAGACAGTTTTAATGCCATTAGGTAGAAATGGACTGACTGGGATATAATACAATGGACTGGAAATCCAGAAAGAGCAACATACTCAAGAAGCATAACAAAGGCAGCTTGAAGCAGTGTACCAACTAAAGTCCAAAGCTGTGTTTTCAGATGAGGGAAAAAAAAAAAAGACCATTTTTACAAAATATGAAAAGGAACACTGGCCAGATTACTTCCAAGGGAGAATATCCTATTTACAGAGCCCTCTAGAGATTTACTGGGATCATTCAGCTGACTGTATTGAAGAATCACTCCAGTTTAATTTTCTGCCTTCCACATTGGCAGCATATTTTTGGTTATTAGCAGTTCTCCAAGGATAATTATTCTCTGAGCAATAAAGAAATCCCTCTTTTCCTCACCAACAGAATCTTAGGAGAACAGCAACTGTCCAGAAGGTAAGAGCTCAAAGCAGAATCAAACTGGATGCCTGAAAGCTAGGAAATAATTGACAAAACCACAGCTTGTGTAGGAGGACTTTCCTCTGTTACCTTTCCACAACATATTTCATTCTGCAATCTAAAGAATATCTCTGTATCAGCTACAGCTTTATCAGTAAATTAAATAGTCCTGGGAATGTTCATAGAAATGCTTCATTTTATCATAAAGATGCAGCCATAGTATCCAGAAAAAAAAAAAAAAAAATCCGTTTCCCTATTGTTTTATGAAGCTTATGATTTCTGATGACTGGATGAACTAATCTAGGTATAAATCTTACTGATATCCCTGCACATTTGCAATTCAGTTCTTAGAATCATTTGCACTAACTGCTCTGGGAAGTGTGGCCCACCCTCTCTTGTACTTTTGGTAGTGGATGACTGCACCCACGTAATAGGTAGGATGTACTACAGTTTTGAAGGATGAACATTTGTATAGTGTTTGTGATTTTCAGACTGAATAGAAGCTAAATAAAAGTCATAGATTCCAGGAGATGATGTAGCTCTCTCTTGTTAGAGGTATATATTGTATCAGGGGAGGTTTAGACTGGACATTAGGAAGCATTTCTTCACTGAGTGGATAATCAAACACTGGAACAGCTTCCTAGAAAGGTGGTCACTTCTTCAAGCCTGTCAGTGTTTAAGAGGCATTTGGACTATGCCCTTAATACCATGCTTTAACTTTTGATAAGTCCTGAACTGGTTAGGCAGTTGGACTAGATGATCATTGTAGATCCCTTCCAACTGCAATTATTCTATTCTATTCTATCCTACTCTAACATTCTGACTGATTATTAGAACAGACAATTATATCTCAGAAGTCAAGAATTTACTCATATACAGAGGCAATAAGTCAAACCTAGATATCTCTGCTGACTTTTGTGGAGTTATTCCCAAACTAAACCTGTGTAAATGAATAGTGAACCAATGACCTGACAAAACTTGAGGACATGTCAAAGAAGTAATTAGGATGACAGATAAATCAGGCAGAATGAACTTGGTGTCCTAGGTCTGTTCAAACAAAATACACTTACTGCAGTAAAATTAATGAAGAAACATCTGGGGACAAGAAATATAGGCCCTATCAGCACTGTGTCTTAGCACCTGTATCCTAGAACACAGTGGCTTGAAGAAAATATTTCAAGTTTTATTGGATACACCATGGTGAATGCCACATTGGGGTAAGAAATGCTAGTCCATTTCTGATGCACTAGATGCTAGAGTATGGAGACTGCATGTAGAGAAATTATTTACCTCTATTTCATTCATGATACTGATACTAGAAAAGTGCATACATTTTTAATAGACACATTTAAACATACTGTGAACACTGGAGAGGGAGGACGGAAATGCCAGATGAATTACTTCAGGGCTGGAGAAAATATTTTTCAGTAGCAGACATAGGAACTTCAGTCTGTTTACTTTACCAGAAGAAAAGATTGACAGCTGACTTGGTGCCAGTATATAAATATCTTCATGTGAAGAAAATGTAAGGTGCTAAAACAGCATCTTTATTATTAAAGCAAGGAAAGACATAGATAAAATATTCAGAAAGAAAAAAACAGACAAATTGAGATTTTTTTTTTTTTTTTTAAATATGGTCAACCCACTAAAGCAAACTACAAAGGAAAACAGTGGGTGGTTTCAGAATAGGACTAGATATTTTCCTTGTATTCTTGTATTTTAGTCAGCCCTAAACCTGAGCTCAGTACAAGGACAATTAGGTAAAAGTTCATGGTTTGCTAGAGATGGTTCTTTTTGACTTGAAACAGTGGACCCAAAGTCTGTCCTCTTCTCCATGATGGGCATCCCTAACTGCCTTTGTATTTGTATAATCTTGAACACAGATTTTAAATATCATTTATGGCAGACTAACTCAAGTGGAAATTTATTGTCACTTTTGCACTTTTTCTTAAGATGTCTGAAAAAAGAAAAGGATGAGCCAGAAGCCCATCCTTACTGTTTTGTAAATCATTCTCTTGTTCAACCATCCAGTGGCAGGGTTGGGAAATAATATAGGAAATACTAAGACAACTTTAACGAGAATTACCAGAGAAATGCTATTTCAGTGGCTTCTACATACTTTGTGAACATAATGTTTCAAAGCCCTCTGTTAAACAGAACAACAAAAGCTGTAGCTAGTTCTATTTAAGTGGCTTGAACAACAGTGATAACAAAACCAGCAGCCTTTCTTTTCCCTTCCAGAAAGTAGCAATGACATCTAGAATTGACAGCATACTGAAAATAATTTGAAGCCCCAAACAGCTGAGAGATGACTGTTGACATTTGCCATGCCACTGTACCTCTAGGCTTCCTTCCCTGTAATTAGGTAAAAACTTGCCAGTTTTGTACTGCCATTTAAAAATAGGATTGGGGCACATTAAAGTGAACCAGTAGCTCAATAACTTGTACCTCTGCCTTTGTTCTTATGATTACCTTTCCATAATGACAGTATTTCAGTTGAAAGAGTTGTCAGTTTTGGACATCCACATTGTAACCTTTTTATAGAACTTTTTTCTTTTTTTTTTCTTTTCTCATTGTTATTAGTGCTACGTCCCACTGGTAGTAACCAGTATTCGTTGTGTAAACGATGTTTTTGGAGACAGTTAAGACACAGGGAACAAATAGATCTCAGTTCTAGACATCTTTTACAGAAAACAGAGAATATAATTCTGAAATGAAACCACCCTGGCTGATCCAGAGAGTAATCAGACCAACTTTGTTTCCAGTATGACTGTGTACTTCTTAGGATATTATGGAAGGATCAGATCCAGCCACTCGTGCTGGAGAGGACTTCTACAGATTTCAGGTGGAACTACTTATTGCCCATCCTGTAACAAGTGGATTTATTTTTAGAGAAATGAACTAGCATTTGTAAGCTTTGCAAAACAGAAAAGAGGGTTTGAATGCAGCATTGAGTACAACTACATATGACAGGAATTCAGAAGACATAGGACAGAAATTTAAGAAAGACTTCATTGCAGATAGAGAATAAAAAAGGTAGAAAGGAAAGATAAGATCACATATACAGACAAGAGAATCTGGATAGGGCACTGAAAGGAAAGAGCATTATCTTAAATTTATTGAAGAAAGAGGTCCTGGATGAGGCCCTTTGAATAACATATTGTCGTGGTTTTGTTAAAAACAAGTTTCTCTTTTAGTGAATTTGTCTGTCAGCTAAAGCTTTCATATTAGCTGCATTTTCCTGGAAAACCAGATACATGTTTTGGTAAACATAGCAATGGAATGCAAGGTTATTGATAACAAATTGATACACATCTCACGAGAGGGGCAACGAGAAACAGGTGACCAAGAATCTGACCAACTGAGTATAACATCCCATTCACATTAATACTTCATATATAAGTGGAAGATTGTGAGGATCTCGTCCCTTTTCCTTATGGCCAACATTAGTAGAGGACCTTGTGAGTCGTCCCTGCGAACTGAGGCCTAGTGAGGGACTGAATCCAGCTCCGGTTGGCTGCAGAGTCCAGTCCAGGCCTTCAGGTGCTGGCTCTACAGTTGCTGGGACTTTCAAGATTGGTTTTGTATATTTTGTATTACTTTCTCTATTCTTATTAGTAGCGTTAGTAAAACATTTTTAATTTTTCCAACTCCCTTCTCTCTGTCCTTCTTTCCCTCCTGATTGTCTGTCCTTAGTGGGAAATGGGTAGGGAGAGAGGAGGTTAACAATACATCTGCCATGTTTTTATTTTCATCCTGCAATCAAAACCTGCGACACATACTCAGAATGTCTAAGGTTATTTGAGCTCTTGCTCTTTTTATAGACAAGGATAAGGTAAGATTTTAGTTGGAAAGAACTAGAGTAATGAAATAGAAACCTGTGCTGGAGACTAAAGAAGATTTTTGAGAAAGGAAATCAGAATGAAAATTTTATCATTAAACTTTTTGTTAGAAAACAGTAACTCTAAATGTGCCTTCAAGAGAGCTTGAAATATTGTGATGGGCAGGAAGCTAAGGAAATTTGCATTAGTGGAGAAAAAAATGAACTGGAGAGATGATTCTAAATGAGAACATGCAAAAGACCTTTGCATTAGGACTATGCAAAATGCTATCCAGTTTCAACACAGAGGTAGTACACAAGTAAATGAGATCATTCAGAATTTCAATAAAAAGACAAGCTGGCAGACACTTTAAAAATACAGGTGACTGAAAGGTACAACTAGGTTGTGACTTCTTTAAAAGATGAGTTCTTGTCATCTCACATTAAACATGTTTTGAAATCAACTACCTTGAGGTAATACATTCATAAGTGACAACGTATCAATTTAAGAATGTGCCGGTAGCACTGAGGAATTAAAACTGGAAAATAGTATGGAGGAGGAGGACTCACCAACAAGAAAAATTTTGTCACCATAAAAGAACCATGGGGCAAAGGTGTTGTTGGCCAAAAAGAAATCAAAATCACAGTAAAGGCAATAGAAAGAAACAATAAAAACAATGATGATACTTTAAGCACCATTCAGGGAGAACAACTGTGGTTTTGACTGCAATCAGTAGAAAGAGAGACTGTACCAAGGACTATTAACGATGAGCCCAGAGGAATAATAAAAAACAATGAAGACATCAAAACACTTTAAATCTTTTTTTTTTTTTTTTTCCGTTAACTATTCTTAATGGGAAATCAAGGCTTGCTTTAATTATTTTTGCCCTTTTCCCCTTCGTGATAAAATTGAAGAACGAAATAGTCAATCTTTTTGTTTTTCATATATAATTCTTCTTCAGCTTATTTTCTTGGAGGTTAGACTATAAGAATGAACAATCATGGTTTAAATCAATGAGCAGTAAAACACAGAGTCTATTTTTCCAGCCTTATCAGTCTAAAGGACCTCTCAAATCAGCAAAAACCACAGTGAAATCAGCTCTTATGCTAGTAGATCTTGACACATGAGGGTTTTTAGGAAGATAAGGCAGAGAAAACAGTGTCCTGACTGGCATGTGCTTTTTCTTGACAGCTAATAACAGCTGCTATAAGATAAAGAAAAGTTGTTTTGCATACAGTAGAGCTGGATTCAGGATGTGTCTTGATTATCTCTGTTATCCAAATGGATCTTCCTTTCTGAGAGGGTCTGGACTGTAACATGTAAGTGTGAATGAATCACGAAAAGCATACAAGCTTTAGAGACAGGAAACTCCATGGAGACAAATGGAAAGGTAATTGCACAGAAGAACAAAGGGATTTATGTAAATGTATCTGGGTATGTTAGGTGAACTTCTCAGTGTCTGCATCTCCTCATGCAGGGGAATTCAACTTTTAAAGACTCTCTCTCCCAATACTCTATTTTTGATCTTCTCCCTTTTTTTTTTTTTTTTTTTTTAAAGATTTCTGTCTTTAATTGAGCAGATCTTAGACCTTAAGGATGTTGTTTTCCATTAATTATGATATACAATGCTGACAAGAGGTCAGAACTTAATTAATTTCAGTTCTTTGCTTCTAAAAGGCAGCAGGAGAGGGGCGAAGATGAATACTTCATGTCTTCTGAAAAACCAACAACAATTACTTTAAATAAAAAGACCTTCTCTCTCAAACAGTAACAAAATGTAATATACAGAAATAGATGGCACAATTTGTGACTCTGTGAATTTTTTATGAAGATATATTTCCACATTTGCTTCTCCCAGATCATGTGAGTTACAAGCATGGTTTCTGATAAGTATCCTATTTTTGTGACTCTGACTACATACTGCTAATACCGGTTTTAAATAATGTATCCTTAAGTGGCATATGTATGTTTGTGTCCTGTGAACCCATCAGAAGAAAATAATATTAAATCTAATTGATTCAGTTTTGACAGCCACAAAATACAGTATTATACTGAAATATGCCATTGGTGTATTTTCCTGCATTTCCTCAGCCTAGGAAAAATAAAGATCCAGACCTCTGGTCTGCTTCTGTAGCAAGCATTACTGATAAAAGGCAAGAGAGTTGTGCCCATGACAGTTAGTAAAAATGTTCCTCTGAAATTCTTTCATGATAGAAAAGCAGCTTTTTTTCAAAAAACCTTTCTGCATGTGAAATTACTTACTTTCCTTATATCAGAACTCGCATTTTTAAAAAACACCAGAAAAACAGAAAGCTTGTACTTTAGCAACAAACGGTTATTTTCATTCTGGAGTACTGTCATCATACGTTAGGGTACACAAAGGCAGCTTATGTTTCTGTTCATTCCTATGAACCTGATTCCATGGGAAACTATAGGACTACCATGAAGAGTCTTCAAAATAGACACCATATTGCAACTTCAGTATCGCAGACAAAACCGGGACACCTAGCTATTAAAAAACACAAAGCAGATGAACTAATTGGAGGGGAGGATGTGTCTTTTCCTGAAAAGTAGGAAAAAATCCACAGTCTAACAACTATCAAACAAAAAAATAATGTGCACAGAAGAGTGAGAGCATGGAAAAAACAAATAAACACTCTTAAAACTATCTCTAGTGATGGGTATCGTTGTGTAGATAGATTGTCTTTTCCTCTCAACTGGAAAGTCAGTGCAAAAATAATAATGTTCACAAATCTATTCTCTGCCAGAGTGATATTCCATCATCTGCAGTACCAGCTCCTTAGGTCCCTCCAGAAAACTCTGGGCTTCTGTACATGTCATAGCATTTCTCTCTCTCATATTTTCCCCCTTTCTCCCTTCCTCTCCCTCTATCTTCCTTTATTTCCTCTCTTTCTCTCACTTTTCCCATTTCTCTCATATTTTCCTAATTAAAATATCACTGTTACTGGATCACTCTCTACCTGTGTGCTTGTGCCTACAGGATGTGGGCAGTACCAGCACCTCTTCCAGATGGTATAGCACAGCTTCCAGTGAAAACTGGAAGAAAAAGTAGGATGGAAAAGGAAGAGTCAGAGAGGAAAGTGCACCTGAGCAAGTTTTAGCCATGGCTGATCTATAAAAACCTTGTCTGCTGAATGCGCATATATGGCACTGGCTGGCAAGAGGTGCAGCGCTTCATGGGTGCCATTTTATCTGGCTGTACAATATGCAAGGGCCTCCTGACAACCCTAGGTATAGGTATCAGGACTGAGTGGGGCTGCAAGGCTATTAGTTCGTCACATGTAATGGAGTTAAGATGAGAAAGGCAGTGCAAGAGCAAACCCAGTGCACCAGGCCTTGATATTGTCAGAAAATAAGAGAAAGAATCAGTTTCCCACTCAGGGGATCAGTGCAGTCAGCCCACTGAGCTGGAGGACTTAGTTGGCACGCTGGGGCTGTGGCATTGTGTCAAGGGCACCCTGCTGGTGAGCAAACTGGAGCACAGGGACATAGTGTAATGGAGAGGAGCTGTACTCTCCAGGACATATGTTGGCCCACTGTGGCAGCTTTATTCAGGGTGCTCATGAAAAGGGAGTGTCCATGAGAACAGGGGTACCCAAAGTGGTTTCTGGAAGGACTGGCAGGGTCAGGGGTCACTGCAAACATTCTGAGTTAGGTGCTCTCCTGACTGATTTCAGGGCTGGTCTGGGCTTGATGGGTGGACAGTTTGGCTTTGAAGATGACATTAGGCACCCTATGACAGGACCAAGTAGAGACACAAGCACCACATTCAGCATTCACAGGCATAACCACGCCCCATGTAAATGGCATAAGACACGTAACAAGCTTTAGTTAAAAGCATTTCTCAGTAATTTTGCCAGAGACAAGGCATGTACCTGAACTGTTGATTTTCCCCTATACTAGGAAAACTGATGTCCCTGTCAATGCCTCTTTGATTCAGAAAAAATCCTAACTGCACACAACTACACTTGGATACAGACACTCTGCCAAGCTGGGGCCTGTATTCACTCATTATTATCTACTCATTATCTTGGCTTTTTCAAGCACTACTTAATTTTGCAGTCTTGGTTATCTTAGTGATTATCTGTAAAAATAAGAAAGCAAGGTATGGGTTTCTGTCCCAAGTCAATACACACCACAAATCCCATTCTCTTTAGTTTCTAGTTCCTCCATACCTCAGGCATACACTAATTATTGGCCATAGACAAACTTGAGTTCCTTTAATGCAACAGGATGAAGGAAAGGGAATTAATATTTACAAATTTCAGTTGATGGATGTGGCTGGTTTTTACTGGATTTGTCTTCCACTGGGAATAACCCTTTTAAATCTGTAATGGTGGTTGAATTATTTCCATATTTCTGATAAAAATACCCTTCCATGAACAAGTGTGGTTCATCATAACCAGGCTTATTATTAGGTTTTATAATTTCTTGCAGAAACACCCTATTGGTTTATTTGAACTATTACAGTATGACTTCCTGAATCTGGAGACTGTTGTGTGCAGAACTGGGTGCAATTTTTTCATTCCTTTTTTTTAATTATTATTTTTAATATCTGGTATTTTAGAAGGTCTAATTGCAACTAAAATCATACTTAAGAAATGAAAGCCTGTGTTCAGGCTGAGATGACAGATAGCCTTGAAGACCACTGTAGCTTACAAAGGGATTAGGAGGGAAAAAACTGCAAAGAGAACTTTTGAATCAAATGTTTTGAGCTAGAGCTATGAAAAGGGAATCCAGTGCATTCTAAACACCATCTGTTTGCTGAGTGTACTTGCATATTTTCAATCGCTTTATTCCACAAACTGCTATTTACTTCTGTGAAATGTCCCTTGGTGTGAAGAAAAAATCTCATAATAAGCTCCTTCGATTTTGGGGCTACGGATGGTGGGCCATGCAGTGGTATTATGATAACCAAACTTCTCCAGAATCTGAACAGAGCAAACAAAACAATTAGTGAATCTTTAAAAAGTGGTGAAAAATATGCTCTCCTTTGTGAGTAGAACACTAAAGAGGAAATTACAAAAATAATAATAATTTAGACATTATGTTTCTCATCATGTGTACTTCCAACTTCATATTTTCCCCCCATGCCTACAATTTCTATTTTTTGATAATTACAAAGAACTGGCACTGCATGTGTTCTGATATGAATGCTAACATTAAAAGTTTCCTACTCAAAACAGTATTTTCTGTTTAGCCCCTAACTTTTAAAAGATATTTCCTTTTTCTCTTACCTTTAAGATTCCATTGTTAACACAGAGAAGTTATCAAAAATTATATATAGAGGCGCCACTTAAAGCTCCAAACAGTAACCCAAGTCAGATCGTACTGTTGAAAGCAGGGCTTCATCTGCTTTCTATAAAACATAGCTTGCACAGTATGCTCCCCTAAATTATAGCATTCAAGTGTGGGCTCCTGAATGTCTGTCTGTGTCAGCATGATTGTCTGTGTTGCAGAGAAGCCCAGAGAGCTGGGGACCTGCTTGCACCGTATGAGCTAAATATTATGTCCTGGGTTAGCCCCCTTCCTCTTAGATACTATTCCCATTTCTGGCCCACTAGCCATAACACAGAAATATTTTGCAGACAGTATTATATTTTTTCTCTGCCTGCCAGCTTCAGTTTTAACCTTTTTATTCCCTAGGGTTCTGGGTAATGAAGAAGGTCTTACAGACAGTAGGTTGTCTGTGAACCATGGGTCAGGAATATCCAAGATCTACATTTTGAGACCTTTACTCAAAAAAATGAACACTTACACTTTCAGAAAGTCTCCTTGAAGCCATCTGAGGTAAGTAACTATTATTGAGGGTTATCTTCTTATTCTTGTCAAGAGTCTCTTTATTGCTCAGTGAAATATATGTGTTTGATCCAAAACTAGAATAGTCTAAGAGCACAGTCACAATACCTGAAATAATTCCTAAGTGAAACTGTTTTCACAATGAAAGCACTTGCAAAGTGACAGAATGATGGAAAGTTTCCTGTCCTCATGAACTGAATATATATACATATATCAATGTAAACATGTAATGTGGTAATTTTATTGCATATAGAACATAACTACTGATGTACAGTCTAGTCAGTTGAAACATACTGCAAATGAATTATGATGAGGCTAGCAGATAAGGAAAATGTCTTTATGCTGTTATATAATCAGCTTGATCAAGTTGCATTAACACATTGCTGCTGTGTTGGACTCAGTGTTATTAGCAGAAAAAGCACTTTAGAAATTATCTCGACACTCATCTTCTCCTGTTGCATTAACCCATTCCCTGCTGCTTTAAAAGTTAATGTAGAAACTAAGTTTGTTTGGTTGGTTGGTTGTTTTTTTGCATCATTATGCAACAGATCTTCTGAGAGAAGGATTGCTTTTCTCTTTTTTTGGTGTCTGTTCGTGCCTCTTTTCTTGATTTTTTTTTTCTTTTCTTTAATTAAATTCTTTGGATTATTTATGTTGTACTGGCATCTGTTAGAGTTTGGGTCCAATGCAGCAAGGACAGTGAAGGTCAGGAAAACCAATACTAGAAAGCCTTCAAATTCTACTATTGATCAGCAAAGATACTGAGCTTTCCAAAGTATATTGACAGCACGCCCACTCATCTACCAAAGAAAAAAGAGCCCTCACTCCCCCTACTCTGTTAACACATGCTTCTAGGCATACAGTAACATTGGCTTCAACACAGAACAGCTTGGCCTTAAACACCACCTAAAATCCTCATGGAAGCAGATACCCAAAAAGCTCCTCTCAGGTTAGACACTGACATCTTAGACTCCTGGGAGAATCTGAGGTTTTGTAGCTTGTCTGTTTCATTACTTGGGGATGCAGTGAAAATGCATTACTTTTTGGTCATCCAGTTTGTTTTCACTTTCCTCTCCTGATGTTTGAGTGGTAGGGAGTTTTTCAGCTTTGTCACTGCTGGCCAAGCAGGACCCAGCCAAGCTGTTGAACCCTCATAGTCAGTCAACTCTCACCAGAGAGCAATCTGAGGCACTCTTGGCCTGAGGGATAGGATTTCTCAAACAGCTTGCAGACTTGGCATTGCTCTGTTCCTTCTGAATTTAATAAGACTTTTTCTTTCAAAGGAAATGGGCACAGAGTCAGACTAATGTTGAAAGGTTTATTTCATTCTTTGTGCTACTTTTTTTCCATTAGTCTTTGAGTTGATCTTCACCTTCAGAAAACTGGAATAGCTTCATTGATTTAAAGGGAGCAGTACCGACTTAAACAGCCAAGGACCTATCTGCTTGTATTTAAAAGGCAGTTCCTTGACCCCTTCAGTGGATATAGGAGCCTTATAATGAGGGTTTAGAGACCAATTGTCCAAACAAAATATAATTGTTTCAAAGTAATGAAATGTTGCCTTCAGTCATCAGGAATCTGCTGAGAACAATTCTGATGGTAACTTGCACATCATGCCTACCTCTGAGCATCTTCCTATATACTGGACCTTAGAGACATCTCAGGCTGGCTTTTGTTGAGTAAAGCTCTGTAGCCACACTAGTGAAGGACTTGCAGCAGGACTTGTTAGCATGCCCAAACCACTCACAATGAGGTAGCCCAAATATGCAGGCTATATTGGACTGTTCTGTGCAATACAGCACAGCAATCCTTGATGGCAATGCCAAGAAAATCAGTTAGTTAGAACTGGTCCTCTGCAATCTCTGTCTCTTTACTACTTTCAGGTGGCTAAGACTATGCAGCTGCTTACCTTTGCTATCTATGTAGTCTCACACTCTCTAAACACACTTATAATCACTGCACCCCAGCAGCATTGCCCTTGCAAACATGAGACCCACAGAAAATGGAAAAAAATGTGTCCTAACCCCTCTTTCAAAAACAAACAAACAAACAAACAAAACCAACCCCAAAACAGAGTGTTGTAACCTTTGTCCAAACTCCATCTGTTTAAAGCTAGACTGAATAACAGATGCAATTCTCAGCACCTCTTTTCCTCTCTTACTGAGGGGGAACAGAAACAAAAGAAAACTTAAGGGTTGACTCATAAGAGTGCTTAGCTACAGCACTCATCAGAAGGTGTCTGGTGCCCACTGATACAAAAACATTGTGGCTTGGAAATGGGAGTGAGGGACTAAAATTGGCACTAGGAAACCTAAATAACCTTTGTGGATTTAAGACTAAGTGATTTGTTCAAGTTTTCAGAAAAACGTCATGGCAGAACAAGCAAGAAATCCAGGTGGGATCTCTTGAGAACTAAATCTAACACCCTTTTCCCTAGGATATCATTCCTGTCTCTATATAGCTAGAGAAAAATGTCTGAAAAAAACCAACACATTATGCATGACTCTCTAAAATGATCCTGTGTTCTTGTCAGATGGTATATCTTTCTTCATGAAAATCAGTCTCTCATCATCTAACCAGCCCTGCAGCTCTCTCTGCATAGATTGTCGTAACTGAGACTTGACTCTCTGTTTTGCCTTTGAAGATAAGACAGTGTGGTCTTATTGCTATATCTGTCTAAATTTTCTAATGTGCAGAGCCAGGGGCTGGTCTACATTTCCTTCTCCCCTCTCCCCTACTTTGTTGTTTTGGCTCTTATATGAAAATGTTTGAAGGCTGATCTACTAACCGGTGAAGTCTGTGGAATGACCCATTGACTTGACTAGAAATGGGATCCAACATTTAACAAACAATTTCAGAAGCAATCTAATTTAATTTAGTGTAAATTTAATCTAATTTAGATTACCAAAGTATCAGGACCAGAGGTACTGCAAGCCAGTCCACACCATGTAATAATATTGGATGGTTCAGAGACTTTGCCCCCTCCCACCAAGCTAGCATCATTGAGTTAACTACGGCACTGGGAGCAAAGTACTCATGTCAAAATAGCACTGCCCTCAGCCTAATGATTCCCCCAAGAGGCAAGGTTCATTAGCTTGTGCACTGTGCTATACTAATGTGCCATTATCTGGGATACTTCCATGCTTTTGAACCAGTCTATAAAACCAGAAATGCCCTGTGGAGCTAAGAGACATGAGTCATTTCCCCCATCCCCATTAGAAATCAGGGTATCAGTCAATCCCTTTGCTAATCTCCAATGAAAAGGGTGAGGGATCCACTACAGAGATGGTCAGTTATCTCTGGTCATTATGGCATCAAAGCAGCCAAGCACTCAGGAAAACTGCTTATCTGAATGCCAGTATTTGCCTAATATAGTTCTTGACATTAAGACAATATATTCTAGTGTGGATAAATTAGGTCCTTTTCTGCAAAGTTCATACACAAGGATACGAACAATTTTTAAAGTGTCATTTATATGTGTTTGTACTTGTGCATACAGGTATGGCAATAAATGCTTTTGTATGAGATAAATTGAGGTGATTACAAACTAGCCATGTTTTGATGAAAAGCCAAAAAAGAGACTTTTAATAATTTTTCTTGATGTTTCCTCTGTTATTTCCAGTTAAACTGCTAACTTTCATAATGAAATACTGAAATTTCTTGACATTTATAGTTGTAAAGTTATCCAACGTTAGTAAATTTCATTGATGTAAATATCTTAAATAAGCATAGGACTGACCTGTGGTACATAAACAGTCCACACTGTGGCTCTGTGGATTCTTTCAAGATTAGGGATCCTCATTTCTCTACAACATAGAGAAAGTTTCCTTTTAATCCACCATTTTGCTTAGACAGTTGTAAGCCATTGGGAAAAGAGCAAAAAAAGAATGCCAGCAGTCTTTTCAAATTCAGCCTAATCTACTGCTCTCAGAAGCATTTAGAAATTCATTAGTTGTCACTCCTGTCCAGATAGTAGGATGATCGTTTGTAATCTACATCACCTGAGAAGCTGAACATATGGAATTTGTCAACATTTGCTAACTGTTTGTGCTGTTGATTGCACAGTTGATCCAATTCAAACATGTCTTCATTCCTTTGGTTTTCTGGCCCTGTTCCTTTCAAGGATGACTAGATAGTACCACAGCAGGCAGAGCTCTCCCTTTTGAGTGGCAACTTCTGACTTTTCAGGCCTCAGTGAACTGCAGAATTCCATTTAGAAAGCATTCGAATTTCTCCTCCAGTCACTGGGTACCTTCAACATCTTTATCCATGCCTCTCTTCAGGATCTCTTCAGCCTCAAGGCCCCCTACTTTATCTTGTTTTGCAGGTTTCAGCATGTACCTCTACCCTTGTGGCTTTCAGTCCCTGCCGTAGCTACAGACATTGCTTGTTCTCGAAAGCTGGTTGCGCCTTAACCACGTCACAACAAATGTGACCTGAAGCTACAAATCAGCCAGGATAAGAAATGAGACAACATCACTAGTTCATATTGCACCTCCTCTGCAGAAGGGTAAGCACAGATTCACCAGAGGGGACAAGTGACTCTGTTGTTGTGCTGTGTAATGAGGGATGTGGGGCATGCACCACAGCTGCACCCTGTGCTTGTGCAGTCCCTCAGGACACATCGAGCCTTACAGTGCCAGAGGAGGACACTGACACAGGAGGCCATCCCTTCAGCTGGCATATGATTCACATACACCAGAGAGGAACTGTCCTGACAGAGCAACCCAGAGATTTTCCCCCAGAAGTCCATTGCTGAGCTAAAGAGCAGAAGTCAGGGACAGCTGGACAAGAGACTGGCTTTTTGCAACAATAAGAAATTATTCATGTGTATTTTAACCCATAAATAAAAAGGTGAAAGAGAAAATAGTAGGAAGATTGCAGGGGAAGACAGGAAGATGAGGTAGAAGTGAGAGTATAAATAGCAGAGGAATAGCATGAGTCAGGGATGTAGGAGGGACACAAAAGAACACAGCCCTGGGAGCCTTTGGTGGAGTTGGAAATAAATTCAGAGAGATGGAAAAATAAAAACAAAGGCCCATTGAAGAAGAGAGAGGAAGGCAGTAAATTAGAAGAAGGAATAACACAACACACAAAAGGAAGAGAGAAAAAAATGAATAAACAGAAAAGGGAAAAGCAGAAGATTAAAAAAAAAAAAGAGAGAGAAAGCAAGAGCAGCTGTGTGATACATGTTCTCTAAACCAGCCATTAAATTAATGGGGAGTAGGTTTAATTTTATTCCCTTTCCTTTGTGGCACATTACTTTAAAATAACAGCTCATGTTGCTATACAGTACATACACATTTTTTAGATATCTATATATATACTTTTTATTTATTCCTTTTTAACATCTTCATAAACTAATGAATTCTTCAATAAAGAAATGCTGGAAAGATATGGGAGGCACTATTGATGAAAAAAAAAAAAATCCCATAAAACCACAAACAAAATTCCTATGAAAGTGTAGTTCAAATTTCCTGTAAATCACATCAAGTAATTCTGCTTTGCAGGACATTAAAGGACCTTGATTTTTAAATAATGCCTTCCAGGTATCCTCTAAAAATTACATTATTCTGAACTGTCCAGCTGACATCCAAAAGCTGAGACATGTAAAGTTAACAATCATGGCTGGAAACCCCAAATCACCAAAGGTCATTTTTGTTACCCTTTATATATCCTCCTCCTCGCCTGCTCACCCTCCCTGCTGAGTCACTGGACTTGAACACAGACAGCTCCCCATGCTTGGAAAAAAGTCCGTCTCAAGAATGGTGTCAGCTTCCTTCTCTGATATGCTTGTTGGAAGTTGTTAATCTAATGATTGGCTTCTAATAGTATCAGATGTGGACAGACAACTATGAATGTTTGAAGCTGAATTATTACCACAAGGTGGTAATAAGTGCTGAGATTTCTCTTCCAAGGGTATGGACTTGTGACACAAAGAATTACTGTCACTTTGTCCTCGTTCAACTATTAAAATAGACAGTGCTTTATTTTGCTCAAGAGATTCTCCAATATTCTAATAACACTTGCCCCTCTTATTATCCCTTACCTCACTGACACACCCTTAAAGTTGCATTTCTCTCCCGAAAGCCACCCAGTTGCTAGAAATAAATGTGGTTGTGCTGTTAAAAGAGGGAAATATGTCTAAATGGATATCTGCTGCCATCTTCCTTAAGTTGCTCTGGTCTTTTATAACACAATTTGCAAAAGATCCACTGCTGAGCTCCTGCGCATTTAGTTTTTCTGGCACACAGAGCCTTTTTACCATGTACTAGAGGATGTGATGGCAATTGTTCTTCTGCAGTTCATGCCACTTTGATCTCTGTTTTTCTGTCCTTCAGAGTGAATTACTACAATGCACTGTGTTTGGGAACATAAACCCTGATCAAGACAAAAGCCATTCACTTGTCTTTTACTGATTTGAGGAGGTTTTGGCTATTGCAGCCCTGATCAGTGGACAGAACTCCGCTCATCTGTTAATAGGACAGAGCTTTGCTAACTTTCAGATTCACCTGTAGTTTTGGTGAAGATTCAGATTGGTTCATATTTTAGGCTTCCCTGTTCATTTGTCTCTTAACGTAGTTTGCATTTAATCATCTTACAACACAGGCACCTCTGAAGTTGCTACCATACTACTAAAGACATTGTAACTCTGAAAACAGTCTTAATATTCTATCGTGACAGTGCTGTTTATTTCCACTCTTTTTTTGGAGTACAGACAAAACAGCTGCCTTCAACAATAGAAGCCATTATGATCTTTTTAGTCTAATTTAAGAAACATCTAATTTCTTTTCAATAGCTATATCAGATGTGTCTGTGTCTGTGCAGACGTCTCTGTCTGCAGCAAGTTTCATGGAATTTGTCTTCATTCTAAATAATGCACTCCCAAATGCACTTCACTCCCAAAATAATATGTGGGACCAAGTAAGAACTACCTTACTCTTCTACAGTTATTGCAACTCAAGGTGCATCATGCATGTAAAGAAATATATGCAAGACTGAGTCCTGACACTCTCTGTATGATTTAGTAACTTTCCAATACTTTCACTGGTATTGCAAAGGAAGTCAGAGGGGATGGAAAAGCTCTTCTATCAAACAAAGTCTCAGATGATGCTGTTTCTGAATCTTCCAGGATAAGCAAGACATACGGTTTGTGTTGTGGGAATCTCACTCTTGGCATAATTATCCAGTAATTTACAATGGGATTCAATAGGCAGTAGGAACAGTGTTTTGTTTATTAAGTGCAACCTTTAGAAGCATGTCAGAAAGATTATACGTTCTAATAAACAATTTTTCTGTAGCAGAATATTCACAAGGGAATTGTAGCCTGGACCAGTACTAAAAACAAAGAGAGAAAATCTTGTTCTGACAGCAAAATAAAAAATAAGATCATCATAATAAAGAAAGAAAAAAAAAATAACCAAATGCCCAGGAAATGGGAATAGGATGTTGTACAGCACAGTAGCACTACGGGATTTTTCTTTTTTTTTTTTTTTTTGTATGAAAAGTAACTATCAATTTAGCATTAACTCAAAATAAAATAGAATTCCTATAAGCTGTCTCAGATAATACCTTCTAGCAAAACACTGAATTAGAGGGCTTTTACCACTCAGCTTTTCCACAGAAGTAATCTAGGAACTAGATTTAGTCCTTCGAGCATACTACAAGAGTCACCCTGCAATACAGAGTATTGCAAGCGAATTGTGTTCAAAAAGTATATTATTCACTTCCCAGACACACACACATTTAACAGTTGCTACTAATTACAGTTTACTTTACTGATACTAGGAAATCACTTTCAGACCTCAGCAACAGAATAGTGAATCTACATTATAACCCACATTGATGTCCGAAAAAAACTACCTATTAGTGGATTTCTTTCCTACCTCTTCTTTCCCCTTACACTCCCACATTTATCTTATTTGTACACATGCAGAGAAACTCATTCTGACCTTGCTTACATCTATGAAATTGGGTCAACAGCACACATATAAAAATATTATTCAAAAGAACTAACTTGGATTTGCAATTATATAATTAGCTTTATTAATGTCTTACTTAGATGAGTTAGTAACTTTGAGTTTATTCTTACATTCTTTGCTAGAAAAAAGCATAAAAAAAAAGACAGATCATGCCCTAGACTGTAAATAAATGTGCAGATGCAAAAAGTAATCATGCTTGACCTATATAATGAAGGGTTGATAAGTCACCAGACTCTTAAGAACTTCATCCAGAGAGGCCGACCTCTTTAAGAATAAATTGTATTTATATCTATTTTAGCTCAGTCCTCTTGAACAAATACGATCACATTGCTAAGCCTTTTAAGTGACTATCTGTATGCAATACTGACTGAAAGCCATCAGCCTACAATTCGTTTCTTCAAGACATGCAAATTGGACTTGAAAAGTTCCAGAAAGGTTAAAGAGCACAATATTATAACTATACAGTAGCGATGAGGTCAGGTCTTTGGTTGTGCTGAAAAAATGTAAAAATGCAAGGGAAGCAGCTAAGCTGATGTTTAAAGTTGACAGGTACTGGCATGGTTCATGGCACAATTCTCTGCAGCCATATCATCAGACTGAGCTGGGATATCTACAGTAGTTGTTGTATGGTAGGTTCCTAGCTGGAAACAGATTTCCTCTATACTAGCATGTAAATAAAATGTCTCTTGGACATAGCACTAAGGCCAAATGCTGATATCAAACTTGTCCTGCAAACAGGGTGGCCACATTAAAACAGCCTATCGGGAACAGTCTTATTCCATATTAACTTCCTAAACAGCTGGGATAATGACAGTTGACTTAAAAGTGTAAATAACTGAATTCTATTAGCAAGGAATATTTTCAGTGTAATTTTATATATCAGTAAAAATAACCATGAAGAATTCTAATGCACCCCTATCCCCTATTTGTTGTGCTAAAGGACCCTCTTTCTGCCCTACCCCTTCTCCAGACAGTGGAACTGTAATTCATCAGTTCTCAGGTTCCTTTGGTGAAAGACAGACAGTTGGTTCATCAGCAGCTGGTGTTATCCATGTGATGTAAACAACGAATTCCCACTTCCAACACATGCTCATCTTTAGTGAGGCAAAGGGGTGTCCTGCCCGTAGTGCTGGGCACGGAGGCAGACTCTTGTCTCCAACCCTGGTGTTGATGATTCCACCTCCCATCACCAGACAGGAGTCCCTCAGTCATACCACCACTACTGACAGCTGATGCTGATGTATGAAACCAAGCAGTGAAATAAAAAACTTTATAATCTAGAGATGCAGCTGTCTGTATCTAGGCACTGCAATTTAGGAAAAAAATTGCCTATGAAGAAAGTTACAGAATTGAATATATAAAGCTGGTTTTCTTTCCCCAGTATGCTGTTTCTATCAAAATCTTCATGCAGTTTTGGGCTAAGTAGGTCAAGACATTCAGAAAAAGGCCAGAAGAGCTTCTTTTTCAGTGATTTCTTTCCAGCATATAAAATTTTTCACCAGTAAAAGACAGGGGGAAAGTATTGGGATGTTTATGAGGAAACTTTTTTTTTCAGTATTGTTACCTTCCTCATTCCTAAGCATTAATTGTATTCTAGAAGCATCTCTCCCTCTTATGTATGAAACCTATCTCACCTCAGCATAAGCACACAAGTAGCTTATTGGAGAGCTGAACTGAAAGAAACACAGGTTGTTCTCCTTCTAAAAAAGGAAACCAAAATTAATTACTAACACCAACAGAGATTAAATTAGACAAGCACCATGCTCAGAGAGCATGTGGGCTTATAGTGCTGAGTGACAGAGAAGCATTAACACTTACTCCACCATCCCATATCTCCCAGGCTTGCCCTTCAACAACTTGGTAAATAAATGGAAATCGAATGTAATACCCACTTGCTACTTCCAGAGGGTAGTAGTTACGGCAGATACGGCAGTTACGGCAGAAACAGTATTTCCTGATGTACAGTTTCAAAATGAAACATCTTTATAGCCTAAAGCCATTTTTATTCTCCATTTCAGCTGAAATGCTCAGACAATCTGCTATAAGAAGATGAAGGCTCTTTGGGGGCAGAACAGGCTGAATAGGACTTAGGAACTCTTCCTGCCTTGCTGAAAAAGTGGGGAAAAGAGAAATCTTCACTTGCAGGTTTTTATCTTGGCCAAGATTTTATCTTGGAGATAATGGCAAATCCTTGGTTGACAGTGATCCTAAAAAATGTTGGAAATTCTCCAGAAGGAAAACAAGTTTGCCTATTCAACCTCTTATACAATCTGCAGATGACATTTTACTTGCTGCTTCAGATAATTTTTGTTTTTACATGCTCCAGAGGGATGCATTACTTTAACCAACAGCTGTCTATACGAGACTTGCAAAGCTGTCTTTGCCATTTAGTAGCACACCTCTACCACAGTCACTAATCTTTGACCCTGTTCCATGATTTCATGTGTCCATTTATCTTTTTTGTTGGGGTTTTAAGGCTGAAATTTAAGCACCGAAACTCTTGGGCTGAAGTGTTTCAAGTCAGATACTGAAAAGTTTCCCATGCTCTTTGCTTGAGACAGTTTCGCTACATACTAGTCTCTAAGTAAAACCCATCATTTTCATAGTATTATACTCAGCAGTGACTGACGCTATAGAGAGTTAACTAGTTGATTTAGCAATGGAGATTAACTCTCAGTTTGTATCTATGAATGCAAACTGTATGTTCTGAATGTGGTAGCTTATCAAATACTGTGTGTTTTTAGAAGCTGTTACAATGTTAACTATTCCTACAGATGATACTTGAAAAAAAACAATAGGTAATAGAAGTCACAAAGTTGAGGAAAGTGGGAAGTATAAATCTTGTCAAATAGTTATTACATAAAAGAAATCTTGCATGAAAACAATTATATGAGAAGATAATTGATAATTGATAAGATTTTTTTTTCCACTTTAGCTTTAGTAAGTTTAATGTGTGTGACAATACATAGTGAAAGGAAAGCCTTTTTCAAAACATGAGCATGTGGGTTACTATAGAACTGACATTGAATGTTCTTAAAGAGAAGTGTTGTCACATTGCTGTGAATTGCAGAGGAAGCAACCAATGGTAGAAAACAGTTATTTTTGTCCTCTACAGTCCACAGCATTGATGTTTTTGCAAGCCTTCTATGTACAGAGTTATGTATTTGATTAATTGGTGGAAATTTGGTGTAAATCTTTGTAGTTTCATCTATTTCAGTGAAACTACTCAAGTTTGTGTAGCAATAGCACTGCAACCAGCAATAAATATTACTGCTTTTTTTCACTACATTACATCTATTTCACAAAATACCTTGGAAAGCAAACATTTTCATAGGATTATAGAATCATTTGGGTTGGAACAGACCATAAAGATCACTGAGTCCAACCATAACTTAGCTCTAGGACTAAACCATGCCTCTAAGGAATGTGCAGTATAACCAAAAGAAACACTACCAAACCAGGAAAGTATCTCAGAACTTCTTACATCCGTTTTCAGGTCTTCCAAGAGGGTTCTACAAGACTAATTATATGTAGAGTAAGGGTATGCTATGACAAAAGATAATACAGAGTGCTTTATATTCCATGTACTACTCTATTATAAAATGTCTATGTTCTTTCTAATAAATGAAGAAAATAATTACAATTGTTGTCTTCTATTAATAACTTTGAACAGAATATGAAAATGATGGAAAAAAACATGAAACATCGTAGTCAAAACAGAATCAATGTATGACTTTGCATCTTCAGTCACACAAAATTAATTCCTAAGTGTGTAGCATACTGATATTAAGCCATGTATAAATTAAAAAAAAAAAATAAAATAAAAATCCAGGATAAAATAATTATTACATATAAAGGGTCAGTCCTCAGTATTCATGGAAACAGCTCTAAAGTTCAGCATTTATGTCTTGGTGGGACATTGGCTCCACTGGAAGATGCTTATCTGTATGAACTTCTCCAGACTTCATTGTGTGAACTATTTCAGAATGTGGTGGGGATGGCAGTGCTTGCTCTTTTCTGTCTCTTCCTACACCGATGCAACATGCATATACTTTCATCAACACACTGAGCCAGAAGAGCATGTAATATCATGTTGCAGTTCTACTGAGGAGGATGCACAGATGAGAAAGAGTGTTTACCAAGAATTACTTAAAATTATAGGGTGCAAGTTAGCTGGTAAGGGAGGAGAGAGCTCAACTACTCCAAACGTTTGTTTCAAAATAATTGGAAGACTGCAGAATTGCATCAACATGATGCACTCCATGCATTTTCTTTTATTGGAGTGTTTAAAGGCATTGTGGAGGCATTCGAACCAGGTGGAGAGAAAACCCCAAACCAAAAGGCTTTACAGTTCACTTGTCAGCTGGAAGTTGTTACAGTTGTTGTAAATTTCACTCCCTAACCTAAGTATCAGACTCTTTATTCTCCTCCATATCTAACAACTATGGAGAGTTCAGTATCATAAATTTGTCAGACAATAACCTGCTGGAGTAGGGGAGGGGATGTAAGAAGGGGTCTTAGTTTGGTCTTTTTGGGGGACACATCTCTGAATACGATCTTAAATACTTAGAACTGTCATAGTTTCAAGTAGTACAAGAGTAACAGAGGAATATGGTAATTTTTTTCTCATTCTTCTCCATTACGTATGCACTTCAGCAATGTGGGTAGCAAGCTAAATTGTGCTGACCTTTATCAGAGTGTAACTGCTGAAGGAGAAGTAACATTGCTACATGCCATGCTGTCCATTTGCTGCTGCACTTCCTAGGCTTCCTGATACCACATAACCACACTAATGAGCACATCAGCTCAACACACTTACTCACAAATCCTTTTTGAATCATTCTATCAGCTCCAATTGCAGGAGTGAATGTAAATGCCAATCCCAGGCTTGCAGCTAGTTTAATGTGCAGGAAATTATACACATTTTAATTTATGAGAGCCTCAACTATGGCTCACCAGACTAAGAAAGTCTTCTCCTCATTATATTCCATGCCACCATGACATTTTAACCCTGTAAGACTGCATTGTCATGTCATGACAACATGCTCAGCAGATTTCACAAATGTCACATGTAATGAGTGGTACATGAATATAACATAGTTGAAAAATGCCCAGTTAGCAGCCTTGCAATTTGCTCATGAAGATAAGGATGAAATTGAAGCCATGCATCACTTGATTACTTCTAGGCAGCAGTTATCCCACTTTAAAAACTCATGCCAGAGATTGCTGGAAACAGTTATAGAAGGGTACATATAGAGGTGAATGCCATGTCCGTTCAAAACAGCTAATATCTACCAACTTCCAGGTGAGAACTTCCTATCGTAGCAGAGCTAGATATGACTGTTTCACTTATCGATTTTCCTCCATAAAGCAATACAGAACTCAACAACCCTGCAATGTCTGCTTCATTTTCTCACTGACAGTAATAGGTCCCCAAGTCAGTAACATCTCCTGTTTCTTTCCTGCATTTGTTGAGGCCATTTTAAACACCATTAAGCAGGCTTTTTTCCCAACAAATTCTGCTAATCAAATATTTAAATAAAGACAGTTAATAGTAAGTATGCCGCAGTCCTCTTAGGTACTTACTTCTGATCATCTTCAGGACACCCCATTGCTGTTACCTTATCCTTGACACTTCCTCTTCTTCACTCCAGAGCTTTGTCTTCAGTTGTGACCAATCCACCTGCTGTGGGACTGTGCTCTGAGTAAAGATGGCAACTAGCACTAAAACACAAGACCGTCTTAAAACCAGTCCTTCAGAAAGCTACCCTGACTACTATTTTACCAAGTTTGAGATGCAAGAAAAAAAATCAACAGGAGTTTTCTCTTTCCGGCTGAACTTGCATGAAGTTATTCGCGGGCAGAGAACAAACAGTATAGAGAACACACAGCCTGTCATTGGCAGCTAAACTCCCATTCAACTTCACAGCAAGTGACACACAACAACTGCTGTTGCTGTTAAGAGGTGTTACAGATGTCACTTTCCATGTAACACAAAAGAGCCTGTGTCTATGACACAGAAGGCTCTTCAACAGAAACCAGATGAAGTTAGCTACCTCCACACTTCTCTTTTAAATACAAACTCTGTGAAAGCAAGCTAAAATCTGCATATTTAAGCATGAAATAACCCTACGTGTGACAGACCCTCTGCTAAACTTGCAGTGGTGGTCATCTTGTTATTTTACTGGTGCCCAGATAACTACAAATCAAACTTTATTAATATAGGCAGTATAAACACATGCTATTGAAACTACATTTTGATCAATTTTCTAAGTTTCCTTCTTCCTTGTAATTTTTCAAGGCATATAGAAATATTTCTAGGTAATGGAATTTAAAAGACTGAAAAACCTGGTAGAGTTTAAGGATTAAGCAAGTTATGTTGCTGTTTACAAGCAGACATATCACTGTGTTTCAGAAAGCAACTGGAATGCTGAGTCATAGTTGGTTTAAAGTTTTCATGAAGTACACACACTGATTTTCAGTGTGATTTTTCATAGCTATCAAGGGCACTATGTGGTCTTGGCTCTTATGATCTTTATTTGGGAAGGGAGATTAGTAAAGGTATGGTATTAGAATCTGTGCCTGAACAAAGTGAAACAATTGTAGCGTCTGGGCAGATAAAAATTTTCCTACTTAAACTACAGAGATTACAATACACATTAGTAATTCAGAAAGGTGAAAGGTAACAATAGAGTATCAGTGCTTTTTGTTTATTATGACACCCAAGGAGATGCATCTGTTATGTTTGGATAATAGCGGTCCTACTTCCTGAACCAAAATTTAAAATAATAGCAGCACAACATTTAAAACTTTCCCAGTCGTCAGCCTGCTTGTACATCATACCCTCTCCATATGAATGGCTTGCATATGCTGCTCATTGAGCTTGTCAATCCCTTAAGTGGCAGAAATAATTTTTTATTTGGGGCTTGTAGAGAGACCAGCACAGTTGAGTCCTAACCTTGATTGGTATCCCAAAGCATCTGTAATGCAAAGGAATAAAAGTTTCCAGTGTCGCTCAGGAAGTTGTTCGTGGTTGACATCAATCACTGACCTGCTTAGATTTGATGTGTATGCTGAGCTATTTTCATTCAGGATGAATGAAGAAGCAATAAAAATACATTTAACGTGAGAGAAGCTAAAACAACTGTAACCACTGCCCCAAGACCAAGTTGTCATGGAAAGCCTCAGGAGAATTTATGTCAAGGTGGCTAAGAACCAATAAAAATACAGAGGTCAGAGCACCGTTTAGGTCCAAAGGATGAGCCTTGCAGCTCAGTGAAGAAAACTATGAGAAAATCAGAACAAGCATGAGGAAGCAGAGTTTCTAATTTTAGGCAACGTATTTCTCTTATAGCAGAACTGGATAGCTATGTAGGGAAACTTTCTCATCTCCTTCATTTCTACTACATACAGGAAAGCAAGTGAATGAGCACTTTCTTTATAAAGTAACATCTGACTCATCTCAGTAGTTTCACCACCTAATGGGAACAGTCTTCCTAACTGCTCCGGCAAGACACAGGACCCATAGTGAAATAATTTATCAAGATCCCATTTTTGCATGAAAAGAGAAAAGAAATGGGGTGCAAATATGAGAGAAAATAGCTGAACAAATTTATTTCTTAAAGTACAGAGCTCCCAGGCAATGACATTGATATGAAGGAGAATGGAGAGTGATCTATGCACCAAGTTACATTTGCCTCCTATTGCTGGCTGCAAAGGGGAGTTGCCTTAACATTGGACATCTTTGTATTAGTGTAAGGAAGAAAAAAAAAAAAAAAAAGAAAAAAGTTTGACTCAGGTGGGGTTGCTTATACAAGATTTCTTCAGCAACAGAACGTGTAGTAAATTCTACAGACCTGTAGTGAGGATAAACTAAGACTTCTTTAAAAGCTGTAGTGCAACATACATCTGTAACAAAATTTTGTGGAGCAGATTTGAGGAAGGACTGGCCATTCCAAATATCAAGCCAAACATCCTTATGGCCTTCAGCAGTCCAGCTACTGCTTTGCAGACCTGTGCGGCTGAGCTCTCCCTCCATACAGCTCTTCTTGCCCCATCACAGCCTGCCAACAGTTGTAAGCATGGGGCTCCGTCTTCAGAAACACCTAGATAAGCACAGTAGAGTCAAAAGCAAATAAGTGACAAGAGATGATTTACCAAATCTGAATTTTCTAAGTGCAGAAACATTTTAGAAAATAGCCTGAATGAGGAGATATAAGAAGGTCAACATACTCATTTCAATACAGCCTTGATGAGATTGCCAAGAACTGATATTTGTTGGCTTTTCATGTAGCTACGTAAGGCTCAAGTTCAACCACAGTTTAGCACACGACTAACTTTTGAGCCAACAAACACTTTCATGCTAGGAAACACTTGCCTTTGCTGGAAGAGTTGCTCATAGGCTGTAAAGTTAGGTACCAATTCAAAAGCCTTGCAGATTTTCAATCACAAATCTTTACCCTAGAATAACTAAATGGTATAGTCCTATCTTATTAATTGTCCCAGTGTATGTTTGCACCTGAAGAAATGGGGAAAAATATCACATCAACCTGCAGAAAAAATACACCAGAACAACACCAATGACACGTGGAGTTCATTTATTGTTTTGTTGATAATTTACTTATGGCAAGGTCAGTTTGCCAGTAGTATTTTATTAGAAAATATTTTTCACTATTTGTTAGAAGTACCTGTTTTGGAAGGGTTGTGTTTACCTCATTCTTCTCAGATCAAATAAGTTTAATTTTAGATGTAAAAAATGTACTCTCATTAGTCAATCTGTACGTCTAGTCATACAGCTAGAAATGCTAGAAATGCAGATACTGACGGAATTTCTCCTGTATCTACCTTCTAGAAATTCATATATATCTATAGATCACAACAAATTCAGATGAAACATTGAAATGGAAGTTGGGTCAGCAAACCAACTCACTGACATTTCAGAAGAAAAAAAAAATAGCTATTTTCCCTTGCTTAGTGTTTATTTGATTTAACGCTGAGAACTTGAACATTTTCCAAGGACAGAGGGCATGGACAAAAGATGCAAGTAAAATCCCAGCACAGTACTAGGGTGAATTAACTTCAGGCTAGAAATCCTAAATCAGTGGACAAAAATAGATTAGACTATAAATGCATTTTTCTAAGAGGTCAAAAGGTCAGATGTCAGGAAATTGGACAAATAAACAGAGGTGAGTCCAAGAAAAGAGACAGGCAAAAACTAAGGCATTTTTCAATAAAAATGATAATGAGCAGCAGCTTATATAAGATTAGAAATAATAAATAAAAAGGTAATCTAACGATACATTTCTGTAGTTTTCGAATAAAGGACTTGGACAAAACTTTCCAGAAATACTTTGAAGAAGTATCAGCTCTGGCTGGGGATAATTGAAACAGAAAGGAAGAAGATGTTCTGAAATTCAGCAAGTGTGGAAATCAAGCTCACACGTTCAAAGGACACAAGTGGAGCAAATCCACTTGAGACACTGAAGTTCCATAGAAGTGTCACTCATGAATAAGACAGCAATTTGTGTTACATAAACATGACTGACTATTTTGTCTGCTTACACAGAAAGCTCATACTGGATATTAAGAGCTAAACAAAGAATTCTATGTTTGCAGAGATGATTCATACCATCACAGAATACCTGATGTTGGATGAGATGTCTGAATGTCATCTAATCCAACCCCCATGCTCAAGCATGTTGACCTAGAGATGCTTACCCAGGTCTGCGTCCAGTTGGAGTAGCTCCAAGAATGGACTCTCCACAATCTCTCTGGGCAACCTTTTCCAGTATTTGACCATTTTGACAATAACAAAAAGAAAAACACAACATTTTCCTTGTTTAAATAGGATTTCTTATATTTTAATTTGTGATGATTTCTTTCTATCCTTTCACTGAGCATCACTGAAAATAATCTGGATCTGTCTTTTTTTACACATCTCATCAGATATTTATTCATATCATGCCTTTTCTTGTCACCATTAAACAGTCCCAGCTCTCTCAGCCTGTCCTCACAGAGGAGGTGTTCCACTCCCAAAAATGTCTCTGTGGCCCTTCACTGGACTTGCTCCAGCATATTAATGTCTTTCTTGTATTGGGGAGCCCAGAACTAGACACACCACTTGTCAAGGTTTAAAGCAAGGTGACAATAAACTGTGGCAGATGCTCTCTGTTACCTCCTCACTCTCCCTCCACCCTCTCCTTTAGACCAGAAAGATGATAAGGGAGATAAGAAGGAAGGGAGAGAGACTTAGACTTCAAGCTGTAAGGTTTTAAAGGGTTTTACTAATGCTACTAATAAACAGAGAACATATACAAAATATACAAAACCAACCTTGAATGCTTGATATGAAGTTGACGTCACTCCAGTGGCAGCGAAGCTGGGTTGGTGGAGCTGGTGTGGCTCCAGCAGCTGCAGGGCAGGCACCTAGAAGTCGTGGGTGGGACTTCACAGCAAATTGGAAACTGGATTTCAGGGATGCAGGGCCTGAGGCCTCCCACATTGCAGGCAGACAGACAAGGTCCTCTCTAGATGTCAGCCATGACTGATGAGAGCTTGGCTCCCGTGATCACTCTCTTATATAGGGGGTATAACGATTATGGGATGGAATACTCGATTGGTCAGTTTTAGTCACCTGTTCTGTCTGCCCCTCCTTCCAAATATGTCACGTTATCAGTTAACCTTGGTTACCATAGTAATAAATCTAAACATGAGCTTCTTCAGCAAGTACAGTGTCCGCAAAAAATATGCAGGCACTTAGAAGGCACGTAGCTGAGAGGAAAATTCACTAAAAGAGAAACTGATCTTGTTTTTAACAAAACCAGGCCACCACTCCAGATGCAATGTCACAGGTGCTGACAGAAAGGATCACCTCACTTCCTTTGACCTGCTGGTGACACTCTTCATAAAGTAGCCCAGGATGCTGTCAGTCTTATTTGCTATGAAGGTATAAATCTAGCCCATGGTCAGTTTGTTGTCTACCAGGATTGCATGGCCTTTTCTGCAAAGCAACTTTCCAGCTGGTCATTCCCCAGCCTGTACTGGTGCATCAGGCCATATGTCCCCAGGTACAAGACTGCAGTTCTCTCGAAGTCCCAGAAAAGAAAAGCTTTTGAAGGCTTTATCCAATAAGGGTAATAGAAATAATCAGAGAACTGCATACTGCATTTTAGTAGGTTTTAATTGTTGTCCTCTTTCTTTAAATAGTAGGGATCCACTAAAGTTCTGATACATGGCTCAAGTTCCCAGTTTATCTTTCTGGATCCTGTTCTAAACCAATTGAATTTATCGCTTGTGAAATGTTGCTAACATGATCCATGTAATAAAATTAAATCACAGCTCCCATTGCCATTGTATATCTTTTTTTCTCTAAAGGCATCTTTTCATTTTAAAATTTTTAGTTTTCCAAGAATCAATAATGTAATTTACTTAAATGACAGAAAACACGCAGTAGAAACCAAAAAAATGAATACCATTGAACAATTATACAGGCCTTGAAGCTGTGAATTGACTGTCCCCAAAATAATAAACAGACATTTCCTAGCAACTGGCCAATTTATAATCTGATTCTACTGAGATTGACATAGATGCTTTACCTCTGTTAAGGTATCTCATGGGCTTCAAGAAAGACAGGTTGACATTTAAACTGTACTGATATTAACCTTAGTCATGGTCTCCACTATACCCAAACTAATAGACCTGGGGTAGAGATCTGTGATTCTTTCTGTTTGTTTCTTCAAGTTGTTTAATGTTCATAGCACAAAAGTTGAAGAGAATTTTAAAATATTTTTCTTGTTGATAAATATCTTTTCCAACAGTTCAGCTTCTGGTTGTTTGAGAAGTACTTATCCTTCAATTCACCAAAATTATTCTTTATTCATCCTTAGTGAAACTACATTTTTATAGTAATAATATTGTATTCATTAGTATTTCCATAAGCTGTTATCAGTAATTTTATGTGTCTATCCCTAAACTTTTCATTTCTACTAGCTTTGAAGACATATCATTACAACTCAGCTAGGCATAAATTTGGGACATAAAATCTTCAGTTTGTTTTTGTAACTGAATGTTACCATGACATCGTAACAATTTATAACCCTGGTATTATCCATGTATTATGTATGCAAATCTTTACATATTGGGATCCAAAAGGGATCTTTTCACGTTTTGCATAAAATTGTTAAAATAAATCAAACCAGTTGATTTCTTAAGATTGTAACATAACTTTTCCTTGTTGCTGTAGAGATCAAAATGGGCATAGATATGAAAGCTAAACCATTTCTATAAATGTTTCAAATACCAGATAAGATAAGGGCTTGTCACTATATCCTTAACAAATCATTATTTCAGGGAGATTGTAACTCAAGTGTAAAAAAAAAAAAAAAAACAAACCCACAAGCTTCTCTTTTAACTCCAACTTAACTTAAAATTAAGGCAGGGTCATTCAGATTAACAGAAAAATACTTCTACCAAATGTGAAAAAATACAAAAGTAATACAAGACTTCACTCTATATTCAGCCCTCTGTGTAGAAACTGTGGGTCTCGAATGCTTTTTCTGTTTCTGTAAACTATATTCCTGTGCCTTAAATTGATCTTTTTCGTTTAAAGTGGAAAACTTATTTCTTTGTCTATAACACAGATTACGGCTTTGGACAAGAACCAGTATAGATTAGAGGAGGAGAAATACATAGAAATGACAACAACAATCTATTTTCAAATCTGGTTTACTGTGTGTTTATTCATTCTTCTTAACAAAAATTTCATTAGCACTTGAGAAGGTGGAGTGACTTTTTATCTCTGCCAGTCAAATAATCCTGGGGTTTAGGAGTCTGTCTGTTTCCCTACACCTTCTTTCAAAGTGATTTTGCTATATTTCAGTGCTTATGCTATTATATAGCTATGGAAACTACAAATAATGTTAGCTGGCTGACAAAATAAGGCACCCAGACCCAAACAATTATTTTCACAATGTCAGCTCACAGACCAGAAATTCTGGAAGGAACTATTTGTAAGGTATGAATTTGTATGAATGAATAGACAAAAATAATGGCAAGCATAAGTATTTGCAGGAACTAAAGAACTTGTATGAAAGTAGTGTGATTGCCATCTAATTTCTTACATTTGTCTGCACCCTTAAAGTTCCTGTAATGTTAAGCAATAAATTTGTATAACTTTCAAGAACTAATATTCAAACTGTTGCTGAACTCCATTTAACAGGACATGACACCAAGACAAAGCAATTATCTCAGCTATTTGCAAAACATTAATAAACTTCTATCTCTCCCTACCTTTTCCAAAAGTCTGGAACAGCACTTGAGGGAGGCTCCAACATGTTTCTGTGTTGTGATATTTTCTACAGTGGAATAAAAGCTAAGTAACATCTTCACTGAATTTAACATCATCATACCCCACTTTTGTCTACACCGTTTCATTATGGGCATTATCATATAGGTCATGCTATGAAAGTGATATTGTTTCAGGATTCAATAAAGACTCAACATCCCAAATGTTCAGGATGTTTTGAGAATCATGAATACATCACGTAGAATGGCAAGAAAAGGCTTACTTTGTAATAAAACCATTTAACACCTCCCACACCTCATATTTGTCAGCAATCACCAATCTCATGCAGCACCTGTTTAACACAACTTTCTGCTTTGGCTAAAACATGTTTTCTGTAGTATATTGTGAAAAGGTTACCTAGTGCAACTGAAACATATTTTTGCTTTGATAAAGAAGCAAGTACTTATATTAGAGATTCAAGATTTCCACATTTGATATATTGACTTTTACCTCAATGACCTCTAATCATAAAGGCCACACTAAGAATTTCACTACCGTTTGTCAATCTGTGCAGCACCAAGAGTTGTGAAGAACTTCATCCCTTTGAGGACATACAATTACATAAATAAAACTCAGTTACCTCCTGAATTTTCCCCACCTTTACTTGAAAGCTCAGTTTTACTGAACTTATGATTTCAAATATTAACCTGTACAGCTAAATTGCATGTGACCCCATTTGTAACACTTTCAAACCCATCTGGGATCAGACATACTTGCTTGGAAGCCACAACAATCCCCTCTTCCCTATAAATACAAAAGCAGAGAGAATTAGTAAAAGGTGATGCTCCTAGCATACTATTTTAAGTAAAATAACCATAGCTCTCTTAGGATGTAGAAAAAACATCTTGAAGTAGCAAAAGGTTGCTACTTCAACCTTTTATAACAATGATACTCAACTTTGAAAAGAAAACCTAAACATCTCTGCAGGAAGAAAATAATTATTTGAGATCTCCTTCAAAATTCTGTGAAGTTTCATGCTGCTTTGCAGAAACAAGTATCATTATTTTGCATGGTATGCCCAGCTACATGCCCTATGAAAGCACCACTAAGTGACATATCATCCTTTTGCTAATTTATGTTTACAAAGAACACTAAAATGCTCTGTATGAAGCTAAGTAGCCCTATTAATGATATCTGATACTTCCCTAGTGTAAATCCTTGTTTCAATTGATTCTAACTTTACATGTCTTAAATATTCAGGTTGAAATTTTAATTTTTACTTACATCTGAAGTCAGGGACTTTTGTTGTTGTTTGTTTTGTTTTTGTTTTGTTACGACAAGTTAGTGACTCTAGGGTTTGGAACAATGGCATAAGGCCTGTGGATTTTATGCCTACACGTAAAAGCCATCTCCCTTGTAATCTCTGTAGCAAGAGATGGAAACCCCAAATCTCTAAAAGTTTGTTTCATATCTGCAGAATTTCCTTAATACCAGGTAGCTCTCTTCTCAGAAGGTTTCTTCTTCCCCTGAAAATTTTTGGGATTACAGAATCTTAACCTTTTTCTAAATTGGGACCCATGTCATTGAGTTCACAAGATGGCCATTTGAGAATGCATCAGGCTTAGGTATCAAGACACTGCTGTTTGTACAAGTCCTGGATATTTGTCAACCACTTTTTTTTAAGTCAAGGTTGCAGGAAGATGCTTAAAAAAGAAGCATTATTTAATGGCTAAGGCAGTTAAGCAGTACTCCAGTAAACCACAAATGCTGCGCACTAGCAATTCTGCCTAGTAGAAAGTTACTGAAAACAAATTTGTCACAGGTTACCCACTAATAAGTATTCATAGTTTTCCACCAAGATACCTGGGGATGCTTTTGCATAAATTCTGTAATTAAATATCGGAAGTAAGGTTTGAATGTAAGAAGTATCCTGTATGCTAGATAGTCTGAAGATTCATGCCTTAAATTAGTCACTCACACTTAGCAGATCCTTGGCTTCAGGCTCTTGGGCCTATAAAAAGGGATATTAATAGCAACCAGTCTCAGCTAGGAGTCAAATTCATGAATGTCCACAGAACATCCACATTATGTGTTGAGCCATTCCTTGTACAGTCCCTCAATAAATTAACAGATCTGCATTCAGTACAAGGATCGAGGAGATAGAGATCTGAAGACAATATTAAAACATTCATTTAACAAGCTGGGGTCTTGGACAGTGGAAGAAAATACCACAATTTTAATTACATCATTTCACATTTTATTATAACAAACATGAGCAAAGGTGATGAATTAAGGTCCCATAGGCAAACTTAATTCCAGCACTTCCTAATTTCAACATATTTGACTTTGCAACCTTGAAATTCTTGTAGCGTAGAATTTTTAGATGCAGTACAATTTATATTTGTAAGACAGCCAAAAATGGTTGCATGAATAAATGCAAACCCCTTGCATACCACAACTTTACCTAAATTCGTCCTTTTATCTGTATCAGGAAAGACACCAAGTATGCAAATGCTTGTTTTAGGGGCTGGGGATTCATTTGTTTGCAGTAATTTAGATATCAATATCAGAGTATGTCAAATCATTCTGTTCTGTAATGTCCACTAAAAATGCCTCACTCAGAAAAAACACTTCCTAGACAGTGTGAAAGGATTCCAAAAGCGTGTGAACTGACTGAATTGACTGAAGTTACCCTTGTAAGCTTTTAAGGGAGATACACCTCCACAGTAAGTCACTGGTTGAGAAGGAGGAAGACTAGAGGATAAAAAAAAAAAACAAACCAACAACAACAACAACAACAACAACAACAACAACAACAACAACAAAAAGAAAGATGAAAAGACTTCTGCTGGTACTCAGAGGAAAAGACAAGGAACTGGAACTCAAGAGGCATTTCATTAATAGTGGAAGCCCAGGCAAGTTGTATCCCTATGTTTTCATTCTGGCTGTCACTTCTTGAAAAATTCCAGCTTGTACAGTGCATAAGACGTTTCATCCTTGAAGACTTCAGAAGAAGCTGAAAATAGGGAGCATCTTATAAGACTTAGACTTAGGATCTATCCAACTTCCTGTCCAAATTGCAATGTCCTACATGTGCAAAAATGTTTAACTATTTGCAGAACTGAATTTTATCTGTTTAAGAACACTCTATAACTTACACTACTGTTGTAGTTTCAAGACTTTAATGAAGTTTAGCAGCAACACGTTGTCCTTTACATTTGACTCCTTTTGAGTTTATGAGACAGCTGACACTGTTCCGTCCAGTGTAGGATACGATGATTAATGATGAGTTAACAAGGACATGCCCAGCACCCATTTAGTTGGCCTGCGCAAGCTTGGCGCCATGCTATCTCGTGAGGTATGTAAGAAGAAAAGGAGTCAGAAGAAGAAGGCCTTCTACAAACTCACTTTGTAATGGGATATAAAATTTTATGGGAAAGTTGTCATGTCCTTACTAGACACAGCAGGGATTTTGACTTAACGACTTAAGTGATGTGGCTCCGTGAAGTCAAACAGAAACTTGGCCACAGCTACCATACACATTATTGAGATAACTTATGCTCTAGTCTACAATATAAACAGACCTTACATCACCTTAGGAGTTATTATTTTTAAAAGTCTAGGAAATTAAATGCAAAAGCCACTCAATGCAATTCCTAAGTATGGACAACTAGGTTCTAAACTAGTTAAATATTTAAGCACATGCAGAATCACATTAAAGTTGTTTAATTTATATGCTACTTGCTGAACTAGTACCAAAAATCAATAGGAGTCAGAAAATGCAAAATTTTGCAACCTAGCAATGATGTGATTTTGGCACTTACGAGACTTTCTGTTTTCTCATTAAACAGATTGCTTAATATATATATGGTGGCTTAGCCAACCCCATTCCTTGTGCAACTAATATAAACATTCACTATCACTAAAGCTTTCTACACTGGCAGGTAAATTTTCCTTTTTATATGCATCCCTTAAACATTAACATCTTAAGATTTTGTAAGTTTCCTTGCACACTGGCAGGAAACAGCAGATATTTGAAAATACTACCACATTTAGTATTCCTTTAAATTTCTGCTCATAAAAGAACTACATTCTCCATTTAATTGGGCGTTGGGTGAGAACCACACACAGCACATTTCAATAATGAAGGATCCCAAAACAAACTATGAAAATAACTCATCTACAATTCAGCAGGAGTATTTTGATAAAGGCCTCTGAAATGCAATTAGCTGTGGCTTGAAATACAGTCATTGTTTACCAGTACATAAATATCACTTTACAGTTTGTGGCAAGTGGTGAAAAACATTATGCCTTTCATAATAACCAAAGATACAGTGAGAAAATTAACAGTCATTAAAAGATCTGAAGTTCAGCCAAAGTAGAGAAGCTAATCTCACCTCTTTTCTGATGAGTCCCAAAGAATACGAAGTGACCTGAGGAGATCCTCAGTTTTACATATTACGCGAAGGAGAGCAACCAAACATCACAATATCCTAGAAGAGGCTGATTTCAGTTGTGATTAGTGTATTTGTATAAAGACAATCACAAAATTCCATTCTTCAGCCTTTTTTGGGCATAAACCCCCCAAAAAACATGGAAGATATTTTTAAAGAACCCAAGTAGATATAGTTGACCAATTCTCACCAAGAATGTTGAAGACAAGCATTAGAATTCCCTGTGAGGATGTACACCCTTGTGTTGCAGAGTGTCTAAATTTTCTTTCAAAACTGGCATAAATGTTAAAACCAAGTGTTTGTCTTACAATTTGTGACTAGAATATCACATGTTTTGCATAACAAGGCTCTGAAGACTTTTTAAAATTTTATATACTGTTTTTTAATTTTTTTAAATATATTTTTATATATTTATATATATATTTTTATATACTGTTTTTAAGACCCTCGGGTTATGTAACAGCCACTGCATTTCAGCAGTAACTTCCAGCATAGCTTTTACCCAAGGGTAAAAGTAAATTCTCTTCAGCAGAGAAGACTGGTTTCCTACACAAAACAGGAGAAAAAAGTGAAAATAAGCTTTAATGCCATCTCAAGTGAAACAACTTCCTAGCAAGATATTGTGGTACTTCGTCAACTAAATATGCCCTCACTATTCAGTAGAGGCTGAAAGAGATGTATACTCACCAACTGTTGTATTCATATTCTTATGTTCTTATTGACCTTGCAGCAGCTTCCAGCACCAGTGCATGGTACAACACCACGGTCTCTTATGTTTATGAGATCAAAAAAAGAAGAATGTGATTTGTCAAAACACATCAAAGCTCGGAGTTGGAAGAAAAAGGACTAGACAATGCATGTCACTAAGGAAGGAATGCTAACAACTGTGGAAAAATTGGTCATGTTCTGGCAGGGGGATTGGACTAGATGATCTTCCAAAGTCACTTCCAATCCCTAACATTCTGTGATTCTGTGATGGTATCTAAAAAGGCAACATCAGAAACATCAGAAGAGAGGTTTCGAAAAAATACCTGCACCAGTTTTAAAAGCATGGGTGTTTTGAAACTGAAACCAGAAAATGCAAATCCTAGCTGAAGACTGGGCTGATTTTTTTTTTTTTGTGTCTATCATACTATCAGCAAAAACATAAAGCAGATTTGTACTGTGTTTTAATATGGCACCTGCTATACAAAGAAGGTGATGATGGAAAAGTTCTTAAGAAATCTACTTATCAAATTCTCACTTACGTAAGGATAAAGTCTGAAGGAAGAGAAGAATATTTTTCGGTTTGAATCAATAGCCTCCTAGGGAAGACCAATACTGTTAATGAGAGATACTCCAGCCAACAAGAAAAGTACAAAGTCAAGCACAGGCACAAGTCCCAAACAGCAGCCCAGAAGCAGCTGCAGTTAAAGAACCTGGAGTGCCCAGATGTATCATCTTCTAAGAGAAACAGCAGGAATTCTCCTGTTTCCAGTGTTTTAAAAAAGGGAAGCTTTTCCTTACAGCAGCATTTCAAGAATAAAAGCTGTGAAAGAGCCCTGCAGTCTTAGAGGAACTTCATAAAACTAATACCAAAGCATTAAAGACAGTGAATATTTGTTACTACTGTCTACAAGCTAAATACAGCAGTTATTGTTTATTCTTTACACAACTAATTCTGTCAACAGTCCTATTAGAGAGATATTACTACCATTGTTTTGCAGAAGAAGAAAATTGAAGTTAACTGAAGATTTCCTCATAGGCACAAATATAGCTAAGAAATTAGATCTCCAAGGTAGCTTTGAACCACCAAACCATACCCCTACACAGCTCATTTGCCATAGATTCAAGTCTGCAGAAGGGAACAGATATATTCCTGGTCTTCAGTTTTGCAGGACAATCTTGAGCTGTAGCATAACGCGTACAAGGGCTGAAGCCAGAATTTTGGGTGTAAGCTCTGATGCTAGATCTAGGTTCAAATGACACTGATCTCCGGATAAAACCCAATAAACATACAAATCTGTAGTCATAAGAAGACAGATGGTGCTGTCCATATGTTTTTACAGCATACACAGGGGAAAATCCAATAATTTAATATGGACTTTTTCCTCTTCATTGATATGATAATTAAATTTCCTGAGAATATATTCAAAAGCTTATAAGAGAAGGAAGCACTGGGAAGTTGGAAGTATCGGTTTATTAATGAAGCAAGGGACTTGAGAACTGTCATGATTTACAGAATTAACAGAATGACAGCGCAAATCTTAACCACAGCATGTTAACCCATAGACACTATGTAAAGGCTAAGGAAATGGGGTGACTGCTGTATATGACATTTCATTTCTAGATCACTAGACTAGCTCATTGAATGAGCACAAGATGACAGAATTATTTTTGCTACTTACAGAGAAACAAAGCTTTTCATGAGAGTTCATGCATTGAAATAAGAAGGACAGTTTTTCTCCCAGGTTTATTGCTAACATTTAAAACAATTCTTCCATTAAAAAAGTATTTTCACACTTGATCAGTTTAAAGGGTTCATTATTTTCAGGCTGTGCAATTATGTAGACTTCTAGTAGGTATTCTCTGCCTCTATACACTAGACCCAAGTGCTAATTTTGGTATTTGCTTGATGCTCAGAATATAATAATGGTATTTGGAAGGAAGACTTTTATTAAGCTGTGTAAAAATTGACAGTATCACTTCATGTGCATTTATGTGAAAAAAATATTCAATAAGCATCTAATTTTAGCCCACATCAGGTTAAGAATTTCAAATGAAAGATAGAAATCTTCACATATTTTAACACATTCCAGTGTCCCAATGGTTCAAATACAATATACCTCTACAGATAATATAGTTTTATTAACTACAAAGAAAAAAAAAATAATAATAATTATATCTTTATAAGACTTCCCAACTTCGGGGTCTTCGAAGACATACAAACTTGTTTTTGTATTACTGCAAAGCTAATTCATATGTATTTATAAACTTATGTTACCTTGGACAATGTAGTATGACCATTAACATAATGTAGTAAGACACAGAGGTTATTTACTAAATACCTAATCTTGCCTAACTGATTTATAGACTGTTTGGATAAGGTTAACTATGTATAATTCCTCCCAAATGTATTTTTGCTGTTTCTTTTGTTATAAGATTTGATGGGGATTTTCTAAGGAGTTCTAGATGAACACAATTCTAACATTTCTGTGCATTGTTTGCTTTTGAGAAAACAAATAAACAATGACATTCCATATGTGCCAGATGTGAGTCTGTTATTCCACTTGTAATTTATATGTCCACAAAGAACCAATCTGAAAGCATAGAATTTGTGTAAAATATAGGCATGCTTCACTGGCTAAAACCCATAATGAGTTTTTTCTTTTCCTTTTTGGTAACCAAAAGCCGATGTTTTTTTCATGCCTTTGTCTTTTCTACCATGAGCTTGTTAATGAGCGTGTAAGTAAAATCCTAAGGTTGACTAAAATGCAAGAAGGAGAAGATGCACAAAAACACAGTTGGGATAAGAACGTTTGGAGTAATGAGTATGTGAAGAGTCTGCAGTGCTGACCTTAGGAGAATAACTTTGAGTGTTAAAATCAAATGAAGTATTGCCCTCAGCTAACAGTTCTTCCCTGGAGAAAAATATTTCTTAGAAATCCACCTTTAGAAATCCACCTTTAGAAATCCACCTTTAGAAAACAAACCTTTCATGAATTAAAACAAAACAAAACACACCTTTCCTAACTAGCTATTACAAATAGCAGCCTATTTAGAATCTCTGCAAAGCTAAGAAGAACATTAAGACCACAATGGCTGGGCACTCATAGTTAAGAAACACCATTTCAAAACTGCTATACCTCCTCTCTTTTATATGTTACATTGCAATGCAATCTTTAGCAAACACAATCACATGACATTTTTTTCTCCACAGGATCCTGCCTCATCCAGTGCACAGGATATCACATGCTCAGTTAATGAGCAGCTATTTAATAATCTTATCCTCTTTAACTTCCCAGCAGCGCCTTTTCTCCCAGTGGTCCCTGCATTTCTCCACCTCTCTCTGGACTTTGTAAGCCTTCTCTCAGACTTCAGGAGACAGGAGACTGCATCATGTCCCACCTAGCCAGGTTTTGACAAGAGAGAAAGAGGACCTGCAGATCTACCCCTGTTGCTACCCACTGTGATGTGAGATGTGAGTAAAGACCACAGATCTCTTGAATCTTTCCATTTCTCTTCTCAGGAAAAAGGACCAGGGAGCAATGCCAGACTGCCAAGGCCAGGAGAGATTCCTATGTGCCCTGATTTGCTACTACGTGAGCCTGTGACCGACTTCCTGACACACAGTGAACATTCAGATGGACATGTCCTTCTCTACCTCTCCTGAGAACACCTGACACCACTCCCCTTCTCCATAAGGTAATCTACTTCTAGCCATACTCAAGGAGAACTGACAAACCTGATACACCCAAATATAAAATGTAAATGCTACATAGAACAGAAACAAATCTTCACAACATCCCTGTAAGATGATGGTTCTTATGAGACTTTAAGCCATAGGTGGCACTTACTAGGTCTTGATATTTCATGCTAGAGGTTTATGGGTTAATTTTTCAGAATGCCTCTGAAGCACACTCCATGGTGCTGTGTATGTCACAACAGGATCCTGACCCATCTGCAGCATGAGTACTCTAAAGATTCATGCTAACCACTGGCTACCTCTAAAAACTTCACGTTAAATTACTTGGGTAGCAGATGAGCTTTATGACAGAGACAAGGTGATAATCTATTTATTTTGGAAGCTTTCAATATCTTTTAACTGTTTTATTGTCCCACCTCTTCTTCAGTCCTCTACATTCAGTTCCACAACATACACGTTGCAATAAATGAAGCATGAGATCTTATGGATAATAACTGTTTTTACTACAGTTGTAGTACAGTTGGATACTTATAATATATGTGGATAATGTTGTACCTGTACACCTGTATAGCTACTGCTGATTCAGCTCTGAAGCAGACCAATCTATGTACTGAATAAGATGACAGTCACAGAAAGGAGGGAAAGGGAAGGGATGTCTGTCAGGGCTGCTATATCCACCTGGATGTTTCAAATTATCCCTAGCACTAAATGTGCAATTGTATTCACAGTCTATGTTCCTGCTGTCTCCAGAGAAAAGCACCTGTCCTCCTGATGTGGTTTAACCTGAGCTAGCAATATAACAATGATAGCCACTCTTTCACTCCCTCCTCCTCTCTCCAAATAGGGGAGAGAATTGAAAGAGAAGGGAGAAACTTGTGGATTGAGATAAACACAGTGTAATAAAATATTAAGATACTAATACACTACTAGTAAATATATATATACATATATATAAATAAAAATAGAATATAAAAGATACTCAGTGCAATTCTGCACAAACTCTGTCCACACCGAGCAGCCAGTCCCAGGAAGCAGCACTTGGTCACGAACATCTGATCCCTGAGAGAGAAATGAGAAAAAGGCAGAAAGGCCTAGAGGTCTCTGCAAGACAGCAGGATGGCAAAAGACTGAAATAAATAAAGTCCCAAACAGAACTCCCCCAAACAGGTCTCTGTCCCGGCCCCAACAGAGAAAGTGCGAAAGAGAAAAGAGAGAAAACAGAATATCAACAACTCTATTTTAATATAAGGCATGACACTAATGAGATGGAATGCTCTTATTGATTAGTCTGGATGTCAGTCAAGCTCTGCCCCACCTATGCCCCCCTTCCTGGCTGCATCACACCTGTGGGCAGAGCACTCAGAATGTCCTCAACTCTCACATCAGAGCAATTAAAAACATTAACTCTGTCCTGGGGTGTTCTCTCTTGTTCTCAAACTAAATTCAAGCAATGACTGTGCTAGCTACAAAAGAAGAAGGTTTCTAACTGCATGAAGAAAATTAACTCATTTTCAGTCAAACCAGCACACCTTCTTACCCACACTTCCTACACACTGCTGGCTCAACTACATCTCCCAGTGACTTTTGGTGTCACAGTAAGAATGTCTCTTGTGGTGACTGCTGGGGCAATTTCTGCTACTCTGTCCATCACCTTGTGAGGAACCTCATGGTCAAAAACTGTAGCAGATGTCCTCAGTACTTCAGTTTCTCAGAACTACTCATCAGAGGCCAGCACATCCACTGAAAATATGAATTAAAACTGGCAATCAGGCTTTGGCAGTAAGAAGTGATGGGTAATCTTGTGATGTTACTGGTTTTGGTTAGAGTAAAATCTGCAAAAGTACTTTATTTCCATATCTGGATACTGCCTGCTATTACAAGCCATCCCATTTACAAGATTAACTGTTCACTTCACCACCTTGTGAAAAACATGACAACTCTGGCAAGTTCAGGTAGAGATTTTTTTTTATTTTTTTTTTTAATGGTTGGTTAGTTAATTATTTAGTAATCAGCTGAATAAAAATAAATTTTAAAAAAAGTCTGCAGAACTCTGTCTCCTTCCATTTCAAGGTCTTTCTCTTTATTTTTCTTTGTTTTTAATTAAACTCATCACAACTATGAGGAGCAACTCAGAGCTCTTATATTCATGCATGAACACTACACTATCTAAGTCATTGAAGATTAGTTTGTTTTACAGTTACATTTGCAATTTTATAAGCAACTACTCCTACACCTATTCATCTTTACTGAAAGAAATGAAGACAAGAGCCAGCCTTTTCTTGTTTGCTCACAAGAAATTTGAAATTGAGAAGAGGGGGTATAAGCCAAGAAGAATTGCATGAATAAGATGGCAGGCTGTAGGTGGAAAAACACTTGGGAATTATCAACAATAAAACACTAATACATGGACATTGCCTTCTCTTATCTAAAGCAGTCTAGCTGTGAAAGAGGCAGTTTAAGTGCCTTAATTGCTTTGAAGATCTGCTTTTGGACATACTTAAGCTCACTTAGGTTAATCTTCCCCTCTATCTATTGTTTTCAGACTTTTTCAGATCTAATTAGCAAGGATTTACATCAGTGAATTAAGCCTATACTTTTAAAATGTAACCTACATGCATACATTCCACTGTGCTTAAGCTGTACTAAATTGCAGCCATAATTTTACTGTCCCTTAAAAACTTCTCTCTTTTTCATAATTTAAGACACACATTTGCAGCAGGATGGTGGCAGAGCTGAAAGAATGAAAAATAATCCGTCTTAATCCCTCATAATCTTCCTGAGAATCAGGATCTGTGGGAATCTTCATTATTAGTAGTATCATTGCTCAAACTTTCTCTATTACTAAGTAATTATTTGAATAATCCATTCCTCTTCAGTGACTTCATAAATCATTTGTTTGGGGAGATTTATTTTGGCGGCAACTTTTGGGAAATTCATATGCTCACACCTGAAAATACTCATTTATTGTTTACTTTTCAAGTCCGGTACCTGATTAGCCCTCAATTTAATAGAACGTCTAAGCTAGAGGAAAACAATTTCTCAAGACACAGTGCAAGACTGTATCACATCTCATTTACACTGATGTAAATAATGGAGAGAGCCACTGAAAAGAAGGAATTTATGGTACTTTACATAAGAACAAAATTCAGGCTTGCAGAACATTGCTTTATAATGCCTCAGTGTCGCAGTTGAAACTGTATCTGTTGAGCACTCTGCAATGGGAAAAACTGATCAGAAGTAATCTTTACCTACTTTTTTTAATAAAATGCTACAGAATTTTCAAGGGATTCAGACCAAAAAAACACTCTTTATCTAAGTCTATGAGAATTTGATAAAGACTAGTCACCTCTACAAAAATTGTAGTGATTTTCTCTAACCATCTCTTCAGATGGGATTCAATTAGTAAAATAAAAGGAATAAGGAGAAAGAAAAAAAGAGAAAGAAAACTAAGGAAATCTTATTATAAACTATTAAACCCAGTAAGGCTTTTCCATCAGAGAATATCAAGTATTATTTCTGGTAATCCCTGTGCTGTTGTAAATCAGGAGTTACCGCTATAAAGACTGCAGAATTCTAACAGAATAAAATTGCAGTAAGCAGAAGCCAGACCTTTGAGTCACATTGCACAAATCTAGAGAACTGTTAAAGACAAAAATCTTTGCTGCTAGCAATTGTCTGCTCTCTTGTAAGCCTCACAGAAATATTGAATATTGACAGCTTGGCAGCTCTATCCCAAACAATCTGAAACATAAACCTAAATGTGAAGACCATTAAACTTGAGTCTCAGCAGATTTTGTTCCACCTAAAACCCAGTGTACCACAGCTGGATTCCCTTCAAGAAACTTGAAGCAAAACACAGATAATGACATGGATCTTCAGCCCCACTGCCAGTAGTAACCCCCTTAGCTCCAGGCACCAAGGTGCCAGCCAGGGTCCCTCTGGATTGTTACCTCTTGGGTGCAAAATGATCTTTTATCTCTTGAAGGTCCTTTGCTCCTTTTCATTTGCAAGGATGTGATCCATCCCAGATCTGTCCTGTAGTTAGAATATTGTTTAATGAGTATTAGAGATGAAGTTTTAAACTCCTTTGCACTGAGGTCCCACACTTTCTAAACACTGTCTAAAGCTATCTTCCCCAGGTACACTCTTAAAAGACAGTGTGTCCTCAAAATTCAACTCATCTTAAGTAGAAGACAGGGAGCAAGCTCAAGGATTTAGTATGCCACAGTGTATGCAAACATGAAAAGTAGGTGAACATGTGAAAATTATCAGCAGTTGAAAAAAACTTTGATACCGTGGACAACAGAGATATCAATGGTATCACACGTTTACATTAAAAAGAATACGTAAATCATATACACAACCCTCCCCATCACATGTATTTTTTGGGAGGTAGTTTACAAGTCGAACTTTGATTACAGGCATGGTAATACTACTCAGAGTTAGTAAGATGTGCATTATAGGTAAATTTTTGCCTTGTCAAAGAACGTATGCCATAATAAACTCTGTGTTTATACAGATAGAATCCATAAGGCTTTGTTTCATGTGAAGTATGCTGCAGAAAAATATATTTTTTTATGAAACATTTTATAGGATATGCATACTATGTCTTACCAGAAAGTGGATCTGAATAAAAACATGTCTGATTTAAAGCAATGTCATTTTCTGAAAAGTTGGTGGGATTTGTTCCTACTCTGCCTAGAACTGAAATTGGCCTGGGGTATAGAATTTTGGTGATTATGTTTCATATCTTTATCATATCTGCACTGATCCTAGGATAAATACACTATTTTCCAGCAATACAGTATTTCTATGTATCAATTTACTGTAAAATTCTCTGTAAGCAATTTCAATTCTCTTGTAGGCTCTACTATACCGTATTTTCAGAAAGTTCAACAACAAGAAAATGAAAATAGAAGATCAAAACCAAGTTTTTTTTTACAGGTGATAACAATATAAACTTTGGAGTTTCATATAGGTACTGTCAAAACAACTAAAAAGCAATGTATCAAGGGACCTAGTGGAACCTCAAAAAAGAATAAAGATTTGAGATCTAGTTCCTTCTTTTGCTAAGCTTCTTAATGAAAGCAAAGCATCTGTCAAAAAAAAACCCAACATACCGTGAGAAATCCTAAGCCTACCAAATATTGTGGCTGACTTCAATATGGACAGGAATTCACCTCAGACATTTCACCATCACACACTGACAAACAGTTCAAATTCAGATCACTGCCCAATTTCAGGGAATGTTTGGGATGACCTGTGATCCTACACATAAACTTTTAAGCCACCTCTGCTGGGCAGATTTGCTGCATGTTACTATTACAAGAGGAATAGCCTACACATGGAGAGCAGAGACACTCCTCATGCAAATATGGTTTATCTGGTCACACTGTTCCAACAGTGATTGTGATTCTCCCAGTACAACACTGGCTGTTATAGCCATCTTTGGTGCATGTGGTGGGAGACTTTCCTACTTCATTTACACTAACACTGTAGCTCACAACAGACAGGCTTTCCAGAAGTAGAATCTCACCTGAGCCCTTAAAACTAAAGTTGCCCAAGAAAATGATTTGTAGTGATGTTTCTGGATAGAGCTATCATTCATCACAGTCTGCAGTAGGAGTGCCTTGATAACCAAGGAATGCCCTTAAATAACAGACAAAAGATGCTACCACTCACAATCCTGGCTAACAAGATGAACTGTGTTCATCCCAACCTTGATTGCTCACAGAATATGAGCAGACTTGTAGCCACAAGGACTGGGGGAAATTTAAGGGTTTGTTCAAGCCCCCTGCTGCAAAACAGTGTGGAAAACTGCAATGTTCTCCACAAAAGGGGAAAGTCGTATCACATCTCAGCCTGGGCTCCACACATCCCCTTCCGTTGAGATATGCATATATACCTTCATCCTTTTTTGGGCAATGGTCATTGGAAACATCTCTTTCACTGTTCACTGCTGCTCAGACTCTGACTGACCAGTCCACCATCCCTGCCAAGCCTCTCTTCCCAAACCCTAGAGACCTCCAAAGACATAACAAAATGGACATATGACACATCACTGGAAGCCAGTTGTAAAAGACTAAATAATAGGTTGCAGAGACACAGCAATCAAGTGAAACATAGAGGCTAAGTCCCTAGCACTTAGAAGTTCGTGCTACTTGAAGACCAGAAGACTAATTTGTACTGTGAGTTTAAGCTGGCTTTAAACTAGCCACATCTCCCCTTACTAGGAGAGGTTGTGCCACTGAGAACAGCTTGAGATTCTCTCTAGGCTGCCAGCTTCACTCCAAATGTAATGTGAATCCCATCAGCTGTTTTACCCATGTTCTCTCATGTCTTAGATTTCTTCACTCCCATCACTTATTGTAAAATCCACCTTTTCAGATATAAAACATGATCTATACTAGGTTTTAAACTGACAGTGGGGATAAAGTTCTTTTCTGACTTCTACTTACTACTTTTTTTTTGTTAAAATTGCCATATAGCACCAACAGGTGTGCACAGCTCCAGGATATAAGGGAGTTAGCATTGTGAAGCCAAAAAACTTTCCCAAAATTATTAAGAAAGATATTGAGTCTGGTAGCTCATTTGATAAATAAAGAAATGTAACATATACATATATATATATACACATATACATTTTTACTTTTTTTTATCCATTTGCATAATTGTATGTTCATATCCCAGTGGTTAGTGAGATTCCATATTGGCATGTTTGACTTTTAGATGTTTTAGAACATCATTATACAAGCAACAGCTATGAATACATCAATATTCACTTGAATTGTATGTTTTTAAACCAACTAGTCAAGGAGAGTGGATAAGTTTGAATAACTTTTTATCCATCATAGCCAGAAGCTGTTACTGTCTCTATCTGTTTTGAGCTGGTGATGTCCACATTGAACAGCCCCCTCATAGCATAATGTCCACTCATGTCATTTGGGTTGACTAGGACAAATTTGAATACTAAACAAAAACCATGATTCTGTAGATCAAACTACAATGCTTATCTAAAACACAAGTTCACTGCATGCTCTTGTCAAGCCTTGTAATCTATCTTAAAACTCCATGTCTGTCTTGCAAAACTGAGACACCTTCCTATCTGATGGGAGATAGAAAGAAATAAGAGATGCTCATTTCTATGCTAATGAGGGGATTAAGTAGATAAATACTAAAGAATACAGAAATGCTAAGACTGAACATGATTGGCACAAAAATGACTACCATAGAAGAGAGCTGGAGAGGGACATTTACAAGGGGATATAGTGACATCCTTTCACTATGGTGGTGGTGAGGGACAGGAACAGGTTGCCCAAACAAGTTTAGAATGCCCCATCCCTGGAAGTGTTCAACGTCAAGTTGAATGGGACTTTTAGCAGCCTGGTCTAGTGGAAAGTTTCCTTGTCCATGGCAGGAGGGTTGGAACTACATGATCTTTAAGATCTCTTCCAACCTAATCAATTCTATGATGGTATCGCTAGAGGTTCACATCTGGTACAGTTTACTTTAACCAGCAATATTGAAATTCAGCATGTCAGGTACCAAAAAAAAAAAAAAAAAAAAAAAAAAAAAAAGAGACAAGGAGGGAAAGAACAAGAGGGAGAGGAATATAATGTAATATTATGGATGGAAGGAAAGCAACAAGGGTACAATCTATTACAAGAAATTACTTATGAATAAATTTCAAGAGTGTAAGAGCTAAGAAAACAAGAGGGAATAACAATTAGATGGAAAGCCTAGGCAGTATAACAGAATAAATTCCTTCCAAAAGAAAGGTGTGAGGTCTTTTGTTGACTGAGGATGATAAGTACATCAATTGGCATTTCAAAAAGTCCTGGAGAGAAACTCAGAAATCTAGTTGTTATATAGGAATGAAAAAAATCACTGAAGCCAAAGGCAAAACAAAAAATTATTCCACAGCTGGGAAGATGAAGAAGGACTGCTATAATTTTTGGTAGGGCAGAAAGAGCACACAATGCAACCACTTTTAGAATTAGTATGGTTACTTGAAGGGAACTAAAATGCTAAGCATATTTAGTTTCATTAGGAAACATTATCAGGGGCTGGTACTATGGATACGATGCAGCTGGAATGTTTCATTATAAGAAAAAAATCCTACTTTAAAATTCATTTTATTTGAAACTTCTCACAAAACCACTGCATTTGACATAATTGAAGTAGAACTCACGTACCCTTCCTTTGTAATAAAATATCACCCATTATTTAGAAGCTTAGCTTAACCAATTTGAAATCCACCTTTGCAATGAAGGGAAGAATATTCTACATGTATAATTTATGAACATTCGCAGCTGTATCTTGTGGTACTTGTGTCCACAGAAAAATGGTATATTTCTAGGTACCAGTCCAAGATCTGCTTGATCATTCTAATATGAGCTTACAGCCTACAAATACCCTAAAACAGAGCCCGCTTCTGCTACCATTGCCAAGAATTTTCAGTGAAGTGATCTTGACTTCAAAATGACTTGATGTGTCCCTGTTAGTATTCCTAACATGAAGCAATTGTTATATTCTTGATTGCACATAGACAAACTCAGTCTAAACTAGTGATAATACAAAATCAGCAAACCTACCATAACATCGAGATACACATTGGAGATGAGAAAACCAATTTACACACAGCTCACAGAAGTATTTCATTGGACTCGAGTTTTTTAAACATTCATTTTTAATACATTTGCAAATTTCCACAGCCTTCTGCACTTTTATTTTGCTTGAATTATTTTTCAAGAATAATATACATGTTGAATTTCCAGCCCTGTTAAATCCACATTATTAAAAAAAATAGCTTTACTCTTGAAGGTTTTTTGCATAGTCTTCTTGCCACTCTGCTTTTCTTTCAAAAAGTTCTGCAGCTGATATGACTTATTCTGGGTTGTCTTCATTAAGATGTCCATTTAAACAGGCTCAGAATTACTGAAAAAGAACTTTACTGGAAGCCTGAAATGTAACAGCTCTTTTGGAACTCACATACTGCAAAGTTAAAAGAAAAACATCCCTTCCAATAGAATGGCTAATTCACTAGGAAGAATTATTTTCAATAAGTATTTAAGGTCTTGATCTAGTGGTAACGAAGCCTGAGTGATTGCATATATTTTTAATAACATTCAGTTAAGTTACTTGGTTTATTTTCCTCCACAGTTATTTATAGTACTCTGTCAACAAAAGGCAGGATTTTGTGCCACTGGGAGTGACTATGTTATCAAATAAAACTTTTAGCCATATATAAAGCTAAATATCTGAATAATCCCACTAGGTCATCAGACATCCATAACAAGAATCTGTACAAGACTGGAGTGTGTTACAGCACAACATTAAAAGGCACCTGTACAAAGCTCCAGTATGAAAAAAACATAACAATTTATAAAATCCTATTAATTCCCATAAAACCTTAGGCATCTTGCTCTGTTATATAAAGAGAGTGATAAAGAAATGATACTGAGATTAATAGCCTGAGAGCTTCCTATGGTTGCTTAGAGCCAGGCTGTCAAAATTGATATTACATTTTACATGACTTTCTCAATGTTGACTCTGGTGAGTAAGGAAACTGCCTCACCCCTGGAAGATATTTGAGCTGAGCCTCTGGGACATCACAGGCAGAAGGAAAAGGCAGGGATCATGATCTTTAAATAACTTAGTAGCTTCCCAAATCTGAGTGGCTATCAGGATTTGCAATAGCTTTTGATGCAACACAAAAAGTCCTGAGGACCTCACAGTGCTCTTAAACAATATTAATTTCCTCTTCCCAGACTGATTCCCCGTACAACCCTATATTATACCTCATGTGTGGTCCCCTAAGGGAGATTTTGCAGCTTTCATCTAAAATATTTACTCAGAGGAAAATAGTCTCATAGCTGGACATGAGATATTTGAGTTCCTTTAACTAAGAGAAAACCGCCAGGAGCAACATAAGGGATTTCTATATCGGACAGATGTGCAGTTCCTTTGGGACAGATTTGCCTGTGTACCCCTGCTATGTTCTTTTCCAGATGTTGCACATGTCCTAGGAGTTAATGTATACTGTGGAAGGCAGAGTCACACTGTGGTAGTAAGTTGAGGAAGGTTTTGACTTGGCTGACAGTAGCAGGACTTTGTCTAATTCCTGTGCAATGATGAAAAAGTGGTAGAAAGTTAAGTAAAAAATCCTCCTATTATGTCTCATACAGTCTCCCAAGCCTCATGTTTGCCTACTGACTGGATACATAGGTCCAAAAGCAGGAGACAAGAGTCACGCTGTGTAGTTTTTCCCGTCTCACTTTCCCACTATGGTCTCACATTGCAAACCATCAGCATTAACAACTCAGTTAAGAGAGACAGCAGAAACACCACCATGAACCCCAATCCTGCCCTTTCCCCTTCCTCTGAGAGGAACAATGTTGTTGTCTAGAACTCACTGACGAAGAAGCCACAGAGGTGTATTTTGGTGACCTCGGACTCCTCTTAAAAACTCGACCACAACTTTGAAGTCACTTGCAATACAGATCAGGCACAGGTGAGCAATATTTGTGACAGTCGAGTCACAGAGCTGTGCCACATTATGGCACGGCTGCTTGGCAGCAGAGACAGCGTAGAGTTTGTAGTCACTGGTTTGGAATGTCTCTTCAGTTACAGGGACCTGATTTAGGAAACCACTACATGACAGCCCTATTCAAAGCCCTTTGAAGTCATTAGGAACCTGATTTTAGAATGCTGTTATTCCTGGTTCAGTTGAGAAAGCAGCAGAGGCCAATACCAAGAAAGCCCACTTTCTGCAGAAGCCTCCACCCATTCTGCTTTGTCCTAAACACATGGCAGCACAGACACTCTCACCTGCCTCTCTGGAAAGACTTTCAACAACAACAACAACAAAAGTCGAGGCCAAATCTGCAAATCTCTTCAGCTAGGAGTTGAAAAAATGCATTCCTTTACCTTCCTCTCAACTCCCTGCCCCCAAACATAATCACAAATCAATCTTTAGCTCAACCACATAACATCACAAAATAATGCAAAGAAAATGAATGTTATATGTGATTTCAGGGCCCAGAAAACATCACAGCAGGAAGAATTTATCACTGACCTTCACGCGTAGTATCTGCTGAAGAATATACAATAGTTGACAAACATAAGAAATTAATAATCCAAGAGTGATCTTTGCCTATTTTTCAAGACTAAGATAATTATATATGCTGGCTGTAGATTTGTTTTAGTTTAAAAGCCTAATTTCTCATGAACACCACTCATAGAAGAGTTAAAAATACACTTAATCAAATGACTTTACACATTAGTAATCACAGCATGTGTAGAAATCAGATGTGTTTGAAATATTCATGATGAAATACAAAACTACTATCACACTTTCACTTTTTGGTCAAGCTTGAAAATGGGTTTGTTTCTGTGAAAAATGTCACTAAGAAACACGCTTCTCTTTTTTTCTTTCTCTTTTTTTTTCCTTTGTGTGAAAAATACTTTGCAGCTAGCTTACATGAATTCATATTAACATTAGCTTCATAGGGGTGAGATTCATGTTTCATGTTTTCAATGCGCTGACAGGCATATTCTCAAGTAATGCATAAAGTGACATTTGGGTGCAGAGGAGAGATGACAAAGCTGAATGAATGAAAGAAAAATTTTAAGAAAGAAAATCAGTAAAACATTAAGCATGCTTTGAGAATTTAGTTCAGAATTGGGTTGTGGTTGAGTTAAATGTGAGGTTAAACTTTCAGCTATAATTTTTCAGCTGTGTTCATATGAGTGATCAAAGTTTATTAAGAGGGTCATAAAAAAAGCAGAGTGAGTTCCGTTCTACTTGAACAAAAGTTAATTGAACAATTATCACCAATATACTTCCAAAATGCCTTGTTTTTATCTGCATAATGAACCACTGGAATTTTATGTCCAGAAAATACACTGTCAGAGAACACTCCCCAATACCTTTACACACAAGCTGTTTTTATTGCCATCCAAACCTAACAGTATTCTGCCGTCTGACACCTATCAGAGTTGTTTGGAATGCAAAGCCCTGTCTTTCAGAAAGCATGAACATCAATTACAGTGAAAACAAAAAGTTTTGGTTTTAAAGCAAAAGGTTTCAACGAAAACTCAATAATTTATTGATAGAAACAGATCTCTTTCCACCAACTCACTTGAAATCCTATATTTCTGTTGGCAGGCAGGCAACTAGCTTTACGAACCTCTCCTACCAGCCCACTGTTTAGTGCGACCTCCTGCTGCCAGCTCATACACCCATCAGGATCTCAGTTTATTTGTCTCCTGAAGAGCCAAGGGCTCAGAGGAGGATGTTTCCTAATAACCCACTACTCCCTCTCACACACCTCACATCCCTCTGAAGAAGGGAGGCCAAAAGGTGAGACATCAGGAGAGGAGTTTGGTACAAACCACCCCACCAAGGTAAGAAAGAGGGTTAGTTCTTCTCTGAACAACTTCAGAAAGTCTCTGTATCACAGACTCTGGTCTTTAGAGAAGACTTTATGCTCCTTGGCCTCTCTTGAAAGGAACAGAAGCAACCCAGGAAATTTCTGGAGGGTGAAGTAACTTCCTGACAGATGTACAGGATGGCCAACTCAGTGCTGACACACAGCTGGATTTGCTGTTCACAAAGAAGTGACAGCTTTGGCTGTAGTGACAATGAAGTAATATAGCTGAAAATCCTGAGAGGAGTGAGGAAGAACACCAGAGTGTAAATCCTAGATTTCAGGTGAGTAGACCTCAGCCTGTTCAGGAAACAGATCAGTAGGATCCATGATATGTGGCTCTGAACGACAAGGAGTTCAGAAAAAAAATGGCAAGTCTTTGAGGACAGTATCCTCCAAGAGGAAGAACAGTCCATTCTGATACTTAGGAAAACAGTCAGAGGTGTCAGGTATCCGGTTTGGCTAAACAGGGTTCAAAGGAGGAATATAAAACATTGCTAGGGCAGGTAAGCATGGGCTTAGGAGGCCCAAAGATAAACTGGAGCTGACATTTGCTAAGAACATCAAAGACAATAAAAGTTTCTGTTGCCACTTTAGCAGCAAAAGATTGAAAAAAGATTATGTGGGATCGTTGCTGAATGATGCAGGTGATTTAGTGATAGACACACAGACAGCTGAGGTGCTTCTCTTTGGAAACAGACCTGTGGCTTGTAGGACATCACAAGATTTAAGTTTAACTGGTTTTGTGCATTTCCCAGTGTTCAAAACCAAACAAACTGATTTTTTTTTTTCTCTCAGTCAAGTGTTGCAGCTTAAACCAACAGTATACATTCAGGGTTTATCAAAAGAAGAGCATTTCAATAGTGCTTATCAACATGGTAGAGGCAACACAGTTCCTCCCCAAAGGCAATATTAAATTTCTGTACCTTTAACACAGTTCATCTATGATTAGTGTAATCATGTAGCCCTGTCATATGTCATTGTCATTGCTGATAGAAGGCTACAAGCTTTGTACTGAGTTTACAAGGCCTCAGGACTGGGGTTTGTCAGGTCTGTCCTGTTTAGACCTCCCTTGACCTGCCTTTAGCTTTGTTTTACTTGATTTAGCTGTGACAGCAGTTTTTCCAGCTGATCAGGTACCTATGGTTAGTTTGTTTTCCTTTTGTTTATCCTTGTGTGGTACAACCACAGTTTCATACAGAAAGTGGGAACAAGAAGTTAAGCTGTAAAATGAAATATTTATGACTCTAGCACAGAAAGACAGAGAAGTAAAGGGTTGGTATAACAGAAGAGGCCTTGGGAAGTGGAGACACAGGATGCGGCATGGAGGAGTATCAACACAGGAAGACCCCACAGCTCTAAACAGCTCAGTCATGGTCTGTAAAAACCATTCAGATCTTGGTCTGGACAAAACTGGTCTTAGTGGTAAGAAAGAAATAATATCTAATATACATAATTTTTTTAGTAGACATATATAACCTGGAACTGTAGATCAATGAAAAGATAGTTGTAAGAGTCTGTTAACAAAGACAAGAAAAAATGAACCCAAATCAATTCAAGAGAGAAGATAAAAACACCAACATGTTCAGCATCATATTCCTTCTGGCAAAGGACTCCAGACGCTGACAACTCTTTGTCACCCCCCAACCATGCATGCCACCACCAGAATGAAGTGTTGACTCAGATCCAGATTAGCAGCAGCAGGGCAACCTTAATGCTATAAAAGGGGTAGAAACTAAGTGTGCGTATATAGCAATTTTAACTGCATTATTATTTTTTCCTCTTCTGCAGCAATGATATGGACTAATAATGATCACACTCTCAAGACTTCAATTATACTAACAATAAATTCTTTGTTTTACTCACACATAAGGTGTGCTTTCTTCCTTGCCCCCCCCTCAAAAAAAGAAAATGCTATTAGTGTAACATTGGCTGGACTGAAAATAAGGGAGAATGCCATACAACTACAAAATCTGGTATTCCAGATAGGAGGTGAAACATGAGAAACACACACTGAAATATAAATATTTTAGGATGGAATTTTAATCTACCACATCAACACTTTAATCACTTAGTCTTTCAATTTGGCACCATCTGTGCATTGCAGTTATTACTTGGGACATCACTAGATTATATTAGTTTGCAATCAGAAATCTATTTGAGAGGAAATAATTGTTTTCAACCCGATGAGAGTTTGCCATATTTCTCTGATTTTGCAACACTTGGCTGTGAAAAACAATGGGATATTTACTGTCTACATTCTGCTGATTATTGAAGATTTTCACATATTGGAAAAGATACACTGATGCAGCTCATTGGTATGCTCTACCACATCAGTGTGATCAGCCAGTCACTTCCCTTAAAGTCGCAGTGGTTGCAGCTCCTGCTACTGTGAAGACTCACAATTAGGCTTTACTTTACCCATAAATAGAAAGCCATGATTTGCAAACCAAATCTTCATGGGAAAATACAGGCTGGGGATGCGTCTTCTGGGCTGACATTAACATTTTAGCTTCCAGCCAATTAGGACAGAACAGTACCTTACATTATTCTAGGACATAAAGTATTGATTCCAAATTACAATTGCTGGTTTCAACCTTAAAATGTCACCTCACCTACCTTTTCACAAAGCAAGATTCATCAGCTCTTGCAGCAACAATCCCGCCTGCTACAAGAAAAGTATAGTAGCACTTAACAACAATTGGACATGAATCTATAAGATTACAATAGATTTTTTTTAGTTTTGCAAACCATAGCCATATTAATACCTACTGAGTTTTTTATGAACAATAAATGCAAAAGGTTTTTCCAATGATTAGCCATCTTTTGTAAAAAGTGTAGACATTTAGTGCATGCAAATTTCCTGTCTCGCAGATCAAAAGTGAATTAGAGCACTAGGAGGCTGCCTTATATGAATAAGCTTACATAGTGCTAGTTATAAAATCAGCATACTATAATCACAGTTAAATTGTGCCACTACTTTATTGCAACATGGATGATTGTTGTAAATTTGGTTGGCAAGAAGAGGATCCTTTGTCTCTGTCAACACATTTTGATGTAGGACAAAATGCCTCACAAAATACGAATCAGAAATTTCTTCGAAAGCTTCCTGAATCTATGGGTAAAATCTGCTCAAGGTTTTGAGTATATTAAAGGTTGGGTCCTGCAACATCTATGCTTCAGGCATGTGGCCACTAAAGCAGGATTCTAAACCTGCAGCCACCAGTATCCCTCCACGATACAATGGAAGAGATCCATGCATTGCACAGAAAGGGACCTGAGATTTGGTCAGTGGGAATCTTGTCAGGGAGCCATCCCCTCCTCAACCCTCCTGATCTTGCAGCACCTCTGTCAGGCTGGCACTCTTCCTACCATTTTCAACTTTGCTGAAAGCATCAGGTTATATAACTCCCTGACAGCTGGGAAACTTCAGTTCTCTCGTTAGCCTATGAGAGTTCCAACTTTGGCTGTGAAATAGTCACAGTTTATCAATTATTATTTCCACAAGCAATGCTCACTACACCTTCTTGGGGACTTGAAATCAGCTGAAGAGCTCATCTTCTGTCCTCATCAATTCTGCATTTTTTGGCAGAACACAGACAATATTTCCAAGGAAGGACAAGAGGGAATCCAAACCCTACTGGCAGTCCCAAATACAGTGTGGGCTATGGCTTGGTGTTGGTCTCGAAAGATCTGAGGCCAAGAAAGAAGCGGAATTCATCAAAACTGTAGGAATACCTCTATTCAACCTATTTCTAGCAGCAAGCAAAAGTTGAATTGTATGGATTAAAAGAAAATTAAATATTCCTTTTATGTTTATCATACACATCACAAAAAATACTTTACATAACTTTAAAGCACTTCCCTTGCTCTTGTCCTTGCCACACGGGAGCTGTGTCAAATCTTTTAGTTTCTGTTCAGCTTTCCTGTACCTTGACATTCACAAGTTTTGGACATTCTCTGCTGCTAGAAGAGAAAATTAGAGAAACCCAACTAGATAAAGGAGCAATGGCACAACACAGCAGACATCTGGAACTTTTTTTCCTTAGTTAACATGAAGAAAACAGATATTTCCCCCAACAATATAGAAGTGCACTCTGGAACTAATCTAATTGTGGCAGCTGACTCCCTCTGCTTCCTGATTAGAAAATAAATAAATAAATATCTCATAATATTTTGAGGGCGAAGAAGCCACAGAAAGCAAAGAAAAACAATTAAAGTGCCATGGAAGAGCAAAGTGTTATTAGGACATAATCTTAGCAACAACCTTTCTTCCCTGTCTTTAAAGGCCCTTTAAAGCACTGTAAAAAGGAAAACTGTACCTCAAAGGACAAGGACAGGTGCAGCTGTGTTATTTTGCATTTTGTCCTGGTATATGCCACTTGTCATTACATTTCAGAGTCAATAAATCCATTTACCAGGGCAGACATATACTTGTTTTGGGAATTATCCATTAAAAATTTACTAAATTATTTTTTTTTCTGTTTAGCATATTCGCAAATCTGCATGATAATAGAACTTTATCATTCCAGTGTTCTCCTTTTTTTGTTTTTCCTGCTTTTTATTAAAATGAAAACACCATCGATACTTCTGTTGTCAATATATACAGTTACAGAAACAAAATGAGATTTTTCAAAATTACTCCATGGATAAAGCTAATACATGCAATTAGCTAATAAAACAGTCTGTATTTACCACCCCTAGATCCCACACATTGTTATAATCAGTTTAATGTATCAGTAAGGCAAGTGGTGCTGAAATACATGCAACATCAATTCCTTATACATACGGAAAATCAAGAAATCTAGATCACAAACTTTTTCTTCCATAGTAAATTTCATGATTTATGCTTTAATTGGAAAGCCTTAGAATGTAGAGGTTCAAAAACTACTAAGTTGTGGGGTTTTTTTTTAATTCCATAGACTTTACATATAGCAAAACATTTCTTGTTTGTTTTCGTCTTTGCCCTGCAACAGGACCAGAGAGGCTTTGTTATTCTTTCATCTTGGCTGCCTACAAGATCTGATCTCACATATTAAAATATGTACACCTCTTCTCTCCACTTGAAAAAAAATGAAGATGCTCCCGTTTATTGCTGAAGTGTTTTCCAGTTACAACTCAAACACAGAGCAGAAGTTTTCAAACTATCACAGCAACAGTTAGTTTTAATTCGTTCCCATTCAAAGCTAGGCTTGTTGGGAAAGAGCCAGTGCCTATTTTCTTGCATTCGACCACAAAGAAAGGATGAAAAGGATGTATACAGACAGAGGTATCCCAAACAAGCACCAGAAGCTGGGCCCTTCTTCTGCCCTGCCTCAGATTCAATGCAGTTGTCCTGGTTCTCCAGAATGGCATGAGACTCACAAGCTTCTGGCTTGCCTGCTGCTGCATGAGGCAATGCTGTCCCACCCCGTCCCTGATGATCCCCCGCAGAAACTATTCTGTGCTTCGCACAACTCCTGCTTCCTTGCATTTCATTAAAATAGGGAAGGTTTTGAAGAGCAAAGGGCAGACTGAGCACTACTAGTTGCTCCACAAGAGAAGTAAAGAGGCAGCAAGCTGGAAACAGTTTTTATTGGTGCCCCACTGTAGTTTGAACACTACTGCACTTTTCTCAGTAGGAAGCAGATGAGACAGGGGGAAATAGTGGGGACAAACTCAGAAGATGAGTATTTGGAGCCCTGGAAAAAAAGCATAGACAGCTGGAAAGCAGAGGAATCCTACAAAAACATGGAGGAATAGAGGAAAAAATCATTTTGGAAGTGGCGGGAGGGTAGAGGAGGAGACTGAATATTTTTGAAGAACAATTAATACATTAGGAACAGACTAGCATGATTTGGAGGGATGAGAAGGTTATGTAGTGAAGTGACTTGGAGGATAAAAGCAATCAATGAGTTATTGGTACTACTCAGTTTTAAAATGCTTACTCATGCTAAAACAAAGATTCAAATTCCTGAGTGAAGTCAGTTTTTTATGGATAAATTCTTTCATGGTGCCATGCTATAAAAATGAATTATTGAGCAGTTTACTATTAAACAATAAAACTTTCCCTGACTTCACTATTTTAATTTGAAAATTGAAGACTGAAATCTTCAATTTGTGCCAAATCTCAGGGTAGAAAAATCCTAATTTGCGGCCATTACAGCAGCAGCAGTACACAAATGAGAATTTTACTCCCGTTTCCTCACTGGTCTAATAAAACCTCTCCTTTTGTATCAAAATTAGGCTGTTTGTTTGTATATGTGGGCTCAAATTCTGCAGCTCAGTCTAAGATACTGGAAAGGTGATCAGAGCAGAACTATTAGGAAGGAAAAGAGGAAATCTCAAACAACGAGAGAAGTATAACAGTACAACAAAAATGCTTTTAAGAGAAAGTTTTGCAGACATCTAACTGAATTCCTCTGAAATTACCTTCAAGCCTGATGATATTTTTATTCCATTAGTAAAACTAACCAAATAGGGCTGTGAATGCTTTGTCCTCCTCTTCCCCAAAGGCTGCAAGAAAAGTTGAGGTCCAGATTCAGAGAGAATGCCTGGAAACATGGTAAGAAAATTAGAAGTCCCTTCTAGTGATCAGGGACTCTTCAATTATTATAGTAAAGATTCCCTTAGAATTTCCCTTGCAATGTTTCCTACCTATCAAAATTTCTTTATGCCATGGTCATCTGTGAGAAAGTAGTTACAATAGCTAAAATCTACGGTAGTCATAGAGACAAGACAGAGTATCAGAAATGTCATTCTAAAACAGATTTTAAAGGAATTTATAAAGGGATAACAAGAAAGAGGAGATGTACTGCACAGACAAGACAATGCATACAGTTTTCTGGTGCTGTATGATATGAATTCCTCCCAGTACTCCAACACAAACATATCCTGGTAAGACAGTGGTCCAAGCATTTCTTATTATAACCAGAGTCCCTGGTATCTCAGTAGTCCCACAGAGCTAAGTGAAGCCATGCAAAAAGGAGCAAGATACAGTCCCTGTTTCACAGAAATTATGGGAGACATACAGAGGCTGGACTACTTTTAGTAGTTCACCAAGTTTTCTGTCAAAGGTGCAGGAGAAAAAAACTGAAAGCAGAGTAGTTCACAGAAACAGATCAAATAGGTGAAGAAGAGAGGAATTATGTAGAAGAATGAATGTAAAGATATTTAATTACGTTTTTCTACAAAACAAAATACCATGCAGTTTAAAAAAAAAAAAAAAAATAGAAATATTTAGGTATTTCTTGTCCAAATAAGCAGTTTCTACTGTTGTTACAAAGAAGATGTGTAACAGTGACCAAGGACAACAGGAAAAAGAAGATGGCCAACATAATTTCAATATGATTGTCCATATGATGGCTTCTATGTTAAGCTGAAATGCACTGTATGAGGAGTTCAGGAAGTGTGACATGCATGTGCAGCTCTGACCCTGACCATCTAAGCATCTTTGGGCTTGGATCCTACTATGATGGTTTCTGCAAACTTTTTTTTTTTAAAGAAGCTGATTGTGTTGTATCATTTGAGTGAAAGAGGGGTGAAAAAGCTAAAGTCTTTCCAGTTTTTTATAAATCAAACTTATTAGTACTGTTGCTAATGAATCTTCTTATTGGGGGGAGGCAGAAACCACTCAAAATTAAAAAAAAAAAAAAAGAAAGTATATATATATATATAAAGTATATATGTATATATGTAGACTGGAAATCTCCCCATTACTAACTTGTGAGACTATTATTCTAGTCCTCCTGAAAATGTAGAGAACTCAAGAGTATGATTTTAGTTTCATTGATTTTTTTTTTTTTTCCTAGAAATAAACAGATAGATTTGCAGCAGTATGGGAATTCAAAGTAAATGGAGTTGTGTTTGTAGAGGAGTACAGTAAAGATTATATTTTTTTATTGTTGTTTTCTTTAAAATGGAAGGAAAAAACATGTAAACAAAAAACTCAAAGACAGACAACAACAGAAAACATTACTCTATAAAAACAACAAACAATCTTGTACCCTCTTCTGCACAAGTTATGTAGATTTTGGCAGCAAAATTTATTTGTACTTGATAAAAACAAAACTCATCGGAGAAAAGGTCAAAAACCAGTTTGAGAGTTGTGTCTTGAAAATGTATTTTCCCAGTTTTCCTCCTAAACTTAAACTTAACAGAACCAGTGACAAGCCATGAATAACTCACGTGCTGGACCACCACACTTCCAGCCCTGACCATGTAGCTCCATTCTCAGCAGGAAACTTGCAGCTTTGAGTTGGGTGCCCAAGCTTCCTTCACACCTGATGAAATGGTCTAGGAACTTCAGGATGAGATCTGCCAGCCCAGGCCTGCTGAGGAGAAAGATTTACCAACCCAAGCCTGCTAAGGAGAAAGCTACTTGGAGATCAGATCAGATCACATCTCTCTGATCACAGGACAAATCGAGGCCTTTAGCCTCAGACCCACAGTTGGGAGTCTCAGCACTCCCTTCACACCACTAGCAGAGCTAACAAAGAGCTTTCCCAAAAAAAATCAGCTTTTTCAAAAGGTGCATTGATAAAACTGGAGTTGGCCATTCTAACTCCACAGAGCAGCCACCGTGTCACTGACCATTGCCTTTCACCACTCTCAAATAAAAGGTTGCTAAGAGGAGAAGGAAACTGACTGAAAGCCCCAATGCCTGCCTGAACATTCAGGTCATTAAATATTATATTCAAACACTCATGCTTGGATTTTTTTTCTCCTTTAAGAAATCAGAGTTTAAAAGATTTACTGAATTAAGCCCGAAGGCAAGAGGCTGTGCAAGCATCTTTCCTCTAAACAGAATCTATTTGGTTGCTGACAGAGGGATGGAAGGTGTTTGTGTGGTTTTAAAATACCTTAGTATGCCAAATTCAAGGATTTTAGCTGGTTGAACAGTTGAACACGTTGCACAAATGTTAGATTCCTCAGCCAGGCCAAGTTCTCTCTTCTTTTCTATGAAAATGAAACAGGAGTTGTACTTGAGGAAACAAATAACTCACAACAAATGTCAGAAAACACACCACAAAATGACCAAGACACATTATGTATCGCTTGTCTCTCAAAGCAATCTAATACCTAGCATTCTCTTTTACGCACTGCATATCAGCAATCAGGTGAAAGATCCAGGACAACCCTGTCTGGATGATAAGAGTGTTAATGTGTATTTTATTAGCAGATGGAATTAGTCAGCAATGCACAAATGGGTCATTCTACTAGAGCTTCTCTCAGAAAAAAATGCATACATGCTTCTTGCTGGTTTGTTCTAGAGAAAGGAAGAAGTCTTGTGTCAGACTGTAGTTTTCCAAGGGCTTTTCCTTTCATACAACTTTCAAACAGCCACTTCCCAACAGAAACTACTAAGGAAACCAGGAATGATGGTAAGTAACAGCATCTTTCACTTGTCCCAGGCAAAGGCAGTGAAAAACCCATTCAAGCAATATTTCTTTATCTCTTTACTTGGCTCTAGGTCCAGCGTTTCTCATTTTCTTCAGGGAACAGCTTCAGGAGCATCTTTTACTTTTTTTCCATGTTTTTATGGGACTATAATCTATGAAAGTGACTCTTCAAACTGCAGGAACTGAACTGGTCACTGTGCAATAGTAGTATCCAGGCTTGCATTCAGTCCTGAGTTTGGTTCATCCACACCTGTCAGTCTTAAACAGGTATAAAAAGTTTCAAATCCTGTTAACATTGCAGGATTAGTTTGACACCTGATATTGCCAGATCAGAGTCTGTTCTAGCATAACAATCTTGCTGAATATTAGAATAGTTCAAGTCCCTTTAGTGGGATCACACCAAACAAGACTGACAGAACTTTGGCTAAATTACATTAATCCATGTCACAGGCAGGGAAAAGGATTCTTGTTTTTATTCTCTGAGTCAGCTTCAGGCTTCATTTGAAGCTGCTGGGTTTGTCATTAGAATATGAATATGCATTTGAAAAAAATCAATAATCTTTTAGCCAAAGAAGTCAGAAAGCACAAAATGACATTTTTCTTGAAAGATACATGGGATTCAGCTTCCAAGGCTCAGTTAAGTCACAGTTATGTAAATAGCACAATAAAAGTGGGTGGTAAAAGTTAATCTGCTATTGAGATAAATGCTAAAGATAATAGTAATAAAATGTCCTCATTAACAAACATGTCTGGTCTTCTGAATTTTGTAAAAGTTTGCATTTTAACAAAAAAAACCACAAACAAATGAGAAAAAATAACAAAAACAACAACAAAACCAAACAAACAAAACCAAAATCAAACAAACAAAAAACAACAAACAAAAAACCCCACCACAAAACAAATACTATGGCTTATTGTTGATATTCCCATATTAATTAAAACCGTCATTTTCCAATCAATGTATTCTAAACTCTCTAAATTTTCTGTTTTCTATAAAAGTAGGAATAGCTTCCACCCAGTTCACTGGCAGTGCTTATGCACTTCTATATGGATTAAACACCATATTTGAACAACTTACCCTTACCAAAGTCACTCGTTGTGCAAAAATGCATCAGAAGAAATTTGTGCTAGTAGGATTGACACTGTCCTGATCTATGCCTTGTCTAGGCAGCTATAACTTATTTTAGTCTGACTGAACATCCACTCTGATAGCTGAGGATATGAAAAGTGAAAAAGTTTGGTTAGAGGTCCTGTGCACCAGGATGGATTTTCCTCTGCAAAAGCCTTCCCAGAAATTGAATGTGAGCATACAAATACTCAAAGCTATACAAGCCTAAATAGGAGAAAGCTTATAAAAACACGCTCCTTCCTTACAGCTTCTGAAAGATAAAGGGATAAGAAGTCTGTAAAAGAAAACTACATTTCAGTTTTAAAGGACTGATAGTGTAATTGACAGTTTTAAACTCTGCTAAGAGTTTATAGCAATCTTTCTCTGAAGTGAATCTATTCAAAAAAAGTGAAATTTGAGATGAAATTGGAAAATGAGCTTTTCATATCAATGAAATAAAGCTGATTTGTTGAATTTGTATTACTTGAAAAAAGTCAGTTCCCCTCTTAGGTCTTAAAAGAAAAGGCAAATGAAAGAGAAAACCCAGCTCTATAAATTCTGTTAGAGGATAAAACCATGTAAATCTCTTCCTTTCCTTCTCTGAATCAAGTACCACAGGAATATTATTCTTGGTGTCACAAGGTGGTGCTCTTCCTTTCAAGTAATCTGTTTCACCTTAAAAACGACCTCATTAACTTAGAGAGTACACGTTTTGAGACTTACCCACATGCATTGTCACCATCACTGAAAATGAGACGCATCTATCTCATTTATAGTACTTTTTTTGGCACAAAGATGTACGACATCTAAGTTTCTTTATAGGTGACACGCATAATTTGGACATGTTAATGCATGGCCTGCACCAAGCTCTTATTAGTCTTAAGAACCCTGGATTAGTTGAGTGTTTAATACTTGCAGTTGTGTGGTTGTTTTTCAGAAAGTTCAGCTTACCTAAAAATTTCAAATCTTTGCAAGTAATGTTCTAATGATTTCAGCACCAAAATAATTCATGCAATCAATAATGCAATTTCTGTGTTGTTTATTTTATACTAAATTTATTTTATTCTATGCTCCTTCTACTTGTTCCACTTCTGATACAGCAAAGGTTTTTGTATTGAACATTTACAATTGTATCAAAGATATCAAGGAAGAGTTAGAGTGTTTGACAGTTAGGTGTAAGGAGTTGTGATTTTTGGTACCCACTAATGTATTTTGAACTTAGAGTTATAATTTTGCCCAGTTAATTCTGTAAAAGTAAGTAGCAGCACAGATGATGTCTGTCTCTATCTACTGATTTTATCAGTCTCTTGAAATCAATGGGATAGATTACATCTCCAGAACATCATCTTTCCACATGTCAATAAAGTCCTACAGGTAATACTGTATCACAATTAACAGCCTCACGGTTTCTTCAGATTCATAATTATAGAGAAATTCCATGACCATGGTAACATAGAATGCTTGGGATGCTATTTATTATTGTAGGATCATTCAGGATTGAAGGGACCTCCCTACAAAAGGTAGCATCTACCCAAGAGATTAATGATTACTGAATCGCTGAACTAAAACTGTAATTCCAAATAACATTGTGTTAGAACATAGAGAAAAGTAGTACTTGCCTAGAAAAACAGTACCTGCCTTATATCCATAAGTTATAAAGCCAGATATATAGCCTAATACATTAAAATATGGCATTAATATATTAACTGATGAGACAGCAAAACATCTAAGAGAGGCCAATACAAAAAGTAACCAACAGAAATAAAGCACTGCCAAAGGCCAGAGACATGACAGAAAACAAGGGCACTCAGGTAAGAGATACAGCAAGAGAGGGCACATAGCAGAGGGCTGCATGCACGATGGCAGGAAGAGGAGTGGTACTGAGAGAGGACAGATAAGTTGAAGTCTTTCATTGCCTACCTACACTTAAATTGTTTACCTTTACCCTAAACACCCCATATACCAGAAAAGCATGAAAATAACCTTTTCACTAATCTGATGCTGAATTAAATCTAAATTCAGATTTTTGAGGTACTGAGCATTTCAGATGAAATGTTCAGGGCTTTAAACCCGCCCTGGTCCCTCCCAGTCCTCAGAGAGCACAAGTTCATTAATATTTCACTTCTCAGAAAATCCCCAGTTTCTTTACTGCTTCCGAAATTTGAAGTGTGTTGTGCCTATTTATGTCCTGCTTCATGTGTCAATTCCTCCCATTAATCTGAAAAGTCCACCTCCTGGCCCTTACATTCAGTTAGAAACAAATTTTTGTCCTGTGGAAAGCTCTTGGCAGAACTATGTTACCAGGGGCATCTGCAGAATTAAAGATGGTCCAGCATGGGCTTGACAGTCTGCTGCCATCTTGAGTGAAACACTTGAGTCTCTACAATTTCAACCCTTCCAGAGGAAGAAGTATATGTGAAGACTGTGGTTCACTAAACCCCAAATTGGTCTATGCCACCAGATCTCCAAGGCTGACATGGACCATGAAATCCACTATGCAGTCATCACTGGCATTAGAAGAGTTACACAGTAGTAATCCAGATAGGGACCCCAGGAACAGATGTTTCTCTCTACATCTACGAAACATCTGCAGTAAAGCAATATTTTAAGCTCAAAAATTTCTAAAAGAAGGGAGGGTTTTCTCCCAAGCTCTCACTTATTTAAAGTATTAAAAAAAGTAGAAGTCCTCTGATATCTGATTACATTTCAGTTTCAAACCTCTCAGAAATTCAGGTCCTTGATTTGACATCTCTGAAAATCCCTGGCAAAGGCAAAATGCGTTGAGCACCCATCACTTCTAGGGACAGTTTTCTCTTGATGTGCATCCATGTTTCATTTTGCCTATGAGGGCACCACTGTGAATGGCTTCAGTCAACACCATGTGTCTTGGGGTTGACAAGGCTGAAAAGGACATTTTGAACGAATGATTGCATGGAGGTCTTTGCTAAAGTTTGGGATCTTTCACCCTTCAACAAACAACGAAGCAACAGGGATATTGACATAGCCACCTGAGCAAAAGACAGGAGCCACCACTGCCAATAGTTTCCCATCCGGAGGCAGGCAGAAGAAGAACTGCATGGGACATAATTAGTTTTGCAGTAGAAAGCAAATCAATTGAAAAAGCAAGTTTTCAATCCTCTGCCTAGCACAATAACAGGAAGCATAACATTGATTTTGGTTTGAGGTGGATTGGTCTCTGCCACGTGGTATGTGTGTGGCTTGCTTTGTTTTATTTATTTTTTCCTGTCCAGAAGGTGACAACTTCAAATGAGTTAAGGCTGCTAACTAAGCCCTTCCTCCATACCTGCTAAAGATGCACCTACAAAACTCTAGAGATGGATTTAACTGTCAAACTCCCAGAAACTGTGGCCCTGGGTTGACAAAGAAATATAAAAATGTTCCCACGTTCCTTTCAAAGTATGACATCCCTTAGCACAGCAGTCAAAGCTCATTAAAAAATCATTCTAACAGGAAGGTATCTAGCCCCTGCAGAAAACTCTTCTCTATCCTTTCAAGCAATTGAGACAGGAACACTCAGCCTTCTTAGTAAACTGGGTCAAACAATTTTTTTTTCCCCCCGAAGGCTACCAGATTCAGTCTTTTTGACCAGACATGAAAGCAATCATGGACTACAGAGGAGCTTGATTTTGAGCCTATGTTTGGGAACGACCCGATTCACATATCTTGGAGCTGTTCTAGATGGGGTTCTCATCTGAAATAGTGCCTGAATGCACAGCCAGCACCACCCTTTCTGAAAGTTTCTCTCTTTGCAGCTATACAATGACAGTCATATACTGTCAGATGATTTCACCTCTCTTCTCCCACTCTCCCTGTCTCACTGCTTTTCAACTGCCTTCATCCCATGGCAAGGTCAGGCACATTCACCCCCATCTGATACCGTTTTCTTGCTATCAGTCTGTATCACTATTTTGGAAGATTTAATCAGAAGAGGAAGCACAGAGCAGGAGAGATCAATAATTGATTATGCAGTTTCTTCCTCTCTAAGTGAATGATTCACATCCACCATAGCCAATTAGTAATTTCCAGCAAGGTCCTGTGGATCTCCAGCCTAAATAAACTAGTATCCAAGAGAATGGATAGTACACAAGTTGGGGACAAGCAGTGATCAAATGTATTCATTTTATAACTTTCAATTAAATAAAGAAGCAAAAATCAGATGTAACCACAAATACCGTGTAATTACATCTCCAAAAAGCAGTTTCAGACAAAAAAACCCTTGCAAGGAATACAGAGTTTGTCTAGAATGTAAAACCATACATTACAGAACAAATATTACAGACCACAATTAAAATATGTTTGAAGGAACTGATTAGACTGATCATTTCCACAGAGCACCAAAATACAAGACTATCACAGAATCACAGAATGACTGGGGTTGGAAGGAACGTCTGGAGATCATCTAGTCCAACCCACCCACTAAAGCAGGTTCTCTAGAGCAGATCGCACAGGAATGTGTCCAGGTGGGTCTTGAATGTCTCCAGAGAAGTGGATTCCACAATCTTTCTGGGCAGCCTGTTCCAGTGCTCTAGCACCCTCAAAGTAAAGAAGTTTCTCCTCATATTCAGATGGAGAATATTCATATTCTGTTCTTCACTCTGTGTCTGTTGTCCCTCATCTTATGGCTGGGCATCACTGAAAGGAATCTGGTCCCATCCTCTTGACATCCACTTTTGAGATATTTAAAAACATTGATGAGATGTCCTCTCAGCCTTCTCTTCTCCAGGCTTAACAGAGCCAGCTTTCTCAGTCTCTCCTTATAAGAAAAGTGCTCCAGGCCCCTAATCATCTTTGTAGCCCATTGCTGGACCCCCTCTAGTAATTCCTTGTCCTTCTTAAACTGGGAGGGTCAGAACTGGACGCAGTATTCCAGATGTGGCCTCACCAGGGTAGAGTAGAGGGGGAGGAAAACCTCCCTTGACCTACTGGTCACACTCTTCTTAATGCACCCCAGGATACCATTGGCCTTCTTGGCCACAAGGGCACATTGTTGACCCATGGTCAACCTGTTGTCAAACAGAACTTCCAAGTCTTTCTCTCCAGACCTGTTTTCCAGCACGTCCACCCCTAACTTGTGCAGATACCTTGGATTGTTCCTCTCTAGGTGAAGGACCCTATACTTGCCCTTGTTAAACTTCATTAGGTTCTCTACTCAGTCCTCCAGTCTGTCCAGGTCTCACTGAATGGCAGCACAGCCTTCTGGTGTGTCACACATAGCACCACCATGGCATTAAATAAACAGCAACAACAACAAAAAAACCACAAACCGACCAACTAAACAAACAAAAACCACAAAAAAATAACCCAAAACAAAACAAAACACACACACACACACACACAAATAGAATTAAAAAAAATCAAAATGAACTCTCCAATACTAAAGTATACTTGGCACTAATCTGTTATTTAATGCATACTATGAACTATTTAGGGCACAACAGAGATCCTTTCAGGTTAATGCTGAGCCTCAATTTAGAATGCAAGGAGCAGGAGCTCACTTACAGCTGTGCTTCTTCCACTGTTCAAGGACATTGCTCAGGAGCAACATCCCACCACTGAAGCAAATGCAGAAAATGAATGCTGAAGAAATAATCTTGTCTAAACATGTGAACTCCTGCAGTGTTACCAGATAGTTGGGATCTTCACTGGTTCCTGAACAGTCACAAAGGCCACATGCTCATCCCCAGAGTCTGTCTATCTTTTTAATACCTGAAAGATTCCCATGTGCTCTTACTACCAGCCCCAGTCCTGACTTCATTCCCTGGCTTTGCTGAACCCAGATTTCTTCCTCTGCACAGCCCTGTTGAAGGGAAAGCAGCCAGCTATGGCTTCCTGGAGGATTCTGCCGTTTGCTAATGAGAAGACAGGCCAAGTTACAACTCGTTTCTTGTTACACAACTGCTGAAAAACAGATACCTATTTATATCATACAGTTTCTCAAATGGTCTGTCACAGGTCTTGCTATCACATACTTCTACTTGAATTTATCAACGTCCAGGCACCTCCCAATACATAAAAAGACAGGTATCATATCACAATACATGAATTGTGTTGGGCTGTCCATGTATTTATATGCGTACTGTAATAATAAAAAGTGTAAAAATACAATTTTCCAGATAGTTTCCTGTCAGCTATGCACTTCCAACAACTTAGCAATAGATCTATGCATGACCATCCTATGTCCATCACACACCAAGAGCAGCTCCTGCTGTCTTCTCACAGGAATTATACTCACAACTCCCTCTTTTCTTTTTTTTTCTCTTTTTTTTTTCTTTTTTTTCTTTTTTCTTTTTTTCTTTTTTTCTTTTTTTCTTTTTTCTTTTTTTCTTTTTTTCTTTTTTTCTTTTTTTCTTTTTTTCTTTTTTTCTTTTTTCTTTTTTTTTTTTCTCAATCTAACAACTTCAGCTGACTGTCTCACAGGAGGTAGGCAGGGTGACAAAGTCTGCAGGAAAAGGTTCTCAGTGACTTAGATATTGAAATTTAAGAGTAATTCCTTGAACATGGCTTACACTTAAAAAGAAATGGCTAACACTTCCAAATAAATCCAAAATACCTGTTCTGTGGGAGATTCCAGTACCTATTTTTATCCTGCATCAGACTGATTTCCTTATTTCTTAATCTGGTCTGATAACCAAAACTGAAACAAAAAAAAACCCAACACAAGCAAACAACAAACAAACTAAAAGACCTGTTGATTTCCAAGGCCTCCTTTACAAAGAACAGCAACCTTGCCTACTTACTTCTGCCATGAATGCTTCAACATTCTCCTCACTGTTAGGCTTGGAGCATGGATTTCTTTCCCAGAAATCATTTTAAAGCCTGTTGCTCTTTCGTCTTCGAAGATCACACTTCCCTTTATGATATGCTCAGAAGAGTTCTTGTGGAGCACTTACGTATCACAGACATGCCTTTAATGAACATTGCAACAGCTATAGGCCTGATTTGACTGGATCACCCTCTTGAGGCACCCTTGCAGGCTGTACCTGCAGAGCACCTTGTGCTGTCTGACCTCAGGCTCTGCTGCAGTGGAAACAGCACTAAAAATAAATAGCTGAAAATCACAATTGCTTCACAGATTTACTTTGTCAATCAGAACTTATGTTGGAAAGTAAAGTGTGGGAATGGATGTAAACCCTGACTTTGTGCTGCAAGTTCATCTCCCACTCACAGCTACACAGCCGTAATGGAGTTTCCTCAATAAATAACTCTTCCTCTTTAAATTTGCCTCCAACGAGTTTATGGAAATATGGATCAAATTTGAGAGGGCTTTTAGCATCCCATTAAAAATTAACTACTTGTTTTATTGATTAGGCAATTTGCAATGTGGTTGACTTTGCAGTTTGAAGGGGTTGGGTTTGTTTTATTTTTGTTTAAAATAAAGCCTTATGTGGATGCATTCTTTTTCTGTTAGTCAAGTGAGAACTTTGTTAAAGAACAGCATGATCTGATGGGGTCTGCTTCCCACAACACTATTTAAAGTAATACTGCTGTACAATGGCTTTAGGGGTTTTTAGGAGAATAAAGAGTCATCATACACTTCAATCCAGTGAAAAGTTTTATTTAAAATTGACCACCCTCAGAATGTAAGGTCCAATACCAACCAACATTTTTATCCTCAGGAATAGTGTTTACAGAAAGTTCTCCCAGTGAAAAGAAGGAAATAAATAATATGGCATTTTCACGTTAATAACACTTCCGTTTCTGCTACATCCCTAAGATTTTTCAGTCTTTCATAAAACAGTAACAGGAAAATGTAACCCCTTTAAGTTCAGAACAAAGGCAACTTTGAGTAGGAATACATTTTCTGAAGGAAACAGGGAAGGGCTGTAACTTTCCCCATAAAAACAATTTTCCTAAACATGCACCTGATTAAGCTCTCTCCTTTCTGGCTTCATGGACCTCCCATCCAATGCTGGTAAAGGGCATACAAATAATCTCCCTTTCCCAGGATCTTAGCCCAGTAGACAATGTCCAGATCCCAAGCAGCAACTGGAAAGAAGCACCCCATAGTGATCCCTGCCCTAAAAATTTCAACAGTAATAAATACAGCATAGTCCAAAGAATATGACGCTGCTCTGAAAAACAGTCCTCAAAAAAGCTTGAATTACCATATGACACAAACTCTAACCTGCATGGTTGTTTAGAACTGTTATGTGAAATAGTAAATTACAGGTAGGTAGGCCACATTAATGTTAGTAAGAAAAATTAGCAAGATTTAGGTAGATTTCTTTCAGACCTTTTGTCAAATTCTTAATGATTGTTCCTTAATGGATGTGAAGCTCGAAGTGTCAAATAGCTGAAGTGTCTCAAGTTTTGAGACTATCGTGATTGAAAAATGATTGAAGTATGAGCAAAAGGTAAGGGAAGTTGGAATAGTGAGGATGAGTCTGCCTAAAACTTGGGAACAAAGAGTATATCTTGTTTTATGATGTAAAACAGATTTTTGTCTTTATGAACTCTAGTGATTCAGCTTAAAAAATCATGCCATCTACCAGCTGTCTTTTTTCAGAGGTTCTCTACACAATTTTCCTGTAGGCAGCACCTAGATTTGCAGGATATCAAGAGGATATTAGGTTTACTGTAGGAAAAACAAGTTACTGCTCATTTTGTCCCTCTTGCTCTGCTGCACGTACTGCCATCACATGATCTGCTAGGCAGATACTGGGTATTTTTGCAATTTGGCTTAGTTATGAATTACAGGGAAGCTGAAAAACATGGAGGAATAAATAGCAAATATGTGTGATGAGCAAACCTCAGCAGGACAGCTCTAATGGTCCCTGTGCTAAAATGCCTCACGATTGCTGCAGAAAAAGAGTGATGATGTTAGTTTTAGTTTTTTCTAAAAAAGTGAAGTTTACTGGAAGAATAATACATTCATCAACCTGTTTTTATCATTAAATGGAGCATTTATTTTCTATTTTATGAATGCATGTGTATATATATCAAAATATTTATGTTCAGTTTCAAGATATACATCACATATGTATGTTTTGTACACACCTATATATACGTGTGGATTTTCTTTTAGATCCTCCTCAACGCTTTACTGTATTTGTTTACAGAAGATAAGTTGTATTTGAAACACGTCTCTAAAAGCATAGGGATAATATGACCTCATGACTCTCTGTAGCATTTCCACCTTCTGGTTGGATTCACATCTCAGCAGAATGAGAAAACAAATGGCTTTCAAAATACATCTTCTGCCCCTTTTCCATAACCTTGTAGAGAATCAGTAGGTTCTTGACACTTTCCAGCCTACCACATTTCTTTCCCCTTCTCTGCAACAACTGACACCTCAGGTTTTGGGAAATGGCTCTGTCCTCCAAAAGCAACAGCACACTACCTAACTGCATGGGCAGCTCTCTATATGCAAATTAAGCAGATGCCTGAGAGATAATAAACACCAGCTTCCCTTTCTTTCTCATCTGTTACCCTAGAAAAGCCATCCTCTGGGTCCAGGTGGGCTTGTTCAGGGACACCATCACTGTCACTGAAAAGATCCACTGCTTGTGATTTTTCATTACTGGCTACAAGTTGACATCTGTTTCACTAGTCAGTAGTTCCTGTGCCTTTTCCTTTGTTCATTACGTGTCCAGCAACAGCAACAAACAACACAGTACAAAGCTACTCCTCCTGTCTGCATGGAGGGGATGGGAAGCAGAAACAAGAGCAGACATTCCCCATTCAATTAGGTTTTGTTCCCTGGCACCTGAGCAAAGAGGAAAAATAGTAAGAAAGCCCAGTGCTAAACTCCAGGCTATTACTTTGTACTCAATGGGAAACGTTTTGAACTTCAATACTGACAAATTAGGATAGAAATGTCCCTTCAGGAGGCCAATCTAGTACCTGGCTAGTGTGGAAGCAAAAGTAGAACCTCATGCCACAGACAGAATTTTTTGTTCATAGCACACTCCTTAAATCAAATGCCCCTGTTCTCTGTGGAGCTCTAAATTACCTTTTATACTGACAGTCCTTTCCACACTGCTGCTACTGCTGCTGTACTAACAGGCACTTTCTCAGGAGACCCTGAAACTGAAGGGAGGTGACCCACACTGCTTATTATCAGTTGTGTACACTGTACAATGAATGCTCTATTGTAGGAAGAATAGTGTTACAACCAAAGCCCCCTGGTTAAAATGGCTTAGAAACAAAGTTCTCCACATTACAGAGATTTGAACCAAGGCTCATAGTTCTCCACTTCGACATGCAAAGTTACACAGGATTTTATCAGAAGCAGGTTCACAAGATGAAAGGCAGCTCCACTCACAACAGAGATGGAGCTCCCATGGACATTATTGATTCAGGAAGAAATGTTAAAAGCACAAGTGACATGGAAGAGGAAGAATGATACTGGAAATGCTACTACCTGCATGTGGGCATTATCATGTCAGCACTTTCTGCTGTTTGAATCATTACATGGCTAAGGGGGGATTTTATTTAGCAGACATGTATCACGGTCCATTTGGTGATGAACTTGTGATGGTTCATTTACCTTGATTTTGAAGCACAAAATTAAGGCAACCAAAATGCCAAGGGGTTAGAATTCAATCAAACAGTGTTACTTTATTATTTTTCCCATAAAGCGGCATGCGATAGCGAGAGAGTAATGGAAAAGGGGAAAGGAAAAAGAAAAAAAAGGGAAAGAAAAATAAAAGAAAAAGGTGGGAATGAGGATTGGTTTACCACCAGACGAGTTCCAAAGGCATCCCTCTGGTCTCCAGTCCCGTAGAGTCCTGCTGGTGCTCCGTCATGGTTTGGGATCCTCTGGTGGGAAGATCTTAACAGGGTCCATTCAGGAGTCATCTCTTATGCTTCTTCACTCCGTCTCACTCCCATTGTTTGAGGTCAGACTCCTCCTTTGTTTCACAACCCAGGCTTAAACTGCACAGGCTCAAAAAGTCCTCATCTCTCTTGCCAGGACCCATCTGCGCTTGCATGACCTCATGTTCAGGGGTCTCTCTCTGGTCCATTGGGTGTCTTCAGGACCCTTGGCGAGCTTCTTGGCATGCTCTTCTTCACTGGCCTTTGTTTGAGGGAGGAGATGGGGGACAAGGTGTGACTGAGGCTGCAGGTGAGAATCCATCTTCTGGATGGCGGCTATTGTCCCTGGGTTGGAGAGATCTGCATAACAATCCCTTTTAGGAGGCGAGGGCTAGCTTGGCTGAGGCGGCAGGCAAAGTCCATACAGCAGTCATTGTTAGCAGTCCCCCCCAGGTCAGAGAGACCTGTGCAACACAATGCTTCTCCTCAGGCCTCTCTCCAAGTCATTGTCCATGCATTTTTTCTGCCAGGGCCTCAGTTCTCTCAATTCCTGATGATGATGTTCCAGGCAAATACTGCTCCATCTTCAGACTGACTCTGCTCCATCTTCATACTGGCTCTTACAAGATGTCAATAACTAAACCAATATACTTTATTTCCTTTTAACAACAACACAACCAAAAAACAAACATATAATGGATTATAAAACACTGAGACTGAAAGACTAGTAGTGAAATTGTTTGCAGCAACGATAATTGTAATTAATAAGGCTGCGCAAATTTGGCAAGTGAAGAATGAAGTCTTTTGAAAGACAGTAATAACATCAGTCACAGAGAAAGCATGGCTGTGGGCCAGCACACAGGCCATACAGTCACAGCCCAACTAACTGTATTCCAACAGCACTTGCCTATTTTACAGGATTTGCCAGTTTTGCAGTGAAAAACTTGCAGGTACTGAGTTGTTAGGATATAGGAAAGCACATACACATTATCAGTAGAGTACACAGGAATATTTAATATTACACAGAATCACAGAATGTTAGGGATTGGAAGGGACATCTAAAGATCATCTAGTCCAATCCCCCCACCGGAGCAGGAACACCTAGATGAGGTTAAACAGGAAGGCGTCCAGGTGGGTTTTGAATGTCTTCAGAGAAGGAGACTCCACAACCTCCCTGGGCAGCCTGTTCCAGTGCTCTGTCACCCTCACTGAGAAGTTTCTTCTCAAATTTAAGTGGAACCTCTTGTGTTCCAGCTTGATCCCATTATCCCTTGTCCTATCATTGGTTGTCACCAAGAAGAGCCCGGCTCCATCCTCGTGACGCTCACCCTTTATATATCTGTAAACATTAATGAGGTCACCCCTCAGTCTCCTCTTCTCCATGCTAAAGAGATCCAGCTCCCTCAGCCTTTCCTCATAAGGGAGATGTTCCACTCCCTTAATCATCTTCATGGCTCTGTGCTGGACTCTTTCCAGCAGTTCCCTGTCTTTCTTGAACTGATGGGCCCAGAATTGGACACAATATTCCAGATGGGGTCTCACCAGGGCAGAGTAGAGGGGAAGGAGAACCTCTCTCAACCTACTAACCACCCACCTTCTAATACACCCCAGGATGCCATTGGCCTTCCTGGCTACAAGGGCACAGTGCTGGCTCATGGTCATCCTGCTGTCCACCAGGACCCTCAGGTCCATTTCCCCTACACTGCTCTCTAATAGGTCATTCCCCAACTTATACTGGAACCTGGGGTTGTTCCTACCCAGATGTAAGACTCTACACTTTTCCTTTTTATATTTCATTAAATTTTTCCCCACCCAGCTCTCCAGCCTGTCCAGATCCCACTGGATGGTAGCACAGTCTTCTGGTGTGTCAGCCTCTCCTCCCAGCTTGGTGTCATTAGCAAACTTGTTGATAGTGCACTCTATTCCCTCGTGAAAATCATTGATGAATATATTGAATAGTACTGGTCCCAGTACTGACCCCTGAGGCACTCCGCTAGATACAGGGCTCCAACTAGACTCCACCTATTGACCACAACTCTCTGGCTTCTTCCCTTCAGGCAGTTCACAGTCCACCTCACTATCCGGCCATCCAGACTGCACTTCCTCAGTTCAGCTATAAGGATGCCGTGGGAGATTGTGTCAAATGCCTTACTCAAGTCAAGGTAGATCATGTCCACTGCTCTGCCATCATCCATCCATCTTGTTATGTCCTCATAAAAGTCAATGAGGTTGGTCAAGCACGACTTCCCCTTGGTGAATCCATGTTGACTGCCCCTAATGACCCTCTTATCCCTGATGTGCCTTGAGATAGCACCAAGGATAAGTTGTTCCATCACCTTTCCAGGGATGGAGGTGAGGCTGACCGGTCTATAGTTACCCGGGTCCTCCTTCTTGCTCTTTTTGAAGACTGGAGTGACATTTGCTTTCCTCCAGTCCTCAGGCACCTCTCCCATTTCCCAAGACTTGGCAAAGATGATCGAGAGCGGTTCAGCAATGACCTCAGCCAGCTCCCTCAGCATCCGCGTGTGCTTCCTTAGGTTATTCCTTCATGGAATATTATCAGATTTCAGGCAGGCTAACAAAACTGCTGCAAAAATTTACTGACAACAAGAGTGTCATGAAACAGAATAGCTTGACATTTTTGTCACAAAAATCTAACAAAAATAATCTTACTAGTGGAAGGTTTACTGACTCCACATCCCTGAATAAACCAACACCTCAAAAGGAGGAAGCCTGAGTCTAGCGCTGAAAACAGGACAGAGCTAAGAAAATACAGAACATAATACTTGTTAATATTTGCCATAATTGGATAGCTTGGCTTTTTATCAAAACTAATACAAACCTAGTTGAACAATTGAAAGGAATATGCATTCAATGTGCAAAATGTGGTTAGCTGCTGGCAATTATTTTGGATGCCACTGTCAGGTCTCTTTTTGTGCATTCCCAAAGTTGTTCACTGTTATTTCATTGCAAATCATTACGTTATATCTGAACAGTATCTACAATTTTATGTCACAGTCCAGCACCCCTTAGCATGGACAGAGAGCTCCCTCCTCTACAGCCTACATATGGACAAATCACAAACATGTTGCCTGGTGACCCAGCTGATACAGCTCCCTTAGAAACATCTGTATGATAGTGTGACGAGACTGCCTCAAAAAAAAGACTGTCAGAAACAGTCTCGCGTAAGCACTTAGTCTTTTCATTTCAAAACTACTAGTTCAGCTGACCTACTACTGTTCAGCTAAAGATCTCAGATGCTAGTGAAGACAGATGCCCCTCTCTCTCATCTCCCAGGCAAGAGCTGAGTAAGCCAGCACCACACATTCATGTTTCACACACGTTCTTATAAAAACCATTTGGGCCACCAGGCACACCTTTCTTGTGTTAATGTTCTGGACATTTTTTCTTTCTCAGCATTACATCAGATACAATGGCTCTATTTGGTTGGCAGATCATTCTATCTCCTCCCACCCAACTCCAAGCAGGCTAGGTGCTGCCTGGAAAGACATCAGCAGGAGAGGGCATATTGCAAAATTCCACTATGCTGTGAAGATCTCCAACCCACTGTTCCACAAGATTCTAGAGATGCCACTTGGTGTAACTGGGGAAGATGGAAGGATAGACAGAAGGAAGGAGCACAGTAGAGTCCTTTTCTGGTCAGGTGGTGGAAACATAGATCTAGGTAGAGATGCAAGTAGCACATTGATATGTTTTTATTCTAAGAGCACAGGATACTTGAAAAACAGATCAGAAAGAAAAACAGATCAGAAAGAAAAACAGAGAAAATGCCTCCTTCTCAGCTCACCAAGTTCAACACTTGGCAAACTGCCACTCCCAAGATGAGTGGCAGGAAAATGAAGCAGAAGATATCATGTCCACTTGCTACGTTAGCCTTAAATGTAGCTCCAAAGAGTCGGGACAGCAGTGTCTGAGTGTCTCAGAAATATCCACAGTGCAGCAGATCCAAAACCGCCTGAGTTCTGAAGTCTTAGTGACACCTTGATTTATATGTTAGTTCTGCCCTTCCTCCTGCTTCCACAATAAATTTCTCATCTCCACTGTACTTCAGAAAGTCATGAACAATACAGCCTTTTGTCTTACCTCCTCTGAACTGCACTGCTGTGGTAAATTGCATTTATAGACATTCACTCTATTTCAAGACTCTTCATCTACAAAGCACGAAGCTGACATTTTTGCCTTTTTTTTTTTTTTTTTTTTTATTTTTCAGTGAGGCAGAGGGAGAAACAAAAGCAAACTAAGTATTCCAGTTGCTGTTTATTTTCTCCTAGTTACTTCTCAGATCAAATCTCTTTCCTGGATGCTATCTAATGCATGGCTTCTTTATTTCAGGTTGGCATCAATAATTGCCTAGCTATTGCAGATTTGGATACCTGAGCAGAAAGAAAATGCTGTTGTGATTAAATCAGGAGATACAGAAGTGAAATGAAACTGTCAATAAGCAGAGTTAGGATTTTTTCCTCCTCTTCCTTAACTTAAAGCTTCTCAGACTGTCTGCAAGCCTCTTAGTACATGAGAGTGGTGCAAAGAAGATGGAGGAAGTGGGAACTGATGAGCTTTGTTGCAGATTGCTGTTTAATGGTAGTTAGGAGACAACTGAGAATCATTTGCTTTACTAAAAAGATGAGTAATGCCACAAGGCTCTACCCAGGGAAAAAAAAAATCTAAAAGAACAGCTTCTTTATGAGGACACTTCTATTCTTCACGGATTAGAATGTCATAATGTCATAATCTTGCATTTGATACGCTGCCCTTTTTATCTTTAAATAAACACCTTTGGTTTTTAAAAATCACCATTATGTACCGAATTCAGAAATGCTAATCATTAGATAAAAAATAAGGAAGAAAACAGATAGTGGAGTGAAATAAGCTGGAAGGAGATTCATTTGGGGAATTAATTTACAATGCCAAAAATATAATTGCCAACTGATTAACACATTTTTTTTCTCCCTCTTATGGGCATTTATTTTTAATTTATTAATTTCAATGCTCATTATACCTTGATTACACTCTCTTTTGGGAGGAAATAAGATTTGGAGTGGTTTCAATTTTTTTCCCTGTTTTATTGTTTCCATACAGTAATTGTGAGTATGTCTTGTACTTGAATATATTTGTACTTTCTCTCTCTTGAGGTTCTATTTTGAGTTGACTGTATTTGGGGGGAACAAACATGTTTAAGGGCACTTGCAAGTCAATCACTGAATTATAAGAGGTAATTTAAAGTGGTACTAGCATCTGCTCTAAGGCTGCAGTGTCCTTGTGGCACTGTCAATGCTCTATGCAGAGCAAAGAAGGAGAAAAGACAAAGGTTAGCCATAAAATGTTCTGAAGTTGTAGGTAGATTTCTAAAAAAGAAAGGTAATTTTCCTGCTCAGAAGAAATACTGCCCTGTCCTAGGTCATTCTCTTATCTCGTATTCACCCGCACTTCTACGAAGCCTGTCATTGTTATTGCCATGAAGCAACTGAAGAAAATGTGAGGACTATTAGGTGAGACATTCTAGTTTATTGGTTTCATTATTTTGAGCAAGATGCCTATGGTTTTGTTTATATTCCAGTCATCTGGAAACACTCCGGTACCCTACTGAGTATTGCAACAAGATCTGTTAAAGGGTGGACAAGTCTCTCTTGGGAAGCAGAGATAAAGTTCCAGGCTCTTGGAAAGTTACTACCAGGTGCAGAATTGTCTATATTCTGTTTTGCAAACTGTAATAAAAGCATCGTAATTCAAATTAAACTAACCAGAAACAATAATCATAGTATCATAGAAGCATTTAGGTTGGAAAAGACCTTTAAGATCATAGACTCCAACTGTAAACTTCACACTACCAAGTCCCACTTAACCATGTCCCTAAGTATCAAATCTACACATTTTTTAAATGCATGCAGGGATGGTGAGAAAGAAGCCACATTATTATTTGCTATAGATCAACGTCTTCACACATACAAGTATATCTCTACTATAGCTCTACTGATGTGTGTTGTTGAATCACCGTAACTTATTCAAAGATGAAACTTTTCATTTTTTTGGAAACATCTCTGGCATGTTCTAGAGAAAGCCAATTGCCCTCTAATTTCTAGTGTGGCTCTATTACAACAGAGGACATAGACCACAGAAAGGGTGTCAGTTGTCAATGTGAATGTTTTCTTTCCCCACACTAGCCCACAGAGTAGCAGTTGTCTTTGTGCAACCACAACTGCCATCATTGATATTCAAACCTTACAGGTTTAAGGTCCACACAGAACCATGACCATGAGTACAAGAGATCAGACTACTTCTTTTTTTTTTTTTTAAAGCAGAAAGCAAGCATTATGGTAATCTACATTCTAGGCTTTCACTTTTTCAGACTCCTCAAGAGAACCAGCAACATATATGTTAAACATTTTCAAACCAGAAAGGTGAACTTCTCATAAAACATCCTTTAGACTTAGGGTAAAATTATGAGATAGTAATCTTGCTTGTGTCATTAACTCTGGGTTCCTATATTCATTAGATTTTATGACAGCTATTACACCTCTGGATTATTCTTACTATTTATATAAATAGCTAGGCTTTGCTGGAATCTGAGTAAATTGTTTGCCTTAATAATATCTTAAGGCAGAGAGGTCCATAGGTTAATTGCATGCTTAGCAAAGAAGCAGTGTCTCTTAAGTAGCTATTTGCTTATTCCTGCATTTTTGGTTGGGGTTTTTTTGAAAGAGTAAGGAAGAGTACCTGGCTTCAGTACTGTGCCTGCAGTTATTCTTTTGAGACAGAATTAGCAGAAAGGATCACAAAGATTATTTACAGCTAGAGACACTAAAGCAAATATTATTTCAGCTATAATCTCTCATGTTTTCTATGGTTTTCAGGGGATATAAAGGCTACAGTTGTTAGTGGTGTATTTAAGACACTAGAAATCCAGAGCCCGGTACAGAAATCGTAAGTGGGATCTTGACTGTATAAAACTAACATCAGTTCTGCCATTAACTTCATTGCACCACAGGATCCCCTTCATCTCATTAGCTTCTACCTTTGGAGTCTATTCTATACCAACTATCAATTCACTCAAAAGTACCATTACTCAAAAATTCAGATAAAGGTTTAAAATGTACATAGTTCACATATAAGCCCAAGTCTCATTACTGAAAATAATGTAGGAGTTGGGTTTTTCAAGGTAATCTGGTGCACAGATGCCTGTACAGAATCAGATTATCCAACCTAGATTTGTAGCTGAGGTGTTGGATTTCAATGAATGTTCTCATCTACACAATTTACTTTAGTGTTTTGTTTTTTCTCTCACCTGTATCACATATTTGACATTTATATACCCTTAAAAATATAGCCCTTGAGAGGAATACTGAGTACTTACTAGGTCATATATCACACCTAGACTAAGGCTGCTATTACAAACATAGTTACAATAACAACATTATGTCATACATACAGCAAAAGGTTCATACTGTGGACTTAAGTGGAACAACAAGCCTTCAAATTTGTAGTCACACAGGAAAATCAGCTATGAGTGAAACAAGACAGACTGGTGAAAGAACAGTTTTACCAATACAATTCCATCCCACCGGGGATTTTGTTGGCAAAACACACATCAGTCAGGGCTCACACCTGGGAGTAGAGAACTAGCTCTAAGACTAACCAATCAATATAAGTCTGTACTAATGCACCCAATGGGCTTTCAAGTGCTCTCAGAAGTAGGAGCAAAGCTCTGAAGACTTCCATAGTATGGAAAACAAACCTTATTTTCAAGCCATACTGAAAAAGGAACCCAAAGCTGTATCTCCCTATTAACCAGCCTTTAACTCAAAAGATATTCCTGCTCTAGGGCCAACTGTAAGAAACTCAGGCCTCTTTCCACTTCTTTGATGATCTACAAAGAAGGTGGAAATGCAAATTGTCACAGAGCTGGGGTCAGGGAACAAATCAAATCTCTTTCCTCAGGGGAGGCCATCAAGAGACTCTCTTCAGCAATACCTAATATATACCTGCATAGCTGTTAATTACATCTCTTACCACCAATACTGTTCCCTCCTTTTCATTTTCTTCCATGCAACAGACCCACTTCTGTCGTTACTCTTTAAAGCACTCTGCATGGTAGATTTAGCTCTTTCCTCTCCTACTGTAGCCACTTTGTAAAAAGATGCTATTGAGAAAAGAAATATATGTAGGTGGAAGAATGAATATGTAATTATTCTTGCCATTATTGTTATTTTTATGTGGAAAAAGATGCAGAATTTGGCATTTGAAATGTGAAATACAAGACTTGGAGGTGGTATGTAGCATAGAGAGATTATTCCATTCCAATATCAGTTACCCAATCATACAGCCTCTTTGGTCTAAATAATTTTAATTAAGCAGTTCTACCCTCTGTAGTAGCCATTACCAGAAGATAATTGACTGCATCAGTAATGTAGCTTTCTGAGGGTGCTAAACAAACAGCAAGGTTAATTATCTAGCAGTAATGCTTGTTATGGAAATGCAACACTGGCCAACTAAGTTTCCTGTTCTCCTCTAGTACCCTTTCAGTAAATCAATGTAATATCCGTGGCTATATATTGTCTTATTGCGGTAGCAGTATTCAGCAACGGAAGCAGGAAGCCACCAACTGGTCAAAAGTGCATAGAAACCAATACACGGAAAATATGACTTTTTATTAAATGTGTTTTAGTCAACTAAGTTTTATCATTTTTTTTCTCTCGCTTCTAACTGAAGAATCAATTTTCGAACTCTGTATTTATGTACCAGGTACATCTGACAGCAGAGATGTATTTCAAGTATAGACAGAGTCCAGAAGTTTATATTATCCATTATATAATCCCAGAGTAGGTCTGATTTTTTTTCAGCTGCTGTTTTCACCTCTTCTCCTTCTTGACAATAAATCCACTTACACCAAATTAATTGGATAGACCTTATTTGGATTTCACATTGTGAGTTTAAATTCAAAGTGTTGACAGCTCCTGCATTTAATTCTATATCACTCGAAACTAATAGCAATATATGCTTCTCTCTGCAGATACAAGTTTGTTTTAGATTCATGACAATGTTGATCTTTTTTCAGTATTAAAAATAAATGTATCAAATCAAGTTTATTTGACCTTTAACTTAGGAAAATGTAAAAATTTAGTTTTACTTTAAGAGTTAGCTTATTTGGTGGGTTTTTTGTTGGTTTGTTTGTTTGTGGTTTTGTTGTTGTTGCTAAAACATATTCCCAGCTTTATAGCTAAAAGAGTATTCAAATGGGATATCTTTATTCCCAGGATCACAAGGCTATTCCCACCTTAATTTCTGCATCTCAAAAACAAAGCAATATGTCTTTATGCCAGTTTAGAAAAAAAAAAAAATCCAATCCACAACACAGATGTAGCTGCTATCTGAGAACAACCAAATACCATATACTAGCATTTAGACATAGAAACACCTATACAGCATTTCTGGGGGGTCAGTCATTTGGGGTTTTTCACCACTCACTGCCTCTATCTATTTTGTATGAAATTCAGACATTTGCATAGAAGTGTCAGATGTGTGCAAATTCTATTTACTATTAATAGCTCTGCTGTTTTATGTAGATCCAGTTGCCCATTACAGGTGGAAGAACCCCAGGAGCCACTAATGATACATAATGTTAGCAAAAACACTTTCAAACAGAATTTTGCTAAGATATCTCCAAAGAGTAAATGTTAGAGTGGGTTCTGCAATACTTCCTGGGTTGGGATCATCATAGACCTAACCCTTCTTCCAGTGTCTTACTATTTCTCCCTTGTGCATGCATAAGGAAGGGGAAGTGCACATGGACAGAAATAGAGAAAACTACTTTGCATTAAAACAAAATGCTTACAGCCCTTTTCAAAGCAAAAGTGATTTATGAGTAACTGTAGTTCCCCAAGATCATTGCTGTTCCTTACGTGCCCTTACAAGACACTTTCTTGACCCCACAGACCTCTGATGAATTGTGAATAATCTCTGCCTTTGGACTGATTTACACATTTTATTGAATGAATCCATCCAGTGTACAGAGTCCCTCAAGAATATCCACTGGCAGGTTCTGCTAAGCAAAGATGACAGAACCACTTTCTCCAAGTCTGAAGATGCTAGACTTATCTTGTACAAGTACAGGAACTATTCTGTGTCAAATCAGTCCTTGATTTATTGAGATTTAAGTTTGCAGGAGCTCCAAGTACTCATCCGTAATTGCTGAATGAAGGACTGAGCTTCTTACTGATGAAGACACAGAGCCACCTCATTGTTCCAAATGTACCTTTGCAGGCCCTAAAAACCAACTAATATGCAGCCTAATGGCTGTTCCTATATAGCAGCACAAAAAGACATGAAACATTTTTAAGATCATGGCTAAGGACCCAGAAAAAAATAACATAAAGAAAAGTTCAGCAACAAAAGTTATCTGAAATAATGCTATTTAGCATAATTTCATATTTAGTAATAATAGCATAATTTAGTATTTACTTTTTCATTTTTTCTTCTCTGCAGTCAGGTGGTGACCTCTTTAGGGTAAGTATCACTGCTTTTCTTGTGTGAGCAGAATGCTTGATTCAACTGGCCTTCAGTGCTGACTGGAAGCACGAATTTCACAGCAATTCACACAGAAAAAGGAATAGCGAATAAACTTAGGTGGTAAGCTGAGAACAAAGAGTCTTCCAGAAATAATCTACATGTAGACAAAGACCCATCAAGAAAGAATTAAATGCTTCCACTAGATGCTGAATTCATTTGTAGTCAGGAATAATCCAGATATTCTTATGAATTCAGATCGAATTTGAGAAAGAGTTCTGGAAGAGGAGGGGGGAAAAAAAAAAAAAAAGAAAAGAAAGACAAAGAAGTAGTAACTACTTTTAAACACCATAATGTTTCATTTTGTCCCTTTTGGAACTAAGCAGTACTTTTTAGAAAGGCTGAAGCATCAAAAACATTCCAAAAGAACTCAAAAACCCTGAACATTTCAATTTGCTGTTAAAAATAATAAGAAGGGAAAAGTTATTTCTCTGAAGGGCCAGTCTCTCTTCCTAGATAACAGTCTAAATCTATTCTCCATAACAGGAACACCAAATGCAGTCTATTATTGGCATGAAAGTTCAGATTAGTCCTGTTTTGTTGTTGTTGCTGGGTTTTATTATTTCCTCACTCTATCTTGTGAAGCTTCAAGTTGTCTCATAATTTTAGCTCCAGATATCTATTTCAGGGTTTACCACAGCCTTTGAAAGAGCTCCCATGCTCTCAGTTTTTGTCCCAAAGTTCTAATAATGACACAAGTGGTCCAAATTTTGACCTAATCATCTGCTTTATTAGGCACCTTCTTCAATCCTCATGTTTCATCACAGCTTCAGCAATGGCTATGAAGGGAAACCGTGCTTTTGAGCAGAGAACAGACTCTCAAAACATCAGCTATTCAATTACTGAAAAGTTACTGAGCCCCAAACTCAACCCTTACCAGCACACCAAGACAGTGACCACAGCTTTGGTCTATTTCTAGATACGATTCATCTGACCAAATATAACATTCTACATCATATAATCTTAGTTTATGTTTGAGGTTTTGCCTTTTGACTGAAGAGTAGAAATGCACATTCTGGTACTATTCATTTCAGACTAATGTGGATATCAAAAACAGGTCAGTCAAATCACATCTAAAAAGTGTTAGTTTATTTCCTCTGACTGCAAATGGAGGACAGGAGTTTTGATCAGATACCTAAAGTTAGGTTAGATGAATCCATGCCACCTGCTACAGTGGCATAGGAAGAGGATAAAGGAAAATGAGAAAGGAAGATGGCAAAAGAAGAAGGCAGACCTTTGGCCTCAGTCAAGACAGCAAGGCTCCAGTCAGAACCAGTTATTACCTCTATACCCTCAACCTCCCCCTCTGTTTCACCTTCTGGTTTGTGGGTTTTTTGTTCGTTTGTTTGATTTTGCTTTGTTTTGGTTTTGTTGTGGTGTTTTGGGTTTTTTTGTTGGTTTTTTGTTGTTGTTGTTTTGTTTTGTTTTGTTTTTTATTTGTCTCATTCTCTTTTCTTTTAAACATTTCCTGTTAGAGCCTGTCTTGCCTTGAAACCTGTCACATCACTCTACCCTTCAGCATTTGATTCAGAACAGGAACACATTTTGTATATAGCCTCTCCAAAGGCATGTTAACTGTCACTTCCACAGAGTTCACTCAGGGTGACTAAAGCACTTGGGAAAACAGTGTCTTCAGCTCTTCTCTTAAAACATGAATATGGAATTTGTTAGTTCTAGTAAAATTACAATAACTTGTCCATAAAGAGATAGTTGCAAGGGCAAGTGTGATTCTAGCAATACAAGGGGTGGTGTGGTGAAAAATGAATAAAACTACAGCAGTTTGGAGGCTCAGCTTCGGCATGCTCTCAGTCACATAAGATGGTTTGTTTGAACCTTACTAAGAGATATCTGAAAGCCTTGGATTTACACAAGTGAGTCAGAAATACTGCAGCACTTATCTGGGATAAACGCTCCTGCACAGAGGGGGCAAACAGAAACAGATACAAGGAAGCAAGTTAGATAAAGCTACCCAAACTTCTCTTCTTAGCTGATCGAGTATTACTTTACAGCAGATAGTTAAAACAGCCCTTTGTCTGCTTGTCCCTCATTTCTGTCTTGCACTATTTCTACAGTGAATTTTGGCAACAGAGTAGCACAAATGTTTGGATGGCAGAAGCCCAAGTTGTTAAGCTATGGATGAAGTAAAAAACAGGTGACTTTTCAGATGTCCATTACTTGTCTGCTCTATCCAACGAGCTGTACCTAGCTCCTTTTTTTTGCCCAGAGTAAATTTCTCTTGCAAACATGCACACCGAGGAACTGTTCCTCCTTTCTTGCCACATTAGCTCACATCTCTGCAGCGATCTCCAAAACTATGTGTTTTGTGCTGACAATATTCCCCTGCCCAAGGGAAAGCTAGATGTAAAGCTAAGGCTAGAAATGCAGGGAACAACCTAGAACTGGACATTTCACTGTTTCAAAGGACATGGAGGACAGAGAATTTCAAGCCATAAAGGGTTGTCAGACCACGTGATCCAATCTTTGGCACATTTTACTCCACTATGTTTCGTTCAGGCATCTCATCTTTCAAATCACAGACTGCAAATGCCATGCTAGTAATCAGCAAAGTCTTCCAATGCCAAAGGAAGGTGTGGGAGAGGGTGTAGAAGTAAAGCCCAAAGGTGGACCCCAGACTCAGGAAAATGCTCTGTTGGTCTGTTTTGACAATTGGCCTGGAAATGGCTTCCCACCTCCGCCAGAGTACAAACAACTACTTGCAGCTGTGAGATACAGCAGGTCAGCTTGTTCTGCATCCAAGAGGTCCCCAGTGTCATGCTGATGGATGAGCGGTGAACAAACACTTAAAGTAACATCAGTGTTGGCTGATTTTGAGCTGAATGGGGAAGGAGGAGTAGAGGAACTGATCCCAGCACATCCTTAAAAAAAGATAATTGGGGCGGAAGATTCTGATTGCCAAGGGGACTAACATCCAAAAAGTTGATGTGGTTTGTTCATAAGCTCTCTCAAACCATAAAGCTAACAACACCAAATTGCTTAAGTCACTCAATAATGAGAGGCAGTTAGAGGAGAAAAAAATAAAAGGGAAGGATGAAACATGAAGCTGCTGTTTCCTATTTGCCACTCCACTGAGTGCAGATATCACAGGAACAACCATTACTCCCCCTCACTTCAGCAGCAGCAAGAGAGCTCACTAAGACTTGTATATCAATGTACACAGAAAAATCTCCAAAGTAAGTTCAAGATACTGCTGATAAAACAGGCACATCACTTAAAGCTTTTTGCTGCTATGTTAAAGAAACAATACCCAAGAACCCTTCTATCCTTCAACTTTCCTCAAGAAGAGCTATAATGAAACAAGAGACAAGATGGGCATGGAAAGCATGAGAATTACAAATTCTGGTGAAGCAAGGCAGAGGACTTGGCTATTAATAACATACAGAACAAAATAAGAACAAAGGTCTGAAGTCCTCAATGGGAAAACTCTGTGGGAAAATAAAGCAAGGCAATATCTGTTTTGCTGGCATTAGGTATCAGAGAAGATGCTAAAAATGTTATTGACAAGCAAGCCATAACAAAGTAAAATAAAGCAAGACAAAACAAAACATTCCAGGCTTTATCTATTGACAAAATTCAGCATTGTCTGTGAAATATATGATATACAAAATATAGGACCACAGCCTTGCTGGATATTGATTTCTCTCCAAAAATCACAAATTAACTTCCGTGGTTTAGCACATTTCATCCTTATGCTAGCATTTTGAAGATTGCCATGGGAAGAAAGGTCAACTCCATATAGACAGAGAGGGTTAGACCAAACGATACCTTCTATTTCTGCACATCTCAGAACTCATTTTGCCTAGAAACGGCACCAGGAAAAATGTGAAAAATGTGTGTCCTTTACCAAAGATAAGCGCAACTCACTTTTGGAATGTGAAAGTTTAATGCAAAGAAATAGCAATGAACATGTTGAGGTCCCAACATGTCTAGAGATATAAGCATTAAAATACTTTTCAGATACTTAACCTCTTTGAAGTTAATGAGATAACTTAAACAATTCTATATGCTATAGACTTCACAAAATCAAGGTCTAGAGCTCTAAGGTCAGCTGTGTTGTTTGACTGACCTGCACACAAGCACAGTATGAACACTTCCAACAGACTGGTATTCCCAAACAGAGGCAAACTCAGATTGCTGCAGCACATGGTGGCACCAAAAGCAACCGCACATGTGCCAGAATGAATGGCAGCCACTTTGGAAATTCAGAAATGCTTAAATGTGTTTCATGTAAGGCAAGTGAGGAGACTGACACAAAGACAGGAAACTAGCACACTTGATACTTTTTCTTAAGCTTCATCAAAGAACCATGTATTGCAGTCAATTATAGAAACAAAGCAAAGGGAAAACAATAGCCCAGGGGTAAAAAAAATGTGTATTATACCTATTACTTCCCTGCAGGATTATGCAAAATATCTTTTGATGTGACTGTCAAGACAGCTAGGAAAAAAAAAAAAGCATCTCTACAGCCATCAGAAAGGTTGAAAATGATGCCTGTGAATAATTCTTAAAAGGGTATTTTAGTACTGGGACAAGGCAAATGATGAGACGTTTAACATTCAAATCAAATTATACCAATTGCTCAACATCAGTTTTCCCAAATCAGAACTCAATCACCCCCAGCCTCAGAAGGCAGGAGAACAAAGGATTGAAAGGGAAGATGCTTATTCTTTTGGCCAACTACATTCATTTAGATCTATGGTATGTTTTGACGCCTGAAATTTCACCATATCCTGTACACACTTGAAAAGTAGTTACTTTTCAAATCTCAGAAAAGCAGGTCTGCATGATACTATGCATTTTTCTGGATTTTCATAATGACTGGACCGTTTTGTATTTGACAAGAGGGAGGTTCTCTGTTGGACAGAAAACATCTCTTTAATACATATTCAATATCTAGATGAGAAATATTACCGTATGACCTGACCACATACATACATGTCTCAATCTCATGTTTCAGCCCTTATATATCTTTGGTGATGTCCCAAATTGTGAATATGCAAACAAGAATAAAATCTATTTTTCATCCAGTAAACATGCTGCGTAGGCTGCTGTATTGTCCTCATTAAACCTTTGTAAAAAGTTGTGGGGGGAAAACCTGCTGCAGTCAGTCTAGGTCACAATAAAACATTGATATTGTCTCTATGTTCTAAAACATAGAGAAGTCTTATTTGAAAATATACAATATAGAACAGAAAAGAGGAGGAAAGAAAAGAAAAAAAGCCTAACACTTTGAGCTGTTGCTTTCATTAAACTTGGAAGAAGTCATCTAGGTCAAGCCTAAGAGAATGCTGTAAATCAATTCTGACAGGACACTGGAATTCAAGTAATTGCTGTTCTCTCACTGCATATTGTCCATATTTTATTTCTAAAACTCGCAAGTTTGAGCCCAACAATTTTGAAGTTTGTGAGAAAGCGAGGATCATGATCTTCTCATTAGCTCTTATTTTCCTCAAGTTACTTGCTTTCCCTACACCACTCCACAAGTTCAGCTACTTGTGGTCTGGTCTATTAATCATAAGAAGGAGAGTAAGTTTGCTAGAGATGCTGTTTCATAGCAGAGGTCCTAAACTGTTTGGACCATGGATCATTATCAAGTTTTTCTTTCACAGTATAATATAGCCTCACAACCTACTATATACAAATCCAAATTGAGCTATGGAGGAAAGAAAAAATATTATTTTCTTCATGGCTCAGTAAGTGTAGGAAATTCATGTTCATACTTACTTGCTACCAGTTTTAATTCCCCTTTACACAAGTGTGGGATGAAATGCTAAGCTGTGGTGATGCTGGGGATAGAAAGCTCCAATTGAGAGGACAGGAGAGAGGGGAAGATGAGCCATTGAGAGCAGACAGCGCCACAAACAACAGAAAGGAAGGTGGTTCTCATTTAATAGCTGAACTGAGGGAGAATCCTGAGCACCTTAGTGCCCAGAGACTGAGTATGGAACAAGACACAGGGCCAGTGCACATCTTACTGGGTGCAGTGAAATGCTTTCCTCAGCAGCAGCAAAACTCATGACCAGCTACAGTGCCACGTAAAGTTACTGGTTAGGCTAAGAAATTTTGGAAGGTTAATAGGCATCTGCTGTCTCTCCAAATATTCTAATTCTAAGTTTAAGATTATTTCATCGTCTTTGGAAATCTGAACACATTTGAGAAAAGAATATAGCAAAAGTGAGAAACTGCTTGTTTCATTTTGCCAAAATGACAACCTCCAACACTTGCAGTTATGAAATTGCCTTTGTCTTCAACAATATCTCAGAACTCAGCTCTTAATAAAAAGATTACTTTCCTACCATCAAGCAATATTTTTCAAATGTCCTCATTTCATTAAAAATGTAAATAAGGTAGTATTTTTTCATATGGATTACACATTTAATTAATAAAAAAATATCTTGTCTTTAAGATGGAAGGAAGAGTTGGTGTTCAGCAGTTAATTGTGCACAAACTAGACTTCATTCAACCAGCTCTCAACATTTCAGGAAGAAAAAAAAATAAAAATAAAAAAATTTGGAATTATCAGTCACCATTAATAAGCCTTTAAAATTAAGAAAATGAATAAAAATTAAATCTCTCTTTATTGGCAATGTAATCAAATCCTCTGTAACTCTTCTACTGAAATTCTGATATTTTAACAGTATATTCTTTTGGATTGCAAAAGAATACAAAACAGACTATACAGAATATTTAGTAAAGAATTGTTTTTTTCTGATTTCTCTCTCATTTCTGTTGCAAAAAAAAAAGAAAGAAAAAAAAGGCTAGGTACCAAGGAATTGTGCTGTATTAGAATAGCTGAGTTACAAGTATGATTTTTTAATAGTTTCATAAGAATACCTGACAAGTAGCTGAAGAATTGGCCATTTAAGTACACCGAACCATTGGCTTTTTTTTTTTTTCACATTATTCTGAATACAACCTAACGTGCTCATATAACAACTCAAGACAATAGAATTGCTCCCATAAACCAGAATGGAACTTTGATAAGATTACAAGAATACATAGATTACATATGACAAGTCTCAACAAATTAACTGAAAAAAATAAAAAAAAAAAAAATTTTCCATTGACATTAACAAAGACGTGGTTTAATACACAAATTCTACCATATTTGTAGTATCTCTCAGCCTTTTACACTGAAGCTTCACCTCTCATTTATGCACAAAGGCTTTCTGCTAGCCACGGCTTCTTCCAAAAACATATGGCATTTCTCACATTTTATCCTTACAAACTCACCAATGACTGGGCTCCGTTTCAGACCTCTGCCTCCTCCTTTTGGTACTCACTCTCATAAAGAAGCAACATCTACTTTTGGCAACAACAGTCACTTTGCTACTGGATACATAAACCATTGTTCTTCCCATGCATAAGTTAGAAAACACAGACAATAATACTCTAGCACAATATATAGACAACAACAACAAAAAAAATGTCAATACATTTTCCAGGTATTCCTATTTAATTTCTTGCTTTATTCTAGTATGATTATCCAAATGTTAGCAAAGAGTAAATCTGCACTTCTTTAAACAGTACTTTTTTGATTCTGTATACAGTTACTGATCCTCTATTAAACATGTCAGTATATAGGGATTTGGGGTCATTTCAATCTTAATCTGCATTGTTCTCTGGGAATAAAATAAAAGGTAAGCAACTGTGGTGGCAACACAGAGAACATATTTATGAGGAAAACCAGTATTTTTTCAGATTCATCATCTAAATAGCTATGGAAATATATGGAATATTAGAAGACATGACGAGAATCAAGAGATTTATTCTAAGCAGTTTACACTTGAAGAATTTTCCTGGAGACTCAGAAAATAAAAATTATGTTCAGAATTTCAAGGTCAAGCTTAGAAAGTCCGTACTATGGTCCAGGCACAAAAAGTTGAGATGAGTACTGTGCATGGGTTGCTGGATAGATCATACGCAGCTCTGTGTTTGTACTCAAGAGATAACAACAAAGTGTTGTCACCTTCATAAAAAGTCATGTACAATCCCAGGTAAAATCTGCTATGGCTTTCACAGTCCAAATACAGATCAGGTAACTACATGCCTGTTTTTTGATAAGAGTCAGCAGAACAGGCCAAATGCAGGAGTGTCAGGCATAGTAATATGTTAAAATGATGAACACCTGGTAAAAGAGCAAATACAATCTCCAGACACTGACTAAGTAACTGTAATCCAATTATTCACTGAGTTGAGATGTCTGTGAAAATATTACACACTGCACCATGCAGCAAAAGTGTAGTATCCCACGTACCTTACAATCATTTCAACCTCAGGTTATGTTTTAAAGACAGAAAGGTCAGTCATTTATCTGGCTCAGTGCTGAAATCAATGGAGCAACCCTGATTGATGTCAGCTGAGGATCCTGCTGATGAAGACAGGGAAGTTTTCTGATTTACTTTTACCTGGGGAGCTGCCCTAAGAACTGGTCTTTTACTATTTAATGACAATGGATACGCATATTCTGCTACTACCATATAACCTTAAACTGATGGCATCACTCCCCCAGTTGGCCACTCAGACTCTGCTGGAGGACACTGTAACCATGCAGCACAATTCAGACTGAAGGCTGAACATACTGTTACATTGCAGTTGCTGCTATTAAAATATTATGCCTGAAATTAATGCATTACACCTTTCAGACTAATGTTCTTTAAATCAGACTGAATTTATCCAAGGGTATTTTTAGGCAAAAATACATCCTCACAAGCAATGTAATGATCAGCACTTTTTCCCCAGATGCTCTAATATGGAAGAAAGGCTATGCAGTAATTAATATTTATGAGGAGAATGAGTTCCTGTTAAATCCTAAATCACAAATATATGGGATTTGAACTATAAAAATGCAAACCTAAACCAACATAATAAAAAGACGTTTACATACATATTAATTGTGAACTTTGGTCAACTTGTTATATATTGTTTTAGTAAACTCTAAAATTAAAGCAGGTCCAAAAATCTATGTATTGATCAATGTGTTTTCTAGATCGGCCATATACAACAGAGGAAGCTTCACTTTAGTTCACTAGAGCACCTTTGAAATTTGACAAGCAGAAACTTGACCTTATGTCTTTTAGTTGCCAACAGTACATTGTTTCCATTCTCATATGGGTGCTTTCCCCTGTTGGAATTCAGAGAAAGCATTTATACACGGAAGAAAGCTCTTTGCAAGGTGAACTGATATGTGATTCAACCTGTGCCCTATGAAAAGATAGTTTTACCATTATTAGAAGGGAAAACAACATACACTGTTCTTGGAACACAAGTTCTGAATATATCAAGCAGCTAAAAAAGATTAAATAACACTTTTTTTTATGCAGTGCTTTTTATCATCAGATCTTGAATTGCTTTATAAAAAATGTCTGTTCTACATTTAAGCCATTAATAAAAAAAACAAAGGATTATACATCCTCATATAGTGACTGATGCTAAAAATGTTTCATCATCAGAAAGAATCTACGTCATTTAACAACATGAGACATTTATTTAAGACCTCCTATATGAACTCAGCAGGCTAACTTCATGCACTCAAGCCTGAAAGTGCTTGCTTTCATAAGGATATAAAAGACTTCAAAATAAATGTGAACTAATTCAAGCTAAATATAGTAGTGTCTCCTCAAACCATGATTAATGTTTTGTTTGCATTTGTTTCTTACTCTTCCTTTCCAGATAGCACAGCAAAGAGGACCCTACATAATGCCATCAATACCTTTGTTGAAATGCAGATGGAATGCTACAAGGTGTGCCACAACTGACCAGCTTCATGAAGGGATGCATTTGCTTACTCGATACAACTTAAAAAAAAACCATAGTCTCCTTCTTTTTTTTTTCTTTTTTTTTTTTTTTTTTCCTGGCTACTCAAAAAGTTGTCCTAAATCTGTTCTAGATAGGAGGACAGGAATGGGAGAGGATGAAACATGCACTTTTCTCTTCAAGCAGAGACTGCTAACAGAAGCGCTGGACTGGCAGTTCAAAGGGCCATAGTCCTCTGTTCATCTAGAGCTTGGCTCAGCATGACTACAGACAAAAGAAGCAGAAAAAGAGTCAGTAGCAAAGCATGCTAAGCTGCTGAGAAACAGGAAACATATGCTAGAGGGTAATATGTTCTCCCTAATAAATCCCAGCATCTCTTCTAAGGCTAGCTGCAAAGACTCCAGGCATGGTAATCCACAGAACACCAGTTCATTTTACACACACCAACAACTTGCCATCATATGGCAATGTATCATATCACATTTTTTTCATCAATACTGATGGCATTCCACTGGAGGATATTATCCATCTAATCATGTAAGCTGTTTAATATCCACTTTTTTTCTCTCTTTCTACTAAAAATATGTGTCTATTTGACTTCACATCTCTCCCATCTTTTGATCATCAAGAAAAGCAGAGCTGCTTGCCAAAGCTGCAGGTAGAGTGGAATTTAAACTGAACAAAGAACACATCAGCAAGTTACAAGTAAATAATTTAGCTCTGGGCCTGAGGTGTTACCTTTTATTCAAAGAGACATAATTGATAAAGAATGCTAGGGGAGTAATTTACAAAATGTTAACTATGCAATAGTAGAACATCCTGTTACAAAGCAACATAATTATTTTACATACCAGAACCTCAAAAGTAAATAGATGAATGCACAGAACCTTAAATGATGTTAGCAGATTAATGGGCACATGAATGACACTGAAGGCAATATAATCTGTCAAAACAGACAAAACAAAACAAAACAAAACAACAACAACAAAAAAAAAAAACAAAACACAATGCTCCAGCTTATTAAAAAAGCACCTTTATTTACGTTTCTGCATTAACTCAGCCTCTGCACAGGAAAACCTCACTGCGATCCTGTTTAACTTCTTCATTAATGATCTGGATGTTGGGGCAGAGTGCACACTCAGCAAGTTTGCGGATGACTCAGAACTGGGAGGAGTGTCAGATACACCAGAGGATCATGCTGCCATCCAGAGGAATCTTGAGAGGCTGGACGAATATGCTAACAGGAACTTCAAAGCATTTAACAAGGAGAAGTGCGAAGTCCTGCATACAAGAGGGATCCAATCCACACACCAATATGAACTGAGGGCCACCCAGCTGGAAATCAGCTTTGTAGAAAAGGACCTTGGGGTTCTGGTGGACACCAAGTTGAACATGAGCCAGCAGTGTGCTCTTGCAGTAGAGTCTAACAGTATCCTGGGGTGCAATAGGCAAAGTACAGGGTGCTTCAAAAAGATGGACCCAGTTTCAAAGCAGTGTATTTCATAATGGCAACATGTTACTATCACACACAAATTTACAAATGGTTTAGTGAGTTACCTAGCGATAATCATTGGAAACTCTATGTCCAAGTGGTAAGAGCTTCATTCATGGGCAGTTCATGGTTGCAGAGACAAAGTGATTTCAAATTGGGTCCATCATTTTGAAATATCCTGTATTGCCAGCAGGCCGAGGGAGGTGATCCTTCCCCTCTGCTTGGCACTGATGAGGCCACCCCTGGTGTGCTGTGTCCAATTCTGGGCTCACCATTACGAGAGAGAGAGATGAAGCTACTGGAGAAAGTCCAACAAAGGGCCATAAAAATTTTTAAGGTACTGGAGCATCTCTCACATGAGGAAAGGCTGAGAGACCTGGGACTATTCAGCCTAGAGAAGAATCAGCGGGATCTCATCAATGTGTACTAATATCTGAAGGGGAGGTGCAAAGAGGATGGAACGAGGTTCTTCTCAGTGATGCCCAGTGACAAGACCAGAAGCAATGGGCACAAACTGAAACACAGGAGGTTCCCTCTGAACTTCAGGAAACACTTTTTCACTGAGAGGGTGAACAAGCAGTGGCACAGGTTGCCCAGGGAGGCTGTCAAGTCTCCCTACCTGGAGGTACGCAATACCTGTCTGGGCATGGACCTGGACTGCAGCTGACCCTGCTTGCGTGGGGGAGCAGGACAAGCTGACCTCCAGAGGTCTCTGCCAACCCCACCTTTCTGTAATACAGTGGTATAGAGTCCATTCCTCCTCCATATAGGAAAGCAGCTCTATCCTAGGTGTATGTTCAATTAATAGCCTGCACTGAAAGCTGTATTATCTGCATGTTTCATCTGCATCTTCCCCTGACTCTGCTGTTATAGAAGACAGTGTGGTGTTTCTACTACAATAGCTTTTCAGTTGTCTTCTTTAAATTAGTAAGGTAGGTAATTGCTAAATATCTTCTACCTTACCTCTCTGTCCTAGCTGGAGTACTTGGTAACCTGCTTCTTCCACTGGAAATGCTCTTCAACACCTTTGCAAAGTAACTAAATGAGCATCATGTCTGTAAGATGTTATTTAGAGAAAAAGGTTTTATTTGCAATACTTGTAGCTCTACAGCACTATGTGATTGTTGGTCCTGCTGAAAAAGAATTCTGCAGATCTGAGATACATCACTGCTTGTTTGTCTGAAAAATAGAATGTTTACTCTGCCAGGAACCGCATGACTGACCAGGAATTAATTTGGAATCATTTCCTGGACCAGGCTGAGGAAAAAGACAAGCAGGACTAATGTACAGAAGCATAATTAATCATAATTAATCGAATCTTTATTTATTTATTTCAATGTGGTTTATAGCTCTCAGTTACAGATAATATGTGAATTAACATTTTGTTTTTTGTTTTCTTCTGTTTTGTTCAGACAGTTTCTGTCTATTTATTCCTTCATGATGGTGTTTTCGTAATGTAAGCCCTAAATTTCAGCCTGCTAAGTGCAGGTGAATAAGATCTCTCACGTAGTTGTTTTGTGATAAAGAAACCTGACATAAAATTAGAACACACACCAATATTCTCTTATGAGAACATGCTCTCTCAATTTGTTGATGATGATGAAAAGCAGCAGGGCTTGGCATAGAAGTAACTGTGAAGGAGGTCAGTCAATGCTTCTAACATGTACTTTTGACATCAAAGATATGCTGGGGAAGCAGAGAGAGTGTGAAGGGGGAAACAGGAACTCTATTTCACCACCGTAATCTAATAAGGATGCATCTACCAGGGGCATAATTCAGAGCTTCTCACTAAGAGCACAAAAGAACTCAGGATCCATCTATCAGCACTGGTTAACAGATCTCCAGGGCTGTTTCTCACACACTAGAGCACCTGACCAACTGGACTTTTTTGGACTTTTTTTTGGGGTTGTTCTTTTTTTGGTTTGTTTTTTTTTGTTTGTTTTGTTTTGGTTTGGTTTTTTCCTGAAGTACCCTCCTCAAAACCTTTTACTTGCTCTCTAAAAACCACTGCTGATCTCTCATTGAGACTGGCCAATGTAGTTGAGCCTCAAACTTAAGCAGAAAAATGGAGAACTTAATTTGCAACAGTAGCAGTCACATAAGTTTAAAACTACATAAGTATAAATGCAAATTAATGACTAGGGCACCCACCCAGCCACCCATGGCTTTTCCATCCCCTCATAACTGCTCCCCTATAGGAAATATGCAGTAAGACAGACACAGTTCCTATGCAGCCTGACCACAAAGACAAAACATGACATGATATGGCAGATAAGCTCAGAAATAAACTTGAAGGGAGCCTAGTCATACCAAAGTCTAGTCATACCACTTTTGGATACAGTAGCACAGGGAACTCAGCTGTATTTTTTATAACAGTGAGAAGCTGAAAGAACAGCATTTTCATGGTAGGATGTTGAATTTCAAGTACAGCATACCTGATGGTGGTCTTTATGGTGCCTGGTAATTAAATACCAGTGTGAAGTATCAATGCATAGTTCAAGTGTTTTACCACAGACTGACTTGCACACAATATGCACGCTCAGTTCTACACACAGTTCTCTACAGGTGAATGAACATACTACCCACATCTCAGTTTTAAGGGAATAAAGTCATCCTTCATGGGACTGATTCCAACCACGAAAGATGAAGGAGGACCATTGTACTATAGCTAAATTCAAGACCCCCACACCAAGTTTAGATAACTGGGGTTGGCACTGAAGATGTACACATATGGGAGGAATTCTCCCCCACCATCTGGATGATTTGCTACACCTGTAGCAGCAGCTGCTTTGATGCACACAAAAATATGGAACAAACAAAATAAACAAACAAAGGTCTCAGTAATGGCAAAACTTCCAGGTTTATATATTGTTGGTGCCTATTCCCTTCCTATGAGTCTGATTCCCATGCAGGAGCGAGTCCCTGCCTTACATCCCATAACTAAGCTCTTTGAAAGTGGAGCTGCTGAGAGAGTGGAGAATTAGCCTAGGAAAGAGGGAGAAGTGTACCAAATAAAGCTTGGCATATAATGAAAACACACATTCATGCAAATTGTAGGTATTTTCTTAAACCTTGAAAACATTGTTATTTCATGCATCCAAACTGATTTGATTTTAAAACATTAAAGACATCTTCTTGGATGTTTTGCTTTTATCCTGCCAAAAATAAAAATGTGATATAAAATATGCAATATGAAATATATATATGCACATACATACACAGGAGTATATAAAAATGGAAAGCTGAGCTAGTTTCCCACATAAAGAGTAAAAAAAAAAAAAAAAGAAAAAAAAACGTAGAAGAAAGCATAAATAAAAATATTCTGATTTTAATCACCTTGCATTTCTCACAGGACAGATTAATAAATTGATACTCATGTATCCTCACTGTCAAAAACAGCCTTCTCTAACAAAAAAAAATAATTTATCAGCAAGTTGGCCCAAGCCCATTATGGAGTATCATGCTAGATTAAACCCTGTGACAGGGGGAATCCTAATCATTGATGCAGCCCAGAATGTGGTTGGCTTTCTGGGCTGCAAGCACACATTGCTGGGTCACATGGAGCTTCTCATCAATGAACACCCCCAAGCCTTTTTAATCAGGACTGCTCTCAATCCATTCTCCATCCAGCCTGTATTTTTTCTTGGGATTGCCCTGACCCAGGTACAGGACCTTGTGCTTGGCCATGTTGAACTTTATGAAGTTTGCACAGTCCCACCCCTGAAGCCTGTCAAAGTCTCTCTAGGTGGCATCCCGTCCCTCCAGTATGTCAACCACACCACACAGCTTGGTGATGCGACTTGGTAATTGTCCTGACTCTGCTCCTTCATGCCCTAAAGCAAAGTAAACACAAGAGCTTTTGAACTACTTTGAAAGAAACTGATTTTTTTTTCATTGCATCTCCATATGATAAGAACAGAACATTTTTGTGCAATTTGAGAATTTTGTGATAGAAAATTGCTGGAACCAACTTAAAATAACAGAGAAATCAATAAAAGTTATGGGTAGAGGGCTCATGAAAGTACAGCATAGACAACAAAATACATACCAGTTATTCTCGCTCATATCCCTAGACAAAGCTGTTGATCACTGGGGATTACTAAAGCTGTGACAGCATTAGACAGAGATTGACAGCTGTCTGTTGTATAACTAAAAGCAGAAAGCCAGCATGTCTTGCTAGTTTCCAGCTGAGAGGAGTAAACAAACAAGCCAAAGGGGTATACAGCCACTAGTTTACAGATTGTGACTGACTGGAGCTGTGTGGAACTTCTGCAGAGAAAGCCCAAAACAAGTCTGTCTTGGCTATATGATGCCTAGTTTAATTTTAACCTGGAAATACAGATTAATCTTACTAAAAATATTAATAAAACTAGTCTAAACTTGAGAACAAGATTGGTCTGAGATATTGCTTCAAATTTGAACTGTGTTTAGGCTCATCAGGACTGCAGAAATTTTCATACCAAAGAAATCCAACCTTACCTTTGGAGTTTCACATTGTTTGCCCTGATTCCTCCCATGTTTGTCTTACCTGCATCTGAATGAAGACCAAACAAGAGGACAGGTTTTCAAATCTGTATCAATACCTGCATTACTCCATGGAGAAAATACTGGTAGCTTTGGCAAAACTAAGAGTCAACTACCATCCTCTGCCTGAGAGTGGCCTACAATGAAGCAAATCTTTTGGGAAAAAAGTATATATTTATGTATTACTGTAAATCTCATTTGAGGTGGAGCTTAATGTGACTCATTTCCTCTCACAAGTGCTATGTCAAGTGGAAAAGATTGGGAATCTTCCTCTACTAGAAGCCTTTCTCCCATTTTATCACTCACATAACTATGAAGAATCCTCAACAGATCAGTCACACAAAGTTTATAGTAGTGAATATTCCTCGTCTTCAACAACCTTCAATACACTTATTCTGTTCCCTGCAGGACAGTCTGAATATGTGCTTCAGGGAAGAGAGATTTCTTTGCATTTGGTGAGTTTATTTTGAGACTAACCTTAAGCAGCCTTGGTTTAATATTTAGTTTTGGTATAATTGTAGTATCTCCTAAGAGCTAATAAGTAATCTAGACATGGCCTTGTCTCTATTGTGGCATCACCACAGATATAAGTCTAATTTTTCTTAAACTAACAAGTCTTTGTACTCAAGCATAATTTACAATTGAAAAAATCTTGGTCAAAAATCATGCCTTCAGACACCACTTTTCTTTTATGGTACCCTCCCTCATCTCCCAACATATGTGAGTTTAAGACTGTAGAAGATAATGAATCCTTTACTAAGTCTGTCATCCACTGGGGTCACTCTTCTTTGTGACAATTGTAGAACCATACAGCTGAAACATGGTACTCAGTATTGTTATTGAGGTGGTTAAAAAGTACAATTGGTGGACTGACAAACATTTCCCATTTGCAACATGGCCAATGTTTTACCCTGGATAATGTGTCCAGTGCTTCCACTGGAGATCAAGTTGCCACATGCTCATCATTCCTTTATGATTCAGATATCTTGAATTGCAGCAAACAAAAAAAAAAAAAAAAGGAGAGGCAATGGACGTAAGTTACAACACAGTAGATTTCCAATGTTGGGAAAAAAGGTTTTACTGTGAGAGCTCTTAGACATTGGGAAAAATTGCCCAAGGAAGCTATGGAATCTCCACTCTTGGAGAGCTTCTAAACTTGACCAAACAAGGTCCTGAGAAACCTGAGCTGCACCGGCCCTGCTTTGAGCAGAGATTCAAATGAAATGTCCTCCAGAGGTCTTATCCAACCTGAAGTATTGTATAACTTTATGAAAGTACTCTGTGAAATTTCTTGTGCTGAAAGAAACAGCAACAAATAAGACGATTCCCAGAAGTTTTATTATTTATTAATTTCTAAATTTTAGTTATTTTTTTTCATTACTTCCTCCCAAAAGATTTCACAAACATGTAGAAACACATCACCTCTGAAATAAGACTTGTCTTTGCCAGATGCCACCACAATTCACAGTCTGTCTCAAGACTTCACTCCTGCTTCATGTCCTGAGCACTCTTTCCATAAACATCTGACACATCTGAGAAAGTAAATTAGACTAGGTCAAATGGCATGGAAATATACTATGGCTAACTTCTAGGGGAACTGAAGGCTTTTTTGATGGAAAGTGCTACCTGCCAAACAGGATATCTATTTACTGATCCAGCCATCACAGTGCTCAAAGGAAGCTAGCATATTTATTGTCAGTTTTGATTAAAACACCAAATGAATCCAGGTATCATAACAAAACATTACATAGTTGAAGTAACTTGTTCAAATAAAAACTTGATCACAAAAAGTGGTTGTCCTGGTTTTATTAAAAACAAGTTTCTCTTTTAGTGAATTTGTCTGTCAGCTAAAGCTTTCATATTAGCTGCATTTTCCTGGAAAACCAGATACGTGTGTTGGTAAACATAGCAATGAAATGCGAGGTTATTATGAGGATGGATGCACATCTCACAAGAGGGGCGACGAGAAACAAGTGACCAAAAACTGACCAACTAAGTATCTCATCTCATTCATGTAATACTTCTCATAAAAGTGGGAGACCACAAGGATCTCGTCTCTTTTCCTTATGGCTGACATTAGGAGAGGATCTTGCTAGTCGTTCCTGCGAACTGAGGCCTAGTGAGAGACTGAATCCAGCTCAGGTCGGCTGCAGAGTCCAATCCAGGACTTCGGGTGCCGGCTGTGCAGTTGCTGGGACTTTCAAGGTTGGTTTTGTATATTTTGTATTATTTTTTCTATTCTTATTAGTAGCATTAGTAAAACATTTTTAATTTTTCCAACTCTCTTCTCTCTGTCCTTCTTTCCCTCCCAATCACCTGTCCTTAGTGGGAAGGGGGCAGAGGAGATTAACAATACATCTGCCATGTTTTTATTGTCACCCCACAATCAAAACCTCGACAGTAGTGTTTCTATTTTTATGGAGATCCTGGTTTGAAATGTGTATTGGGTAGAAGTGCTAAAATCACGACAATGTTTTTAGTTTCATTGATTTATATATATAATTTTATTGAATGTCATTTCATTTCAATGTACCAAGTGCGATAGCAGTGACTGCTATTCACCTGACATTTTTCAAATATAACTTTTTCACTTTTGCATTGCTTACCTTCATTAGTTACCTGTGCAATTACTGAAAATAGCATCTTTTAGTAGACTTCATACCCCAAACCATTTGAGTGACATTATCCATTAGTTCTTGGAAAATTGTTATTTCATTTGGTCACTGAACCTGAGTTAAAGCACATTTATTTATTTATACATAAATTCTTCTTTGGTTTCTAATATAATAACATTTATTACAATCTGTGACACAATGAACCATTCATCCTCTCCTGTACAAAGAAAATACTCTGACAATGATTTTCATTAAGAATAAAATACAGGTGTTCTATTAAAAAAAAAAAATAGACTTTTTTTTTTAAGTCATTGTGTTAACTAATGCAGTGTTTGTGACTATAACTCTTTCTCTATGTGCTGTTTTCATCTGGACATCATTGAGTTTCTTGGTAATTAAAATCCATTGCACATGCATTTACACTACAGTGATGGCACAGGTAGTTTATAAAAATCAGATCTAAAATGCTATGGACAGTAGTCAGAGACAGACATGAATCATGTTTCACACAGTTGGAAAATTTGCTATGACTAATTAATTAAAGATTTGTAGTCAGATCTTTCTTGCTTTCATAACTTAATGTGTAAAGCACAAATTAAATATGAAGGTTCAAAGACAGTCATTTTCTGAGAAAGGTCTTCTGCCAATAATTTAGGAAAAGAGGTGCAAGGTGCAATCTCTCAGAGAAGATTACAGAACACAATATCCTGAAGAGTAATACCGAATTGTTCTTACATTAAAAACAAACAAACAAACAAACAAACAAACAACAACAAAAACACACACACATTCCCCCCCCTAAAAAAAAAAAAAAAAAAAAACCAAACAAACAAAGAAACAAAAAAAACAAAACAAAAAAACCAAACAAACCACAACACCCCAAGATCTTCATTTGGGTTTTGGGTTCAGAGCAGTTAAGGAAAGCTCGTGTAGTCACTAAGTTCTATTTCCTTGCCTTTCAAAAGTTTTGGTTTGTTCCTTCATTGTCACACAGTTGCATGCCATCAGGTGAATATGCAAAAATCTTCTGAGTACTGTCCTTCTATTATTATCCTGTTTGAGTCAATGGGAATTTCATCACTGAGCTTATAAATAGAGTCAAAGCAACAGTGGGCAAGTTTTTTATAATCTCATCCCTAAGAACAGATTTCAGGAGAGCCTCTAGAAAAGGTACAAGTATACTATCAACACAGGGCTTGATTCTGATTTCACCAATATCTGTTTAATGACCTCGGCAGATATCAGTGAAAGAAAAACAGACATTACAGGGGAATTTCTTCAGATTTTTGTATAAAGTCCATTTCTCAGTGACACATTTTTCTCCACTAAAGATTACTTACAGTTTTTGAAAGACATTGCATTTTGCTGTGTTGGAAGCTGCCAACACAGTGCTCATCACTGCTGCCAATACAGGACCACAAGAGAAAACAAAGCATGTACTCTGCTTTGGTAGCAGATCTGGCAATAGGGAGATCTGGAAAGCATCAAGAAACTCATGCTGTAATGTCAGAAATAGCTTCATCTTGCATTGTTTAAATAAATCCATTTAATGTTATGACACTCTGCACACATTGTAATCAGCATTTCTTTAAACATTATGGGAAGGTTGGCTCTAATTTTTAAGTGTATGCACTGATCTTAGCAATTGATGGGTAAAACCGAATAATTCATGCTTCTGAAAGTTTCTCAGAAAAGCATTTACTGAGGTTAATATTTCATTAATCACCTTGTATGCCAAAGGTGTTTTTTTTTTTTTTTTCTCCTAGCCATCAAGCAGGATTTCTGGAGGAAATAATGAAGTCAAAGTGTTAAAGCCTACATCACTGTCAATGACTTGCTAAACATATCAACAGATAGGTTGATAAATGAAGAAAGAAAAAAGAACAGGAAAGATGGAAAGAACACTCAAAATGACATGGTGCTAATAAGCACTGTACATTGTTAGAGGATGCCAGTCACACAGCCATCTGCTAAAGACAGACAAAAGAACAAACAAGGTTAAAGGGAACAGAAGACTTCAAAAATTCATGGTTCACTCAACTCTAATCTGGAGATTTTTATTGCAGGAAAGACTTTGTTAAGATTCTGTGGATACCCTAAATGCCAAACTTAATTTTAACTATCGAGTATCACATTTCAGACAAATACTAAAACAGGATACAAGAAGTGTATGTTGTTATTTTCCAGCCTTTTGTGATGGATGAATAAAGAAGTGCAGAGTGACTATGGTGTCAAAAAAAAAAAAAAAAAAAAAAAGCTAAAATATTTTTTTAAAGACTCCAGAATAACTAGGTCTCAAAGATAGGATTAGGAGGATAAAAGGCAAATAAGGTTATCTAAATAAATTTATTTTTTACACTGTCAGAGAATTATAAACATTGTCTCATACCTACACTTTTTTTTTTTTTTCTGACTTACACCAGGGCAGTGATGGAGTCACCATCACTGGAGGTGTTTAAAAAGCATTTAGATGAGGTTCTTAGGGACACAGTTTAGTGCTAGAATTGGGTCATGTTTGTACTTGATCCTGAGGGTCTCTTCCAACCAACATTATTCTATGATTCTATGATCAAGTTACTTCTATCTTTTCTTACAGGTACCTCAAAAGACAAAATAATTTGAGTTTTACTGGGATTTGCTTGTTTACAACAAGGATGACTGTTGCTGTTTTGGCTTGGTGTACACTGGAAATTTATATCTGCTCAACTGTAGTGTTCTGGCCTCTAAGTTAAGATTTAACCCTAGAAAGCTACACTCCTAATAAATTCCAAGCGGGAATATGAAAATAATGCAGCATTATTATTATTAAACAGTTTTCTGACACAACCTAGTGCAAATATGGCAGAAGATCTCTAGACACACAAGCCCATGCTCTTTTAAAAAGCCATTTGATGTCAGCAGTGCTCAAACTTCTTGGTCTGTATGCTACTGCAGTAGCACCAAGCAGGGTCAAACTTCTATCACCCCATTAGTGTCTCTGCCTTCTCCATGATGCCTTTTGGGGTTCTCTTTATGTCTGTCAGACACATCTTCTCATATCCTGCTTGGCACCTTGCCTCACCTTCTTGCATTGGAAAAAGCCAGTAGGCAGCTGGCTGGTGAATTCAGAGAACCTTATGCTCTGCTTGTAGAAAATACTTGTTCTTCTCTACAAAGCACATTTTTCTTTTGTAATACAAGACTATAGCATTCACTATAACCTTGCCTTTCACAGGCAAACATTATTTCAGAAACAATAACTACCAGAGGAGAATAACCTGAACAGAATAGTGCCCATGGATTTCTGACACAACACAATAATCCAAATTCTCACTAAGGTCTCAAGTGGAGGTAAGATTCATACCATGATGGATCATTGCCTCTGATTGCCCATAGTTTGTAGTGTTCAATGTGTCACAACACTAGTGCTTTCTTTTATATTATGCCTGATATATATTTAATCAAAAACATCTTGGTGTCTACTTGTTAGATCCTCAGCAGTCTTCTCTCAGATGAGGTTTGGCACTCTGTAAGGAAGTGAGGCGTCTCTATGTCATCATTTTGTCTAAGGAGTAAAAGACACTATATCAGAATGTAATCCTGTTTCTCTAATTTTTCTCATTCTTTTGCTATAGCAAGAAAGAAAAAAAAAAACAAACAACAACCCATCAATTCAAACCAGCAACCATCATAGATAGGCTGGTCACCAACACACAGGGAAGTGGTAGAAAACATACACATTCCCAGGCTGAAGTGATTAATATTTTACCTTGTGCCTTAAGTGGTCTCTCATAAACTATTTTTTTTTGCAGCCTCTGTATTTTACAAACTGCAGTTTACAAAATACAAGTTCTGTCCTCCAGTTGCAGAGCTAACTGACAGGAGCATGTGTTGGTGAAATGTAAGATGGAAGCAGCAGAAGCAAAGCTCCACTGAGCCGAAGAGTAGGAAGGAGAAAGAAGTAGGTAGAGAAATAGTCACAAAGAAAATAAGATATTAGGGAGAAAGAAGTAATGGGGGAAAGGGTAGAAAGAAACAAAATAAAAGGTAAAACCAGATTTCTACTGCAAAAGCAGTTTGTTACCATGATTAACAAAGGAACAAGAGCTTCTCTGCTCACTGTACAGCAATTCAACACAAACATTCAAGTGTATTTCTTAGAAACAACAAGCATATGCCCCATATAATTTTCCCCTGTGACTCAAGGAGTTTAAAGGACTATGATGACCACATTCACAGCTATACTTGGAGCTTGTACAGGCAGTGGCCTGTTACGTTTTCCAGAGGTGAGTCCTCTGTGCCTGAGCTGAATCAACTAAAGGAAAATATCTTCAGAGCATGCTTCATCCAAAACATTATAAATGAATCTCTACTAGGAAAACAGAAAACAAGCAACCAAGATTTCACAGAATCAGTATCATCCTTTCATTGACGTCTTCACACAGAACATCCAGGTCATAGAAAACTTCTGTTATCATTGCCAGTTCAGCTCCTTCAGGAGTATGCACTACAATACCATCACTCATTATCAGACACCAGCTTTTCTATCCAGCACATGTGGAAGGCTTATAATTGCCCACATTTTGATGAACTTTTATAATCATGATAAAAGGCACATCTCTGGCACATGGTCAGTTTTCTCAGCTGAATGTAAGGCACCTGCTCTGTTAAAGTATCAACGTGGCATAACTTGTAAGTGAAATATTTACATATTTATTATTTTTCTTTAACAAGCATAAAGCCATGCACTTGCCTTTAACCTTGTTTACAGAAAATGATTGAATCGTGTTATCCGAAATTTGCACACAGTAAACACACACACAAACAGCCTGAGGCAGACACTCAGCCTGAATTATTTCATTGCTGGTTTAAGTTTGGCAAAGTTATAAGCAACAGAAAATGGAATTCCATCATGGAAAGCATCAGCCTTCCTTAACTGTAGGCATCACTACTATCTACCTAGTATATTTGTAAATAGTCTTCTGAATGAACATCATGGCTTAATCAGTGTTTTGTTTGCATATCTACTCAGCCACTTTCAACCTTTGTAGACATAACAAGCCTTGTTTTACACATTTCAAGACTGGGCCTATATGAAAACTTCATTAGCAATATTGGCTTTAACTGTTGTCAACGAACTGTCCCACCATAGCATGGTGACCCTTTTGCTGAGACAACTATTTTTGCATGCAGAACAGGACGTATTAAAAAAAAAAAAAAAAAAAGAAAGAAAGAAAACAAACAAACAAAAAGAGCCTCCCCTCCCCTTTCCCCCTCCTCCCAAAAAAAAAAAAAAAAAAAAAAGGCAAAAATATACAAAAAAAACCCAACCACCACACACCATATTTTGGTGATGGTATGTTTCAGCTGGCTCAGCTGTAACACAGTTTCAGGGAGAAAGTGAATGTTACCAAACTAAAAAGCAAATAGCCTAATTAAACCTTCCGAATATTTCACAATGTGAAGTCTCTTAAGAGGAGTCCCTACCACCTGCTCCGTTTGAGCATCTGACTGAGGTGCAGCAGGTCTGGCAGCAGGTGTTTTCTCCTCACTCCCAGAGGTATTACATTCCAGCAAGTCCACGTCATTCTTATAGCCATGCCACATACCTTCGTAACCCCAGGCAGAGACCTACCATTAGCCCAGGCAGCAGGAGGTGCCCACAGCTTTCAGGCTGCTTTGTTACACCCTTTCTTCCCCTCATGACAATAGCATTATGAATTCCAGACAGCCCAGTGCTCTCACAATTACATGTCCACAAGAATTTTAAAAAGCAGAGAAAACTAGGAGTGGAAACAGTGTGGTTTTCCCCACCCCAATCTGGTAGCCTAATTTATATGCAGAACACAGGCAGCAAGCCTACATTATGCAAAATAATAACATAGATTAAATTCAAAGTTTGGGTCAATCTGTAGGTTTTGTGTGCACACATTTCCTCTTTTATATTTAAGTTCTAAACAGGAATGATTTCTCTATTATTAGCATTACTAATGTTATTTGAAATATCTTTTTTTTTTCCCCTGTATTGTGAAATATTTCTAATACACAGTGCAGTAAGATTTGTCTATATGGAGCTTTTTTTAAGGAACCCACATTATTCAAGGAAGCAAGACTCACACACAGTGCAGGAGGAGATAAGATTGCCCAACAAAGGATCTTTGCATGATTTGTGCAGGAAAGTACCACCCAACAACAAACACCAGATGCTGCTTCCAACACATAGCAGACACGTAACACTGTGACTTTCACCTACTTTTTGAATCATGTACCATCTTTGTGGTACTGCCTGAAGGGAGCCTTTCAACATAACTACCAGAGAATCTGGCCCAGTGTACTGTCAAGTATCTTTGTTTTACATGTTCTTTTCTCCAAATATGTTTACCAAAAAAAGGACAGTACTACCTGCTATAGGCATAGATCTGACATGCTTATAAGTTCACACAGCCCTTACTCCTGTATCTAGGGAAAAAAAAAGAAATCCAAGAGAAAGGTCTATTTGGCACTCAAGCACAAGGATCTCAAGCTGCTGTAATACCTACTGTCTCTATAATACAGACTGAAGAATAATATGAGAGAAAGAAAATAAAATAAAAATATCCTTAAAACATTTTAAAACCAAGAAAAGGAGATATTTTTGGCTAGCTGGTTGCTTTTGGTATTTCAGAGGCTGCTATTCAGATGTTCTGGTAATGAGAAACATAAGTATGTAGGATCTGTACACTAGAAATAAACAGATATTAATACACATGGGTATATTTACAGTGTTATTGAACTTCTGCTTTTGTAATTTTGCTAATGTCTTGCCAAAGAGTGTCAGGCTCTGTATTGGCACTGACCTATCTCATTTCTCTATCTTCCATTTTTCAGTAATGGCTATGTTCTGTACCTGGAAGACTTTCATTATAATAATGGATAATTAATAACACGTAGCTTAAGCAATGATATGAAATAAAGTTAACATTTTCTTGCCTTCAGAAGATAAAAATACTTTAGTTGGAATTTAACAGCTGGTAAATTGTTCTATAAAAATACAGCTCTGCATCAATTTTCAATTTCTGCGTACTAATTCATATTTTGCATCTTAATAAACAAAGAGAACAGGGAAATCTAGTTGCAACAGACCCTATTTCCTAGAAAACAGAAAAATCAAATCAGCAGGCAATGGGAAAAGATGCAGAAAACCAAAAGAGAGAAAATGGGAAAGACACATGTTCTATAGGAACACTGGGCTAAGTCCTGGCTTGTAAGCACTGCTACACTATCTCAGTAACCTAATAAAATTTGCTGCCTCCAGCCAGGTACTCAGGGACCCCACAAACTCCAGGGACCTCAGAACCAGAGTATTCAGCTAGGCTGTTAAAACCTTTGGGTCACTATTTTTAGCTGGAGTGCACTTATTAACAGCAGGTATTTCTTCCTCCTATGGAAGCTCTTGAGGTTTCTTTCTGAGAGCTAGATAGAGGTAAAACCTGTGCTAGATAGAGGCAAAACCTACCACATCTTGCAGCATACTACATACACAAAAGAAGCACCAGTCTGTATGCTTACAAATAGGTAATTAGTTTATGCTAATTGAAACAGCTTCCATAGACAAAATTGAAAGAAGACCTACTGCTTGGAAGGACCCCTGTGGTTAGAGAACTTGTCAGGACAGTGGGAGACCAGGATTCCTGATCTTGCTCCAATCTAGTCCTCCAGGGAAATTTTCCAGCTTGGTTTTCCACACTCCAGTTGAACACTCCAGTTGGTAATGCTGGCTCTTACCATTCCGTTTCCTCCTCTCTCATTTTCCTATTAAAGGCTTTCTGTTCACTCCTTCACCACTGCTAAGTCTGACATAGAAGTCTGTTGCTTATGAGACAGCAAGATTTTCAATACAGCTAGTCACAAAAATTTAAATGCTGTCCTGCACAGAAATAGGTGCAGCTGAGGACAGATGCTGCCCTGGTCACCAAATGCTACAGTTTCATATTTGGCAGCAGTGATGGGTAAGGAGCCATTTCCTCTTTGTGTTTGCCTGTTGTCACCCATGATACTCATTGTTTCTGTCTTGCTGCACAGTCAATTGGACAATGAATTTATCTAGCTAAAAAATAACATTTTTTTTGCTGGTTTGGTTTTCAGTCCAGAGGACGGAATATGAATGCATGAAGAAGCCACATGGGGTTTAGAGCACAGAAACTACCTAAGTCAGAATTGCTGCTGAGAACTGCCCACAAAATTGCATCCAAACGGGGTGGGGTTGTGATTGGCTGCAGGTGATCCAATGCCATACTGTCATCAAAAGGATGTTCCTGTCCCCTACTTTGTGCCACTACCAGCAGTCACAGTTATGTATGATCAGCTGGATCTGAGGACTTCACAGACCCACCAGAGGTGTCAGATCACATTTTTAACATGAGGATTTAGATTACCTTGAATCAGGCATGATATATTATCCTAAATCCTTTTCTGGACTTAGCTCGTCCTTACCTGTCTCCTCACAGCTGAGCTGCAATGACATTAGAGCTCCAAGCCTGAGATGACAAGAGTGGCAGAAACAGAGATTTAGCTTATATGGCATACTTATTCAATTTAATAGATAAACACAGTAATCTTCTATAATTACCTGTTTCTTATCTGTCTAGAATAAAAAGAAATAAAAAGAAATAAAAATAATCTATCTCTATAACCTAACCATTTTTAAAACCATTTTCACAAGAGATTTTAGGCCAGTTACAAAACAGATCATATTTTTTAAGTATCTAGAATCCTGGCACATGAAAGCAAATACATTCATTATTAAAAATCTATTAAGTCATTACCTAGCTTTCTTCCAGATATAAAATTACATTTTTTCTCTTCTAATATCTATTGATAATATTTGCATGCACTGTCCTACACATGCCACAATGGCACAATGTCTGTTTGGACACTAGTAATAAAATGTGTTTCTCAGGGGTTTATACTAGGACCAGCCCTGTTTAAAATATTCATCAATGACATAGACAATGGGATCAAGTGCACTTGCAGAAAGTATGAGGATGACACCAAACTGAATGGTGCAGCTGACATACCTGAGGGAAAGGATGCCATCCAGAGGAACCTGGACAAGCTCAAGAGGTGGGCCCATGAGAACCTCATGAGGTTCAATAAGGCCAAGTGCAAGGTCCTACACCTAGGTCAGGGCAACCCTTGTTATCAATATAGACTGGAGGATGAAGGAATTGAGAGCAGCCAGCTGAGAAGGACTTAGGGGTACTGGTGGATGAAAGATTTGACATGAGCCAGTAATGTGCACTTGCAGCCCAGAAGGCCAGTCATTCTTGGGCTGCATCAAAAGGAGCATGGCCAGCAAGTCAAGGGAGGTGATTCTGCCTCTCTTCTCTGGTGAGACCCCACCTGGAGTCCTGCATCCAGCTCTGGAGCCCTCAGTACAAGAAAGACATGAACCTGTTGGAGAAGGTCCAGATGATGCCACAAAAATGAGTGTTGGAACACCTCTGCTGTGAGGTCAGGCTGGGAGAGTTGGGGCTGTTCAGCTTGGAGAAGAGAAGCCCCCCCAGGGACTGTATTGTGGCCTTTCAATACTTAAAATGGCCTATAAGACAGTGGGGACAGATGTTTTAACAGGGTTTGTAGCGATAGGGCAAGTGGTAATGGTTTTAAACTAAAAGAGGGCAGATTCAGACTAAACAGGAGAAAGAAATTTTCTACAATTGGTGTGGTGAAACACTGGAACAGGTTGCCCAGAGAGATGGTAGATGCCCCATCGCTGGAAATATTCAAGATCAGGCTGGATGGAGCTCTGAACAATCTGATCTAGTTGCAGATGTCCCTGCTCATTGCATGGGGGTTGGAGTAGACAACCTTTCAAGGTCCCTTCCAACCCAAACCATTCTGTGATTCTATGAAATAAGCAGGTCAAGTTTTAACAGTAAAGTTAATTTTCAAAGGCATCACTTGCAATGTTTAAACCCATCCTGAAGGACCCTACAACTTCCTCTGCCACTCTCCAGCACATAGATTACATATTGTGCTGCCTTCTTGAGCCCTGGTGACTTGTACAGGCATTCTGCTGAGTCTTTAAAGAATAACTTTTGCCAGCATCTCAGGGGAGCAGATACTAAGATCGCCTCTTTAAACAGCACTTCAGTAGACATGTACCTGTACATCCCTCTCTCTCCACTCTTCTTGAGGCTGCTATTTCTAAAATGTGACAGTAAGCTCTTCCATTTTCTCTTCCTTTCTCTGTTCACCATGTCCTGCCTACATGAGCCTTTATTCCACCCCTTTCTTCACCAGACACATGCACACATATCTTCACTCTTGGAGAGGTAGGCCCCATTTTGGAGTGGTATTTTTCAATGGATTCCACTGTGAAACAGCATCTGCACTCAGCTCCAGAGAGCCATGAGGTTACAAGTGAAACACTAGGGGAATGCTTGTCATACCTAAAAATAGAAGAAGCAAATTAGCATATTTTCCTGAGAAGAAGTAGTTTGTGTAGCTTTCCAAAGGGAGTAGAGAATCAAGACTTTAAACAGGTAAGTCTCTAGGCCACTACCTGAAATAAAATGCTATTTTTGTACTTCTCTCCTGTACCATCAAAGATTTGTTACTATTTTGCAACTTTTCCTACTTTTTTTTTTTTGTTTCTGTCTGAGAGGGATGCTTCATGGCAACTCCTGCCAAATATATTCTACATCACCAAGCCCAGGCTCAGTGCTGTCTCCCTATCCACATGTGGCCAGGTAGAGAGGCTGATAATGAACACACATGGAGTCAAAAGCTAAAAAGTGAATGCTTGAGTTCTTGCCAGCCACGGAAACTAGAGATAGTTTCCTCATTTGGCTTTTCCCATAATCAACTAGAACCTTTGAAAGAATATACTGGGTCATTTTCTAGGAACTAAGGTATGTGTTTCTCAAGGCTGCTGAAAGAATCTAATTTGGAAAATAAAAATGCACAGATCCTGAGACAGTATACTTGTCTCCATCTAGAGGGCAGAAATGTGGTGAAGAGTTCAGGAAGTGTGGGGTATTTGGGGAAAAGACCTATGTGCTAGCCACGTTCTCATGCCTTTGCCTGAACATCACCCCTGGGCCATCATCGTCATGGCCAGGATACTGCGCTAGGTGGAAAAATCAGACTAACCAAAGTACACGTTTATGTTTTCATATGGTCTCAAGCTTTGCAATAACTGAGCATCTCAGAATTTTTAATATATTTGTGCCTGTTTTGAAAGAAGGTGCAATTAAACCGATTTCACAAATAACGGAGACACACAAGGAGGTTAAGGATTACCTGAAGGTTACCCCAAAGGTCTATTATAGATCAGGATCTACACTCCAGTCTTCTAACCTACATCTGCTGTCAGCTGCTTCTCCCTCTACCAGGGCTGCCCTTCCCTTACTCTGTCAAACAAGATACATTTGTAGCAGGAGATAACAAAATGCAAGGCAACATTAACCACCTATCATGTCAAAGAGCATGAGGTCTCACACTCTCTGTACTTCAATCTTTATTCTTTTCTCAGGACAGAAAGGGTTGAATTTAAGAGGATAATGAAAGGAATAAGAATGATGAATGGATCCTGCCTGGAGAACTGCATTCAGTCCCTACTGCTAGCAGGGGATTCCCTTAGGGTGTGAAGCAAACAACTCTAACGTAGCTCTTTACAGACGCTCACAAATAACACTCACAAATTGCTTCTTCATTTTGTGGGACCCAGTTTAGAGCCCCTGAGTTCTAATTCACAGCTGCGAGGAGCAATTACAGCTGCAACTGAAGACACAAGAAGCTGGGTTTTGAACTGACAAAATACCCTCTAATTCTAAGCACCCACAAAATATAGGCCCTAATTACCCCAAGGAGGGTGTACAAATAAACAGCTGTATGTAGCTTCATACCTGTTCATCCAAGTTCCACATTACTACAATGAAGATGAACTCCAACACATGAAAAATGGTCTGTAACACTAAACCAATGTTTGCACAGCACACACAGAAAGCAATGGTTAGAAAAAGCCAAGAGGGAAAAGGTGAAAAATGTCATCGTGAGAACAGACTGCATAGCATGTAGTGAATCAGGCTTGAGTCTGCACATTGAATAGCAAAAGGAAAAAAAATAACTATTGAATGTCTGTTTCTTCAGTATGCACAACTCTTCTGTGCACTGAACAAGGCAGAATCCGTAGGGGAACCTGGTATGTGATCATGTAAATAAAGACTATATCATAATGATGATTAAATACTAACATGAATCAGCTGGCTGCTGTTACTGTGTAGGGCTGAATGCAAATTAACTTTCCTTTTCAAATTCTGCCTTGACTAACTGGGGAGAAGAATGGGAAACACCGGTTCCCATTCTTCTGTATTCCACAAGGCTTTGATTTCCTTTTGTAATTCTTACACTCCCTTCTCTTTTACTGTCCTTGGCTATCTTATCTTTCTGATTTTGAGAAATAATGCCTTCAAGAGAAGTAGCTCAAACTTTATCTTGTAATTGTGTGTGCTGAGCATTTAATAGGGTAAAAAAAAGAAAGGGGTTAGGATATTGTGTGAACACTGTTGCACTTGACAAAATATTTGTCACTATTCATCACCTCTGCTAAGCCTTAGGAAATGGGAGAGGTTCCTGAGAACTGGAGGAAAGCATATGTCACTCCAGTCTTCAAAAAGGGCAAGAAGGAGGACCTGGCTAACTATAGACCAGTCAGCCTCACCTCCATCCCTGGGAAGGTGATGGAACAACTGATCCTTGGTGCCATCTCAAGGCATATCAGGAATAAGAGGGTCATTAGGGGCAGTCAACATGGCTTCACCAAGGGGAAGTCATGCTTAACCAACCTCATAGCCTTTTATGACATAATCAGGTGGATAGATGATGGCAAAGGAGTGGATGTGGTCTACCTTGATTTCAGTAAATATTTGACACAGTCTCCCACAGTGTCCTTGCTGCTAAGCTAAGGAAGTGTGGTCTGGATGATCAGGTAATGAGGTGAGCTGTGAACTGCCTGAAGGGAAGAAGCCAGAGAGTTGTGGTCAATGGGGTGGAGTCTAGCTGGAGGCCTGTATCTAGTAGAGTGCCTCAAGGGTCAGTACTGGGACCTATATTATTCAATATATTCATCAATGATTTGGACTAGGGAATAGAGTGTACTATCAGCAAGTTCGCTGATGACACCAAGCTGGGAGGAGTGGCTGACACACCAGAAGGCTGCGCTGCCATCCAGTGAGACCTGGACAGGCTGGAGAGTTGGGTGGGGAAAAATTTAATGAAATAGAACAAGGGCAAGTGTAGAGTCTTGCATCTGGGAAGGAATAACCCCAGGTTCCAGTGTAAGTTGGGGAACAACCTATTAGAGAGCAGTGTAGGGGAAATGGACCTGGGGGTCCTGGTGGACAGCAGGATGACCATGAGCCAGCACTGTGCCCTTGTGGCCAGGAAGGCCATTGGCATCCTGGGGTGTATTACAAGGAGGGTGATTAGTAGGTCGAGAGAGGTTCTCCTTCCCCTCTACTCCGCCCTGGTGAGACCATATCTGGAATATTGTGTCCAGTTCTGGGCTCCTCAGTTCAAGAAGGACAGGGAACTGCTTGAGAGAGTCCAGTGAAGAGCCATGAAGATGATTGAGGGAGTGGAGCATCTCCCTTATGAGGAAAGGCTGAAGAAGCTGGATCTCTTTAGCTTGGAGAAGAGGAGACTGAGGAGCGACCTCATTAATGTTTATAAATATATAAAGGTTGAGTGTCACGAGGATGGAGCCGGGCTCTTCTTGGTGACAACCAATGATAGGACAAGGGATAATGGGATCAAGCTGGAACACAAGAGGTTCCACTTAAATATGAAACTTTTTCTCAGTGAGGGTGACAGAACACTGGAACAGGCTACCCAGGAAGGCTGTGGAGTCTCCTTCTCTGAAGACATTCAAAACCCACCTGGATGCCTTCCTGTGTGACCTCATCTAGGTGTTCCTGCTCCGGTGGGGGGATTGGACTAGATGATCTTTCAAGGTCCCTTCTAATCCCTAACATTCTGTGATTCTGTGATTCTGTGATAGTGCTACCATTTGTTCTGTTTAACCTTTATTTAAAAAGAAATACGTATATATTAAAAATAAATCTATTCAAAAGCTGTTTTCACTGCTTAAGTTTCAAAGATCTTTTAGTTGACAACTGGGTTGCCTGCAGGCTATACAAATTGTGTATGGGTTTTTATTTTATTTACAAATTTAACTCTTTAAAAGCTAGTGTGTATGTCTGAGAATATGTCAGGTTTAGGTTGAGAAAGTAAAAATCTCCCTGAAGAGTGTTTCTCATTTAACACAATCGATTGCAGAATGGAGAGAAAATCCCATATGGTGCCTTTTTGCCACCAAAGACAAGGAGCACACATACAAACACACACATACAGGGCCAGATCTAGGCCATTTAATCTTTCCACAACTACTGCAGTGGCACTCATTTATTTTAAATGTTTCACTTTGTTTGACCTCAGTTCAAACTGAGTGAAGAAATAATGATCTCACTTTCATAAATGTTGAACATATGACTCTTGGTGAATTCAGTGCCAGCTGTTGATGCTCAGTACCCCCTGAAACTCAACATTAAAACATCGAACCCACTGATTTAATGCATGAAATATCCACCTGGAGAAATAAAGACATTAATTTTTATTCAGTTAATCTGGAAGATGATGATCTGCTGTTTTGTTTTACCACATTGATCTGCTTAAAAAAAAAAAAAAAGAAAGAAAAGAAAAAAAAAGAAAGAAAAAAATCAATTCCACCCCAATGTTGGATATATCAATCTGTTTTCCAACAGATTTGTCCAAAGAGGCTTCTCAGAGACAGCTGAACATATTTCCAATGTCTATTTGTTTTTTTATAGTATGTATTTGCACATTACAATGTAAAGCTTTTTGCAATAAAAATTCTTCTATCATAGAAATTTTTCAGATTTTCATTAAAAATCCATTTTCAAACACTTAGTTCAGTAAAACCTGATCCAGAGAAAAATAAATGGAGAAAAGACCCACAAGAAAAGCATATAGGCAAACTTGAACCAAAAAAAAAGTTGACAACCCTATTCATACCGCCACCAAAATGACAAAGGGCCTAAAGGTTACTCTTCGGAGTGAATTGCAAGAAAGAAAAGCAGGTATTTTGCAGAAGAGTGCAGGGGACATGGATCAGGAATGGAATGCTTTGATCAGGGGTCACATAATGGATGACAATGAAGTATCTTTATTAGTAATTAGAGGAATATGTGCTTTTGATATTGTTACTGCACCATGATTGTAAAAACAAAGTAAAACTAAGTATTAACTTTCATTTTTCACTCTCCATGTCAAAAATAGTACAAACCAAGTCTAATGATGATTGCTTTGTCCCCATAGAAGAGATGAGCTGAGTATGGATGAGCAGGGAAACCCAAGGGAAAGAAATAAGCTCCAAACCCCAGGACCCTTCACAGAAATTGCTCCTGGCTAGTTCATTGTTTTTTTGGTTTTTTGGTTGGTTTTTTTCCTTCTCAGTATATGAGGAAGTGCTGCTAACGTGAACAGAAAGTAGAAACATAGTGACCAGAATAGAAATTTATCAGACACAAGGCAAGTTTTGAGCTAGCAATTAAGTTAATCTCATTAGTTTACATGTCTTATAACATGGGAAAATTAAACCCTTTTTCTTTGCTTTCTCTCCTCTAGCTTTTTCTACTTTTACCTCTATACCCTGTTCCTTGATTTTTTCTTCTTTTCAATCACAACTACTCTTCCACTACTCCCTATTCCACAGCACCTGTTACAGACCATAAAGATATGTGCGCAATGAACCGACAAATCTGTCTGTTCTTTGGTCACTGCCACTGCCCGGTGAGCTGGGGTAATAAATTGTTTTAGCGGATGATTTTGTCATATAGTACTGTAATACTATAAGAGCAGCAGAGGCAACAAGCCTCCAGGCAAACATACAGTAGCAAAAGCTAAATTAAAATCTAAAATGGAAAGCTGCAAAAATAAGGCGAATACTAGAAAGAAACAATACAAGGACCATGTAATCAGTATAATCCCTAAACTGGGCACAGCTGCAATTCAGCTGACCCACATATTTTGTCTCATTCTACTTGGAATGAGCTGAAACCAAAGCCAAGTTGGGAGTGTAACATGCTTGCTTCTTCTTTCTGCTGTTTGATGGGCTGACGTCAATACTTGTTTCTACCTTCACAATTTTATCCACTGTGAAATAATGCTCAGAAACAGTCATCTTCGTGTTCACATATGTCAAGTGATTGGCTGATGCCCCAAAACACAACAAAACTTTGGCTACTGTATCCAACCATGGTCTGGCTTCACTTCAGCCTTATTACAAGTAGACAGTCCTCCAGACAATGTGACCCAACTGGAACTCCAAACTGTGCTACACCCTGTGTGCCTCACATTATGAAATGGTGAGAACAGCTGCTTTTATAGATGACATTTCTCATGCATGTGAGTTTCAGAAAAAGTCTGTGGCTAATGTGTTCCACTGCTTAGTTCTTTGAAGCAACAGCCAGTAACCCCAAATGATAGAAGACATCAAACACATAAAATGATGCACAATAGAAGTTTCTCTAAACCCAAACCTGCAAAGCAAAAATTGCAGTGAGTTTGTTATAGTTACTCAGTGAGTCAATGGCCAAGCCAGGAAAAAAGCAAGCCTAACGTACTAAGGCATTCTGTCTAAAATTAAGAACCCAGGAAAACAGCGGGCTATAAATAGTCAAATATCATCCAAAAATGCAGACTTCCCACATTTCCTGCTGCCTCTCCTAGGGTCAGTACCAAAGCCTAAGATAGGTAACTGAGACAAATGATTTATACTAGAAGACGTCATACATTTTCCCCTAGCCATCACTGGAAAAGCTCCACTCACAGATCACCATATACAAGAAAAGCCTTTCTCTGCATATACAACATGGCATTGAGTCTACATGGCACAACTGTCTGATGATCCATGGTAGACTTCAATTCCTGTGACAAGCCCCAGCTGTAAAACTATTCTATGGGTGTTGCACTGAAGAAGACACCACAAATACAGCCATCAATATGCAAACATCTATGCAAATGTACTTGTCATCAGTCCTGCACACTACATACAGTCCTAGGACAAAACGAAGTTGCACATGGCAAAAACACATGAAGGGAATAAGGAGCTGGTGACATCGTGTAAAACTCACAAGCAACAGCAATCTCTGCCTCTTGAGAGTGGGGGTACATCATGTAAGATGCACCGTGTGATTTTCCAGCAGCAGTTCTTGGTGAACGTGTAGTCAGCTGTTACACTGTTGGCCCAGACAGGAGGATGCACGAGGGGCTGTTAGTGCAGACTGTCTGACAGGCAAGCTAATTAGCCACATAGATTACTTCACAATACCTTGTTTAGATAGCCTTGAAAGAGAAACAGTGCCAACTGCTGTAATTAACTGAATTCCTGTTAACAAGTTTACTGTATTGGTCTTTGATGCCTTTAGAAGTAGGCTACAAACAATTTGACCAATACAGGAATAGTACACAGACTTTAAAACACTCTTTGTATGAAGGTGAATATTGATTTTGCTGGACAGAGAGATACGTTTTCATAGGTGATTATGTCAGCACCACTGTCAGATTTTCTGCTTTTTCAGAAGTACCTTGGGGTTTGGTAGACTTACAAAAACTTGGGAAACCCAAGTATTTCAATCTATAGAGAATCTATAGAGAGAAGTTGCCCTCAGGCACATACAACTATAAAAAAAGCTTTATTACCCAGAGTTACTCTCTTACCTGAATTCCTGTTCAATCCATGCATATCAGGAGGTAACCATACTGGCAAAGCACAATAGAATTAACATGTGCCTGTCAGCTACATTTGTGATCTTTACCCTGCTGCGCACAGTGTTAGTTACCACAGCTCAGGGACAGACTAATAAAAGCAGAGGACAGGGCAAAATACTCATATTCTGCCCATGACAATCTGATTGCAGACCTCCAATAAGCACAGAGCAACAAATTATTCAAGAGTTAAAGCGTGTCATCTGAGCCCCAGTATGTCCCATGTCATTATTCCCACCCAGCAAATGTGTGTAAAATACACCTCAGTGCAGTTGTGCTTGTTGCTGTCAACTAGCCCACAGTAACTCATTAAATCACAGCAATTTAGTCATGGGGTTTGGTTTCAGCACATAGCACTGGCCTAGACTCCTGTTTCTTATATGAGGAAATTTCACATGTGCGTATCCAAACGAGCATTAATCTGCTTACTAGGTAATACCAGCAGTTAACACAAGAAGTCAAGTAAGATAATAAGTTCTGCAGCTAGATCAAGACCAGTCTTTCAGCTCTACAGCTTACAGTATCTGACCTATCTAATTCTCATCCACTGTATATATTGTAATCATGGAAGTGAGAGAATTACAGATAAACCCTCAGCTTCTGTTATAAAGTAATAACTCACCTTTGCCCCACTTTATTTAAAATGCTTTGAGACCCACAACATTTAGAAAGTATCTTATGCTATTGCTCAAGACTGCTGCTCTTACAATGAAATTCTAGCTCTTCTATCAAAGCAGTAAAATGCATTACACCTCAGGAACAGAGATGAGAAGCACAACTGTAAAATAAATATACAAACAGGTCTCACTGTATTTGAACTGCTTGGAGGGAAACAAAAAAGTCCTTGGCCTCCATCCATCACTGAAATGCATTAAAATATTTTCTGCACATCTTCCACCATGTTCAAGCACTGAAGGTTATCACAAACAAAAAGACTAAGGAATATCACCAAAAGTGCTACTAGGCTATATAAATGAGTAGTAGAATAATTTTCTAAAACGATTACCCACTAATGATAGCTTTGAGGTGATAAAACACTAAGTCAGTGCCAGATCACACTCTGGAATAACACGATAATATTCCCTCTACCTAGGTAACTGGAACAATCACACCATTTATTATAATAACAAAATAAACAACCTTATGTCTCCAGACTAAATATTCCCTGTAGTTAGAAATGTTGATTTTTTTTTTATTCCACTTGCAGAAATGTTGAAAATAAATGCAAGGGACATCTGTGCTATTGATACTACCTCTCTGAAAAACAGCATGCAATATTTTACCTGATTTTGACAGATACCAGATCATATCACTGCATGATATTGTGATGATGAGATCTGTGTCCCACTTTGGAATTCATGAGGGTAGGCAGCTGTGGGCCTCCCTATCTTTCAGGGATATACACATAAAAGATAATCACGGTTTTCATTTGTATTTTTTTAAAGTTTCTATCCATTTTTCTGCCAGAGATAACCTTGAAAAATGTAAAGGAAACAAAAATGACAGACAGATTGTTAAGTTTAAATGGATTGGAAGCTATATTCAGTTTCAACAGAAGGCTGGAAGTAAGAAACCTAAAAATAACACCTCCTTCCAAACAACTTGATTAAACTTGAAGTATACAAAAAATCTACGCACAAAAAAAAAACAGCCCTCCCTCTCTAGATTACCTAGCAAAGCAAAGCAGGGAGTTCCTTACCTGGCTAAGTGGAAACAACTGCACCTATGACTAGCTGGAGATGATATACCCTGTGTCTCATGGAGATGAGAACAGTGCATAGCAATCTTATTTAAGCCAGAGAGGATCAGACGAGAAGCTGTCTTGAAAGCTCTTCTCAGTCTCAGTTGTTACACTATTTCTCAGACTTTATCTACCCCTTCTCCTTGAAGAGTTGCTCTATTTTCTTGATATCATCCAGCTTGAGAAATATTTCCTTTTGGTCTTCACATTTATGTGTCTTGGAGAAAACTGGGGCAGGTGACAGACAGCTATCTTCAAGTACATAAAGTGATGTTATAAAAAGAGCGGGAATCAATTATTCCACTTAATTAATGGGGACAGAAAAGGAAGTAATGAACTTAAGCAGCATGAGGGGAAATTTAGGTCAAATACAGTTACTGCATGAAGTTTCACAGACTAAGAGAAAGAGTTAGGCAAATGAACCAGCCACCAAGAGAAGTTAAAGAAGTCCTCATCAGTGGTACACAGCCAAGGTTAGAAGCCTCTCTTCAGGATGACTGAGGAAAAATGAAGCCATTCCTATTCCTTCAATGGAAGAATGGACAAGAGGTTGAACTCAAAGCCTCTTTGAACATTCATAATTCTCCTTTCCTCTTCCGTTCTTTGTTCCTTATCAACATCTTCTCCTATTTGTTTATGTTGTGTGAAGTATTCTGCAATGTATAGAACGTTCTTTCAAAGCTCTGAAGGAACAGTATATTTATTATATATTATTTTATATATTTAATACTATTATTTATTATAAAAAGTTTTTCTTTTGCATTTCTGTCATGTCAGGACTTCTAAGAGCAAAGCCATCCAAGAATCTGCAGTAGCTGCTCTTTATCAAGGCCTAGTTCTCATTCCAAGAGACAGACACAGGAACACAAACAATAGCAGCATAGTTCTTTGTAAAGCCCTCTCTCATTCTCTTCCTCATTTTTTATTCATATAACTAAGAGGATATGTTAACCAAGCAATGAAAATATTAAAGACAGAAAAGTTTTTCTTCCCAGCTTGAAGTTTTTTGTTTTGTTTTTAAAGGGAAAGTCCAGATATGCTTTCTCTTGTTTTTTTAAGGGCAGGGTAAATCAAGGTGAACCTAACAAGTGAAAAGTCCATACTTTTTATTTTAGTTTTCATTAAGAATTCTAGGAGTTCTCATCTCTGTTTTTGCTTCCCACTTTAAGAGCAACTGAAAAAGCATAGCGTTAGAAGTGGAAGCATTAGGAATAACTTTCAAAAAAGAGTAAAATAAATAGGATTACTTTCACTTTTAGGCATCTCACATGCACCTGACTTTCACTTACAAGGTTTTAACGATAAGAATTATAGGTATTACTTTCATTTTAATAGCTTAAAGTCTTCTCTAAAAGAAAAAAAATCACAAATACCACAACAAAAATTAGGGAATTTTGCAAATTTCTTCCAAATTATGCATCTTTTCCTCCTTATCTACACAGGGAGGCTTTCTACATATACAAGTATATAGAGATGAGATACAAGGAAATAGTCTATTTTATTGCAGAAAAAAATCTGTCAAGGAAAGAAAAAAAAAAAAGAAAAACCTTCTAATCATTAATTATTAATTCAATTTAGTAATCAAAATGCTCTACTAAACCTTCTAATCATTAATTATTAATTCAATTTAGTAATCAAAATGCTCTACTGGTATTTCTCAAGATGTCAGGCACATTTCAGCATTTCGAATACTGCAGGGTGCATTGCCATTTCTGAATTTCCACTGAAACTATTATTCACATGAGGTAAGAAGGGACTCAGTTCACCATAATTTGTATACTTTCTACAGCTGGCTGGGACCATGACTATCTTGGTCACAATAAGCCACGTATTAAGATAGGTATACAAGGTACACAAACCTTTAGATGGCTTGTATGATGGAGATCTTTTACTCTTCCCTGTGCCTACAGATGGAATCTAGACAGTAACTATAATAGCACTTCTGAGAATTCTGAAGTTAATTAGGAAAAACTTCAGTTTTCTTTGAGTTCGAAATGACTTTAGGGCATCACAGCTCTGTCCTAGGGAGCTGACAGTCTAAACAGACAGGCCAGTGAAGACAACGAAATGGTGATGGTGTGACTCAAAGAAATCAAAGCAGGACAAAGAAAGACAAGTTGTCCTCTCAGTCCTGTGTCTTCTGCCTTAGAGCAAGCCAATAGACACAGCAAAGATGATTGTATCCTACTTTCATTCTGAAATCTGCAAGCTTAAATATTATAAGATATAATAAAACTATCCCTTTTGGTTAATCTACTGCATAATCTGCAGTTATACAGCTATGATTGTAGTTATTCTGTTCTATCAGCAGTTATTCGCCCTCTAGCTTTAATTAAGCTAGAGAAAGGAGCAGCATAAGGGGCAGAAACTCACTGACCATGAGACCTATACCTATACCAACACAGTTCACAATGAAAATATCACTGACACATTCTCACTGCTACTCTTGTCAATGTCATTTAGGTTAGGTTATCCATCACTCCATCCATGATGACATTATGTACTCAGTTGGAACCTAGATATATGTATGCAGATATAACCATACCTTACTTTTATTAGTACAACAGTACAAAGCCAGCCCAATGGTTGAAAGACCATAGGATTCTGTCATAGTTGTAGTCCTTGTTGCTGGATTAAAACGTAAATTAAACATAAAACTAAATAAATGTACTTTGATCATAAATAAAGATCAAAATAGATGATGAACACATGACTTTTAGTACAGTACTCCTTCCACTCCATTGCCATAGTTTGCTTGCAGAATACCTTGCATTCAGTAAGATCAGTGCTAACAGAAAGTAAATGCCAATACCAAACTCAATATAAACAAGTCATCAAATACTGGGCAATGTACTGCCTACTAAATGCCACAAGGTCTCTACATGATTAGTGCTCCACCTAAAGAAAGGTCATGTTGCTAAACCTCACTTTGTTCCTGTGGATAGAAATCGTTAAAGTACTGAGACATTTTATGATCTTGGATAACAGTTATTTTCTACTCCTGTTCTGGTACTGTAAAAATCCACATCCAAATCTGGTAGGGCAAAAGAGCTGCTATCACAGAGACTTCCATTAAGTCTAGGTAAATGGCAATAATTAGATCCCCAGATCCATGAAGTGCACTTTAAAGTCTAAGTCCAAATTCCTAAACATTTTTAATATACTATTGCATACCAACAAGTTACCCTATTCCAGTAAGATTTGCCTTTCTTCTCAGAGGTGACCCCAAACCAAGTTATATTGTTGAAATAAGGCAGTGTGTGCAAACTTTCAGTGTTTTTGTTCAGCCTCATTTCCCCTAAGATTATTTCAATTTTTCTTCCAAAAATTGTCAATATTCATTATAACTTCCTAAAAACAAAATTCTCCAGTTCATTTCTGCTAATTCCTTCCAATGTTCTCCCCAAAGCACATCCTTTTAGCTGAAACATTGATAGGAGTGGCCATAGAAGACATGCAGTTAATAATAAACAGCTCATAGGTTGCAGGCTATTTTTATTTGCTTTCTATTACAAAACAGAAGCTCCAGTAAGGCTTAACATAAAAAATCATTCCCCAGAAACAATGTTTAGACTGCTTTGGATCCAAGATTCTTAAAATCTTCTACCAGCAAATCAACGCAGTTTTTTCCTTTCTGCTTACAGATCTTCTCTCTGGAGCTCATTCAACAATATGTTTGAACTGAATTGTTTTAAAATCCTAAACTTGGACTCAGGCAGAAGAAATATGATAATGACTACTTTTGAGTCCTTTTTATTTGCTTATTGTTGGAACAGAAGCTTAAACTCTTGGGTTCATGAAGTAAAGCCTTGAAAAAAATAAAAATTATATATATAGTCCAGGAGACCTGTAGTTGGACAATTTCAGTTTCAAATTTCTCATGAAACTTGGGAAAGCATGGTGAGACTGACCATCTAATCCAAATCTCTGACAATTCCAAATTCAATAGAAGGGTTCTGTCAGGCAGAAATTTCCTATCTTACATCCCAGATTATAAGCTTAAAAAACAAGTATATGAGTCAAAAAGGCGTAATCAAAATCCCCATTGAGAAGAAGACTTTTCCAATGTTCACATTAACATTAGAAAAATCTAACCTGAGAAAATACAAATTAGAAAGTCACACAGAAGCTTTACATTGCAGGCTTTGTGCAGTCAGGAAAGGGATTAGAAAGCACAAGCACTGAGTGACACCATGTCATCCATTCAGGTTAGCGACGTGGAAAAGGGCAAAGAGTTTTGAGAAAGGAATAAAGAATGGGAAGTGTAAAATAAATCTGGCAAGGAGACAAGGATAGACAAAAGAGGGAAGAAAGATGAAGTGTGACCACAGATGAAAGGAGATTTTCTAGGGAAAAAATAAGCTACACAGGGAATTGAAAACAGCTGTAAGTCAGATGACTGAGCAGAGATGTACCAACAGGAGAAATAGATGGAGAAAATCCATGCTGAGAGCGACAAATCTCTATCTGTCACAAAGGAGAAATGCTGCTTTGTAAAAAGCCAATTTAGGCATCAGGCAGTATCAGAAGAGACTAAATTACCCAAAGGAGTTCAAAAACACAGGTGAAGAGAGGAGCAGGCTGGACTGGCCCAGTTACTGTAGTAAACACTACTACACAGAAAGAAATCCAAGTCTATTCCTATGCCAGTTGGTGCTTTCCTATAACAAAAGGGGAAACATAAAGGAAGAAGGGGTCACTGAGGTTGTGAAGACAGCAGCAAAGTACTATATCTGGGCAAATTAAAAGCAGCAGTAAAAAGTCACCACCAGGATAGAATTTTTTTAATTGATTGAGAGGACCTCAATTTTTAAACACATTACAGAGATAGAGATTCCAGAGTCTAACACTGCTCTGGAAAATTTTGATGTCTGGGAACTTTCCTCAACACCTTCCCAGTTGCGTGAATTATTCTTCCTAGAGTGGCTCACAGTTACTCTAATTTAAAACTAATTTACAGCATGTTTCTCTGTGGTATCACAACTAGTGGTCATGAAGATGATTGTGATGCAAAAGAAGATTCACGACCTGCTTTTGGACAGCATAAGTCAGTGAACTTTTTTGAAGACAGAGCAAAAAGCCTATTTTTACACAAATATTCGTGGTATTTAAAGTGCTTTTTATTTCGAGATTTTGTCTGATGCGACACAGCAGATATGCCCAGTTTGCTTTGAGAGACTGAGGCCAGGTGCCAGGTGCAGCACAGCTCAGGTAGGATGGGGTTAACTGGCCCTGTCAAGAGGCAGAGGGATTTGTTCCCAGTCAGGACACTGAGCTGACACAGCCACAACAATTATATTACTTGCCCCAACTCATTCAAATCTAGATAAGCTGGGGTATTCCTCTATGTGATTTAAAGGCAAGCAAAGAGTGAGTTTGCCTGAAGGAAAAATATTCTATGAAGCTTTCAAGGAGGCAGCAAGAATATTTCCACATTTGAACATGCAGGTCCATTCTTTCACACGCTATGCAAAAATCTGTCATTTGGAAATCCCAGTTTGGAGGCTTATTTTTCAAACACGTACTGCAGGAGAACAACAAACCTTTTAAACCTGTGGAGCTTTACATATAGCTGAAGATACTTCTACATATGAGAAGAAATATTATGTGTTATAGATATCTTTTAAATATATATCTGTTCCTCCCTTTACTTAACCTATAGTTGAAATAATTGGTTCAACCTGTTGTTTTAAGGTCCTCATGTCTAAAAATTCATCTCAGCATATTCCATGCTGTTGTTGTTTTGATAGACTCTACAATACATCGTTGTCTTCATCTGACTTGCTCTGACTTGCTTTCTGTCATGTTTGTGTAAACAACACCACCACCACAAAACAGTTACAATCATTTTCGCTATTTAAATTAAAAGTAATTATTGCAAAACATATGGTTCATCTAGTTCATCACAGCCTCAGAAACAAAAAATGCTCAGATTTTTCAAGCCATAAATTATCAGCAGCATCGTTCCACCTCTATTCAATACCACAATGAAGACAAGTTCTCATAAATACAGTCTTGTCACTTCAAGCAGTTTCTACCTTGCTGAAAGAGGAAATCTAAATTTCTCAGCACTTTCATAACCTGGTGTTATTAAAAGTTCAAACATTTGGGTTTTTTTTTTTGGCTAGTTTGAGTATCATTATTTTGGTGGAGTTTTTTTTCCTCTGTTTTGGTAAGCTTATATCATAACTGTCTAGTTTTGATTTTCACCTCTGTTTTGCTAAGACAATTTATTGTATGGAAAATAAAATTCCTGGGGAAGCAACATTCCTTTTTTTCTATGTCATAAAACATGTTATCTATCTTGCCTTCAATGAGTCAATTTGTTATAAACTATAAATCTGTGCTGAAACATAAAGGGAAAGATAAATATCAAAAGACATCTGGGATCTCAACACTGATTAAACTTACTTTAACCTCAGGTTTAAAATTGCAGCTTTGAAATTCACAATTTGTTCTAAGAACAATATTAAATATTTAAAGGGCACTTTGTACAACCATCAGATCAGAAAAGAGCAACAAAGCACTTTATCAGACAACACAACCCCCATTAATATTTTTTTTTCTCTGATTTTAAAGACATATTTTGTATCACTCAATGAATGGAGAAATAGTGATGGAAAGTGCTGTCATTCTGCCAAAAGCACATATAGAACAAGACAAGTGAGAGCAATTAAATTTCTGATCAGGATAATAATTTAACTGCAGATCTGGAGACTATAATCATCTGGAATATTTGAGCAGTATAAAATATTACAAGGACTGTGTTCCATAAATTATTATACATGGCTCATCACCTGAAGGCACCTCACTTGAAGGTATGTCATGGCTACCTACTAGTCCCCTATAGATCCTGTATTGTCTAACAGCAAGGTTCACAGAAAATAGCAGAGTCACAGACCACATTAAGAACTGTTTGTGTATCCATTCAGATCAATATGGAGACAATTCCCAAATGCAGGGTTATAGTTCTCACTAGCTTTCTTTAGCAGGCTAGTGCCTTTATTGCCAAGACACTTGATTTAGCAAAGGAAGAAGTAACCTGACGTTTCAAGCAATACCTTGTCCCATTCACACACAGAGCAGACTAGATCTCAGTCTCCTCACAGTAAATTGGATTGATGTTTCATCATGATGCAGATAAGGTAAACTGGGTGTCTCTTGTTCACTTGTTTTACAGTGTCTTACCCTTAAAAACTCAAAGATTCAGCATAATATTCAAGAACACCTGCAAATGGCAAGTCTATAAGAATTAAAAAGCACCATTTTACTGACATTCCAGTATGTCACTGAGCTTTCTGCTTGCTTAGGAAAAAGTTGTAGGTAATCCTTTATTCAGCTAAGAGAGAAAAAAAAAAAAAAAAAGAAAAGTATCACTACTTGTTAATGCATCAGGTAAAGCTGTTTTATCACAGCCATTCTGAGGCAAATAATTTGGGGTGACATTCATCTCACTTTATTTCAGCAGTCTAAAAGTCAAGTTTGTAATCTATTCATTTAGTTCCACTTAAAAGTCAGTGAAATAAAACAGGCCCCTCCAGCAGACTGGGGATGAGACAAATCCTCACTACATCCTGAAGCAGTTGGTTGAATGGATAATCCCCCACTAGTAAAGGATAGAAACTTCATCTGTTCAGGTTCAACACCTTTTAAATTGCTAGTGGTAGGCAAGATGAATCCAGCTATTGGAAGGACATTTCTGAAGTTATTTATACCCCATGCTCTCATGGAAGTCTTACTTACTAAACCTTTGTTGTTTGATCTGAAAGGAACAAAGGGAACTTAGTGTTGGTGGGTTGGACTAGATGATACCCAGAGGTCCCTTCCAACCCTAACCATTCTGTGATTCTGTGACCCAAGTTTGTTTTAAAAGCTGGCAAATGCTCACTCTCTGCTTTGACTGTCCAGCTGCAAGGGGAGGTCTCTTGCATGGCCACTTCTCAAAGGCATGTGGCAAGGACAAGATTACTGGAGTACGTAGTGATCTTTACATGTGAAGGCACTTGGGTTGCATCTGGCAGCAAGCAGGATGCTTAGAACTGCATTTGTACATCACAGGGTATTTTAGAGTTTTTCCACACAGCCACAAACGATCAGATGATACAGGACCTGATGACAGTTGAGCTGCTTGCCACAGCCCACTCCAGCAGGGAAGAAAAATGCACAAGCTGAAACCACACTTGAGGAGTGGAGTATGTGCAGAGCTCACAAGCAACTGGTTAATGCAGCTGAGCTGCAGTGAGCAGGTTAGAGCTGCCTGGCTGCCCATCAAACTGTGTCAAGCAGAGTCCTCGGTATCATCTGACCATGCACTTAGTTTCATAGCAGTTTTAAAGGACAGCTTCCTTGTGCACAGCAATGCTGCCGCAGCGTGGAGAGAGCTCATAATTGGAACTTGAGACCTATGGGGTTTTGGCAACAACCAACACACCACTAAGAGAAAGCAGACACTCCTTATTGTAGGGAACAGCTTTTCCAATTTAATAACAGGTTTTGAAGCTTGGATATTTCCACTTCACAAAAACAGTTCTACCAAGCTTGTGTGGATAAGATTTTCACCAGATTCTGACAGAAGCATGACGTTTTTCTGCCATGTTATGCTCCATATGAACTCCAATCCAAACTCAGTGGAAAGCAGCATCTTGCTACATTTTTCATCTTAATACCGTATGACAAAGACACTTACCCTGACTTCTGAGTAACAAGGCTTATTTCAAATTTTAAAAAAATTACTGTCACTACGATTTACATTTAACAGTGTCTTTCTTGGCTAGCACAGGGAAAACACTGCAAAAAGAATTCACAACCATTAATTTCACTAAAAGCATATATTTGCTTTGACAGCATTCACAAGGGTCAATGTTTGCTTTGCTCACATATTCATTCTGCTTTTCTCTTTGTTTGTAAAGTTACTTGTGGGAAAGTTACAACTGAGTGAACAGACGGGAAGGTTTGTGAAAGAACTCTTTACATGACCATGAAGCCTCTCATGTCCTTCCTTCTGTCAAAAGATTCAGACATCACATCAGCAAATATAAACAATCGTGCATGACAAAAATAGAGATCATCAAATAGTTACACAAGCTTGTAGAAGAAAACAGAATAATAACCCCTTCATAAAGCAATTCTCAGCCATTTGTCTGAAAAAGCTTTAAAATAAAGTTCCAATCTGCTTTAGTTAAGCACAAATTATTGGACTCAGTATGAGAGAAATTAGATGAATTCCTACTATATCTGCATCATAAAAAAGATTAGAGTAGATGATCTAATAGTCTCTTCTGGCCTAAAATTCTATGAATAAAAAGGAAAAGCTGTTGCACGACTCACATTTTCAGCAAATACAGCAAATAACCCATAGAAAATGTGTTATTTTCCCCTCAGTCAAAAGCACACTAAAAAAGAACATTCAGGTTTCTTGAGTGCCACTGTAAAAACCCTTCTTGTATAACCATAACCTTCTAAAGAAAGACAGAAAAAGACCCAAAAAGCACACAAAGCATTTGTTGAGCAATTTTGATTAATGAACAAATTAGTGGGGAAAAAACCTGTTTGTAGATAATTCATGAACACAAAACAGGACAACATTGATCAAATAAATTATTCACTGTAAATAGTTCATTCAGCTCTGGCTTCAACACACGTTACCAATTAAATCAAACAGAGCCCAATCCCACAGCAATTATTTAGGAAGTATAATCTGGCCACTTGAAAGCAAGTCCAGATTGCTTAAACTCTTTCTTTTTGATGATATGTCATTTTTCCTCTCTCTCTGAGTTAGGTCACTCTTGTCTAACTACAATAGGACTTAACATTTTTAGCTCTTTTAGCATATTTTCAAGTTCGTAAAAACTAATGTTTTCCCAGCTACAATTGCCTTAGTAAATTTTTTCTTATTCCTTATTAGTACTCATTATTGAAGTAGTTCTCAGAGCAATAAGTAAATCCATTTCCAGTTTCTTGGTTAACCTTATGCTTATCTTTTTCCTAAAATGACTAGTTGTACATTTAGGTTCATATCTTGTAAATCAGGTCTGTCTTGTCTTTTCCACAGTCCAGCCACTTATTTGTATTAATATTTGCTTTCATTTCATTGAATCCAATAAATTCTAAATAATAATTTCTGCTGGATTCATTTCAGTCTTACCTTCAAGTCCGATTATTTCACAGCCTTGTGCTCTTTGTCTCAAGTCTTATTATTTATATTATGTAGCTCAGGCCTCCTTTCCACAAGGAAAATCAATCTGGTTTGCAGTCTATTTCTGTCAATAAATACGAGCTATTTCACTTGTTACCCCTTAATATATTGTTTGTTACTCCTTACATATTGTTAAACAGGATAGCAACAGAAGCCATCTGGACTTGTTGGTATGAGCATGAAGATCTTTACAGCCTTAGGTAGGAGATGGTTTTGGTGTATCAGTGAAGGCAAGCACACTCACCAGTCCTTGTGTACATTAGTCACATGAGGCCAAACTGTCAGTGAGGTCCTCCAAATTAGTGAAAACTGTCAGGTTTTAAGACAGGTTTTTCCCTAATTTCAGCATGAAAGACCTCCATGAGTAAATCTTTCTACACCTGTGAGGATCCTACTTAATCTTCACAGGCTTCCCTAGAGATACTCAAGATTCCCTCAGTGGAAAGGGGTGACTTGATTCTGTAAACTACTACTGCTAAAATAAATTAAATAAAATACTGAAAAGTCAGCATTCCAGACGCCTAGAACACATCTGCTCAGTCCTAGTCTGTCATTTTGGTCACTTAGGACAACATCTGTATTATTCTGGCACCTCATGGATCAAGGTCAGCTTTTTGACTGTCCACAGAGCTTTCACAAAAGTTGCCAGCTGGCTGAGGCCCAGAAGACAACATGATTCTGAAGCACAGGGCACAAACTTTGTTCATACCGTCACACTACCCCAGTAAAAAACATGGACAGAATTAATTAATTCAAGATACTTGTCTTTAAGACCTAAACAACAGCCAAAGACAAATCTAACTGTCATTTCTGTTAGGAAATTAAAGGGTATTAGTATCAGAATGGAAAAGTGTATGGGCTTATACTGTCCTCAGTTAAAGTCCTACATTTCTCAGCCAAAATGGGGAAGTCTGTCAACCTCATCAGTACTCAAGTGCAGGATCTCTCCTTTTTTAACCTTTTGCTGTATTAAAAGAGTAACTTATATGGGCGTACATGTTAGTATGGACATTGGTATTATAAGCCATGTGGAAAGCTTCCATATCTCCTTCCTTTCTCATTGTGGAATGACAAGCAGAGTGTTTTGCAGTCAAGTAACTTTTACCACAAATTCTCATAAAAGCTTTACCGACACTTTCACTTTTCATATTCTGGGCTTCACCATCATGGTGGATATTTTCTAATTCACCTCCCCATCTTTACCCAGTTTGGTCTGTCTTTCCTTTTTTTTTTTTTTTTCTATTACATGTGAATGTTCTTCTATTTGAGGTGTTCATTATCCTGTGATGCGATTGCTTGCACTCTTGGATGAAGAATTTCTAGGACAGTTACATTTCTGCACCAGATTGGTAGAACCAATTCTTTGGAAGAGTAAGGCATGCTAATCAAAACCAGGTACATTTACAGGCCAAATGGTTCTGCCTCGAGTTCCTTCCAGTGCAAACAAGGCTTTGCCTTGGTAAAAGCCGTAGCATCAGAGACAGTATGACTTGGACTATTCTGCATAAAGATTTCTTTTCTATATGACTTCGTATCTTTCAAAAACCTTTTATTCATTGGAGTTATATTTGAAAATAAACCTTTACATGAATTCTTCCTCTGAGTACATTTTCGTAAAAGTTCATACACACAAAATAAATACATAACAAATCTTGGAAAATCATTATTTTACTCTGCTTACTAACAGAAAAATCCAGATTCTGCACAGGGAATTGAAGATGATTACTGAATTAGTTCTAAGAGCATTTTTCCTTATGCTGCAACTTGTTGCGGTTGAAGGAATTTTTAAAGTAACAAAAAGAAATTAGGTTCATGCTATGCTAACGAATAAGTTGATAACAGATAAGAAGCTATCAGAGGTGGTGCAATTGCTGTATTATAGTAATAACTACACCCAGTTAAACAATGGCGATGATATCAGCAAGGCAAATGCAAGATCCTAACCAGGTTAGGTTTTCAGGTGAAGATTTAAGAGTTAAAATCTATAGCAGGTTGAACATCTTACAGCTAAGTCTTTTAGCACATGCACAAATCAGAAATCATGGCAATGACTCCCATGCAAAAGGCTTGGTTCTAGAGATGGTGACACAGCATGTTCCTGAACTGAACCCTAGGAGATGATAAAGGGGAAATGGCAGGAGGGAGTAGCTGTGCAGTGTGCAAGGAGATTCTTCCTAAGTATGAGAGATAGCACAACGAAAAACAAGATGATTGTAGGAGAAAACGTGCTCAAGGCTGCACATTCTCAGAACAGAGAGTCAGGGGTTATTTTGTCATAGAAAATGAAGCCTGAATGGCCAATGAGACTCCATAGCTATTCAGATGGGAATAAATATGTCTGTTTAATGCAGTGGAGAAAGCAAAAGCAGCAGAGGAATGAAGTTATCAGAAATGCTGGCCAGACAGACAAGTCAAGCAGAAGCACAGCAAACAGACTTGAGATGACATGGTTAGGAAACAGCTGTAATCAGTTTGCACATAGATAAGGGCAGGGACAAGTGCTTTGATAGTACAGACTGAAAGGTCAGATCAGTGGATCTCAAAGCACATTACCAACTTATTAATTAAGCCAGCTCCATATCTCTGAGAGCTGGGTACCATAACTTGACAGTCATCACAGAAGTCACTGAAGGGTGGCACAGAGTGGTTCAGTGGCTGCTCAAGGTCACCGAGCCGGGAACAGAACGCAGGCACTACAAACCAGCCTGCCTTCTGTGCTTTTGGGACAAGTGAATTCACTTTGTGAATCCACCTGTAGTAATGATCATTCTAGCAACAAACAAGACATTCAAAAAATGTTATTTGAATGTTCAGTTCCTACAAATGTAACAAAAACACAGTTTTATACAGTTACTTAGTAAAAGAGACTTTCCACTTTAAAGCAAACTGGAGCTAGAGCTAGAAGATAGCCAGTCAATTGCATAATTTACAAGTGAGACAAATTTTAATGTAATTAAAAGACAGATCCTGTAAGATGTCCAGTATAGTTACAGCCTTTCATCTCAGAAAATCAGGTTTTAGCACTTCAAAAAGTCTCTCATTTGCTCATTGTGAATCCCACAAAAGAATTAATGGAGTTAATATTGTCTTCTGTGACAAAATTCCCCAAATTATAGTATGAAATAAACCTTCTATTTTCTATCAGTGAGATTATTAATTCATTATGTTGCAACGTTTTGAACCAGATCTTTTGTATCAACATATTCTTTAAAGTCATAATCAAAGTCACAAACACACAAATCCAATTATACTTCAGAAATGAAGCCTATTTCATTGGCTGCAGTTTACTCCAAGAACTAACCTGGACTCACAAGTTTGTATTTGTTCAAGAACATAACCTCAAATGTCAGATGCAAAATAAAATGGGATTATATACAATTTATAAACATGGAAATAATTAAGCTGTAATCATCAATTTTCTTCAAGTCCAAGATTGATTAATAGTTTCGGGGTTCGGGGCGGGGGGGAAATAAAATCAAACTTTATTTGAAGCTTTTTATTTGCAGAAAACTAAATTTTCTTCTTTGGGCCCCTCTTCTCTTGCTAGTTACCATTAGAAGTCCTGCAAGTAATACAGTATGGTGAGGAAGACATTTGTTCTCTCTGGACAGGAGAACTGTTCCTGTCTCCAAGAAGAAATTTGGGTTAAGGTTAAGAGTTGGCTTGGCTTAGATTGTTGCTATTGGGACATATTTTTTAAAGCATGAGAGTTCATGCCTCACTCAAACTTGTAAAATTTTTTCTGAACTTCTGTCCCTTACACTGTAGTCATTTATATCCCGAATGTTTTATGTAGGTGGTCCACAAACCATTTATGCTTTTCTTTCTTTCTTTCTTTAATCTGCCCTTCACTCTCCCCAGCCAATTAGTCTATCAGTACTTTCCAGAGATCAGTTGGGTAAAATAAGGTTTGTTTAATTTTAAATTTCTGAGTCTTACAGTTTCATGGTACATCTCCTTGTTCACAAGTCTTTTTGGAGAAGGACAGTTTTCAATTCAATTTTAAGTAGAAAACTCAGAAATAATTTATCTTCTTTACAACATGTATTTTTGCAGCACTGAAGGGTCATTTCTTCTCCTCTCCAGAAAAACAAATGAACAAAACAAATAAACAAAACAAATAATATAACACCAAACTGTGTTGACCAAAAACATAGAAGTAAATTATGGGCTTTAAATAACTTTTGGGGGAATCTTCAAAAAACACAGCCCTCAGATCTGATTCCACTTCTAATCTTTCACAGGCTTAGAAAGATTAATGCATTCTTAAGGTATGTGTGAAACTGAAAGGCAACAATGCTTTTGCTTACAGGACTTTAAAAGATTACTCTTTGATTAGCATATCCAATTCTGATTACTGGATCCAGTATAGATCAATATACTCCAGAAATTCAGCCACAACATTAGACAACATACATATTTTTGTATTTCTGTTATATAGGAGCTTAGGCTAAATAAATACAATGGATCTTCAAACTTAGAAACAAGTAAATCTGTGTTTTCCAGGGCAAAGTAAACTGGCCATGTCCAAGTAAATCTTAACGGCACATATAATGACACAAGGAAGCAATTTTTTTCTAGCATGATATATTTAACAGCATTCTAGTATAAAATATAATTTAGAAAAGAACATTAGGTTTCAAAAAGATGGACCCAATTTGAAATAACTGTATCTCTGCAACCACAAACCATCTGTGAATGAATCTCTTTCCACCTGAAAGGGCAGAACACAGAGTTTCCAATTATTATGGCTAGATGTCTCACCCAGTGCACAAACAACCCCCAGCCTCAGCCATTCGCAAGATGATCTGAAATTGCGGCCATCATTTTGAAACACCCTGTAGTTTCCTACTTATCTCAGAATTTCAGTGGCTGGAGGTCCTGAGAGCCATAACAGTATCTGATAGATAAGGAAACCCAAACCAAAATGTGAAAAAGGACAAAATATTTCCTATTATATTTTGGAAATTATTTCTAGGTTTTTGTCAGTAAAGCAACATACAATGTAATTTATCAAAACACGATAGGACTGACACACTTTCATTCCTCAGAGTTCAATGTAGCCAATATGTTTTTGTCACATACCCTTATTTGGTAATCTTTAAAATACAGTTTCATAACCTACATTTTCAAAAGTCAATTTTTTAAATTGTCCCTCCCTCCCCACTGGCAACTAGTTAAATGGTTACTTCAATCCAGGCACATGTTTAAAATTCTTTACAGAATCAAGGTTTCTATGAGAGACTATATCCATCAGAAGAAGTTCTCCATATTGAATATATCTGGGGTCTTTTTCTATACAAGTCTTTATTAAAAAATGTAAATGAAGTAGCACACCACATTTAGTGCTGGAATACAGCCTGTCCTGGTGTACACAACCTGCTTCTATTTTTTCTCAAAATCACTATTCCAGCATTCTGCTCTTATTCAAACACTTCAAAAACATTAATCGACTTTTCAGATTCACTTTAACAATTTTGCCAGGACAATTCTGATCTTAATTCTGTCCTACAATAATTTTAAGGTATGCAATACAATACACAGAGATTTTAAAATCATTGTTGGTTTATGGTTTTGCACCTTCCTTTGTGTTACAAACAGTAGCTCATTAATCATGTCAATCAAGTTTGCATGTGTGATCTTCATAGCTTTTCTCCATTTTGTTTGCAAACTGTTTCAGCATTTATTAGCATGCAGTGCAAATACAAGTGATTTAGAATCTCTGTGTAACAGAATACCCCAACACTAACTTCTTGTGTCTCAAAATTGAGAGAAAAAGGAGGAGAGGAGAAAAGAAAATTTCTTTCCTTAAACCAATGAGTCTGAAAACCACGTCAAAACAAACTGCGTTTTCAATATGGCAATAGGAACCAGATGCCCATACCCTCCTCATGTGGGCCTGATCCTTGGTCCACTCCACACTGCCTGGTGAGGGAGCAGGAAGAAGGAGGCATTTACTCCCTTCCACTCCCTGTCCATGAGAGAGAACAAGAGACCACAACCACTAGTCCAGGTGGTGGAATGTCTAAATAGGAAAATATTTTTTCTATTTTATCTATTAAAAGAATGAAACAAGTTCTGTTCAGATTATAGAAAACAAAGAGTACAGTATTTTGCTTTTTAATTATTTGTTATTAATTATGTGTAATTAATTTTTAAAACTCAGTGAAATGTAAGATCTAATCGCTTTTCAGAGGGAGGGTTTTTACAGTGGAGATTGTAAAGTGTTTGTGGCACCCAAATAGCACACAAAACTCAGGGCAGGATTTTGATGTCACCAGACATCTCTTAATAATCACAAAACTTCTTCTGATTTTAACACAGGATAACAGAGAAATCATGTTAAAATCTTCTTCATATTCACAAGACATTCTGTAAATTCAGAGGAGCCTTCCTGAACAAACTTGGGACAAGACAAAAGCAGAGCACATTAGCACCTGTGTTTGGAGACATGGTTGGGAGCTGGGAACAGGCAGAATTTTACAGGTGACTGATGATATACAATGCCTAGGATGCTCAGCTGTGGTTAAATGTTGGAGATCAGTAGTGAGCAATTACTTAGTAATATCAGCCTCCTTTCATGTGTCTCGGTTCAGCAACTAAAACATAGGGCATCCAACACCCTGCAATCACTCATAAAAACTTTGGCTAATGGGCCAAGACATCCTCCTCAGACTTCTTTCTGAAGTACTCATGTATAACTACTAGAAGGAGTAGCAGAAGTCTACAGTGGTCTGCAAAAGACTGCATACTTGAGTAAAAGGCATAAGAGGGCAAAAAGAGCAGTGCAATAACCAGAGGGAAGTGACACAGGAGCTCGGAGATACCAGTGCAATCAGGCTCAAATGTGCTTACACCAAACCAACTTCCTATGTTATTTCTGGACTTAAAGAAAACTAGCAGCATAGGAACCAAGCTACAAAAAGTCTGTGATGCCAGATTTTTCATTTTTAATTTGACCCAACTTTATTTTTTATTTACCAGCTTACACTATTTCTGCTGTTGTATCTGGGCACACTACATGTATATTGGGCCTAACTTTTCTTTTATATTCTCATCCTTCATTTCCAACTGTGTGCCAAATAAACTCTGCATTGCATGCGAACATTGATAGTGGCAGCTAAAAAACTGTCAGGATTTTTTTAATTATTATTGTTTTGTTTTGTTGGTTTTGTGTTTTGTTTTTTTCCTGAGAGACATAAGGCATAAAAGTGAAGATATAAGCCTTTCTGGATGTTTCCAAAAATAAGGAATTGGTCTTTACTAATGCCATCGCTATGGACAGATCAGGTAAGAGACTGAGTGAAATGCTAGTGCCAGGCTCATGCTCCAATAATTCCCAATTCAATGCTCAAGGTCTCCTGAGTACTTTGTAGGGATAATAAAGTACTTGCTTTTATGCCTTTCCTGAGGCATGCTACAGGCATCCCATTCCAGTAATTCTGCAATGTCCAATTTGGCTGTGCTGCTCAAGACAAGGAACTCACAGGATCACTTCCAAGATGCTGGCATGAGCTTGCAGCTAGTGGTCAACACAGAAAGGCAAAAGTCCTGGTAAGGACCATCTGATCTGCAGCCAGTGAACACGAAAGGGCCAAGATGGGCATTTGATAGTCTGGGAGGTGTATCAGTCACAGTCTCAGTTTGGCTCCTGCTTGTAAGTCAGAAAGATCTGTGGATACAAAGGAAGAGACTAGTGAAATTAAAACCAACAAAACAGATGTTGGCATTGCATCTAAGGGCTAGCAAGCACTGTGTTTAGCCAAACCTTATTTAAGCAAGCTAAGGTTTTAAGTGCAGCATAGGTAGCCTCACAGTCAGAAGTATTCTATCTGGTGGTTAAAGCACATACCACTGCAGCTTTCCTGTTGTCTTGATCCAGTTTAAACACAACTCAGCTGTATATACATGAAGTTTAATCAAACCTTTGCACTACAGGGTGCAGTATCTTCAGTATCTGAAGGCTGTTTTTCCAATGGTGCTCCATCTGCAGCCCTCCCAGTCATATAATTTGCCATGTCATTTTACACTAACCATGTATCAGGGTTCTTGTTGTTTTACCCTGAAGTTTAGTCCCACTTGGACCTCGCCACAAAGCATGCTAATGCTCAGTATCCTACATGGATGTGAAGCGTCTCATTACAAACATTAGAAATGTGGATCTTTGTAGTGGTAAAGCTAACTATGTCATACATTTTGACTGTAGTGTGCTTAACATACACACAGTGCCCTGCAGTACATCTCCTTACAATCACACATACTCTTCCTACTCTGAACTTTTTTTTTTTTTTTTTTTTTGGTAACAGAGATTGCAGAAGTATTTCCATTTATGCCATTTTCCTTGGAGAAAAAGGAATTTGTTGTACCATGAATGAAGCTCATTTTTTTTAGCTATACAGTTTTCAGAAGGCACAGCAAGACACATAGGTTAAGGCACAGATTCCATAGAATTTCTGTGACCTTTTTAAATACCTGAGTTATAAATATTAGCAATTGCTTGCCTGGTCTAACTCACATAAAGCCTAGAGATCAGAACATGCGAGAATAATTCCAGTATTAATTAGTTGATACATATCCTAGATGTTTTCATCACCTGTAATCATACCTATGTATTAATAGTTTACCAATGTGATAAATCACTGACAAAACCAGTGTGCCTATCCATAGAAAGTTACATTTTCTCATGACACATCAATGAAGTAAATTCAGTCAATCAAGTAACATTAGTCATTTCAATCAGTCACATTAGTTAAGAATGAAGTGCAGGATAAATTCTGCGGAATAGAAAAAGTTTCTAATAACAAATTGCATATAGAGTACTTCTGTGCTTCAAGTTTTGGAAGCTTTGAGTTTTGAATGTCTTTAATAATTCATATCATTAGAGGAGCTTTTTATTTAAAAAAAAAAAAATCCAAACAGAAATGTACTGTAAATGTTTTATGAGCAAATACAAGAATTGTTAAACCGAACATGGTATTTGCTCATTTTTTGAATTACAATACCATTCAAAAGCACTAGCTAAGTACTTTGTTAGGGACTACGCAAATAGAACAAAAAAGGCATTCCCTTGATACAAGTATACCTACGTGGGAGTTATTTCTGTGGATAAGAGGGAATAACCAAGTTTCACAGAATAAGTACATTTAGATATACAAACTGTGTCTTAAGCATTCAGATCAGCTCAGAGAAGTCTTCAAAAGGAAAAAAAAAAAAAAAGAAAAAAAGAAAAAAAAACACCTAGCACGTTCAACAAAAACAGAATCTCATCTGTTTTTTTGGTGCTAATGCTAGTTCTATCTTTCACTTTAAAACAGAGTTCTAGAATGTCTTACAGAGCCACACAGATCAGATCATGGTTGTTGAGTTTTCGAAATCACAGAGTACCCCAGAATGAAACCATGGGAAACTATTAAAATGACATCTGCAGATAGTCTAAGAAAAGGCTGCTTGGAAGAACTGCAACAGTCACCTCTTCAACAGACTTCCCATCACACCAGCGAATGAGGGCAAAACCTTCATCTTCTGACACTTAAAGAAACAGGAATAAAGGCTGGTTGATGGATGATGAAGCATGTCACAGACAATTCAGATGTATCCCATCTTACACACCTTAGCGTACCCTGGCTTTCCACAAACCCAGTCAGAAAATTTGGTGAAAAAGCACCAGAAAATAGATGGCAATTTACTACTGAAGACATTTATCAACTGTTCATTGTTATAACAAGAGTAGCAAGTAGTAAAGCAAATATAAAACATGGGTTTTGTTTGTTTACATTCATCATGTCAGTTCACTGCTGTGTACTGCCAAGGCTGAACAGAATTTGCTATTTTAGTTTCCCACCTTTTGTAAATAGAGACACCTTTTAATCCCTTAGTAGTTTAATCGGTAATGTTACTTGGTGACAGTGTCAAAACTCCAATGCAGCAAAATACTTTCAAAGATGTCTAGATAATCAAGAATGAAAAAAAGTCAGGTAGGAGTTTTTCAACTTCATTTAAGGCAGACAAGTTACTTGATTTACTTGGATTTAGGATACATCAGCATCTGGAATATGCTATATGCCCAAACAAGCTTACAGCAGTCAAGACTTGCTCTGGACACAAAACCAGAATAACCACCTCAGCAGCATAAGACGTCAACATTAATTACCCTAATTTGCCCTCTATTTCATAGCTCTATTTGTCTCAGCAATTCCAACAGGCACCTAACTGGACCTTCACACAACATTTCATTTTTAAAATTCTCCCCCTTAAAGCTTAAGAAAGAGAAACCTAGGATTAGGAATTTTAGCTCATGTATTTTTTTTTATAAATATGGGGTTTGTATTTAATTACCCAGCAATAAATACTGTCAAATTTCTACAAATAACATGCCTAGTTAGAGATTTTGCAAAAACAACTGTTAAAAAAATGTAACACAATTAATTGTGTTACTATAAAACCCAGCTGATAATATTTTTCATATGCCATTTAAGGTGTCTAACCTCCCATTTTCACTTGATAGGAATATCAGTTTCTGTCCATATAGATGATTTTAGTTGCAAATTTTGAAAAGACAAAAGTACATACTAAAAAAAATATGGGAAATAAAGTCAACATATCTATCTAAATAATGAACTATATATTTATTGAAATCTTGCTCAAATCCTAAACATAAGCTTCAAAATTCAGTGGTTTTATTTTAGCAAATTGAAATACAGGGGCAAAGACCTGGTATAATGACAACAAAACAAACACATCCACTTGGAAACAAATTATATGCATGACGTTTAATTACTGCTCTAAAAGTTCATCTAAAATAAATAAAACTAAATAAAAACAAGAAGGAAGGAAGGAAGGAAGGAAGGAAGGAAGGAAGGAAGGAAGGAAGGAAGGGAGGAAGGGAGGGAGGAAGGAAGGAAGGGAGGGAGGGAGGGAGGAAGGAAGGAAAGGAAGGAAAGGAAGGAAAGGAAGGAAAGGAAGGAAAGGAAGGAAAGGAAGGAAGGAAAGGAAGGAAGGAAAGGAAGGAAGGAAAGGAAGGAAGGAAAGGAAGGAAGGAAAGGAAGGAAGGAAAGGAAGGAAGGAAAGGAAGGAAGGAAAGAAAGGAAGGAAAGGAAGGAAAGGAAGGAAAGGAAGGAAAGGAAGGAAAGGAAGGAAAGGAAGGAAAGGAAGGAAGGAAGGAAGGATATTTACTAGATTCAAACTCTGATGAAAAAAGTAGCCTTAATAAAGAGCAATAAATGAAAGAACTTAAGACTGGCTATCTTAATGTTGTACATCTATTTGGCCCATGGCGACCTCCTTTATGGAACAGAAAATAAGGACAGGTTGTATAATACTGAATATCAATATTCTCAGTGAACCAATGTTTTTATTTAGAGGATTTATTAAAATTCATATAAGACATTAATAAGTTACAAGATTCTTCCAGAAATCTGAATTATTACCATAACATTGGTTCTGTAGAATTGCAAGGGTGCACATGCAGCCTTTGCTTTGCAATGACTAGGATCCAAATTCATGCTTCCAATCCTTTTCCTCTTTGCAAACCATCAGTTCTGTGGTGCCTGGAGTTGTTCAGTACTTGTATAAATTAGGTTATTTAGATCTCAGTGCCTAGACGTGAATTTAGAAGTCCTGCAATAAGTCCGGAGATGTGGACTTTCTGGCCAATATCCTAATAAATAACATTTGATTCCTCCTTTCTGCTTAACATATGACATTGCAAAAAATGAACCCATTCCAAATCCATATGTGTAAAATATTCGTTCCAAAGGCCAAAGCTCGACACATGTTACACAGTCTGTTTTTTCTTGTACAGATTCAAAGCTCACTCTGATATATAAATAAGGATTGCCAACATAACTTGGATCCCCAGGTGGGAGGAGCTGTTGAATGGTTTCTCATTTCACATAACTAAAACACATAGATTGCAGTAGTAAGTCTCAGACCCAGATAGAATCTTCACGAAGCGCAGAAGCAGAATGTCTGCATCTTTGTGATAACTGCAAGATAGCAAGCGCAAGAATCTCCTTATTTGCTATGTTAGCAATAGAGATTACAGTGAGCTTTTTAGCTACAATTATCAATGCTCTGTAAAAGCGTTCACTTACACAACAAACATAAAAGGATGAATGGATGATGCTCAAAAACATCCTCACAAATCAAGGCTTTGCCAGTAGCTTCAAACTCTGTTTGCTCCATGCTTCATCAGTCAGCGTTGCCTGAAATCACTGTTGTCATTTGCTTCCAGTTCCCTTCAACCCTCCAGATTACAAGTGCAGCCAGTAGTATTGCCAGCCATGGTAATTTATGAAAATGACTCTCTATTACTGACAGTAACCAATAATACTATTCAATGGCAATATGTTGCCACGGTAAAGCAAGAGTATCCAAATGTCTTATACACAATAAAGGCATTAATATGCAGCTATTACCACTTGCACCTCTCAATCCTGAGGGAGAAAAGCAGAATTGCTAAAAGCAATTATGCTTTATTCTGAAAGACTGACAGATATTTTAAGAGACAGGAGTGTCAGGAAAGTAACTGGAACTCCACTAGCAGATTAGATATATGGATATATATGCAATTTTTACAGAGATAGCTGTCTCAAATATAAAGACCTTTTTCCTTTATAATATATATATTCTATATAGCATGTACTAAATAAAAATACAGTCTACCTGTTTTAATCTCATGTAAATAAACAATAAATCAATAGCGAATAGTAATACAAGACAGATTTTTTTGTCGTTGTTTATTATTATGCATTTTATCATGCAGATTTTTCAATGATCGTATTTCAGTTGTGGTCTATTCTATTCTATTCTATGCTATGCTATGCTATGCTATGCTATGCTATGATTCTATAAGACAAGGCAGGGGTACAATACTTCATATATGAAAACACCAAGAACTAAACTTGAAAACCGTATTGAAACTCCAGTATGAAGTGGTGATTATTTTTTGCGTCCTCTGTGCCATTTTCATTGTCTACTCAGAAAGCAAAAAAAATCTATTTTGCCAAATTCTTTGTTCCACTGCTGGCAATAAAAGAGAAATACATACAGAATTAACAAACGCATCAGGGGAAAAAATTAAATTCAGGCATTAATAGCAGCTGAGTCTACTTCAATTTGCAGCAATTCTTCTTACACACTGACATTCAAAGTCAGCAGTTTGCCCTCTTTCTCTACCTCAATAACAAGACTCTTTCAAAGATAATTACATACACTTAACACATTTCCTTAAATACCACTAATTTCTCCTTTATTTACCTGTCATGATTTGATTTTATTAGACCTCTGCTTTTTTCCGTTACTTTTACTGCAATGTTCCCTAGCAAAGTAAAATGTCTTTGGTTTTGGTTTTGTTGGTTTTTTTTTTTTTTTCTGAGATTTCTTAGTCTAACAGCTAGTCTACAAACTGACTTATTCAGGGATAACTGTGGTTCAGAAAGAACTATGATTCAACTCTGAGTATTGGGAATTGTCTTACTCTTTTTAAGAATACATTTGAAAGCAGAAAGAACTAATCTGGAACAAAGAACTGGCAATTTGTATTTCACAGTGTCAGTGTCATCTTATGAATCAGACTAAGACAACCCTGCCAAAGAGCTATTCCAAAATAAGTATTTGGTTTTTCCTTCATACCCTTAACAATTAGACCCTTACAAATTAATACAAATACAAAAATTAAATATGACACTTATCAGAGTAAAACTTTAACATTTAATAGAATTGGGACACTAATGACTAAATATTAGTTATATAATATAATATTACATAAAATGTGATATATGGCTTTTATAGTATGAAGAAAGAATACAAATAAAAAGATCTGTCTCAGCAAAATAATCTGATGCTCCAAAATTCTATCAAATTTTTCCCTTTACACAGATTTTCGTGTTTTCGCCCACCATGCCTCAAATTGAGTGAAACATATTTTGAAAGCTCATGCTTGGTGATTAGAGTTAAAAATACTATCCCCACCTTTAAAATCATCCACATAGGATACTTCAAAATGGAATACTTCAAAAGCTATTAATATCAATAATGGTGAGTGTTTTGTATGCTTTTAAAGAAAATCCATAAACCCTTGACTTTACTTATGACTCTATATCTGAAGGACATTTGAAACCCATATTATAATAGTCTATTTACAGGATAACCTTTATCATACTTTATCCAGGAGAACAATCTGATAAACTGCATTCTACTGGTGACAATGGTAGTGGTTAAATAATTATTTCATTTCCAAGGTTTTCTAGAAGTGAAAGAAAACTAAATATTTTTGTGTGTGTGCGCCTTTACACCAGTCAATGTGCAATCAGTTTTTCTAAATGCATTCATGCCAAGAGTCAACATGTTACTGTAGTACTAAGCAGTTGTTACTGCTGTTGATAGTGGAATAAAAAAAAAAAATATTTTGAAGTTAAGATTCAGACTTACTGATTTTCTACTATTCCAGCTCCAAGCCACTGCTTTTATTTTGAAAAAATGTATCAAGGGTGTAAGGTATAGATACTACATTATACAATATCATTTAAAAAAAATTACTGACAACACTAAAATCTAAGTCATTTTGTATTCATCTTTTCCCGGTTCTTCAATATTTTACCTGTGTACAAGAAAAACCTTGAATAGCATGGGCAAAACATGCTTAAGTGGTATGGTTTTCAGAGTTGTGAGGAGCTGTCATCATTTAAACCAGCTTTTGTTCATTAAAAGTGTTTCTAATACACAGTACACCAGTTCTGCATTTTAGAGCTTGGCTCCAACAAGTACAGCAATTAAATAAAGCACTTACATGAACGTAATCTACCTGAAGATTTTCTTTGTCTCATTTTGTTGAGCTGACAACATAGCTGGCCCTAAAAATTAACAGGAGAAAAAAAAAAATTAGTCAAGTTAAACACTGTGATAAAGCTTGACCTTCAAGAGCATGACCTTCAAGAACATCTACAATTGCTTATTTATTGCAGTCTCCATGTTCATCTTTTACTTTGTGTGGGACAACACAGGCTCTCTCTTCCGCCACTATCAATGCTTTAAACGGCGCGCTCTTCTGATTAGTTTTGAGCCTCACAAGTTGAGAAGTCATTTTTTAAAGTTAATGTTCAGCAAGCCTTGCTGTCACAGCCTCCTCAGTGGTTTCTCCACCCAGTAATGGCTCTATTCCAGTTCCTGAAGTGCCAGACGGAGCAACATGAAGGCAGCCAGGTCCCTTGGCTGTCAGGGGAAAGCAAGGTGTTGAGTCAGGTCCCTTCCTTTCTGAGCAGTCTACAGACAGGCAGAAACACACTTCAATGATTTTTGAGAATATTGTCAGATCCTTTACATACGATCCTTGGAAAACAAACAATTTGTTTATCTAACCATGCTCCTTGAAAGTATCCCCTAATAGATTTTGATGGAAAAATCTAGTCTTCAATGATTTTTGGGAAAACTTTCAAAATGGCTGTTTCAAAACAATTTAATTAGTTTTGAAAAGTATCTGCCTTCACTGATTTTTTTCATCAAAAGGCCAACCACCTGAAATCAGAAGTATTTAGACTCTTAAATTCGCTCAAATATTTCCCGGGAAGGAGTTTCAAATACCTTGTGCCATGATCACATTCTTGATGGACTTCATTTTCATTAACCATACATAGATCATAATTTTTAATTGGAGACAGATAAGCTGCCTCTCATGGATTAGAAACCCCAGTTAGAGACCCTAGTATAAAGGGAGAGGTTCAAGAATTAGTAGGAATGTCCTCTGGATCTGGTATTTCATCGGTGTGAAATATGTATAATCATTCAAGTAGGCATAAAAAGTCATTTTTTTTTTAATTTTCTGCCATGTTTTTCCCACTTTTATCACAAGAAAACATCTGTTTTATTTATATGGCTGAATTGGCTGTAGTCTCAAATTTTCATGCAAGTTAGTTGTTGTATTTTAATGAAAATTACCTTTTTCATTTCCCACTCAAGACTATAGCTTTCCTTTGAGATTGGCAATAATAAATGTCTCCTGCAGTGACAAGAAAATGAACTGGAGTGCTTAGGAACTACACTTGCAAGTATTACAACATTTCAAAATTGTATTTGTTCAAAACAAGAACAGATGCAGAAGTTTAGAGATGACCTGAAACAAAAATACTTTTAAAAATCCACTATAGTTTATTATTTCAACTTCTATATTTTGCTTCATTACATTAAACACTAGTGAATGTTTCTGTGTAAAAATTTGGCATGTGAAATAATTAATTTATGAATAGAAAGTATTTTATCATTAATATTTACTGATCACTAGCATAGCTTTCTCCTAATACTATCACATAAAACAGAAATATTCAGTCTTGATATTCAGCCATAAAAAGCAGAAAATATCCAGTTAGAACTCTCATAATAGAAAAGTTCAAATAAATTTACTTTTTTATTTTCACTCAATAAAATGGTTAGATCAAAGACCAATCAAAATGAATTTTTGTTTTGACCTCATTGAGTATTTTGTCTCTCTTTCATCTGTTCAACCTGAATATATAACTGCCAGGTCATCTTGATTTACTATTAAGCATAATATTATTGGTATTAAAAAGGCAAACGGTGATGTCAAAACAATTATCTTCATCATTCTTCATCAGAAATTGAGAGAGAGAGGTGCATGCCCTAAAACAATCTAGATTTATTTCTAAACAGATGTATTGCATCAGGACAAGTTAGCCTAATTTGAGCTAGTGTGAAAATAGAAATACAACTGTTTCTTCTCTTTTGTGGTCAGAAATTGTTTTCCCAATTCGATCTGTTAGATGCTTAGAGATTGAGAAATGTGACCTTACATTTAACTTTCTCCGCTTAATAAATGCTGTTTGATATTTTCAAAGCCATGTTGAGGGTTAGAATATGCATTAATTCTGGTTTTAAATATAGCCTATAGCTCTTCAACAGCCTTTAAAATGTTAGCTATTTTCTATAAGAAAACAAAATTATGTCTGCTACTACATGTACATATTCAAAAAAGCTGTATGATTTAATTTTTGCCTTTGAAAAATGAAGCACAGTTATTAAAAAGAAAATGGCCTATATTGGATTTTTATTTCATCTGTAGCTTAAATTTTTTTAAAAATCACAGTGTGATGCTTTTGGTGAAATGTATTCTGACATCACTTTTTTTTTCTTCCAGGTTCTTATATGTGATCACCATTTGTATTTGCATTCTATATACAGAGAGCTATCCAATCTAGATTTAATTACCATGCCAATACAACATTTGTAAAATGCTGAACACTATGCCTCAGAAAAAATACCAACAAGACAAAAGCATGTTAACAGTTAGGCTGACATTATCTCCGTATTTTTTAAAACCTGCAAGATGACATCAGAGTTGCACTGATTCACCTTAAGTAGTACAAAGTAAGGAAACATTTACTTCCAGCTCAGAAACATGCAACCTGAGAAGCCTGTTAGACGTCATTTTGGGCCAGCTGTTATGACCGAATTACACATATCAAATTATAAAGGAATTGGCTACCTCACAAACTTCGAGTGCAACATGCGCTTTCTAATCAAATATCCATGTCCATACGTGTATGTATCTCACAGCGAATCTGTCACTGCATGCAGATGGGCCAATTGCCATGTGAAAGAAGACTTCTGCAGATTTACCCTAATGGAAAACAGGTAGAAAACAGCCACGCAGGGGTACAAATATTTCTCTTACATTATTAATCTCCTAAATCTCCAGATCACCATTTCAGATGTCTCGTTGGAGGCTTTGAACTTAAGCTACAGTGGCAAATTCCATGAAACCACAGGTTTATGTTTATTTACATGCTCCCTTGGTGGAGTCTCCAGCACAACTCCAGAGCTGCAGGAGACCTCAATCTGCAAGGCTGAGTCAAAGCCAGATTCCCTAGAGCTGGAACTGTGCAAGTCTAGGTTTTGATGGGTGCTGTTTTTCTAATCAGAACTTTTGTTTAGGGAAAACAAAACAAGACAATTCAAACAAACAAAACAATCTCAGGGTAGTTGTGCAAGGCAAAACAAAGAACAAGGAGAGGTAAATGAAGAATCCTAAACCAGATTATAGCAGAAGAAAACAGATCATGATTGGAAGGATTTATGGTGACGGGGAAATGACAGGAAACTCAGAAATGCAGTCAGTTTTATACCACATTGGAGCAAACCAGAAACTAAATCCTAAATCAAATTTCTGAATATCTGGTACCAGTTTGGTGATAATTTAAAGCATATAAGTGAGCCTAATTTAAAAAAAAAAAAAAAAAGAACTCCACAAACCAAAGGCATCTTCTTGGGGAGGTGTTGTAGGTTTGTTGTTGTTGTTGTTATTATTGTTGGTGATGTTGTTTTGGGTTCTTTTTCAGTCTCCCAACACAACCTGACCTTCATAGACACTAGACACACCTGTTCTTAGCTTTTACAATATGAAGAAACCACTGCTTAAAATATCAGGACAAGTTATTGTTGAGCTAGTCTACAACTGAAATATTTCACTGTGAAACCAAATATTGCACATTTATTTTTGTTCTGGATTGGAAAAAAAATGAAAATACTAGAATAGATCACTCTTGGAGGTAACAGACTGGAGATCTTTATGAATGGTTTGAGTAACATCTGCCAGGAATGGCAAAGTTTTAGTTAACCTTGCCTTGAAGCAGAAAAAGAGATTGGAAGAAGATTAACATAAGCTTAAATGCAAATTATATGTGTATATGATATTAAGCATAGCATTAGCTGATATTAAAATGTCAAGTCAAGAGAAAATGAATCAAAATTGTCAAAACTTAATGTATCAACTTTTTCTTATCAAAGTTTGTCAGAATCAATCCATTTTGTCCAACATTTCAACTTCAATAAGAGTACAGTTTTGATGAAAACCTGTCAAAAATAAAAATCAGAAAGCTCTTGTGAAGATTATTACACAGTACAGTTCACACCTGTAACATTTTCCCTGCTGGTTAAAGTGAAAATTCCCTCATCAATGTACATTAAATAATACCATGGCAATTTATAAAAAGAAAGTAATTATAATCAGAAGAAAAGAGCATATGGCTGATCTCAACAAAGGGATTAACATATCCCATCTCAAAAATATCATTGCCAAGACATTCAAGATGAAGGAAGATGAAGCAAAGTTAGTAATTAGGAATGCTGTGTATCCTAAATATTTTAATGCAAAGGCAAAAAGCATAACAGTCATGCATTTAGTTAAAACTTACCACAATTAATAAGCTACAAGCATGTGGTAGGAATCTAAAACTCAGGGACAGAAAGAATTACAGAATGGTTAGGGTTTGAAGGGACTCCTGTAGATCATTTAATATATCCCCCATGTTAAAGGAGGTTCGCCTAGAGCAGATCACACAGGATCACATGCAGGCAGTTTTGAATATCTCCAGAGAAGGAGACTCCACAACCTCTCTGGGCAGCCTGTTCAAGTGTTCTGGTGCCCTCAAAGTAAATAAGTCTCAGTCTGTGCCTGTTGCCTCTTAGCCTGTCATCAGGCACAACTGAAAAGAGTCTGGTCCAATCCTCTTGACACCCACCCTTCAGATATTTATAAGCATTGTCAAGATCCCCTCTCAGTCTTCTCGTCTCCAGGCTGAACAGACCCAGCTCTCTCAGCTTTTCCTCATAAGATACTCCAGACTCCTAATCATCTTTGTAGCTCTCCACTGAACTGTCTCCAGTAGTTCCTTGTCTTTCTTAAACTGGGAAGCCCAGAACTGGATGCAGTATTCCAGATGCAGCCTCACCAGGACAGAGTAGAGGGAGAGGAAAACCTCCCTCAACCTGCTGGTCACACTCTTCCTATTGCACCCCAGGATACCATTGGCCTTCTTAGCCACGAAGGCACATTGCTGGCTCATGGTCAATCTGTAGTCTAGCAAGATTCTCAGGTCCTTCTCTGCAGTACTGCTTTCTAGACACTCAACCTCTAACCTGTATCTCCAGAAGAGCAAAGTTAGGAGAGTACTCAGAGTTAAACATTTGAAATATGTTTTCAGAGGAAAACCACATCCCCAAGCAAGGCAAACCATACTTTGCAAGAACTATAAAGACAGCAGTGGGAAAGCAGCCTCTGGGGTTGCTTGGACTGTGCATCTACTCAGTCAGAGAACAGCTAGCACCAGGAAATTAGTCCAGTGGATCAGGATGGATATTGCTAGAGAATATTCATAGCATGTGTGGCCACACTTCACATGCACTGGGTGTAGCCACACAGGGATTTAGTAAGATCTAGACAGCACACTGTAAACACCCACCCCAGCTTGTTGTACAATATCCTCCCAGGACAGAAAAGCTTAAGACTGCCTATGAAAGGACCAAAGGTTACTGAACGACCAAGTCAGTTAGGAATATTTGTTTCCTAGAGTGTAACTTAGCCCACTCTCGCAGTATCCACACTCGCCTGTAATTTCAACATTCCTCAAAACCTGCCCATTCACATCCTCCTGGCCTTTCAATAGCCTCAGTCTAAAAAGTAATTATTCAATGACAGAGTTTTAAATAGTATCTCAAACATTTCTATATAAAACCTCATTTCACTCTATAGCAAGTATCACTATTATTTGCTTGCAATAAACCACAGTAGAAATGACTCAGAAAAACTTTGATCTCATTTTCTGTCAGCACACATCCTATCTTTGACTTTAACGGACATAGGACTGACCTTCAGTGTATTCCAATAAAACAGCAACTTTGCTAAGGAATCTGAGTGCACACATATTTTTCAGAAAAGTACTTGTGATATTTAGGACTTGACACAGGCTAGAATCTCCTTAGGTTTCCCATGGAAGAGCAATATGCTCCTTTCCTTGTGCTAGGTAACACAGTTGTCAGATAGCATTTTGCCCAACTTAAAATTTTCTGCTAAGTCCACCTCTTTTGCTCCCTACATATTTTTTGTTTATTTTCTTTTCCCTTTTGCCCTGTTTGTGGTTAAAACTGACTTAACAGTATTGATTTTTCTTACAGTTGAATTTGCTGGTTCAAAGCAGCTTCAAAAGTTGTTATGCTACAACATCCCCATGCCGATTTTGAACGCATGTTTCTGAATATGGTAAAGGCTACAGAGGCAAGAATCTTCTGCTGTGAAACTTAGCAAAAGGTGTTGTTTTCCAGGCTACTACCATTAAAGAAAACCACAGCATAATATATTTGATGTTTTACAGGAGAGGAGTCTAATTTGGTGCTTCTAAACCAATTTTAGAATTCCTGTAATTTGGTAGAAGCTATCTGCAGGCTAATGACATCACATTTTAAGAACTGCGTTGCTAGACAAGTAGAATATGAAAGTGTTCTTTTGTCATTTATAATAGTCACCAAACATCTGCTCCAGTAGTACTGAACTTTCAACATCCACAAGGTCAAAGGCAACCTGTACAAATTAAGATGTTAAGTGGACTCACTAAATTCTCCAACCTAAGCAGTGTGGCTATCATTGTCAATATTTTGTTATAGGACACCTTCAGACCTTCAGATGTGCATGATCATCTGTCCTGTGCCTTTAAATCCCAGGTTATCACAAGCCCTTTACTTCACTCTCCCAAGGCTTGTGTACTGCTGTGCACAGGTAGGAGTGGAAGGATCAAGACATGGAGCAGAGTTCAAAATTTAAAAGGATACAGTACTTATTCATTCAGTTGCAAGAGGCCAAACCCCCTGGAAAGTTCTGTTTTCCTGCTGGACTGAAAGTGAACTGACACATGCTCCAGCAAGTACCTCACTTGGGGTGAGGCAGTGGCTCATGTCAAGATCCTGCACTGCTCCTGGATTGACATTATGTCACCAATCCCTTCCTCTGACACACGTGGACATTAGTCTAGCAACTAAGTATGTAACTGTTCAGGAGAAGGATGGAAACATCATGTAATATATGCTGCTAGCTGGAGTATTCTAACCCTTCCTCCTGTTTCTAAGGGAACAGGGTAGAAATTACACAGAAAATAATCTGATGGAAGAAAAAGTATGGCATAAGGAAATAAAAATATATTCACTCTCGAATTCTTCTCATCGCCAGATTAGTGGGTTCCTAACTGGATACTCACCTTCCTACTGACTCTTACAACTTTTTTCAAGCCCATATTCTCTTATGGATAAGAAGTAACTATTTAAATCCCTATACAGCTACTCAATACCACCCTAAGTATGTACTATATAACTACTCTCAGATTCTTCTTAATGTTGGAGGTCTGTGTGTTTAAGCAACTTAAGTACCACAAAGTTGACTGAAACAAGCCTTTATTCACTTTTTCTCCTGAGGAGGAAGATTTAAGTTTACTCTGACAAACAGCTAGACTGTTGGCAACAAAAGGTTAATATATTTGATTTCAGAGACTTTGATGAGACAATTAAACAAGAAAGGACTCATCAAAAAAGCCAAAGAAGGTTTTAAAATATACTCATACACATATTATAAATCATTGAGTTGGAGTACTTGTGTAATTCAAATGTAGGAACATGAGAAAAAGTAGAAATTTGACTAATACCGTTGCAAGTGGTATTTCCCATTGAAGTCCACCATTCAGAGGGATATTTTATTTTCATTATAGATTTTTTTGTGTGTGTGTATCAAAAAGTTGGACATTTTAATGTGTGTAATTTGTATGCAGGTAAGTTATGGGTGATCCATATCAGGAAGCACTTATAAAATGGCAGAATTTACTTGGACAAAGTTTGAGTGGAGGCCACATTAAACTGAAAAGTGATGGCAAGACTACACTGTAGTTGAAACTACACTTACTTAACTAATAGAAAGTTATGGTTGTGTAGTAGCTGTACAAAGTCTGTAATAATGAAGACAATGAATGGGAAAGCCCAGGCAATATCTTTCAGTAAAGATTAGACTGTGGCCTCATCACAAGAGAAGATATGATCAACACAAAAGCAAGATTTTGGAGAGACTTATCAATGTGCTCTCCCTTTTAAAGATCAAAATAAATACAATCTGGAAAGATAATGGAGAGTATTGACATTGAAGTCCAGATAATGTGACAAAAAAGGGAGGATCATGTGGAACTCATAAAGTACTACCTGACAGGAACTAACCAGTAGAGTAATTTTACACACAAGGAGTAAAAGAAGAAACTTCACTTCTCACCCCCACCACAACAGAAATCTATCATCAAGGAATAGAACTGATCTATTCAGGCTCATATTTAAGATACGGAAAACAAAACTACTTTATGGATTTATCCAGCTTAGACCCATACCACAGCTCACCCTAGGAGTTATAACCCTTCTAGTGAGCCATGAACGAGAGGAAGACAATATGAAAACAAGACCCAAAAAAAACCAACAACAACAACAACAACAAAAAACACAAAAAAACCCCACAAACAAAAATACCAAAAGCAAAACAACAAAAACAAATAAACAAGCAAAGCAAAATCCACTTTTCCAACAAGTGTAGATTAAAATTTTTTTTCCCATGTGCAATCAGAATTTCACATATGTATTAAATAAACGATAGGCTACACTCTAATTGCAAAGAAGCTTTCTGCAAGTCTATGATGTCTGAGCTTGAGTGTTCTTTGCAACAGACAAGTGAAGCAGCAGCATTTTGTCTTCATTCTCCAATAGAACCAAACGTATGAATGAGAAATTCACCTTGTAGAATTATTCCTACCAATGCAACATGACTGTTTCTGGCCACAGAGGTATTTCAGCACTTGTGGATGTAGAGAGGTGCCCAATATTTAACTTTCTTGTGTTTGTTTTTTGTTTGTGTTGGTTTGGTTGGTTGTTGTTTGGTTTTGGTTTGTTGTTTTTTTTTTTTGGTTGATTGGTTTGCATGGTTTTGATTGTTTGGTGTTTGGTGTTGCTTTGTTTTGATTTGTTGTTTTTTGTTTGTTTGGGTTTTTTTCTAAAGTAGGCAAACAAGTAAGAGGCATACCCTGCCACTGCAATTTCTGGTCCTTGATAATTTTTTTAAAAGCGAACAAAATGTCCCTTTGACAACAATGACCTCAAAATGCATATCAGTCATCCAGTTAAGTTTCCATGACAGTGAGGATCAAGTGCCCAAGCGTTCACAAGAAGAATGAAACAGCAGGAAATTGAGTTGAAAAAAAAAATCATGTCAAAATTCAAAAAAGTATTCCTGGAGAATGCTCTGCCTTCCTCTTCTAGTTCTAATGTCAAGTAATTATCAGCTTCCAAGTGCTGCTGGCAATCATCATTTAATTTCTAAAGGCAACTGACAACACGCAGTAAGAATTACTTTGATTGAGAAGTGATACAATAATAGTTGATGATCTTACACTCTTCCAGGTTTGTCTAAGATAAGAAGGTGCAGAATCAAAGTAGTGCCACAGGGTACTAGAAAAATCTGCACCAGCTTGAGATGAGTGCATTGCAGTGCCTACATACAGTTTTTTCCAAGAGTCGCTCAACAAAGTAAAGTTGAGAAATAAGTAGAAGGTTCTGACTGAGTTCATGGTTAGAATTTCTTGAAACTACTAGTCAGCCTATAAATCAGACCATAGTCCTCTACCACCAAGCGTTAACAACGCACCCTTCAAACCCAGAATAGTTTGCTACAACACACTCTACAAATGTTGACACCATTTCCATACTGCCAACATGCTCTAATCACTGCAAGCTTATTTATACTAATTTCAGTTGGTGGCACTAGTCTCTCACAAGCACACCAATGTCTTACAGAGGTAGGATTGGCCTCAATACTTTCCAGGATCCAATTAAATCTTTATAGTAAAGACTATTAATTTGTGCCCTTCTAGGAAAGATGTTTTTGCAGAAATATTCACATACTACTTTCACTGAAATCCTTGGTAAAATGTTAGTACAACCTCGGCTGGAGAAAAGCGAGATCTTTGTATGCACAGTGTTCTCTGCATTGGGAGAAAGAAGCTGAATTGCTCTTGATGAGATACAGCAATAGATCACCAATTCATGGCAGGGACCTAAATGACACTATCTTCACCTAAAATAGAAAGCTTATGGAATTTCTTTTTTGAATGAGGGAAAAGTTATGAGGATAAATAACTACAATCTGTTTTTCCATTCTCTCTGCACTGATTTACACAAGTCTTGCAATTTTACCTACTCTGTAGGGAATTCCTGCTGGGCAAATTCCTTTTCACTCGATTTGCTTGTTACCTTACTTTTGTCTGGCCTCACAACACGTAACGTGCGACAGCTTAGAACTTTTCTTTGCATGTCAATGCAAGCTGACAATTTACAGAACTTGGCTCATTTGGGAAACTGTAATTTGCCTTGCCATATACACCTTTAAATTGTGGTTTAGAAAATGCTAGCCTTTCTAACATAAATAAACTGGAGAATTAAATCACATTGCTTATGTATACACTATTTGAATATGAAATTATCGCTGAAAGGAAAAAGGACTTATCAGCAATAAGCAAAGACTCAAATATGATATGCTAATAATACATTTCATGGGAGAAAATATGAGTAAAAATAAACACCCTATGGATTTACAGTCAGTGATGAGTTTTGTTCATTTGAATTAAGAATGAGGTGTAATACAATTAAAATTAATAGGAAGTTGGTACAAGACTATTTTTCTTTTAATAATACTCGGAACTTCATTGCCATTCCAAATTCCCAGAGTCTTTTCAGCTTGAAAAGTCACTCAAATAATGGCTTTATTCTGAGTAAACCAGTGTGGTTTGATATTATAAATACATCTGCTTAGTCCCATGGGCTGATTCTGCCAAGTCTTCTGCACATGTTTAAATTCTACAGACAAATACTTTGACTCCACAGACCTTAAAAATTAAGCACCTGCCTACATACAGACATCTTTGCAATACTCTTCTGCAGAGTTTATTAATATTCATTTTCACATCCTTAGTGAGAAAGAAATTACACAAATGGGTCTCAGCATATGTGCTTAATTTTACATAAATAATCCAGTTAACTTAATTGTTAATATTCATGTGCATAAAGTTAAGTACATAGATATTTGCCAGATGGAGAACTCTGTGATTGGCTTTTATCGGGATCCATTTTTATTTAAGTTTTAAATGTTGGCATATTTGCACCAAAGCTCTGTGGGAATTCATCTCAGAAGCATGAGATGCATATTGTTACACAACAGTGAGGTGCATGTTTTGGAGATAATTAATGTTGCTAAAAATTAAGTGGATTATTTTAAAAAACACGTGGTTTAAATGGAGACCAGGCTGAGAAGTGTATAAGGATGAATTTTTAAATTGGTCGTTTATTTCCATGAACAAAATTAATCTGATAAAATACTAACGCAAATAAACCTAAAGTTCAACCACTTAACAGACAGTGCATATGACATTTTGAAATTACATAAAATCAACAAATCCTTCTCCTTCCATCCCTCCCCTCAACAAAAGCAGTAGTCGTCTGAGGATACTGTGAGAACAACTCCACGGGACATCTATAGATTTAAACCTACAGAACATCAGTACAGTATATACTTCATCACAACCAACACACTGATATAAGATTGCTCAACAATCACTTCCTTTTATCTTTTTTTATGCTGTAGCCTAGTAATAAAATTTCTTTGACAAGAAAAAGGAGTTAACCTTCTTTTGTTGCTAGGAAATTAAATTAAATTAGAGCCAGAGGTAAAGAACAACAACAAGAACAAAAGGACCCAAAATCCTCATTCCGTCTCACAGTAGCAATTTAGTTTGCTCAACATTCTGTCAAACCCATTTTACATGAAATTTCAGACTACTAAAAAGTGAGTTTTCCTCTAATTTATTTCTATTTATTTTTATAATACTTACTGTTTTGATTCTTCTTTATTGTATCTGGGAGGTAAGCTCCTCCACTTCATTGTTAAAGGAAAAATAAGAACTTCTCAAAGTATTTTGATGAATCACATTTCATGTTGAAAGAAAACATTGTTATCTTCTAAATTCCATGTACACACAAAAATCAGATTACATCCCTCTTGCAAGCTTCCTGGAATATAAAACCTGATCGTAGCAACATGACACAAGCGTAAATTTTTTCCCCTTCCAACAAATTTTTTGAGAGGTTGAAAAACAGAGCTAAAGGCAACTAACCCCAAGAAGGCCAGAAGGTTTTTTTTCCAGGACTAAAGGCTAAAATGTGCCCAAATGACTCAAATCATTATAAATAGCAAGTAAGACATCCATAAGGCAAACCAGTTTCATGATGCTGTTTTGTGAATGTGAGTACAAAGCCTAAGTATCCCAGGTAAAAGCTCCTGCCCATACAACAATATTCTGATGTTATTATGGTCTGCAGCTGGGTTGCTGCAAATGGAGACAAAAACAATCAGCACAGCAGAGCTGCTGCATCACACTCGCTCATTACCTGCAGTCTCCTACTCTGAGACAAACACACAGAGACAAAAAGCCCAATACAGCTCTATGGTAAAGAAAACAATTTTTTTGTATGTGTGACCCTTTTCTGTTATAATGTCATGCTGCCCCTCCTCCCCATCCCCAAGACAGTCTCAGAGCTCTCTTCAGTGCTGCAAGAAGAAATGCCTCAGGACTTCTGAACCTATTACACACTTTGCTTCCTTTGCTTGCTTTTCTCAGTGTATCAAAAACATTAATACACAAACATCATTAGCCCAAGTTCACACTGCTGCCAGAGTGGCAACACGTGTCCTCTACTAAGAGAACACAGGAAATCCCAGAGCAGCTATAACAAGCCTGGGATGCCTGGAGAGAGCGAGAAGCTTAGGCTGGCTGCAAAAGCCTCTCTGCCTTTCAAGTACTACATAGAAAGGAACTAGTTTTGGTATGTTAATGTGAATCTTATTAGTTACATGGTCACAAATACCTACCCCACACGAAAAAAAATGAACAGGCAAGAATGCATATGTTGTTCCTTGAATTTGAGTGTTGTCATATTACAGAACATTCCCTGTTTATATGTATGCCTATAATTACACAGACAGCAATTTTGCCCATGAAGACACATGCTTAAAGAGAAAGCAAATTCATACAGTCATCATAAACCTGTTTCATGCTGACTGAAAAATGCAATCTTCTGAGAGACTAAACTGTTACATGTTTCAAATGGAAAATCCTAACTATTAGAAGTTCAATGTAGCCATCACAAGGTTTTTTTGGTGAAATCTTTTTTTTCAACAAAAAGTTATTGACAGAAATGTTTGACAAGTTAATTGCAACGTATCATTAAATTTTCTGGGGAAAAAATGGGGTATACACAAAAGCAATTGGGTATAAATATGATTAATCATTCATTCAGTGAATTTACAGAAAAACATAGGTTCTTTTTCATTTTTCTGCCCTCTAATGTACCCCAAGACAAGAATCCACAAATTTGACCAGACTTGATAAATACTTTCAAGCAGGAAGGAAGGGGGGAAAATTGAAGCATTTTGACATTTTAAAAATAAAACATCACATCCATTTTGAAATTAACCTCATTTTTAAAGGTTTAAATAGCTTCAAAAGATAATTATTTGAGTTTTGTAATGAGTGTTTTCTGCAGCCATAGCACTGGTAACTGAACAGAACGACATTCTTCAGCATTACCAAAAAAACCCCAGAACCTTGCACATTCAGTCAACATGAGTCTTCCCCCCAACATACACACATTTAAGTTTGGCCACTAGACTGAAAAATCCCTTACTTGCACCACTCAGAATTTTATTTCCCTGTAACATCATGCTGCATTGTAGTTTCTGCTGTAAGACCATTAGGATGTGTTCCTGCTCAATTACATACTACGCCTAAACTTGTCTCCTTGTCTTTGCTATTACTAATCTGTTCTCATATTTTCTCTACTGTCAGTTCTTGGCATTAGCTCTGGAATGCGTTCAAAAAGTCTATGATTCATTCCTACATTACTAACAATCAGACAAGAAAAAGATTTTTTTCACAACAATTCCATGTTTCCCCTGTTCTTGCTCAGAATGCTTATGTCCCAATAGGTCCTTCAGATTAGAAACCACAATAAAATTTCTTGTGAAAAGCAAACACACTTCTTCTGACAAGTGGAAATGTGCCATTGTCTTGATTACAGCCTGTGAACAGCAGAAGATGAGAAGTGTGTCCACATAATGGTTATGTATGTATTAAACCAGAAAACAACAGGAATACCGCAGGCATGAAATATGTTGCATAAAGCACTAAACTACAGAGGGCTTCTGGTGGATGCATCAGAGAGATATTTGAGAAGGACTGCCAATTGCAGAAATGAGGTCTTAATCACCTCAGTATTGATAAGGACAAATTAAAAAAAAATAAAAAAGAAAAAGACTTAGACATCCAAGCCAAGACAAATTTAGAGATTCAAAAAAAAAATATACCCAGTAACTCCCATTAAGTTACACATAAATAAGACCAAGGAAGAGACAGACAGACAGAAGAAACTTCAGGTTTTGTCGAAGTTGTACTACCACTCTGTTACTCCTCAAATTTATTCAATTACTTTCTTCTCTATCTTATGCTTGCTAGTCAAGTTCTGTTACAAGTGGTTGAGCAACTGGAAAAGCAGAGGCAAGCTTATTCAGAAGCAAGTCTAACCTTCTGCATTACAAGTTCTTCTTCAGTATTTGCTCTTTCCCACAGAGTAAAGCTTCCAAGTGTTACGAAATTATATTGTTTTAAAAAGTCATTTGTCACTAAAGTTGGACAAGACACTGTAGATAAGTTGATGTTTGTTTACATTTTAGCAGTGTCTATTATTGTAATTGGAATTCAAAAGTGTAAATGTAAAGAATACAAAGCAAATATTTTTATTATTATAATTTTCATGCTTCCCTGGACATAACAGTCAGGCAAGATACTTAGTTCTCAAGAATATTTTACTACAAAAGTAACAATTTCAGCCATAATTTGCAATATAGAATAGTTAGGCAGGGAACTGAGGCTGTAAGCTTTTGAAAAGTGAGAGGTCACTGAGAAGGTAGATTCTCAATTTAGGTTTTAGCAAGAGTGAAGAAATAGGAAGTGTCACATTATTTTGACTAAGTTTGTTCTCTCTTGAGCTAATGTTTTCAGAGACAATAGTTTCATTTTGAATTAAAACTGGTTTCTGGGATGTTTCACTTCTCCAGCGCCAACTAAAGACAACAGGAATATCAATAATTTCATAAGAATTTTGGTCACCATAACAAAAAAACACACACACCCCTCTGGAAAATTAAAAAGAAACTTTCAGCCGAAGAAAAATTTGTCACCTCATTTATCCACTGTTCGAGCATGTAGTTCTCAGGAAAACATTAAACTGGGAGAATGGGAGAAAGACTAAAAAGAATAAATTACATACATTTCTAATTGTCTTTGGCCATTTGTGCTGTGCTGAACATTGATATGAATTTCGTGTTTATTTTCATTCATTACCCTCTGGAAATGTAAGCAACTTCTGGGCTGAATTATAACATTAGTTTTCATCTTCCCTATTATTTCCAAGTGTTACTAATACACAGTCTCCTCAGATGGAAACATTGGGGTTTTTTTAACAAATGAGTGATATCAATGCTTTCAACTTCACTGTTTACACATGTAGCTGGTATAAATGTTCACAGAAGGCAAAGATTCCAGTTACAGATAGGATTATCTGAAAAAAATTGTTTATGAAATCACAGTCGGATTGGTATAAATGCCCTGTGTATGTGTCACACAGCCAGCAGTGTCCGTGTTGTGCCAAACACCACTGCTCACAGCTGAGGAGGGCACATCACTCCCCATAGTGTGTAAAGCAGAGAGAGGGGAGGGCCCCTTGCCTTGTCCCCAGCCCCGCAGTCCATGCAGCCTGGTGCCAACCCCATGATCAGCACCAGAGTATCTTGAGGAAGGCTTTGCGGAAATCCGTGTTGAAGGTTGTGTAGATGATGGGGTTGAGAGCACTGTTGACGTAGCCAAGCCAGGTGCTGGTGCTATAAAGACCTGGGGACACGTGGCATGATGGGCAGTGGGTGTTGAGGATGTGAATCAAGAAGAATTGCAGCCAGCAGACTATGAATGTGCCTCGGTTTGAAGAGAGGGAGAAAACAATAAACAACTTTAGAGAAACAACTACTTGGAAAGGGAACTGCACCTGTACCCTCTACCTCCATCCTCTCACTACTTCCGTGCATGTATCTGCTTTCGGTAAATACTGAAAGTGATGTTTATTCCTGATACAGGGGGATTTGGCAAAAACTCAGGCTCATTGGGACCAGTTATGTGAATGGATGGGGCTTCAGAAGTGGCCTGGGGACAGCCAAAAGCAAGTGGCTACAAGTTAGAGGGAAATACTGCTGCCTTAGTTGATTTAATCAGTTATGACGAGGGCTGCATTATTTCCCTGCTACTAGTAAGTTGAGAGGAAGCAGTGCATCTCGTGACTGTGGCAGATGACCGGGATGGACTTCTGTCCAGTTCAATGGGCTGGTTCTTCTTCTGCTCCTTGCCTCAGTATCCCCCTCTGTAATTGGACCTAAGTGCTGCTGCATGTATGGAAACTTAGGATTATTCAAACTTTACATTCATCATCATCATCATAAAATAAAGGAAAAGGGAAAGCAAAGGTGTTGGCTGTTGCTCCCTCTAGCAGGGTGTGTTAGCCACTGATTTAAAACAAGAGAGTAACAAAATATAGTGAATAAAACACTAACATACTTGGCTCTCAACATTTGAGAGCACAACCCTTCTGCTCTGTGAGACCCAATCTGGAGTTCTGCATCCAGCTCAGTAGCCCTCAGTACAGGAAAGATGTGGACCTGTTGGAGAGGGTCCAGAGCAGGCCACCAAGATGGTTGGAATACCTCTTGTATGAGGACAAACTGAGAGAATTAGGGTTGTTCAGCTTGGAGAAGGATTCAAGGAGACCTTATTGTAGCCTTTCAATATATAAAAGTGGCCTATAAGAAAGATGGGGACAGACTTTTTAGTAGGACCTGTTGTGATAGGACAAGGGGTAATGGTATTAAACCAAAAGAGAGGAGATTCAGACTAGGCATGAGGAAGAAATTTTTTACAATGACAGTGGCAAAACACTGGAACACATTTTCCACAGGGGTGGTAGATGCCCCATCCCTGGAGACATTCCAGGCCAGGCTGGACGGGGCTCTGAGCAACCTGATCTAGTTGCAGATGTCCCTGCTTATTGAAGGAAGTTGGACTAGATGGCCTTTGAAGGTCTCTTCCAACCCAAACTATTCTGTGATTCTCTTACATCTCTAAACGTCCCACTGTTTTCTCTCCTGAGTTTGTGGAGCAGTGACAGATGAAGTCTGGGCCTGGCTTGCATTTTTTTAATCTTAATACAGTACTAGGAGATTCCTTGCTCTGGCAAGTTCCAAACCATCACCACACTTATGTGCTGATTCGCTAACCCAGGCACTTGGAATTTCAGATTTGGAAGTTTCTGTGCAAGTTCTCCAAAGTTTACTTATTCTCATATTTAATTTTCCAAAGATTCTTATAACAAAACCTCCTTAGAAAACCCTCAATAGAAGAGTAAAACCCACACAGTTTGTCACAACTATCTGACGTGGTCTCAGGGGAGTCTGAGATATTCCCCTGCCTCCCCAGTTATCAGAAACAGCAGCATTTTGCTAATTGAAAACAATGAGTACTTGCTTAGAAAGGATTGCTACACCCATCTGTTCAGTGAAGAAGCCAAAATGCTGTCTAAATAAGCCAACACAGCCACAGAAACTAACCACCATTTGAAACGGAGACAGAGATGATAAACAGTGCTTTGTATCATTTCACCATTTCTGTCCACAACACTACTAACTCACAAAGATGAGGCCCTTAAATACACTCAGCTACTTTTGTGGGAAGGAACAGGATACTGTGTACAGTCCTCAACTGCATATTTTCATCCAAACTGTCTATTTGTATGCCTATTGGGATGACATTTGATTTAGTTGTCAACAAATAGAACTTTATATTATGCTCCTGCCTTTTTGCTTTCTTAGCCAGCCGACTTCCTTGAATAAGGGTTATTCTGTCATTTTATTAAATTGTTTTTTGAATCAAAGTTATTTTTCATAAAACCAGATCTGTTAATTATTCATAAGAAGCATATTGTTATAAAGCCTGGTACTGTGTTTTTGGACCATTAGTCTGATGGCAAACATTCAGATTAACCTCTGGCTCTCATCCTGCCTCTATATCTCTTCAGACACCTCAAAGATGAGGAAGTTCCTGGTACAGAATGTGTGGCAGTCAATAGGAAGGGTAGATTAAAGAACTACAACTCCTTCATTTTAAGCATTCAACTCCAGTTGCTAAAAAACTACCCTGCACTGAATCAGAAAGAGAAAAATTATGCTTGGAATGAAAACTATCCATTAAAAAAAAATATAACTCAATTCCTTTCCAGTAGAGCATCCATGCATATATTGCTCTGTACCTGTGAGTGAATCTTTCAGAACATGTCAACAGTGCTCTGCAACAAAAGGTGACATGCGAGGGACTTCAGAACATCCAGTCCTAATGGATGCTTCAAGCTGACAGTCCACCCCTACTCCCACCCCATTTTTTAAAAACCTCTTGGACACAAAGCCCAGTAACTTTTCAAAATTACAGCTTTTGAGAAAAGTTCCATTCCTCAGATTCTTAACAGTTTTCCCTTGTGAAATACCTATTATCAGGATTGATTAAAAAAAATATTTGCAAAGTCTATTAATTTTAGTATCTTTGTTCATTTTATGAAACATTGTGAATTTCTGTGGGACAATGATAATCAAGAATAGCTTATTCTGCTTTGCTGTAAATATGAAGGGAAGTAGTATTTATCTTAATATTGCGGTACATAGTTTCAGAAGTATGATTCTTTTTGTTAATTTAGTTAAGAGATACAGACAATTCTTAAGGTATACATAAATCTGTAAACCTTTGTATCAGCATCTATCCACAGGTTCTCAAATATCAAAGTTCATTTTTCCTGTACAGTAGCTTCCTGTATTGCCAACAATATCTGACAAAAGTTACAGCATTTTAAAACAGTTTGTGTTATTTCACTATGTACTTTGTTACTTTTTATATGACCTGGTAGTTCTCAAGTGTATTCACAGGTTTATGCAGCTGCCCATGAGAAAAATCTCTCTAAGGTTTTCTAAGGGTATCGCCTGTAGAGAGACAGTGCTCAGAATTCCAGGCTTCAATATGCCATAAATGTCCAGCTTTATAATTTTCTTTCTCGCCCAAGGGCTTCCCTTGTGAACGATCAAGGCAGTAAAGCTTGCAGAATTTAACGACAGGTCTAGCCAGGCCTTAAAGAACAAGAAAATGAACAAACTTTCAAACAAACAAATCCAGTCCATCAACATACAGACTGTTACCATTTCAAAAAAGAGAAACCCAGCAGGCAGCTTATATTCAGCATAACTGCCCTTGGAACAGAGAGGATTTTGGATGAAAATGCTTGGACAGTCTGTTAATCTTAGATCCACCATGCACTGAAAAAAATTATTACAGTGTAGGTAGAATTATATGGATTGTATTTAGTTAGTTATGAGAGTTCCCTTCAGACATCAAAAACAGATTCAGAAATGTGGATGGAATAAAAAGAGCCTAGAGTGCACCTCATCAAAAGTCCTCAGCTGAAAAATAAAATAAAATAAAATAATAAAATAAAATAAAATAAAATAAAATAAAATAAAATAAAGTAAGAAGTAGTGGTGAATTTCTTCATGCCAGTAACACAGTGAAAACTACTACAGTATGGTAGTCAGTACATCCATAAGCTAGGATAACAAGGAAACAAAGGAAAGTCAGAGCAGAAAAAGATAATTGTCAAGGGACAAATTTTCAACACGTCAAGAGTAGACAATCTGAACAATCCTAAAGTTAGCTGCAGGGTTGCTGTTTTTGTCAGACCTTTAGAAGTCATTCTAACAAATAATTCTTATGCTTCAGAGCTTTTTCCATCAATCAATCACAGATTGATTATCAAGTAATACTCCAAAAACATTAGAAAAGTTCAAGTACACCTCAAAGCTGTCCCTCTAGCTTGCCAGTTTCCCAGCACCTTTTTTTTTTAAATCAAAATGTACTATTTACATAAATAGCTTTAATTATTTTGTGCCATTCATCCCTGACTCCATCTCTTGTAACAGCATGAAAGTGACTTATAATTACTTGTATTTTCCTTGACATGATATATCAAGAATATATTCTAGCTCTTTTTTTTAATTATTTTTTTAAATTCAATTAATTTCCCCACCTTCTATTTCCTCATGAACAGTACTGGATTCCCTGCATTCTTTCTCTTTCTCACTCTTACGCTGCATTTGTTCTTTTTTCACACTCTCAAATGCCTTTTTTCCCAGTTCAGCTGACATGCAGAGGTCCAAGACAGGTAGGTGAGTCTAGAAAGAGCACAATAATCACAGAAGACTAAGGAAAGATGGAGCCTCCTCCAAACTGTGTGTTTAGATATTGTTTTCTATACTAGAAATAGAAAAACTACAGCTATAAAGGAGATCTTCAGAAGGGTATATGAAAAGGTTTGTAAGTCCATGGCCATAACATACCATAAAAAGCATTATCCTTTTATAGTTGCACAAGGAAGGCAAATCTCTGAAGTATGAGTTAGCAATCATCATGTTTCAAAGGCACCTACTGCTAGCACCTGTTCTAGGGAAGGAAATAGAAGCAGCCACTGCCCCGGGCTTATCACCTCCCCTTCTCTCTTATTCACCTCCTTCTAACGCCATTGAGATCTGAATCTCTGTGTCTGCTGAAGCAACAACAAAGGTCCACGATTTAGCTTCCTTCTCAGTGGAAGCCCTTCTGGCACTTCTTCAGGCTCCTATGGTGAGGGGGTGAGGGCTGCCTCCTCCTTCACCACCTCCAGCTCCACCATCTTCTTCTGGGGCTAATTTCTCATCTTTTCACACACCTGCCAGTAAAGATGCACTTCCTGAATCCTGCGGTCCCCACACAAAATCTTACTTTCTACTTACTGCCTTCATTTTTAACGTCATCAAATTAGTGCAGTCTGCTTGATGAGCACAGTGCTTTAAAATCCTGGGACTTATGACAGACCACACTTGCACAGGAATGGAATTAGATCCTGGATTCCAGAGCAAGTCCAACAGTTTTTAAGGGCATTAAAGAGCTGATATCCCTTCTCTTAAGATACAGTAAGCAGACCTGACTGAAGAATCCCAGGGGACACTGCTGCTTACACATGCACGTATATTGAGTCAGTTGCCACACAAGACAGGCATGACAACTTTGAACAGTTAGAAATACACTGTCTCAACACTTGCCTTGAACAATTATAATGAAATCTGACAAGAAATAAGTAGTACCAGAGGCTGGAGAATTACTTTCTGAGATCCAGCAAACACAGTTCTTGCCTCACTTATTCTGCTTTCATATTCAGTGCAAATGGATAGGCTTCTGTAGGTTACTCCCAGTTTACACCATAGCTAACATCAAAATTAGGTCCAACAGGAGGATAAATTGCCTCTCTTAAAAGGTGATTTGCTGTTGTCACCAGAGCTAATATAATGGTGTTTTAGCAAACAGCGGCTCTGCCTACAGCTCTTCAATCATAACTTTAAGAAATAACAAGGGAATGTTTCCTGTTGAGCTTAGAAATAATAGTACCTTTAGCTGTTACTTACAAGTTGTTACTTACCTCTAAAGGTAAATAACATGAAAAAATACTATATAAAAGCACTGCATTATCGGGGGGGGGGGAAAAAAAAGTAAAAAAGCACCTATTTTAGTGATTTCAGTACAATGGATACACAATAAAAGTCTGGTTTTTTTCACTCAGTTCCATTGGCTTGCTACTTCTCTTTAGAATACTGCCGTAATAGTAATCCCTCATTTTGCTCTCCAGTACTTGCTTGCTACTCTCCGCTCACCAAGATTTCCGTCTGCCTGTCTACACACAATAGTCACTGATATAGGAGCCTTTTAGAAAAATTAGGGAACCACACAAATGTTTATATCAATGCTTTAAGAGCCTCACAGTGATCATCAAGACTTGGGACTGATTAGTGATTGGGATAATTTCCCTACTGCAACAGAGAGACAAGCCAAAAGTCACATGAAGTTCACACTGAGTCCTGGCAGTCCTGAGTCCTGGTCTGTCAAACCACTGGGAGGGAGCGAGGGAGACAGAGAGAGAGGGAGAGAGGGAAAAAGGGTGTCAATATTAGCTGTAAACAAGCAGGTTAAGTTAGGCATTAAAAACCAAGGAAGAACAGGGTAAGGAAGAAGGAATTCAAGTGATATAAAGCCTACATCACAAGAAAGACAGAAATCTAAAAATGTCTTATATAGAACTTTGTCTGAACTGATGCACCTTTGAGTTTCAACCATCAGTAGTTATTTCTATGCTGATATAACTCACAAATTAAACTTTTATTAAGTACATTTAGAACTTCTATTTTTGCAAATCCCAAGCATTTCAGGTTTTCTATAACTGTCATCTAGAGAAGTCTCAGTCCTGAAGTACAGTGGGAGAAAAATGTGTACTGTCTGTAGACATATAATACATGATGCCTGATACCTTTCACAACATTTATCTTGGAATACTGGTCACATGAACAAACCACTTGAATTTTATTTTTGCGAGTTTTTATGGTCAACATATTCCCCTTGGATGAAGGATACAGACTTGCTACGGACAATAATTAGCAATGAAAAATATTGCACTTCTTTTACCCTTCAATATAGTATGGTTACCTGCCACCTTGTGACTGAATACACAGTATTCTTTAAATCACAGGTAGCCAGTATGCCAGATATATGTTCTCTAAAAAAATCCTCTCTCTAAAACATCCTAAGTCATTTTATGTCAGTATTACTAAGAAATTAAACCATTAATTAGCTTTTTTATAACCCTGCCCATAGCTATTGGATATGGATTATAACCAATTTCAAGGAGAGAACAAAGCATGCATATAATGTTTCACAGAAGAAGCAAAATATCAGGTTTTTTTTTGTAATCATCCCAGATATCTAGCTATGAGTACATACCTAAAATCCTGTGCAGGTCCAGAGCTTTTCACTCCTCCTTTTGCATTTGTAGTTACAAAGCAGTTACAGCTGAATATCAAGTAGCCAGGAGTTGAAAGCTAAGAATCTGTTTTATGTATTCATGCATTTGAACTGTGTAATCCTTTGCAGTTTATTCAGATTTCTGACAACTGACAGGAGTATAACATACCTCAAAGTCCATTTAATCAAAACATTACAATGCAGATTTCACAAAGAATGTGGCTAATGTAGTATGTTTGTTAAGCAACATTTCTTTGAAAGTATTTGAATCAACTCAGTGTATTTCTACATTGTGCATTTAGAAACCAAATGTTGTTTTAGTGCTTTTTATATTCAAAAGATACGGAAAGTGTCTGGTGTGAAGATTTAGCTTAAGTTTCTACCTTATTTTAAAACAGAATTTTCTAAAGAGACAGACTTTCTGCCTTTGTTACTCATGATAAAAACTGAGCTGAAGAAGTGGGGAGAGGAGTCAATATTAAGCAAAGCCAGAAATCACTTTATGCAGCTTTCTATATTGTAAAAGGAACTAAATAAGGGAAATTATTACAAATAGTAGTTACTTTACAATTGCCCTCCAAAGCCAGAACGGCTGAGAAAATGTGGTTCAAAGCCAGGGTTTATGGTTCCGTTGTCTGATCCTAAAACCAATACATAATTCATGGGATTTATACATACTGTACAACAAGCTCACAGAATTTCACTAAACTTCATTTGCTCATCACCAACAAGGTTTACAAATGTCAAATTACTCCTTAAATATAGCCTTCATCAACTGAGAATCAACCCTCCTAGGTATCCCTATGTGGCCCAGCTCACCTTCTCTCAGCAGCATCCACCCTATCACCACTCTTCAACAGCTCTGACTGAGACCAAGCAAGTTCCTGGAACCAGTGATGGACACTGACAGCTTTAGTATCTGTGCACCTTAGATAATGATGCTATCTTGTGGGTTTTGCACACAGACTCCAAAGGGATGGGGGGAAAAGAAGGCTAGTCTTTTTTTCAGATAAATCTCTCATCTCTGCCACTGAATTAGAAGAAATCATCAAAGAAGCCAGCACCCAGAGGAACCGCTCCACTGACAGCACAAAACTGAATTTTACCACCTTCAACAGAGGACAAAGGAATTTGTTTTTGTCTCAATGTGCTAGCAGAAAAACTTAGTTTTCCCTTTGATTTTCAGAAGGTCTGAGCCAGTACTGGTTCTGCAGAAAACCAGTGATTTTTCATTAAGGACTGATCTTGAGTCTCTAAACACTAAAGGGCTGCAGACCCTGGCAGTCTGCTTGGGGGACTGGAAAAGGGACACAAAATCATTCCTATATTTAATTATTGAAGATGGTGGGGAAATGACACGCAAAAGCAAATACATCTTTGTAAGTATGCAGCGGAACTTTAATAAAAGACATGGGATCGAACTCTTTCAAACTTCAAAAACACATACATGCTGGATGCAAAGCTACAAAATTGAATACTTGGTGATAGCAGAATCCAGTCACCACTGTGCAGTATAGATTGGTTTGAATGACAAAAAATTATTCCCTAGTAATTTATTTAGCAGCTGACAAGGGGGAATAGAAGATATTTTCTATGAGTAATATTGTTGAGTAATACATAAAACTGGTCAAATAGTGAAAATACACATTTACAGATAGTTTCATCATCAATTGATTAATACAGCTTGGACTGATTTTCTGTTCATAAATTTTCTGTTCATCAATTGTGATGTTCCTTTCATTCTCTTAACCATGGGTCTTTTAGCAAGAAAGAAGAAAAACAAAGCAAAATCATTCCTTAACTCTAAGGCTAACATAGTGGGGAAAACTAGAAGGTATTTGTGAAATCTCATAAAAATCAACTAACACAAAATTCCACAAGGACACAGAGCCTCATCATTCCTTTCAGTGCCTGGAGTAACAAACACTGTGCTTTTAAACCCACCCTCTGTGGAGTTAGCACGTGTCCCAGGCTTTGTGGGAGAAGAAGAAAATAAAAAAAGTTCCTAAATTCACAATGTTCACAGCAATAGCACAAAGAAATGTAAAGAATCTTGCTACAAAGGCTTTTAAGTTCACAAATTTAGGTGCTGCATGGTTTCTGGCACAAGATATAAAAGTCATTCATGAGTGACTCTCACACCTTGTGAGAAAGCATAAAGCACCACTGACTTCAAACCAGTAAATGACACAGAGACCAAACACTCCAAATATTTTTTTTTGCTAGTTGATAAAGAGACTCAGTGTGACCCAATACTTGTAGATTGCTTTCAGCTGCCTGCTAGATCTACTGGTAGTGCTACAGGATTTTCAGTGATTTCAGGAGAAAGCTAGTCCCAATGACAGAAAAGCTATAGGCTGGTTCATTCAGGGAAAGAATTGGAGGCTTGCAGAGTGGGCTCCTTCCTGCATAAGGGGGGAAGAGCAAACAAAAGCACTGGTCATTTTAACAGGTGCTGAAGCCTGAAGAACAGAGGCTTATGACCCAGTTTGGAGAAGTTCACGCCATCCATAGCAGGAGAGCTTCACTCTAGGTGGCTGAGGGGCAGCTTGTAGGAGCCCAGCCTCAGGGTCTCCTTATTCTTTACATCCATTGAATTCATTATAAAGCTAGTTGGAAGGAGGTACCTCACACCTGATATTGGCCATTAAAAAGTTACTTGGGCCCCTTCTATGACTATCAGGGAGACAGACACTGTCAAAGGCATAGCTAGCCTTCCTACAACAAATGATACATGATTTACTACCAAAAGTGCTTCTTGCTTTCTCTTGATTAGTAGAGGGATGGCCAATGTTTAACTCCTAAATAAGATTAAGCCAAGTCAGACAAACTGAATAAAAAGTGTATTTTTTTTACCTCCCCCTCCTACCCCCTCCCAAAAAAATGTAAATTATATTTTTCAAATCAGAAAAGCAGTAGCTTTAGAATTCTTGTTTTTCTGACAAAAAGGTTTATACACATACATATATAGATACATGAAGATAAACAAACAAATAGATACAGAGACATATGCATATAAGAGAGTCTTTCAGTTCAGGTAAACTTCGGAAAATTCCTGTCTATGTAACAATGTTGATTAGAGATATAATTTTTGGCAATATTCCTACATCATCAGGAGTTCTTGTTTAGATGCAGTTACAGCAATCTTACTGAGCTTTTGAGGACATAACTACTTTTGTTTAGCAATCCAAAGTAAATGACTTTAATGGTAGTGGCTTTGGCAGGTATAAGTTGCTTTGGCTAGACAATGCTGACACTACAGCTATACTGACACTTAAAAGACAGTACCAAAGAGACAGGATGAAAAACTGTGTATCACAATAGTGGAAGCTAACCTAGACTCATTCATGGGACTGACTTCTTCTATTTTTCTGTAGTGACTTATATTTAATGATAACATTTTTGAGGAGTGTCTCCTACTTCCCTTCTTTTCTTTAATTCTGGAAGAAAATCACAACCACACATTAAAACAGCCAGACTAACAGCTGTAGTTATGAAAGAGGTCTCCTTTCTCTCTTGGACAGACACAGCATGAGGAACTCAAGTTCCTCAGCACTAGCTTACAAATGCACAGACCTGAAAGGGCTAATTAGAGTGGGAAAAGAAGCCACCTACCTGTTCTTCTGCAGATGTTACTACTGGAGTAATTCTAGCAAGATGAGACCAGGAAACACCACCAACACACCACGTCACACCTCAGCATGAACGTCACTCAACCACAAGACCTCATCTTGGAAAACAGAAGAAGATGCCCTGTTCTGAAGTGTCTTAATAGCAACAAACTTTGGCCATGCTAGGCCTATTCTTGGTCATTTGTAGAAATCACACATACCACCAAAACAGCTTCAAGTTTTTTTTTTAAAAAAAAGCTCTCTTCCACCAGCAGCATCAGCACACCCAGGGCCCTCAGTTCTTGCAAACCTTGGCACAGCAAGGGCTGGCAGGAGCACAAAGGGACAGGGCACCTGCCTCCCACCTGAGGTAGGGCTGTCCACACTTTCTGAAGCTACCAGAAGCCCTGCTTCAGAATCCTAGGACCAGCGAGAATGAGGAAGAAAAGCAGATGCCTATGCCAAAGACAATACAGAATGATAGAATCCCATATAGAGGGAGACAGCTCTCAATCAGGAAGAAACCTTCAGGTTTCTCAGGGGTCTCCCTTCCCTGCTGGACAGGGGTAAAATGTCCTGACATCATCTTTCTTCTCTTTGCAGGCAGGTTCACACCAAAGTAATGTTATGGGGCTCCTATGCATGAGAAACTGAACAAAACTAAAGCTTAGGTCACAAGACAAACATGTTTCTTTTCCACCCTCATCTCTATGTAAAATACTCTCCAGAACATGGCTGGACAAGGACTCCTTAATAATGTACACAATAAATAAGAGCATAATAAAAAGCCCACGCCTGTTTTTGCCAGTAAAAGTAGTCCAATTTGAAGAGCAAGAAACACATCTCCAAGTCCAAAACAGACATGTCCCCAAAATACAGCAAATAAATTTCTAAAGCTTTCTTTTGTGCACTTTCTTCTCACACAAGTGGATGAAAGCTGAAGAACAGCATTCAGCTGTGTACACTTCTGTACTGTATTCCCCCTTTCCATTCAGACAATTTAAAAATTCAATTGACCTTCAACAGTGCAACAAAATCTTACAAAATCCTCTTTTTTTTCTGCAGGTTTGCACCAAAGAATTTGAGAAACAAACAAGCTAGTCATCTGCTAGAAGAGCAGCATGAAGAGCCTAGCAGATATTAAAGACACTGGTAACCTAGCCCCTCTCTCAAGTTAGTCCTTCAAGGTAGAAAGAACAAATATGCTGCTGAAAACAATTCTTTATTCAACAGATGTTTTTAAATTACAAACTGAGTGGTGATTATATGTCCTATATTCTTTTCAGAAAGTTTTTTTTTTTTCTCCTTCTATTTACTTTTTACCAAGTGGGTACAAAAAGCCCAGCTCTACCCACTCTTTTATGTGACACATGTCCTTGCAGAAAGCAGAAAACAGTTGTTGAAAAACCACCTGAAGAGAAGAAACACGGAGCCAACAAACCAAGGTGAAATCCCATAACAGTTTAAAATTCAATTTTGATTTATGCACAGTTTCCAGGGACTTTGAGCAATGTGGATTTGCAAGTTCCAGTGGCGCAAAGTTCCTGCCAGGCTTGACCAGACAAGGTGTATGTAATGGAGGCAACCATACAGCTGTTCCTTTGGATCCCCTTTGCCATTTTAGCCACTGACAATTATTTACAGATTAGTTGTAGATTTTCCAGCTTACTGCAGGCAAAGGAACCCTCTGAATAATGCTAGATTGGATAGAAGGATGCTAATCAAAACTAAAATAACTTTTTAAAGGGGAACAAAGAGCTTTTGTGCAGCAAGTTTCTCTATATCAATTTCCTAATATATTCTTTAGACCTCTAAAAATAGGTATCTATGTTTCTCTAATGAGTTATAAAACTGAACTTAAAAAGTAGTAGAATCTTATGGCTACAAAACGGTAGGAAAGGAAATTAAAAGGGACTTTGCTATTTTTTTTTCTTTTCTTTTAGTCACCCTCATAGGAAAAATCCTGCAACTATGAAGAGAAAGGTATTCGGAATCTCTAGTAAAAATAATACTTTCAACTATTTTGGTATGTAAGTATTTTCCAAAGGTAAAACAAATTGTAAATTCTTAATCTCGCACCAGAATTGCCAGCTTTAGGACTAAAGCATTTACTCTGCTGTCATAAAGACGCACTTGACCTCATTTTGCTTGTCCAGTGTTTTCTCTACTGTTTTAGTTCCACTGCACATAATTGAATTAATTAATTCCACAGCAGATAGTGGAATTATTCTGAGTAATTTTGCAGTAAGTGTTAATGGAACAAAGGAAAGTTATTAAGAAAGAAATTGAAGTTTATGTCTGTCCCTGAATACCTGGGACCTTACACAAATGAGAGTGATGATATGGAGGAGGAAATCCATGGAAAGACCCTTTTGAAGATCAAAAACTGTCTTTCACTGTGATTAAGACAAAGTTACAAACGCCTCCTGTACTTCATTCTTCCAGCCAGTCAGGGTATTTGGTAATACCAGTGATCTTTTACACCATTCTTATTCAGAACTAAACTTCCTCTTTTTTACAAAGAAAGGAAGTGGATGAGAGGGTGAAAGGGGTACATGGCATGTGGGGTAGGGAGAGCAGGGGAGGCACCAATGTCATATAAGGTAAAAAATATCAACTGAACTGATCAGATCATAGGAAGCCACAAGGTCTCCCTCAAATGAATGTCTCCAGGGATGGGGCATTTACTGACTCTCTGGGCAACCTGTGTCAGTGTTCTCCCACACTCATTGTAAAAACTTTCTTCCTCATGTCTAGTCTGGATCTTCCTTCTTTTAGTTTAAAACCATTACCCTTTGTTCTATTGCAACAGGCCATGTTGAAAAGTCTGTCCCCATCTTTCTTATAGGCTTCTTTAAGCACTGAAAGGCCACAATAAGGCCTTCAGCCTTCTCTTCTCCAGGCTGAACAACTCCAACTCTCTCAGCCTGTCCTCACAGCAGAGCTGTTCCAGTCCTCTGGTCATTTTTGTGGCCTCCTCCGGCCCCTTTCCAACAGGTCCGTGTCTGTCCTGTGCCGAGGGCTCCAGAGCTGGACACAGGACTCCAGGTGGGGTGTCACCAGAGCAGAGCAGAGGGACAGAACCACCTCCCTCAACCTGCTGGTCACACTCTTTTTGGTGCACCCCAAGATACAATTGGCCTTCTGGGCAGGTCACCACTTCAGTGCCTCAGTCTCTGCCCACAGGGAAAGCAGAGCAGGTGATGTCTCTTGGCATGCAGGGATCTCCCATATAATTAATAATGAGAACTAAAGTAATAGCTGGAATTTATATTAAAACACTAATGCTGACTACACACATATCTCCTGCAGAGCATCTGGTATCATCACTCAGAGTATCCAGCAGCTGCAGTTGTTTCAGAAGAAGATACAAGGAACACCAAACTGAGTAGATATCAACTTGTAATAAGTAAATGTTTCTTCATCTTACTTCAAAACTAAGAACACAAAAGGAAGAAATGTATCTAGGGATGAAGAAGAGTACTGTTTGCTCACACATCTAATTTCACTTATGTTTCACTGAAATGGTTTCTAAAAAGCTATGCAGTCTACCCCAATCTTATAAAAAGTATTCAAAAAATATCTTTTAAGTCTGTGCAACCAGTAAAAAACAGAAAAACCTGGATGATTTTACAAGAAGCTTGATTTGTTTCACAAAAGACAGAAAAAAGTAACGAGGAAAAACTCTAGGGAAATTATCATTTTATATCACTGTTAAAACCAGTCCTGCACACTAAATGCAGGGATCCTGACTCAAAGCACTGCAGGGAGCTGACAGCATGCCACCACTCTCTTTACAGTGGTGATCCTTGAGGTATACCAGGTGTAGCATGTTGCAGTCTGCAACATGAAACAGAAATATTCTCTTATGACAAGAAAAAAACCTTTTTTCCTCTGTACATGTTTGTCCCTCAAATTTACATACTTTCATTTCACAAAGCCAAAGGACTCTCAAGAGACTGACTGCATAGTATCAAATGCAAAAGAGATTTAATCTTCAGATTTGTGGGAATTTAAAATTACAAACACTCTGTTAAGCACAGGTCTGCATACTATTTTTTATTTATATGCATACATTTATTGCAGTCAAGTTTGTAAAAAACTTAGAGTTTCAAGGCATGGAAGAGGCATTTGCCTGAATTGCTCATAGCTCTGTAATCTGTTTCAACACAAAATTGCTTTATTTTGATTTATTAAAACCAAAAATATATGGATGTAATCCAGTTTCTAGTTTCCTGTTTTCCCTCCACTCCTATGCCCAAAATTCCTGTCTACTACTCTTATCTAGGATTGCACTGACATTCACAGACCTCTAAAGGTTCTCTTAGAACATTTCAGGGTTGAATGTTTACATCTCTCAGAGAGCATTTGAAGAATATACACAGCAAAAGTATAGTTTAAACATAGGAGAAAAAGCACAGTAACCAATAAAGCTTCAACATGGCATTAAAACTCAATCGGTTTGTCTATGAAACAGAACCATATATCTGAGCACAAACAGGAAATTCTCTCTGCTTCTACTTAAGTCCTTTTTACTTAGGGCTTTTAACTTTAAAGTAGTGTCAGCAGATGCATAATTTTGCATGTCATAGATTATCTTTGTTGACACAGACTTCGTAGAAGGGTGACAATGATAAAGCTAGAAATCACAGGCAGCAAAAATGCTCAAAGCCTTTCCCACACACAGGAGGCAAATTATCCATGGTTTTCAACTAATGCATTTTAGACTACTTCAAGATCATACTAAGAAGAATCTAGCTATTGCTTCCTTGTTTGTGTAAGTGCCTACTTACTGTGAAAGTCAAATGTAATGCACAAAAACTTTAATCACAGTAGGAATTATCTAGACATGTGAATACATTCAACCCACCAAGGGGCCAATAATACTGTCCAAGGAATCAGTCTTGTAGAAACTAGACTTCAAGCCAAAGTCATTTGAACAAATACTTCTCCAGATATCTTATCTTTTAACAACATGATAACTTTTGCAAGGATCTTGTGTATTTACTATTTGCGAGTAGTTACCAAAATCTATGAAAGGAATGGGGAACAGGGAGAAACTGGGAAGCCAATTAACACGGACTTGACTCCATTTGGGGAGAGAGAATGGCATAGAGGACAGTCCTGTAATTGATTGCTTACCTAAGAATAAAATAGATAGATAGATAGATAGATAGATAGATAATAAAAAACAAACAAACAAACAAAAGACACAACAAACCACCAGGAAAAAATGTTTTCTCACATACTGTGTATGTAGAAGATTACAACATCCACACCTATTTAAGGCATGCATTCTTCCATGAGGTTGTTCACATTTCCTCTGACACAAAAGGAAAATCCATTCAAATATCCTTCAACAACAACAAGGAATTAACTAACACTGTAGTTCATATAACCAGATACGTATAACACCGTTTCCCTGTTTGTATATATATAATGTAACAGGAAAAAAAGATGAACCTTTGGGACTAAGGCACAATGTGGAGGGAGAAACAGGGACATACAGAACATACACAAGGTCGGGTAACTTCAGAGAGGACATTTAACCTCTCCATTACTTACTTTCCTTCCATCAGAGGCAGAACAATATGCCCTTACCATCAAAATTGTTCCCCTGGCTAACACAGATACTTTACAGCAGAATGACTGGTGTACCAGTTCTGGCTACTTCGTCCTATACTATTTCTATTTTTTTTTTTTTCCTGCCATCTGCATATATCCACACTTAATCAATGTCAGTTCTTTTGCTTTCTAATGTGAAGTATAATGAGCCACTTTCTACACAAACTGTGTTTTGGCCAGTTCTTTGTATGTGGGAATTCAAACTACTGAACAACTCTCAGAAATCATGGAGCCCTGCCGTGTGCAACAGCCTCATGACATCCAGCCATTCAATTTGAGATGCAATATGAGCCAGATGCCGTCAAAGCATTTGAAGTTTTTTTATGGCCTTAATCTTTACTCTAGCTGCCATCACTCCATCTTACCTTCCCTTCTCTGTTTTCAGGGCTTGGGAGATTACATGGGAGAGCTTTGCATGGGGTTGGGAAGAAAAGGGGGTGGGAGCTACAATGGAGCTGAAAAAAATATGCCAGCAGATCTCCACCAAGGCCCAAGCTTTTTTTTCCCCTTCTAAGTGCTCAGCAGCTATTTACAAAACAAACGAGTCAGTTTTCCACATATCTAATACAAAAATTGTGCCAGTGTAAGTGTGCCAAGGTAGAGAATAAAGGGAAGCATCACAAGACACCCACCAGCATCACAAGGGGACCAGTGGCTGCAGGAAGTCCTGGTGTGGCACATTCATCTCTCCCAGAACGGCTGTGTTTACACATGAAGGGTGATCATGCAGCTGCCCTGGCTGCTGGGTCTGTCCATGGGCACAGCTGCTCTCTACCACCCAACCACCACCCCAGGCAGAGCACCTGCCATGCCAGAAAGCAGAAGCAAGATTTAGTGCATGTCGGGCTGAGGGCCACCCCAAAACCTGCCTTCTGGGCTCAATAAGATGTCCAGAGACCCACAGTGGAAAGAGAACCTACTGAAGTCTCAAAGGTGCAAACTCACAGCCTGTCATTTTAGTCTTACAAGGAAAGAAAAAGGCAGTGTAGTCTTTCAGCTGGTTTCAGATCACCAACCCAAATAGTCTTCCCACTCCCTTCATAGAAGGGATACCACAGCAGTTTCCTTCATCTCCAGCCCTTTCAGAACAAAATGAAATATTGATACCTGATCACAAAAGATCTTGAGAGAGGAGGAGAACAGGATCAGCTAAGGTCCTTGTTCTGCTCCCATTAAAGTCAATGGCAGCCCTGGGAACTGGGACCAATAAATATCAGGAGAAATGAGAGACAATAATAGTTGTTTCGTTGCTTTGAGTAAATGGAAGTGAAATCTTATACAGATCTGGAGAGGCTCATAGCTTTCTACAGTAAATTTACCAAACCACCCTGCCAACACTGAATGGCAAAAGTGCTATAGTTTCCCTAGTTTGAATGGAGAAATTTGGAAGTAAAACTCAGACCTCAGCATGTTCAACCAATAGCTACCTTTAGACAGTAGTGGTAACAAAATTGTATCCTCAGCCCATCAGCCAACAAATGGAGACGACACCATGTTCTTTCCAAGCCAGTCTAAGGAGAAGTCAGTAAATTCAGACAATGTACCTGTAGGTAACTGGGCTTCTCACATTTTTTGCATTAATAAAATGAATACACTTACTAAAAACACACTCAGTTCTGAAACTTTTTTTTTTTTCATGAGCCTAAATAGATGATGACTTAATGAAAGGTTTTGTCTACAGATATTACTACTACCTGTATATTTTGGTAGTATAAAAAGGGTGGGAGGGAAAGAGAAAAAATATTTCTTTCTTTTAAGGAAGGAAAGAACTTTTCTTTCAGCCACATCTCAACAAGTTTTTCCATTTTTTCTTATTACTGCTTATGAGAATGTCAGCAAAGGTCTTTACTAAAAGATGAAATTGTATCATTTCCATTTCAGTGAATGCAAAGCTTTTATTTCTACAAAAAGTCATGTTTTCCCATTAGGCGCCTGTACAGAAAAAAAAGTTGTGATACCATGCGTATGTACAATATGATGTGCATGAAGAACATCTGAAAAAAAATGAAAATCTCTGAGACAGACGTAATAAGAATTTTGTGGTAAAAGCTATCAACATTAACATACTGGTTCTAATTTACTCTGCTTCATGCATTTCAATTTATTAACTTCAGACCATATGTTGGCTACAGAGTGTGGCTTTGCATTCCTGAGTCAGTTGACAATGAACAGTTAAGTTCCAATAAATTGGAAAGGTGAAGTAGGGTTAGTCTGACTAATAGAAGAAAATGATGCAAGCACAAATCCAATACACCATAGTAGAACTGCAGCAGCACAAAAATATTCCACCATATGTTTCAAGGGCTGGCTACAGCTTCATGCAGAAAGCTTTGATATTGCCACTGTAATTGAGAATGTCAACAGTTTCAGGGGAGAAAACCTGTTTCCATCAATTAAATACTTGATTTCCAGCCTCCTGTATGTCAGAAGAATGTCTGCCTCCTCAAATTCACTCCACACCACCTATGTTGTTTTTAGAGCATGTAAGACAGAGGATGTAACACTATTGTGTGTTTTTGTAACAGTACATCTTTAGACTGAAGGGCAAAGTGGATGTATTGCCATTTTCTAATTCAGAAGCCATCTGTGCTCTCTTTTCATTAGTGCAAGTGGAAGAGTTGCTTAAGAATCAGATGGATCCCAAACATTTTGGCAAACAAACTCAGAAATGCACAACTATCCAAAGTATACACAAAATAAGGCCTTATCTGTGGCAAAACAGCAGCATAACACATAGCAAAAGCTGATTCATGGGATGCACAGGAAAACAAGAGCTGAGGCCATGAGGAGAGAGCACACTACTCCTGGGGCTGACTGGCTCATCTCCCCGCTTTGACTTCCCTCAGACCAAAGCTGCCTGCCTGAAGTTCTTGGTGGTGGCATGCCCTTTTTCAGAGAAGCAGAAGAAGGGGAAAATTGACACTATTGAATACCACAAAATACACAGCTCTAACACTCTTTTTCTCCAGTACCATGTCCACCACTTGGAATCAAGCCATGTAGAAGGTCCTCAGAGTATCTCGGGCACTGGGAGAAGAAGAGAGTAAGTGAGCACACCAGGTGGTCAAGACCAACATTTTTGCAAACACAAGGCAAGTCAGAATTGCTGTTACAAGGAGAAATAACAGAGCACCAAAATTTGGGACATAAGTCTGCGTTCAGGCACTGAAACCAAGAGCAGTCTTGTATTCCAGAAGCTGCTAAGCACATAGGTCCTCCTCAACAAGAGAAGGCCAAAGGTGTTTTTCGGAAGTCCAAATGCATGAATCCTTATCTGCAAAACTTGAGGTGTCTCCCCCGCCCCCATACATAAGATCTTAAAACAACACCTCTACCATATCAGGGCACTGCAGGGGCCAGAAGCAGCAGGGGTTCCCCTGGAAGTAGGGCAGGGCCTGTCCCACCCCCAGCCAGAAGCAGTGCAGGGTAGCCCCATTCCCAGACACCTCCTTGGGGTTGGGGCAGGCCAAGATGGGATGTGGGCTTAAGCACATCGGGGGTTATGGCTGGGCAGGGTATGGAGGAGATGGACACCAGCCCTGTTGCAGTGTTGCTGAGGCAGGGACTGATGGCCTCAGTGAGCTCAAATGCTGTCCTGGGACATGAGAGCCTTGGGTAGGCTGGAATGAGGTGCTGGGTGGGGCAGCAGGAACATTCCGTGGGGCTGGGCAGAGATAGTCAGGGCTGGTGGTGCCTTCAGATCTCAAGAATTTCATATCTCACCATACTTTGGGTGTACCTAGTAGGTATCTATTCTTTTTCTCCTTCCTTTTTTTTTTTTTTTATGTTCAGAAGGGAGCATTCTTTCAAAGCAGGTCTGATCTCCACTTTGGTCTGCATCATTGAGCAACCTCACAGTGAAATCCCTTCCAAATGAAACAGAGCTGCGAGACACACACCAGCATCACACCTAATGCCCTGTGTTTGCAACTGGCCATTCAGTGCACGTGTCCAGGCTGAAGACAATCTGAGGCAAACATGCCTGAAATTACATGCACCCTGCATAACTTGTCCTTAGCACTATTTCAATTAATAGATCTTCCCCTGTTTGGTGACATTGCCACAAGCCACCTGCAGTAAACCTCCATACAAAACACAGCTCTCTCCTTCTCTTCCGCTCCTCACTAAGCAAAGGATGGGATGTATCTTAATTTTTATAGATAGGAAAAGTCTGAATTAAAGTAAACTGTATAAAGATCTGTAGCTAATGCTTGTGATATTAAAGACAAAAACAAAAAGAAAAAACGAAAAAAACCCCACCACACACACGAAAAATAAACCAACCAACAATACATTCCCTGTAAATGTTAACATAGTTCTACTTTGCATGGATAAAAATAGAAGTTAGTCTGACTTTAGGGATCTGAACTTGACCATACAGTGCACACATACTAATTCCTATTTTTTGTGAAATTAAAAATTGGTCTGTGTCACTATATTTCTATCATAAAAGGTTGAGGGACAGGAATATTGTGAGGATGAATGGTAAAACCATGTTGAGGCAGAAAGTCCATTACTGTTAGCAGACAACCCACCTCTAGTCAATGTGATCTTTTGGGATTTCAGTAAAGCCTTTGATACTGTCTCTCACAGTATCCTCCTGGAGAAGATGTCCAGCATATGGCTGGATAAACACACAATGCAGTGGGAGAGCAATTGGCTGACGGGTCAGGCTCAAAGTTTTCTAGTAAATGGGGTTAAGTCAGGCTGGCAACTAGTCACTAGCGGGGTTCTGCAGGGATCCATCTTAGGGCCAGTACTCTTTAATATCTTCATAAATTACTTGGACACAGGACTTGAGGGAATACTAAATAAGTTTACCTACGACACAAAATTAAGGGGAGCTGTTGATGCTCTCAAGGGCAGAGAGATCCTGCAGAGACATTTGGACAATTTTGAGAACTGGGCAATCACCAGCCACTTGAAGTTCAAAAAGGGCAAGTAGCAGATTTTGCACCTGGGACATGGCAACGCTGGCTGTACGTACAGACTGTGGGATGAGATGCTGGAAAGCAGCTCCATGGAGAGGGATCTGGGGGTTCTGGTTGATGGCAAGTTGAACATGAGCCAACAGTGTGCCCCAGCATCCAAGCGGGCCACCTGTGTCCTGGGGTGCATCAAGCACAGCATTGCGAGCCAGGCGAGGGAGGTGATTGTCCTGCTCTGTTCTGCACTGGTGCGGCCTCACCTGGAGCACTGTGTGCAGTTCTGGATGCCACAGGATAAAAGAAAATATATATATATATATTAAGCTACTGGAGAGTGTCCAGAGGAGGGCCATAAAGTTGGTGAAATGTTTAAAGCAGAAATGTATGAGGAGTGGCTAAAGTCGCTGGGTCTATTCAGCTTGGAGAAGAGGAGACTGAGGGGAGACCTCATGGTGGCTACAGCTTCCTCACAAGCGAAGGAGGAGGGGCAGATGCTGATCTCTTCTCTCTGGCAACCAATGATAGAACCTGAGAGAATGGCACGAAGATGTGCCAGGGGACATTTAGGTTGGACATCAGGAAAAGATTCTTCACCCAGTGGGTGGTGAAACGCTGGAACAGGCTCCCCAGGGAGGCAGTCATGGCTCCAAGCCTGACAGTGTTCAAGAAGCGATTTGACGATACCCTCAGACACGTGGTGCAAATTTTGGGGTTGTCCTATGCAAGGTTAGGAGTTGGACTCAATGATCCTTGTGGGTCTCATCCAATTGAGACATTCTATAATTCAGTCAGGGGCCCCTGGGGCACTAGATATAATGCAGAGAGAACAGACATGTCCTACCTGAAGAACTCATCACACAAGAAGATGCCCAGGAAAATGCTGAGAATTGATCTAGTAGAAGAGAAAAAGATTGATGAAAAAGATATGGCTGTAACCTCCTCCTCTCCCAGGAGAAGATCCCAGAATATATTGGTGCTGCCAGTCAAGAAGCTGTGGTAAATATGCCTCGTACCAAAGCACATAAAGGTACATCTGTATGCTCCTCCTTTCCTTACCCAAAACACTCTCTTCTTCTCCCCTCCTCTCCCTGCAATAAAAATTAAAGCACACATAGATTAACACAATAGTGATGAATGTTGCAACAAGAAAAAGTGGTGTCCTACTAGTAAAGTTACAGCCCCATCCTCTCTTTTGTTTCGCTTTGCAGAGCTTGGAACAGAGACATCTGCTCCATCTTACAGGATCCAACATACTGCACACCCTTCAGATACACTTCAACAACATCAAGCTGTACTGTAGCTTTTTGGTTACGTTGCAGATCCATAGCACTCTCCAAGATGAATTTTACACAAAATCAAACCAATGTTTAAATAGATACCTCATCCGGTTTTGTTTTTCCCATACCATGAAAATGAACATAATATAAGGAAAAGTTAACAACCAGGGTAATCATGTTGGTTGCAATCAATCTTCTGCAAGATTAAGTCAGCAACCCACACATCTCATTTCTCTGTCATGGCTAGCATTTTGGTGACAGAAAAATATAGGTGCCAGTCTAGCAAAGCCCATTACAAATAAGCAATTTAAGTAATACAAACTTCATTACCCAATTCAACTGCACAAGTTCTTGCATAGTCTAGCTTTTTGTTGGAACGATAAAGGACTCAGCATTCTGATTCAATGTGAATCACGCAAAGCCAATTATTACAGAAACAAGCCTCCTTATATATGCAACTATATTCTAATCACGCGTCCACGGTCCAAGCATGGATTCGCTAAATGAGTATCATGGGCTGTCCACGCGCTGGAGTCTCACTGATGATATGTCTGATGATTCACACCGTGTTGAGGCCCTGTTAATGAGGAGACACCCCTCTTTCTCACAGAAGATTCTGTTCTCAGCTTCTGGAAGTGGCCTTGAGATTCCTTTGAGCCTGACTAATTCAGCAACAAATCTTTATCTATCAAAACCCCTCCACAGCTTTTGGGTTTTTTTTTTAATAAAGACTGCCAGAATATAGGTATCAAGACATAAAAATCAAAGAATAAAGACAGAAAGAAAACCCAATTTCCACATTTCCCAGCCTGCTAAAATCTATTCTGCTAAGATATTGCCATTTTGCTACCATTATTTAAACTTGTAATATTTGACAGATTGCTTCTAAAAATTAATGTTCTAAAGTATTTTGTTGCACTCTGTTTTCATTAAAATAGAATTAAAATTCCAGATCTCACAGGTACAAATAAAATCAGAAAGACTCTATGAACACAAAAAAATAAAAACCAAATTCAGGTTACTGTCATTTTCATTTATATTCTCAGTATTTCACATGATTTTTAGTGGCATAATACTGAAGATTTAGCCAATAATTCTGTTCATATATTAAAACATAATCTGGACAGGAAACTAGATATTGAATGCCTTCTTTGTCTCTGTATACACAGCCAGAGGAGCCCCATACCCCGAGACACCAGAGGAAGGCAGGACAATGGAGGAGTTTGCCTCAGTTGATGAGGACTGGGTTAGGGACCAAGTAAGCAACCTGGATATCCATAAATCCATGGGTCTAGATGGGATGCACCCGTGGGTGCTGAGGGAGCTGGCTGAGGTCATTGCTGGACCACTCTCCATCATCTGCCAAGTCTTATGAAATGGGAGAAGTGCCTGAGGACTGGAGGAAAGCAAATGTCACTCCAGTCCTCAAAAACGGCAAGAAGGGGTACCTGGCTAACTATAGACTGGTCAGCCTCACCTCCATCCCTAGAAAGGTGATGGAACAACTTATCCTTGGTGCCATGTCAAGGCATATCAGGGATAAGAGGGTCATTAAGGACAGTCAGAATGGTTTCACCAAGGGAAAGCCGTATTTAACCAACCTCATAGCCTTTTATGAGGGCATAACTAGGTTGATGGATGATGGCAAAGAAGTAGATGTGATCTATTTTGATTTCAGTGAAGCATTTGACACTGTCTCTCACAGCATCCTCGCTGCTAAACTGATGAAGTGTGGTCTGGATGATCGGGTAGTGAGGCGGACTGTGAACTGGCTGAAGAAAAGAAGCCAGAGAGTTGTGGTCAATGGAGCAGAATCTAGCTGGAGGCCTGTATCTAGTGGAGTGCCTCAAGGGTCAGTACTGGGATCAGTACTATTCAATATATTGTCGCAGCTGAGACAGACAAAAGACATAGACCAAGTTCTTAAGTATAAACAGCAGTCTCCATTTATTGCCACAAATGCCTTTTTATATAGTCTTTACCAGCTCAAGTGTCTTTTTGCTATTGGTTACAAGTTGCAGTAGTAACACCTCATTTGCTAATTTTGCTGTCATCAATATTACACTTTTACTCCCTACTCTCTCACGGATACACCTTAATATCTCCAGATACTCCTTTACTCCCATCTTTCTCATGGGTAGGCTGTAATATCTTCAGGGCCAATCTCTGTTCCCATGCCCTCTGTCAAGTAATCCATAGACACACCATTGTCTCCCACAATATATTCATCAATGACTTGGGTGAGGGAACAGAATGCAGTGTCAGCAGGTTTGCTGATGACACAAAACTGTGCAGAGTGGCTCACATGCCAGAAGGCTGTGCTGCCATCCAGTGAGACCTGGACAGGCTGGAGAGTTGGGCAGGGAAAAATTTAGTGAAATATAACAAGGGCAACTGTAGAGTCCTGCATCTGGACAGGAACAACCCCAGGTTCCAGTATAAGTTGAGGAACGACCTGTTAGAGAGCAGCGTAGGGGAAAGGGACCTGGGGGTCCTGGTGGACAGCAGGATGACCATGAGCCAGCACTGTGCCCTTGTGGCCAAGAAGGCCAATGGCATCCTGGGGTGTATTAGAAGGGGAGTGGTTAGTAGGTCAAGAGAGGTCCTCCTTCCCCTCTACTCTGCCCTGGGGAGACCGCATCTGGAATATTGTGTCCAGTTCTGGGCCCCTCAGTTCAAGAAGGACAGGGAACTGCTGGAGAGAGTCCAGTACAGAGCCATGAAGATGATAAAGGAAGTGGAGCATCTCCCTTATGAGGAAAGGCTGAGGGAGCTGGGTCTCTTTAGCTTGGAGAAGAGGAGACTGAGGGGCGACCTCATTAATGTTTATAAATATATAAAGGTTGAGTGTCAGGAGGATGGAGCCAGGCTCTTCTCGGTGACAACCAATGATAGGACAAGGGGTAATGGGTTCAAACTGGAACACAAGTGGTTCCACTTAAATTTGAGAAGAAACTTCTTCTCAGTGAGGGTGACAGCGCACTGGAACAGGCTGTCCAGAGGGGTTGTGGAGTCTCCTTCTCTGGAGACATTCAAAACCTTCCTGGACACCTTTCTGTGTAACCTCATCTAGGTGTTTCTGCTCCAGCAGGGGGATGGGACTAGATGAACTTTCAAGGCCCCTTCCAATCCCTAACATCCTGTGATTCTCTATGATTCTGTGATTAAGAAAACTAAGGGCATTTGGAATCTTTTCGTATGTATATATATAACCGCACACATATATGTATATTTTTACCTTGACATTGACTTTGAAAATAATTTCATACTTTTTAATTTTTGAAACAGACTACTTCATATAATGCTGACATAATTCCAGATGGTGAAACACTATAAACACTGGAAGATAAAAAAATACTACCTGTGAATTTAGAGCCTGCCTATTACATATCAATGACATATACCTAAATTTATGTCATGTTCAATCAAGAGCTTATGTTTCTTTTCTAGATACTAATGTCATACATTAACAGAAAATTAGAGCCTGAAAGTTTCTTACTCCCACGCTAGGTACAACAGCATTTCTTACAAGCTAACCCACAGAAAAACACTTCACACTGGGCTGGTAGAAGGTACTACATAACCTGCTCTGCATGGACTAGTAAGCATCCTAACAGCAGTTCAACAAATCATAGGTTGCTTCTGTTGATTTTTTCCTCTATTAATGTTGTATTTAAAACAAGATCTAGCTCACTACTGCATTTCACATTGGGCAAAACAATATTCTGAAGAGAAGGAGGTCTGAGTGACTTTTAAATTAAGCTGCAAACTAATCAACAAAGCAGACGGGAGAGTTGCTGCCTAGAGAACCCAACTCCCCTACAATACCTCTTTATGCTTTAGCTCTGCAGAAACTAAAAGGATTGCTACAAGAACTGCTTGATAAACTGTTTTGTTGTGGTGGTGGTTGGTTTGTTTTTTGTGTCTGTGTTGTTTTTATTTTTTCCATATGTGGATGTCAGCCTTGGTGACAGTAAGTGTTCCTTCTGGTCTGAGATCTTTGGAATCAGTAACAGAGGGAGACATAGCTTCACAAAGGATGCTACTAAAACAATCCTTTTTTCTTTCAGTATTGTACCAAACAATCGACCAAACAAAATTGCCTTAGCATAAAACTTGATTTGATCAGCTCTTTCAGCACTATAATACATAATACCCTGATGATTTCACCTAAAAATGGCAGCAGATTTTTATCAGCTAAGTTATAAACAAATTTGGATGCAGTGAGATGCAACCCACCAGTATGCTCAAAATGTAATTTTACTTTATTTGGCCAATGTTCAAGAATGCTCAGTTAATACCTTTTTTTTTTTTTCATTTCATACCACCCAATACAATTAAGAAGGAAGATCAAGAAAGGGGGAAGGGTGACTTGGGACTGAAGCCCAGAGAACCTTACAGCCAACCTTACAGTTGCCAGTTCCCCCTGCAGAGAATCTTTAAGACCAATAGGCCTGGAGAATAACTGGAAATGAGAGGGGCAGGAGCAGGAATATATGAAGGGAAAGTGCTGGTAGCTCTCAGATTGACTAGTCACCATGACCCCAGCACATACATCTTAGTGCAGCTCCTCCAGACATGTGGGACAGGCAATAAACCCTCATGACCCACACAGGTGGCACAAAAAGGAGACACTTCCCATCTCCTACAGGCTTGTCAACAAGCTCCTGAACAATACAGAAAGGTGCACCCAAAATCACCACATGGCCACCAGCCTGGAGGAGGTGCTGAGGATCCAGTAACTGGCATCCATTGTGTTAAGTATCATATCACTGCACAAAATCCTGCACAGCCAAATGGGGCACATGTGTCCTGGGGCCAGACAGTTGAACAGAGACCACTTGGTCTCACACTCCTCTACATGCACACTTACAGCAGCTGGGTGCAGAAGCACAAACAGAAATTAGTTTTGTTTTAAAATAAAACCATCCTCCCCTCCTATAAAGTCTCCAAGATTTGCTACATTGCTGACACAATACTGAAACATTTTCTTAGTCTAAAGGTGCAGAACAGGTTTTAGAGACCCTGAATTTGGCCTGGAACTACAGTCATCAACAAAAAAGTCTACATGAAAGATTTAGAAGCGGCACGAGGAAGAGTTTCCATAGCATATATTTAAACCTGGGAATACAGACCTAACAAAAAAACAACAAAACCATCCCATTCTCATAAAAACTCCCAAATAGCTTAGAAGATTAAAGCATTGAAAGAAACTCTAGTGGACTTGCTAGGGACACTCTGCCCTCTCTTTTCAATTAGGTTTCTAAGTCAGAAAAGAACACACCCCTAGGAATTGCAGATAGCCTTGTTTATACACTCTGCCATGAGATAAGATTTGCCCATTCCTAATTAATATAGAAAGGTATATTAACAGAACAGTGGTCAAATCTGGCTTTCAGTGTGCTCTTCTACTCTTTCTCATGTCTTTTTATGTTCTTACTCATCCTGTTTCTTAGAGTTAATGTTACACTTACTCTCTCCTGTTTATTGCAGTCTTTTTTTTTATTTTTATTTTTTTTTTTATTTTATGGAGAGCTTCATTTAATGCACTTATTAGTACTGTTTTCTGTTTGTTAGGGGACAGAGAATTGAAACCTTGTTCTGAATTGCTTCCAAAAAATTATATAAAGTATTATCAAATCTGTTAAGAAACAGATTGATTTTTTTCCAGTTTTCTGAGCATCAACAAAAAGAATTGATCAGAGCTAGATTTTCCATCATTTAACAAGCTATACAATGTCTGATATTTTTCATTTTAAAAGTTAAAATAAAATTTCCAAATTCCTCATGAAGTCAAATACAGGGGGGGAATACCAAGTACAATGCTATGTTTTGTTACAATAACGTTTCACTTCAATGTATAGCTTGGTATTAATTTTGATATAAGTATGTCACATACCTTCATTTCAGTTTCTTTCGCTTTGTCCAGAAAAGGAGAAAATAAAGATCAAAAAGTAATCTACATTTTTACAAAAACAATTTCTCACATTGGGGTTGCTACAAAATAGCTAATTATTAGCACACAGTAACTTAGCAATGTGAAACTGGGGATACAGGCCATTCACGCTTACTAGCAACTTGCATGTAGCTCCAACAAATCCTGAGGGCTAGCATTAAAGTGAAATACTCATTTTAAAATCTGTAACCACTTAAAAACAGATGCAAGTATATGAGACCAGAAGAACTGAACCAGCTCACAGAAGGACCAAGTCAGCCTGAAGCCAAGGACCAGGGAAACATGGGCAAAAGTCTCGACTCTCCAGCACAATTTGCTTAACCCTGGTCATTCATTTCACATATAATTTTACAGTGTCTCTGAGACAATCTGTCAGGGGTGAAGTTTCATGACAGTATCTGCTGAAATAGGACACACTCTCCCTTCTTCAGCAACAGCCACGTGTGGCATGATTCTGTTTACTCCCCTTTCTCCAGCACAGTGTGGCAGTTACACTCTCCCCACCTCCCCTCCGCCAATCCAGAACTGATGTGGCAATTACATGCACATCCCTCTCCCCTTCAGTGTGGCAGTTGCACATCCCCTTCTCCTTCAATGGGCCAGTTAATGGCTTCTTTTGTGAGACCCTGAGTCGTTTAGCCAGAGTCGGGGGTGCAGAGAAGCCGAGAAGCTTCTGGAACGCCCACAGCCAGATCTGATCAGACTATAAAACAGGATTCCTGCCAAAGATTCCCTTTGTTTGGTCTTCTCGGAGCCGTGGGTCTGCCGAAGACAAGAAACCCTGCCTTAGGCTGGGTCGCTGTCTAAGGTAGCTTCCTGGCCTCACCTCTGGGTGTGGGTGAGTGATAGCTAATTAGATATACCCTTGAATAATTCCCCGCTTGAATAAGCAAGCATATTTCCTTGCTGGATAAGCAAGGGTGTTCCTCGCCAAACTCAGGTGAGTGTAGTATCATGAAGTCAGATGGCTCTGGCTTTGTTTCTTGTGAATGCATGTATGTACGCTGTGGATCTCCATCATTCTTATTTGCTGTACCTCAATAATTTCCTCAGCTGATATCCTAACCCGCATTTTATGTTACCAGAGTGCTAACTAATTGTATAAACCCCATTTCTAATTGGTTGATTTTGCCGGACTTTTTTGGCCAAAATAAAAGTCTGTTTTGGACCTTTTTGCCCCCAAAAAACTGATTTTGGGGTGCCTCCATCACACAGATACTTACCTGACCACTGTAAACTGTGGAGGGAGAAATTGCTGCAGAGAACCACTCAACTCTTTGTTGCAGAGTTACCTTTCGTCTGGCTTAGTGGCCAAGTGCACAGCGATACCAAATAGTGCTGGCACAAGGGAAATGGTGACAGCCCACAGCCAGGACATATAAAGTGAATCCTTTTCACAGGCAGACAATAACCAGTTTGGTGCATTGGCACTACCACAGGACACCCCTCATGGTGGTATCCACCTTCTCCTGTGACCTTCATCCTGCCCAAGCTCCTCTTCTCTGGCCACTGTCATCTCACACCTTTCATCTCTGCTGCTCACATGATGGCAAAATGCTTTATCCATTCATTTTGCCCAAAATGCATTTAGGAATTCCTCGCACAACCTGGTTGTGGGTTGGGAACAGTGACCTTTAATGGTGACTTGGTGGGGGAGATCAAGGTGGCATATAGCACAGGATTTTACCTCTTCAAGCCAATCTATATCCAGCCTTGAAGGAACAGAACCCTTAAAAGGAAGATAATAGCATCTCCTTTTCTTTGAGAGATGTTACGAGGATAAATACATTAAGGATTATGAAATGTTCAGAATCTATGGTAATAGAGGAGATAGAATTAGCTAAGATACATAAACTCCTATTAAAAAATGCAGAGAGACTTTAAAAAGAAACAACATCCAGCTATGTAGAGAGCACAGTACTTTTGCAGTTACTATTTATGTGCGATCTGTGAACAAGGAAAGCACTTATATCAAGCTTTGTTCGTGCTTGAGCTGGGCAAATAATGCAAAACAGCTACTTGTAAACCCTTGTCCAATTGTAAATTCTCCTTGATTGCCTTCCTATTCTGTTGGCCCACTTTACACAAATACTATAGTACAGGTACATTCTTGTTTGTCAGAACAGTCAAATGTATGGAGGGAACATGCATTTCCCAGATATTTGATAGCTCCTCTGTGGGTTTGGGAGTCAGACACAGAGGGGGGAAAAAAGCAATAATGCCTCACTCAGAACATCAGTCACAAAGACCAAATAGCAAGTTAGGTATATGAAATAGCTGAAGTAATATTTATTTTGTTAGCCAAATGCATCTAACGTGACAGTCAGCCAAAATATGTTATTTGTAAACTATTCTCATGATATTTTTTAGCAAAGGCTTCTGTTCATGTGAATTTCTACACAGATCATTAATTATTGGACTAAAAGGACCATATTCATTGAGCTGCTTGCTTCAAATATATTTTCTCCAGCTCCAGTTCAGAAACAGTAGCACCTACCGTACATTTGGACCATATAAAGAGACAGGAAAATGCCATGAACCAAGCCTTGATTTGCTTTTGGGGTTGCTGCGCTGTTTATACAGCTTAAGCAACTTGTTGATGGAGTGTCTTGTGGGAAACAGGAAACAGTTAAGGTGAAGGGAGATACAAATCCTGTTCATCCAAATGACATTGTATTTTTACCAGGGGTGTTCAATCAGAAAGTATCCCTGCTCCTTGGGAGGGAATTCTCAGAAGGCTGTTCCCTACTAAGCAAAACAGAGCTGGAATGATAAAAATGAGAGATTATGATCACTTAATAAGAAACAGTAAAAGCCAATACAATTTATTATTTTTCCCAGTAATGCATTAAGAATATTTAGATACCAGGAAACATTTTTTTTCTGCTTGGCATTTGTCTTCTCAGATTAACACACAAGTGCACATTCCCTGCGGCTCCATTTCTGCCCTCTGGATATCACAGTCACTATCTTAGCAACTGAGAATATTATCAGACCTGTGGAAAAGTAAAATGTTTTTATAGAAACACAAAGGGTCTCTGCCTGATGAAGATCCTTGCTGAGATGCCCTACATCAAGTGCCATTCTTTTATTAAATGACCGGCTTAACAGCTTTCAAGATTTTTTTTTTCCTTTCTCTCCCCATCCCCCCCCCTTTTTTTTTTCAGAATTATGAACAACATCATTCAATACAAACAGTGATTGCTTAGGTGGATGAGTTAAACAGAAAGTGGTTTTAAACACATCATCTCTCCTCCTCTCTTCCCCCACAGCTTCATTAGGTCGATAAGTGCTTCTTTGTAATTCCCATTTTGTCAGCACTACAATATCACTACAGTATCTGCCATGCAGAGACAAAAAATGAGTAGGAAGGAGCTGTCAAATAAAAAAGGATTTTAAAGATTGTAAATCACCATAGTATGGTGTATATGGTGAGGGTAATCATTAAAAACATATCAATCAGTGGGAGTAGTTTTGTTAAGGAGAGAGATAAAGAAAGGAGAGCCCAAATAAAATAAAAATTAAAATGTTGAAGGTGTTTAGCATAGTACAACCAAATTCCTCTGCAAACAGACCTGGCAACACTGTACAAGGTGGCTCAGCGGCTTAGCCCAGCATGAATTTCTTCAGACACTGCTCATAATTGGGCTCTCTTTTCACTGTGAAAAAAAGATGTCGATTTCACAGTTCTATTCAGAATCCTGGCTCTCATGTCACAAAAGAAAGGCTTGTATTATGTTATGCAATTGCTGAACCAGACCCTCTTCTGGGCATTTGTGTACCTACTAGGCAGATATCTCATCCCTCAGCACTTTGAATATGAAAACTCTAGGAGCCCCTAGTGACATCAGGATAGTAAAGAAACAGTCAGGAGGAAATGAGAGGGCAGAAAAGATCAAAAGGGCCCAGAAGGAGGCTGTTTCAAGGTATTTTCTTAATCAACAAATCCATGCATGCTGGAGGGCAAGCCCTGCACCGCTCAGCTCTTGTTTTGTAACTGAGGTTGCCTACCTCTGGTATTGCACATCTAAAAGAAATATCATTAAGCACTTCTGCAATACAACTATGCAGCACCAGGAAACAGAAACAACATGTCTAGGAACTTACGAAGTAGAGTCATTCACTAATAAATACATCCTCATGGCTCTTGGCTTCACAGAAGCAATATTTGCAGCCTCTGAAACTGAGCAATAGATACCCTTCTCCTGATGGAATTATATGGAATATTAAATAACATAGGCAAAAGCCCTCTTTCTGCAACACATATGAACATAAGCTATGTAGGTCTCCATAAATACAGAGGTAGTCTTCAACAGTAAAACCTTTTGTGGTATTTTTGGAAGACGCCCCTTACAAAGTTGTTAGTCTTACTATAATAACCTTAGTTATTTTCATGATCCCAGAACAGGTTTATGTCTAATATTTCTCACAGCTCTTCTGAAATCTGGGTGTCAACACTCTTCAACAAGAGGAAGTTTCAGCTCGTGCCAGCGGAGATATAGAAAGTTCAACTTAGAAAAACATAGAACCTGTGTTTATCGCAGAAAACGACGGTTTTAAAAATTTTACAAAGGACTATCCTTACAACCACTGCAAAAACTACAATTCAGGAACAGAGTTGGTAATCTGAAATGCATGTGGTGGGAAGATGATGTTTGAGATTTGTTTGGAGTTGGTGCCGTTTTTACAGCAAGCAATTAACATTTCAGTGTAGTTTTGGAAAACTGGAAGCTCCCAGTACATGGTTGCTCCTAAGAACAACAGTGTATCAAAGAGAAAACAAAACAAAACAAAAAATACTATTTTCCCTGAAGGGGCTTCAAGGAATCCCAGTTTCCCTGATTCAAAGGCAAAAACCTCTCTTTCTTCGGAACTAGACACTAGCAGCTTGCAGCCAATTCCTGTTGAATCTTCCCCATAGCTACATGGGCAACTCTTCACATACTGCCTCCATTGCTGTGAAAATTCATTAGACCACATAAGTTTTGAAGACAATATCACTGCTGGTTTTTTTTAATTGTTGAGACTGTTATCGGAACCCACATTACTCAAACATGAGCTACCAGAGCTGGTCACTAAAGTTAGAATAATGTGCATAAATATCCACCAGTTCTCATTTTTCTATTTGTCCAGTTTTATTTATTGGCTATATTATCACATAAACAATCAAAAGATCCATTAAATTCTGCATCTCTTCTCCCTGGTATACCAATTTTTGTATAAAGATAGCTAATACCCAAAGTTGGTAGCAATATTTGCAGCCTCTGAAACTGAACAACAGATTCCTTTCTCCTGATGGAATTATATGGAATATTAAATAACATAGGCAAAAGCCCTCTTGAAAAATGTACCTCCTTGTCCTTTCATATTATTACTGTACAGGTATATGCTAACGTTATGGAGAAAAATAAATAAATAAATAAATAATTCAGTATAGAGCACAAGAATTGCCAAGGATTGTCAGCAAGGAGAAGGATTTTCTATGTTGAATATCCCTATAAAGATCTACAAATTGGCTAAAAAAGGAAAACACAAAGCACAATGTTTGGTTAATGTGTTTGTGTGAGAATCTTCCTTAAGATATGAGGGCAAAAATTAATGTGAACTGTGAAATCAGAAAGCAGTAGGCTATAATATATGTTAATCTGTTCAGAGTTACATGGCAGTGATAAGGGAAGTAAAATAACCAAATGCATTAGTGCTACTCACAGGGGAACACAAATGGATTTAATAAATATATTTAGTCTGTGAAATAAACAGAAGGAAACAATCAGCAGTGATTACAAACAGATTATTTAAGCAGTCTTTAATAAGCTCAATGGATTGGAGAAGCAAAGCCTCTTTAAAAGTGACAAAAATCAGCCTCTCTATTGTGTGACTAGTTAAGAATCATCTATAAAACCCTGGGGGTTAATTTGGTCCTGCTGTAGTAAATTAGGGTTTTATCAATTACTTCATTTTGCCCCATAAGTATCAGCTAACATTCACCTGCCCATGAAGCAACAGTCATAGATCCCAGAGAATTTTTCATTTGATTCTCCACTTATTATCCTGGGGAGGGTAACAGTCCATTTCTGCTGGAATTTGTAGACTCATGAGCTTGAGCTTCTAGGTGAAGACATCCTGTCGCACACAAACTGTTAGAGGTGAAATATTGTGAACAGAGACACAGCAGTGAACTTGACATTCTCATGGTCCTGATAGTAGCTCTGTCCAGTACAGATGAAGTGCCCAGTTTGAAGATTAGGAAGCCACTGGGCAATCCTCATTCCAACACAAATGAGTACCCATGGACTTTGTTCTGTCTCTAATAATGACATGATGTAGCTGAAGCTGTAACTGGAAAGAACACTCTGAAAGAGTCTGCAGGTCTCAAAATGCAAAAGGTAGCAGCTACTGATGAGCAGGCCAAGCACTGGACAGTTTTACATTTAATGCTTGCAACTTTTAAGATTATCACATTAAAAACAAGTACTGCATGCATATGCTTAAACTCAGATCAACCTCGTCTTCAGAGAAACAGCCAGTCAAGGCACGGATCAGAAAATAACTCCTTCCTCAGTAAGTCACAGAGAGCTTGCAGAGTGGGGAGAAATGGACAACAGTATTCTATAGCAGTATATAGTATTAACTAGTAACTGAATATAAAATAATGTCTTTCAGACAATAGGAGACATAAGAGGCTGTAGTGGTGGGGAAAAAAAAAATCATCACATTGTAATTTTTAAAATGGAAAAGCATAATAGATAACCAAAGACAGATGTACTTGCCCAAGACAGTATTTTCCTGATTTTCTTATTGTGTTGCCCCATTACACTGAAAACTCTAAAAGAAAAAACTTTCAGTAACCTATTCTTGAGGATGGTTCCACAACAAAATTCATTGGCACAACTGTTATTACTGCTTGTCATTTCATACAGGTGTTTCACATACACACTGCATGCTGCAATGAAGGAACTGTGCTCTTCACTTGCTGTTTGCACTTAGACGTGTTTCCTCTGTTCTCTCACACACCTGCCTGTCAGGCTGTCTCTCCCAGAGAGGGCAGAGTTAGATCAGAGAGTTAGATCAGACTGGACTATCACAGGTAGGCATCAGGAGTACAAACAGGCTCAGACCACTAGCAGGGAGGAGAGTGCCTCTAACAAACCACCAAGCACCAGGAAGCAAAGCACTTGGCATCCCATCACTAAGCCTGACCTGCCTCCACATCTAAGTCATCCTGTTTCCTGCTGATTGCTCCCGTTGCATCCAGTCCCCCACACAGGACTTGGGGAAATGCTGTTCAATTCTGGATAATGCAGGAAGAAAAATAAATTTTGAAAAAAAAAATAAATAAATAAAAAATAAACACACCACAACAAAGAACAAGTTAAGAATGTTGTGGCATGCAGTTATTTCTTTAACCTCTGTACTGGAAATTAGCTGTCAGAAATGGAGGCAGAGGATGTACTTCGATTTAGCCTGCCTCTCAGGATGACTAGGCTTCCCCCTCTGAATAACCTATGCAACTCTCCAAGCATAATTCCAACTTTGGCAAACCTAGCCAACAGTAAATACACATTTCTTACAGTTCCTATGGGGATTTAGCATGGGGCTAACAAACTGGAAAGAGCAGGGAAAACAACAACAACAAAAAAAAACCCCAAACAAACCAGAAGTGCCTCACAACTGCTGCTTGGACTCCAGGGTTGGGGACATGGCAGAATATCAGGGTTACTCCAAAATGCTTTTCCTTCCAAACTTCTATAAAATTCCTGTCACAACACTGCCACACTCAATTGCAAAAAAACAAAACAAAACAAAACAACAAAAAAAACAAACCAACAAAACAAAACAAACCAACAAAGCAAACCAAAACAAACCAGCCTTTTTGTAGTTCTGCACGCAATTTCAGCACACTAATCCCCTCCTTTCCTACAAGTGATATCCTACCATCAGACATATTAAAAAGGACTCTTGCCAAGAAACCAGATTGTGTTACAGTGAATTAAGGCAGGAGAAAAGCTGATGGGTATTGTACCTGATCAATAGAGAATAACCATTCCTGAACAAAGCAACATCCCATGGCAACCCTCACAAAAGACCATTCAGACAAGCTGACTTTGATAATGCCAGACAATGGTCAGAAGTGCCAGCAGCTGGCAAGGAGACATAAACCCAGCACTGAAAGCAGAATAGCTGACGAGGAAGTTTTCTATTAATCCAAACGAGAAACATAATCTTAATTGTTTCAACACTCCCTCTATCTTCAAAAGTCCAACTCTCACCCCACCTGGATGCTCAAATGCTCAGTTTGAACTGGAGGAACACAGCTCCTGAAAATAAGTAGTAATGTGATTTTCAGAGCCTGCCTCATTAATTCTATCTTTTCCCCTTGTGTTCCCTTAGGGACCTGATCCTCAGGGGTCGCTCCCCCTGCTGCCACACAACCCACCGCAGGATGCACTTTCTGCTTCCACTCTGCCTCCCACATCAAAGTCAGGTAGTCAGAGAGTAGAAGGACTGAAATCACAACTGAAACCATAAGTTCAGGGAGACACACGTCAGAGAGAAAGCAGGAGCAGAAAGAAAGAAAAACCAAAGAGGAGAGCACTGACAGAGCTCAGACAAGACTTTGATTAAAAGTAGTAGTAGCTGGATTCAGAAACTCGAGACAAAAAAACAGTCAAAAGGGTCACTCTTTATTTGATTCAATTTAAGTACTGCAAAAAGGTCATATTTCTGTTGTGCTGACCAAGGAACAGGTCCAATGAACACTGCACAAGTGCTTCATAACACCCCTCAGTTCTTTGCTCCTTATTACCTCAATTTTCATCACTGAGTACCAGACATCCCTCCTCTGCTCAGTGACAGGTTTGGTACATCCTCTGCCAAGCTCCGTCTGCCCCCCAGTTGAGTGTCCGACTCCCTTTCCCACACATGCTATGGGGCTCCCATGCCTTAGCAGAGACCATAGGTGTGTACCAAGAGATTTGAGGTCATTTCCCTCAGTGTGAGTTTCACACAACCCCTCCCACCCCAACTTCCACAGGAAAGCACATAGTGCTTTGCTCCTAGCTGCCTTTCTTTCAGATTATCTGAAAGGATTAGAGAGTTACCCAGTTTAAAGGCACAGCTGTGAACCAGTCAGAGAGAGACAGAAAAGGAATGGTGCAAAGTATATCCATGTGACAAGCCTGGAAGGTGCGGTGTTAGAGAACTCTAAGAAGAAAATGAAATTGGACACATCATAGCTGAGCAAAGGGGTACAGCTCTGAGAACAATTATTCTATGATACAAACACAATGGACACAATTTACGTTAATTCTTTAGATCAATCTAGCCTGAGCAGACACTACTGTATTGTACACTATGACTGTTGTACTCCTCAAGGTTGGTACGAGTTTGCATCTAGAAATAACAGAGGGAAAACAGAAAAGTGAGCAAATGTGACAGGAAGAAAAGAGGTAGAAAAAAACATGGAGCAGAACTTGCTGTGTTAAACCCCACAGTCCTTTCTTGCATATATATATATTTATATATATATTTAATTTAAATTGGATGTAACAAATATCTTGATGCATTTATGAAAATTGCAACAATTTTTTTTATACTATTGTTGTGTAACTATTTTTCTTCTTTTCCTAATGCCAGCAGAAGAAAAAAACTTGGTCTGAGTCACACCAGAAAATCCATTTACTTCAAGTGATGTTTCTAAGGCTTTAAACCACTGTAGCCACAAGAGAAATTTGTATCACATAGCAAGGTAGAAAGGGAAGGAGAAGAGAGGAAGTGAAGAGAAGGTGCTTCCTTATCTGTTCCTTGCAACAATATCTCTCTCATGATAAAGAGGCAGCTCTGATTCATCATCTCACTGGAAAATGTGGGTGTTTCAAAAATACTTGATTTCTGATAGTTACATACGCAGTGCTTTTCTGTATGTACATAGCTATTACAGTGCTGACCAAAACACCGCTGACTCACCATAGTAAATGAATTACTTAATGTCCATTCCAGACCTAGTGGCAATATCTTGACAACATTTGGGGCTGATGGGAGACACATTGCCCACAATTATTTTACACATCACCTACAAACACTTAGTAAATACAGATTAGGGAGAGTGCAGAGATTTAAGTCAGCTGTAAGAGTTCACATTGCTAGCAGTTCTGCCAGTCTTCACCTGTCCAGAGAGATCAGACAGATGGGGCACTGTTGTGAAAAAAACAGAAGTGTAGTGAGGTTGTGCTGTATTGCTCTGATAGTACAATGCCACACAGTCCTTTACAATTTTTCTGAAATGCTTTCTACTTGGATTGGGCATGGTGTGTGAAAATAAGTTTATAGTGACTTACAAGAACAGTGTCATGAGATGTTAGTGCATCTTCCACTAAATGAGATGCCGAACTTTAACCAGTTTAGAAGGCAGGTAGTGTATTTTCATGTTCCAAAATATTCCTAGTTCTCTGCCTCAGAGCTAAGTACCTGAGAGAGAGAGACTGGTCATACACTAAATAAAGGTTTCATCAGCATCTCTTTGATAAAGGACTAACAACTGGTAACTGCCTGAAGTAGTTAATAGATATTACTGTTTACTTACAATCAGAAGACATAATAGCTGGTTTGTACATATGCTTCATACTTCTGTTCAACATTTAGCAAAGCTTTCATAAACTATTTAGCAAAACTTCTATATACATGGTGCCCACAGAAACTACAAACTCACTCCAAGTGCCATTTCTGACAGCGAGTGTGAAGAAATTTTTTGCAATCCATTAGCAGCAAAAAGAGAACAGATCCTCATGTTGCAATTATTAGAGAGGTCTTGCTGAGGCATGGTATGAGGCATGCCCTGCCAAATGAGAATATTGTGTTAACTAGATAAGAATTCTCAAGAGACACTCTACCTTAAACCTTACTTCTGGAAAATCTGAAAATAACAGTCTTTTACCATTAATAATATTGTTGCTTTATTAGAAGCACAAATATACTACTCCCCACAGTCAGAGATAATCAAGATGATATTCAAATCAGTATTTGGATAGATGGGTGTACAAGTTCAACTGCAGCAAATCACCCAGAGCTATAGGTCTCTGAACATCATTCAGGTGACACTGGGGGAAATGTCAAGTTCCCAGTCTTTTTCTCCAGCCACTTATAGTAAGTAGGCTGGCCTATCTTCTCCTCTAGGGCTGATTTTTTAATTATTATTATTATATTTCTAAAACAAGCTGAAAGCTATATGGAGATGGATAAATTAATTGAAATAACACACCTGTCAATTTTCCGCAGCTAAAATACTCCTGGCTCCTGGAGAAAAACTGACTGAGCTCCTTCACATTTATTAGTCAGAATATGGAATCCAGTATCAAGTAGAAGGAAAAGCATGCTACATCTATTTACATAACGTATGATTTTATATTATATAATGTACTCTTACTGAAACATTATATCAATTATTTACCAAAAAAAAAGCTTTAATAAATTTAACTGTTGCTCCCATTTATCAACCACTTTAGAATAATTTAAAGCTCATTTCTTGATGCACTGAAATTATCCTAAACTATGCATGCTGGCAAACACAAAAACCTTTTACTCCCCATTTGCAAAGTGACATCTGTTCTATTTCCATCTTTGTTTTCAGACGCAAGATTACTTTAGCATTTTATTTCATAATCTGTCAAACAGCATTGTCAAAAAAGAGGGAGCAACACTCCTGAAACCCCTATAGATTCAAAATTACAAAAGCTACACATAACATTTTACCAAACTTGCATAACAGACAGAAAAGAAATCATATAAATTTACTTTCTTTCCTTTATAAAAATGTCCCCTCTGCTAAAAAGTCTGCAAACATTTGTAACACCATGAAGGGAGAGAGCCTGACAGATTTATTATTACAGAATGCCTGCTGCATAGATACAGTGGAAGGTAGTTTTCCATTATTAGCAGAATTTTCAACCAACACCATCTTTCTATTAGTGTAGGGTCAGTCCTGCTCTGGTCTCAGGCACACAAATGCAAGGAGACAATAAAAGCCACTAGTACAGGTGAAATCTCTAGCATTGAAGTTTCAGCAGTCCAACAAATTAACAGCAAAAAAAATAACAGAGACAAGAGTGTGTTTTTTTACTTCCTTGGCAATCATTCTACACCTCAGAACCAAACACAAGCAAGAGGCCTTGGAGAATACTTAAAAAGAAGCATGTGAATAAAGACCCATCACCATTTATTTCATCACCCTCTGGGGTCTTTCTGCGACAGCTTCACATTTTGCTTTTTGCCTTCCAACACTCTGGTCTAGGAAAGGCTTATTCATCTGCTTATCTTAGACCCCAAAGAAATACACTGTGCATGAAATTAAATACGTACAGCTAGGATCAGAAGCCAAGGTTGTTTTTTATGGGGTTTTTCTGGTTTGTTTGTTTTGTTGTTGTTGGGGGTTTTTCTGGGGGGGTGGTTGTTTTTTGTTTGTGGGGGTTTTTCTGTTGGTTTGGGTTGGGGTTTTTGTTTGTTTTAGTTCGTTTTTTGTGGTTTGGGTTTTTTTCATATATAAGCAAGGTCAATAAAACACATTAGTAAAATGAAGTACAGTGTCTTTTTAGACAAGTCACTCTGTCTTGAGAGTGATTTTTAAGTGGTCTGTTTCTAATCATTTTCTATTTATTAATTTGATCAAGATTTGCATAAACTTTTTTCTTTATTGTTGTTACAAAACTAAAGAGACACAGAGAAAGCTGCTCTGGCAATGACGACATGGTGAAAGGGAAGGCAGTTGCAGGCCCCAGGTCAACATGCTGGGAAGAAAAAGGGAGACTGAAGCTAAGTTTGGGATATGGCAAAGAGGTATAAAACAGACAGACCACGTCAGGAGGATGCTGGGAAATTTAGCAGAGAGGATTGTGCGTGGAGATGAAGGATGGGTGGAGAACCAGATGTAGATGTGTTTGATAAGTAGAGGGCAGAACTCAGACCTGTATGCAAGCAAAGAAAGTGGGACAAAGCGGCTTTCTCAGAGTACCAGAGCCTGAGTAAAATGTTTGGGTGATGCTGATGACAGAGGATTAAGACAAGCAGTCAGAAGGAAAAAGACGACAGAGACTGCCTAGGTACTTAAACCAAGAATGCTGCAGGAAGAACAAAGTTCTCAGCAGTGGTTTGTTGCTGGCCAAAGGGCCTCAGAAGTAGGAAGCAGGGAAAGAGGAAGGTGGCAAGAAACAGCCTGTGCTGTGGAATCAATGAGTGACAGTGACAGGCAGATGGCAGAAGGAGCCTAATCAAGAAAATGTATGTTTCTTTAAAAAGATTGGTTTGATCCATGACTATAAAAAAAATCATATTGCTTGTAATTGCATGGTTACCATATGGCATCACTGCTCAGCAGAAGTATTCATATACCTTGTGAGAACATTCCCACACTTAAATATTTTGATTTCTTTAACTTTTATTCTGGATTTCCCAGTACTTGTAAAATTCTAGTCTGAAACAACTATACCACATCTCTAACACCAGTTTCCACCACAACCACTTTTGTTGGTGGTGCTTTACATCAGATGATCTCAGGGCTCATTTACAAACCAGGTCAGCATCATTATCCCCATTTTACAGATGAAAAATGAAGGTGCTGTAGATCAGCCTGCATTATTAATGTGAACTCTCAACCTTAAATTCATTTTATTGTCATTTTCCTTGTGAAATATTTATTTGTACTTCTGCGCTGAGAGTATTTTTGTCATGTATTTTTAACTTATGTCAAAAGTACCTGAAGCATAGTAGGAGCCATTTTTAACGTTCTCAGAACTCTAAATAGAATAGCACAGTGCCAGGCTCCCACACTACCCAAAAGAAATCCATTCTCCTTTGAGCTTACCCCTCACTCTGAGTACGTTCCACCTTAACTCCAATACCTCTAAGGAAAAGTGCTTTCTGTTTCTCCACGGCTCAACCTGTTCACACATCCCCTTATTTTCTCCTGCTTCAAACCACTGTGGTAGTATACAGTTTGAAAATATAAGAATATCATGCTCAGCTGCTTCTTTAAATGCATCCACATGGGCTTTTCAGTCTTCTGAGAATAAGTCACTAAACAAGAGCAAATGATCTGGAGGTTCCTTAAACTCAAGGATGAATTATAGCATAATACCAGGTTATCTTCTCTTTCCCATTTTTTTTTTTTCCTCCAAACACTAATCTTTAAGATGAGGCACATCTCTTCTGAAGAGAGGCTGGGCTCCATGGCCTAATTTAGCAGCAAGAGCAAGGTGATTTAGCACCCTGCTGGGTAATCAGCTGAACTTTCTCTTATGAAGACCTTGAAGCCTGGCTCTCTCTCTCCCAAAGAGCACCTGCTCTCTTCCACTTTTTATCCAGGTGCCTTATATTGCTGCTGCTAGGCAGAATGCAAGACCTATCTCCCCAGCCCTAAAATGAACACCAGTGAGCTCCCCCAAAGCCTTGCAGATACAGACCAAATATCAGCAGAGAGGACTTAATGCTAGCCAATATAATTTTGTAACAAACCAGTCTGAAAGTATCAATAAAAACCTTCCTGAATGCCTGAGATTTCGCCCCAACTTTTCTCTTGGATGTAACCCAATACATTTGTAAGAATTTCAATTGCTACTGTTGCTAGGAAAACCATGAGGCTTGGTTCAATGCACATCTGTAACCTTACTCACCTTTGCTCACTGCCTATTCCTGTGCATACTGGGGTATACCCAATTCTTCTGAGACATGTAGACCAGACCACCTTTGGAAACCAATACTCTGCTTGTGCACAAACTCACACACAAATATAAAGTGATCGTGTCACTGCTCTCAGTGATTCCATTGCAGACCAGGATGCTTTGTTACTGGAGAGTCATACCACATGGTAGTGGTGAAAGACAGAGGTTAAACAAAAAAATGCATCACACGGCACATGCAAAACATTTAAAAATCTTATCCAACAATTCTAACATAAACTGATGAGGTGTGAAAAAACTGTGATATTTTTCCTACAGTCTTCTTGCTTAGCTGCACTTTAGTAGTGTTTCACAGAATTGGCAGAGATTGAACTTTAATAGAAAAATTAGCTTATTTTAAGTTTCAAGTCTCTTCTTCAAGACCTGGACATATTAGAGCCAGTGACAGAGAATTAAGTTGATAAAATGCTTTTATTTTATTGCCAGTGGCATCAGTGTCAGAAACAGATTAATTAGGCTGATATTACCATTGATATAAAAACTGGACTTCAAGCTGAAGCTCAGATTGAGGTTCACATACCCTTACAGCAAATGTTTAATTTAATAGAAATAAGAAAATCATATAGCATCAAGAAATCAGTAATTCTTTAGGGTGTGTGGGTGTATAACTGTTGAGAGAGAAAGCAGAGGTCATTTAATTACATTTTCTCCTTCCCTCATCTTCACCATTTACTGTCTCTTGTCTAAGCACACTCTAGGTCTTGACAACTAAGTGAACAGATGCTAACCTGTTAGTATGCTTGTTTTTAAAAATGTTCATTCCAGGAGAAAAGTTTTCTGAAAACATATGGTGAGCTAAATATAGTGACAATTTTTCTCAACAGGCTTCATCTGTACAGGAATATACCCCTCAGGTGAGATGGTCAGAATACCCAGCATTCAGTTGATGAGGTAGAAATCCCCAAGCAAAAGGTACCACATACCCCAGAAAGTGGGAAGAAAAAAACCCAAACAAACAAACAAAAGAAACCCAAGAACCACACCACACACAATTCTTTTTCCTGGGTTGTTCTAGAAATCTGACAGTGATTCAGTTCTCTTTGATTTCTACAGTGATACACTGTTGTCCTCGCTGTAGCTCATTGTAATATCAGTCGTGTTGATTTAAATCCTACAAAGTCTAACAGAAAAAGACAGCCTGCACAACACCCCACCACCTAAGAACCACGGCATTTAACAGATGATCAGGAGTCAGGCTGACCACGGCAAGCTGCCTGTGACATTGAAAGACACACCGAAATTCAAAAGGTTTGACCACATTTCCTTTGAGCAAAAAAATCTAGCCTATCAAAATAATATTACATGCCCCACCTCAGCATACAGTCTCTCCTGACAGTAGTGCTGGAAAATGCCAGAACCTTTCTTCTTCTCCAAGGAACGTCCTTCTGCAAATCATCTAATTGTGAGAGAAGGAAAACTCTGATCCTTAACAGCTGAATAAATATTTCATTATTTTCATAGCAGCAAGCTAAACATAAAAGCAAAGGATGTTAGCCATGTATAAGTAGGTAGGATTAAATACTTGGTGTTGTGTTCAGTTCTTGATCTTAACAAAAGAACTTTTAGCAGATGACTAAGCACACTAAGTGACACAGTCAACAGGATAAAATTAAACAAGTACAGTTGTGTCAGCAACATTAGGCCCTTAGCTATGTGTGAAGCACAATATTAGAAGTGACAGGGGGAAAAGTTGCACATAACAAGTGAAACCTTAAGTTTTTTTACTGCATTGGCAATGGACAAAGGTAGGCACCCAAACACACATTTCCTATTTTTGTTTCATTTCATCCCCTAGAGAGAAGCCAACTCTGACACTGCATTCACAAGCAACAAGTGAACAGCCAACGACGTGTCACTGCTCAGAACACAGATGCAGGGCAAATAAACTCTACTTCCAGCTTCCTGTTTGTACATACTGAAACACCACATTAGTTTGAATGCAGCTGATCACAGACACTGGAAAAGCTTCAGTGACAAAAAGTAAAGCAACTTATAATGGAGACTGTCAGGTACAGATAGCTCAAAAAGGCTCACTCTCTCTTGGACCTTTTTCCACAGCTCCATCAAAGTAGCCACTATACATCTCCTTTTCCTAAAGAAATGGTAAAAGGCTAACTAAGACACTGGGGCATATACAGACCTGTCAAGTGTTATGTAACAAAAGCAAGGCACAACACAATAGAACTGTCATGCTCTTTTGTGACCTGACCTGAGCTGTTGTTGCAGCTCATGGCTCTGCTTTTACCAGTGCAACTCATGGGTTGATTTGCTGACCAGATGCTGCTGTACAGGGTTGTAAGAAGAGGTGACATCTCAGGTATGTTTTCACCTAGCTGAGCCTCATCCTCAAAAAAAGCCTACTAACCAGCTAAGCCTCCAGTAGAATCCTGCAGCTGCAGCTCCTGCTTCATCAGGACCATCTAGGCTGGATTGTTCCTCTGCACTCAGCACTGGTGAAGCTGCACTTCGAGTACTGTGTTCAGTTTTGGGCCCCTCACTACAAGAAAGACATTGAGGTGCTGGAGAGAGTTCAGAGAAGGGCAATGAAGTTGCTGAGAGGTCTGGAGCACAAGTCTGATGAGGAGCGGCTGAGGGAACTGGGGCTGTTTAACCTGGAGAAAAGGAGCCTGAGACCTTGTCACTCTACAACTACCTGAAAGGACGTTATAGCATGGAGGGTGTTGGTCTCTTCTCCCAAGTAGCAAATGGTAGAGGAAACAGCCTCAGGTTGAGCCAGGGAAGGTTTAGTTTGGGTATTAGGAAAATTTATTCATAGAAAGGACTGTCAGGCATTGGAACAGACTGTCCAGGGAAGTGGTTGAGTCACCATCCCTGGAGGTGTTTAAAAGACACATAGATGAGATTCATTAGGGACATGGCTTAGAGGTGGATTTGGCTATGCTAGTTTAACAGTTGGACTCGATCTTAAAGGTCTTTTACAACCAAAATGATTATAAGATTCTATCAGATACCACCACATGCAAATATTAAGCCATTTGAGAGGCCTGACCCTGCCCTCAGATCTTGTGTGCATTTTCCCCAAAATTGAAATAACAATGCCTAAGGCTGGTGTAAGCTACACCAACCCAAGCAGAAATTACGCCTGTGAAGCAGAAGCGATTTTCTGAAACCGTAAGTCTATCCTATGTAGGAAGTCAAACTACATTTTAAGATAAAAACCCTTTTATTAGTATTTCTGCAAAACAATGTCAGTTTTAAATTCCTGCAGTCCAGATGTCATCACTTGTGGCACTGCATATATTGCATACATCCAAACCAGTATTACATTTTGCTTTCCTTTTCCAAGTATTGCAGTAGATTTAATTTTATCAGATCAAGAGAGGCATATGTTAAGAGAAAAGGAGGAGGGGAAGGGAACTAAGTAGTTCAGTGACAACCACCAACCAGCCAGTCACTTTCCATTCTGACAAGGTCAACATTTCTTCTTTGTCAGGACTGTTATCTCTGCATACCTAGCTAAGTTTCCAAAAAAAGCTGGAGACGGTATGGCAGGCAAACACACAGCAATTTTGTTATTTTGCTATTAAATTTAAACACTCAGTGGAAAAAAAATAAGGAGAAGTGATGAAAATTTTTCTTTTTTTTTTTTTCTTCAAATTTCCATGTCAATATATTATTCAAGTTGTTTATTAGCTCAAGGAGATAGGAAACAGCTAAGTATTATTATTATTTATTTTTAAGTGAAAGACACTTAATTAATACCTTATCTCCTGCAAAATCCTATCTTCATACTTAAAGAGATCATCTTTTTCTTTCCTGAGATATTTCCAATACTTCAGCTCCCCAAAGACCCATATACTCTTTGCAACTGATTGAGATTTCCTATTCTGAAGAAGTTTAAGTGTAGGAGTGTTCAATTTACAGCCATTTTGACACAAAATTAAAAATCATTCTGACATTTTCACAAAGTTTGACCATTTCATGTTCAGCTCTGAAGATAACAAAACAAAATGCAGTTGGTTTCTTTGTGATCAATTCAAAAACAATTGAAGCACAACTAAAATGATCAATGTAAAGAATACGCTTTAATGCAGTTACTAAAAAGTGCAATTATGGATCACTAAACCTCTTCAAGGAAGTTAAATCTAAGTCAGGCAACTTCATAGCTGTAAGTATATCTCCATATTAACATTATTTACAGCTTGGGAGACCTCAAAGAGGAATCAAATTGCAGCAGTTTTAAGAGCAGTAGTATGCAGCTGAACAGAAAGAGAAGCTTCACCTGGGCACTGCTTTGGATGAGCTTGTGCGCACACAGGAAGGAAAACTTCTATACTTGTACGTGAACTTCTCTGGGTGTAGGGCTTTGCATTTCCTCTGTGCTGTAATTCATTACATTCCTCTCTGCCCAACCCTCCAGCCTGTCCAGGTCTCTCTAAATGGTAACACAACCTTCTGGCATATCAGCCATTCTTTGTAGTTTTGTATTGTCTGTCACCAGAGCCCCTGCCCCATTCAGCAGCAGGTCCATGTTATCCCTTGCCTTCCGTTTGCTGCTGTTGTACTGTGAGAAGGCCTTTATATCACCTTTCACATCCTTCACCAGACTCAGCTCCAGGCTTTCCTAACCTTAACCCTGCAAGCTTGGACACTTACTCTACCTAATGGCTGGGCCACCTAGACCTGCTTCCATCTGTTGTAAACTCCCTTTTTGTGACTAAAGGAGCATCTTGCTCACCAATGCAGACCTCCTGCTGCCTTCGCTTGATTTCATGCTCATCTAGATAAACAGCTCTTGAGCTTTTGAACTTAAGAGCTCTTGAGCTTGTTGAGTCCATTTTCTCCAACTGGCTGGAAGTAAAAGAATACTTAAAGAAGTTAGAAATGCCATCATGAGAACAAGATGGACTGGGAGCAGGCCAAAGACTGAGTAACTGCAGAGAGCACACAAGCTACAATGATCCTACACTATGGTCCCTCTATCACTGGCATAGGTTGCAAGGCATAATGCATGTTCAGGATGCTCTGAAGCTGTTCTTATATTATACCTAAGAGACGTCAGTTGTTCCAGAATATAAAGGTGGATCGCAACTATTCTTCTTGTTACCTTATATTCTGGTTCAAAGAGAGCAACTGAGAATTGGGGTCTCAGGAGCCAAGAGTCACACTCCTTTTTCTGACCCGAAGCAAGCAGAAGGTCTCCTCATACTTTTAAGTTATTTAACAGCTCTATTGCTAAATTACTGAGTGAGACTTTACTGCCTGATCCTTGAGAGAAACCCTTGCTATTTCTCACTTTGGGATCTCTGACCTGCAATACCTTACTCTCTCACTGCAGCTTATTTCACTAAAGTTAGAAACGTTCAACTTCACTATCTCTGCAAGCCTGATTTGCACACTTCTAAAATAAAATAAAATAAAAATTAAAAAAAAAACAACCAAAAACAACACCAAAAGATATTATCAAATGATAAAACAATTATCAATGTTAAGAAAGTTGTGACAACTTGATGCTGTGTCACATGTTAAACAACTTCATTATAGGCTGTTTAGCACTAGAAAGGTTATGACTGGCAAGAGTTTAAACAGGAGCTTGCTTTGTTTGCCTGTGAAAAAAGCACTTATTGAACTCACCAAGTCTTATGCTCCAGAACTCCTCCTGCTCACTTATCAGTTGTCTGCAGCTGTACTCCAGGTCACACTTGCTGCCAGAGAAAAGAGGAAAGGTTGCCACAGTAGAAGCAATACCACCAACGGAGGTCCCAGCACCCAGTGGGCCTCTGATGGAGCACGGGACCCCTGGCACACTACTCACTACATGCCTGAGGAGGCATGTCCTGCTCTAGGCTCATCACACTCAAAGTGACTGTAAGTGTGCATCTAACAATTGACCTAAAACATGAATTTTTACACATCAGATAATCCAAGAGGTCTGGTGTCTGAGACTCTTGACCCAAGCAGTTTGCTAGCATTCAGAGCTCTACATCCATTAGAACACAGTTCAGTCACTGAAAACAAATAAACATCTGCAAATCAGTTTATTAACTACAAACACACTCAAAGCATTCACCCATCTTTCAAATACAGCAGGAGCAAAGACTTGGCAGTTTTCTATCTCAGAAACCTCAAGTGTCTCTCACAAGCTATTTGGAGTAGCTACTTCAGCTCCTGTCAAGGCAAAGATCTCTGGCTTGCTCTTTCTACATGCGCAGCCTGTAAGCAAAAAACTGTGCCTTCCTGTTGCAACCAAGGATACCTCTCAGTGCCTATAGCTTGAATGTACCTGCTGTAAGTACCTACCACCTTTAGGCTGGCATGTCTTTATCCACAGCTGTTTGTTTTTTGTTTTTTGGGGTTTTTTTTTACTGTTCTGTAGTCATTAAAGGGTTATTTTTCAGGCTTTTGAGAAATCTACTATCTCCAGCAGCCAGCTATTAGTACCTTACACCTTAAAAAGGGGTTTGTGTTACTTCTATGATGAGGTAAATTAAACAAATGTACATATACTGATATATATTTATAGCTGTATTTGTCAGCAAGGAAGCAAAGGCCTTGCTTGTTAGGTTGTTAAATACAGCTAGTAGAATTTTCCTTTCCACTATGCAAATGCTTTGAAAAAATTCAGAAGGCAGCTTTGAATGAATGTAACCTCAGCAGTCAATCCTGCAATAAATCCAACCCACAGAAGAGGGCTGCATCCAAAATGAGTGAAAAGTCTCACAAGACCTTGATTTTGCTAAAACAAGATTGACTAAGTGTTTAAATTACAAATAATAATAATTTTAAGAAAAATCACTACACTGCTGAGCAATCACATTGGTTTCTAGCCTCTGATACTCTGCTCTAAGTTTCATTCTGGGTCTGCAGCCCAGTCAGCTTACCTGGAGTTTATTACTGATATAAGTAACTGCATACCCCTGCAGATCTCAAGTTAAACTGAGTCTCACAGAAACTCCCATTAATGAGAGCCAAAGCCCCGACCAGGTGCTTGCTTCACTACAGTGAAGATATGAATGCACCAAGGACTCTCATTTCTCTCACATCCCTTGACAATTTGATCTTATGAGACATAACACTGAAGTCCTGCTAAATTACACTGTAAGCTCTCTTCCTGCACCCATGTCCTGCTTTTCACAGTAGAGACAGCTACAGGCTCATTTCTAGGTGAAATTACCTTAGCCTGCTTGCCTGACTTTCCCCATGCTCTCAGCTCAAGGGCAGAAATTACATACAATGCTGTTTAGATATCAGTAGTTAGAAAGGATGGAATTCAGCATCCAGATTCAGAGGGAAAGCTCACATGTACAGTGCAAGCCACTCAGCAAGAAAAAAATTTCACAAAATGAACAGCTTAGCCAAATGGCAGAGGAGGAAAATGATAATGGGAAGAACACAAACAATCATCATAAATCAGTTTCCTTTTTTCCTTTTATTTCACTTTGGTTTTTGCTTTGTTTCTGAAATCAGTGTTTTTACTGGCTGAGTGAATGTAGCAGATTTTTCCAAGTTTTTTCTTAAGGATTGACAAAGTGCCAGTTGTGTACATGTATGGGACATACAAGGAGGATAGTTCTTTAGGAGTGAGTAGCAAGGAAAAAAGCATATCCCAGTTTCCTCCTGACATTAAAAGCAGCATTTCTGTTCACCTTGTACAGATTTAAATCCTAAGCAGACACTAGCAGTTTTGCTTCTCTCTACTTCGTTCTCAAAAGTTTTCTTAACTACCATAGAATACAAGTCTTTGATAGGTCACTGATTTCTCTGATTTTTGAGAGCATTGTTTTTAATTGACTTACAATGTCTTTATTTTTTTAAGCGTTTTTTTTTAAAGAAAAAAAAAGCCAAACAAAACAAACCCAAAACAAACAAAAAAGCCCCACACAACCAACCAAACAAAAAACCCACTTAACTCAATTTTCAGAAAGTATCATGCCTCCCCTCCAAAAAGCAGTCCTTCCTTAAACTATGCAGAATCAGACACATAAGAACTAAATCCCCTCAGAACCATAATGTTCTAACCAACATTTCTAAAAGTCAGTAGAGAAAAAACATCCAAAATAAGTGGCTTCACTCAGAAAACTACATCAACAAGCATTTTACTGCCAGCCAAAAGAAAACTCCATCCATGACCATTACAAATGAATTTTACCTACAGCTACAACTCAGTCGTTGTTCCCAGGTTTTGTTAAACGGCATTCTACACCCTACTGGAATAGGATACATAAGCAAAATATCAGTATAGTCTTTCTTGCCAGTGTATTTATACTGACACAAGCCTTGAAACTAGTGGATATACCCATTTATAAGGGGATTCTCCAATGATGGATAACACCGTAACATTCACCACACCTCAGGCCTCACACATCATTTCTGCCACCCAACACCAAAACTACACCAGGAAACTTCAGGTGCTGGAAGAGTACAGGCATATGTAACACGACACCAAACATGGTGACCCTTCTAACTCCAAGAGGCAAACACTCCTACAGGTGTTTCCACTTCAGAATCAGAAGTCAAGCCAGAGATCCTCAAGAGAAAGTAAATGTCACAGCTTTAGAGTTTACGAATGATCTACTGGACCATTTAAAACATGCTACTGAGAAAGAAAAGGATAAAGAGAAAGTTCAGAGCAACTAGCCATGAGCACCTTTGGTGGTGAAGAGATCAACATACCCAAGAATTTGCCCATTCCATAGGAATTTCTCAAATTATGTGTATGAAATCATGCTTTCACATGTTGTCATGTCTCTGTAGGAGTCACTGGTTTGGCTGGCTCTGAAGACTGACAAGGAGCAAGCATGTTATTATTAAGTCAGTGTATTTTTATCAACAATGCGCACCTTGGTTGTGAGACAACATGTAACCAGACATGCTTGCAGCTTTCTTGTCAAAATGCTGTTTGGAAAGAAAAGAGCAAACTATGTGGAATGGGGCAAGGAAGAGCAAGCTGGGGCTAGATGCCTGAAAGGCAAAGCAATACAGGAAATAATCAGAAAGATGCTGTGTGGGGTGATACCCTCCCCCACAATTCCTATGCAGGAACAACTTTATTTCACAGTCAGTGAATTCCTCAGCAGTGACAATAAAAATTTGGAATATTCAAAACAGCAAATACAAGGAATCATGTCATCTCAGGAGCAGACAAACAAATGTCTGAACTGCATCCTCTGCTGAAGAGGAAAAAGAGTCCCACAACCAAGCACCGCGCTGCAGTAACCCTGGCAGAGCCAACATTGTAAGCTTTGTACAGACTCCCAAGCCAGTGAAACATTTGACAGAAGAATGCAAGTTGGCAGCATCACTTAATCTGCATTTCAAGGGCAGAGCTGAAATCGCAGTTGCACACAGTGCAAACGTAGAGATCACTGAAGAGTATTCTTATAAACCTTCTGTTGAAGGAGGCCAGCCAATTATCTTAGCTTTCCAAGTGCAGGTGTCTGTGTCTACCCGTGCTCCCTGGGAAACACGAAAGAGTAGAAAGTGGTTAAATAAACAACTCTGCACCTTTTATTGTCTTAACAGAAAACCAATATGAGCAATCTGGAGAAAGATTTATTTTTTTTTTTTTTTCTTTAGACTCCTTTTTGCATCAAATCAGCTTAGTAAAGAAATAAAACCTTAACCTGCCTCTGTCTTGCAGGAGTATATTGACACAATTATCAGTACTGATCAGTCCAAAGGAAGATAGCCTTCTTTCTTGGAAAAGTATGACCTAGTTCTTAATATCCTATTTCTATACCTAAACTCTCCAAATGCTCAGTTCAGCATTAGGAAATAGCAGCAATTATCGCATGGTCAAAACCAAAGTATCTGATTTCCTGCAGTTCAGGGAGACACTTCTACCAAGCCATGAAGAAGTGACTCCAGATGTGCTTCACAAAACAGAAGGTTAGGGAAACATTGCCAAAAAGTTCAGAGACTCCAGTCATCAGACATTAATTACCTGATGTTCATAGCTGTTAAGCTCTCTCTTCACTCTAAAGGTGCTGAGCACTAACTTTCTCTGAGGAAACAAGCAAACAAAACCAAACGAACCAACCACAAATCAGGTGCAAACCAAGTGAAAACTCCAGTCAGTCCTGCAAGCACCAGCTCTGGTGCCCGGTGAGCAGTGGCTGGATGTCCTGCTGCTGTAACATGGAAGAGTGACACCACTCAAGCATTTATAACAGGGGTAACACTTGCTTCACTCTCTGCAACAACCTCACAGTATTACCAGAAGGAGTAGAATTTTTGCTCCCCTTTGGAAAAGGGTCAGATGGGAATCATTAAGACTGATGATCTCAGATCTCACCCAAAAGACCTTGAAGTGAGGGCAGAGTTGCAAGAGAGTTAACTAAGGGCAGGTACAATAAAAACATACAACTATGGATACTGAGTATAAAGCCAAAATGATTACCACCTCCCAAATAAAGAACTATGGAGCAGGTAGGGGTACAGCATTCAGAGAAACTTGGAGGTAGGAATATCAAGCCCAAGGTGTTTCTTGAACAAATGTGAAGTTAAACTACAGAGCACCTTGCCACAAGAATATCGTGGATACATTTCCATTACCAGAAAGAGACAGAACACAGTTATGGAAGAAAGTCTGCTGAGGGCTATTAATACAAAACATTTTTTATTCAGGATGCCTGCAAGTCACAAATCATAGAATGCTTTGAGTCAGAAGACACCTTAAAGATCATGCAGTTCCACCCACCCTGCCATGTGCAGGGACACCTTCCAAAATTGCTCTGCTGGCAGAACATTCCGGGAAAGTACCTGCTCCCATACTGTCCGTTACCAGAAATGGAATACAAAACTAAATGGACTTTGACCTGGCAAGACCATTCTTTTGAGAATGCATGGTATTTGAGTGTACGGGTCTGGACTAGCTACAGAATAAGGTTACGGTATAGTAAAACAGGCACAGTCGTAGCCCTTGGCTCTGTCTGGCAGAGCATCCAGCATTGATGAAGATTTGTTACTAAAAGAACAAACAACATTATTAAAGAGGTTCATGTTCAGCTAGTAGCACGGGGAGCTGCATTATCAATTGAAAACATCTCATTCATTTAGAATGTTAGCACTTCTCTTAGCAGTGTGAAGAGACAGGGATGAAGTGGGATGAAGGCAGGCAGCAGAAAGGAGAAAGAGGGAGGGAATGCCTTGCCTTTTAACCTCCTCATATCCCCAGACTAACCAGTAAATGGGAAAAGTAGCATAACCCAATTGCAGGAGGAAATGCCACAAAGATGTACTGAAGTTTAGGTCAAAAAAATTACTGGCAACAACAGAAATAGCAGCATGGAATATGAAATATCCAATAGCTTTTGGATAATTTATCAAAACTCAAAAATATCTTTATGAAATATCTTTTAAAATTTCTGCTTGCATCTCAAAAGAACAAATTCATTAACTCATTTTGGAAACACACTACCTAGTAAATATTGGACAAGTATCTAATAATTCCAAGAGTGACAAGTCCAAAATTATAAACAACATTGTTGCTGCTGTTATGATGATCTATTCTTGTTGCTTCTTGCATTTTTCTCTTTCATCATATGATGATGACACAGATGAGACAGGCTACTGTTGTAAATCACACAACTACAAAATACATCTTTTTCTCCCCACAGGTCTTTTAACATTTTCTGTTCAAGGCCTAATGCAAACAATTTATTTATTTTTTGTTAAGTTCCTATTGTTAGGTCATAACATAGAGATCTTGGCAAGAAAGGGTACAGTCTTCAAATGTGAATACGCAAAGCCAGGCACTAAAATCCACGTATACCACTTGACTTTTTTTTCTTGTGGGTTTTTTGTTTGTTTGTTTCCCCCTCGGTGAACTGGGATTTTATTCTTTAATAATGATGAAGATCTTTTTGATCACTTGCTGCAAATTATCTCTCAAATGCAGGCAACAAGTGCAGCTCAGCTACTCAAGAGAGCATAAATCAGTTTTGCTGGATAGTGTGAAGCCAGAGGAAGTGTGGTTTTAATACATTTATGATATGATTGATTGATGCTGTTGCATTCAATAGAATAATGGACTTAATTATCCAGGTCTTTTCCAGTCCTGTGTTCCTACACCCTGAAGTGAGCACGTAGACAGCAAGATTCACTCTGAAGCCACAGCAATGTAGAAAGCTTATCCCTAGACAATCTATCAGGTTGATTCTTACATTAGCTTCAGTGTTTTTCATCCCTGCTTACTTTGCAGACAGTTTTAATCTGCTTTCATTGTGTAGCTACGCTTACGATATTTAACTTGCCTTTGCAAACACTTGGTTAGCTCATGAAAACCCTGAATGGTGCATATTGTGCTATTCCTATTTTTTCTCAGATAAGTTACTCTGAAAATTATAAGGATCAAGTTGTCAAAGTTTTAACTTGCTACCCGTCAGCATATGCAAATGCCATACTTTAAGGAAAAACTTTTACAAGATGATGTAGCTGATGCTGATACCATTATAGGATACAAGTTAAAAATATTTTGAAGTTGATATAAACAGACATACATATATGTATTTACACATAAGACAGTCAAAGTAATTGCAAAAAATGAAGGTTTTCCTTAAATCTCATTATCGTCACCTAAAGAGGGTAAAGAGAAATCTATTATATAAAAGAAAAAATTAAAAAAGATAGCACAGATCTATTGCTTAAGTCACTGGGGGAGGGGGAGCAAAATCAATTAACAGATAATAGGACAGACTTTGACCACAGAAGGCTGTCTCTGCTGCTTCCTCTCCTCCAAAGAAAAACATGGCCCAAATGCCTCACCTTCTGTGTCTTCCCTCAGTCTGCTACAGGGTTTTAGCAACACAGCACATGGACCAAAGGCCCATCCAGCCCAGTGTTTTCTGCTCACCCGTAGAAATAGCAGAACCTTTGGAGCTGAACTAGCAAGCAGGTCCTGCAGCAGTACCCTTAACCTCCATCCAGCCACCTTCAGCACAGGGACCTCATGGGCTGCTGAGGGCTTTGGCATTTAAAATCCCTGAACAGACTTTTCTTCTTGAACTGATCCAGTCACTTTTGTTACCATGTAAATTGTGGCACCTTCAAGAGCACATTAAGCGTGCTGTGTGAGGACATGCCTTATATTTGGTTTGATCTGTCACAAGAGAGTTTCATTTGTTGCTCTGGTTGAGAGATACTGAGTCATCTGTCCTCATTCTCCACTTCTATGCCTCTCATTATAAACTTCTCTTGGGTATACCTTCTCCAGTCACCTCAGAGCTCTGGTTTGCTTGTAACACTCAATTACCACCTTTTATCCCCAGACCAGCCATGGCCCAAGTGCCTGTGCTTGCCAGGTGCACTGCTTGAGCAGCAGGGGCTAGGGCTGTGCTGGTGACAGCAAGAAAGAACACCATCCACTGAGAGGTCCTAGCTTTGAGCTACACAGGCACACACAAAATTCATGCACAGTGTTGCATCCTCATTAGCATTTGTGGTCTAAGATTCAAGGCATTTTAAGTCAGCCAGACCTGCAGTAAACCTGGCTACAGCAAAATGAATTAGGGTTTAGTTTATATGGTATTTTTTGAACCAATAGTTTTGATTAGGGTGTGAATAATCCTTTGATCTTAGTTTTTCTACATGTGTATTACAGTCCTCTTTTTCAGGGGGCTACAGTACCTGTGTATAGAGAAAGAGAAAAATAGGCAGATCAAAGTGTATTTCTGTAACTTTTCTTTTTTTGCCTGTAATGAAAATTCATGCATCTCTTCGTGAAATGCAGGGTGAATGTGCATGGTGACTCTTCTCTAAAAATGATTGTCAGTAAACAACATTTCCTAGGACACTAAGTGCTCTTCAGACCGTCTCACTCCTACTGGACAAAGGACAGAGGGAAGGAGGTAAAATAGCCCTAATATGTACTACTTAGAAGCAAACTCTTTATTTCTGTGCTTTTAGAGATGGGACTTCAACACTTTGGAGATAAATCAGTCTTAGCTGCTTCTAGTAGGAATTGAAGAAGAGCTAGTTTTCTTGTATCTCCTTACACTTGTGTACACTTTGCCTACACAGAAAGCCAGCAGAAGTCTCTACAACTGTATGTCAGCCCCACAGCTCATTTTCAGCCTACAGAGGAGGACTTGGTGACAAAAGCAAATAAAACCCTGCCACAGAGGAACCCCAAAAGTCAGTTTTAGGCAGGCAATTTCCAAAACAGACTTTATTGTAGCCAGAGAAGTGTAGCAAATAAATCGACTAGATGTTTATATAATGTTTATACAATTATTTAGCACTGCAACAACATGAAATACAGGTTTGGATATCAGTTAAGATTATTGGGGTAGGACAACATAAGAATAATGAGGATCCACAATGCACATGCATTCACTCACAGGAAACGAAACCAGAGGCCTCTTACTCATGGGTACCCACAAGAAATAATCATTTGCCTGGGTTAGGCAAGGACTCATTCAGGTAAATACAGTAAATAACCACTCACCATAGGAGGAGGTGAAGGGTTCTCAATCACAGCAAGTCTCCTTAGATGGCATCCCAGTCTAAGGGGAGGGCTCCAGTTCACAGACCCGCTGCTCTGAGAAGATCACTCTAAGGGAATCTTTGTCAGGGACTGCATTTCATAGCCTGGTCAGATCTGGCTGTGGGCAGTACAACATAGTCCAGAAGCTTCTTGGCTTCTCTGAGCAGCTCCTTTGTTGAGGACCCTGTTAATCGACTAAGGGTCCCACCTCTCCTGCCCCCTGAGCTGGGTGGAGGTGTAGTTATCTTGCCCCAGGATAGGAGAGGATGTGACTGTCAACACCTTGGGACCACCCTAGATGTGTATGTGGGGACAGGCATAATGGGGCACAAAAAATGCTAAGAAGCCATCAACTGCCCTATTGAAGGCTCTGGATCTCAAGGGGATGTGCAACTGCCACAAACCCCATGTTATTAACCCCTTTAACAGGAAGCATCCTTCAGTGTAATTTGATGCAGCTTGAAGAGATGGCACATATTTAGCTGTAGTAATAATGTTTCCACTTTGGTTTGCCCCTCTCCCATCATTAACTTAGTTTCCCTTTACCTCCTCAGATCACTGGAGTCACTTTGAATTTATTTTAAAATGCCTTGCCACTATGAGCAAAGAGGATGGGCTTAATCATCTTTGGTCATACAAATCACGCAGCTAAGCAGAAGTAGTTGGGGCTAGAACTAATCAGAGAGGAAAAACATGCTGAAACGATGCCACTGAATGGCGATTTCCTTTCTGAAGGCAACCACCATTCTTTCCCCTTACTTAACAGAAGGCATATCATCTGGAATGCTGTTGAACTGTGTCTGGCTGAAAATAAAGAAAAAACTAGCATTCTGTGTTTGTGCAAGTGCTTCTGCCAGCATTTGGACTACTGCCAGCCTATCAAGTGCAAGTTTGAACACTGTTATAGTGCTCTGTCTGGGCATTTGATAAAAACTGTAGAACCTCAAAACACAAGCTTTTAGGTATGAATGGTACATGCTGAATCATAATGCAGAGTTGCACTGACAGAGCAAAAAACCAGAATTTTTCAGAATTCATTTCCCCTCTTCCTTCTCCTCTTGAACAGATCTTCTGATGTCCTATTAATATTCTGTTCCTTGAAAAACCACATATGTAAGAAAGATGAATGTCAAATAGTTACTTTTCTGTATCAGTTAACCTGTTGCTTTGGGGAAAAGGGTCCAGTTTGGGAAATGGCTATTTAAAAAAAAAAAAAAAGAAGTCTTGAATATATAGGCAACATTATCATTTGAACTATACCTATACTGTATGAGGAACTTCTAAAAGCCTCACAGGTGTAAATGGTTTTTCCTGCCTCTTCAGACATTATAAATAGAAAATAATTCTCTCTTCTGCTATTTCTAGCACAAAAGCTTTCAGAACTGGTGTCAGATGCAAAGAACTTAAAACCAGCCACAGAAAAATCATACTGTAGTTAGCAACTGCCTTGGAAGACTGATGATACAAGATTTTCCACTTTGGAATCCCTCAGGTTTGAACCTGCCCTAGGTATGAGATGAACCAGACCAGCTACAACACATTTCAACATGGAAAATATAAAAAAAGAAAACAGTTCATCTTCAGAGAAGTAACAGCTAGAAAGCCTGCATAGTTAGACAGAATCAATGTCAGATTTTAAATGTTTTATACAAAGAATTCAAAGTTAACGTTTTTGCATTCAAATAAGCATTCATCTTTGTAAACTAAAGTATCTGCCATAGTGAAGGATAATAGGTTTGTACTCGAGGGAAGCCTAGGTTTAAGGAGTCAATTGGTAGGGCCAGGCAACAGGAGGGCAAAGCGCTCAGATAAGAATTCATTAAGAGATACAAAATCCTATGAACCCAGGCTGAATACATCACAGTACAAAATATAAGTAAACATACATACACATATAGCCGCCTTTTTGAAGGGACAGTGAATCAAAGATAGTCCCAGAACAGGTACTGAACTCTTGACACACAACTTACTCAGTATCTCATAGTGGTAACACACGTGTTAAAAGCAGCACCATATATGCAGTAAAACAACTGTAAACAGAGAGGACAATCTTGAGCTGAAGATTCACATGTTTCAGAGGGAAGAAAAATGGGTACAATGTGCCATAGGTATTCCAGACCCAAGCATTAAGAGGAGAAACAAGGGGAATATAAACCACTACTGCTCACTGACATAGTCCAGCCCCTTGCTGGAATTAGAGGCTTCTGTAATTCACATGTATTAATACTTCTAAAGTCATGATAAAGGTTTTGTAGCATAAGGAATGCCTGTGCAGCACCACAATGTGGGCCCTCATCTGCCTAGAAACCTAGAAGTAAATAATTTTTTCCTTTGAAGTTTCATGAGGCTGTTTCTGCTTGTACTAGGAGCCCAGAATAAATGTAGCATTATTGAGAATTAAGCCTCCTAGTGATTAAAATTTAATAGGTAGAGATCAAGACAGTTTTAATGTCATATCTAATTCTGTACAGTAATTATGGAAAACAGCAATAATTCTGTCCCAGTATGACAGATATGTTGAACTTTTTTTTAGTGTGGGATGCTAAGTCTACTTTTCAGCAAAAATGTAGCTCATGGCCATCAGTGTCTAAGATACCAAATGAAGTTTGATGCCACTGACCAAGGTCTCAATGCCCAAAAAGTATTTACGAGTTATAACCAGAATCTAGCAGAGCTGAATAATGGCCTGGAGAGATCAGTGTTGATCAGAGTATGATCTCAGCTGTCAAATATGTACACCAAACTACACTCAGGTAAGGTTCAGCAATTCAAGGCATATGTCAGTCGATGTATCAGTGCCAGTACACATGCTGGAAGAGGCACTATATGCATATTAAAGCAGCTGTAAACAGAGAGGACAAACACCATTTTGGGGCTGAAGATTCCTGTATTTCAACATGAAAAAGAACATTAGTGCAAGCTACAGGAGATGAAGTATTTCAAAATCATGAAAACAAGAGAAAAATAATTGTTTAAAGCAATAAAAGATCTGTGAGAAATAAGATGAAGCTAAGCAATTGCCAAATGTGCAGATAAATCAAGTACAGTTAAAGACCATTCTAAAGTGATTGGACTGGAAGTCAATATCTCTGAGAAAGAATTAAAGTCACTCTTGAGGTGATGAAGAAATACATCTTGCTGCACAGTAGGACTCTTTCCATCAACACCTAGAGGAAACAAATCTCATAATAGTTAGATTTCTAACAATTTTGTAAATACAACTGATCTAAAATGGCAGAGATGTCCTTTCACTGAAATTTTTCATGCTTCTGGAGAACAGAACCAATTAGGAATTTCTTAAAACGTATGGCTTTGAAAATGCATCTTCATGGAAATTTTATTTACACCAGGGATATTTCAATCTTATCTTTGGGGAATACACCCAAGCAACTTAGCAGTTTGGAAATCCGGACAGAGTGATTCTTCACTAAGCATTTCAAGTTTATCTATTAAAGGAGGAGTCCAAATCAAAACAGATTTGCCTGACCTAAATTTGCGTGTTATGTGTAATTCCCTTTAAAATGAATATCTTTTTCTGACTTGAGATAGGAAAAATCCCAAATATCCAACATTAACATAGCAAAATCAAAGGAATTCCCTACAGTTGAAAGATGGACTGAATTTCCACTGACTGAAAAATACTGACTTTGACTTCTACTAAGAAGTTGCCTCCTGGCAGCTGAGGTTCTAAGCAACTGATGTTGAAGCAGCAGATAGAGGCTCTTTATGAAAAGACCACTTATGAAAATATATGCTCTTTAAGGAGTGAATACGAGGTACTGTAACTCTGGCATTTTGTGGGCAACAAGGGTAAGAAAGAGGTTCCACTGCCTGCATACACCTTCTCCTTTTTCTCCTTTAAGATAGCTCTCTGGGAACAAACTGCTGAAGGCAAGCTGACTGGTTTGAAGTTTAAATTTTAATGAGGAAAGGGTGACTCTGTAGAGATAAACAACTAGAGAACCCCAACAGGTCTTTCTCTTCAGCTCCTAGATTATGTTTCTAGCCCACATGATGCCCCCTCTTTTTTTTTTTTTTTTCCTTCCTCCCAACTTGCTAATATCTCCTGGTCTAAAAAGCAAAGTTATATTGTTGTGTAAATCACCAGTGTGAATGATCCTCCAGTTACTTCTTGTCATATATGGCAACCTTGCTAATTTCAGGTGTTGGACAGAATTCTTTTTGCTCTTTGACAGAGATTGTGGCCTTGCAAGAAAAAATGGGACTTAAGTTTTGTCATAAGTTTAGTGAGACTGACAAAAGTTCAAGGGTAAGCCACTCTCTTTCTAGGCCAATTTTCTCAATACAGTTGTACTTGTATTTCCTCCTGCACAACCAAAGGCAAAATTGATTGTAGATTTGGGTCACCGTCTTGGTTTTGTTAAAAACAAGTTTCACTTTTAGTGAATTTGCCTGTCAGCTAAAGCCTTCATATTAGCTGCATTTTCCTGGAGAAGCAGATACATGTTTTGGTAAACATCACATTCCATTGCTAAGTTATTGATAAGCATGGATGCACCTCTTGTGAGAGCAGCAACAAGAAAACAAGTGACCAAGAAACTGACCAACTGAGTATAACATCTCATTCATGTGAATACTTCACATAAAAGTGGGAGATCACAAGGATCTCATCCCTTTTTCCTAATGGCCAACATTAGGAGAGGACCTTGCTACTCATCCCTGCAAACTGAGGCCTAGTGAAAGGCTGAATCCAGCTCTATCTCCATGGCCCTTCACTCTACATCACTGGTTAATGACAAAAATGATATAACATTATACGTTGATGACAGATAATGACATGATATATGACAAATGACATAATATTATTTGTTCTTTAAAACTGTATTCTTCATTTCCAAAACAAGAAAAGAAAAATTTGACATGCTTCCTTCTAAGTTGAGAGAACACTGCCCAAAATTATCTCTAGTTTAGTCTCCCTGTGAAACAGTGACTAGATACTGATTAAGCTGAACACTTTTGTACCTCACCACAAAGAAAGAAGCCTTACACAGAATTGATGTATAGCTATAGCTACTCCTGCTGATCTAATAAGAGAGGTTTATTTATTCTTTGTTACACAAGCACAAATACAAACCAGGCACCAGATTTTTCACACTTATCTTCCACCTGGTTCTATATGGTACATGTTTAAACAAGAGTTTAGTCATCTCCATGTGGTCTGGTTGTACTACAAGTATTGCTGGTGAATTTTTCCACAGTGAAAAAAGACTGTTCAGCTACTTAAACTTAGTAACTCTACAGGAAGGCATTAGTTAAAACTGTGGGAGAAATTGCCAGATACTTTGTTTACGAAGTTATTTAATCCTTTTATAGAGTATTTCAAGAGCAAAGATTTGATTCCTGTTCAAGTTAAGCCCATCACACTTTCTTGGGTTTAAGACATTAGTCAGATTTGCTTATACTTCATTTTAATGATTACTTTCTAAGAACACACAAATTTGAAGAAAATATTTCTTCACCAGTAAGTACAGTTACCCCGTTCTGATGTGAACTGCAACACAAAAATTCAGGATCCTTTTTATTTCAGTTGCAAAGAAAAAACAACAACTGGAAGCTAGCATCCCTCTCATGCAGTCCCCTTTCCTGAATAACCCCTGTTTCTGAGAATCTAGAAGTCTCAAACAGGGGGCTGGTTATTGGGCTTTTGCTCCCAGCTCCTTTTTGCCAGCTCCTGGCCTCAGCAGTGCTGGGCTGCCTGTGCCCATTCAGCCACATTCTTGGCTGCCAGCTTCTTCCTGGGTCTGTTTCTATGGCATTTCCTCATCCCTCTCCCACTTGCATCTCTGCTCACAACAATATTAAATGAAAACCTTTGTTTGGGGTTGTGACAGACCTGAGCTTTTTGATGAAGGTGCCATTTTTTCTAGTGCATAGAAGGTAAACACTACACCTACCAGTTTTAAGCAAAGGTTAAGCTTCACCTATGACAACAGCATTGATGCTTACACTTAGTTACACACAAAATAATCTAAAGGAAAATAATGCTCCGCCACATCCTGCATTTGATTTCAATAATAGTGTATATGGATTGTATCTGTGCATTGCTCTGATAGAGCAGATGAATCCTTGCCCCTCAGATTTTCATCATAATTGAGACCCCTAATGGAAAACTGAACGAGTAAAGCACCCTGATGGCAAGACACTTAGGTGCTGAAGAAATAAATAGAATATAAGAAATTATAAAATTAACCTGTGATGTTGCCAAAACAGAAAACGCTTCAGAACGTGAATGAATGAATACCCATCTACCAGATTGAATACAGTGTGAATCCGCTTTCTGGCTAGCTTCAACTATTTGAATGTAAGAGCCCTTCTAGCAGTACTTCATGCACCAAAGAAAAATGCAGCCATCTCTGTGAACAATAAGAAACTAACTAGCTTGTTTGGTCTTTGTAACTCTAAAACACAGTAGTTAATATCTGAAAGAGCAACAGAAGGAAGAAGTTTGGCTAGACTGATTAGAATGTTCCTATTCAGCTGTGTGTGTTCAGCATTGTCACTTGCAATAAGAAAGGTTCATCCTCTCCATTATCGTCTACTGTGCACATAGGAGTTATACTTCACACCACACTTTTTAAGCACACAGCAACCAATAGGCCTTCTGGCCTCAATGTTATGCAGTCCAGTTACAGGTTAAATGAAACACTGAACAGTAGTCCTAGAATATGCCCCAGCATCTGCCACTGCAGACCATTTGGAATGGTAATTCCTCTGCTGTCCTCACAAGAGCATTATTCCACTATATGGGTTTGTTTGTTTAATCTCTTATTTTATTCTCCAGCTACTTTTGAAGTTGAAAAACGGACTCTGGAATGACACCCCTAGGGACAATGGCTGACCCTCACAATCTGACAACCATCTGCTGAAATTAAGTTTGGGAAAATATGTCCCTACAATCTTGGCCACCAGAAAACTCACACTGAATATAAGCAAGTCAAACCAAGCTGAAATAGAGACCAAGGACCCATTACATCACCTTAGTTTATAGCAAGGACTTTGCTACATGATAACATAACTGTAATAAAATTCTGATTCCTGACGTGGGAAACATAAAACAAAAACAATATTATCCTGATTTTTTTTTTTTTTTCTGAAATAAAACACCAAGATGTTTCTCCTTTCATTTCATTTAAAATGGATGTCATTACATGCAGCCAGATCCTGACCACTATAATTGGACCCAAAGGAATTGAAGATGATCATTGAGTGGAGTATCAAGACAGAAAGTCATCAAATCAGCACTATATTACTCTCCCTTGACATCCGATGGAGTCATGATAGCAGTTTGGATGGTAGATAACATGAATATTCATCTGTATGATTTAAAAAATATATTGTGACTTTGAAATGACACTTCTCATGCCCTCATTGTACCTTGGTGACACTGTGGGGGAGATTCAATGTCAAAACTCTGACACAACTTTCACCTGCTTTTCTTCCTTTTTTTTTTTTTATTATTACCACTTATTTTGAATCAAACACTGCAGTTGGAAGATACCTTAAGCAACATGCCTGAAGAGGGAAGAAGCATATCAGCAAGTTTGTGAAAGAAATCAATAGGATGCTGTTAACTCAAGAAGAAGCTGTGGCCTGTCTGTATGCAGCTCGAATAATGAAAGCACTGGTTTCTACAAGGAAAACATCTGCACCAGAATGTTTCCCTCCTCTGGAGAAATCCCATTTCAATTCAGAGGTAGATAGGACAAAATATCTGTCTTGAGTTTCTAAGAGAAGTTTCTTAGAGACAAAACACCCTTATACAGGCCAGTTAAGCCAGCAGGGATCCATCTCAGATACACTTGCAGACATACTATTCTGTTAGGACATCCCCATTTGTCCTGGATTTTTTCCAAAATAAATAGTAAAAATAAATAAAAATTAAGACTCAGATTGCAGTGTGTCTATCAAATCTGGATATTTGCTATATGGAGTTCAGAACATCCTCTGGAGGAAAAAAAAAAAAAGAAAAAAAAAATCTGTTTGTCGAGGGAGATCTGCTTGTCTTCTTGTTCCAAATAAATTAAAAAAAAAAAAAAAAAAGGGAGAGAGAATAAAACCCACTCAACTTCAGCATCACCAGTTCCAGCCACTGGCAATGGAGAACTATCGAAGAGTTACGCTAATGTAATGAGCTAGAGATCTGATACAAAATGTTAGTTAACCACAATTCTGAAGGGAAACTGAGTACCAGCTGAAATCCTGCAAACTTTCTTCAGGCTTAATGCTAATTGACAGAAACACAAGATGAGAATATGCTTTGATTCAGAAGTTATTGAACGTTTGGTGATGTCCCACAGAAAGATTCAAATTTTGCTGAACGCATTTTCTACCTCCATTTTTTCCTGTTGTGTTGTTGATTTCACTTCACCATGCCCTCACTGCCCTTTCCCTGCAAATGCTTTCTCCTTGTTTGCTATCCATTGGTGCTATATTTTGACTTTTGCCATCTCTTACAGTTACTTGATCTCTCACAGTTACTTGCTTTCCCCCAGCTCATTCCTACGCCCCTGGATAAACCTTCAAACCCCCCTGAAGCCACTTGCCCTGGGCATCCCTCTTGCCATGTTCCATCACTTCAGCACAGGTGCCTCACACAGCTCTTCCCTCATCCCCAGCAAGCACCTCCTCATCCTACTTTCCGTGGGCTTCCTCACCCATGCATCATAGCGCATCCTGTTTTCTGCCTTGGGGAAACTGAGGCTGAAAGCAAGACTTCACGCCAGCTCCCTGCAGAGGGCTAACGTGGTAGGTTAGCCGGCTCGGCTCCAGGCCCTTGCCCAGCTCCTGTGCACCTGCCACACTGTCCTGCCTGCAAAGGTACAGGATGCGTAAAGCCGATGACCCAAGCAGGGATCAAACCCACGACATTAGTAGCATCACGCTCTAACCAGCTGAGCTAATCTACCTGACACAAACTACTGTTTCAGGAAGTGGCACATCACTCCTCATGGAAACATGCCATTCTGCTCCCACACCACAGTGGAGTGCTGTTCACCCAGGATTTGGGGTGTGCTCCCCAGGGTGCTGGCTGCGTTTCCTTGCCAAGCCACATAGAACCTTGTGCCACAGGCCATGTTTCTGCTGCCGGGGATGAACAGCCTGGGACAGGAGCACAAACCCTCTTCCTAGCGAGGGCAGCAAAGCAACAGAGCGGGCTGCAGGGAGGTTGCACGGACTCCAGCCTTGGACATTTTTCCAACCCTCAGCCAAGCCTCCAGCTGTTCTGAGCAGCAGGTTTGGGCAGGACACCTCCCACCAGTGTCCCTTCCTGCCCGAGTTGCCCATAGCCTGAGCAGAGTCACCACAGCCTGCAGCAGGACTGAGACTAAGTACAGACCTACAGTATGGCTTCTGACAAACCAGGGACTAGGCAGGATTGACTAGTGCCTGATGAAATTAATCCAGCAGTAGAGTTGAACAAAATGGAGCCCGGAAGCAAATGCCGTCCCTGGAAGGATACAGCAAGAGTACTTCACTGAAATTGCTTCTCTCCCCCAGCTTAGTTTTTACCCCCCTGCCAGATGCAGAGTTGACATAGAAGACCAGCATACTAAAATGAAAATTACTTTGCATTACAACAAAACCCACCTTCTACTCAGTAAAGTTTTACAAATAGAACATGATTTCCTAACACACTAGGCACTCCGTACCCCTAATTTGCATTGGACTACTAAGTGTTTTTCTTAGAATTCGTAATAGTTCCCTGAGGAAAGGCCAATTTGTGGTCACATAAATGTCCATCAGCCATCAGCCATAACTACTGCCATGGTGGTAATTTTTTGTCAGACCTCTAAAACCTGCTGTTTCTGGCCCTCCTATTTCTTCAGTCCATGCAAACACTCTCTCCTCTACTCTGTTGTATAACACACTCACTGCTCATTAAAGTTCCATTTGAAAAGAATTTTAAAGAAGTTTAATGTTTAGATTATTAAAGTGGACCATTTATTTCTAACAGTCAGAAGTATATAATTTCCTATAAGTACTGAAGAAAACTCGACATTGCAAATGCATAAATTATTTATCACCCCAGACTGCCACTTGTAAAGGCAGCAGAAGGACACCATGCTGAATCTGGACAAGAAGTTCAGCTTTCATTCATATGGATAAGGAGGATGCACAGCAACAACAATAAACCCACAAGAGCAGTAGTCCAAAAAACAGGCTGATGCTTAACTTCCTATGTCCATGTACCCTCAGGGCAGCTATTTCCAAATAAAAAAAAACAACAAACCCGGCAGGCAAATTGATTCTATATTACTAAAAAGTGGTTCTTGCCATAGATGCCATCTGAATATTTTGCCGTTTCTTACTGGTTTTGCAATCAGTTCCACATCAGACCTAGATTACAGTTAGTGTTTATGGAGCTTATTTAGGGAATGCTAGAAGTAGTATACATGTGACTTTCAAGTGTTTAAAAAGAACTACCATAATATTCCCATACTTTGTATTAATTATCTTAATGTCATGCACTAACCAGAAAAGATGTAGCCATATACACTAGTTATCCCTAGGGTTTTTGTTTGGTTGGTTTGTTGTTTTATTTTATTTTTATTCTTTTTATTTTTTTTAATGTCTGGCTTTGTGCTTTTTTCTTTCTTTCCCTTGGGGCCTTTTAGGGGTGTCGTGGGGGTTTTTTTTTTGTTTTTGCTTGATGGGGTTTTGGTTTTGTTTTGGGTTTTTTTTTCAGTTTTTTTGGTTGGTTGGGTAGGTTCAGAAAATTTCTGTCACTCAGCTGGAAATGGGAAGACGAAGGAGGAAAACAACATTTAAACCATACCATGCAGCTTGGATGACCCAAGGAAACCACACCATGAAGAGCCAGTGTGTGCCAACCCTTCCTCCATCTGGTAAGGACTTCCTGATTAATGCATCCAAATAAAAGGGACCAAAAAAACGAGCATCAACGTACTCCAGCCACAATGGGCAACGAATGATTGAAGAACCTATGCAAACCAACCAAAATTTCGCATTCATCTTAGTGCTCCCAGAGATCAGAAACATACACAGGTAACCCAGTCTCATTGAAGACCAAACAAACAAACAAAACCCCACAACTAATAAATCAGGATGAGAGCATCTTGAGAGCAGGCCCCCTGTCAAGTTGGACAAGCTTGACTTATATTTGCACTAGCAACTACTGCAGCTCAGCAGTGGCAGATATGAAGGCCAGGCAGCAGGTTTGGAGAGCAGTGTCCACTCTGCAGTCACTCCAGGATCTTTACTTTGTGCTATGCCCAGTGCGGTCGCGCAGAGTGAGCAGCTATTAGCTTTTGAAGTGTTCTATGGGCACTGCTGACATCTTTGCTTAGTTGCATCTTGCAAGACTCTGGTTTACCTTTTTCAAAGAGATTCTCCAATAGGGACAATTGGAAAACACTTGCAGAAGTGCCACCTTCACCCAATCTAACATGCCAAAGTAGATACAGTCACATACATCTTGGTAGCCTCAGTGCTCATATTTAGTCAAAACTTGTTCCCACATCAGTAGATTTGTCTCTGGGTTTGCACCCTCAGGGAGGGAATTTGAGGCGGAAGCAACCACCTCCAGTGACACAGGATTAAACAAAAACTGCAGTCCAACTCAGAGAAAATGAAAGATAATACAAGAAGAACATAAGGCTATGTTGTAGTGGATCCACCACCAGTTTCCTTTACAGCCTTGATTAAGTAATTTACCTTCCCAGCGTCTCATCCCCATCTCCAAGAACAAGAGAATCAATAGTAGGAGCTACTCAGATATTAAGAGAAGTCACACAGCTATAGACACAGAGCATTTAAGATAAAGTGTCAAAAGATTTTGAAGGAGAGGTCAACTGCACAATTTCTGTCTGAACTCACAGTGGAAATACCTTGTTCCCAGAAATATATGGCCAAAAAAACCTTCAAATTGAGCTTGTGTCTGCTGGAATCCATCTCATTGCTGCTCTGGTTGCCTTTTCTTTTAGATACTCAGTTTTTGGTGGGTTTTTTTTTTTTTTTGAGTTTTTGTTTTGTTTTGTGGGTTTTTTTTGTTTTGGTTTTTTTTTTTTTTTAAAGAAGATCATCAGAAAACAAAAACAACTGACATCCACTCTCTCAAGTTGAAAAGTTATAAAATTACAAGAACAAAAACTCAGAAAAGCATAACTATAAATGAGTGGTGCCTGAGGGCTCTTAAAAGCACATTATTTTTAACAAGTAGGAGCAGCAGCTTTTAGACACTAGTATTATCACAAGATTTGAGTTAAAAAATGGAGCAGAGACAAGCAATGTACAGGAAGCAAATGGTACAGATAAAATAAGGAAACCACGAAAATCAAACAGTTGAAATCAAGATATACTAGCAACAGGAGATGCTGATAAAACCACATGCTCAGTGAAGTGAGAAGTGCAAGTGAGTCCTCTCAGAAAATCAAGTGATTGATCACATGCATTTTAATCTACTCTATTTTAGTTACAATTCCATCAAATGTATCATTTAAAGTGAAAAACAAGTACCTTGAAGAAAGCAATCCATACTAACATAATCACTCCGGATAATTTTGTAAAAAAAAAAATAAATCAAGATAGAGGTGCCAGTTGGCTTGATTTAATTGTGGAGGGAGAGTAGTGACCATTTCCTGTCACAGAACTTTCATGTACTTGTGAAAGAACTAGTGTTTTTAAAATAATCTTGCACATTGTGAAAAGAGCAACAGCTGCACAACAGTAACTTGACATGCAAATTCCTGCCTTTATTCAGTCCACGTATGCACATACTGATAAGAGATTTAGGCAAAAAATTATTCATTTTGTGCCATCAGATCTAGAAGTGATATAGATTTTTTGGTCTGGAAAAAATAAAATGTGTTTAAAACCAAGAAAATTGTGCTACTTCAAAAGCAAGCATAAAAACATTAGTATTTTCATTGCTGCTTTAGACTTATGAAGAGAAACAGGCTGAAGGGTATGACCTCACCATAAGCTAACAAAGGTGTCAGGATAGCAAAACTTCTGAAGGACCATAGTATGCACTGATGTGTGAAAGAGCATCTAGTTTTAATATTTCCCTCTAAAGAAAGAAATCCAGATAAACCTGCTTGGCCCACTGAAACAAGATGAAGCTGGTCAGATGTGGCTCACATCACATGAACTGCACACTTCTGTCAGATTTCAGTACTTAAAATTGACCACAACAACAGATGTTCACCTGTTCCTGGATAGATTTGTTCTGGTTGCTCATTGCAGGCTCTGTTTTTTCCTCACTGGTCATTTTCCATGTGCGGTAACTATAAACCAGAGCCTGTTGTTTAGGATGACAGTGCTAAGGCACATTCATAGTGTGTCTCCTCCAAACACATGTGGATCAAGACCTTGAGAAGACTCTCTAGTTATAAAACCAAACAACCAAAACCCCAAAACACTACACACCATGTTTTTTTCTGGAGTAACCAATGCTCATGTCCCTTTCTGCACCCTGTTAGCCATGTACCTTGTATAAACTCTGACCATCTTCATCTTTCTTCCTACATTCTGATCCTGCCCTGTTCTTTCCCTACATTTTCCTGAGGGCTCAAGATTATAACTCTTTTAGAGGCTTCTTTTTCTATAAAACTTTGTCACTCATGATAGTCCCCCAGGTGGCAGTGGGGTTATTAATATTTAAGATTTGAGGTGTCTGGCTAAGAAGTTTTCCTTAACTAAAAGCTGCAATTGTTTCCAGCCCCCATTGCTGAGATAATACTGGGTGTGCCACTCCTATGGGCTCCATCAAGAGGCACTTCTCCATATTGCCATCTTATTCTTTGATTTCTTACTGGAACTGTGGCAACTAGAAAGCTACTTAAGGAGCCCATCTCTACTAAAGATGGATACCTGGCTGTGTTAAGAATGGAATGACCATTTTTCCCTCAGTTTTTTGTACTGGATTCTGACACCCATAAAGTATCTCTATCCCAAAATTTCAGTAGATCCCAGCCATAATATTCTATGTGCTTGGTTACCCAAATCGTCCTAGGAAAAACTGATCATCATAAACACACACAGACACTTCTTAAGGACAGTCACCAGCAACCCACTCATCTAGTGGATTAAAAGAGAATGAAAGTGGAACTGACAGGTTTTTTAAGATAAAATTAAATACGGCCCCAAAATCTTTCCTCATATTAACCACATCAATTACCATAACTTGTCCTCATTCTGAAAGATGTTTATCAGGAGAGTTTTAAGGATAAAGTGGCAAGATCTCAGAAAAACAAAAAAAGCATGTCTGTGTGGAAGAAAGCACATTAAGGAGTATCATAAGGACATATCCAAAGGAAGATACCTAAGGAGGTATACCTGCTTTAAAATCAAGAGAATAAACACATATACTAATTTATGGATTCTCCAGCCGGAGACATGACTAAACTGCAGAAATGCACACTCTTGTCTAGGATAGACTAAGGGAGGAACTGCAATGTGCCAGTGTAAAAGCACCAGCAGGAGAACTGCTGATAGCTCCTGTCATCAGCATTAAGCATGCCAAATACAGAGAAAGGAAACACAAGGTAAGAGAGGAAATCTGAGCACCTTCCCTGATACCACAGAAAAATGCATTCATCCTCCATGAATGAACACCTGAACATTCTGATTTTAGTATTCCAGGTCCATCTTATATATCTGACAAGTCCAAACCAAAAAGCTGGCTGGACAATGGGGAATAAATTAAAAAGACGATTGCATGCATCTGCAAAGGCATCTTTCCCTATCCCCTTAACTTTTATAGCCAACCACCAGCCCACCAAATCAACTCACACCTGATTACCAGTGATTGCTTGAGTGGCTGCAGGATGGCAAAGATAATTGCCAACATCAGATATACCACTCCTTCCCTTTCTGACTCAGCCCATCTTTTTCACAGTATCTCTATTACTGCAGGCAACAGTTACTATTAATTCATTCATCAAACAAAAAGCAGAACTCACTACTGACAGAACACTATTGGAAGGACACCTCTAATCAGCTTTAACAAGACACTTTTTTCAAGATTTCTTATTCTAGAAGACTTCAGGTTTTGCCCAATTATTTGAAAAATGTCAATCAATGCAATAAAAAAAAAAAGCAAGCATACATTAATGGAGAATGAAGAGACAAAAGAGGTCACATATATACAACTGATTCCCAAATTAAAATTAGCAGCTTTGAGAGATCCTCAATAAACAGTCCTGCAGAAAGAAGTCCATCTATAAAAGATACAGAGCATATATACTAGAAGTGCAGGCTGAACTGTGTGAATAAGTCATAATGTAGCTCATTTAACACCTCCCAGAACAGAGCAGGAACAGCTCCTTATTTTCAGGCAAATTTTGTTATTCAGAAATTATCTATTGAATTATCTCCATAAAATACTATTTCCTTATACCTTCTGCCTGAACGGGTAGTTGCTCTTATTTGGTGTTGGAAATTCTAGATGTTTAGATTGGTGCATAGCTCACATAGCATACCACTCCTCCTCCCTAGGCACATGCAGGCATTGGGAACCCACACAATTACACATTTTAATCTCAAACCTGATTCCATGATTTTTTTCTATGAGCATGGTAAAATGTTTCCTTGCAAGCAGTAAGCACCCATATCCTTGGTGCAAGCTGTACAGCTCTACTGACAGAGCTCTAGACACAGAGACCTGGGCTCTAGTCCTTAGGCAGGTGATTACTCCTCAATACTCAAGCAGCACATGCATCAAACCTGCTTCTTTCAAGAGCCACTAACAGCAGATGACAGTGTGCTATAGAGGATCCAGGTATTCTTAAACTCAGCGCAACAGTTACAAAATTTGAAGCATTCATGAAAGTTCTGTGCCATGGTTACTCCAGATCTTCAGTACAGATACACTGTTTACCTGTAAAATCCTTCTGCCCTTGTGTGAATAAAGTGGAGTTTGAACAAAGACTAGATTAGCTGTGCATACAGTTGGACAGCCCAGAGGTGTTACACATGACTGCAATATCACATTACAGATGTTAGTATACTCTTCAAAACATGAAAACAAGACACTTTTTTTAAAAAATTTTCCACCTTTAGTCTGTTACATACTTGGCTCATTTACACAAAATGCATTTGTCAAGCATATGGTATGAGCTACTTAAAGTTTATCTCTATATCTCCAGATGTGATGTCTTCAATATGCTGTCAGTAATCTCAAAAGGAAGCCTTTGAAATGGGCTCTGCCATTCAGGATCCTAGTTTAGATGCACTCTTGATTTCTGTGTTAGGAACTTGAGAGAGGGAGGTAAGTCATTGGTGAGGTGGTTTTTCTTGTTGTTTGGTTGAGTTTTTTTATTATTATTTAGGAAAGAAAATCTCCCTTATGACAGACTTTGTTAGACTCTTTGGGAAGCAAGGAGAGCTACTGAGCTAGAATATGGTTGTTCAGGATAACCTATGTTCAACTCAGTCACTTTTGCAATGAGAATTCCACAAAGCTATCCCTAGAGTAGTCAAAAAAAACCCCACCCACAACTGAAGAAACAATTTACAGAATCACAGAATGTTGGGGATTGGAAGGGACCTTGAAAGATCATCTAGTCCAATCCCCCTGCTGGAGCAGGAACACCTAGATGAGGTTACAATTCTGTTAAAAAAAATCCACCACACCAAAATATTCTAAAGGAATGTGTTTATTTTATATGGGGGAAATGGAACTCTGTCAGCAGTAACATCTTTTGGTTTACTTTTATATGAAGAAAAAAAGAGTCTCTCAGTTTTCACTGTTTTCTTCCACAATTTGAGGTATGTACAAAAAAAAAGCCATCAAAAACACAAAAGTAAAAACCACTTAGTTTTAACTCCAACAGAATTCTATGATATCAGATAAATTTGGAGTGATAAAGGGAAGTATGGTTATTTGATACCTTTTTGCATTTGTTTTTTTTGGAAAGCCAAGCTGAATTTTGAAATGTAAAACTTCCTGACCAAATGAGGGTACAACAATTAGTTTAGATGACAATTCAGCTAAAAGTACACTTATTTTTTGTTATTCATCTACTGAACAACATCCAAGAAAAATGTACACTAAACCAATAGGCAAACCCAGAGAGCAGCTTATAGAGTCCAGTCTTTAGTTGTAGATAAAGGGCATTTTGCATCCCATTTCCAAATATACTTCACAATGAGGCATCTACATCAGGCTCATATCTAAGAAAGCATCATAGTAATTTTGGGATTAATGTGAAGAAGCTAGGTGATTGAAAGTCTCTTTTTAAAGGTCAAATGCCTGTTGTAGAAATACTACACTTGTCAGAAGCCTCAGCTGATACAAGAGATTGCACTGGCACAGAAGTTTGACTACTACCCATTAGTGCTAGAACAAGTCCCTGAAGAGCAGTGCTGAGATACATTAATGGGACAATGTGGAATAAATATTTTTAAGATATGAAGTTGTACTTCTGCCAAAGCAATTCACAAGCACTCAAGCAAAACAATCTTAGCATGCAAAGGAATTCTATGCACTGCTAAGGGACATGTTCAGGATTATTCTTAATGTATAAAGGAAAAAGAAATTCTCAAAAATACCCTTTTTGATGGAAAGGGCATTTGAATGACACAGAAAAATAGTATGCACAGTAATAGCATATCTTGCCAGAATCTTTCAGTTACAGGTATCCAAACACTTTTCAACAAGTACTGATTTCAGGTAACTCGTTACCTGTTTTCACACACAGACAGAATGCATAGTAACTCAAGAGTTAAGTGATTTATTCAAGAATGCTCAAGGTCAGGCAACAATGGTTCAACAGTTCTGTGAACAGACTTCCACTCTCTTTCCATTTCCCCAGCCCAGCAAACAGGCCAGCAGTAACAAGTGGCAATCATTCCATTAAGGGCTGCCTATCAAATAAGTTGTCTACTCACATGAGATACATTAACCAAGATGTTACATGTACTCTACTGAACACATCCACACAATAATAAGATGACACACTGCAGCATTCTCCTAAAGCAAGACCTCAGTGAAGTGAGTGATGCCAATATCTCATTTTCTAAAGGGCTTGGCTGCATGTTTAAAATATTTGGAACTGTAAATACTGCCTATGCATTTTATGACACAATAAAAAGTAGTTTAATGCAGCAATAAAAACTCAAATATGCCTTGACAAAGTTATTTTAAACACAGTTCCAAAGCCAATAGCTACTAAGCTTTAGACAGACAATTTCAGAAAGGCCTTGACACAATTCCATATAGCATGAAAATAAAATATTCTACATATCAAGACTAACTAATATCTCAAGGATTTTATGTCACTAATGAATGAGTATGAGCACATTGGGACTGATGAGTAATTTGCATTAAAGCTATACATTGTAGATGAAAAACCAAACATGGCATATACCTTAGTACTGAAAATGAGTTTTAGGACTACCTGGAATAAGAAGGCTGCAAGTGGGGAGTTCTTGTGGTTCAAGCAAGAATATTTACAACAGTGACATAAGACATGAAAGAGATCAAAACACTGAAAGAACTACAAACAGCATGTACTACATTCTGCCTGTCAAAACCTTGCACAACTAAACCTACAGAAAATTAGAGTAAATTAAGCTTATTTCCAATGTGTAGTGTTTCATAACAAATAATCCTCAGTGAGGCAGGTGAACCACCTCACACCCACTGTGAAGAAGATGATTTAATCTGCACTGTTTCCCAGCCACTGCACTGGCAGGCCCAGTAGCCAGGGGTCTATGGCCCACCCAAATCAATTTCATAACATAAATTACCGCCATCAAGCAGCAAAGGGTCCTACTACCCCCTAGGCCAGCCTCAAGGTGGGGGAGAATGCCAGCACACATGCCACAGTAGGAGCCTTGTGGTCCTGGCCAGAGAATATCTCACCCTAGCCAAGCACATCTGCAAGATCCACTTCCAGGGAGGCCAGTGCTAGTGGTGACAGCTCTGGCTTAAGAAAAAGACTTGAGCTCACAAGCAGCTGAGTTGAGACTATCAGTCTACAGCTGGGGGGAGTAATATCTGGCACCAACATCCCCAAAGCTGTATCATGCTCCCCACAAAGGTCCCTTCCCTGTCTTAGAGCAGCTGCTGCAGCATAGGACTCAGGAGAAATACATTTTTTTTTCCTGAGCCATCACAATTAATTCCAGGACTGTTAAACCTACAGGGTAATGAGCCACAGAGAATGTTTGCTTTAAAACATATACAACATGCAGAACAGCACAGATGTGGCTTTTGTAAAGTAGTTCAACTTGGCTTTGAAAATCACAACAAATGTAAGTTAAGGCACAGAAAAGACAAGCTTTACAGCATACATCACTTGCACAAGATTTTGTGCTTCTATTTGCCTACAAAGTTTTTTTTCCTTTTTATATGGAAAATATATTAAGAATTGCTTATTTTAATAGTATTATTTCGCTGTTCTGGCAGAGATGCCTTGTACCAACTATTCATGTACTCACCTGGCATCAAGTACTTTTCCCTTACCAAGATTAGTCAGCACACTTCCAGGAAACCAAGGCAGTAATACAACAAGATAAATTAAAATACACAGCATCACCAAAGCAAGTAATTGGTAGAAACAGAACTCAGTGTTCTAATTTAGACATTATACAGCTTTCTTCTTGTTAATTAAAAAATGTTAGGTAACTGATTTAGATGAGCAATCCAGAAGAATTATAAACCTTTGTACAACTCTGTTCAAAATAAGAGCTGAAGTTTCTGAAAACTCAAAAAAATTACTGTAGTTGCACACAGCCTTGTGCATGCATACATACACACATGCACACCCTGAGCTCTCCACTTTCTCCTATCCTTCCCACATTTAACAAGCAGTAAGTGCGTCAGAATAATCTTGACAAATAATGCCTGCATCAATAGAAAATTTTCCACTTCATGCTGCCTTCAGTAACAAAGTTCATTGTTCAGGGTACAAATTCTGGAAACATCTTGCCTATTTTTTGAAAAATGATAGTTACAAGAGTGATGAAAGTAATAAGGAATGAACTTTTGTTGTCACCAACCAAAAAAACATTTTGATGAATTCCATTTTGTGCTTGACTTTTTAAAATGTCACTCAGTATGCACAAAAACTTGAGAAGTTGTTCTTGTGGGTTTTTTGTTTGTTTTGTAAACTCAAGTGCTTTTTGACTCTCTACACAAGAATCTCTAACCACACAATTTTGTTGCTTAGATATGAAAGAATGGCTATTTTGAAAACACTGCTCAAAAATGACTTTATTTGCTTTTCCTTAGCATTAAGTTTCCCAAAAGAGCATGAGAGGACCTGAACTCCTGTCCTCATGACTTCTGTGCTGAGTCTATCCTGATAATAGTGCAAACCATTCACACAGCCCCAGGATCAAGGTGGCACACCTTCCAGTATGAGAACTGTGCCAGTGCCATGAGAGACCCGCCAGCCAGAGCAGGCTCACAGCCGATCTTTCCGATGTGTCCAGAGGAAAGTGGTTCAACCCATACACACCCATGTGAAGATGTCTGCAGCATGAACCCAGGATAATATACATTAGGAGCTTATCTGCCCATGGCACACTCAAGAGAGTCAAGACACATCAGCTGAAGGCGCAGAATTAAAGCCAGGAACTTAGAAGCAACTTTCATCTAGTAATACTCTAAGAAGGAATACTGAGATGATACTTTAAACATATCTTCAGAAAATGTACCCTGACTTCAGAAGTCAATTGATATACCTCCTCTTTTCAAAGCATGTGTGTGAATAACAGGAAGACAGAAGAAAGCAGTAAAGGCAGAGTAAATGGCAGCCTTTCAGAAAGTACCAGTCTTACATGTGTATTATATCATCCAATGAAATTTAATTACTCACATTTAAACTCCATTAAAAACCACACTACCATAAAGATATCAGTGTACCTTCACAGTTCAGGAGATGCAGAGACCAGGGGGTTTCATCCAGAGGCAAAATGGGTTCACTTCCAACACCAAAGCCCAAAGAATTAAGTTTGGGAACTAATTACACATCAGAAACCCTCAGGCTACTCCAGAACGCTCTCATTTACTTGTGTTTGGGTCTATATTCCTCTTTTCCTAAAAATCAGGATTGTAAAACTGTAAGCCCACTGCAACTCACAAGCAGTAACTCCAATAGGTCTTACCTCAGCATGTCAACAACTGTCTTTTCAGTCTAGGACAGCAGCAGTAGCATGAATTAGTGACCTGCCAGCTTTCACAAGGCATAGCACCATTTAGTTTTAAAACAAAAAATACCACCAAGAAATTTCATTTTAAAAGAGTACAAAATGTGTAAGCTTATCAAATATTATATACCAATGACATGGGACCTAGGGCATGGAGACAATGTTATGCAGCTCCATTCTGTCATGGCTCCATTAAAAACACACACACTTCTTGAACTCACTTCCTAGTTGCTTCTCTTTACTTTTATCTCTTGATGCTCAGCTTCTTCACCTATACCTACAGCAAATTAAGTCTAGAGAAATTCTTGCAGTGTAGAAAGATTAGTTTCATTTAACCTTTCATGGTTTTGCATTATTTAACTACTTCTGAGCCAAGAGCTAATCCTTATGAAGTTCTTCCAAGCCTTCTACAGTCTATTTCTCATGGCAAAAGCATCCTACACATACCAGAATTTAAACTCCAAGATTTTCTCTTGATATTTTATAGCTTTAAAATGAAATTGTATAAGTTTTGTTCAAAGCATTCTTAGATCGGTTTCAAGGCATAATCCATTAGAAGAAAGAATTTCAAACTGCATGGTACAAAGGCTGGTATCTGCATAAGTTTCTACATGATTCAATTTGGTTTGACTAACTTGACATTCATATAGCGTATTGTGCAGAATAGGATGGTAAGTATTCAATAAGACACTGAAACTGTGCATAAATTTAAGATCATGCACCAGTTGTAGTTCCCTACTAAACTGGTCTCTTATAACTGATTCTTTTAAGGCCATAATTTTTTCAGATACAAAAAAGAAGACTTTAAAGAATTCTTCCATCCCCCAAATAAAGTATGAGGTCAAGAACATGGAAAAGGTGTGGAAATAATCCTGGCCTTACATTTTGGGCAAAGGTTTAGTTCACTTTTTAAAAATTGATTTAATAAAAGTTGAAATTTTTTGTATTTTATCTGCATAAATAAGAATTAATCTGTTCATAATTGCACAGATTGATTAATTAATTAGAAGTCATATTTTCTATCTAAATAGCATCTGAACTACTGCTGCTATAACATAAGGCTTATGTTTCCTCCCTCTACCAGCCAAACAACTATGCTCATCCGCAGGAATTTACAGGTGTTAAATTAGCCTTACCTTTTCCTGAATGCTATCAAAACATATTGAGAATTACAATAGAAACATATTGTGCATTACAGAGAAAAAGTTAATTAAAAATTGGAATATAAGCACTAGAAAGGTCAAACAAGAGATTTTTCCCTAGTTCAAACAAAATATTTTTCCCTAGTTCATACCAAGATCTGGCTGCTTGCATAATTACACATAAACCAGACTATAGCTTTCTGTGCTTTGCTTCTTCAATTAAAAAAAGTAAGCCGCTCCCCCTGTAATTTAGCTATACATTTATAAATAACAAGGGCTCCTATTACAGTCAATTTCTTGTGGATGTGATCTTAAACTGATAAGATATGCACAAAAGGATCAGTGATTTGTACTGTTGGGGCAGATTGTCAAGTTCACCATCTAAACTCATCCTATAAATAGAGGTTTTCTAATGTCAAAAAGTTTCCTCAAGTATCTGCTCCAGTTTAAAGACAAGTTCCTTCAATGTCAGCTCTCCAAAAATATAAATGATTGAGTTTAGCCCATAAATGTCATCTGAAAGCAACTTTGAAGATTGATGCCTCCAATATGCATATCAAAATAGCAGATTTTATGTTAAAGGCTGACATACAGAAAGAACCTCCCTATTTCTCAAAGCCTTGGCACACAAGTATTAACTTAACTAGGCAAGGATTTAATTACACTCTTTTTGGAAAGGATGATGAACATAGTTTTAACTTTTGGTTACTGTCAAATTAAATAATAATAATAAACATATCATATTACAATTTTGCTCTAAAACAAGCTATTAGTGACCACAGTAGAAATATGGTTAAAGAGAATTTAAATGAACACTGGCATAGATTTGATACAGACTCCGGGACAGCACTTCCTCCAACATCAAGTTAGTATGAAAGAAATTAAGATTTATAGTTATGTTGTAGCCATGATTGTGTAGAAATTGAGAGGCAAGACTGGTGAAGAAAGACTGGAACTCTTATTCCAAGCATACCACATTCTTGCACCAGGTGAAGAAACACCACACTAAAGTAAGTCTTAAACATGGCAACGCATTTCCACAGAAAAAGATATTTCTTCCCTGCAGCAGCCCTCAAAATCTATGCATCCTACACATACATGTTCCAGAAAATACTATGCTTCATCACATCACCCTCTGAGAGGAACCAGGCAGCTGCTATTCAGTCAATTAACTCACAGATATGTCTGTGAAAGACAAGCACTCAACAGTTAGCATGACTCCTCACTGCTCTCTGTCTTCAAGGAAAACCTAGAAAAGTCAAGTGAAGGAAATAAGACTAACAACTCTACTAGATACTACATACTCAATATTAAAAGCAATCAAGAATTTAGAGAGATCATTTTCTAACCCATTAGAATTTCCCCTTTTTCCACCATATGAGAACCTGTCCATAAAGGAGGAAAATGGCCACCCTCACACAAAGGAGCAAGCCTCTTAATAATGAGATCACAAACTTTTCAAGTGACGTATGCAACACTTAAGTACTAAAAAAAAAAAAAATTCACTATGCTTATTTTTCTTCTACTTCTCAGCAGATGATTTAAAGGTTTTTCTCCTGATAAGGAAAAATGCAGCTCAGAAGCTGAATGTCAAGGAAACTACTCAGCTGCTCTCCATAGATTTAAAGAAAAAAAAAAAGAAAGAGAGAATACTAAGTTGTGCAAAAGAAAAGTCTAAAATAGATAGTAAATTCAAGAAAGTCACAGTCTACTTCTGACCATTTTAGCAACTAAAAAATAGGTCAGAAAAATGTTAATTTTTAGTTATATGTGCAGTTAGAACCATACCTAGAAATAGCTAGGAGTTCCTCTCCCTCCTCCTAAAACTCTTAGGCTAATACTGTAGCTCTTCGCTCTAGAAGGTGAGAAAATGATGCACCATACAGGTTGCGTTCACTTTGAGAGCACAAAGACCCAAACTCAGAAATATACTACAGAAGAATATTTTAGGAGCCCCATGGAGAACTTGGACTCCTGACTAACCCCATAAACCTGTGCCAAAAATCAGCTTGATGGAAGGTTCAAGTGACCTAGAGTACAACATAGCCTAACCTAACAAGGATTAACTCCATACAGCTGTACATATAACAGCCACAAGACATGCTTTTTAAATACATGATATTCATATTAATACAAATATTTAATACATAAAATCCAGTGTCACTGCAATATAGCCTCAAGCACCCTCTTCTAGCAGTGTACCCACTACCACCGCACAGACACACTTGTTTCCATGAGGCATCCCTGCCCCAGCCCGCACAAAGGCAGGGTTAGACAGAGCTGCTACCTCCCAGACAAAAAGATTCATTTACTTCTCCCTTCCCTTTAACCAGGTAATGGAAACCTCACCAGGTTGAAGGAGATGGAGCAATACCTGCAACCACAAGTTCAAACAGCTCTGACAAGCCCACAGCTCAGCTGAGGTGACAAACACCATCCATACAAAGATATCTTTTCCAAGACAAGCTGTCAACATCCATTTGGTGATGGACTCATGAGGGTTCTTTTACGTTGATCTTGAAGCGCAAAATTAAGGCAACCAAAATGCCAAGGGGTTATAATTCAATCAAACAGCATTACTTTATTATTTCACCTGTAAAGTGGCACACGATAGCAAGAGAGAGTAAGAAAAAGTGAAAAGACACAGAAAGAAAGGGAAAATAAAGTGGGAATGAGGATGCGTTTACCACCAGTCAAGTTTCAGAGGCGTCCCTCTGATCTTCAGTCCCATAGAGTCCTGCTGGCCCTCCATCATGAGTTGGGATCCTCTGGTGAAGATATCACGACAGTGTCCATTCGGGAGTCATATCTTATGCTTCTTCACCCCCCCCTTGCTCCCATCATTTGATGCCAGTCTCCACCTTGATTTCGCAACTCAGGCTTGTACTGCGCAGGCTCAAAAGATCCACGCTTTCTTTTGCCAGCGCCTACATGACCAGCATTAAGGGGTCTTTCTCTGGTCCATTGGGTGACCTCAGGACCCTTGGCAAGCATGCTCTTTATCATTAGCCATTGTTTGAGGGAGCAGGTGGGGGACAGGTGTGACTGAGCCTAAAGGTGAGAACACATCTTCTGGACAACAGCTACTGTCCCTGGGTAAAAGAGACCCTCATGACAATCACTTTCAGGAAGTGGGGGCTGGTTTGGCTGAAGCAGCAGGCGAAGTCCATACAGCAGCCATTGTAAGCAGCAGCCCCCCTGTATTGGAGAAACCAGTGCAACACAATGCTTCTCCTCAGGCCTCTCTCCAAGCCATTGTCCATGCATTCCTTCTGTCAGGGCCTCAGCTCCTGATGGCAATGGTCAGGCAAATACTGCTCCATCTTGAGACTGACTCTTACACAAGCCCAGAGAGTTTTTGCAGTAATATGTCAGTGTGCACATGGAGTAGTATTTGTGCTGTTACTGAAACATGTAGAAAGCTTGATTAGTATCTGAATATTTGCCTTTAGTATCCTATCAACTCCTGTTAAGTCTTATTCTGGAGGGCTTTCAGCACCTAGCAGTTGCAGCAAGCCTCACCGAGTAACACTAGGGCACACAGATGCACAAAGTATCTTTCAAAATGCATTTGACAGGCATCAATAGTGCAAATACACATGGAAGCATTTAAGTATGTGCAGCATACTGCTTCAAAAACTACAGTTCTATCAGTAAAAGTAATAAAACTCAGCACTTTCACCTTCCTTTAGTTGCATTAGAAATGACTGTTTGTGGTTCGCTAATGTTGATGACTCCTGTTAATGGATTTTGAATGGAGTGCACTTTGTCTCCTGTTTTAGAAGCCTCTAATCCTATTTCAATATATATATGTATATATCTTCGTGCCTCCAATTAGCTGGGAGTTGCTCTTCTGCGTACCAGTTAACTCACAATTAGGTGGGAAGTTATCTTAACCTTGGCAAGGTTCCCCCCAGAAGCTGAATCTGAAGCATTACAATTCAATCACTGCTTCTAAATGAAGTCACACATATGGCAGAGAACAGGGCACACCAGCCCTACACACCTCACCTGGGGGTGGTGCTTTTTGAGGGTAGCACTTCATGGCACTTGGAAAACAGCCATTATTTGCTCCTAGGACATCAGGCATTTACTACCAGCAGCTTTGGAGCTTCACTTCAGTACCTCAAACAGGTGTAGGAGTTGGTTCAAGAGGTCAGCAGGCAGATGCTTTGCTGAAGGCAAATAAATACATGAAAGAGCCATAGGAAAGCCCAGCCATTCTCACTAGAGGAAGTAATCTGTGAGAAAGATCAGCATACACTTCCTCAGCAGTCTCACTGCTCCTTGGGTGTGCATTCCCTCTGGCATCACACAATAGGCTCATCCTCAGTAAAGTAACCTCCTTGCTACTTAGAATCCTTGCAGAAATCTCCACACATGTCCAGGTACATACCAAGAGCAGGTTAGGCCACCAAGGGAGTCCCACAGCAAGAAGAGATGACTCCCCAGCAACAGTCCAGCTCCAAAGTATCCAAGAAGCTCCAGAAGTAGCAAAGTCCAACTAGTAGTCTAGATGACAAAGCAATCTCCTAGCAATAAGGCAGGTCAAATGTCAAGCAGGAAACCAGGTCACAGGTCAGCATTAGAATCATGTCCAGTAACTGCCAATCTGTTTTGTGGGGATAGAAAAGGTCAAGCTAGGAAACCAGTCTAGCCATTGAGGTCCCGATCTGGAAACACCACAGATAAATCTGAAAAGCAACACTCCCACAAGAGAGCTCAGACACAAAGTAAAGTCCCAGAGTTCTGCTTAAATAGAGCTCCTGGCCTCATGAGTGTGGCTGGAGGCCACAGGTGAGACTGTTTAGGGCCAATAAGTCTTATTAGTGCCCTCAGTGCTTTAACAACATGCACCTGAGAGCAACAGCAAGTTGCAGTTCTTTTCACAGGACATATTAACACAGAGTGAGGTGTGATTGTCATGTTTTGATGGGTTTTTATTCCCTCTGTTAGGTGTTTGTTCTTCCTCACCTGTCTCCAACCTCAGCAAAGACGTATCCAATTAATGTCCTGTGCATAAGACATGAGAAGACACAACCAAGAAACTACTATATTTATTTGTACTCCAGTACATCCTTTTGGAGATTATATGATTCTGTTCCCTTATGGGAGACTTTGGAAAACTAAGTACATAGATACAACCTCCAGCAATGCACAAACTGTACTGAATGGATAGTTCATAGCAGCCCCTGTAGCCTTTATTTCCCATTCATTTCACTCTACAAGGAGTTTAGGTATTGACTTTCCATTCAGATCTGAATAGAAATTCAAGACAAGAAGTTTGCCCTGCTCTCCCAAAATAGCAACAGAACCACCCATGCATCTTCACTTGTTACTACTTCTTCCATTGAACTTACTAAGTACTGGATCACCATGCTCAGTGCTTTGTGTCAGCCCCCTAAACCAGATGGCACTACTGGTTGACCCTTCTCTGAAAGGTCTAGACCTTGGATGCTGCTCCATGAGACACATCACGCTACTACCTTTGAGAAGTAGTAAAGAAGAAGAAAGGCAGAGAAACAGAAAATAAAAACATGATGTCAAAGCTGCAGAAGGAAGAGGGATTGGGATGGAGGACTGATGTGGAAAATTGGCAACCTGTGTGATGTTTGTTCTGAACTATTGCTGAATTTGTTCTGTCTAGATTAAAATTTTATAAGCAATGGAGAAAATAAATCAGCTATGGAAAAGGGAAAACCTATGTCTACTCTCGAAAGAATCAGTACTCCTTGAGGTAACTTTTCTCGCAGCAGTTGCTAAGGTATTCTGTTTGAATCTAGACAAAGAAAATACTGTCACTTCTCTGGAGAAAAAAAAAAAAGTTACAGGAAACAAGTAAAAAACAGTACAAGTGTCTCACATATAAATACTACTGAGGAATTTCTGGAACAGGATGCGTATGAAATAAGTGAATGAATGCTCAATGATTGTGCTTCCCTGAGACAATTCATGTGATATTTTGGGCTTGGTGGGTAGTCCTTCTCCACCTGAATTAATTTACTTCGGATTTTTTCACCTTGGCTCAAGATGATTGGTATTGAAAGGGTATGGCTGGCTGTCTTCACTGTAATGAATACTTTCAAGGAAAATTAAAACAATTGTGTAGTCATCAGTGTAATGGTAGATCTTTCCCTTGCCTGCAGCCTGCATGCCTAAGGTCCTTAAAGTGTAAGAGTTCAGTTTCATGGAGCACTAAATGGAAGTAATATGTTCTTACACTTTACCTCCCAGATGTGTGTGATGTTTCATCATACATCTCATACTCTTTATCTCATAGAAAGGAAATATGCTAATGAAACCTATGCCATTGCGAAGTCCTTTTAAGGGAGAAACCTTTGTGCTATTATATCACTTCAAGTTGTTAAAGTAATTATAAATCCTTCACCAGGATTTTGAGCCCATCCCCACACAGGTAAAGCTTTCAGCTCTCTGCTTGCTCTGTGCTAGATCACAGTATCACAGTATCACAGTATGTTAGGGATTGGAAGGGACCTCAAAAGATCATCTAGTCCAATCCCCCTGCTGGAGCAGGAACACCTAGGTGAGGTCGCACAGGAACATGTCCAGGCGGGTCTTGAATGTCTCCAGCAAAGGAGACTCCACAACCCCCCTGGGCAGCCTGTTCCAGTGCTCTGGCACCCTCACTGAGAAGAAGTTTTTTCTCAAATCTAAGATCGCTTCATTGTATATAGAAAGGAATCACATATTACACACAGATACATAGATAATGGAGTGGTGAGAAATATCGTGTCCTGTCTTTCTGTAGTCCCATTTTTTCTATGCCATTGTCACTGTAATGTTTGATTTTTTTTTTTTATTTTTCCCAGTGCAGGTTCCTTGGGTATTTTTGAGAAATCAAATGGACAATATTAGCAATTAGCATAGTAAGGCAGAGGCTAATTGCACTGACGGCTGGATGGCTAAGAAGGGAGTTTAAGAGAGCAAGGCCAATTAAAAAAGCATGGATAGCTAGAAAAAGGTCTCTCAAGGTGGTAAAAGAGAGGAGATGCCTATGCACACAGCATAGCTGATGGTTCAAGGCAGATGTTTAGTTTCATATTTGGATTTCAGGTAGCAGATCTGGGGTGGTTTGGAAGCTTCTGCCGGTTTTACGAAACCTGCTGGCAACATCTATCTCCATCTGTCTAAGGAACAAAAAGTAACATGGTTGCCGTGCATGCAACCATGAAGCTGACCAGCTGGAGTTACCTCGTATTGCACCATGAAAAAACACATTCAATTGTCACAGAAAAGGGTACGAGACTCTGGGGAGGTTATTCTTCAATATGGATCTCAGCGAGGACCTGTGCGTTGTAAGGCTGCTCTAAGCAACACAGGAACAGTCTTGGCTCACGCTTGGTAAAAAGCAAATAGATATCTTCCTGAGTTATAGGAATGTATTAATTCACTACTCCCTATCTACATGCAAGCAGAGTGCAGCAGTTCAAAAAGACAACAGCTAGAAAAATATTGTGATAATTTTTGGTTCTAAAAAAAAAATTGTAATAATCTTCAGTTAACTCAGGCAAAGGAGGCTAATTTGAGAAGGATGTTACTACTCATATAAGTGAAATAGTTCAGAGAGAAGTATTAAACAAACAGAAGGTGAAAATCCAGAAAAGTTTCTGATTGATTTAAGGTTAAAGAGCTACTTTTGCTATTGCAGTTAGCAATCACAATATTAGAGTTCATGATAATGGACCTGATGGTGAGTACAACTGGGAGAACCCAGAGAAACTGGTTACTAGAAGCTTGGGATTAACTCTTCACTTGTAATTATAATAATAATGATAAGAAAGAAATGAAGAAAAAGGAGAATATATCAAAAAATGAATTTATTTACTTCAGATTGATGCTAGGAAACGTCCAAAGTATTTGATACTAAAGCCACTACAGAGAATGTAAAAATGACAGAAACTGAACAACATGAATGGCTCAAAGTAAGAATTCAGAAACTTAGCACAAAGAGGTCCACACAATACTCTAATGAAATAGTAAATCTCAAGTCCCATGAGCCTGGGAACATATAAATAAGTTTCTCACAAATGCTTTCAAGCCAGGAAGTGTCACAGTCCTCCTAAAGCAATGAGGTCAAACCCAGAGACCATTGATTTATGTCTCACAGGTCGAATAGCAGAGCTACACTCAAGTATAGAAGGTGATTGGGACGTTGTCCATGTGGGTAAAAATGTAAGTCATTACATAAAGCCCAGATGAACTGAAACAACTATAAACAACGTAATGTCTATGTCAAAATGGGCTTGACAAAAAGTTTGCTTCTTTAAAATAGGAAGATGACTTTTTTCACCTTACAAAAGTTATAAAAGTAATGAAAACTTGAAAAAGATGCAATAGTTAAAGGCAGAGATACTTCACCTTTGACAAAAAATCTAAGGACCTGAGTTTAAACCTGCAATGCATACAAGTCACTGGCCATTACTTCTTTCAGTTTAATTTCAAAAGGAATGGGAACGGTTACACCATCTTCCAAAGCTAAAGGTATGTACAGGGGGGGAAAAAAAAAAAAAAAAAAAAAAAAAAAGACCAATACTATTATCATATTCTGATCAAAAAATCAAACTGAAGTAATGGAGATACTGACCTTCAGAAAAGAGAGACATGAAGGAAGGTGTTTTGCAAAGCCAACCAATTGAGTCCTTCATGGCCGCAGGGGAACAACTAATGTCCTGGAGCAAAATGGAAACAGATATGTGGATGTTTGAAAAATAGGAAAACAACTGTCCTATACAATAATTCTCATTTCCAATTCAACCCCTTTAAAAAATTCTAAAAAAAAAAAAAAAAAAAAAAAAGAGTTGCTTGTCAAATTCTATTTTCATTGGACACAGTAGTGGGATTTATATCATTTAATTTTAGCTATCCAAAACTGAGTACCTGGTCTAAGCTAGTCACTTAGGTTCCATCTTCAGTAAGTGAAGAAAATGAGGTACTTCGAGAAGATTCATAATTTTCATGTCATTCTAGGATAGTTATGTATGGAAGTAGAATTAATTGCTCTCTGGAGCAATTGATCTTCATTTTATCTCTGTTAACTACAGACAGAGACTAAACATTTACCTTTGATGAGATGCTTCATTTTTAGATGGATAAAATTACATAGGAAAACTCCTGCTTGTTATGTCTAGGAAAGTAACTTCTGATCATGGACCACAGTTTAATGGGCAAGAGTTTGAGCAGTTTTCAGTGTAGCGTAATTTGAAAGGTAGCACCTTTATCTCCTTCTCCCCACCACTCCTATTATCCTCAATTACATGGAAAATAACAACAAAATACTGAAGCACACATTAAATAGGAACTACAGATTCAGATTCTGATGTCTGTTTAGCATTAATGAATTTCAGGGTGACACCAAAGGACACAGAGCAGCATGTATGAGCTTGGCTCAGCTTCTGTCCAACAGGGAATTGTGAATGGGGGGCTCTCTGAGGACGAGCCGGTGAATCAAGGAATCAGTGCAGTCATAACTAGGGATGGCACAGGCAGCAGTAGATGTAAGAGGTTGCTACTGCAGATAGACCAAAAGGAATAGGTAAGACTTGCGATAAATAGTGCAATAAGGTACAATGCTGAAATACAAAATTGATGCAAAGAGCATGCAGTCAGTATTCTTACGTGAGGGGACACCTAAAACTAGAAATTGAGCTCCCAGATTAGGACAGAACTAGAATAAATGGGCTTACAACTTCACAAATAGTGACACACTGACTCAGAAGAGATTTCCAGGTCCCTGTTATAGCCCTGGGTCTTTAAAAGCCTAATTGGATGTCATTAATAATCAGGTGTGTTTTAAATCATATGTTAAATTAAGGGAAATTATTAATTGATTTGATTTTTAATACTAGTTGCAGAAAAGGAAGAGGGAAGAGGCAAAACGGAAAAAGGAACTGAGGCAACTCTGCCTTTTGGAGGCTCTAGAAAGATCCAGCTGCCATGTCACACAGATGTTTCCACCAGGCTTTTCTGACCACATGGTTTGTAGTGAAGCAGAGCTCTGTAGACTCTGGCTCTGAATAGTTGTTGAACAACACATGTAAGGTTTAGTTTACATAGTGCTGTATGGGAAACTCAGTTGTGAATGCAAAATTAAAATGGGGGAATAGCTGCTATCATAAGTTTAATCATCCCCTGACCACCACTCTCCCTGATGACTTTACTCATACAAAAAAAAAAGTTACCCTACTCTCCAGAGTTTCACAAAGTTATAGAACATTTTAAAAATAACTTGCTCAGTAGGCAGACCTTTAGCCTCTAACATTGCTTTATTAAATCACAAAACACGATATATTCAGATAACATTAAGGTTCTGACCTTGGATGCACAAAAGTAAGGAAATTCAGAGGAAAGTTTGAGCCTCTCTCTGTATTTAACATCTGACTTTTGCCTACTGTTTGCATTGAGGACTTGTGGTACCTACTGTAGCTACGAAAGATCTCCTGGTGTTTTGGTGACCCTTTCAATTTGTAGACACAATAGATTAAGGGTACAACTTTAAACTGGACATGAATTATTTTGTGCTTTAAGGTTGAATTCAGATCTTTAGCCAAGTTTGGAGACTTTCTGAGTTCAAAAGTTCCTGTGTTTTAAAAGTATCAAGACAAAGTGAAGAAAGACCCTCTTATCGAAAGCATGCTGTGGTGGTCAATGCAGAAATATGAAGTCTTTACAACCAAACTGCAAGAAAAATGAAAAAGTCTCCTCTTGCCTTAGAATGAGCAGGAGAAATTTCAAGATGGAAGAAGGGATTATTGCTTCTTTCTTTAAAAATGATTCCAAAACTGGGGTTTAATATAAAATTATGGTTTAACCAAGCACTCCGTTGTACTCTAACAAACTAAATGTCATATAAAACTAACACTAGAAGCAATGTAGGCCCACTGATGAATGAGTTGGGTGCCCTGGTGACAGAAGATACAGAGAAGGCAGAATTACTGAATGCCTTCTTTGTCTCTGTCTACGTGGCCAGAGGCTGTCCTGGGGAGTCCCGTACCCCTGAGACACCAGAGGAAGGCAGGACAATGGAGAAGTTTGCCTCAGTTGACGAGGACTGGGTTAGGGACCAATTAAGCAATCTGGATATCCATAAATCCATGGGTCCAGATGGGATGCACCCACGGGTACTGAGGGAGCTGGCTGAGGTCATTGCTGGACCACTCTCCATCATCATTCCTAAGCCTTGGGAAATGGCAGAGGTGCCTGAGGACTGGAGAAAAGCATATGTCACTCCAGTCTTCAAAAAGGGCAAGAAGGAGGACCTGGCTAACTATAGATCGGACCGGTCAGCCTCACCTCCATCCTTGGAAAGGTGATGGAACAACTTATCTTTGGTGCCATGTCAAGGCATATAAGGGATAAGAGGGTCGTTAAGGACAGTCACCAAGGGAAAGTCGTGTTTAACCAACCTTATAGCCTTTTATGAGGGCATAACTAGGTGGATAGATGATGGCAAAGAAGTGGGTGTGATCTATCTTGATTTCAGTGAATAATTTCACACTGTTTCCCACAGCATCCTCGCTACTAAACTGATGAAGTGTGGTCTGGATGATCGGGTAGTGAGGCGGACTGTGAACTGGCTGAATAAAAGAAGCCAGAGAGTTGTGGTCAAAGGGGCAGAGTCTAGTTGGAGGCCTGTATCTAGTGGAGTGCCTCAGGGGTCAGTACTGGGAGCAGTACTATTCAATATATTGTCGCAGTTGAGACAGACAAAAGACATAGACCAAGTTCTTAAGTATAAACAGCAGTCTCCATTTATTGCCACAAATGCCTTTTTATATAGTCTTTACCAGCTCAAGTGTCTTTTTGCTATTGGTTACAAGTTGCAGTAGTAACACCTCATTGGCTAATTTTGCTGTCATCAATATTACTCTTTTACTCCCTACTGTCTCATGGGTACACCTTAATATCTCCAGATACTCCTTTACTCCCAACTTTCTCATGAGTAGGCTGTAATATCTTCAGGGCCAATCTCTGTTCCCATGCCCTCTGTCAGGGAATCCACAGACCCACCATAGTCTCCTACAATATATTCATCGATGACTTGGATGAGGGAACAGAATGCACTGTCAGCAGGTTTGCTGATGACACAAAACTGTGCAGAGTGGCTCACATGCCAGAAGGCTGTGCTGCCATCCAGTGAGACCTGGACAGGCTGGAGAGTTGGGCAGGGAAAAATTTAATTAAATATAACAAGAGCAAGTGTAGAGTCTTGTATCTGGGCAGGAACAACCAACCCCAGGTTCCAGTATAAGTTGGCGAACTACCTTTTAGAGAGCAGTGTAGGGGAAAGGGACCTGGGGGTCCTGGTGGACAGCAGGATGACCATGAGCCAGCCCTATGCCCTTGTGGCCAAGAAGGCCAATGGCATCCTGGGGTGTATTAGAAGGGGGGTGGTTAGTAGATTGAAAGAGGTTCTCCTTCCCCTCTACTCTGCCCTGGGGAGACCACATCTAGAATATTGTGTCCAATTCTGGGCCCCTCAGTTCAAGAAGGACAGGGAACTGCTGGAGAGAGTCCAGTACAGAGCCATGAAGATGATTAAGGGCGTGGAGCACCTCCCTTATGAGGAAAGGCTGAGGGAGCTGGGTCTCTTTAGCTTGGAGAAGAGGAGACTGAGGGGCGACCTCATTAATGTTTATAAATATATAAAGGTTGAGTGTCATGAGGATGGAGCCAGGCTATTCTTGGTGACAACCAATGATAGGACAAGGGGTAATGGGTTCAAACTGGAACACAAGTGGTTCCACTTAAATTTGAGAAGAAACTTCTTCTCAGTGAGGGTGACAGAGCACTGGAACAGGCTGTCCAGGGGGGTTGTGGAGTCTCCTACTCTGGAGATATTCAAAACCCACCTGGATGCCTTCCTGTGTAACCTCATCTGGGTGTTCCTGCTCCAGCAGGGAGATTGGACCAGATGATCTTTCGAGGTCCCTTCCAATCCCTAACATTCTGTGATTCTGTAATCCTGTGTGATTCTGATAAACTCACCATTAAGTATGTTTTCCTTCCCAAAAAATTATTGAGAAAGTTATGAAGGGGTTAATTCCCTAATTAAAAAAAAATAAAATCTAGAACCATGTGAATAATTATTCTCCCTCGGGTAACACAGTAATACCAAATAGTATCTCTGAGTATGCCATTACAGTGCATTTATTATTTCTTTTACAAAATTACAGACATGCAAACAGAAATTTAAAATAATAAAAAACTCCTGAGCATCTATTTCCCAGAATAAAAAGCAATGCAGAGTCACACAGGATAGCAAAGAATTCTCTTACACAGTCAGCTCTATGCATGGGATAATAGCAAACCCTTGTTTGCTTTGTATGTGTATTCCAAATACTATTATCTTCCTCATACTCCGATTCCTTTCACCACAAGCATCTCTGTTCCTTTCAGTCCTTCAGCACTTGCCTGAGCTTCCACCATGCTGCTCTCAGCTCTCCCCTATCCCCACCCTCCCCCATGGGTCTCCCCAGGGAGAGAGCATGAGGGATGAGTGTGCACATGTCCCACATGAGCCTTATGGGCTGCTTGCTGGCTGGGAAACCTAAGGGTTCCACAGGCTCCTCTTGACCCCTAGACCATGCATCTTGTGGGAGTTTGGTAAGGAAAAGGTGACAGCTTGAGAGTGGGAGGATGGCTGACTGATGTATTCACAGACAGTAGTCCACTGATCTTTGCTGCCTTAGAAAACCAGACGTTTAAGAAGGCTTCTGAAAGAGGAAATCATCCCCTAACATCAGATCCACACTACTTAACTCTGTATTACTTAACTCCATGTTACCTACCAAGCCACATGAGTCCTGGGCAGGTTTAACCTTCCCTCTCAAAGTATCTTCACATTTGGGATACTTCCATCCCTCCCATTCCTGCCACTACCCCACACTCACATGCGTGATACACTGCATCCCCTCAGACGATGAAGTGCCTCTGCTTCCCAAGTAGTCCACTCAGGGTGAGCCACAGGAAAGCTGCCTGGTGCCACAGACCAGACCAGGGTGGAAACATGGGGAAAACACCATTGAGTGATTAATTTCATTCCTTTAAAGGGTACTGCTTTAGTTTTGGTTTTTTTCCTAACTGATGTTGTTGTCATTAGTTCCACATAATAACTAATTTATAATTGCATTGTTGCTTACAAATACTAGACAGGTACTGTAGATTTTGTTCCAATTTTTTAACACAGAGTAATACAGTAAAAAGAAAAGAAAGAAAGAAAAAGAAAAAAAAAAAGAAAAAAAGAAAAAAAGAAAAAAAGAAAAAAAGAAAAAAAGAAAAAAGAAAAAAGAAAAAAGAAAAAAGAAAAAAGAAAAAAGAAAAAAAGAAAAAAGAAAAAAGGAAAAGGAAAAGGGAAAGGGAAAGGGAAAGGGAAAGGGAAAGGGAAAGGGAAAGGGAAAGAAAGAAAAAGAGAAAGAGAAGGAAAAGGAAAAATAAAAGGAAAAGGAAAAGGAAAAGGAAAAAAGGAAAAGGAAAAGGGAAAGGGAAAGGGAAAGGGAAGGAAAAGGAAAAGGAAAAGGAAAAGGAAAAGGAAAAATAAAAGGAAAAAGAAAAGGAAAAGGAAAAATAAAAGGAAAAAGAAAAGGAAAAGGAAACAAGGAAAAGGGAAAGGGAAGGAAAAGGAAAAGGAAAAGGAAAAGGAAAAGGAAAAGGAAAAGGAAAAGGAAAAGGAAAAGGAAAAGGAAAAGAAGGAAAAGAAGGAAAAGAAGGAAAAGAAAAAGTAAAATACATTAGGGATCATGCAGAAAGATAAGAGAAAAAGAGTTTGCATTTTCATCCTAAGAACTTTGATCGTTTCCTAATAACTACAACAGGGAATTCTGGGGTTGTATCTGTACATTTAACTTAAACTCTTGCATGCAGGTACTTCAAGATTTCAATTTTATGCTGTGTATCATCACCTAAGGTCTGTCTGGGATATTCCAAAATGTGTTTCTAATTGCTTTCTTCGTGCAAAAGAGATGCCATAGATTACCAACATCAGACCTATTAATCATCAATCTAAGTGCAGTTAGACTTTACATACAATATTTATAAGTGTTTATGTACCTCTGGCTAATGCTTACGATCAATGACTTCTTGACAAGGCATTCTAGAGAGTTATCAAATGTCTAAATCTTTCCAGGAGAATTAGTCTGTAGCTGACCTTTATTCCAGATCATATTTGTGATAAAAAGATTTTAGCAGGAAATTATTTGTGAAATGTTTACTTTCCTGGGGAAATGAAAAACTGTCTCACTATGTATACCTTGTAGATCTGGGGGACTTCTCGTTGCTGCCTGTCTGGTCTTTCAAATCACCATCAACTGCTTAATGAGCAAATATGTTTTCTCTTGTCTTTGTAGCTTCAAAAGATAGCACTATGAAATAGACTTTATGTGAACTATAAGGTATATGTGTGTGGAATCCAGTTACTATATTAGTTTAATTGTGTCTTCCCCACCCTATGAGACTAAGTGAGAGTCTATGAAATTTGCAAAGAAAGTCTATTCACATTTTACATATTTCTGGTTGATGGAAAGAAAACTATCTACATTCTAAAGAGTGTATTCATCAGCTGCTGGTCAAACAACATCTAAGCATTCACTTTTTCCTTTTAAAGTGCAGCTCAAAAATTGTTGTAATTCAGCAATGAGAACTACAGAGTCCTCTTTCATTTCCATTGATTTCTTATGTTGAGAAACAGAGCCAGTCAAATGAGTCATTTTATTTATTTATTTTGCAAATAAACTATGCGATTACATTCATTCCTTCCTTCCTTCCCCCACCCTCCACTCCACCCTCCTGTGTGCAAATCATTTGTGAAACAACCAAAAAACTGTGACTGTATATCTTACTTCAGGCGCTTCCACAAACTTATTCCAGTCTTTGAAACATTTGCAACATCTTTGCTTTGAATATGTGATATATGGTCTTTTTGGTGTGCCACGGTCACACGACAAATACTAGAGGACAAACACTGAATCAATCCAGAAGTCATTTTGCTTGCAAGAAGAAAAATTCCCCAGCCATTTCTATAGAACAAAACCTGGGTGGAGAATCATAAAAATTTGGGATAAAATCTCAAAATGCAGCTGTTTGGAATTCTGCATAAAATACCCTATACTTGACCTCACTTCTTCTGTTTTGTTCTTGAGTTGTTCATCTTGCCATCACTTTTTACCAGAAATATTGAGACTGTTGCTTCCCAAACCCCTGCCATTCAGCTAGACTCCCGTGTTACTGAAGCACGGGGCTCTGCACTTGTAGTTGCAGCATTGTTCCAGACAGCATTCGGTCTCATGTTTGCCTGTTTGTCCGCAGCTCCTGGACAGAAATATTAACAAAACAAAAACAAACCAAAATAAAAACAAACAAACAAAAACAACACCACAAAACACCTTAGAGCTATGAAGCTGACAATGGGCATCTGTGGACATTTCATTAAAAAAAAAAGAAGGGAAATATTTCTGAAGGTCACCAATCCACAGCTGATACCACTGAAACACTGTATGATATGCTAAGTTTTTCAAGCTTAAGCAGAAAGCCCCTGAGGAAGAAATATGGTGTATAAAAGTGAGAGGAAATACAGAATGTTTTATTGAGGGCACCACCCTACTCAGCACAGACAAAAAGGCTCCTCTCAAAGGAAATGTAACCAATGTTTTTAAGCATTCTGCTCCCTCACATCCACATTTGAAGTGATTTACAAGAACTCAGAGTCCTGGTATTGAAGAACTGGTGCCTGGAAAGCAGCGATACGTTTCTCCCTACAAGTATGTGTTTGTGTGCTCCAGGGGAATGTACATCCAAGCCCAGGCACATCCCTCCGATATCCTCAAAAGTATCACCAAGCTGTTCAGGCCAATGTGCCACAGGCTCCACAAGTTAAACAGCTGAGAAAGATGCTCCATGTGCACAAATAAGCACCAGGCAGACAGCTGCACTTTTAAGCCCCTAATTAAACACAATATTAAACACATACTTGGCTTTAAACTACTAAGCACTGAAATGAACAGTGTTACTCATCTGCTTAAAGTGGTGGCTGAAAGACCTGACACTGTCCACCTGGGAGTCGCTTGCCATCCCACTGCTGATCCTCCAGCTGTGCCCCAGAGCTGAGACCCCTAGAGCTGGTCCCCATGGCAAACCCCGATTTGCAGGAAATGTAGCCTCATTGTATCATCCTAAGCAGCATTCTTTTATTCTGTGATTTTCAGATTATGCTGTCTCATGAACATGTGCTTGGCTGTTCTTGCTGAAGGGAGCATCAGGACGTTACAGAAAGGCAAGTATCTTGCTCCCAGCTCCTGTAAATGTGTTCCTTGTAAACTACTTTAATTTGTTTCAGCCTCAGCATCTCCCATTGTGTTCACCAGCAAAATCTGTGCATACACAGATTGAGCTAAATGACGAGAGCCTATTCCTTTAGGATACTCCTTTTTTTTAGTATGTATACATTTGTTCAGCTTTGTTGCCAGGCACCTGTCCAGTCCAATGGAATACAATTATGCCAAGAGCACTATTTTTGTAATATTTCAGAAGTAACATTTAGCACAAACTTGCTATCTTTTCCTCACATGCACTCTATTTACAATTTCAGTGGACCATTTCAATGCTTACTTCAGATTTCACCTCTAGAATTAGAAAGAGAATATTAATTGCAAGACTATTTTTGCTTGAACATGATCTAACATATTTTGTTGTGAGACGACATGGAGAATGCAAAATTGCCGGCAGGACCTCTTTGAGCACGACGGGCGGGCCGGCGAGAGTAAAGAATCTAATTCGATATGAATTTACCATCAGTACCCTTTAATGAACTCTTAACAACACTGAATATCAATGTCCACGAGACCACGTTTTTCCAACCCTTATATACTCTATACCCAAAAGGCCATGCGGCAAGCACAGGCTACGATTGGTTACACATGCAGTCATTCTTCCCATCCCACGATGGTGATTAGCTGTAGGGCACTGTCCACATGCGTAGTGACGACGATGGCGCCCTCCTGCAGCCTGGGTCGAGGGCAGACCAGCTTCTATATATTTCCACACGGTCCTAGTGCACCTCAGTCACTCCAAGCCCTGGCTTGTTCACAGCATACAGCCCAAAAACTCTCCACAATATTTCACAAAAAAAAAGGAATTTTCTAATGCTCTCTGAGCAATTAGAGCCACTAGGTATGTGGCTTCCTTAAAGGCAATAGCTAACCTAATATGATGGCCATAGACAATATTTTATTCAGATGACATTTTGGATTTTAGTGCAGTTAGCATTGCTCAGTGAATCTTTCAAAATGTGACTCTTTTAAAACGTGAATCTTTTAAAATTACCCAAATAGACTATTTATCATCTCCAGCAGTCTCTAACTGGCTGTTTATGTTTCACTTAGATTTAAGTAAGTGACTGCTTTTGGCCACTGAGCAATTTTTAACATACCATTCAATAATACTTTTCAAAAGCTATTACCGGCCCGTGTGCATATAGAAAGATTGTCATCAGATTGTCGGCAAACATCCAAATGTAAACATCCTTTGAGAGAGAGAGATGTGCTAAAATTATGTTGATGGAGAGATGAATGTTGGTTCAGGAAGACTGCCTTTTTTTGAGACTACTGTCCATAAATTTTTGGGAGTTGTTGACAAAGAATATCCAGCATAAAACCCAGGCTCTTTTAATGTAGTCTGTGTGTTCTGAGATAGTCATTGAGTTACTGGTGATGTGCTTTTTCAATTAATTTTGAAGGCAAGGTAAGATTGATACTAGCCCCAAGTTTCCCAGATGCATTGTAGAGTCCTTATTAAATCAAAGATGTGATGTCGTCAATCTTAAGCCTGCTGAAAAAGAGCTTGTACAGAGAGTAAGTCACCTATCTGGGCTAAAGGGGCTGCACAGGACAGAGATTCAGCCTAATGTTCTAAAATGATCCAGAAGAGAAAAAAGGGAAGAGAGAAAATCCTTTTTGTGGGTTAGAGAAGAAGAAATGAGATCTTGGTTATCTATGGCTAAAAATCAGAAGCCTCAAATTCTAGAAGATACTTAAATCTATTTGGATCTTTACAATATTGTATAAAACACTGCAGTGCAAAATGAAGTAAAATGCCTGAAGAATGATTTAATGTGAAGTGGTACATTCTCAGATATATTTGAGACATTTGCTTTAGCTGATATAAAGAATGACACTCTTAATGATACTCAGAGATCTTTCTGTTTCACTCGGCGGTACTCCATTAGCTGGTACCCACCAAAGATATATCTTTGAATAAAAGCTTTAAAAAAAGTTTCAATCACAAGCATTTTTCTAAAACCCCAGACTTTTTGAACTGCTTGTTTTGGGAGGAAAAGCTTCTGCGATTCAGTTTGTGTACTGTGCTGAACACACTGAGCTCTCTAAAGCCAGTTCTCTGTATTTCCTCTACCCCCTAGCCATAACGACATGGCCAGAATCTTTTCCTCAAAGACGACAGAAGGTAAGTGCAATGAGTAACCAAGGACTTTGCACCCTGAGTGACCAAAATTCATGACTACATGATTTCTTCCTCAGAGAGCTGCAAGTCAAAATGGCAGCATGACTAGATGAACTGTGACAACAGCTGCTCCCCAACATTGCCCCAGAGGTTAGCCCCACACCCCTGTTTCTGCTGAAACATGATACCAGCCTATTACTCTTATTCTCAGCTGATGTCAACCAGTACAATGGCACCAGTTTATACAGCAGAAAATTTGACTTTGAAACTTCCACTCTTGGGGTGTCATAAACGCTGAGAGTCAAACTCAGGGTCTTCTGCACCAAAACACCTATATCTCCACCTTGAAAGTTCAGAAGGATCTTCTTATAGCTGTAATTAGGTGATACACTCTTCATGTCAGTGAATCAGTTGCTGGAGGAAGACGTCATTACATGTACAAGATACTGCATTTACATTCTGACCCATTTTAAAGATGACTGAGGAGGAGTAATAAGTCAGTCAGAAATCCTAATATTTTGGCAGAGTTCATTTCAGAGTCCTAACAGGAAGAAAAATAATAGTCTAGATTTAAATATAGTAACTTATTCTTATGTTTTATTAATTATAATCATTTAATTAGCAGTTCTTTGCCTCTACTCCCTAGTTCTTCTCCTGAAATGTTCTGGCTATACTGCAGAGTTCAAAGATCACACATACCCTCCAGAGTAAAACAGAATGGGCACTAGCCTTTCTGCTTGAAGTGAGCCTGGTGATAGTTTTTAGTTCCTCTCAGGAAAGCAGCCTTGAAGCTACTTTCTTAATATTTCCCTTTTCTGCATGAGTTCACCTTGCAGAGATCTCTGGGTGCAAACTGAATTCCCTTCAGATGAAGTCAAACCAAAAGTTGCATCCCTGAGGTGCACCTGAAATTGTCTAGCTATGAATTCACATTGAGTCAACAGGTAGTCTAGAAGTGGTCTGAGGTTAAAGCTGCCAACAGGCATGGAGAGTGGACTTTGAGCACCCAGGAGAAGCTGTCTGATGCCACAGATCTGCTCCTGTTGCACTATGCTGCCTTCTGATGTAGACATATCGCCAGGTGTCCTTTTTCCATACTTGTAATATAGAGGGGAAATTGATCGTCAGGAGGCAACTGATTCTATGGATTAAACTGCAGGTGGAAAGCCATAAAATCCTGGAAAACCACCTTCAAATCCTGAGGGTTCCAGCAAGGTTTTGCATCACAGCTGTCCCTGAGGGAGAGAGAACCACGGCAGTGAGCCCTGTGGCTTCATCAATGAACAGTGCTACCCACTGTATGCACCCCCCTTCCCTTCCGCTGACCCAGTGTTAACATGCAAAGTACCTCTTTCCCAGATCTGTGGTTGTACAGATACTGTGAACTAGAATTTAATTCTTGAAAGGTGCATCAGAGGTGGAGCAAAGAGAGAATTTGAAAGTTGCTGCAAAAAGACTGCAGCACCACCTGTGTTTCATGCAATACTATAGACCACTGGGACACTAATAAACACATTTCTCCGTGTCATTTCCTTTTGGAGTACACACAACTGTATTCACATTCCTGTTTGCCTCACTACCACCACAAAATCATCTTGCCCCAGAAAAGGAGAAAAAGTCCTTAGAGTAATATCACTCCCATCATTTTTTATCATCTTCCCAGATCTTCCTCAAAGAACTACTGGTTGGGAACCATGGGAGCACAGATCCTCAGTAGGAGTCCATATTATTCACCAACATTCTTAGAGATCTATTAACTAATTCCTCAAGGGGGTAGGATGGAAAATGGGAAGCCTATTTCCCAGGGGAAAATGAAACAAATCTATCTTACTGGCACACATGCCATTTTTTGCAGTCTAATTCAACACAGACATAGAAGACTATAGAAGACCAATAATGAAATTAAGAATGTTGCATTCAAACCAGACTATCACATAACCCTGATAGGCATATAAGAGCCTCTGATTTCAAAGGTAAGTCATGCGTTTTACACATACAAATCTTCATTTCATCACATCTTCTAAGGCAGATAAACTGAATTCTATATCAATCACCATGTTATGATCTTCTAAGCCTTTCATCATTTTAACACAGCACTAAAGTAATGGTGCCAAATACTGCAATTTACAATATAGAGAAGCTGGATAGTTTGGAGTTGTTTTTGTAAAATATTCATCTAATATATAAGTTTTGATCTTAAATTACAAGGTGCTCTGCTTACTCTATATTAAAGATGTTTGGAACATTTTGTAACTATAAAGGGGTGAAGAAAGTGTCTTAATAAGTACTCTATTTAAAGACATACTGTATGCAACCCACAAATACTCTTAAAAATATGATTCCAGGAATCCAAAGTGCTTGGTACCTTGCAGGCTGTGTTAGTCTGGGCACTGAATAAAGGACAAAGAGGCATTCAGTTCTAGGTCACCACTTGCAAGACAGAGCAGGGCTACTTAATTTTGTGTTTTTGATAGTAAAGGAAGGGTTCTGTCATCAGCTGAGCTGGAAGTGCTCCTTTTTCCCAGTTCTCCTTGCAAGTTTTTGTTGAGGTTTGATTGTGAGGTGACAATAAAACCATGGCAGATGTATTGTTAATCCCCTCTTTCTCCCCTTTTTCCCCTTTTAGCCCCACCCTCTCCCCCCTTCCCACTCAGGACAGGCGATTGGGAGGGAAAGAAGGACAGAGAGAAGAGAGTTGGAAAAATTAACAATGTTTTACTAATGCTATCAATAAAAATAGAGAAAATAATACAAAGTATACAAAACCAATCTTGAAAGTCCAGGCAACTCTTCCGGCAGATGTAGGGCTGGCACCTGAAGTCCTGGTCTTGACTCTGCAGCCAACCAGAACTGGACTCAGTCTGTCACTAGGCCTCAGTTTGCAGGGACGACTCACAAGGTCCTCTTCTAATGTCAGCCATAAGGAAAAGGGATGAGATCCTCGTGATCTGCCACTTTTATAAGAAGTATCACATGAATGGGATGGGATACTTAGTTGTTCAGTTTTTGGTCACCTGTTTCTTGTTGCCCCTCTCATGGGATGTACATCCATCCTTATCAATGACCTTGCATACCATTGCTATGTTTACCAAAACCTGTGTCTGGCTTTCAGGAAAATGCAGCTAATAAGAAGGCTTTAGCTGACAGGCAAATTCACTAAAAGAGAAACTTGTTTTTAACAAAACCAGGACAGTTTTCCATACTATGAAGCTCATGAGATAATCGACTTTTAAAAGACAAATATTCACAACTGTTTTCTTCTGGAGAGGAGTGCATTATCTCTTGCCTCTTTCTCAGCACATTAGGCTGCCAATGAAGCCTAGAGCGGCCTGAGTGGCTGCTGCAAGCTCCCATCTAGTCAGGAGCACACGTCTCAGCAGGACATCCCACTGAAAGCCACCTTCTTCCTGGAAAAGCAGATGTTGTCTTGTTCCATGTTAGAGCAGTATAATGTCCCTTACTGGCTTGCTCAATTTAGTACATTTACATTCCTCTGCTTGTTACCACTGGGAGTGTCTTAGCTGTTATTTAATGTTTTAGGTTATTTAAATTGGATCCAAACTGTATTTATCTAGGTCTATTAGAATTCCCATTCTGTTTTTACACTTATTCTGAGTTACGGCTTCAAAGATACCCTTCTCCCTCCTTGTTTAGTTCAGTTTGGTTTTTCTTTTCCTCAAAGGCTCCATCTCCTCCTAAGACCAAATACTTCTCACCTTTTTTTTTTTTTTTTTTTAATATATATAAACACAGGAGAACAACTGTTGTCCCTAACCCTACAATCTTGCTGTCTAATTGCATCAGCATGTCTAGTCTCTCTCCATTTCCCTCCCAGTACAGCTTTGTTCAGAAACAATGCTTCTGTGTGCAAAGCCGAAATTTCTAGAGGATCGTATGGTGAGCTGTCTTGTAATAGCCATTGTGTCAGCCCTCTGCATTCATATGCACTGATATTTTTAAAGGACAAACTGGAAAAAGTCAGTAGTGAGGTCAGACAAAAGTAAGAAAAAAAAAAATCTTGTTATGTTGAAAAGGGCTTGCATGGTACAGTTGTATCTTTTCCTACTTGGCCACATAGTGGTAGATTCCCCCTCAGGTAAAAACAAATTGAAAGGAAATGTAAAATAACCTATAATTTCTCTGTACCTGCAAACATTCCACACTACCCAAAACACGCAAAACTAATGGAGTTTATAAGGTGAGGGACTTACCACCAGTGAGGTTTTATAAGAAGTTAATGAGGATTTCAATCAAATAAATAACTGCCTTTATACATACCCTCAAGCAAAGTCACCCAAAAAATATTTAGTTTGAATAAACACACTTCTACCCTTTCTTATGTGTGCACATATGCATGTATATATATATATTTATGTATACATATTTATTTTTCTTCTTAGTGAGAGTTGTAGTCCATGAAGGCTGGAAAGCTGGATAAGGAGTAGTCCTGGTCTCCAGTCAGAACCAAACACATAATCTTAGCTGGGAACAAGTCAAGACAGATGTGTTGGTCAGGGACTGGTCAATATGCAGAGGTTCCCACTAGGAAAGGAATGACTCCACCAGAAGATGACTGTGGACCCTTTTGAGAGACAGCCTTTTCTCACTCAGGAGTCTGCTTACAGCACCAAAACCCAGGCTGTCAGGGGCATCTGCAACACAAAGAACATAAGGAAAGCCCTGTTGGGTCAGACCTTCTAGCCCAGTACTCTGCAATACCAGCAAGAGAAGCAGCTATTTAGCTATTTATTCTCCATATACTCCTGCATCTTCCACAGCTCCTGGACTGAAGATGTTGGGGGGGGTACGTCGCTGGCTATTTCCCTTATTGTCAGTTTATGGACTTAACTAAATGCCCATGAATTTATGCATTTTTTCTGATGAGCCCGCTGATGCAATCTGCCTCCACAGCCTCCTGTTGCAAGCGATCCAGAAACTAATTCTCTGCAGTGTAAAAAGTACTTCCTTGTATTTCTTTTAAACCAATTTCTGCTAGTTTTAACGCATACTCCTTTGTTCTAGTCTTGTACTAGACAAGGTTTGGTCTAGGTTAGCTATCAAGAGACCTAGACCTTAGATTAGACCCACTAGTTCTGGTCCTGTTTTTGGATTACCTTATTCATCAATTTGTGGTATCATAAACGACTACCATATTCTTCTCAGCCCTCACTCCAGCCTGAGAAATCCCAGTCTTTTTAGTTTCTCTTCATAAGGCAATTTCTTCACCCCCTTGGTTGCCCTTCCTGGTATCTTTTCTATATCCACTATGTCCTTCCTAAATTGTGGAGACCTGAATCTCACAAAGTACTCAAAAGATGTATCAAGGTTCTGTATAAGAGCAAGACAGTGCTTTTTGGTTTGCTGTCAGTATATTCCTAATGATGCCCAGCATCATGCTGACTTTTTGGCTGCTACCATGTGGAAGCAGTGATTTTAGAGGACTGTAAAGGACAACTCCAAGATCTCTTTCTTGAGTTGTAACTGCCGCTTAAATGTTCAGTATTGTGTAAGCATGGTTTAGATTATTTCTCTCTAACTGCATCACCCTACATTCATTTACAGTGAAGCTCATCTGCCACTTTTTTCATCCATTGAGTTTTTGGGCAGCTTTTTCTGGAGTTCCTCACCATCAACACAGTATCTGACTAACCGAAAAACATCCCTAGTATAATCTGCAGATTTGGCGATGTCACAGCTCATTGTCCTGTCAGTCAGCTGAGCCTGATCAGCCTGATTTGCCTTCATATTCCTTGCATTTTTGCTGGTCTTTTTTGAGATGTGCTGGGAGTGGTATTAGTCCCATACCTGTGAGATCTTCTCTGGGTTCTAGTTTAAATATTCTTCTGAGCTTTTTATTAACACTGCCAGCAGCCCAGTGACATCCCTTGCTTAAGAGCATCCTCCAGAGTGTTATGGGTGGAAGCTTACATTGATTTAGCTTCCTTCTTGGCTGGGCTGTCAAGTAATAGACAGTTTACAATAAAGTGAGATCTGGCCTAGCTGATGTGTGTCAGTCTAACTCACTTTTCCAGGGACAAATTCCACTTTTTTTTCCCCACCTTTCTCAGCCAAAGTGCCATTAAAACTGTCCTAATCATGGTCCTCTACATCCTTCTGTGTATGCAGGTCTTACATCCATGGGTTGTTTTCATTTGTGCAAGGATTCCCAATGAACATCAGTACATGCTAAGGCCAGCCTATAAAGGGTTTGAACCAGAAATGCAGTAGTGCAACCTGCAACTTCTTAGTCATCTAGCAATATTCTATAATAAATTTACCAAGTACCATAAGACAGATGACTAGAAAACATAGTGCCTGTATTTAGAAAGGGGTTAACCCACAGAAGAGTGGAAATGTGGATAACCACACTCCTTGAATTCTGACTGCAGTGGTATGCAAAGCTTCTGAACAGCTTTTAAGGGAAAAGATAATTAAAGACATGAAGGTCAAATGAAAATGACATAAAATACAGCATGGGCTTAACAAAAGTAGATTGTACCAGATTAACTTCATACGTTTTTTTTACAAGATAGCCTACATTATAGACAAAGGACATGTGATTGATCCCATCTCTCTTAACTTTAGTGAAGTCTATGATAACACACAGCGAATTATTAGTAAAACAGGGAGAGATGGGGATTAGCAGAGAAATTGTGAGGACGAGAAGATGTCTCCAGTCATAAACAGAGTGTACTTTTCGAAAGGGAAGGTTTATGGCTGAAAGAAGATTATAAGCAAGGTTCCTCAAGAATCAGATTTGATCCATTTTTATATAACTTCATTAAGGTCATTAGTGATCAGGAAAGAAACATTAGGAAAACATTGATGAAATAAAATAACTCGCAAATGGAAAGCATTTTCAGTACAGAGAAAAACTAGACTACAGTACATAAATAAATTGATAACATTGAAGCTAGATTAATAATATAGGAAGAAATCTGAACGCATGAACTGAAGGATCACTATCTTTGGAACTAAGAGCAGAAATTCTCCTGTAGACTGTATGGTCCTTTCTTGGAAATGGCTTAGGAAAAGGATCTGTTTCCTCTCACTGATGTGTAGGAGGGCTATGAGCAACTAATATGAGGGTGTTGTGAAAAAAAAAAAAAAAAAAAGGCATCTTAGCACACATGCATGAACAAGTGCCGTTTCTGTTGAGGTGTAGAAGGATACTTGCTATCTAGAGAAATAATATTTTAAATTGAAGGGATACGAGGAAGAATTACAGCGATAATCAAAGGAATGAAGAATCTATTTTTGGTGAAAAGTTTAGAAGAAATTTGAGATAGGAAGACTTAAAGAAGCCTGATTGTTGTACACTAAATTATTTAGACTGAAATCAGATTTCATCCAAGAATTAATGAGTACAAGCTTCAAATTGGATTGCTTAGGCTTGAAAAAGACAGAATCAAGAATTAGATTAATTATTTGGTGGGAATAAGAGGGACAAGAACACTGGTTTTAGCATGCAGTCTTATGGCTAAGGAGATCATGTCATGCAGTGCTGCCATTAGCCAGGGATGGCACTCAATTAACTATGAAATCTTCTTTTCAGTCCTGTATGCTACCTTTAACAGAAGCAGTAATCCAAATCTGCCACTTAAAAAGAACAGTTAGAGGACAAATTTCTGCAGAGAAGCTTATTCCTTGGCAGCTGGTTTGCGGGGGACTTTTTGGCCAACCAAATTCAACCTGACAGACAATCTTGACAATTAGGAAAGGACAGAGACTTTTTCTTTGCGGTGGCCACCCCTTGCGTGAGCAGCACAGAGAAGGGGCAGCAGTGCTAGCCCACGCAGGCTCACAGATTTCTGTGACCTGTCACCTTCATCCACCTTGGTACACAAACCCTTAAACCTGGTGGGAAGAAGAGAGTCTATGAATGCAGTGGGGGTGAACACACTTTTGCTTCTGTTAAGAGGTTTTCTTCTGCTTTACATCCACAGCATCTCTATGTAGCTGGCAAAGCAGGCTTGAGGTTCAGACTATGAAGGTGTCCCGTGGTAGATTTAATCTAGCTTGAGTAAGTTGTATGAAGCGTGAAGATGTGGTAGCATGGACTCCAGTGGGACTGCTGCAATTTTGCCAGGGACTGGGGGTATGTGTACTCTAGTTTAATCAACACCAGCAAAGTGTGCTTCCCACACTGCCGTTTTTTATACAGACATATCCTCCAAAGATAGTAAGACTTACTATGCAGAGGTTTCCACATCTAGAAACACACCACAGTTTAATTTGTACTTAATACTGCATGAAAACAGGCAAGGAGCTGAGTACTAGCCTCTCTGGGTTTCCATATCCTAATATAGACACCTTTCATTACTTTTGCATAATTTACTGAGGTCTTTCTCAGTCCACTGGTGGTGTGCGTTATTCATATACATGAAACCGGCAGGGGCAATATATTAGCAAAAGACTGTTTATGATGCACTGAGAAGAGATTGCCCAGTTGAGACAATGTTCAAGTACTTCCCAGTCAAAGCACAATTGCAATTGTAGAGGCAGAAAGAGTGTTTTTTCCTATCTCTTATTTTAATCCTCTCTCAATTCTTTAATAACCCAACCAGTTATATAAACATAGAAAAGTGTTTCAGCAAATGCACTTTAGGGAGGTTTAACAGATCTGGGAAGTATTGTTCCACAGAAATCATCACTGTTACTGATGCAGGCAGCAGCAACTCAGCTGTGATTTGAAATCTGACAAAAAAACATGTGAAATAGAAGTGCCTTAAATGAAAATGGTTAAGCTTTCAGGATCCAGGCAGAATACAAGAACTAATAGAGCACCATTTCTTTTGCAGAATTAAATAATTTTGTGGGAGATGGCTCTTTTCGACAGAGATCAAACTCATTTAGGATGACAAAATTCAATTATTTTCTTATCTCACTTCATGGAGTTCCTCATATATTACCAAAAAAATCTAGCTTTCCCTAACCCATGCACATTACTTCAAAATAACTTTTAGCAGATGTTTCCTGAAGGGAAATGCTGGAACATAGGAGAGCAGGCTGTAGATACAGATATCCATTATTCTCTTTTTAAATGATGAGTGAGGGCCCAGGCTTCCCTCAGTTAGCCCCATTCCCATCCAGAAGCACTAGCCCAAATCTGCTGAGCATTGCCAGCTGCTTTGCACAACATTAGCAAAACAAAGTATCAGATTGGGTTTATCACCTGAAAAACAAACATAGCTTGCCCTTTTCCTGGTCAAAAAATTAGGATCACAGACAGAAATATTTTTTCGGAGTGACAGCATGAGTCTCATAAGAACAGCTGAAATCTATCAACCTTGAGCTGGAATCCTAGAATTGCTTTCACTTCAAAACAAAGCTCTGAGCACTATGCTACAGCCACTACGGGTCAGTGTGGTGCCATTTTGATCTCTCTGTAGTGCAAAGTGACAGCAAGCACTGACAGGATTTTGGAGGCAAATTATCCACCAGGGCCTTCTTAGGACATGAATATAAATTCAGAGGCCAACTTGAACACACAGATCTTTGCACATTACTTTTTTTTTTTTTTTTTTTTTTAAAACTGCAAGCCTCAGAGTCTTTCTGCCTTTGCTATATCATGGTAAATGGGGAACAGGTTTCTGTTTCCTAATGCTAGTATCCAAAAAAACAAGGCTGTAGACTTAGTTGTCAACGGCAACAGCAACATCACTGTTTAGCCTCTAATTAATAGCATAGAGTGAGTGCAATTATTAGTAAGCTTATGTTTCCACAAATAGCAATTATTGCCTTTCCGCACAAATGCTATGCAGCCAACAACCCTAATTCAACTGCCCAGAATGGTGCTTACCTGTAAAATTTGTAGCAGGTGTCTCCCACCTTTAGTGTTCAAGACCCTTCCTAGCAATAAATTTCCAAATGGCAAATTTCGAGGCTTTATCCTCAGCCTTATTATATTCCCATCCTGGCTAGGTAGTCCCACAGGACTATTTCACAGCAGTGGAAGCTGAAGCTATGGCCCTGCTGTGAAATGCCTCTAGAAAGGCTTTTCCTTCCATTGATGAAAGACCCTTCCACTCTGCTACTTGCACTAGGTGACTCAAGTCAGGCAACTGGAATACCCTGCTGGCTGCTATGTGACTCTTTTTGTTCACTGTGTTATATTTTTTCCTGTAGGTCTTGAGAAGCCCAAGTTCCCATGCAAAAATCCAAGTCATCTGAGCTGGGTCACACAGAGAACAACATCCTAACTCTCTGGGGAGCAACTGCTTTCACTTGAATATTTAGCCAAACCATATCTACATTTTCTCACCCTTTGCATAACCTCCCGTCCCCATTTCTCTGCCTACACAAGCAAGTAGCTTTAAGATCATAAGAATGAGTGCTCTAGCAACTAGTGTGTAAATTATACTTACCTAATGCTTCCTTACCCCACCTTCAGCAACTGACACGTCACTTTTGCAGGATATTTATGGATAAGATGATGCAAAGAGAATCTGTCCTTGGTTATAAAGTAGGAGTCAGTTGAAGCCAGGATGAACAGGTTTTCTCTGGTGAAACAAAACCATTTCACACTGTTTCTTTGTTTTCTTTCAGGGGGTGGAATAGTTCAGGCTGTGATCATACTGGAAGGGGTGAGACCTTCCGAAGGATGTCTGGTTGTAGCAAAGTATCTCTCTAGTCAGCCAGGTGATCAATGGAAAGGATTTCCCAAACTTTCAGTTTCACTCTGGGAAAGCAACCAAATCATAGGATTCTAACATCTGAAACTCTGTCTTAGAACCAGAAAAGATTTTGACCTTGTGAGTGTCTTGAAGGCTGCTGCATTTCTCTAATAGCAACTTTCTTCCCATTTCCAGACTATATTTATTCATGGGCCTTTTACATCTGTTTCCTCTTGCACCAGCATTGTCCTCTAACTTAAATATCTCTTTTCCTTTGTAGAGTTTACCTCCCTAATGTATTTATAGATAGCAATCATATTCCATTCTAAGCCATCTCTCTGTTTGTCATAATAATGCTAAGCATTTATATATGATTTTTGAAGTCTGAAGCTCTGCACAGACATTATGAGTTTCTCTTCACCAAGAAGATGAGCAGATAAGCAATACGAGAGTTTTCATTTTTTTCATTTTTGGCTCTTTGTGTGTGTGTGTGATGGGATCATTGAGGCAGAAAGTTGAAGTTGTCACATTGCAGAGAAGCATCACATTACAGCCAGGAGAAAAGTCAGAATTCACAAGCACCAAAGAACATCCCAGGAAAAAGCATGGACCAAGATCTATTTCAGCTAGGTTTTGCTTTATATCAGTTTCCTCCTCCTCCTAAAAACAGGTTTTTCATGATAGTCTATAATCTGACATACTAAAGAAGCAACATTTTAGTAGAAACAATGTTATTGAATTTGCTAGTAACACATAGAAGAAAATAAACTTAAAATATATATTCCTTTTCGTATGACATTTCAATACTCTGGTCACACTATTGCTCACCAATCCAAGGGTCACAGCTGAGCATGCTTTGTTCTGAAAATCTTGGGGGATCTTAGATTTAGCAATTTTAAAATGGAGTGATAATGGTCTCATATCTCCAAAAACAGAGGAGTATATCTGGAGATACTGAAAGAAAATATATTAAAAAGTAATGAAGAAATGAGATATGTCTGATTGCTTCCAAGAAACTCTTGCAAACAGTACAAAGCCTACGTGAAAATCTAGAAGGATCTCTGGTTAGTTTTCAGATATATAGCAGGGAACATGTAAATCTTTAGTGCTCAAAGAGCTGAAAAAAGAAAGCAAGGAATCAGATCTTATACACACAAAAGACAAAAGCTGAGCTTTGTTTTTCAAAAGTTATCCAATTCATGCAAATACAACCCAGTGAGTTTTCCTTCAATAGGAGTCCAAGCAAAATCAAAGTGTTTGACATAAAATCCTCAGTAAAAGGGAATTTTAAATATCTGGGTATGTTTGTATCTGATTAAAAAAAAAAAAAAAGAAAAAGACAAATTAAATCAATGGATAAGTGTCTCTTTTCTAACAAAAAGTTCCATTTCGCACTCCAGATAACTTCTAACAGGCAAGTTTTATTACCTTCTCATGAACACTGCAAACCTACACAAAAAGTTGGATAAGTCAATAGAAGCAGCAATCACCATTTTTGTAGGTGTATCAATGCTTTCTCCTTCCTGTTTTTCCAGTGATGAAAGTTGGTGGGAGAGGAGGGAGAAGGGTTCTAAATTGGAAAAGATGCAATATTCCTAATATAAATTATAGCATAGTTATAAAAGGAAAGAAGATCTGATAGATTACTGTCTCACTTGAGATTTGCATCAATTCCTGAGTCTCACTAGGGCAGCAACCCCCAGCAGTTACAGATGAACCCAAATTGCCTGCCAAATTCCAGAATATGGTAATTCCTTTTAAATATATCTGGGCTTCAAGAGCATGCACACAGCTAAAAAGGGGGTTTCCCTCCCTGCTTTATTTCTCAGTGCCAGGAGAGCCCCAGAACACCCAACTCAGACCCTGCAGCTAGGCCTGACCATCCTCCAGACTCTTTTACACACAACCACAGCAAAAAGGTAACCCAAATGTCAAACTGAAGATTTCACTTACAGCATGTTGTCATTTTCACCACAGAATGCAGAAAAGGTGTTACAAATCAGCAATTAGCTAAATACTTGTTGTAGCAACAGACTCTTATGCAAGCCCAGCCAAGTAAATCCTCAAAGCAGGCCAAAAATTATATCTTGTTGTCAACAGAATAACCTAAACATACCAAACTGGTAGCAGAAAAACTTCTTTACTGACCAGTCACTAAGGCAACAAAAGACTAAGATAGACTGTTAAATAATAAGGACATTATCAAACAACAAATCGTAGAAAAGGACTGTATGATACAAATCAACTTACATGAAAGGTGGGACAATCTCAGCTCATTATTACAGTCTGTTTATTTTGAGCAGGTCAGCTTTGAGACCTGCTGGTTAAAGTCAGTTCAGCTGAAGATATCAAGGACCTAAGAGAAGGCATAAAAAAATCCTCTAAGTCAAATGGATTAAATAAAATCTGGTATATGCATCCTGAACATGGAGGAAGGAAAGACTTCATTGACCCTGCTGGCCAAATATTCATATTAAAAATGACAGCAAAGATGCTTTCATGAAAGAGTTGAAGATTGACCAGTAAAGAAAACCACCTCTTAAGATTATACTAAGACAACGGCAATAAATAAGTTGCTATAAAAATAGCATAATGTATTTAGTGCAGTCCTGCAACCTTGTCCTCTGTCCAAGACCATTCAATATTTTCATTAATAATGCAGATGATAGATACAGCATATGCTTATTAAGTTTATAGACAATGACTAAAACTGTAAGAACAATGGAAGACAGGACTGAAATTCAAATTGCATTGGTAAATTGGATAAATAACTTCCAAAAATGAGATTCAATTCAACTGCAAGGAGAAGCACGAGGCACAGCACTTAGGCAGGACTAATCAGTTTGCACAAATACAACATGAAGAACAACTGATTAAGTAGCAATTCAGCATAAAGGGATGTGAGGATTATAGGGAATTATAAGTGCAATTCAGCAATGTGGGGCTAATACAAAAGGCACACACACACAGAGTACCAAAATGTACAAGCAGGAGGATAGTCTGTGAAATATATGTAGTGCTTTCTTAGCGCTTTGTAAACTCTTTGCTTTAGTATTGTGTCTGCTTTGGATACTTTAAGAAAGAGATGGACCAGAATCCAAGGAGAAACAACTGGAATGGTCAATGGTTTAAAATATTTGACCTCCACAGAAAGTGAATGAACAAAACAAAACAAAAAAAAGAAAGGAAGATTGAGGGAAGACATGACAACATTTATAGGAGGGATAAAGGACAAATCAAGAACTGTCATAATGGAAGTGGAAAGTGTTTAAAGGAAAAGTAAACACAGAATAAACCTTCTTTTAGCTTGATACATAATGAAGAACAAGGTCATTAGACACTGAAAATGGGATCAATATTAAACATAACCTTGGTAGGACCCATAAACTAAACAAGCATTTTATCATATTTTCAGTAAAGATGAGGTTACAGAATACTCAGATGGTGTAGAATAAAGTCACAAAAACAGGGCCACTATAAAACAGAGGCTAAAGTGAGGTGGAACAAGATGTCAAAGGGCATTAACTCATGTGCTTCATTTGTTCAAATTACAACTCTCCAAAAACTCTATGAGAACTGCCATATGAAATACACTGTGATAGCGATAGCAAATATACTACTTGCACTTAAGAAATGGTAAAAAATAACAGTAATAAATACCAGTGACATACCTGAGTCAATTTCGAAAGAAGCAATAATCAAAGATACAGAAATAAGACAAAATGGTAAAACAAAATTCAAAATAGATTAATCTGAAATAGATTGGACTAACCTAACAACTTACTTATTATTTGGGCTTTAGAAGAACAGCTGTTATAGCACTGCATGAAACAGTATGACTTAGTACCATCTACTTAGCAAATGCCTAAAAGGAGGTAAATATGGGTGTTCTCAAAGACTGATTTCATAGCAAATCTTATTCAGCAATATTTGTTAGTAGACTCAACAAAAAAAAAAAGTACAAAGACACTTAAGTAATATGCTGATAAGACAAAGCTTATGAGCATTGCCATACAATAAAACACTGATAATTACAAGGAGGTTGGAGAAAAGGGGGGAAATACTGCAGTGGAGAGCAGTAGTAGTAGGTGGTGGGTAGGAAATGCAAGCAGAAGATGAGAGGGCATCAGTTTGAAGAAAAGGAAGATGAGTGAGGTATCTTGTCACAAATTATATTGAGCAAAGGTAGTTGCACGAGACATGGCATGGGGAACAGTTGAAATGTCCTTTGGAGCTCTTTGGGTATCTCTGGTGATCTGCATTTAAAAAAAAAAAAAAAAAAGAAAAAGATAAATTTAAACATTTAAGCCATTTAAACAGAAGCAGGTGCACAGAACAGCTTCTACGATGATCAAGGAAATAGAAAGCTTATCTGAGAAAAAGAGAAACTGTTTAACAGATGAAGGCTGAGAGGGAATACAATTGTTCACTATAAACATATCAAAGAGGTAAACACCAGGGAGAGACAAGGGCAACTATCTATTTAAGCTAAATTCCAGCATTGGCACAAGAACAAAAAGGTAGAAGCTGAACATAAATAAGGTTAGTTTTAGAGCGTGATTTCTAGCCATCAGAGGAATGAAATTCTGGAGAAGCACTAAGGACCAGGAAATCTAGCTATTTTACATGAAGTTTTATTGGTTTGTGGAGGTAATATGTAAGGTGGCTGCCTGGGACTGAAGAAGGACTTAATTCAATGAGACAGAGAAATCCTTTCAATCCTGTGTCTCATGAAAAATAGAGAGGTCTCTCTAGAGCAGGCTGAACATGCATGTATAAATCAGTTGTGTTCATCACAGAAGCATCTTTTCTAACTTCTACAGTGTGAGGCACAAGCAACCATCCTGACGGGACGTTCAGGACTCTGCTGTGATAATGAGACAAATATGAGAAAACTGTAACATGAAACTTTCCTCTAAAAATTGTCAAGACCCCTGCATTATAAGCTTTCCAAAAACCTGCAGCAACAGATACATTGGTGACACTGCATGTACAGTGCAGTACCTAACTGCAATGCACATCTATTAATAAATAAATAAATAAGAGAGAAGGAAATATTTTTATAATCTCTTTGACTTAAATCCTGTTATTCCTACACCGTGTTTATTACCTAAACAAAAAACTGCAAAAATGGGATCTCTTGCATTACAGTGCCTTATATTCACAAGTGGGACTTCCTCATAGGAGTAAGTGAAATGTGACATTCAGCCAAATCTTGCTTGGTTTCAGATAGGAGTCAGCATACAACACACAGCTCTTGACTGAATTTAGCTGAGGTATGTTTGAAACTCTTTCTGGCTCACTAGAAGATCCCAAAGTATCAGAAAGCCTCATCTGAATTTGTTGCTTATAATTAAACTTAAATCCACAGCTGATTAAAGTCCTAATATTATTTAGCATGGTTTCTTTATTGCCATTCATACGGGAAAAGAAAAAATCTCAAAGGGCCAGTGCTAGGACCCTGGATTTAAAGGAACTTTAATGCTATAGCACTTGTCGACAGCATGTTGTTTCCTTTAAATGCTATCATAAAAAATAACAGCAAATTAAGCTATCAAACAACTATTCCTCAGCGTGCTACAGCCACTACAGAAGGAAGAAACCTTTTATTTAAGAGACTGAAGCACAAATTTGGAGATCTGAGAATGTCTATAATAGAAAGGATTAGATGGGGTCAACTACTCATGTCCCTACCAGTCAAAAGGGAGGTATCTTGAGTGCATGAAGTAGAACTATGTTAGTACCATTACAGGCACAAGTTTAAAAGCCCTGAAAGGGATAACAAGGCTCTATGACTTTCTGAGACCAGATCAGATGTTCCAAAAATCAGGATAACTTTGGAAGAGAGTGATAACAAATGTTATATTAATGAAGCACGCTACAACTCTAAGAGATGTTTTCTTCCATAAGCAAATATGCTGATGACAGCACAGGGACTTCTCCTTACGGGTGCCCACACTAAAATACAGATAAACATTGTATGGACACTCAAATGGGCTTGTGAATAAGTAGAAGTCAGGACTCTTAAACACTAATTCTGTTCTCAGCATGAAGGAGGAGGAACTCTGAGAGATGCCTGTGAAATCACAAAAGAAAAAGAAAATGAATGAGAGATAGATTCATTTCTTCACTCAGAACAACTGAATTGTGAAGGCAATTATGGTGACATGACATGACATTTACAAGGCCATTTCCTGGGAATTCATAGAGCACCTTTTCACCAGTTGCTACAGTGCAACGACCAGTTTAAAGTGTTTTTAGTCTGTGAAGCTATGAGGATATACCACTTTTTTCACCTGCTAATTCACCCTGAATTTACCTAGTTAATAATAAATTTTCTTTCAGCATTCACTGCTGGTGGCTGCATATTGAGCCTTTGGTCAGCTCTGGTACAGACTTTTGCTTCTGACGTCATAGAGCATCACTTAATCTGTGAGGGTCTGATTCATCTTCTGCCCTTTCCTTGTCCTGTTGAAACATTCAGGAAGTTTTCAAAATCTAAAATGATCTCTTACCATAAACTGTTATCACCTGACAGACTGGGATGTCAGTCTCATTTAGGATTTATGAATACTGCCAATACAATTTGAATATAACAATTAGGAATTTTTTTCTTTATTATTATTGCTTTATGCTTGTATAGGGAATTGCCTCTTCATAGTGGGCCATTTGTCTAATTTTTTTTATTTATTTTTATTTTTGGTTTATTTCTTTGGTTTTATTTGCTTATTTGTTTAATTGCTTATTTAAACTTTCTCTGGTGCCACACTGCTGAAAACAACCACTAAACCTCTTGAGATGTATACTGTCTATCTATGTGCCAAATGGGCTTTGCTGAGGAATTCTTGAGCTCTGAGCTTCCCTTGGATCTTGATTTCCCAAGTAATCTTGATTGCCAGATCAAGTAACTTCTCCAATGCCTCCAAAAATCCTCTCCAACAGTAACAAAGAATGTATGCTTGATATATCCAGAATGCAGCCAGAAACGGGAAGCTTTGTATGACTGATTTCCAGGTGTAAATGGAGTATTTTACTGCAAGAATTTCTTTTGCATTCTTTTTGATCCCTAAAACTATAAGCTGAGATCTGAAGGAAATGCGAAACTTATAAAATTCTAGTAAGAAAGGCCAACAGCCATCAGCTTCTGTGGTTATCCTTGCTCATGGAAGGTCTTCAGAAATTCCCATTATGAAACTTTGTGATGCCACAGAACTGTGAATTTTCATGCTCTACACATGCGTCAGCAATAGGTATAAGAGAGAAAGTTAAGCAAAGCATCTCAACCTCATTCAGACATTTCTTGCTTTCGTGAGTTTCAGTCACAGAATTAATGTTGTTTATGGTAGCTTTTGTGTACTTCAGTAGTCTAAGGGCTCCAGACACAAGAAGTGGGTCAAATATACACAAAGCCTTTCAAATCCAGAACTCAACAGACCAAAAGTCCAACTTAGTTCAAAACATTTATATCTCTCCATAATTCACTATGCTGACCTTTTGTAAAACCCTGCCACTGACAGAGCTGTGAAAAGATGTATATATAAAGTGCAGCACAATGGACTTTCAGAAATTAAGTCATTTAACAAAAAGAAACCCTAGACAAATACTTCTACATTACACATTTATGATTTAGTTTGCTAATTAAAACAGATAATAAATTTGTTCACATGAAAGGCATCCCATATGATTTCCTGTCTCAACTCAGTGACTTCTATTTTTTCAGTCCTCTAAAGCAAAATCTATTTATCACAACTAATTATCCAGATAATTCTTTGAAATGGTCCTTTCATTTAATTATCCTCTAACCCAGGGTCTTCTGTAAGTAACAAGAAGAGAGCTTGAGAAACAGAGAATAACTTACAATACATACTATCAAAGCTGCTCAGCTGTATGGCTTTGATAAGAAAACATATTTTATAACTGCGTGGCCACTATGCAAGCATTTCAAAGCTGTCATTTCCAGTAGTCTTCATGTGTTTGTTTCAATACTGCTTAATCACTGATTATACTGGCAGTTTCTTTCTTCTATTTGATGCTACATTCCCTGCTTATCCTGACCCACAAATTTTACGTATAGATCAGACAGATTTATAGACCTCACATACTGTGTAGGGCACAGAATGTCACACAAACAACATTTCAGTCTGATAAATGGGTTTGTGCACCACATTAAAAACACCTTGCTTGGATTGTGCTTCTGTTACTCTAATCACTCCCTTTACATAAATGATTCTTGCCCATCATATCACATTCATCTCGGGGTGGCTATTTTCTTCATTCACCCACTTTTCTCTGCTTCACTTCTTGCTTGTCTCTCCCTGCAAATGCACTGAGAAGTTTGTGCTGCAGGTGGTCTAGGCCACTGTACTCTTGCTGTGGCCAGGAGATGCCAATGGGGATGCAATGGGTATGCAGATATAGCCTGCTCAAAGCATGGGCAGAAGCCACATCTCAGGTCAAGACTCTGCACAGAGATGCGAAGAGGCACACATTAACCAGCAGGAAACTCACGGGACTCCTCGACTTCATCCCAAGGGCAGGGCAGAGAAGGAGGGATGGAGATCACAGTGGACACTTCAGGCCACCTGATACAAGCATAAATGCACAAAAACCACTCAAGACACTACTAGAGCAGGACCAGCTAAACCACTGCCAAAATGCCACAGGCTGGTCATATGGCACATAAAACCTGGCACAGTTGAGTCCCAGGTCCCACAACATCCAGTAACAAAGTCATAAAAAATGACTCTGGAAGTATCTATAGATGTCGATTCTGTAACTTTGCACCCCTCCAAGTACTCCAAAAGAGCAGTTTTGCCCAACTCTTTTCTTTCCTAAAGCAGAGATGCTTATACAGCTTTTCAGTCTGAACTGTAACATAAGTGTAAACCCTTTCCAGCCACAGGAGATAGTCTAGATTTGTACAAGCACAGACATGAGGAACATTTTACCTTTCTAATTAAAATTTAATGTATCAAGTTAATTTATCAACCTAGAACTTTCTAATTGGAACCTGAAGCCCATATGTTTACTTAAAAGCCTCCTAGGATACTGCTAGCTCAAATAGTATAGATCCCCTCCCATAGGCATCCATGGCCTCATGATGACTTCACCCTTTGCTTGCTGGAGATCAAGACCAATCAGAGCATAAATTAACTCTGTTGATGCTGTTCCAATATCCTGCATGCTGTGCCACAGTTTCACACTTAAAATCGATGGCACAAAAGGCTGCTATCATGAGCAGAGCTGGTGTGTCCCAGGGGGTCTGCCATGAAAATACAGCACTAGTCAATTAAATCCTTAGTTCAATGCTTCAGTTTACAGCAAGAGTGTTGTCAATACAAAAACAAAAGGAGCCACGTTGCTTTGTGTTCTGCAGTAAAGTGCACTGATGGCAGGGGGTGAGGTTTGATATCCTGATGGAAATAGGATAAAGTTGTACAGAACAGAAAAGTTACTGTCAAGCTCATGAGAGCAGAGACAGCACTATAGAGGATATTTTTGCCCACTTTACAGAAAAGAATGGGTGCTTTATAGCTCTCTGCTTTTTACAGCTTGCCTTAACTTTCCTTATGGTGCTGGGGAATAGACTTCTTTGCAAAGACAGTGAGTGTAATACTTAACTCAGAGAGCTCAGTGACCTGTTGGGGTTAATATGCTTTCTGCTGGACCAGTCTTCTGGTGAAGATTTTCAGGTATAGAGTGTCATTGTGTAAAGTACAACGGCACCTTGCTGTTAGATTGTGCTCCTGCTCAGTGCAAGGTCCTTTGCGGGCCACAAGCCATATTCTCTGGCTCTTCCTACCAGAACTAAGCCACTAGCTGCCGGAAAGAGAAGTAAAAGCTGTGATGAGATGAGAGGCATTCTAGGAAAGAGACAAGCATTTTGTTCAATTATATCCTCCTAGAAAATATCCCTGACAGGACAGAAATAAAAGGAGGCTTACCATCAAATTAACAGAAGACCTTGATCAACACCATGCCAGGCTGCTGCTATCTCCAAAAACGCTAGAGATGACCTTTATCTCAAGCTACCAAGGAGAGTCGGGTTTCCATCTTCTCCTGCATGGCACTAAGGACATTGCAAGAACCATGGTAGCCATCAGTGCTGAATTATCCTCTGCTCCTCTTTTGCTATGGCCACAAAGTGAGAAGCAGGTTGCTAATGAAGCAGTACATGTCAAGTGAAGACTCTAAGGAGCCAGGAAGCAAGGACCACTGTGCTGTGAAGTGCCATCACCTCTCCTAGGTGAGATACATATTGAAGTGCAGCTGGGATATCTGAAACGCCACAGTCTATCTTCTCTCTTCTGGAGAATAAGTTGCCTAAGAAGAGTGAAAAGAATGGCCCAAGTCCACCTGGGTTTAGGAAATGGGTAAGCTGACAGGAGGAAGGGAAAATGAGGAGGGAAAACACAAAGCCCCAAACCATGGCCCACAGCTTCAGCCCACTACAATGAGACACAGCAGCACCAAGGCTAAGAAAGGCTACAGCAGGGATGGCTGAATGGTTGGCCCAACTGGAGTAACCCACAGAGCTGAGACAAGAAGTGCAGCTCCCAGCTTCTCCTGCAGCACAAGCAGATGCCTGCTGCTGGCTCCATTCATCACCTGCACTCTCCCAGCACTGCACCTTCCACTTAAAGGGTGGTGCCTCCACCAAGGTGGCATCAAATTCCACTCTATATTAATACACCTGCAATCACTTTTATCACACCAGGAGAAGCTCTGTCTGCCTCACAGCCCAGGGTTTGCATTCGCTGTGAGCCAGCACTGCCCCAGTCTGTGTTGGGTATATTCCTTTCCTCAGGTCTAGCTGTATTGAGCATGATGTTCAGCCAGTTTTTGCTCCTGGCTTCTTGAGTTCTGGTGGTAACTTATTGCAGAAGCTCCTCCATATCCATCTTCAGCTTCTTTTCACCACCTCTCTTGTATCTCAGTAACACTAACAAGCTGTTCTCAGTCAGCACGATGGACATTTCTAAGTCTTTCTTTATTCAGTAAGGTTAATCAACACTTTGGCAGATCTGTGGCAAGAAAAGTCTCTTTCTAGCACATACCAGCAAAATCACCAGACTTCCATAGCTATCAACCACTACCATAAACATCCATCAACTGACCCCACAGTGATACGTCAAAAGTTGTTGCCTCTTTCCCCTAATATTAAGTGACAGTGCCTTCTAATTCAGAGCTTGGTAGCAACTGGTATTCATTCAGTACCACAACCTGTTTAATCTGTTTTTCAGTAAGGCTACAAATTGGACCTCAAGTCAGACAAGGAACAGTCCTTGTTTTTTGTCTCTGAATAATTCAATGGCAAACAATCTTGCACAGAAGACAAGTCAAGGACAAACTGAAAGACACAAATATTTCACCTTTGGATCAAGGCTTCCACAAATGTTCTGCATGTTGTATTATGTTATGTATTTTCCACACACCCAGATACCTGTGCAAAAACATGAATCACAGAATCAGAGAATGTTAGAGATTGGAAGGAACCTCGAAAGATCATCTAGTCCAATCCCCCTGTGTCCACTATAACAATATTTCCTGGGACAATACCCTGCTAAATCTTATAGCCCAGTCTAAAAATTTAATTCTTCACCTACTGATACCTAAAATCAGCAATTAGTAATAAAATCAGTTAATAATAAATAAGGGTTGTAGATTTTAGTCATTTGCTAAATAATGTTCACAGATGTTAGGTGTTATACACTTGTTAGGCATTAGGCCACAAGAATGGTATTTGTTAACATAAGCAGGAGAAGGTTAGGAGACAATGCCCTTGTTCTCAGAAGAGGAGGTGACGACATCAGTGCAAGCAAGTTACAAGCTGAATAACAACGGAATGTAATACATATGCAAAGGATTTCTTGGAAACGTAATGAATACATATAATCTGGATGTACCTGTGCCTGGAAATCGTCCGGAGCCCCCACTAGGCAGAATGATCCCTGTGGGAGCCCACACATCAGTAAAGGATGCTTGCTTTTAAAACCACAATTTTTTTTTTGTTTTAGAAGTTTTTTCAATTAGCCAATTTACAGCCTACAGTGGGTCGCTATAACTCCTTCCTCCAAGGAACTCTGGATCTACAGGAAAGAAAATTCATCTCCAGTAGTTCCATTATATGAGTGATTGTTCCTCTTCTACATTTAAAACACACTTGTTTCCTAAAATTAACTATGTATTAGTTTCTAACAGAGCTGATCAGCTAATCTTTAGTCTTGTTGGGCAAGGCGTTACTATGCTTCTAAAGAAATTCACTGAAGTTGCCTCTTTGTCACTCCATAAAAGTTAATGACAGACAGAGCTGTAAGAAGTTTCCATATGTTCCTGCAGTAGCCACTATTATTCATTCCCAACAGGGAATGCTTTTTTTCCTTCCTCAAAAAAATAAACACAAACTAATGGCAGGGGTTTTTAGCTAAAACAAGATTTTTTCACTGTATAGAGAGAGCTAGTGTTTCACCAAGATTCTGCAAGAGGAACAAAGGGAAACTACACAAAAGAAACCTTATACCAAGACTATCTCTTTACTACATTTTCAGATTACTACCCTGTTTCCCCAGAAATAAGACAGGGTCTTATATTAATTTTTTTTGCCACAGAACTTATTTCTTTTTACATGTGTAGCTGTCTGGACACTATTTAAATTGCCTTTTTTTTATGAAGTGAAACTATGGCTTATATTTCGAGCATCCTCAAAAAACCTGAAAAATCGTCCTAGTGCTTATTTTTGGGGTAGGTCTTATTTTTGGGGAAACAGGGTATCTAGTGATTTGACTGGAAGGAACTCCACCAGTAACCTTGCCTACATGCATTACTTCATTTCTTCAGTGCAGAATTAGGATGGGTGTCCTTTGTGTTTAGTAGAGCTTTGCATGCTGGTAGGTAGTTATTCAGCAATGCCCTCAGGAGTAGTGCTGTGGCACAGCTCATGTGCAGCAACACTGACAGAGCTCTGAGGCACAGGCAGGTGCGGCACACACTTCCCTCCTGGGAGGCTGGAGCTGCAGAGAGCGCACTACATCAGTCCTCCAAAATCTTCATTAGCTCTCTATTTATCTCAGGAGTCATCTCAGGATGTAGACATTGCTTTATAAAGCTCTCAAACATTTGCATGTGAGCTTTGCTTCACACCACAGTCATCAGCTTGAGAGCCTGGAAGTTGCCTGTGGGGGTCTTACTGGAAGAGCTCAGTTTAGAGCTTTCTCTTACAAACTTTCCAGCTGTTGAGCAGGTTCTTTGGATCACAAGGCATATTAAGAAGCCCATCATACATTTTTGCCTGGGAGGATGAGCCTTTCAGCAATGCTGAGTGACCAGCCACATTGTACTCTGCTGCCATGTATACTTTTCACCATAATCTGCATGCATTCTACAAACCCACATACAAATACAGGAAAGATACCATATGCATAAGTAATAACATCATTGTCATTATCGTTTTTCCTTCCATAAGGAAGATTACTTCATCACGATGATTTCATTTGCTAATACGTTTTCCCTTAGGGCATGTATTTTCCTTCATCAAATTAGTTATTGAAACTGATTATAGTTTAAGACCCACCCCCCAATGTGTGGCAAGGCCTCGATTTATTATTAAATGGTTTGACTTTGGTGCATTTCTAGAATTGACATACTGTGAATTTAACTTAGATACTTCGCTAGTTAGGCAATGACGCTGTGAATGTCATACACAGTTTACGTCATATTGGTTGATGCAGCAGTTACTGTTCCTATAAAATTAACTGGAGCAGAAATTGCCCACTTCATTGTAAACACATTTGAGGAATCCTTCCCCATTAGGGTGTGGAGACAAATATGGTTTCTCCTTCGTCAGAAGAAAAGAGTGAGGTTGTATACGTGGAGCTCTGCATGGTGGAAAAGAAAAATAGCTGTTAATTCTTTCCCCAAATAAAGGTATTTATTTGTTTCTTTGTCTTTATGTGTGGCTCTGGGTTAGCCATTTACTTTCCCCTGAATTTTATTTCTGACTTTGTGAAATGGTAAATCTAATGCTGAATCGTAAATCTAAAACTCTTCCCCACTCCTTACCTCAGAGGGCTGAAAGGATGATGACCCCAATAACGTGTATTCAGAACAGCACTCTCAATACCAAGCAGTGAATGAATGAGTTCAGGTAACACGCAGAGAAAAATTGCTTTAATGCAGTCTAGTCCAGATGTATGCCAGCTTAATCCAGCTGACCTAGCAAGACATACTTTTTGGAATAGCAAGAAGAGGCAGAGGAGACCTTAGCTTTTGCAGAAATAAAGCTAAAAATCAGCATTAAACACTTAACAAATCACAACCCTTGGCAGTTATTTACTATTCCAAACACAGAGAGGTGCCTCACAGTGTGTCATAGATACAATGGCAGCAGAGTTGGAAAGCACTGATGCTTCTGTACAAGGTTCACATTTGTATAAACCAACAAGAAATGGTCACTTTCCATAAGGGAGTACCCCTGGATCAAGGACTTCCTCACAAGACAAAACATTACCATCTAATTTCGGTTAATACCATACACACACAAATGCACACACACAGGGCCATACAGCCAGTGGTCTGTTTGCGAGAATGACTGAGAGATAACACACAGGCTGGTTCTCATTCTCAGAGCTGCAAATACAAGCAGCAGATTAACAGAGATCTGCCAGGAATTCAGCATACCTGCAGATCTCAACAGGAATAGATGAAGATAATTTATTTGAACTCTGTGGCCCTCTTTTACACAGTTTTGAAACAAACTATTTCTCCCCACCACATTCAATGTGCTGCTTTTGAAATTAAGAAACATGGAGGTGTTCTACCCCAGCTAATTAAACACGTATAAACTCTGTGGCTTGCAGTGTAGTGCTGTACAATGGACAAATTGCCTAGTCCAAATAAAGTTCCAGTAGTGCATTTAGATACAGGCTTAAAAACCTAGACTCACTATTCACTCCCCTGGCATTTTGACTACATGTTCATGACGATTCCTAAGGCCCTAAATCTAATCAGAAAAAACCAAACACTGAGACTTGCTCATGTTGTGTTCAAAATAATTTCATTAATTTTCACATCAGAAACAGCATGCACCTTCTTTTTCAAGTTCTTTTAACCTCCCTCCCCTTGATTTCAGTGGATGTAAGAGCTTTGAGCAAATAATTTAGGATTAAAAATTCAGGATCAGTCTTAATAAAGTAAATCCATACTGATCTCACAGAAGTATTTCCATTTACCTGTGGTGAAGGTGGTTTAGCTGCAGACTCTTTCAGAAACTATTGAAGTTCCCCAGATATTTGTCATTCTTGTGTAGTCCACCTGTGCCTCATCAGGGACTTCTTATCTCAAATACTACAGCTGTACCTATTTTCTCTATACCAAAGGTTCACGTCCAGTTTGCTCAAGGAGCAGTTATTTTGTTCAATACCTACTTTGACAGTTTGCTTTCCATGAACATGTGATTTGTATAATGCAACTTAACAATAAAAAAGAGTTGTCTTTGGAGCTGTGAGTTTAGTCAGCCACGAGGACGACAAAGTAAAATTATTCCCCCTTGCTACTCCTGATCAAAACAATAAAGAAAAAACTTCAGCAGCTTCTGATGTGTTTTCCCACCTCTCTAAAACATTATAAGGGAATTAGTTTCAAATGTTTCTAAGGTTCCTTCTACTTCTTATTGGACTTCTATTCTGGCAATGGTTTGACCTAATGTCCCAAATTTCTCTCCCAGCTTCTTGTAATCTCAAGCAGAAGTGTTCTCACATATTGCCCATTACAGTCAGACATGAACTGTGTCCAGTGCTTGCTTATAGCTTTCCTGCTAAATCCAGTGAATCCTGGACCTCCTGCTGTTGTGAAAGCTAAAAAGTTATCTTCCATCATCCTGAAGACATGAAATGCACCAATAATAATAACAATAATCTTTAATGGATCCAGATTTCTTTTAGTTACTTTTCCTCGAGCTAAAGTTGTCTTTGAACTCACCTCCTTCAGAAAACTTTCAACATCTCCTAATGGACTGACCTGCCATTCCTGGAGTCTCTGCCCCCTCTCAAGGTGCATCTGTAGCTGCTCTGTCCACACCACTGATGCAGGTGCAAGTGTGCACCCAAAGTGAGCACTAAGGGCTGGATCTCACCACAAGAAGCCACCAGCAGCAGCTGTCCACAATAGTCCTGCTAGACTTAATTTGAGCCCTGTGATCAAACACATATTACAAAACTGCCTCTATTGGGAAAAAAAAAAAAAAGAAAAAGTAGTTTGCAATATTTTTATTCTTTTGAAATTATTTCAAGATCCCTTTGGAAGAGGTTTAACTACAGATATTCACAAACTGAGCAAAGAGCAAATTTGAGGGGGGGCCATAGCTGAGGAGGCCTGCAGGGAAATATTTCATTACCTTTCATTATCAGATATGTCAGCTCACATTTTTTATCATGGCTTTGTTATTTGTTTTCTTTAGGCTTTTCACGATTAAGAAAGAGTAGCTGATCTCTGACCAAAAAAAAAGGAAGAGGAAAAAAAAAGACAATTCTGGTTTAGACTATTATAAGGAAAAGCTGGAAAACTGGTACTCCAGTGAACAGTAAGCACCCAAAAAACAGAAAGCAATTTAGTTAGTTGAGCTGCCAAATTAACAAAGCCAGGGTTCTTACAAACCCATTCTCATATAAACTCCAGTTGAAGCTTTTCCCACATTTGTGACACTTGTAATCTTTCTTCCTGCTTCTTCCCCTGATCCATTCACTCCCTGGAGTCTAATTAGGATTGAGCTTAGACTGAGCCTTTCCATCTACTCGTTGCCTTGCATGTTGCAGAAAGTTAAATACTCCAATATCTCTGTGAAATCTGATCAATAGATTATTATGGAGGAAAGGCCAAGCAGCCACACAAATTCTTATTCATCCAGAGCATGACCATATTACCTTCCCCTCCTTTGAAAAGCAAGCTAAAAAAAGGGAGCTGCTCTATTTGTTTTGAGAATTATGCCTGTGCCTAACTGGGAGTGGATGAGACTGGCATTCAAATGCAGCTTTTTGAAAAACACATGCAAAAATTCAAAGGCTCTCCTATTGTCTCCAAGTAAGAAAAAGGATATTGGGTGAAAGGGGATGCATGCCTCTTCAGCTGGGTAAGAGAAACAATTAACTTCTAGTCTTCCGCTATCTTTTTAATTGCTCGTTAGACAGCTCATCTCTGTATACTTGCAATGGAAAAAAGAAACATTCTAAGTATGTCACAAGCAGCTGTGCGTGTCATGCAGCAGCAACTCCTCATGAAACTCTGAGACATGAACTCAGAAGCGGAGCAAGGGAGGGAGGAGAGAAGGGTATATTGATTGACCAGAGGGGCCAATATGCTGAAATAGACCCTTTTATGTTTTCCATAGCTATAGATTAGTTGTTTAGATTAGAAAAAACCCAGTAAGAGCAAACAATGCAAGTAACCCCCTTGCTGCAGCAATTCAGAAACAGCTACCACCTTCCCATACCAAGAAGCACAGTAGGACAAGTGCACTCACAAGCAAAAGCGCCCAGATTTCATACCTGCACACATGATCTCCTGCCCACCCATCCTCCCAAAGCACACCTGGAAAGATAATGTCAAGCCATAATACATTTATGATAAGCAGCTGCTCAGTGAGTTTGTCTCTGCCACTCTCCTGCTTGCTTCTTGCCCTGAGCAAGAATGCACGTTACTTCGCCTGTCTTCCACTGCGGCAGCTATTTTATAAATTCTTCACTGTGCATTAGCCTATTGGTTTATTTATTAGAAGTGAAGAATACATTTACAACATTCCTCTCTATGAAGCATTCTTTCAAGGAAGCTTCCATACTAATTAAGTTAAATGTGATAATGACACCCTGTTGATGGAACTGAAGCTAATGATAATGATGCCATACATTAGTTGCAAGTACCTACTCAGTTAAATGAACAGGTCTATTGTTTGAACAGTACTATGTGCCGCAGCTTGGGAGAGCACAGGAGAGAAAAAATATGTTATAATGCAGATGCTTTGCAGGACAATAAATAGGATTGAAATGAACTACTCTGGCTTAGATGAACACATGTGCAATCAATTACAATGTCCTGCTATACAGAGATACTTACTAGTGGAAATATGGTGATTTCTAAAACTGGAATAATGAAAAATTGATGCCTTTTTGATCAAATGAGTACATACTTCCTCTGTCCAGAATATTTTCATTTGAACTACCATGGGTATTTGGAAAAAGGTATTTCTTCCAACAATGTTTGAAAATCAATAATACTCCCCAGCCTTTGCTGATCAGATATCAGACCTTTTTTTCAAGCTTAGGACTGAGTGCAAAACAATCTGAATGAAATTACAATTCTTCATTGATTTTACTACCAAACAACTTCCCTGCCTCTTTCTCCGAACACACTCCCACCAATACAGCACTGTTCTGCTCTTCTGAAAGCATCTTCACTTCTGGTTTGAAACAAGAGGAGGTTTGAGTTTTTGTTTGTTTGTAGGGGTTTTTTCCCCTTTCATTCAAATTTCAATGTACCTATAATAATGCTGATCTGAACTAATTATATGGTTGATCTTTTTCACCTACAACCAGACAGCTCAGGCCCTCCCTGTTCACTGTGGTTACACCAGCTGGCTCAGTATAAACCATGTAAACAAGTGATCTCAGCTAATTGCATAGGAGTAACATCCCTCTCCAATGGCACAACTGAGTCTAGAGGATGGATCAACTACATGTGTTAGCAGCCACAAGCTCTGCCATATTTTTTTCTGCCTACTTCCTACCCCTCTCCAGCTGGTTAAAAGTGAGTTTTTAAGAGTAGCCTACTCTTCTGATCACATCCTTGATTTTGCAAGACTGCCCAAATTATCTTGCAAGTAATTCACAGACTAACTTATGGTTGCCCACATATGTATGCAATTAGCATCTGGCTCTAAGATAAAGTATTTAGCATCCAGTCCTGCAAACTGTCATGTACATCCTTAACATGATATCCATGAACACTTCCATTAAAACCAACACAATTATTTGGATGTGTAAATTTAAAGCACATCCATATGTGCTTGCAAGATTTTGGCCTGTCCCCGCTGCAATGTCATGTCTATCAAACCCCTATGACTTGGCGTATTTAGAAAACATCTGCTGTAGTTAACAGAGTCCATGCTCCTATTTTTCCCCTCTTTCTTTTTTATGTTCTCCCTCAAAGACATAACAGCACTGTGTGTAAATGGAAGCAATATGCTGTCTGTATGCAGAACCTAATAGATTCCGTCTCAGAGTGATATATATGTGAAACCGAACCAATACATCATTAAACTCATAAGATCTGCAGATGTCATTTATAGCCTTGTAAATTACCAACTTTTACTGTCTTATTTTTACAGTGGATGATTGTAAAATATAAAATTGTGCATCATCACTGTGTAATAGCACAAGCTTTAGAAACACAGTGTTACAGAGTAAAGCATATATTGAAACCCAGAGTATTCAAGGGAGGCTTATAATGCAATTTTAAGCTCTATAGCTGACTGTATAATAAAACTGTAAAGTCAGATATGAAACAATGTTTGCTAATAACAGGAGAGCGAAAACTGTATTGAATTCCTGGGACTTCAGAAACCAGCAAGAAAAACAGATGCATAGAGGACATTTAGTTAAGGATAAAGACCGTCTGAGTCCTGCTGGGGCATCTGGTCACCTTACATTAAACTGAACACTACTGTGAATAATAAAGTATGCAACGATGACATAAAAATAACTTAAAGGCAGCATTGCACACTGAAAGTAGTAAGGAAGTCTTGAGTTAAGGTCCCTGCTCACCCCTTTAAATCACCCTCCTGTGGCTGAAGCATGTTGCAGCCACCCTCAGTGACACTATTTCTCCCCAAATAGTCAGGACGAGAATAGTGACCCAAAAGGCCAGAAAAGGCTTCCAATACACATAATTTGCAGAGACTAAATGGGACTGTACCACCTTGAGAGGCTCAGGCCTGGTAGGCTTTCCAGCAGTTTCTTCTGCTCTTAGTTTTCCAACACAGCAAGTGTGGCACATGTTGCCTTTCGGGCACTGGGCTCCCCAGGGCCCAGTGTATGATCCCACACCTTCTGTCTGATCACAGCCTGGTAGCCTCTAGAGCATCCCCAACACCACAACAGCTTGCACACACCCATCAGGAGTAATTTGAGCATGCAATGCGAGACTACAATGCTTATGATTTTAAAAGTTACTGTCTTCATAGTGTTCCCCAGTACTAAATACATGGTGTTTCAAAAAGATGGACCCAGTTTCAAAGTAGGATATTTCACGATTGCAACAAGTAACAATTACACAAAAAAAATATAAATAGTTTAATGAGATATCAAGTGGTAATCATTTGAAAATCTATGTCCCGCCCTTTCCAATGGTAAGAGTTTAATTAACAGGCAGTTCGTAGTTGCAGAGACATAGTGGTTTCAAATTTGGTCCATCTTTTTGAAACGCCTGTACTTCACCGCAGAGCTTGAAGGCTTTTGTTGCTATCACGGTCTTCTGGCAACAAGACCCAAAGGAAGGAGGAAAGAAGGGAGGGAGAATCACAGGATGCACAAACAGCACAAAGCCGCAACAAACCCATGGAACTCCCCTGGCTTTTAACCAACTTTTAGCATATGAATCCAGTGTCTTGTTATAAAGATTTTTTTATTCCAGAGGCTGATGTCTGCCAAACTCATGACGGGTCAAAAATTCAGATATTCTGTGTCCCTAGAATGTTGTAGAAATAAGGAAGAGTCACCACTTGTTTCCTCTGAGGGACAGGCTGAGGTGGGGAGTCCACGGAGAGAACTGCTGCAGACACCCCAATTCTGCAAACAGCTTCAGACACAGTTTGTGCCTTATTGGGGACCAAAAAACCCACTGCGCAGCCTCAGTTTTGCTCCAAATGGGCACCTCTCCATTTGAACATCTCTCCTCTCAACGTTCTCCTGAGCAGACTCTCTGGTGTCCAAAAGGGGGTGACCTCATACTGCTGCTTTAGGATAAAATCCAATCAAAAAGTCTGTCAGCCATAAGAAGCATGCCTATAGGGAGCCAGGCTTCATTAGTTTCCATGCTCACAGACCCATTGCTCTGTATAGTGCCAAACAGGAAGTGCTTTTATAAAGCTTCTTGGAGTTTTTTCTCAGTACTCTCAAGTTTACCCATTCTGCCATACAAAGGGAATCCCTGCAACACTGCATTTCATACAATAGCTTATTTATAACAAAATATCAAGGGGAGACAACAGTACTTGTTTGTTATTTTTGGTATATATCCTAATTATTGGTCTTCCTCCAGCTCACCAGAAGGGGACCCTCCTGAAATGTGACAATCCTTTCCTGAATTTATTGAAAAATGGGTTGCAAATTCTGCTGTAACACAGGAGAGCTCCACAGCTTTGCAGCTTGCACATGTTGCAGGACACAAAGCCATCTTATTCAGAGCAAAAATGGTGATAAGAGCCCAAAAAAATCATTTCAGAGATGCCAGTCCTGCCAAGCCTCACTTTGGTATTGTCTCATTTTCTAACTAATACCTATGAGGATCTCTTTTTTCTGTTTGCCTTCTGTTTTCAGAGTGAGGCATAACCGTATGTCCTTTGTGACAACACTCAGTCTCTTACATTTGCACTTGCCTCCAACATCTGGAGTAGTATGTGAAAAATTGGGTACTATGTGACCTGCTATAAAAACATTACCTTACGCACATACACGTATGAGCCTTTCACAAGAGCTCCCTTCTGCACTTCTCTCTCACCATCACTAATCCGTTCTGGAAGACTGGTCCTCAAACTTTTTTTTTTTTTTTTGAAGTATGTCATGCACATGGCAGGTGAATAAAAATCAGCAGAATTTGAGTGAAGATACAGAGGCAAAGGCATGAAGTGTTCTGAAGAGATAGGAGATCAAAAAAGGTTTTGTTCACACATCCCTTAAAGGTCTATTCATATAAATAATAGGCTCACCATACCCTGGAATTACTTTGCATGGAGCTCAGCATGTGTGTGTTTTTATCAGCCAGCTTCCAGAAGTGCATGCCTTTAGGAGGGACAGCCACCATGGCAGCTTGGGGATGGGGGCAGGAGAGCTGGACACCCAGAGACGCTGCTGCTGGGAGCACAAAGTCCAGTCTTGCTCACAGAGGATTTTCAGACACTCACAAGTGAGGTTTTGAAAACAGACACATTGAGATAAAATGTACACAAATAAATATACATGCATATATATTCATATATACATACACATATGTATCTATGGACTCAGGAATCTGACAAGTCCTGGGATTGTGGGATGGTCATGGCAGAGATTTGTATCCTGGTGCCCTGAGTCCTGTGTGATCATTACCCCAATCAGCTTATTTTCCTTTCTCTTGTGGGAGACTTCCCTATTCATCTGGCCCCCAGCATGGCCAGGAAAGGGGAGATGGAGTCATTGGGCATATAGCAATTACCCTTTGTGGGAGGAGATTTTTCCCCTCTTCTGTCAGCAGTGGTGTTTCAGCTCAGTTTGAGAGGAATCCAATACAGCTGTCTCACAGCATCCTTTCTGAGGTGTCACCTAAATGAGAAGAAAAAAAAACAAAATGAAAAACAACACAAAACCAAACAAAAACCCCAAACAAAACAAACAAATAAAAAATCCCCAACAACAACAACAACAAAAAGCCCCATCAAAACCAACACAACAAAAAACAGCCACCCATGGGAATTATTTCAAATGGCTGCTACCTTTCCTTGAAAGGCTCTGTCTTACTTTCTGGCCAGTCTGTCTCTCTTGGGGCCCCCTACTTTGGGAAAAGTCGTGCCTCATGAGATGCTGCATCCTGGGCAGCTGTAAATTCTTTTAAACTAATGCACAGTTCCTAAATGCTGGCTGGAAAGCAACCCTCCAAATACCACAAATGAAATATGGGTTTACTGAAGCCAGCAGAAAACCTTCAGTGAGAGAATGGATTGGCATCCTGTGGCCTCGGGAGGGCTAAGCCAAGTCCTCCTGTCCTGAGCACACGAATGAGCCTACGCATCTCTACCTGTCTGTTCACCATTGCCAGCCATTGAACTTTTCCTTTTTTTTAATTTGAACCTTCAGCTAAAAGTGGTGACACACATATCAATTAAAATTTTTTTTAAAAAGCCTTAATATTTTAGTGAAAGAGAAAAGGCTTGAAAGCCTGACATAAGTGTGAGAGAAAAGTTCAGACATCAGAAATATAAGAAAAAATGTAATATATTTTTTAAGTAAGTATCAGTGGGTTTAGGGAGCTTCGGCTCATGACTTTTTAATATCTCAGTTTGACAACATGGCCCAAAACCACAATGCTGATGCCAATATTTCACAAATATTCATGAGAGAAATAAAAGCAAGAAACAATATATATGTTTTACCTTCAAAGATGGGAAAAGCTACAGTTTTTGCAGACATCAAAAATTGCAGACATCAAAACCTATGCTAAATGAGATTTCTTAAATAGGTTGATATAAGGAAAGGCCATCATTAACACCATTTAGCATTAACTCTTCCTCCATAGAACACCCACACAGCATCTGTATAGCAAGGAAAAAACTACTTGCAACTGAACTGCCAGGCACAATGGTCTTACTGTAGAAGCAATCCCTTGCACCCTTTCTTTCCCCTACATGTCTGAGCTTTTTTATCTTAGCCTGGAACCTCAGATTTGAAGTGGCTGCTTTAATCTCTCCTTTTCTGCCCACCACCTCTTCTGCAGACCTAGTCTGCTCTCAACTCCTGTCTGCCAGTTTGAGGACTCTGGCTTTGTGAGCCTGCATCAGAGCACCTGCAGGAGGAATTTAATTTGGCTGTCAGTCCCCCAGAGCCAACCAGCAGTCCCATAGCTGCATCAGCTCTGCAGGACTGATAGGAATAAAAAGTACCTAAGAACTTATTTTTGTGACTGAAGTCAGCAGATATGACTACTCACAGAGGCAGCAGATGTGTCGAGTAAGAGCAATTTTAAATGGTGACTTCTCAAAGTGGGATTTTACTGTAAGTTATACAGCATGCCACTTTTGTGATCTCTCAGCCCTGAGACTGTCCCTATAATATTAATTATATACTTTCCACAGTGCTGCCCTTAACATTTTTCTCAGTGCTAACAGCAGTAGTAAGAAAGGGCCAGCACTTTCCAATAAAAATAAATTTTCTCTTACTTCTGAGGTAATCTGATCCATACAGATGCATTTCAAGGTCTGTCAAAGTTATTCAGGCTCATCCCACAGCAGTCCAGACAGTCTCTGTCCTGGAGTTCTATCAAGACGTACTATGGTAACAAATCCAATAGGTAAATTTTTTTACCTGGTCCGCAGAACTAGTAATATGAGATATTGTTAGATGAAACAGTGATATTTACTAGGCAAATAAACCAACAAATGAAAAACACAACGAAGATGCCAAATGCAAAAATGACACTCTTGTCAGTGCAAGAAATATTCAGAATAACACAAAACAAATAAAGCATAAGATTTAATAAACTGTTCTTGAAGACACGGTTGTAACTAAGTTCTAGCAGCAACAGGTTTTACTGCTATTCGGGCTTAGAACCAAAATCACTAACAAGGGTCTATGGCCAGCATTATTCAGGGGAGTGCTAAATAAAAGTCATCACAGCAGTGGTCTCTGGCATTGTTGTGTACTGATAAGGATAATGGCCAAAACATTGTAGCAAAACCAGTTCATCCAGCCACAGATGATGATACATTCAGTATAGGGTGAACTGGGATTTACATATAAACGACAAGCTAACAAGCCACAGCCCAGGCCGGCTGGCCGATACAGGAGGTGCTGGAGAGCACCTAGCTCCACCTTCTGATACGCCCAGCATGGCACAAAGGGAAAAGCTGAGACCCTTCAACATGGCCCAAGACTTGTCAATTTCCCCCCCAGACTTTTATCGCTTTGACAATAACATCTCCACAAGAGACCAAAAGTTATGTGAGCAGGCAAACCAGAGGGCTATAAAGGCCCACCTTGTGCAAGCACTGGTGGCACTCACCCACCATCCTGAGGACCACTCTGCCCACCAATCTCACCACATGAACTGAGCAAGACACCAGAGGACGCCGCACGTTGCTGGACCCGAAACTGCAAACTCCATTACACATAAAGCAGAGACATAAGGATGGTGAAATCTTTCTCTCTCTTTTCTTCCTTTCCCATTCTTCTACCTTTTTGCTTTCCTTTTTATATGTAACATAGTAACACAAGATTTACAGCCCCGCATATGTCACAAACTTTTAATGTTTACCAATTGAACCTACAATAACATAAATCTTTCTGCCATCAAATCATACACCATTTGGGTCAAGCTGCAAAATAAAAGCCTTTTGTTTGTGGACCTTAAGTACTGTGTGTACTATTTTCCAACCAAAGGGGACCCATGAACCTGAGCCACTTCTCTGCCCGCCCTCATACCTGAAGGCAGGATGTGGCAGGCATTCAAATATCTGAGCTGTGAATGACATGACACTAGCAGACAGTGGTCCTTGTGTCTGCTTGTATCAAGAATGTGTCAGCAGATGCTACCCCAAATATACAATTATTTATGCAATGCAGGAAACCAAATCACAGGACAAGGGGCTTAAAAATTTGAACAAGCTGTTCCCAACTGGGGAACAGGCCCCCCTCTGGCAGGCAAAGAAAGGAGCTTAATCTTTTCCTAGCAGGTTTCCATCCCTCAGCTTTTAACCATCTGTCCTCGGGGGTCTAAGAGGCTCAGTAATGTAACACAAAACCTTACATAAAATTTGAACACCACTGCCCCTGAAGTACAAGCTTCTCGTGGGTTCAGTGCTGCCAGGCTTTTGGGAGCAATGCCCTTACCCTAACCTAGATCTCCCTATCAGCCACAGCAGCACAGCACCAGCAGTCCCTGCCCCATCCCCCAGCCAGGATACTGCCTCCTGCCCCCAGGCCTCCTGCCCCAACCCTTCACTACCCAGGGCAGGGGCAGGCACTGGCAGCCTGGGGAGGGCAAGAGTGTGACCACCTCTGTCCCTCAGGGCAGAAATCCTGGGAGGGTGCTGGGATGAGTGATGCTTCTCCCACCAGGGGCATCCCAGCTCCCCACTGCCCTGTGGCACATGGACAGGAGAGCTACCCAAGAAAATACCCATTGCCCCATGGGACAGTGAAGCTACCAAGGAAAAAAAAAAAAAATCCAAGAGAGGATCAGAGCACTGCTGGAGCTTAGGGACTTCCACAGATGTGTGACCAAGTGCACAAGTAGTCCCAAGGACCTGCCCGACCAACAACCAGCTCTCCATGAGAACACAGACAGCAAAAAGGCCACGTTAATCCCCATACTTTCACCACCTTTGTCTAACAGGACAATGAGGAGCAGCTGGCTCTTATTTACTCTTATGGCAAACACTCTGATAGCTAAACCCTCTCTTCACTCAGGTGGCTTTAAAATCACATGGCTGGGCTGGACTAGTCCCACAACTGGAGAAACCACCCCAGTCAATGTATGAATATTAAAAAAAAAAAAAAAAAAATCTAGCAGACACTAGGACTACATTGAAAATCCTGACCATCATGCATCACCTCAGACCATAGACCTGGATTACAAGTAAATTTTATTTTCCTGTAATAAAACATTCCTTTATACAACAGGAGCATCAAGCTGACATTTGAAATACACCATTTGACTGGAATTACACCAAGAGTGAACACTGCAAAATGACTGCATGACTGCACATGGCTGACAGTAACTCTTAATAAGACTACTCTTCCTTTGATATGCACACATTACAGATAGCTGAATAATGGAAACATTTATGAACAATTGTTTGGTGGCAGACAAAAAAAACTCACTGCCAAAATTTTAGTGCTTAAACACAATGCAATTAATCAACTCCAAACCAGAGCTCTTGCAAAAGCACCATCACTTCCATGACACCCATTGAGCTCTGTGGGAACACGTACATGAGTGGTGTTTCCAGGGTCAAGAGTGGATAGGGAAGAGGTGGTTAGACTCATAAATCACCCTCACAGCAGATTAGCTGCGCAAGTCATCAGGGGACTATTTTTGCATGGATTCATTCAGAGCCTCCTACTGCTACAGCAATATGCAGAGAGGGGTGAATGGAGCCCTGACCTGGCATGCAGCTGTATAACTGCACCATACAATGCTGGAGCTTACATTATGTCAGATGGTAAAAAGAGCAGGGAAAAGTCTCCTCAGCTCTTCCAGTAAATCTAAATTAGGGATATGTCTGTAACAGCAATGGGATTCACAGGTTGAATCAGAGAGGATCTCTAACTCTAGAAACTACACAAAAATATTAGCATAAAACAAACTAATGTCCACATTTCCATCCCGAAATCATAAAACCAGATTTTGGCTTGCAGAGGAAGGCAAAGGACTTACCTTTTGTTACAAAGTGTTCTCTTTACAAGATCTCAGGAGGATAGGAGAAAAAATCAGGCTTCGTTGAAAGAAATACTAAAAAAATAATACCATGAAAATACTACAGGCCAAACTTCCAAACTGTTATCCTTAATAAAACTGGGACATGCACATGTTGCCCACTTTGGGCTCAAAGAGCAATACTTCACATGCAAGTGTTTCTCCTGCCAGTGCTCATATATCTCATTCAATCTCAAATATTTGTCACTTCTCTTCACCTGAGCCATGTTACAGCTGAGCCCGTGTCTGGGCACATCCTGTACCAATGGGGACTCCAGCCTGGAGACTGGCCACCTCATCTTGACCTCAGACCTCCCTCCATGCTATGGACTCACCTGGTGGCCTGGCCACTCAGTAGACCCAGGACTCTCCATGTTTGTGTCCCATGGGACTGCACCTCTGTCTGGTGATGAGCGCATTTGCCCCTGCCTCACTGTCCAGCATCTGCCAGCACCACTCCTGCTGCTCTTGGACAGACAGGGGCAACAGCTGCTTCCACTTTCCTCCCTACCACCTTGTGTTGGTTTGACTGAAAATTAGTTTTCTTTATGAATTTACAAATCTTTTTTTTTTTTTTTTTTAGTAGATAGCAGAGTCATTGTTTGAATTTCGCTTGAGAACAAGACATTTATCCATTCACGTTCTCGTATATTGTTCTGACACTTTTCACAAACCAGGTTGATACAAGCATCCATGGCCATAGATGCCAGCAATTCCAGTTCCTGTGGTTTGATATCTGCTTCCAGGAGGCAATTAATCCAAAGTGCCATGTTGGTATTATTACAGTTCGTTGCAATGCCTCTGCACCGACCACTATTTTGAAACAGTCGTGTGAAGCTGCTGTAGTCATCAAGGAAGACACCAACCAAGCATGTGTGGAACGGGTTTTCCGGAGGCATCGTAGTTAGGCATATAGAGTCCTGGTCAGTCATGTTGGCTAAAGTAATCCACATGTTAGTCTTTGTCTGTGTGGGCATCCAAAACACAGCAGCTGCAACAATCATTGTCAGGAAGATAACACAGGTTTCACGTTTTGTGCCAGCAACCATTACGGCCCTTGATCTGTAAAGACACAAGCATAGCCTCTCCCCTAGGTTATCAATTGATGTGGCCTTTTCCATTGACCATTAACTAGTGATTTGGCCATAACTAATGTAGGTTCTTTCTGATTTAGCATGGTTTTGTGTCACACTTGCAAAGCGTTTCATCACAGGGCAAATTTGGGCTGCACCACTTAGATATAAGTGATTCATCACATACAATGCTTTTGACAATTGGTTTCGTGGTGTTTTCCCTACTTCTCCCCCCTTTTTGTTTTTTTTTTTTTTTTAAAAAAAAACAAACCAAAACAAAAACACAGTTCAGAATCAGATACGTGCGTTGGACCTTGACTATGTACTCAGAATCACAAATCAAATTTAGAGGTTCCTCCTTAAAAAGCTTTAAGTAATTTAAAGCTGTGCCAAGTTCTGCTAATTGGGTTGAACCTTCAATAATTTGTACAGAATGATGCCAATCGTTATCTTCACACCAAACCACTACAGCTTTATGAGACTTCCCAGAACCATCAACAAAACTTTGCAAATATGTAGGATCAGACCAAATACAAGTATGGCCTATGACCTGATGTTAAAGACTTGCAGATTCTGCAGCAATTTACATTTAGGCATGCCAAAAGCTGTGGTGTTAAGAAAACCAGCTAGTGCAATTTATAGAGAGATAGATTCCAAATAAAAATCAGAATTAAATTTCACAAATGGTACATATATGACAAAAGGATCATGGCCTATTAAGACTTAAATTCATTCCCTGCATTTTCTTGATCAGAGTGACAATTGGTATATAACAGTCAGTATATCAGTTTGCTAGCAATCTCATCATACTGTCCCACAATAGCCACAGGTTGTTTCTATGTTGTAGCTATAAACAGACAAATCTGCAAGTCCAATCGAATGCAGTCAGCCTGTAAGGTTGTCATAAATTTATTCCTCGAAGTTTCCAACTCCATTTTGGCTGTCATATTTATTGGATATTGTTTTCCCTTATGGGATCGAAGTCCTGTTTCAGATCTATCAGTGTAGTGTTTGCTTTATTGAAACATTGGCTGTTAATACTAGTGGAAATACAGCATTTGAAATTTCCTTGGAGATTTTTCACTTGCAGCAAGCAGATCTGCGCCATCCAAGCATCTTCTTGTAGGCCATGCAACTAAACAGAATTCTCAGAAAACATTATTTGAGCTTACAATTTACTTAACAAATCTTAAACTAAGAGAGGTATAGGACTTTCTGGCAACTATAAGAATTCGTGTATTAAAACTTTGTTCCAAATTTGGCATTCCATTGGTCTCAAAAAATGGCCTTTCTTTCATTCTCTCCCATGACCTCAAAAACTTGCATGGTGAATTTACTAAGAAGTCTCTTACAACTAATTACCACAGAATAAGTCTATTAACAAATTTTTGGTTTAATTTTCCAGTTTCATTAGAACTACGCGTCTGCTAGGGATGCCTTTAAACTTCACCCTCAGGCTGCTCCATTCAGTATTACATCGCTGCAGTGAGGGGGAGAGAAAACCCCCTCTTTCACCGCTTTAAATATAACCAAGGTCACACAGCTGGCATAATGGCTGGTATGAAGTAGGAGGCTCTGGGAAACTTCTCAGTTACAGTGAGCTGCACACAGGACTGGGATATTTTGTTCTTTTGTTTTCCCATTTCACTCCAACCATAATACACTTTATATGCAATTCCAAGTAGCTCAGCAATAGTTACATTCCTTAGCTCCATTTACCTTTTACAATTTAGAGATGTCAAAAACCAGTATAAACCAGTATAATAAACATAAATCCATTATTCTATTTTCCTAGATCCAAATCAGTTAATATTCTAGCAACTTTTAAATACAACCTCTTCCAAATTCACATCTATCATAGCATTTTAACAATTTAAATGCTTTTCTAACAATATAAGCAGTTATTCTAATGTGTAAGGATGCATCCTAAGGGGGAGCAAGGTGGAATTTTAGCAGTGGAACCAGTTCCAATTTTGTAATTATCTGCCCAAACAAGATTCTTTTGGTACCAAATATGAATATGCAAACTAAAATACTGAGCTCAGATGTGAAAAAGAAATAACCAGTTCAAATATGCAGATGGATCACAGTCACACTAATTTAAGACAATATCTCAATTTTTGCATTGCACCTTTGGGCCGCCTACTGCTCAGCCAGGTGGAGGTATCTCTGGGTCTCTCTGACAAAATAGGTCAGTGCCACTGGAGCTCCATTGGCACTCACCCCCCTGCCGCCGCAGCGAGCTGGACTGGGCAAGGCCTTTTTTTTTCTGTTTTGTTTGGTTTGGTTTGGTTTTTTAGTGTCCCCTCTGGTGCGCTACAGCTGTTATTCCAAAACCAGGTTTCTTTCAAATCCAGCACATCGAGATGAGACACAGCCTGTCACAGAGTTGTGCAAGTCTGAATGCTGGAATAAAGGTAGCATGCTGGAGAGAAAAATAACAGCTACTATACACAAAACTTTACCATCATATTCATGCAGTAAAGAACTAAATTACTTATGATCTTCTGTATTATCACAAAAGGCACATTTTGAGTCAACGGATTCTCATAATTTAACAGACTGTGAACTTATCGTATCATATAACAAAGACCTACCAAAATTGCAACATGCTTAAATCGATACCCATAAAGAAAACAGGTTAATGAGGAAAGCATCTTGCAGACTTCAGCAAGTTTACTGTGACCTGTGTGTTATCAGTTAACTCTCTCTCAGCTTGTTGACATTCAAACTGTTCCAGCTGTAAAACTGTCTATAATGATCTAATAATCTCTTGTAGAGATTTATTTTGTCCTGCTCTTCTCACCTTAAAAACAACATTAATTGCAATAAAATTCTATTCTCCGCACACTTTTCCCAATCATTTAACTTAAACAGCAGCCAACACTGATTTCAATATTTAACAAGATCTTCCTTCCTTATAATTCCTAGTGCTTTCCTAAGTTTTAAAACACCTCCCAATACTGATTTTTTAGGAACACAACAGAAAACAATTATTCCTGACCCCATCTCGCAAGTAAAAACCTTGAGAAGATGGAGGGGGGAAGGGGAAGGAGGAAAGGAAGGCACAGGGCTCCTTGCAGCGTGAATGGGAAAAGCGGGGAGAAGGTTTTACGGCGCACTTAAAAACACCTAGTAAAACAATTAACTCACATTCCTGACAAGCTGCTTGATTTTCAGAGAGGCAATACACAGGAGCACATAATATGTACTCTAAAACTCACAAATAACATGTTGATAGCAAACATTAGCATTCTCTACTGCTAATCTCAACTCTAGTGCTTATAGCTTCTAAGTTTTTGACCTGCTTACTGATGGCCTCTTGAAGGTGGTCAATACATTGCATGTAATTCTCATTGGGACCCTGATTAATAGTAGCAAATGATTTGGCTGCTTTGTCTGCTTCAGGCACCTTTATCATAGCTTGATATGCGAGGTCTGTTGACTGCCTCAGGATTTCAGAAACTTAGCGTGTCTGTAGTTGTGGTATGTCAATTAGTGTCTCTTCCAAGAGTTGTGGGATACCTGCCACCTTCAATGAATCCCCATCGTTCCATCCTAAATGATCTATAGCTGTTACATTGCATAGGTCTAATTTTGCTTGAGTCTTTCATAGTTTTTATCTGATCTCAGGGCAACATGTACACATACTCTTTTTCCTGTTACCTTTAAAAAAAAAAATGCTGCAGACCCTCATCCGAGTCATCAGATAACGTGGACTTGAACGGTGCTGGAGAATCATTAGTAACAGAGGGGTTCAGGGGGGTTCAGGGTTTAGAACAGTGCTTTTTTTTTTTTTTTTTTTTCCAAATCTGGCCCAGAGAAGCCACCCCCCTCCACTGTCTCTGCATGTTCCCGTTGCTTTTTTAATCCTCTCAACTTCTCTAGCATCAAGTCCCATGTTGTTAACTGTTCAGTTGTTTCTTTGGATCTTTCAGTAGTGCTTTGCCCCATAGTAACATAGTCTTTTGTAAAGTCAATTCCAGAGGGCTAATACCCTGTTTCTTCAGAAGCAACTTCCATGCAGATAATACAATACCCTCTTCTTTAGATAAGTTTCCCCCCATGTTCCCGGTAGCTCACCTACTCCTTAGCGAGGTGTCTCTTCAACTATACGGATCTTCAGCAGCTCTCCTCGGCTGCTCTATCAGCTGTACCGGTCTCCGTCTCCACAGCTCTTCTTCAGCTGTCCACAGCTTCACGCTGTCTCCTTGTTATGCGAGATCCTCTTCAGGCAGGATCACGTCGGGGTCACCATATGTCGTGGTTCAGACGGACAAACGACATATACCAAGTTCTTCCAGGATGAAAGTAGTAGATGCCATTTATTGCCACAAGTGCATTTTTATACAATTCTACCAGTTCATGTGTCTTTTCACTACTGGTTAAAAGTTACAGCACTAACATCGCATTGGCTATTTTTTTATGATCAATGTTACTCTTATGCTCCCTTCTCTCTCACGGGTACATCCTTAACATCTCTGGACGCTCCTTTACTCCCATCTTTCTCACAGGTAGGCCTTCATATCTTCAAGGCTTATTTCTGTTGCCATTCCCTCCTTCCGGGAATTCACAGACCCACCATAGTACTCCACAGGTGTCTGAGATCTCCGTTTGCCAGCGGCAGGATGTCTGGATGCTTTGCCCCCTCTCAGCCGCTGCTGAGTCGGGGGGGCTGTGCTGCTTGCAGGGCTCCGGGTCAATGGGGCATCACTGAGGACCCCCAACCCTCCTGGAACTTCCTTGCCACCATCTCGTTGAAGGGATCCCAGGCAGGGGATGAGGAGGGGCTGGAGCCCAGGGCTCACGAGGGGAGGTGGAGAGCAGTCCCGGTGCCCAAGAGGCAGCCTTTCTCTCGGGAAAGCAACACGGCAGGTAGGAGCGAGCCCCAGGAAACAGGTCCTCAGACCCTGCCACCCTCCTCTTCCTCCTCCTCCTCCCCCATTTGGGCATCTTTCGGGCCACAGGCCCCCACGCCCAGACCCTCAGTCCATGACCACACCCATCCACCACAGTCACAGTGGCCATCACAGTGGCCTCGTGCTGTCAGCGCTCACCTCACTGCCCTTTGTTCCGGCCCTATAAAAGCAGGGGCCTGTGCCGCTGGCCCCCAGTGCGAGGCCCTCGGACGCCAAGCATGCTTGGGAGGAAGAGGAAGCTGAGCAGCCATGTGGGTGGCTGCCCACCTCCGGGTGGGACGCCACAGAGCAGCGTGCCAAGAGCACAGAGGAGGGAGGCAGCTCCCGGGAGGAGCAGCATCAGCCCTCGGGCCACGAGCGCCATCGACATCGATTCTCTGGTCGATGGCATGCAGCGCATGGCTATAGGCCCACCGTGCCACGCTGTGGAGCCCAAGCGGGTCTGCCTGCCGGGGAGCAGCCAGAGCAGCCAGCTGGGTGGCTGCCCACCTTGGACCGGGACACCGCAGAGCCGCTACGCGCAAGGGCAAAGGGGCAAGAAACGTCACCGGAGGGGGAGGCGGCGGAGGCAACGGAGGCGGAGAAGGAGGAGGGACAACAGCTTCGCCCCTCGAGCCACGACCGCGATCAGCCTCGATTCTCTGATCGCCGCCATGGAGCGTTTGACCCTAAGCCCACCGAAGACCGGCGTGGAGCCCCAGGCTGCCTGCCTGCCAGGGAGCAGCCCGAGTAGCAGAGCGGATGGCTGCCCACCTTGGCGTGGGACAGGACACAGACGGTTCCTGCGACGCACAAAGACGAAGACACCTCACGGGAGCCTGAAGAGGACGAAGGAGCAGAGGAGGAAGAGGAACATCCCCTCTCGCACCATGAGAGCCATGGCCCGCACTCACGTGACCGATGTCGTCCAGTGCGCAGCTGTGGGCACACGGGGCAGCAGCACAGTGCGCCGGCACGTCCATCTGCTGGGGCACGGTGTGAGGCCCAGGCCTGCCAGCCCACCCAAGGCCAACATGAAGCCCATGGAGGTGCACGTACCAGGGCACGGCATGGGGACAATGGCTGTTCATCCACCCAAGAGCAGCGTGGAACCCATGGAGGTGGACCCACCTCAAGAACAACCGTGCATGGCACCGGGTCCACCTGCCAGAGGGATGACCTATCACTTCCCCAGCCATCCAGGCTCCGTTGCGCGAGGTGCTGCCAAACAGCGTCGCAGGAACGCGCGACCGGCTCCCTACCGGCGGCCCGGCCGCCGCAGCTTTCTGACCGGAGAATAAATGACACCAAAGAATAAAAGCGCTTTCGTCCTCTCTTATTTGGCACTGTGGTGCCTGCATCTGCTCTCTCCTGTGACACCTTCTGGTCTCTTGACTCGGAGGCTCTTTTTGGAAACTTTCTGTTTCCATGCCCACCTTCCTGCTTTGGTGCCGCCTTACCTTCTGGGGCTTTTTTCAAGCTGCAACATCAAGAATTTGGTAATAGACTTTCACATGGAGTAAAATGATCCTAGTAAAGGCATTGAATGCTAGCCATCTCTGGTTGTGCTGGTTTGACTGAAAACAATTTGATTTTCTTAATGCAGTTAGAAACTTTTCTTTTTCATAGCTAGCACGGTCCTTATTTGAACTGAGTTTGAGAACAAGAGATAACACCCCAGAACAGAGTTAAGCTTTTTAATTGCTCCGGTCTGAGAGCCACGGACGTTCTGAGTGCTCTGCCCACAGGTGTGAGGCAGCCAGGAAGCGGGGCATGGATGGGGCAGACCTTGAGTGACACCTAGACTGATCAATAAGAATAGTCCATCCCATTAGCCTCATGCTTCATATTTAAGGAGAGTTGGGATGTTCTGGCTACTCTCTGTTGGGGTCGGGACAGAGACCTGTTTGGGACTTTCTTTAGTGCGGCCTTTTCCCGTCCTGCTGTTTGCAGAGGCCTCTGGGCCTTTCTGCCTTTTTCTCTCTCCGGGATCGGCTGTTCGGGACCAGGGTGCTGCTTCCTGGGACTGGCTGCTCGGTACAGATGGAGCTGGTGAGGAATTGCATTGAGTATCTCTTCTTTTAGACTCTCTTTCCATTTTGTGTATATTAGCAGTAGTCGTAGCGTATTAGTTTTCTGTAGTTATTGTACTAAACTGTGTTTATATCAATCAACAAGTTTCTCCCTTCCCTTCCAATTCTCTCCGCCGTTCAGGGTGGGAAGGGGGAAGTGAGCAAGCGGCTATCGGGGTTACATTGATCACACGGGCTAAACCATGACAATGGTTTTCAAATTATCCATCTCACTTCAGTGCCAGGTAAAATTATGGCGGTCATTCTGGGAGTTCTTGAAAAACACTTGAGAGACGAGGCAGTCACTGGTCAGAGTAGGTCATAAGCAGTCATCGCCCAACACAGGCGAAAAAGGGGGAGAGTGCTGTTGAACTGAAACGCAACTCTATGGACTTGGTGCAGGCTCAGCTGCAACACCTCCCAGCAATAAACAGGTCTTTCCTTGATTGTGAAGGGTTGTGTGGACCCTTCCTTCCCATCCCCCACCACTACCGCTCTTGAAGATCTGCCATCTCTCCTGCACCCAACGCCAAGGGAGAGGGAAGGAGGGGGCCTGGCCTGCATCGAGCTGCTGCCTTCCCCAGATGGCAAAGGACAATTCCATCAGCTGTCCTGCCTTCCCCAAGGTGGGAGGCGACACCCACAACCTCGCCAAATTTAGCCTGTCTCAGCACCACCCAGGCCCTTCCTTCAGACCCTCACCACCACCAGCGCCACTCACACCGGCCCCACCAGCTGCCCGCGGCTGCCATTTGTCCTGCTGAGCACGAGGCAGCGCTCCTCCATCCGTGCGGTTCCCTTCTCCTCTCCACATCTCACACATCTGGATCCCGTGGGAGGCTGTGTCACGGCACTCGCTCAAGGCAGAGTCAATGGCAGTCAGTGCTCTCCCCTTCTCCCGCCAGGTGAGTCGCCCCCTCAAAGCGAGGCTTGTGTGCTGGTCCCAGCACACCTTGTTCTTGTTGAAGCTGTGCTGCCCATGGCCTGATGTCACCTTGTCCTTCATGTGCCTCCGAGTCATCTTCTGGCAGCGGGCTGAGCTGGGTAAGAGCCCCTTCCTGGAAACCTGCTGGAAGACTCCAGTTCCGGAGCTGCCTTTGATTCTTCCAACAAAACGCGAGAGTTCTTGTTCAGAACTGGGAAGCAAGGGACTGCAAGAGCTGTGAGAAGCTTGGTCCTTCATACCGGCCACCAGACCAAGGGTGCACCTCGGACTGAACCCACTGCCATCTCCAGACCCCCAGGACTTTCCTCGGTGGCCGCACTCAAGCTCCTCGCATGGTGCTGGCACAGCAGCCCAAAGGACTCCAGGCCCCCTCCTCCCCTCTCCCTGGGGGTCTGTGCACCAGAAGTGGCACCTCACCAAGCTCCAGGGGAAGGAGACTCCAGGGAAGAAGAGTCCACACAACACTTGACAGTCAGCGATTCTTTAATGGCGTGATGGGAGACCCTGTGCAGGTGTCTGGGATCTCCGTTTGCCAGCGGCAGGATGTCTGGATGCTTTGCCCCCTCTCAGCCGCTGCTGAGTCGGGGGGGCTGTGCTGCTTGCAGGGCTCCGGGTCAATGGGGCATCACTGAGGACCCCCAACCCTCCTGGAACTTCCTTGCCACCATCTCGTTGAAGGGATCCCAGGCAGGGGATGAGGAGGGGCTGGAGCCCAGGGCTCACGAGGGGAGGTGGAGAGCAGTCCCGGTGCCCAAGAGGCAGCCTTTCTCTCGGGAAAGCAACACGGCAGGTAGGAGCGAGCCCCAGGAAACAGGTCCTCAGACCCTGCCACCCTCCTCTTCCTCCTCCTCCTCCCCCATTTGGGCATCTTTCGGGCCACAGGCCCCCACGCCCAGACCCTCAGTCCATGACCACACCCATCCACCACAGTCACAGTGGCCATCACAGTGGCCTCGTGCTGTCAGCGCTCACCTCACTGCCCTTTGTTCCGGCCCTATAAAAGCAGGGGCCTGTGCCGCTGGCCCCCAGTGCGAGGCCCTCGGACGCCAAGCATGCTTGGGAGGAAGAGGAAGCTGAGCAGCGATGTGGGTGGCTGCCCACCTCCGGGTGGGACGCCACAGAGCAGCGTGCCAAGAGCACAGAGGAGGGAGGCAGCTCCCGGGAGGAGCAGCATCAGCCCTCGGGCCACGAGCGCCATCGACATCGATTCTCTGGTCGATGGCATGCAGCGCATGGCTATAGGCCCACCGTGCCACGCTGTGGAGCCCAAGCGGGTCTGCCTGCCGGGGAGCAGCCAGAGCAGCCAGCTGGGTGGCCGCCCACCTTGGACCGGGACACCGCAGAGCCGCTACGCGCAAGGGCAAAGGGGCAAGAAACGTCACCGGAGGAGGAGGCGGCGGAGGCAACGGAGGCGGAGAAGGAGGAGGGACAACAGCTTCGCCCCTCGAGCCACGACCGCGATCAGCCTCGATTCTCTGATCGCCGCCATGGAGCGTTTGACCCTAAGCCCACCGAAGACCGGCGTGGAGCCCCAGGCTGCCTGCCTGCCAGGGAGCAGCCCGAGTAGCAGAGCGGATGGCTGCCCACCTTGGCGTGGGACAGGACACAGACGGTTCCTGCGACGCACAAAGACGAAGACACCTCACGGGAGCCTGAAGAGGACGAAGGAGCAGAGGAGGAAGAGGAACATCCCCTCTCGCACCATGAGAGCCATGGCCCGCACTCACGTGACCGATGTCGTCCAGTGCGCAGCTGTGGGCACACGGGGCAGCAGCACAGTGCGCCGGCACGTCCATCTGCTGGGGCACGGTGTGAGGCCCAGGCCTGCCAGCCCACCCAAGGCCAACATGAAGCCCATGGAGGTGCACGTACCAGGGCACGGCATGGGGACAATGGCTGTTCATCCACCCAAGAGCAGCGTGGAACCCATGGAGGTGGACCCACCTCAAGAACAACCGTGCATGGCACCGGGTCCACCTGCCAGAGGGATGACCTATCACTTCCCCAGCCATCCAGGCTCCGTTGCGCGAGGTGCTGCCAAACAGCGTCGCAGGAACGCGCGACCGGCTCCCTACCGGCGGCCCGGCCGCCGCAGCTTTCTGACCGGAGAATAAATGACACCAAAGAATAAAAGCGCTTTCGTCCTCTCTTATTTGGCACTGTGGTGCCTGCATCTGCTCTCTCCTGTGACACCTTCTGGTCTCTTGACTCGGAGGCTCTTTTTGGAAACTTTCTGTTTCCATGCCCACCTTCCTGCTTTGGTGCCGCCTTACCTTCTGGGGCTTTTTTCAAGCTGCAACATCAAGAATTTGGTAATAGACTTTCACATGGAGTAAAATGATCCTAGTAAAGGCATTGAATGCTAGCCATCTCTGGTTGTGCTGGTTTGACTGAAAACAATTTGATTTTCTTAATGCAGTTAGAAACTTTTCTTTTTCATAGCTAGCACGGTCCTTATTTGAACTGAGTTTGAGAACAAGAGATAACACCCCAGAACAGAGTTAAGCTTTTTAATTGCTCCGGTCTGAGAGCCACGGACGTTCTGAGTGCTCTGCCCACAGGTGTGAGGCAGCCAGGAAGCGGGGCATGGATGGGGCAGACCTTGAGTGACACCTAGACTGATCAATAAGAATAGTCCATCCCATTAGCCTCATGCTTCATATTTAAGGAGAGTTGGGATGTTCTGGCTACTCTCTGTTGGGGTCGGGACAGAGACCTGTTTGGGACTTTCTTTAGTGCGGCCTTTTCCCGTCCTGCTGTTTGCAGAGGCCTCTGGGCCTTTCTGCCTTTTTCTCTCTCCGGGATCGGCTGTTCGGGACCAGGGTGCTGCTTCCTGGGACTGGCTGCTCGGTACAGATGGAGCTGGTGAGGAATTGCATTGAGTATCTCTTCTTTTAGACTCTCTTTCCATTTTGTGTATATTAGCAGTAGTCGTAGCGTATTAGTTTTCTGTAGTTATTGTACTAAACTGTGTTTATATCAATCAACAAGTTTCTCCCTTCCCTTCCAATTCTCTCCGCCGTTCAGGGTGGGAAGGGGGAAGTGAGCAAGCGGCTATCGGGGTTACATTGATCACACGGGCTAAACCATGACAATGGTTTTCAAATTATCCATCTCACTTCAGTGCCAGGTAAAATTATGGCGGTCATTCTGGGAGTTCTTGAAAAACACTTGAGAGACGAGGCAGTCACTGGTCAGAGTAGGTCATAAGCAGTCATCGCCCAACACAGGCGAAAAAGGGGGAGAGTGCTGTTGAACTGAAACGCAACTCTATGGACTTGGTGCAGGCTCAGCTGCAACACCTCCCAGCAATAAACAGGTCTTTCCTTGATTGTGAAGGGTTGTGTGGACCCTTCCTTCCCATCCCCCACCACTACCGCTCTTGAAGATCTGCCATCTCTCCTGCACCCAACGCCAAGGGAGAGGGAAGGAGGGGGCCTGGCCTGCATCGAGCTGCTGCCTTCCCCAGATGGCAAAGGACAATTCCATCAGCTGTCCTGCCTTCCCCAAGGTGGGAGGCGACACCCACAACCTCGCCAAATTTAGCCTGTCTCAGCACCACCCAGGCCCTTCCTTCAGACCCTCACCACCACCAGCGCCACTCACACCGGCCCCACCAGCTGCCCGCGGCTGCCATTTGTCCTGCTGAGCACGAGGCAGCGCTCCTCCATCCGTGCGGTTCCCTTCTCCTCTCCACATCTCACACATCTGGATCCCGTGGGAGGCTGTGTCACGGCACTCGCTCAAGGCAGAGTCAATGGCAGTCAGTGCTCTCCCCTTCTCCCGCCAGGTGAGTCGCCCCCTCAAAGCGAGGCTTGTGTGCTGGTCCCAGCACACCTTGTTCTTGTTGAAGCTGTGCTGCCCATGGCCTGATGTCACCTTGTCCTTCATGTGCCTCCGAGTCATCTTCTGGCAGCGGGCTGAGCTGGGTAAGAGCCCCTTCCTGGAAACCTGCTGGAAGACTCCAGTTCCGGAGCTGCCTTTGATTCTTCCAACAAAACGCGAGAGTTCTTGTTCAGAACTGGGAAGCAAGGGACTGCAAGAGCTGTGAGAAGCTTGGTCCTTCATACCGGCCACCAGACCAAGGGTGCACCTCGGACTGAACCCACTGCCATCTCCAGACCCCCAGGACTTTCCTCGGTGGCCGCACTCAAGCTCCTCGCATGGTGCTGGCACAGCAGCCCAAAGGACTCCAGGCCCCCTCCTCCCCTCTCCCTGGGGGTCTGTGCACCAGAAGTGGCACCTCACCAAGCTCCAGGGGAAGGAGACTCCAGGGAAGAAGAGTCCACACAACACTTGACAGTCAGCGATTCTTTAATGGCGTGATGGGAGACCCTGTGCAGGTGTCTGGGATCTCCGTTTGCCAGCGGCAGGATGTCTGGATGCTTTGCCCCCTCTCAGCCGCTGCTGAGTCGGGGGGGCTGTGCTGCTTGCAGGGCTCCGGGTCAATGGGGCATCACTGAGGACCCCCAACCCTCCTGGAACTTCCTTGCCACCATCTCGTTGAAGGGATCCCAGGCAGGGGATGAGGAGGGGCTGGAGCCCAGGGCTCCCGAGGGGAGGTGGAGAGCAGTCCCGGTGCCCAAGAGGCAGCCTTTCTCTCGGGAAAGCAACACGGCAGGTAGGAGCGAGCCCCAGGAAACAGGTCCTCAGACCCTGCCACCCTCCTCTTCCTCCTCCTCCTCCCCCATTTGGGCATCTTTCGGGCCACAGGCCCCCACGCCCAGACCCTCAGTCCATGACCACACCCATCCACCACAGTCACAGTGGCCATCACAGTGGCCTCGTGCTGTCAGCGCTCACCTCACTGCCCTTTGTTCCGGCCCTATAAAAGCAGGGGCCTGTGCCGCTGGCCCCCAGTGCGAGGCCCTCGGACGCCAAGCATGCTTGGGAGGAAGAGGAAGCTGAGCAGCGATGTGGGTGGCTGCCCACCTCCGGGTGGGACGCCACAGAGCAGCGTGCCAAGAGCACAGAGGAGGGAGGCAGCTCCCGGGAGGAGCAGCATCAGCCCTCGGGCCACGAGCGCCATCGACATCGATTCTCTGGTCGATGGCATGCAGCGCATGGCTATAGGCCCACCGTGCCACGCTGTGGAGCCCAAGCGGGTCTGCCTGCCGGGGAGCAGCCAGAGCAGCCAGCTGGGTGGCCGCCCACCTTGGACCGGGACACCGCAGAGCCGCTACGCGCAAGGGCAAAGGGGCAAGAAACGTCACCGGAGGAGGAGGCGGCGGAGGCAACGGAGGCGGAGAAGGAGGAGGGACAACAGCTTCGCCCCTCGAGCCACGACCGCGATCAGCCTCGATTCTCTGATCGCCGCCATGGAGCGTTTGACCCTAAGCCCACCGAAGACCGGCGTGGAGCCCCAGGCTGCCTGCCTGCCAGGGAGCAGCCCGAGTAGCAGAGCGGATGGCTGCCCACCTTGGCGTGGGACAGGACACAGACGGTTCCTGCGACGCACAAAGACGAAGACACCTCACGGGAGCCTGAAGAGGACGAAGGAGCAGAGGAGGAAGAGGAACATCCCCTCTCGCACCATGAGAGCCATGGCCCGCACTCACGTGACCGATGTCGTCCAGTGCGCAGCTGTGGGCACACGGGGCAGCAGCACAGTGCGCCGGCACGTCCATCTGCTGGGGCACGGTGTGAGGCCCAGGCCTGCCAGCCCACCCAAGGCCAACATGAAGCCCATGGAGGTGCACGTACCAGGGCACGGCATGGGGACAATGGCTGTTCATCCACCCAAGAGCAGCGTGGAACCCATGGAGGTGGACCCACCTCAAGAACAACCGTGCATGGCACCGGGTCCACCTGCCAGAGGGATGACCTATCACTTCCCCAGCCATCCAGGCTCCGTTGCGCGAGGTGCTGCCAAACAGCGTCGCAGGAACGCGCGACCGGCTCCCTACCGGCGGCCCGGCCGCCGCAGCTTTCTGACCGGAGAATAAATGACACCAAAGAATAAAAGCGCTTTCGTCCTCTCTTATTTGGCACTGTGGTGCCTGCATCTGCTCTCTCCTGTGACACCTTCTGGTCTCTTGACTCGGAGGCTCTTTTTGGAAACTTTCTGTTTCCATGCCCACCTTCCTGCTTTGGTGCCGCCTTACCTTCTGGGGCTTTTTTCAAGCTGCAACATCAAGAATTTGGTAATAGACTTTCACATGGAGTAAAATGATCCTAGTAAAGGCATTGAATGCTAGCCATCTCTGGTTGTGCTGGTTTGACTGAAAACAATTTGATTTTCTTAATGCAGTTAGAAACTTTTCTTTTTCATAGCTAGCACGGTCCTTATTTGAACTGAGTTTGAGAACAAGAGATAACACCCCAGAACAGAGTTAAGCTTTTTAATTGCTCCGGTCTGAGAGCCACGGACGTTCTGAGTGCTCTGCCCACAGGTGTGAGGCAGCCAGGAAGCGGGGCATGGATGGGGCAGACCTTGAGTGACACCTAGACTGATCAATAAGAATAGTCCATCCCATTAGCCTCATGCTTCATATTTAAGGAGAGTTGGGATGTTCTGGCTACTCTCTGTTGGGGTCGGGACAGAGACCTGTTTGGGACTTTCTTTAGTGCGGCCTTTTCCCGTCCTGCTGTTTGCAGAGGCCTCTGGGCCTTTCTGCCTTTTTCTCTCTCCGGGATCGGCTGTTCGGGACCAGGGTGCTGCTTCCTGGGACTGGCTGCTCGGTACAGATGGAGCTGGTGAGGAATTGCATTGAGTATCTCTTCTTTTAGACTCTCTTTCCATTTTGTGTATATTAGCAGTAGTCGTAGCGTATTAGTTTTCTGTAGTTATTGTACTAAACTGTGTTTATATCAATCAACAAGTTTCTCCCTTCCCTTCCAATTCTCTCCGCCGTTCAGGGTGGGAAGGGGGAAGTGAGCAAGCGGCTATCGGGGTTACATTGATCACACGGGCTAAACCATGACAATGGTTTTCAAATTATCCATCTCACTTCAGTGCCAGGTAAAATTATGGCGGTCATTCTGGGAGTTCTTGAAAAACACTTGAGAGACGAGGCAGTCACTGGTCAGAGTAGGTCATAAGCAGTCATCGCCCAACACAGGCGAAAAAGGGGGAGAGTGCTGTTGAACTGAAACGCAACTCTATGGACTTGGTGCAGGCTCAGCTGCAACACCTCCCAGCAATAAACAGGTCTTTCCTTGATTGTGAAGGGTTGTGTGGACCCTTCCTTCCCATCCCCCACCACTACCGCTCTTGAAGATCTGCCATCTCTCCTGCACCCAACGCCAAGGGAGAGGGAAGGAGGGGGCCTGGCCTGCATCGAGCTGCTGCCTTCCCCAGATGGCAAAGGACAATTCCATCAGCTGTCCTGCCTTCCCCAAGGTGGGAGGCGACACCCACAACCTCGCCAAATTTAGCCTGTCTCAGCACCACCCAGGCCCTTCCTTCAGACCCTCACCACCACCAGCGCCACTCACACCGGCCCCACCAGCTGCCCGCGGCTGCCATTTGTCCTGCTGAGCACGAGGCAGCGCTCCTCCATCCGTGCGGTTCCCTTCTCCTCTCCACATCTCACACATCTGGATCCCGTGGGAGGCTGTGTCACGGCACTCGCTCAAGGCAGAGTCAATGGCAGTCAGTGCTCTCCCCTTCTCCCGCCAGGTGAGTCGCCCCCTCAAAGCGAGGCTTGTGTGCTGGTCCCAGCACACCTTGTTCTTGTTGAAGCTGTGCTGCCCATGGCCTGATGTCACCTTGTCCTTCATGTGCCTCCGAGTCATCTTCTGGCAGCGGGCTGAGCTGGGTAAGAGCCCCTTCCTGGAAACCTGCTGGAAGACTCCAGTTCCGGAGCTGCCTTTGATTCTTCCAACAAAACGCGAGAGTTCTTGTTCAGAACTGGGAAGCAAGGGACTGCAAGAGCTGTGAGAAGCTTGGTCCTTCATACCGGCCACCAGACCAAGGGTGCACCTCGGACTGAACCCACTGCCATCTCCAGACCCCCAGGACTTTCCTCGGTGGCCGCACTCAAGCTCCTCGCATGGTGCTGGCACAGCAGCCCAAAGGACTCCAGGCCCCCTCCTCCCCTCTCCCTGGGGGTCTGTGCACCAGAAGTGGCACCTCACCAAGCTCCAGGGGAAGGAGACTCCAGGGAAGAAGAGTCCACACAACACTTGACAGTCAGCGATTCTTTAATGGCGTGATGGGAGACCCTGTGCAGGTGTCTGGGATCTCCGTTTGCCAGCGGCAGGATGTCTGGATGCTTTGCCCCCTCTCAGCCGCTGCTGAGTCGGGGGGGCTGTGCTGCTTGCAGGGCTCCGGGTCAATGGGGCATCACTGAGGACCCCCAACCCTCCTGGAACTTCCTTGCCACCATCTCGTTGAAGGGATCCCAGGCAGGGGATGAGGAGGGGCTGGAGCCCAGGGCTCACGAGGGGAGGTGGAGAGCAGTCCCGGTGCCCAAGAGGCAGCCTTTCTCTCGGGAAAGCAACACGGCAGGTAGGAGCGAGCCCCAGGAAACAGGTCCTCAGACCCTGCCACCCTCCTCTTCCTCCTCCTCCTCCCCCATTTGGGCATCTTTCGGGCCACAGGCCCCCACGCCCAGACCCTCAGTCCATGACCACACCCATCCACCACAGTCACAGTGGCCATCACAGTGGCCTCGTGCTGTCAGCGCTCACCTCACTGCCCTTTGTTCCGGCCCTATAAAAGCAGGGGCCTGTGCCGCTGGCCCCCAGTGCGAGGCCCTCGGACGCCAAGCATGCTTGGGAGGAAGAGGAAGCTGAGCAGCGATGTGGGTGGCTGCCCACCTCCGGGTGGGACGCCACAGAGCAGCGTGCCAAGAGCACAGAGGAGGGAGGCAGCTCCCGGGAGGAGCAGCATCAGCCCTCGGGCCACGAGCGCCATCGACATCGATTCTCTGGTCGATGGCATGCAGCGCATGGCTATAGGCCCACCGTGCCACGCTGTGGAGCCCAAGCGGGTCTGCCTGCCGGGGAGCAGCCAGAGCAGCCAGCTGGGTGGCCGCCCACCTTGGACCGGGACACCGCAGAGCCGCTACGCGCAAGGGCAAAGGGGCAAGAAACGTCACCGGAGGAGGAGGCGGCGGAGGCAACGGAGGCGGAGAAGGAGGAGGGACAACAGCTTCGCCCCTCGAGCCACGACCGCGATCAGCCTCGATTCTCTGATCGCCGCCATGGAGCGTTTGACCCTAAGCCCACCGAAGACCGGCGTGGAGCCCCAGGCTGCCTGCCTGCCAGGGAGCAGCCCGAGTAGCAGAGCGGATGGCTGCCCACCTTGGCGTGGGACAGGACACAGACGGTTCCTGCGACGCACAAAGACGAAGACACCTCACGGGAGCCTGAAGAGGACGAAGGAGCAGAGGAGGAAGAGGAACATCCCCTCTCGCACCATGAGAGCCATGGCCCGCACTCACGTGACCGATGTCGTCCAGTGCGCAGCTGTGGGCACACGGGGCAGCAGCACAGTGCGCCGGCACGTCCATCTGCTGGGGCACGGTGTGAGGCCCAGGCCTGCCAGCCCACCCAAGGCCAACATGAAGCCCATGGAGGTGCACGTACCAGGGCACGGCATGGGGACAATGGCTGTTCATCCACCCAAGAGCAGCGTGGAACCCATGGAGGTGGACCCACCTCAAGAACAACCGTGCATGGCACCGGGTCCACCTGCCAGAGGGATGACCTATCACTTCCCCAGCCATCCAGGCTCCGTTGCGCGAGGTGCTGCCAAACAGCGTCGCAGGAACGCGCGACCGGCTCCCTACCGGCGGCCCGGCCGCCGCAGCTTTCTGACCGGAGAATAAATGACACCAAAGAATAAAAGCGCTTTCGTCCTCTCTTATTTGGCACTGTGGTGCCTGCATCTGCTCTCTCCTGTGACACCTTCTGGTCTCTTGACTCGGAGGCTCTTTTTGGAAACTTTCTGTTTCCATGCCCACCTTCCTGCTTTGGTGCCGCCTTACCTTCTGGGGCTTTTTTCAAGCTGCAACATCAAGAATTTGGTAATAGACTTTCACATGGAGTAAAATGATCCTAGTAAAGGCATTGAATGCTAGCCATCTCTGGTTGTGCTGGTTTGACTGAAAACAATTTGATTTTCTTAATGCAGTTAGAAACTTTTCTTTTTCATAGCTAGCACGGTCCTTATTTGAACTGAGTTTGAGAACAAGAGATAACACCCCAGAACAGAGTTAAGCTTTTTAATTGCTCCGGTCTGAGAGCCACGGACGTTCTGAGTGCTCTGCCCACAGGTGTGAGGCAGCCAGGAAGCGGGGCATGGATGGGGCAGACCTTGAGTGACACCTAGACTGATCAATAAGAATAGTCCATCCCATTAGCCTCATGCTTCATATTTAAGGAGAGTTGGGATGTTCTGGCTACTCTCTGTTGGGGTCGGGACAGAGACCTGTTTGGGACTTTCTTTAGTGCGGCCTTTTCCCGTCCTGCTGTTTGCAGAGGCCTCTGGGCCTTTCTGCCTTTTTCTCTCTCCGGGATCGGCTGTTCGGGACCAGGGTGCTGCTTCCTGGGACTGGCTGCTCGGTACAGATGGAGCTGGTGAGGAATTGCATTGAGTATCTCTTCTTTTAGACTCTCTTTCCATTTTGTGTATATTAGCAGTAGTCGTAGCGTATTAGTTTTCTGTAGTTATTGTACTAAACTGTGTTTATATCAATCAACAAGTTTCTCCCTTCCCTTCCAATTCTCTCCGCCGTTCAGGGTGGGAAGGGGGAAGTGAGCAAGCGGCTATCGGGGTTACATTGATCACACGGGCTAAACCATGACAATGGTTTTCAAATTATCCATCTCACTTCAGTGCCAGGTAAAATTATGGCGGTCATTCTGGGAGTTCTTGAAAAACACTTGAGAGACGAGGCAGTCACTGGTCAGAGTAGGTCATAAGCAGTCATCGCCCAACACAGGCGAAAAAGGGGGAGAGTGCTGTTGAACTGAAACGCAACTCTATGGACTTGGTGCAGGCTCAGCTGCAACACCTCCCAGCAATAAACAGGTCTTTCCTTGATTGTGAAGGGTTGTGTGGACCCTTCCTTCCCATCCCCCACCACTACCGCTCTTGAAGATCTGCCATCTCTCCTGCACCCAACGCCAAGGGAGAGGGAAGGAGAGGGCCTGGCCTGCATCGAGCTGCTGCCTTCCCCAGATGGCAAAGGACAATTCCATCAGCTGTCCTGCCTTCCCCAAGGTGGGAGGCGACACCCACAACCTCGCCAAATTTAGCCTGTCTCAGCACCACCCAGGCCCTTCCTTCAGACCCTCACCACCACCAGCGCCACTCACACCGGCCCCACCAGCTGCCCGCGGCTGCCATTTGTCCTGCTGAGCACGAGGCAGCGCTCCTCCATCCGTGCGGTTCCCTTCTCCTCTCCACATCTCACACATCTGGATCCCGTGGGAGGCTGTGTCACGGCACTCGCTCAAGGCAGAGTCAATGGCAGTCAGTGCTCTCCCCTTCTCCCGCCAGGTGAGTCGCCCCCTCAAAGCGAGGCTTGTGTGCTGGTCCCAGCACACCTTGTTCTTGTTGAAGCTGTGCTGCCCATGGCCTGATGTCACCTTGTCCTTCATGTGCCTCCGAGTCATCTTCTGGCAGCGGGCTGAGCTGGGTAAGAGCCCCTTCCTGGAAACCTGCTGGAAGACTCCAGTTCCGGAGCTGCCTTTGATTCTTCCAACAAAACGCGAGAGTTCTTGTTCAGAACTGGGAAGCAAGGGACTGCAAGAGCTGTGAGAAGCTTGGTCCTTCATACCGGCCACCAGACCAAGGGTGCACCTCGGACTGAACCCACTGCCATCTCCAGACCCCCAGGACTTTCCTCGGTGGCCGCACTCAAGCTCCTCGCATGGTGCTGGCACAGCAGCCCAAAGGACTCCAGGCCCCCTCCTCCCCTCTCCCTGGGGGTCTGTGCACCAGAAGTGGCACCTCACCAAGCTCCAGGGGAAGGAGACTCCAGGGAAGAAGAGTCCACACAACACTTGACAGTCAGCGATTCTTTAATGGCGTGATGGGAGACCCTGTGCAGGTGTCTGGGATCTCCGTTTGCCAGCGGCAGGATGTCTGGATGCTTTGCCCCCTCTCAGCCGCTGCTGAGTCGGGGGGGCTGTGCTGCTTGCAGGGCTCCGGGTCAATGGGGCATCACTGAGGACCCCCAACCCTCCTGGAACTTCCTTGCCACCATCTCGTTGAAGGGATCCCAGGCAGGGGATGAGGAGGGGCTGGAGCCCAGGGCTCACGAGGGGAGGTGGAGAGCAGTCCCGGTGCCCAAGAGGCAGCCTTTCTCTCGGGAAAGCAACACGGCAGGTAGGAGCGAGCCCCAGGAAACAGGTCCTCAGACCCTGCCACCCTCCTCTTCCTCCTCCTCCTCCCCCATTTGGGCATCTTTCGGGCCACAGGCCCCCACGCCCAGACCCTCAGTCCATGACCACACCCATCCACCACAGTCACAGTGGCCATCACAGTGGCCTCGTGCTGTCAGCGCTCACCTCACTGCCCTTTGTTCCGGCCCTATAAAAGCAGGGGCCTGTGCCGCTGGCCCCCAGTGCGAGGCCCTCGGACGCCAAGCATGCTTGGGAGGAAGAGGAAGCTGAGCAGCGATGTGGGTGGCTGCCCACCTCCGGGTGGGACGCCACAGAGCAGCGTGCCAAGAGCACAGAGGAGGGAGGCAGCTCCCGGGAGGAGCAGCATCAGCCCTCGGGCCACGAGCGCCATCGACATCGATTCTCTGGTCGATGGCATGCAGCGCATGGCTATAGGCCCACCGTGCCACGCTGTGGAGCCCAAGCGGGTCTGCCTGCCGGGGAGCAGCCAGAGCAGCCAGCTGGGTGGCCGCCCACCTTGGACCGGGACACCGCAGAGCCGCTACGCGCAAGGGCAAAGGGGCAAGAAACGTCACCGGAGGAGGAGGCGGCGGAGGCAACGGAGGCGGAGAAGGAGGAGGGACAACAGCTTCGCCCCTCGAGCCACGACCGCGATCAGCCTCGATTCTCATCCTCAAGCCATGCCTTCAAGTTATTTCAGGTATAAGGAGCAGCAAACAAAAAGTCTTACCGTTTCTCTCGCACATGAATTTTTTGGCATTTCAGACCTATATTTGCCTCAAGATCATAAAGTGTAAGTGCTATCTGATATTGGCCAATAGGACAGGATTTTGCTTGTAATGGGAGTTCCACTAGTTGAGCTGTTCTAAGTCCATGCAGCCACATTCCTGCTGAGGACAATTAAGTCATGTCCTTCTCCAGGGAGTGACTTGAGTGCTAGGCTCTCTCCCAGTGACTTCAAGTGGGAAACTCCAGCTGTCCCCAGCACATACTGAGAAAAAAAGTTCATTACGAACAACCAGCCTCAGTCAGTTCTTCAAGTCCAGCTTCAACTCCGTATCAATTAAGGTTAAAAAGTCTCTTTTCACCCTCTTGAACACTGACTTGGCAAGTTCCTGCTATGTTCACAGCAGGGTTGCATGCAATAATCAGTGTTGCTTAATTGAGTAACGTTATTAATGCTGAAATGCCTGAAATACCAGTGCCAAAAACTTTCTCTACTGCCAAATATGAGACAGCAGTGAAATGTTTGTCCCCATGGTGAAACATTCCCAGCTGGCTCACACCAACATGGTCACCTCGAGGTGGGGCAAACAGGAACAGACCACATGCTGACCTGCGGGCCAGTGAGGAGATCTGCTGGCAGATGAACACACCATCACCAGTTCCATCGTCACCCAGGGAGAGGGAGCAGCTGGTGCACACATTCAGCATCAATACCTGTCAAAAACATCACAGAGGTAGCAACCAGCATGGACCCTGGCAAGATGTCCTGGTTTTGTTAAAAACAAGTTTCTCTTTTAGTGATTTTGCCTGTCAGCTAAAGCCTTCATATTAGCTGCATTTTCCTGGAGAACCAGACACATGTTTTGGTAAACCTAGCAATGGAATGCAAACTTATTGATAAGCACGGATGGACATCTCGTGAGATGCTGGTTCTCTATGGGCTTGTGTCTCTGCTGTGGAGAAACTGTGAAAAATCTGATGACCAGTTTGAAAAGCTATTGCAAGCAATCAAAGAACTCAGAGAAGACACATACCATTCATGACCTGCACAAACCTATGTTTCAGCTATTAGGAAAAGGCGTTTCCAGTCTCGAGAGAGAGGACAGAGGCAGCCCACAAAACGAGGTTCTTCCTACATGAACGGGGAGAAAACATGAATAAGTGGCATGGAAGACCTACCTCAGAACTTCAGGAACGAGTACGTGAGATAAAAGGAAAAACTCCTAGGAAGGTGGCTGCTCCAGTTTACAAAAGGAGCAGAAGAGATTCTGATGCTCTTGAAGGAACCTCTAATTCACACCCAGAGACTGTGCAAAACAGAAATTAGAGGTGCCCTGCCTCCAACCAGGTGGAGGAAAGGGATAATAGAGTTTATTGGACTGTACAGATACGATGTCCTGGTACAACACACCCCCAGGAGTACAAAGCTTTAGTGGACACTGGTGCACAGTGCACAATAATTCCTTCTAATTATAAAGGAACGCAATTCATCAATATTGTTGGAGTGACTGGGGGATCCCAGGAACTGACTGTTGTATAGGCTGAAATGAGCCTAACTGGAAAAAAATGGCAAAAGCATCCCATTGTGACTGGTCCAGATGCTTCGTGCATCCTTGGCATAGACTACCTCAGGAGAGGGTATTTTAAGGACCCAAAAGGGTATAGGTGGGCATTTGTTATACCAGCTGTGGACACTGAGAAAATTGAACAGCTGTCTGATCTGCCTGGTCTTTCAGACAACCCTTCTGTTGTAGGACTGCTGACAGTTGATGATCAGCACGTGCCAGTTGCTACCTCACAACAAGTTACAGAAGCCACTGAAGGACAAGGTGAATCTAGTCAATTTGCAGAAGTGAAAGCCATCCAGCTGGCTTTGGACATTGCTGAACGAGAGAAGTGGCCAATAATTTATCTCTGTATTGACTCATGGATGGTAGCAAATGCTTTGTGGGGGTGGCTACAGCAATGGAAGAAAAGCAACTGGCAGCGCAGAGGTAAACCCATTTGGGCTGCCACACTGTGGCAAGACATTGCTGCTCGGCTAGAGAGCCTGCCTGTGAAAGTTCATCATGTAGATGCTCACGTGCCTAAAAGTCGAGCCACCGAGGAGCATCTAAACAACCAACAAGCAGATCAAGCTGCTAAGATTAAAGTAGCTGAGGTGGACTTGGACTGGCAACATAAAGGTGAACTTTTTCTAGCTCGGTGGGCCATGATGCTTCAGGGCATCAAGGTAGAGATGCCACATATAAATGGGCTTGCGATCGAGGGGTGGACTTAACTATGGTCACTATTTCACAGGTTATTCATAAATGTGAAACTTGCGCCGAAATCAAACAAACAAAACGGTTAAAGCCTGTATGGTATGGGGGGCAATGGTTAAAGTATAAGTATGGAGAAGCTTGGCGGATTGATTATAGTACACTTCCACAAACACATCAAGGTAAGCGTTATGTACTTACAATGGTGGAAGCAACCACTGGATGGTTGGAAACATATGCCGTACCTCATGCTACAGCCCGAAATACTATCTTGGGCCTTGAAAAGCAAGTCCTTTGGTGACACGGTACGCCAGAAAGAATTGAATCAGATAATGGCACTCATTTCAAAAATAGTATTATAGACAATTGGGCCAAAGAACATGGTATTGAGTGGGTATATCACATTCCATATCATGCACCAGCCTCTGGGAAAATTGAAAGGTACAATGGTTTGCTAAAAACTACACTAAAGGCACTTGGTGGTGGAACCTTTAAAAACTGGGATTCACATTTAGCAAAAGCCACTTGGTTGGTCAACACCAGGGGATCAACCAATCGAGCCGGGCCTGCCCAATCAGAAATTCTTCGTACTTTGGAAGGAGATAAAGTCCCCATAGTACACATGAAAAATATGTTAGGAAAGCCAGTCTGGGTTACTCCTGCCTCAGGCAAAGGCAAGCCCATTCATGGGATTGCTTTTGCCCAGGGACCTGGCAGCACCTGGTGGGTGATGCTTAAGGATGGAGAAGTTCGGTGTGTACCTCAAGGGGATTTGAGTTTAGGTGAAAATATTCAATGCTGAACTGCATGATGTGAATTGCCATACTAACAGTATTTAATAAGTGTTTTTCAGATCAAGACAGTGATGATGAAACAAGAGCTAGCTTCTTCGAGCGGAGCCTGACAACTTCTTCGAAGTTGATGTCTTTAACCCACAAACAGTGATCATGAGATGCACTTGTACCATTTTTCCTGCCCTGGGAGACTGTTGTGGCAAAATGAACTTAATGAACTTTTCAAAGGATGGTCCACTGATTAATTACTCCTGTGTATGTATGTACATATGTATATATATATAGTAGTAGTGATTAATTAGATTGTATTGATAGATTGTATTGATAAGGTTTAAGTATTCAGTGAATGGCATATTATAAGGGGTGGAATGTCCTGGTTTTGTTAAAAACAAGTTTCTTTTTTAGTGATTTTGCCTGTCAGCTAAAGCCTTCATATTAGCTGCATTTTCCTGGAGAACCAGACACATGTTTTGGTAAACCTAGCAATGGAATGCAAACTTATTGATAAGCATGGATGGACATCTCGCGAGAGGGGTGACGAGAAACAAGTGACCAAGAAACTGACCAACTGTGTATAACATTCCATTCATGTGAATACTTCATATAAAAGTGGGAGAACACGAGGATCTTGTCCCTTTTTCCCTTTGCCTTTTGCCTTTTCCCTTCTGCTTATGGCCGACATTAGGAGAGGACCTTGCTAGTCGTCCCTGCGAATTGAGGCCTAGTGAGAGACTGAATCCAGCTCCGGTTGGCTGCAGAGTCCAATCCAGAACTTCGGGTGCCAGCTCTGCAGTTGCTGAGACTTTCAAGATTGGTTTTGTATATTTTGTATATTTTCTTTATTCTTATTAGTAGCATTAGTAAAACATTGTTAATTTTTCCAACTCTCTTCTCTCTGTCCTTCTTTCCCTCCCGATCGCCTGTCCTGAGTGGGAAGGGGAGAGAGGGAGGGGCAAAAGGGGAAAGTGGGGAGGAGAGGAGGTTAACAATACATCTGCCAGGGTTTTATTGTCACCCTGCAATCTAAACCCTCGACAGATAATTGGCACCCAACGTGGGGCCAGAGAAAGGGGTAAAGTTGAAGATTTTTGGCTTTCTACTGCTCTGACATACCGTTCAATTTTCTTGGCACCATGCCAACTCATAAAGTTGTGATACTCACGTGTCTGTTTGCTTCGGTATTATTTAGTGGTATTAAGGCAAAGTAAATTACACTGATTTAAAGATGTTATGGCATAAGTTGTATCAGTTATTTTCTACATTGTGCTCGCTGATTCCATATCTGTGTTGGGCCTTCTTTTTAAATCGAAGTATTCATTATATAACAACAAGGAACTGGACAATGATCATGATGATATTATGTGGTTTGTCACTGGTTTATTTAATTATATTGCAGCCACTAATGCATTTCTACTCGTTTCTGCTTTACCTTGAAAAACCTCCAGGAGAGATTAAAGAGCAGTATGGCTCTGTGTTTGCTAATTGGTCAAGTGAATCTTTAGAAAGACTGACTAACAATACTTTCATTTTTTCACTAGGACAGTTTGCAAATGTTTTAGAGAGCTTTGAATATCCTTAGAGCTTTGATAGAATGGTGATGGTGTTATCTGGTTTGCTGAATGTGTGTCAGTTTGTGCTTCTGTTAAGAGAAGTGGGGTTCAATAGAAGGTTTGTGTCTCTTTTTAGTCCTGAGATTTGCAGTGCGTCTTTGGAAGCTTTAGCAAAAAGCACATCTAGCTGCTCGAAAAAGAGCAAAACAGCGAAAGCTGCCACTGCAGCCACTGCCCCCCCAACAGCAGCTTCACAGGCTGAAGCTACAGCTCCTACATAGAGTTCCTCTGCCAAGGTCGCTGCAGATAACATTACTTCTCCAGCCTCAAAGGACCCTTCTTCACACACTGGTTGCTTTTGCTGCTGTAACCACAGCAATCACTGTGACAGTCATTCAGACTCTGGAAATGAATCAAATGATGGTGAACCCATATCAGCATCAGTTGCTGGTTGTAAGAAAGTCACTAGAAAGACTACCCATGCAGCCGATGATGGCACAGTGCCAACATCAAACCAAGGGACATCATCAGGACAGGGAGGAGATGAAGTGACCACCACTCGGTCTTTTTCTCCAGGTGAGCTGAGAGATCTGCGAAAAGACTTTAGTCGTCGTGAAGGCGAGAATATTTTAACCTGGCTGCTCCGATGCTGGGACAATGGGGCAGAAACAATTGAACTGAAAGGTGGTGAAGCCAGGCAGCTGGGATCTCTGTCAAAAGATTCCACCATTGATAGGGCAATTTCAAGAGAGTCTAACGCCACTACTCTCTAGACCCGACTCCTGGCAGCTATGAAAGTAACATTTCCGTACAAGGAAGATTGTATATCCAAGTTAGGGAAATGGAATACTATGGAGAGAGGTATCCAGTTCCTGAGAGAATTAGCTGTGCGAGAGATCATCTATTTTGGACCAAACAGCCAAGAGGGGACAGACCCAGATAAAATCAATTGTACAGGACCTCTGTGGCGTAGATTTGTACAAAGTGCACCACTTGCATATGCTAAGTCATCGGCAGGAATGGTCTGGTCAACTGGAGGTGTACAAAATATTACTGAAGTGATTGAGCAGCTCCGGAACTTTGAGGACAGCCTTGCTGGTTCTCTACGGGCTTGTGTCTCTGCTGTGGAGAAACTGGAGTACCAGCAGTGGTGGGGAGAGTTTAGGGAGCATGTCAGGAGGTCAGTACCTAAAACTGAAACCTCCATAGTTCTCTTCATTGGACAGCACCTGTAAAATCTTGGTCACAGACCAAGTATTCAGGAGTCACCAAAACTGTCAAAGACTAAAATCCCCAGACCTCCAGCTCAGCCCCTCACAGACCTACAGGAGAAAATGGGCAAAAGCTGTTGACACTCTGCTATTGCTAAAGACTGCCCTAAATGTAGAAATGTACATATAAGGCCACCACCAAAGCCTGCTGCAGGATCCTCAAATGTTGCTATGCCAAATGCCAAATCTTTCATTACAGAAAAATTTCCAGCTGCATCACTTGAAAATGAATTGTTTCCTGTCACTAAGGCAAAGCTGTCGCATGTCAAAGGAAAAAACCAAAAAAAGCCAAATAAAATCTGCTGTCTCTCATTAGATCAAAGGTTGGCAGCAGAGATGAACCACCACACAAAACACATTTATTCAGAAGAGCAATTGACTACAGAGTCATTTGTCACTTTTAATAACACTACAGTAGTAAAATGATAATAATGGAAATCAAGTTACCCTAACGCTAATAAAATATTTGTAAACTAAACTTGTTCATTTTGACTATAAAAAAGACATTGAAATAATTTAACTGCAGAGAATAAAATTGAAATGGGACTGTAATTACATAGATTTCCAGCATCTTCTCCTTTATGAAAAGAGCTAACTGCTGATGACTCCCACATTTCCAGCACCTTACTTTACAAAACAGAAGATTAGAAATATGTACCAGATGTACAGAAAACAGGCCTGCAGCAACATTTCAGAAGTGATGCAAACATTTTTTCCCATTTCTCCTTCTTATTAGTGGTGTGCCAAGTGTCATATCTCATTAACCAAGTGAGCATGCATGCCATTCATACTTGAGTGAGTCAAGAGAAGGGACAGAGCACTATTAATGATGTCATTGGATCTCAAAATCCTCTTCATCACCACTGAGAAAAATACTGGAGGATTTTTGGTGACTTAGATAAACCAGCACACTGCTAAAATGCATATTGATATAGCTGACATGTGTTTCTTATCCCACATGACCTGCCTTCACAGGTTTAATGAATTCAAGGTAGGGATTGCAGGAAATTCAACATTTTTCTCTAACCTCTCAAGTCTCTTTGAATTCTGTTTTGACCCATTTTCTAAACATTTTCCTGGAACATTTCACATTAAGCAAGTTCCAGGGACATCAGCTGAATAGCGTGCCAGTCCCAAAGGAAAGACTGCAGGGAGCTGAAGAGTGCCTTGGTAACCTGACTCATCACTGGATTCTTCTTGCTGTTGCTTCAGATTTTATTTTCTTTTTTTTCTTTTAAATTAGAGCCACGTGAGTTTCTCCATCACATTTAAGCCAGTGCATCTCACAACTTTGCACATGCGTTTCACCCAGGTTGGAACTAAACAGTGACAAAATCAATTACTATGGTACTTCATCTTGGAGGCATTGCTCTCCCAGACTCACTGTATATGATAAACAAGGATTTATTTTGAAACTGGATGACATCACCTACTGCACAGGAAATTTCTCAGTTTCTTAAGTGACTTTGTCTGCAGTGACTTGATTGTCATGTGTCAGAAACTTAGAGAGAAAATCTAGACCTTAGGGAAAATGAAAAACAAAACAAAATGAACAAAATCCCGAAGCCAACACACAAAGGCACACCAAAAGTCTTGCCAGCAAGGTTTTTATAGCTGCATTTTAAAACATTCCTTACAGTTTTTCTTTTTTTTTTTTTAATTATTATTAAAAATATTGTGATTAGCCCTATACTATTAATGCTCCTGCCACTGAGGAGGGAATTCAGAACAGCAGCTCCTGAGGACCTCAGGGGACTCCACAATGCCTATAAGTCAACCATATTCTTTAAAGGAAAACTATAAACCAAATTATTAATACTGATCCTGAATAATTAATGTTAACATTGAAGTTGCCAACAAGGGTGCTTAGCAGAAAAGAACAATTGTCCTCAAGTTCCAGTCCTGAAACAAAATGAGAGGTCAGGAAGCAAATATTTTATCTCTTGTATTCCTATTTAGGGAATTACAGGGCTTTTGCTTCAAGACTGTCTGTACATGCATGTTTCTGATAATTATGTGTTTGTATATAAAACTTTTTACAGAGACAAAAGATGAGCGCTGTGCTTTGAATGCAAGAGAGCTCAAGTTCCATACCCTAGGAGAGGTTTCCTGTGTGGACATGAACATGGCACACAGGGTGCTGCTGTGCTGCAGTCAGAAACCTGGTTTCAGTATAAGTAGGCAAACTGGAATCAGCTTTAATCCAGTGAAGCTGCAAAAAACACACTCTCAGTTGGGGTTGTGCCTGGTTGAGCCTTACTGCTGGGCTTTGCTGCCAGCAGGGCTGGACCAGCCATGATAGAGCTGAGTCATGCGAATGCCCTTCCTCTGGTTCTCAGTATCGAGAGCCAAGGACACTCACAAGGCAGAACAAGGTCTACCTGAAAATGAAGAGGTTTGCAGTTTTCAATGGAACCCAAATGGCATCACACAAAACACTCTCTGGTGAAAGCCTCTTGATTATCTTGCAGTTCATATCTCCATTCAGCATCAACCTGTCTTCTCTATATCACTGTACCTCTTGTAAAGTGCAACTATATCAACGCAGTCCTCCCTTTAACCTCTGTTTGAAGATCAATCATACTATACAGGTGGAGATTGACTTGTGTAAGCCCAGCAGAGCTCATTAGTGTATCCCTAATATCATGTTTATGAGGACCAGCCCCAGCCCTGGATACAGCCTGCCCACTCTGCAACAGCATGGAAGAGGTTTCAGGAAGCCAGCCCAAGTGTCTGTTTGCTAAGTGTTGAATTGGAATGGGAGATGATGGGGAACAAAGAGCAGTGGTATCCCTCTAGCTCCCCTCAGACTCAGCTCATGCCCAGCCAAGCTTAGTAACCCTGGCTCCAGACTGGTGCCTGCAGACCATCTTGGGTGACTCTACACAATGATTCACAGGACTCTGAGGAATCTTCTTTGCTGTGGCACAGTATGACACAAACAGAGCCAGTTGGGGTGCAGCCATGGCCAGCTTAGATGCCTTTTGTCTGTACAGTAGACAAGCCCTTTGAAGAAGCATATAGATGTTATGCTGGCATACAGTGCTTGAAAATACAGCTCTGTGCAGGTGCAAACACCCCGTCAGCACCTGTCAGCTGTGGGAGGCAGGACACAGTAACCAAGCATGTTATCTGATTCAGTTAAACATTACTTTTCCAATTACAACCAGCTGGTTGTGTACCTTCTTAAAATATCATCATACAACATCTAAAAGAAATGCAACTGTATTTGGCTTTGGTTGTTTTGTTTTGTTTTTCCTCTGCACCTGAAGAAAATCACAGAAATCTCTAGAGTGAAAACAGTGATATGCCAACTCAATCAACTCATAATCCTAATTCACCTCAAAAAATTAAGTACCTTGGTCAATTTCACTGAAAAAAAAAATAATCACATGTTCTTGAATAAAATCTAAGTGAATTTTCAAGACATGCACAGATGCACAATCTACCCAATCAATCATGCCCAAATTTAACATACAATTAGTCACTCAGAAGCACCAGAAAAATTTCACATCCTGTTTAATTTCCTTGGGCAAAACCTGGTATTTATTCATGTCCTTGAAGTTTCTAAGTGATAGGGTATCATTCATTTGTCCCACGTCACATCAGAGAAAATTTGGTCAATAATATGCTAAACATCAATTTCGGTCTCTGACAAAACAATGAGTGAATCCAAGATCCTGAGACTCATCAAATGTACTAGGTGTCAATGCAATTAATCAGCTCTGACCACTCAGTGTAGCTTGAGGAACATGCTCAATTTCAGTCCAAGAGTCATGACTTTGACACAGGAAAAAAAAAAGAAATGCTGTCACTGGCAGTAGGAGAACAAACAATATCTTATTACACAAAATAACACATCCCAATTCTGTCATGGGACTGACTGAAGCAATGAAGCTCAGATGGGTAAATATGGGCTATAGCCCAAAGCTTCTCAGCCTGGTTGCCTTCACAAGGCACATGTTGCTGCCAGAGCCACCCTACACCAATGGAATAAGACCAATAAATTTCAGAGGCATTGGCTCAGTCACAGTGTTTCTCAGCGCTTATGTTGGAGGCCCACTGAATGAGACCATGCCAAAGAAGTGTCTGGCATACACCATGAAATAAAATATATGCAGTCCAAAGCTAAATTATAGGCTAAGATATTAATTTTGAAGAATGTACTTTTAAAGACGATATGTATGTTCTTACATATAAATATATATATATATATATATATATATATATATATCAGACAGATAACACTGCTATAAAAACACCTTAAGCCTGCTGTCAGTATCTTAGGATGAAGGACTGCTATGATCCATGTTTTTTTTTCCTCTTCTAAAGAGCCAGAGGACCTGTGTTCAGTGTTTATCAGTTTGCCTCTTTCCAGTCCTTAAAATAATGTACATATAAAAGAGGAGAATGAATGAAGTGTTTCACAGAGCTTTGTTTCCAGCTATAACCTAAATGAGTTTTGCACATGAGTGGAATCATTTACGGCTTATTTAACTTTGCAAGTGCTTTGAAAGACCTCTTGTAACACTGATTTTGCTTTCCTCTGCTTGGCTGCTGCTGCTTTGACTGCCTCAAGCAGTTACCCTCTGCACAGCCACAAAAAGGGATGTGGTCTTCTGGGTTTTATGGCCCTTGAGCAAGGGTTGTCAATACAGCACTGCAGGGCAGACTTCTCAATCTGCAAAACTCCTCCACCAGCCCAGGGCAGTCAATGCCGAGTGGGGTTAGCCTAAAGCAGCTTACACACATGTCACTCAGAGCCCGGAGCTGCCAAAAGGTGTTGAAGTGCCTTCATTGCTGCTCTAACAGTGGGCTTAAACCACTGCAAAGCATCGCCTCCTGCGCAGTGTGCCAAATATGAACACGGACTCAGAGATTTTTGCTCATTCCTTCACTGTAGGTTGGATTCTGAGTCTTATCACACCCCCACCTGTGGTGCCTAAGGGCTGCATGTTTTTAAATTACACTCCTGGTAACCATGGTGAAATGCGTGGTCCCATTTCTTACAAATAAAGCCCTTCCCAAACATCTTCTAATGTGACTGCCTGTGAGCAAAAACTTATTCACTTATTCTTTGACTTCCTTTCCCTTCTTGCTCTCAGCTCTGATGCATCACAGCTATGTGGGGAAAAAAAAAAAAAAAAAAAAAAACCAACAACAATATTGCTCACAGCTTCATGAGGTGTAAAAGTGCAAGGAGGTCAGTCCATACGAAGCATGCACATATTTCTGGCTAAAATAGCCCTTTTTTGTCCAAGCATATTCATTCTCAGGAATCTAGATTTTTCTGAACATCTTTGTGTTCATTACAGGTCTAAAATTTAGGGTTTGTTCTTGACTTACAATTTTGATTCACAGGTCAAAAATTCAGCTGTAACAGCTTCACCACCAATCTCTTACAGACACTCTGTGTTTCCCTTTTTATTCTCCCTCATTTACCCAATTAGCATTCTGTTAATTAAACACCGAAAGTGCCTTTAGTTTCTTCAGAAAAAAAACCACTCCTGCTTAACCCTTGATTTATACATGTACCTCTGCAGGCTGTTTCAATGAGATTAGAGTTTGCACACTGGTTTTGCAGACATTATTCCGAGGAAATGTTGCAGTGTAACATCAGAGTTGCCATCTGCCATTTATACTGAAGTTTTGCCCAGCATAGTTTGAGTGCTGAGATAATTAATAGTCTTTAGTAACCATGATTTCCTGGCTGTGAACTTCAAAGACAGCAGTAGTTTTATATTATTTCTGTAACTTCAAATAGCAGACAGTTATTACAGTATTACATGATTTGGAAGTGGGTCCTGTTCAGGAACCATTAATTGAAGTTGGTTAGAGGGGGCCCACCAGATCTACCCTGAGTCAAGCTTTGTATGGGGAAAGGATTATATGATTTTTCTAATATCCTCTCCATTTCCATCTGCACTGTGTAGAATTCAAATTACTATATTTCCATCTTACATTACAATACATTACTCTGTGTCTGTCCCAGAACCACCCAGTCCTTAGCAGCCTCCATCTGAGGGCTCTGACTTCCACTGGATTTACACAGCTCCATTTGCACCTCCTGCCCAGTTTGAGGCAACACCAGGATTTGTGCCAATGTGCAAGCACAAAAGCATGGTATTTCAGGGCCCTTCCCAGGTCTTCAACCCCCCCTGACAAATACCTTAATGTATTTACTTTCTGTTCTCCTGTCTCTTCACATGTATGCCGCATAAAGAATACAAACAGGATGTTATATAGTAACATGAGACATAGCAATTAGAGCACCTCTACATAGCTTCAGAGGAGTGGCTATGAGTTTCTGCTCTGCTCCTGTGTCAAAATTTGCTGCTGCTCCATACAGATGTCCATGGCTTTCTCCTCCCTCGCAGCCAGGTGTCAAATAAACAATAAAGCTGTCTTGCCCAGGTTGTGGTACTGTGCAATGGAGAAGGCTGTGCAGCTGCCAGGGTGTCCTGTGGCCCCAGGTGTGTGTGTACCAGGTTACCACTGCAGAATGAGTCTATAGCCTTCCACGCTCCTCCAAAACTACTGCCTGGTTAGCAATATCAGTGCTGACTGCACCACTAGTTATTATACAAAAGTCTGGTGTGTCCTGAGACCACCACTCCATTGCACCAATGAGGTGTTGAAGGGTCTTCTATTGGTAAGCACAACATGGCACACTGTGTGTCTGTGTAAATGAATATTGGTGAATTCAAAAAGGAAGAAAACATATATGGCTTTCCCCAAAAGCAAAAATATCATGTCACCCTTTCTGTCAACATATCTGATGTGAATTTGAGAATGTCATGAACCCCAAGTCATAAGAAGCAAAAGCTATTCTCATTTTACAGGCCAACTTTCCCATGATTACAAAACAACTCAAAATTAAAAGTCCTTATTTTCTCCTACATCCCTCTGCTGCTCCTTGACTGCAGACTGTACCACCTCCACATTCTCACTGTCTCAAACCCTTTGCTTGGTTTTTGGTGAGCCTCTTCTTCACAACACCCCTGCCAAGAACATAAACAGTAATACACCCAATCCGCAGATGGGGAGACAGAACAACTTGCTAAAAGATGCACACAGTGTTCCTGGTAGAAAAAGGTAGGGAGTTCAGGTACCTCGATCACTAGACTACAGCCCAGTCCATTGAGTTCACAGAAGCTCTATAAGCACTGCTGTGCCTGTCAGGAGATATTTCAGTGGGCACAGACACTCTCCCACCAGCTTCTCTTAGCCTCTGCAAGAGGGGATACCTTACAGCAGAATACCCAGGCAAAACGTCTGATTTACAGAGATGGATGCATATACTTCTGGGGTATCTGAACCAAGTTAAGATTACTGGCTTCTCTAGCCCATTTTTAGACTTAAACATAATTTATTTGATTTTTCACCAAGGACTGATAATGCCAAGATATTACAAGAGAGATTGCATAACTGTTTATTCCAAGGCTGTGCACAACATTGTACTAGCCTGACCTACCCACGTCCAAGTCATTGTCCCAGTCAGACCCAGGATACAGATAAGCTGACAAGAGCAAGTTGGCCTGAAGTCTTGAGAAGGCATACTGCTGCCAGGGACTGCCACTCCATCCTTCAGCTCCCTGTGAGGCAGGGCAACAGCATTGTTTTGCTGAACTCTGAGCAACACAATCTAGGCTTCCTCCATCCTAAATTGGTCAGGATTTATAGAGTAGAGAAAAGCCCCACCCCGCCACCCCTTTTTTTAAAAATGTGGCTGAGGTACATGGTTAATTAATAGGCATACAGTTATCTAGCAGTGCATATTGTATAGAATTCTCCATATATGCATCTGATGAAACTGTTCTAGATTAGGAAAGGCTTCTTGTTGCAAGAAGCTCACAATATAGGTAAAAAAGTCTTAACATAAAAACATGTCTCTATAAATGCATTAGTCAACTCTCACTTCCATTTTATTCAGCAGAAATAAAAGCCATTACACATGTACATCTGCCCCATATCTATTCTTCTAATCTAACTACATTTGTCGTTCAAACTCAACAATTTCTCTGATGCTTACCGTTAGTTACCACAGTTTATGAAGTTTGTCATCCACTTAAAGAAGAGGAATAGCGCCACGTAACTCAGGTGACCAGGTAGTAAAAAAACAATAGTCACAGTGGCTGATTTATAGCAAAATAGCAAATCCGGTGCTACAGTTTTTTAGACAAATGATTCCAAGCACAATTGCAAATAATGAATGAAGGCAGAAATACCAAAATTTGAGAAGCATTTTGAAGAGGAGTGGGAAAAAAAAAAAAAAAGACTAAATAGCACAGCCAGCATTAGATTTAAAATGTAATCATCCATGTTGTCACCAATGCAGCAGAATTTCCTTTTATTACATCTTTCATAAGACTCAGCACCCAAGTTTTGCTTACCAGTTAATATATTCCACATACATTTTTTCATCTGGAAGACTCTTGTTACATATGTTGCCAGTGGATTTGAGCTAATCCAGAAGTTGCTTTTCTCTGAGACATTTAAAAAGAAAAAAAAAATGCAACATCATTACCTTATCTATTTACTGTGAAACCCAAAGGAAATATTTCAAATGTATTATTTATTGAAGCAAAATAAAAGAAAAAAAAAAGCTTTTGGAAATCAATTTTCAGCTCTTTTCTCAGATTCATCAAAGATATATCAAAGGATTTGGAGAGGACTATAGGACATTTTTGGTTTTATACTATTAAAAGTCAATTTTCTCTGTGTTTGCCATTGATTTAATGTAGCCTTTAGAATTTTTTACACACAATTTTAACTCTCGGGAGAAAACATGGCCATTTAATTAATCTAAATAGGACTAATACGTTTCCTTAGTCTTAGCTGCTTTTTTATTGTTCATAAGAATTCAAATGAAATATACAAAGATATTTTCTTAGTCTTTATGGCACTGAATGTTATCTGTAATCCATGGCAAAGATAGCTATACTGACTCCAAACCGCAATCTACCATTTATGGTCAGCATCAGATATTTTGGTTTAAGAAGCCATTTAGTAAGCCCCAGAAAAAAGTTTCCTCCTGATCTCCAAGTCTGAGATTGGCTAAGGTCTCAGATCTCTTTCTCAGCTTCATGTTTGTTTCAGTTGTTCACAGCTAACACTGTGAATAGCTTCACTGTCTGCACCCAAATCCTTTCAAAATCCTTCTAAAGTTTGAAACAAGTCACATTGCCTGCCCATAAGGCCCACTCTACTCACTGCTGCCAGTACATATTGAGTTATAAAGGGCAGGTGTTGAACTGAACCACCTCTTCATCTCACTGACTGTCCCCTTGTTTTTGAGTGAAGAAAAAGGATCTCTCTGAATAGGAGCTGAAGATTTCACTCCAAAAGGTATTAAAGATGTAATACAGAAGTCCTGTTTGATATCATTTCAAGTACAAATACTCTGAAAGAACAGTAAAATCATTAAGATTTCAGTGCATGTGTCCTTTTTTCCCTAGCAGAAGAGTCCGGATACTTCAAGCTCTTTAAGAAAAGAGACAGTAAAAGGTGAATGACAAAAGCTTGAGTAAGAGGTCAGCAGCAGGTCCCTGGGAATGATTACCTCTTTGAAATCCCGGCAGCAGGGGATGCAAGGTGTCAAAGGCTGCACAATCACCTCTACTGAGCATCTAATCACCAATGGGCCTGATCAGCAGAGAACATGAGGTGAGGAACCAGAAGAGGTCACTAAGCAGGAACTACAAAGTGAATTACATTGCTTTACACAGAAGGAAAAAAAAAAAATCCTCAAAAATGCAGCCTACAGAAACTGCTTGTAAAGAAGAGGAGAAAAACAAATAATTAGTAAAACAGCTAGGAGGGAGGGTAAAGAAATAAAAATGGTGACAAAAAGGATCTAAACACTTTTTCCAAGTCTGCGGGACTTCATTGACTTTAGAGAATGCTTCTCACAGAAGCTGTTTCCCCTGATGACACAGTGCCTCTGGGGTAGGTAGGAAGGGATAGGTCATGGGTCCTGACCCTGAAAAAGAGGAAAATGGCACAGCAAATGTCAGTTACAAAATATGCAAGTGTCTTTTCAAAGAACTGGGGAGGACAGGCAGGAGACACCTCACTAAAACTCAGGGTGTGTGATCACCCAGGTGCAGGCATGAATTCATCCAGGTGAGGAGCCCTGTCACACTATGAGTGACGTGTTTGGAGCTAAAGTACTCCATTGACCAAGAGTGTTGCAGAAAGCATCACCCCTGGCAGCCCCTTGGGAAGGGAAAGTGCGCCAGTACTTCAGCAATCTTGATGCAGACTCCAGCCCACCTCACACTTCAGCTCCACCCTTTCACTGGTTTAAAGGACTGCATTGTTGTATTCACCAGTGATGTGGAGGTGTGTTTTCCGCCCTGTCGACACCACTACCTGCACAGTGACAACCAACAAACATCTGTACCTGGTAGATGTGAGGGTACACACCATTAAGCATCACTATTGGGTCCAGCAGAGCACTGTGTGTTCCTGTGTTTCCAAGAATAGGTTTCATAGATGGCAGATGTGCTGGTATAATGCCATCACATAGTGAAGGCAGGGATAAGAGGGTAGAGGCTCCCCAGGGACATGGCCACGTCCCTACCATATGGTTCAAGATGTCCCCACACTATGAGGGACAGGGCTCATGGGAAAGGGACACTAGAGGTCCTTTCCCTGCCCTAAGTCAGGCTACAGCCTCTCACACTTTGCTTTTCTTCATGAGGAGTAGGCAGACAGCAGTAATTAAAAGCATTAATAAAAAGAATTGGTTTTTTCCAGTAGATTGGCATATCTGTGGTCAAGTGGGATTTGACAAAGCAATATAAGCACATGTGCATGAGTGCATGCACTCCAGTCTTGTAGGGACTGAGAATTACATTTCCAGAATTAAAACTGAAAAATGCATCCCTATTTAATGGTGGTCACAGGTTTTGCTCTACATTCCTGGGTAAACCTGAGTAACTTCAAGATATCTTCATTTTTATTGTTAAAGGCTGTACTTACTGTGATCTTTAGCAAATTCAGAAACAGATCCCCATACAACAAAATGGATACTTACCTCTGGATTGCTCTTACCTTACCAAGTCTCAGCAAACACACTGATGTGTAAAGGTACCTCATGGATAACTGGATATTTATCAATACAGTATTTACGCAGTACTGTAGTTTTTTCCCAGTTACAAGTTGCACATTTGTTTCACAGTGTTTTCATTGCTTGTATGACTGCTAAAACTATATATTCAAGATAACAAGGTTTCTAGAGGTTTTGAAATGTTATTTAAATGCTGATTTCAGAAGTACTGTTCATAACCTCTGTTAGATCTGCAGAGAAAGCACAATTTCCAAAAGGTTTATATCAGTGCAAATCTATGGAGCTTTGTTGAAGCATTGCATTCAGAGTAAAAATTTGCCACTCATTTGACCAGATACCCACAAACCACTGACGTAGCTAAAAAGCAATGTGACAGGCAGAGAAAAATATCTCAGGTAAATGCAAACTCAAAGTCCTTTTAAGTTTGTTTTGGTTTGGTTTGTTTCTTTGTTTGTTTTGTTTTGTTTTTCTCTTGTTTCCCATCATTGCCCTTTGACTTTGGAGGAAATTTTCCACATCCAGTTTGGTTTCAATCTAACTCAAAAGTACTTTTGTAAATGTAGTTTCTTGTTCAGCAAGCCTGCCCCTGCATGGCAGCAGGGGGGGAATGGATGCATCTTTGCTTCTTGTTTTCTAAGAAAACAAGGTCTGTAGCCAGGTACATGGCTGGGCTGCTGGATAACATCATATAAGTCACTCCACCTTTCTCTGTTTCAGATTCCAGCCTGCTTGGAAATGAACTGACCAAAACAATTTGAAATTCTCTGGGCAAAATCCTTGAAACAGCTAGGTCTTATTTCTATAAGAAGAAACATAACCCTGTGCATATGCGATGGGGCCAGAGCAAGGAGTAGTGCAGTAAGTCCTACCCTGGCTCCAACACTGCTTTCCTCTGTGATTCAGTTCACTTCCCTTTGCCTTCATGTCCTATGTCCAGTCTGGTATTCATCATGTGTTTGATATTTAGCCCTGGATGCACCTCCCACCAGAGTACTGTGCTAAATCTTGCTGTCTAACATGTAAGAAAGACTCCAAATCACAGAAAGGTTGAGGTTGGAAGGGACCTTTGGAAGTCATCTGGCCCACCCCACTGCTCAAGCAGAGCCACATCGAGACAGTTGCCCAGGACCATGTTCAGACAGGTTCTGCATATTTTCAAGGAAGAAGACTCCACCACATTTCTGGGCAACCTGTGCAGTGCTCAGTCACTCTCACAGGATAAAAGTGTTTCCTGATATTCAGAGGGAACCTTCTGTGCTTCACTTTGTGCCCATTGCCTCTGGTCCTGTCCCTAGGCACCACTGAGAAGAGCCTGGCTCTGTTTGCACCCTCCCTTCAGGTATTCATACACATTGAAGAGATCGCCCTGAGCCTTCTCTTCTCCAGACTGAACTGTCCCAGCTCTCTCATCCTTTCCTCATAGGAGAGATGCTCCAGCACCTTAATCATTTTTGTGGCCTTTTGCTGAACTTTCCCCAGGAGCATCATTTCTCTCTTGTACTTGGGAGCCCAAAACTGGATGAACATCTACAAATAACTGAGAAAAAAGCCATAATAGTTATAAAAGACAAAATAACTCCACTTAGAGACTCCAGGAGTCTACTGGTTAGTGTGTCAAGGAGAAATTTAAGGGTGAAGCTTGATTACAAGTTCTAGGGACTAAGACAGGGAACAGAAGATTATTAAAGTGCTTGTAAATTCACCAGACAGAAGTGTAACAAGACCAAATGACCCAATGTGAAAAGGGACAGAAGAGAAATGAAGCGCAGTGCAATTATTTGTTTAACAATGGCAGCAATTAGCTGCTGAAAAATTTACCAGGTGTTCTGGTTGATTCTCTGTAGCTGGTGATTAAATCAAGATCAGATTTTTTTGTCTTCTTTTAAGTCTTGTTTCTGTTCATATAAAAAGTCCTAGGGCCTGTGTCATGGAGTAAGTCAGACAAAATGATCACAATGGTCCCTTCTGGCTCTATCATCTATTTTTTAATATGATTACATTCACTGTTCTGATGATTAGGTGATTAACATTGCAAAATATCAGAAAAATCCTAAAATTCAGTAGTGCTGAATGCCTTGAGTTATTCTTTGCCTCAATCTTGGAACAAAACTGTGAACACAGAATCACCACTGTACCTGTCTCTAAAACCAGCCAGAAACAAGACAAAGAAGAATTTAGTAGCTTAAATGAGAGTTTGGGGTAACCAGCCTATCTTATTTGTGTGCTAATCAGCAGTAGTATCTATATGCCAAACACAGGCTGATACAATCTCTATACTGCTGACTATGATCAAGTGTGAAAGCCAGATTTGATTATAAGAAACTGAAGCATCTCTAAAGGAAAAGTGTTAGGGGGTTCTTTATCCTCACACAACTACGCAGAGTGAAGAGGTTTGCATTTTCTCAGGAGACAATTCCATTAGAAAAATTCTTTGACTATAGCTAGGAGCTAGAATAAATTGACCAATGGAGGTCAAGTTGCTGCAGGAGTGATGTTTTTGGCTTCTAGAGACAGTCTACCAGACATACGAAGCCAGAGCAACTTTTTGAAATAGCTCTGATAATAGGTTTCTGAGGGAGACATCCCCTTGAAAGCAAAGTATTCTGATGCCATTTACCAAGGTGTGCTATGAAAGGATAAGAAGGCATTAGAAAAAACAACATATGTTAATCATCTGCAATTCAATCACTTTTCTGTATAGCTAGGAAATGAATAATTTTGTGCAATGCTAAGCACAAGGCTGTGACTCTTTGTAGGCAGTCCTTGAACTGAAACAATAAAGCAGTATGCTGTTTGTCATTCTATTGCAGCCCTTGTGAGAGCCTAAATAAGCTTTAGGAAAATTCATGTCTAATTTTCAGACTAGCCTACTATCAAGAGGCTGAGAAGTCTGAAGATTTTCCCTACTGATCAGTCATCCTTAGTATCTTTATACTTTTTACCAGACCAGAGGAAATGTCCAGCCGAGATGCAGAACCATAGCACTGTGGGAAGTTTTAGATGGCACTGTAGATGGAGACCTGCTAATCAAGAATATGCCACCCGCTAAGCCAACACCAAAATTAACAGTTTCAGAGAGGACATGGATTTATTTTACAGACATGGCATATAATATTCCCAAAGCCATGAGCAATATCATGTATAAAGCCTGTGTCTTTCCCACTATATTATGGCAGAAGAAAGTTGGAGCCAAATTTCTACTCCTATTTGCAACCCATCTCTGTTTACACTCACAGCTGATATAGATATGCTCCCATACGTTCTCAGGAACCATGGTCTCTAGAGGTCTCACAAGCTAGTCAGAAGGATATCATAGAAACCCACGAACAAATCTTGGGTGCACAGCACCACTCACTGCAGGTAGTGGCACTGGTATAAACAACCACTGCCAAGGACAGCTCTCATCTTGCCTAGAAATGGTTTATCTAATCCTCCTGGCACCCAGTTTAGAAACGATCTGTTTACATTGCTTGCAGTGACATAATCAGAGGCACAGTAAGCTCTTTACTCCCCCTAGCCAGTTTCTAGAGTCCCTGTTCATTCCTTCTTCCATGAAAACCCAGATCTAGACAGAAGCTTTTGGGAGATTATATAGTCTCTGAGTATATCAACATAAGAAGTGCAGTATCGCAGCAGGACCAGTTTATCCCCACATAAACCAATGCTGGAACCAAGTCCCTTCATTTTAGCTCATTTGCTGCAGACAAATGACTTAAAAGAAAAAAATCTACAACAGGGTGATTAAAAACTCTGGAATTAAAATTTAAACTGTATTTGTTCATAAGATGAGCAAATAGCAGTATTACTGTGTCCCAAAAACCCTGATAATCAGCACACAGACATCTATATCTAAGTCCTTTGTCCTCATGCAGACCATTAACTCTTCTCTCCCCTGCTCTTGGCATCACTTGTTTTGCCTGCCTCATTATACCTGCCGGAAAATTTTGAAAATGAAAGCTTGAAAAAGGTTGAAATGAAAATTTCACTAATACACAAACCCCAGTCAACACAAGAAAGTCAAGCAGCGAGGTAAGCTCATGAGCACACACACCCCAGAAATGTAAATGGAAGAGGTTCTTAGTTTGGCAGAAATCCTGTTAGTGAGTCTGCATATAAATGTAGGAGTTTTGAGAGAAGCCCAGTGTGGGTGTGCACACGTACATATCATCTGAAAAATAATCAGCTCTGCCTCCCTGTGGTCCCAAAGCAGAGCTGGCCCTCAGTGCATGGGCAACACACAACCCTCCCCAGCAAGGAGCCAGCGCAGCAGAGAGCCCAGATTTGTCATGATAAATGGGAGGGATGGTCCAAAAGGGAGAAGGGTACAGTAGGGACAAACACACAGAGCATGACATGTAGGCAGAAGCACATTGGCTGGGGAGGAGCTGCTGGGTGGCAGCTCAGGAGAGTGTAGGCTGGGGCTTGTGCTGCTCACAAGCAGAGCACAAGTCCATGATGTTTGGCTGGCATGAAAAAGGTACACATTATTCAGAGGTATGTGAGCACAGTGACATAATTTTTTTCTTCTTCAGCTTACGTCAGACTCCTGTATGCATTGCTGTGAACACACCTAGGAGACAACCGCAGGTGGCCCAGAAAACATATCCTCCAACAGCAGGTTGCAAGCTGAGTGACATGGGACTGTTCTCCCAGTGAAAGAAAATACTTGATGGTAGGGGAAAGAGAGGTGCCAGCAGTCTTCAAGTTCACAAAGGTTGCAAAGAGAAAGGGAACTATCTGTTCTCTGTGTCCACAGGAGATGAGACAAGAGGAAACAGCTTTAAGTTGTGCAAGGAAAACAGTGAGATAAACAATGGGAAAACTCTGAGAGGAAGCCTTTAAGACACACATCCCTGAAGTACATCATATCTTGGAGCTAGATACAGTATAGTTCAACAATTGCAACATTCAGAAAGCACAAAAAATGTAAAACACATACATACATGTAGCATATACAACTAGGTATAGGTATACAATAGGTGTGTAAAGTATCAACCTATGTCTGAAAAAGCACTTAGCCTAAAGTCTCAATTGCAGCATTATTTTTGTGAGGTCCAAAGGTCAAATTTACAAGGTAGAAAGTGCATTCAGCTGAACTTAGTTCATTTGCAGGGGCAACTGGATGCAAAAAATCTTTTAACTCAAAACCTCACATTATTTACCCCTCTGATTTTCTTTTTCATCTCTAATATGTTTGTTGACAAATTCTGAAAGTATAGAGACAGTGCCTAAAATAATCTCCTACTAGATGTAGGTAAATGAGGGTGCCCAGTACATTTGCAGAAAGCCTGTCACACACTAGGGAACTGTCATGTCAAACCAAGACCCTCTCTCCATTTCTGTGTGGTGCTCTCACTCACATCCAGTTCAGGCAGAGTAGCTGGAAGTTATTTCTCTCTGATTTTGTTTAAAAGTCTAAATGCAATGAAAGACTAGTCTGAGTCCATTTCCCAGTGAGCAAAAGTGTCAAAAAGCCACCATCAGAACTAGATCTAATTGGCAGTCCCAGCAGGGAAGCAAAGAAATAGATAGATGGGGAGATGCAATACGCTGCCTCCTGTGGTACTTGTTACAAAACTTTCTGCAGCAGTGCCTCCAACTTTTGGGGCACTGAATTTCATTTGCTTCCCATCCACATCAAAACCCCACACACTCTGATATAGTTAACCAGACATTTCGCTATGATGTTCTGCCTATTTTTCTTCCCCCTGGCTTTTGTTGCCAATGAACTATATGAAAAGTCACACCATAGCTCTATATTCTTGACTGATTATAAGCAACTTCAAATGCTTGACTGCATGCCAGATTCATGGCTATTCTGGCCTCAAGCCTGACATGGCTGCATTTCAACATATTTATCCTTTTCACTATATACTGCAGCATATGACTCAATTGAGCACAGAGTTATATTCTGCAGCTTAAGCCTTACCTACCCACAACTCACTCCCAAGTCCCTCCTAACTACAGTGAAACAAACACAAAATGAAACCCAGAGCTCTGGAAGACTGGCTTGATAACATGACCATAAAATCAGATTATTTGGCCTAACCAAGTTTGCTCAGGAGCTTTGTGTGCATTTTTGGCACACGTAACAGTGATGAACTCATGCCAAGCTAGTCCAAAAGGCATAGGTAAATATTGCTATAGGTAGTCCTGTACTCAAGTTGTAAGCCTAGGAAACCTGGTTTGGGGTAACCCCTACAACACAGACCTCCTCTGGGAAAACAGGCAAGTCCCATGGATTGAAAGGAGGTGAGCATCTCACTTTTCTCCCTTTCTTTCCAGGCTTCACTTCACAGAATTACTCCATTCGAGGCACTTCAGAAGGCAAATCTGTTTAAAGAAGGCGAGCAGATACAAGGGTGATAAGGGAGGATGATTAGGTACCATCAGCAGCTAGAGAAAGCATTACTTTATTTCCAGTGGGTATATATACATAGCTTTCTGTGAATGTACACTGCCTTGCATATCTGTGTTAAAACAAGAAGTGCATATTTATCTTCAAGAGCTTACAGGAAAAAAAAAAAATCCACGCACCACATTTTCTCATTTTGCTCATTTTCTGCATTATTTTTCCTCCCAAGGTATTCAGGTGTATTCTTCTTCTGGCCTGTGCAGTTGAGTTTATTTCCTCATCCCCCTTTCCTCTTCCTTTTCTTTCCCCGTCCTTTTTACTTATTTATATTTTCTCACCTCTTTTATATTTTTGTCCTCCTTTTCACCTCCTGCTCCATAATTCATTATGGGCTGCAGGGAAACTAAGTCAAAGCAGCAAATTTTATGTTTTGACCTGAGCACAGCAAGATTGTTTGCTCTCATCTCCTCTGAAAATGAGTTTGAAAACTTTGGTCTTGCTGCCAAAATCAGCCAGTATATGAAAAGAACAAAGCAGAACGGTACCAATAATTGACAGAGGACAAATAATAGAGTGTCACTAGTAACAAGTTTCTTCTGGGCTGTCCCACTATCCAGAGCTGGGAGAGAATAACACATTTGGTATAGACAAAATTTAGGCTCTGCAGAAGCATTTGGCCAAATAGAAAAAACCCCAAACCTTCTACACTGTCAAATATACCCCTTCATACATGCTTTCTATGCAAAAAGAGGCACACTGTACTCACAAGACCATTCCTGACAAGAGAAAGAGTGACAAACTCACCCAAGAACATGTTTAGGAAGGTTTGCCTAGGAAGGGTCTGGGTGGCCATTTATAGACACCCTTCTTGTTAAAGGAAATTTTAAACCTCCCATTGAAGAGCAGAAACAGCAGCAGGTCACTTTATTAGCAGGAACGAGGCCAAAAGTAGCAAGGTGCCTAGACAACAAAAGTCTAGACAAATAGCTCCTGAACAAGCCATTAATAGAAATGCATCCTCAAATCCTGCTCAGATAGTTTCAGGTAAACACATTTGTAGTAAGGGCTATTTGTACAGATAATTAACAAACTACACAAAAGTGAAAGGCAGGCTTTCTGTAAATTTAGTTCTATTACTGACCCATATAATAACATCCACGCTCTGTGCTATACATTGAGTTCTGCACAAAAAGGGGGAAATACTATAGGCTGCCACCAGATTTCTCCCCAATGCCTCCTCATTTTTTTGTAGTTCACTGATAGGAAATAATGTCCCTTTTTGCCATGCAAAGTAATTCTCATTTTGTTTTTCTAGTTCCTTGTCATTACTGCAGACAGGACAGCTTTGCATGACAGCAATAACTGGCAGTGTGCAATACCGCAGCTGGTTACAAAAAATTGATTTCTCTGTTTACATCCCTGGCTTTAAAGTCCCATAGCAACTGAAAAAAAAATAAAATAAAATCCCCAACTAAATTACTATACTGAAAACTTCCACATAATCCTGTTAATGCAGAAAGGCTTCTCTTACAGCATCTTGCAAAGTTCCTTCCCACTTGCTAATATTTTAATAAAATACCTTTATTATCATGGAGTGCTCTGGGAATTAGACCTGGAACTTCTCTAACTGCCAGGTAGTTGGGTGCAATAAATATACCAGTAATAACCTTTGCAGCTTGGATCTTTTTACTTCTTTCCCTTTCAAAGTGTTTTGGCTAATTTGAGATCTCGCACCTGCTTCAATTACCATTTCACCAATTACATTTTCTTTACCCCAGATAGAGCAGAGGCCTGCTTTGTTTTACACTCCTCAGTGACAATGCTTCCATCAAGGATGTTTTAAGAGATGAGCACTTTCCTCGGCAGCAAAGACGCAAACCATGATGTGTTTCACACAGAAGGCTGCCTTGAAAATAAATTAAAAAAAAAGAACTCACCTCATATTTTATCCAGCATCTTCTGAGTCTCATCAGAGGAAATTAAAAAAGAAATTGGCTTCTTGAGAGGATAGATCAGACACCTTAAGGAACAGCTGCAATTTGTGTTTCTGTGCAATGAAAATTGAAAAGCAGACTAAAGTGGATATTGGGTGATTTATAAAGCTCCCTTTCTCCATTCTTTTGGAGTGTCAGTACATTCAGATCATCGACAGACTTTAACATATGATTTTCAGAACGAAATCAAACAGGCAACTCCCTGTCGTGCTTCCTTCCCACCTCATGCAGAGCACAAGGGTGTTGGAAGGACCTTGCAGCCCCTGCTCGCCAAACGGGAGGCTCGGTTCCTGCAAACACGCGCTGCAAAACTTGCAGCCCCAATACCGTGCGACCGGCATCAACTGCTGTCACTATTAGCACTGTTTGTGCCCAAACACTTGAGAGCCCATTGTTCACGAGCTTGTCCAAATGCACAAGGCTTGTCTGTGAGCAAAAATATTAAATGTTACTCCTTGACATTTTGTTGCTTTAGTAATCTACCCCCTTGGAAACGGTATCAAGATCTATGCCGCCATTCAGCTCTTAATCATAGCAGATATGAATCACGGTGTCAGTTAACACTAGGTGCATAAATCACTGCCAATGTGGATTTATGACACCTGGATGTAATTTACCAGTATCAGCTCTTAAATTTGATTAGAAATATAGGATTTGAGAAGAACAGACTTATATAGCTGGTTGCAATTTGAGTTGTGACCTCAACAAAAAAGTTGGGGACTGAGGCTCACAATCTGCGTATGTGCTTAAGTAACAGTTTCACGTTCACCCTGCTCAGATCAATTGCTTCTTTAATCTGAGAATGCTGACACACACGTGCAGCTGTGCACGCTAATAGGGAGGATGGCAGCCGAGGCTCTATCAGGTTTCATTATGTCCTGGGTGCTTAATTGTCTTCATCACTGGAAACCACCATTTTATTTAACAGTTTAAATACAGCAGAAATGCCATAATCACATTTAAGTATTAGAAACATTTATAAGCTAACATAAATGCTTTTAAGAGGAACACATGTAACATTGCTGCATGGATTTGGTTGCCTGGTGCACACAGACCTTTTTACTCAACCCCTGTGTCTGTAGCCAAAGCAGGGTCAGAGTGCATGATAAAACGTCTTTTTATTCATTTAACTTAGCCTGGTGACACTGGCACACTGGGTCAAGTGCACTGTAGCTGACTGTAATTGCAGATATTAATGAAGCTTTGAAAGGGATTCAAAAATTACTCTAAATGTCCATGCTGGCTAGAAACTCATTTTGTTCTCATATAAACATGTCAGATCATCCAAAAAATAATTCAGTTACTTGGGCCAAAACGCACAGGTAACATTTGAGATCTTTTACAGCTTATACCCATGCCAGGCTTCCCTCTCCTTGGCTTATTACCTTGTTCTCCCACACTCATTTAATGGGGAACCCTACCAAATATCAGAATGCCACATCCACACACTGATGCTATCATGCATTCTACTAAAAAACTCAGTTTACAGAAGCACGCTACAGCTGACAGTGTTGGCGGGGAACAACTGCCCCACTGAATCCTTTCAAGTGAAACATCAGGTCCCAGCCTTGGAGACATGCCAGATTCAGATTTCCTTCCTTCATAGTAACCTTCTCAAGCAGGTGGATTTCACTCAGGGCATTAGAGCACAGGTGCCTTCTCCTCACCCCGGACACCCCTCACCTGCTCATGCCAACATCTTTGCTCTCATCACTGGCCTCAGTGCTCCCATGGGTCCCAACCTTCTGTCCATGTCCCCTTTTGAGATGCTCCATTTATGGATAAAACAGGTAAAACCAACACAAACAGACCATCCCAACAGTAGGCACTGAGGGGCCTGGGTTAATCAACAGGTCCCTGGGGATAGCACATGGAGTTACAGCATCTCTTTCACTTGCCAGCACATGTCTGTGGTCAGTCTGACTAATTAGCAGGGCAGCAGCCCAGCCCACCCAAGGAGGGCAAATAGAGGGGCAGGTTGGACTTGGGGATCCTTTCCCACTCTGGCTCTCCAAGCCACTGGCCTCACACATAGAGAGAGCAGAAACTTCAACCAGCTGAAATCCTTCTTTGAGTCAAGAGGACTAGCACAGCCCAAAAATTTTACTTGTCAGCATGCAAGCGTGTGTTTTTCTAAAGAAACCAGGCAAGTCACTCAGCAAATGCTCTGCAGAAAACCCCTGAGGCATCGTGGTGCCTTGTGTTAGCCCTCCATCCCCTCTTCCCTGCGCCAGCCCTTCTCTGCATGAGAAGCTGAGAATGGAGCTGTTCTCCTTCTCCCTGCTGTTAGTCAGACTTTGAAGCATCCAACCGATACTAGTCTATCAGCCTTACAGTTATTTAAAAAGAGCCTGTCAGTGTATTATTAATAGTAGCAATTACATTAAAGCAGTTAAAAGACACAAGTGAGCTTGGTAACGTACTGCAGCTGGGGTGAGAGATCTGCTCAGGCCTAGTCTGTGCTAGAAGAGGCTTTCAAGTGTGATTATATGGGCAAGCCTGTCTAGCTGAGACTGGAGATACATCTTCCCATGGTATGTGACACAGATATGAGCTCACTCTACCAGCTGCCCATCTATAAGCTGAATGGCCACAGAGCCAAACTTCAGCTAATACACCCTTCCTCTCAGAAATATCTATTGCCTCAGGTTTAGCAACGCACTCATCTATCCATGTCACATCTGGTCATTTTAGAGCTTGAAGCAGAGTGCACTGACATTCGATTTTGACATATCATGCAGGCAACACCACTCCCTCATTTTTGCAGGAAGAATACCACTTCTCAAAAAGAATGTAGATAACCAGCAGAAAGCTGCACTTCTTTTTTTTTTTCCATATAGCTGCATCTAAACTAGGGGTTTACATCAGCATAAAAGCATTATTAAAATAGCACATCTAACTAATATTATTTTACTGTCAGCAACTCTAGATGTAGGTCTGAGCCACTGGGAGAGAATCATCTTCCTAAATAGGCACTGAAGAGTTCATGTTTTAAACACTTTCTCAAAGAAAGGAAACTGAGGCAAAAAGCAATTGAAAGACTCCCCCAAGATCATGCAATACATTTATGCAAACCATAACCCCACCTGCATTTTAGTCCATGGCACAGATGCCACAGAGGCAGCAATTTAATAAGCTACGAGCCCCATCTGTTCATTATTGTCTCGACTGGAGACTGTCATCCCCAAAGCTGAGCCACATTAATTGATTATATGAATGCTCCTGGTTTGCCCCAATGCAAAGGCGGTCAATTTAATTTAAATCCTTGTTGGAGGAGATTTCAATTTGCTAGCTGACTTTATGCTGAAGCAGACAAGAAGCACTTATAAGTTTCATAACCCACTCCCGCTATGTCTGACAGAGCACATCTGTCCACCTCCTACCTTTCTGGCAAGTTTAGAATCAAAACAAATAAAATGGGAAATGAACAAAAAGGAGACTTCTCTTGTGGTGCTACCCAGAGCTCTGAGCTTAACAGAATTTCAGCTAGCAGAATTTCCCAAATCTAATAGCATTTCTTCAGTCTGAAATTTTCCCATTTCTGAAGCTTCTCTAGTTTCCTTTCCAGCATCCTCTATCTTCACTTGCCCTCCATATCTTGTTAAAGAAAACAGAACACAGTTCACATTTTTATTACAACTACCAGCACGAGGTAGCAGTATCAGGGTCACAGAAGTTGGGGGGGTGAAGAAAGCTTTTGAAAACTCTCCCTAAATGCTGCATCCAATCCTTTTGACATTTTAAGTCATCAAATCTTCACCAGTGACATGAGAGGCTGCTACATTTTTCTTACCCTTTTCTTTCATTAGTGGCTGGATTTTGACTACATTATGCCTGACCAAAGTGCAGATGCCTCCACAAGTAACTGCTTTATCATCAGAGGCAGCCACAAGTAAAAACACTGTGTATGTAAAGGGATTGGTTGGTCTTTTTTTTTTTTTAATAAACTACATGAGAAACCAATTCACCTGCACCCTTCTCATGTTAAAATAACAGACTTGCAAGCCCTCCCTGAGAGCTTTGATCCCAGTAGAAAGCCTACATCCACTGAACAATCCACCTACCATCAAAAACACCATTTCCCCTCTTCTGTCCATAAAAAATGATCCTTTTTGCCTTCTTCACTGAAGAGTATTTTTTTCAGTTAAAAGCTGGCATTCTTTTTAGCTCTTTTTCCTAGCAGCTACAGTCTTGCTTTGCTTACATTGGGGATATTTTTCTTTTCTTCTTAGAAAAGAGAGAAAAAAGGTAATAAATCCATCTCCCAAACAAAAAAACATGAGCATAGACACTGAAGACATTTTGTTCAACTGCAGTGGCATTACCAAGAAGTGCAACAGTAAATAAAGTAAGCAGATGCTCGCAGGCAGCTGAAGAAGGTGGTTTGGAGGTACCCAAATTACTGCAGACCATTTCTCTTTCTCTTGCACCTTCTAGCCCATCACTTGACCGTAATGGCACTTTTGCTGTTCATCACTCTCTCTCCCCATCAATTTTCATTGCCCTTCACAGCGTCTTTATCACTTTTGTTGTCAAACCTACAACTACCTTTAGTTCAGATGTTTGCCATAAATCCTAGCAATAGACATCTAACCCACGAACAACATAAATAAATTGGCTAGTTTTTGAGCGGCACTAGGTGATAATGTGTTTTTTTCATATCCACAGATATAGCTAATATCTTCATATCTCTATTGGAAAACTGACATTGCACTAATGCCCTTACTCTGACTGCTTGTCTGTCCTCTCTGTGCTATTTTAAGAAGTGAGCATGTTCTAGTGCAGTAAATAAGGAGCAAACCACCACATGACATAAAAGATTCACCAGGAAAGAAAAGAATTTCAGCCATTCCCTTTTTACATGCCATGCAGTCTGTTACCGCAAACTGCCATTTAAAAAAAAAAAAAAAAAATTATTTTAACTTTAAGCTTTGCTAAAAGGCAGTGAATGCTAATAGTTCTGTTGATAAACATTAAACTTATGATCATTTTCAAAGACTAAAAAAGATAGAGTTTTAGCTCCCAGAAAAAGAAATACCAAAACCATTCCCTCCTTTTCCTTGCAATTTTATGGTGGTATTTTTTTTGGTGGGGGATTTGTTGTTTGGTTGGTTTTGGTTTTGTTTTTTTCATTTTTACATTGACGTAACAGCATTGGCTCAAGTAGGATGTGAGGTTTACTCCAGTACAAACAATACAGAAAAAAAGAAATAAATCTCTGCAGATATGTCTATTCCTGAAGCCAAAATGCGTGACTGGGGGTGGGCTCCAACGCAGAGCACCCCATGAGCCACATACCTTTTCACCACAGTGTCACAACAGAGCCAGACTGGTGGCTCATTCCCAGCCTCTGCTTCATCTACCTAGACTGAAAAAAATAAAACCTAGGTCCACACCATATGTAAGACAATATTGGTGATGAGCAAGTCTGGCCTTATGAAAGACTACCAGCTCCATATTTATCTGACATACCCAGGAAATTGTAACTCTCTTTCCCTCCAGGTGAAAATCAGGATGTTTTGGGGCAAACCCCTCTCTTTTGGTTATTGGCTCCGCAGCCCTACTGTTCTTCATCAACAGCAAGACATTATGCTATTTCCCGTAGCCTAGACCATGGTCACAAGCTGAAAGCACAGCCTCAGTTGACAATAAGGAGAGAAATTTCTAGCTGCTGACGAACCTGCAGAAACATGGCCCAAGTATCATCAAAATTCTCACAGGCCAAATAAAAAGCTTTTTGAAAAAAAGTTTCAGCTAACATTTACTTTTTTTTGAGGAGCAAACGTGAGAAGGGGAGGAACAGACAGGAGAGCTCAGCTTGTATGCTGGCACTGTGGTACTGTTAGGATGTGGAAAGACAAAGTCCTGTAAGTGCACCAGCTGAAGGACGGTAGCAGCAGACACACACTTTCAAGGAGGTCTCTTTTCCCTTTGCTACTCATTTATCTTGACCAAAATGAAAGGGTAAGGCAACTCCCTGCCCGCCAGGGAAACCTCCCACCAGCCCCCACCTTCTCCCCGTCCTCCCAACAAGACAGGAACCCTGCGAGAGTGATGTCTATGTCCCTCACAGCTTTCATAGCTCCTGTCTTCCAGCAAGAATACCCAGCCCCTGTGGTTACACCCAGAGCTGCTGCCTTCACCCCTGCAAAGTAAGGGGCAGTTAGGCTGCTGGTGGTGGGGAAGCTTCTGCCTCAATGGCACAAAATGACCCCTGGCTGCTCTAGAGAGAGGCAGCCTCATGACTGGGGCACGTGGGATTGCCCTGACTGACCCTGCTCTCTTGGTCTTTCTTCTGAGGAGAGACTGAGAGAGCTGGGTCTGTTCAACCTGGAGAAGAAAAGGCTGAGAAGGCATCTTATCCATGCTTATAAATATCTCAGGGGTGGGTGTCAAGAGGATGGGACCAAATCCTTTTCAGTGGTGCCCGATAGGATAAGGGCACAGACTGAAGCATAGGTGGCTCCATCTAAACATGAGAAACTTCTTTACTTTGAGGGTGCCAGAGCACTGGAACAGGCTGCCCAGGGAGGTTGTGGAGTCTCCCTCTCTGGAGACATTCAAAACCCACCTGGACACATTCCTGTGCGATCTGCTCTGGGTGAGCCTGCCTTAGCGGGTGGGTTGGACTAGATGATCTCCAGAGGTCCCTTCCAACACCAACCATTCTGTCATTCTGTGAGTGCTTCGTGCCCAAACCTGTGAGGCTGTAAGTAATTGACTCCTGCTGGGGGCAAAGAGGGACAAGGAGAGGAGCTGAGAGGACCCAGCTGGCAGCTGCATTCCTTTCCTTTAGAGAGGTGCAAGGGGCCTGTGCCCATCCGTGGCAGTTGTCACAGAACTTGCCATTGCCACCTGGAGGCTACCTCACAGGCAGCTGGTTGAGGCATCCTGGCAGCCAACCACACAACTGGCATGTTTAAGCATCACAGTCAGACACATTTGCACATACTTTAGCGAGTAGCCTGGCCTGCTGCAAACCAATGGTTCATTATATAGGCTCAGCAATCACCGTGTTTCCAGTCTCCTTCATCAAGGCGAATGTTCACTGCCTCAGATGGTGGTAACCTGCACATATAAACCAAGGCTGCCACTATCATCATAGGGGTGCACATGGGGTTTCTCCCTCCCTACTTCCCCTCCTACCTGAAAACATTTTTTCACTTTATTGCAGCTACTTAGGCATAGCTACGATATAGGGTTTACAGGTGGAAAAAAAAAACAATAAAAAAAAGGCAAGGCATCAGTGCAGGAAAACAAAAAGAGTGGAAGAGGGAGTGGAAAGATTCAGGTGTTAATAGACTGTGATGCACAAATGGAAACATATTCACTACTGGGAAATGGTGTTTAATATTTGCAATTAAATTCACACTTGAGAGCTCAAAATTGAAACACAGTTCAGCTTCTTAGAGGTGCTGTCTCTCACCATCCTTCCCTCACACTACCCAACAGAGCTGCCAAAGATGAGCAGTCTCCAGCACACCATCACACTCACCCAAAGAGCAGGACACTGCAGAGCTGAGCCCCATCCTCAGGGTTACCTGAGTGCCTGGGGTTTCCCCACCCCAGTCCAGCAAGTCTGACAGCACAGAGGGCCTGTGCAGGAGGTGACCACAGTTGATCTGTGGTACAAAATGGCCTTTTTGGGAACCAGGTTGCCTCTTTAGGACAACCACTGTCACCTTTCAGCATACCCTCCATCTTGCTTAGGCAAACTTCACCTGGTATTACATGTTAGGCACCCCACAACATTTATGTTCTCAACGTCACAGATCAGCAACCACTTTGTCATCTACACACAAGTCTCTGCTTTCTGTTCCATTATCAGGTGCCTGCCATTACCACCACCTGATTTAAAGACTGCCTGGTGCCAGCTGCAGCTGTAATGCAGTCACCAGTAATGAATTGTGATGTCACGAACACTAGATCACAGCATTGCTGAAGGAACTGGGATGACAAAGGGGGAAAAAAACCTTGTTTTTACACACAAATGTCTGCATAATTAGCAGAGCCAGCAAAGGAAATAGAATTAGGCAGGAAAATAGAATTAGCATTCTTTGGATGCTAACTGGAAGAAACGTGATTTTTTTAAATGCCAAGTGTGTGTGGTATTTCCTGGAAATGGATATTGTGCCTGACACACAGGATCCAGCCTGGGCAAAGCAAGAAAAGGGAGAGCTGAAAAGATGCTTGGGCTCTGGAGGGGAAAATATAGGTAGAGAGAACTGCCTTCTGCATCAAGGCTTTTACTTGGATGAGAAACAGGAAAATGACAAGTATCTCAGCAGATCAAGATGACTGAATTTTGTTTGTTTATGCCAGAAAGGGCTGAAACTCAAGGCTCAGCAAACCAGGTCTGCAAGAGTTTTTTCCCTTCCCACACACCCTCCCTGGGGCCTCATGGAAAGGACTCCAGCCTGAGGAGCTGTGCCTTTCATTTTCTGTCTTTTATCCTTCCCCTTTCAACCTCTTGCCTTCACCCATGAGACAGAGGTGACAACTTCCCACAGTCAGGCGTGTGCCAGATTTCACCTGCTCTGTCATACAGGCACTTCCAAGAAACAATTCCACTGGCATTTTTTAAATCCACACCTGACTGGCGTCCATCATTCACAGCTCTCTGCTTCCTCCCTCATGTCTTCTTTCAGCTCTCACAGCGCTGCCACTGCTGATCACAGGATCTTTGCTTTTGAAGGCACCCTGTCAGGGGCTGCCTCCTTTTGGCTACTTGCAAATACAAAATAATGACTTTCTTTTACTTTTGTGAATGTGAACCATTCAAAAGACACGGTGCTCCTGACAGCTCCTGAAGAAATCATGCCTCAGTGCCAGGCTTCTTTTTAAAGCCTGGGCTCCTCCTCATGGCCCATCTATGGACCTTAGCATAATTAGGTGAAGTTTACAGCCATTTCAGATAGTGAGGGGTCCAGGCTTTCAGTCTGCAGAAGGAAGATCACTATCCTCTGTTTGGGCTGTCTAATTCATTTGAAACAAAATAATAGACATACTATCTGATGCAGGAAATTTTTGCAGGAGTACAGAGGTGCTTTTCAACAGCAGCTTCATGATCTTTAAATTCAGGGGTATCATAGCACCAGCTAGAGGCAATAACTTTTGGAAGACCACATAGCATTGAACTCCACGTTAAATGTCTTGACATAGCTGTGCTAACAGTTATGTTTAGCAGCAAGTGGCATGCAGGGTTTGGGGGTTCTGCCTCATTTTTCTATTCTACCATCAATTCTCTGTGTTACTTGAGAAGAACAGTTTATTTGCATGTAGCTCATTTATGTTTGTGCCGGAGGTGAAAATAGTACTTTTCTGCCTCACAGACACTGGTGCAGCAGCTGTGAAGTTTCTGGGTGAGAAGTGCTGAAGAAGTAATAAAATACTATTGCTAGATTCACAGACTCTCTAGGAATCCTTATCTACAGCCTCCCAGCCTAATTTTGCTTTTTGATATATACAATTGATTTCTGAACTGTCCAACTTGCAACAACCTAAAGCGACCTGGTTTTCAGAGAGAGACGCTTCTCACTCCTTCCTCTGCTGAAACCAAAGGTGTCGCACTGAATCAGCCACAAATGCTCAGCACTACCAAAGGGCAGTAGCATGCCCGCAGGTTACTTGGAAAGCGTAAATCTTTTTCTCGTCATCTGAGTGATCCCCTCCAACTATGTCCCCAACCTCTGCTGTTTCTGGCCCCAGGAGCTTTAAAGTAAGGGACAACTGAGGTGAATTGCACTGGGAGGCGAGGAGCCACGCTGCAGAACAACTATCCTTGCCTCGGGCATCCAGCGAGTGCTCAGCACTCGCCTGTCAGCGCTGATCTTGCTTTGCAGGGGTGCAAAAAATGCACCCCGATTTGGAATAAAGCAGCCGCTTTGCTGAGCCCCATCGCAGCACCATATTCCTTCCCTTCATGTTGCCAGCCCCACTCCTCTCCCCAGGGTTTCCAGGCCAAAGACACAGCAAAGAGCAAAATTCAGAGGCTGCCAAACCATTCAGCAGAGGAAGCTCAGGCTCAATGTCCTCACTGTTTGCTCTGCCTCACCTCGGCTTGAATCCAAACAGCCGCACAGGCACTGCCGTGACAGCCGGCAGCCTCCGCCAGAAAGGCCGGGCAGGGAGCCGCACGCCTTGCCCAGGAGTAGTGACTTTCCTGGCATTTAAATTGCGGGGAGGGGAAAAGGGACACGAAAAGAAGCAGGAATGAGAGGGAGAGGCGAGCAGGAAGAAGCTGCAGAGAGCAAGGGAGGGGCAGCAGCGCGCTGGCTATGCCGGGGCTGCACTGTCACCCAGCGGCGGCACAGCGAACGCCGGCGTCCAGGGCTCCTGCCACGGCCCGGGGGCCCCGGCGGGCGGGCGGGGTGCTGCGAGGGTATCCGGCCGCAGGGCTGAGCCTCCCAAAGCCATGGGAGCCCCTTCACAACAAAAGCGAAACAAATAAAATAAAAAAGGCAGCTGTGAGTTTCTAATAATTCTCGGGGGTGGGAGGAGAAATCTAAACCTCGACCTTATTCCATATAGCTATCGAGCATGCTTGTGCCAGTCACAAAATGACAAGTTTCTGGGAAATGGACACGTGCATTTCACTCTTCATATTGCACCAGACTTCACAGAGTGGTGTTTTCATTTGAGCTGAAGAGGAGATTAAGCCTTGCTGGCTTTCTGGTGAAAACTTGGCACCTTCAGATGTAACTGCTAAAAAAAAAAAAAAAAAATGTTTTCAGATTCATGTACCTGTTTTTCAAGAGGCTAAGAATACATCTGTCTTTCTGCAAGATAAGAAAAATTTCACATTTCATTTCAAAGAGACAAAGTTAAATAGTTCTGCACAACAAGGGCAATGTTTCAGTCAGAGCCCCAGTAATAGATGCTCTATGCTGAATAGTCTTCTGTAGCAATGACAATATAATCAATTGACGGATGAGTTAAAATCTTGTAAGACTCACTCAAAACCCACTCTATATAGTAGCATGAGTGTGTCCATTTTCCAGATAGGCTACATCCATCAGTAATACCAAGGGAAGGGATAGGGAAAGGTTTTGAATTCATGAAAGATACTTTGGATATATCAAGCTTTTCTTTGTTTTTCTATTGTACTTAAACATTCCCAGCCAATCCAGTACATCCATTTGCCTTACCAAAGTATTTTGTGATACAGAGAAATTATGTAGGAGGAAACAGGAGTATGAGAATCAGATTATACCCATAGCCTATATCCATCTGGAACTGGCTGTTTTGTGAAGCCAGGGGAGAACATACAATTTCCTCATCTTCCTACTATCATTTTTCAAACTTAAACCTCTCCTTTGTCCCACTTGAAACTCACCTAGGACTGGAAATGAGCGAGTTATGCTAACAGAGAGACTATCTGCTTTGGCTAAAACCAGAACTCATTCACTCTAGCAGTACCCTGATACATTTGGTAGGCTTGTAAACTTGGGAACTAAACAATACAAGTTCTGAAACTCATTTTTTCTACACCAAATTAAACATCCGAGTTTTACCCACCACTGCCCAGTGCTGCAGTTGGCTACCTAATTGCCTCTTCGTAATGAGCTGAAGCTCTACACATCTTGTCATTTGTATGGTTTTGTGCTACAGATACAAGGATTAGAAAGGATTTATGATTTATATCTCATTTGAAAGATGAATAACTTACCACCTCATGTCTTCCACCAGGGGAAAAGCTAAGCAAAGTGCCATGTGCTACAGTGCCCTGTGAACTTCCATTACCAGAAAAAGGGCTGGAGAACTAGTGGGTTTTACCCCAAAATCTAGAGCTGAAGACTAAGGTTAATACCAGAGTTTAGGAGGCTATACTGAGAACAGATTGCACCATTGGACACCGTGGGAGGAACGGTTAAGGAGTCAAGATGTGCAGCAGGAAACCTCCCAGGTGTCCAGTGGGAGCAACACTTCCCACACTCCTTCCCCTCAGATGTTGGAGCAGGAGCAAGAAAAACTCCCTTTTGTGCTTCTGTCAACTTCATCCAGCTTGAAAACTGCAGGACCCTCACCAAATCTCTGGCTGAGATGGTAATAGAAAAAGAGAGAAGATTTCTCAAGCAGGCTAGATTTCAGCCACCACCATTCTCCCACACATTTGACCTCCCTTCTCCCCATTTATTTCTTCATTTCTCTCTCAAGCACAGTGACAAGTCAGCTCTTTGTTTTTAGTACTTCAGATACTCCCTCACAGCACTTAAACTACTGCACCCTCCCACAAAATCAGGATAATGAATAATGCTCATCATCTGCTTTGGTGTATCTGTTTCCCCTTCCCTGGGCTTGCAACATGGCTAGTGAGGCACAAACACTGACAGCTGAACAAATCCCACACTGTCATGGAGGATAGGCACAGCAGCACACCCCGGCAGCCTTCCCAAACATTGCAGCCTGCTTTTCCATGTTAAGAGGTCTTTCACCCAGTAACTGGCCATGGACAACCCTGCACCACTTGAAAAGCAAAACTGCAAAGAGGTACAGGGAAGCCCAACACAGAAAAAATATATGCTCTTCTCTTTGGTCCTCCCCAGAAATGTTACTCCTCACACCATCCCACATTATTAGCCATTTCCAGATACAGTGACCAAGCCAGCTAGCTGTAAGTTGGCTCTTCTACTTCTGTTTGTCTAGGCTTGAACTGGACTGTTTCCTATTAAAAATCAAGAAACACAGTTATGTGTAATATTACATATAATATAGTATATATTGCTGTTACTTATTCCTATAAAAGCCTATTTCTCTAGAAGAAGTCTCCGTCATTACTGACTCTTCTGTCATCCTGTCTCCATCACCAGGAATCACATTTACCTGTAGCCTGGGAGGCATCAGTCACTTTGCCATCAATACCCTCACAATAGAGCCTTACAATGGTTGAAATTGTTACTCAATTAATCACCAACTAGTTCCTACCAAATTACCTACAATAGTTCTTCCTTTGGCAGGGAAGGAAAGAATACGGCCATTTAAAGTGCTCTGAGGTCACATTAGCCTTGCACACATTCCATTACCAGTGACCTTGTCTCCCAGCAGAAGTTGGAAGCACAGATCAGATATTTGCCTTGGGCAGCTGTCCTCTGACAGCGCCTAGAGACACCAGGTTTGAGACTAAAGGGGGTCCTGCTGAGAAATGAGGGGCAGCCAGAAGGAGCACAGGGTCAGAGATGCTAGAAATGCTGTCCCCAAGCTCCAAACAGGGACTTGCCTTGAGACACAAAAGCAGCCGAACAGGGAAGAGCAGCCAACGGTTGAAGAACAAGAAGGAGCTGCCCAGAGGTCTCAGGGGAAGTAAGGGTGGCCTTTTGAGGGGCAGTAAGGTGCCATGCGTGGAGGCTGTAATTCACATAGCTCCCTGTCTTGGGCGGTGACCCAGCCTCTTCACCTGGGAAATGGAATCAAGCGGGAAAAAAAGCAGTGGTTTACTCTAAATGCTGCCATGGACACATGGAGCTGGCTCCACTCCGGGAGTTTCAGGAGGATCAGCTGGAGGAGCAAGAAGCGCTTACTCTCCTTGCCAAGAGAATGAGTAAGAAACACAACTCTGCGTTCCCTGGAAACCTAAAATTGTGTCACTGCCTTCTCTAAGCACAAACCAGTATGATCTGGGGTTACTCTGCAGCTCACCCAGGCATGCATAGTAGAATCAAAACCTCCGAAGTTAAGCAAGAAGCTCATTAAGTGTGCAAAGAATATGAGGAACCTTTGTTGGAAACTATCACAAAAAGTTGTCATAATGGGTTACTGAAGATTTTGGGTGTACAACAGCTGCTCTGTTATACCTTCCTGTGAAGGCTTTTCACCATTAATTTGCTTTACTGAAAAATAAAGAAATAAAAACAGCAAAACATCTTGTGAAGCCATGACCTTTGCAAAATTTTCATTTAAAATGTTTAAAAACAATTACATTTTTCATGGAAGGTTTCAGTTTTGAGTATGGAAGGGATTTCAGCTTTGAAATGAAATTTCCCTTTTAAAAATGAAAAAAATTAACACTAAAAAAAAATCTTTTGATATTTTTACAGTGCAATGTGATAAGTGAGCCATTTTGCACATTGCCCGTTTGCTGAAAAAAGTATTTTTAACAGTTCATTCCAAACACATTTTTTTCCCCAAATAATGGCATTTTAAACAACTTTCACAGTTGTTGGCTTTTTTGGGGTTTTGTTGTTTTGGTTTGTTTTTACATAGCTCAGTAACCACTATGTGTTTTGTGATTTTTTTTGGATCCCAGTTATCAGACACTCATGATTTTTAATTAATTGCTTTAACATTCCTGGCAGTAAAAAATGACAGAAATATACACAAAATGTCAACTAATACTCTGCATTTTACTTGTATTCTAGAAAAAAAACAATAAATAGGAGCTGTGAGTTGCAATCTCCACCTTCCTCTAAGTGAGTTCTTGGTAGGTTTGAGAATCTATGAAGGAGATATTCTCATTTTTTCTAAGACCTATTCCACTATTCAACATTTAGTGGGAATATCTGAATTCTGTAGTTGTCACACTCTTCCAGAAAACTATTTTAATTCCTTTCAGATACAAAATTATCTCTATTGTTTCAATTTCAGATAACAAAACTTCCCTCTTGCTGTACCACCTACAGCGTTTTCCACAGGTGGCATCTATGGGGGGAAAAAAAACCAAACATATATACAGATATATATATATATAGAGAGAGAGAGAAAGAGACTGAAAAATGGGGTTGCGGTAGTATAGAATAAATTCAGTTCAGTATAAACCCATAAAATGCAAAGAACTTCGAAACAGAGTAATTATTGCAACTGAAAAAAAATCTCTGTTTTCATTAACATAAGCGCTACTTTATTTAGTGTGTTCTTTTAGTGCTATTTCTAGCGTGGCCCACCGACATGAACATAGGGATCACCATACTGATCCATCTAAATATAGCACCTTCTAGCTAGCTGACAGTGACAGGTACCTATTATTAAACTGCAAGAATATGGCAAATGATGAAACAGTGAATCCTTTTGGGAATCTGAGCAGGCTCCTGCTGCCAGTGGGTTTGAATTGAGCCAGATTGCTTTGGGGTGGTAAGCAGAGTCCTTCTGACCCCCCAGGATCTCAACCTTCAAAACAGAAAGAGGGAGGCAGAGCAGCAAGGCGTAGGACCCATGGTGCTGACTGCTTCAGCCTCCTGAGAGCCTATGTCAATAGCTCTAAGAGCTGCAAGAAATCGACTTTACTATCCTGAAGCAGTGGCTCTTGTGGCTCTTGTGGCTATTTACAACAACTTAGAAAGCCTGCACAGCACTCATTTTTTTCCCTGCTCCTTCAGAAAGTTAAAGAGGTAAGACAGAAGGTGAGAAACACATAAAGACAAAACATTACCAGGATCTGCACAATCTACTGAGAGCAAAGCATCGCTATATGGCCCCATTCAAAGTAGCATTATCTGTCTTTCCCTCCCAGCTCACCCACTGACTTGAAGCAATTTCAGTTTTAATGAATGCTTAAATTCAAATATCATTGCAGAACTATTGAAGACTCTGCATACAAATATTTGGTTTATGCCTTTTGTGCAAGGTGGCATCCTTTTCAGCCTGACTGGAAAGAAGCCCAGCCAGAACATCAATGGGTATCAGCAGAACCTGCATTACCCCATTTTAAACATTTGTACAATGCATACTAGCATCACAGGTTGTTTTGGAGCCTCAGTTAAGAAGAGCTCTGCTGGAAATGGAGCTTATAGACAGACAATCCTTTCCATGCTGGGAGTGGACAGAGGCACCCAGAAAGTACCATCTACCAGCTGGTAGTTCGGAAGTGTTTTCATTTGCAAGGATTCTGGTTACTTTTCTTCTACAAGAGAAAAAATAGCCCTCAATTCTGTCCTTTCTTTCCTTCTTACATTTGTTATTTTACCTCTCTCCCCTAGCCAGCCTTAATAATATCCTCTAAAAAATTAAACACTCTCCATGCCAGAAGCACAGAAGTGTTTCTGTGCCTTTGAATACTTCCCCATCCTGTGGAAACTTGGGGCTGGCTGCAGAACACTGGCCCAGCTCATCACAGGGTAGAGGTGTGTAACTCATGCTGCTCGAAGACTAGAAGAATGAGGGTAGGAATTACACTGATGGATTCACTCTCTAATTGTTCATTAAGATAATGAGAACAAGCTATCAAAGGATTTCTGAAAGAAGCATATTTGAAGGAAGGACCCCAGAGAGAGAGCAGGGAGGTCTGCAAGCAAGAAATTTGGAGATTATGGAGAGAGGCAGCACAGGAGATGGTGCTCAGGGGGCCACAGAGGCAAGGGAGGGAAACAAGCCACCCACCTGCTGAGGGCAATGGCGAGGGAAGCCTCTGAGGAAGCCTCTTCCCATCATTCTTTTACGAGAGTCTGAAGAAACCTGTCCCCCAAGTCAGGCACTGCGCACCATGGTTCTGAGCACTCCTCCCCCACACAAGACCCCATCTCTGTGTGGGCAGGAGGAGGGAGCAAGCTAGAGGGGCACCGTGGAAAGGACAGACAGGTGCCTTCCAAGCAGGAACCACCTTGGTGGTGGGAGGAGGCAGGAAGGCAGCCATGAGGGGAGCAAAGCTCTATGCTGAGTGAGTGCCACTGTCCTCTTCACCTCTGCTTGCCCTCACTGCCCCCAGCCCTCACACAATTAAAATTGTGCCGCCTGACAGGACACCAGCAGAGATAAATCAAGGCAGCGGCTGCAGATGCAGGGTGGAGCTTGTCGGCTGCTACAGCTCAGGCCGGGGGGGCACCCACAGTGCCTGGGGAGCGTGGTAGCTTGCCTCAAGCCCAACACATGCTCTCACAAACCCTCCAGCAGCCAGCTGTACTTGCAGTCCACTGACTACCACAACCATCATCCTGCCCACACTGCCCCCATCTTTCCCAAATGCCACACCTTTTCAGCCAGAAGCATTGAGGCACTGTCCTCTCTGCTCTTGCTTCCCCAGCATCCCCAGGCAGATGGGGGAGGGGGCTGCACCTGCCTCCTCTCCTGTGTGCAGGCGAGCAGGTATTTAATGAAACTCGGTGCTGGATGTCAGCACTCAGCTCTCATCTCGTCACCTCTCAGGCTCCCCACAGGCAGAGCTCTGCTCTTGCAAAATCTGTTGGCAAACGTACAAATGCCTGTACAATCTCCTCCCGACTCTCCAAGCAAAACCCACATGTGAGAGCGTATATTGCAGGCTGCTTGCAGGCGGAGGAGGAAAAAGGGAGCTCCCTCATCCTCCTGGGGTACAGCATCTAACCAGGGAGCATGACGGGCCAAGTTCAAGCCTCCTCTGTAGGGTGTGTGTGGAGACTGATAATGGTACTTCATTATTTGGAGGCACCTGCCCTGCAGCCGAGCCCCTGGAAGTCAGACGAAATGGCAGCACACCATGCAGTGACCTGCAGCAGCAGCACAGCTGCTTGCCACTGACATTTCACACAGACAAAGTAGGATCTGATGCTTGATGTATTCCCACACTACCAACTCTACCAAGTTTTAGAGCATCTCTCGGACTAGGTTTGGGATAAAAACCTTCTCCAGAGTCTTCTGGAAAGTCCAGGCTTGAGCTTCATGACTGAGATGTGGAGCTGGTCATCACACTCACCTCCTCGTTTACCTGGACTGCGTAATGCAATGAAGGGTTTGATGCTTTGGCTACAATCCAGCAATATTTCTCTTTGAAACTATTCAGACCTGCAGGAAATCCTAAGACATGAAAATACCCTCAAATTCTCCTGGAAATTAAATATGAAAGGAGGATCTGGGATATCCATGTGAAATGTGCAGTAACAGAAACTGGAAGAAAAAGAACTGTAGTGAAAGGATGAAGGGACCTGGCGAGACTAAAAGGAACAAAAAAAGAAAAAGGCATGTCAAAATCATAGTGTGAAAGTTGCTGAAAATTGAGAAAGTAAAAAGAGAGATGAGAGAAAGGAGCAGAAGAATGCTAAGCCAAGGAAACTCCCAGAGCAAGACAAAATAACCTATGTAAAAGGAAAGGTCAGCGATCAACAAATACATATTTTTACACACATAGCAAAGGAAAGGAACAAGAAAATGAGCAAAAAGCACAATTTAAAGGTGAGGGAAGGGAAAACACAAGAAAGGAAAGCAAGGCAAATGAGTGAAAACACATGAGGCAAGAGGCAGTAGGAAAAGTTAACTCACAAGGAGGTCAGATTTCTGCTACAGCTCTAGGTACAGCAGGACCTTCAATGAGAGGACCCTATTTCACTGCAAAGTGGTGTATAAGCAGTGCAGAGGTCTTCTTCAGAATTTGCTATCTCGCTTGAGAGCACTGGTGAGCCAGGTGAGTCCAGGCAGGAAGGTTCTTTCCCTGGGCATGTGGTGGATAACACGGCCTCGGCTTGCAGGCATGATGCCAGGTACCACTACAGAGCAAAGCTCACTCTGTGCCCTCTTGTCACCATCACTTACGAGCCTGCCAGTGTTTCTGAAACAGCAAACAATAAAACAAAGGGCAAAATTGTTATGTCTCTCACCTGAAACTCCTGGATTGTTTTTTATTTTGAGGCTACAAGCTCAGTTCTTCCTGATGACCTACATTTCCCCAATAAAGCCAGATTATTACCAGCACCTATATGAGAGCCATTTCAGATGTAATCTTACCTTATATTGAGGGTCATTATGTTTGCATTATGGCAAGCCTGAAACACTTTTGTAGTCCTTTTTCCACATCTCTAAGGGAAAAGAACAGAAAATTCTTCAAGCATTTTCTGACAAAATCACTTGCTGTCAACAATGCTACAGGTTTTCCAAGGATATGCACAGCAAAATTCACCTAGAGTGTGTTCCAGCATGAATGTGCTAGTTCTCCGCTCTCCTTAGCTACTCTTAACAGCTGGAAGAAACATCCAAGACTGGCCTCAGAAGTTTCTTTACCAACTGAGGAAGATAATACCTCCCTCTTTTCTTCTATTTTTTTGGATAGTCTTAAAGACCAAATAAAGGCATGACAGCACCACCCATGCCTGACATCCTCACCATACCAGAGAGGAATCACCTCTGATTCCTCTCCTGTCAGCAAAGGCACCCCTCATATAAAGGCTAGTTGAAAGGCTCAGCTGTGAGGGAAAAGCACCATTTCTTTCCCATCCTAGTCAAACAGAATAACCTTGCCTGACCAAGAAACCTTTTAAGAAATAATTACGTTCCACACCACAAAAGAAAGGACTGAGAAAGGGAACTGTCACCTGTAAAAGAGAGGCACTGGCAAGGTGAAGATGCCAAAAGATTAAAGTAGAGTTTGAAGGACCCCAAGAAACAACTAAAGGGAAGAGAAGCACACACCTGGTGGAAAATGCATGAGAGCAGAGGTTGTCAGATGCAAAAAATATCCACATCTATAACAATGATTAATTGTGAGAGTAATGGGTTATTTGCCCACCTAAAATGCAGAAGTGGTAAAGTGTTGTGTAGAAATGTCATTAATCTCCTTTGATGGGTACATTATTTCCACTGAATTCTACCTGACATTTCAAGTTGCTTTCAATATATTTTATTGTATATTTTTTTTTACATTTTCAGTGCTCTATTGCCAAAGATTTTGATTCATCAAAATTAATCAGCAGCTGGGAACAGAGCCAGATACAACAAATAAGGAACCAGGCACTTTTGATATTCTCCCAATCCTAGATGGATGTATAACTCACATTTATTGGTATGGAAAGACCTGGGGCTGCTCAGAGAAGAAAAAACAAAACAAAACAAAACAAAACAACACCCATGTGCATTGTTGCAAGAAACTGATAGGCACTGTCAATGAACAAATTACTACTACTTCTGCTTTGAGGTATTTATTTGACTCATCATTTCAAGAGCAGCAAAAAGAGAGTGGAACCCAGCATACACTCCTCTCATGCTGAGTAAATCAGCAGGAACTGCATTGGATACAATGATGTCACACCAGTGTAACTGAGGGAGGTCTCCTAGGTTGACTGAAAATATCTGAGCTCCATACATAAAACCTACCCTTGAAGGCCTGACTACAAATTCAAAGCTACTCCTTTAACAGAAGAAGCATAATAAATACATTTGCTTAATTACTCCTGAAGGACAGCCTGATGTGATGGAGAAAGTGTTCCACATAGTAAAAGTAAATGAGAATCCCTCCCCCTGCTGCCTGTCGTAGGGTGCTGTTACTTAGCGCACTAGAAACCAACCGCTTTGGGGGTTCCCTATTAAATTACACTGCCCTTGCAGCTCCTCACTAACACTAATGAGCACAACAACGGGAAGCTAACGCTGATGGGAAACAGAGAAAACCAGGAGCAGAGGCACAGCAGTTCCCACAAACCATGAGACAGCCAGGCAAGAAGCTTCAGTGGAAGGACGAGCAATTTTTTTGGAAAGCCAGTGGGATTTCCTCTTCACTCCTGCTCCCCTTTCTCCCAAGTGAATGTTTCTTGAGAAGTTTGTGGTGACAGCAGCTGAGCCAGCCTGGAGTTAGAGCCGGGCTCTCCTCTCCATATAGGCACCAGTGGGGCTCTCTGTCTGCATACCTCTGCATTGAACCAAAATTAAAAATTCTGTTAAGAGAGGAAATCTCCTGCCAGCCGATATCCCCAAGCTCAGAGAAATGCTGGAACAACAAACGCTGTGACAGGAATTTCATGCTGAGCCCTGGCACCAAGAGGACACTATCATTTTTCTGTGCTATTTTGAAGTGATGCAAAGATGTCAGCATCGAGGGGAGTTAAAGGACCCATAGTTGCAAAGCTCTTTCACAAATAAATAAAACATGAAAGTAGTTCCCTTTGCAGCGAGAGCAGTGGAGAAGAAGGATAAGGGAAGGGCTTGGAGCAGGAACACCATTTTCATTATGGATTTTGAAGATTTAAAAACCTGCCTCTGAAGGCAGCTCTGTGATTAGCAGCAGCTTACATTTACGAGGGTATTTTTGCACAGCTCCATTGCACTGGCTAATTGATGGGCTTTCTTCTTTGCCAGTGAGGAAATTGGGAATGGGCTTTCTTTTTTACTGACATACCTCAATGCCCTGGCTACTGTTTAAGAGCCATCTCTATTCACATGCACACGTGTCTTTATATATACACTTACACAGCAAATGTATTTACAAACAATGCAAATATTTGGCATCTTAGAAAAGCTCTGATAGAGGCCTCTGTTTTCATAGAGTATTTATCATACTAGCTAGGAAGAAGAACTGAATAAAACTGTTTACTCTAAAAATAATTGAAACCATAACACAATCAATTTACTCTGAGAGATGCACTTGCTTCACATATAATCCTAGACTATTATCTACACTACCTGTTGCAAGGTTGGACAAATTAAAAGATTATGAGATCTTGCTGTCTGTGCTGCATTTACCACTATGGGCCCATCTAAATAAGGTGCTTCTGAAAGCAATTCCTCCCGAAACCAAAATTGAAAAGCAGGAATCCTGTCATTTGTTAGCTGCCAGCAGCAGTGTGCTGGTGCATACCATGTTCCTCATCTTGAAAACTCTTCCCATTGACTTCTGAGAAAGAACAGACAATGGGCTGGTGCTTTCTGTTTCAAAAGAGAAGCCAGGAAGAGTCAATACAATTGTTTTTGGCTTCTGCACACAGGGTATGTTGCCAGATGAAAACATAGTTGTTTGTGTTCTTAGGAAAAATCTTTAAAAAACTGTTCTGAAGAATTTCTATCAGAATGCATGATCTTTATCAGTAACTAATACAAGCTGAATGCCTAAGATACAGGGACAAGTCTTGGGTTTACCTTTTCGCCAAATGGGAATAACATTTTCAGTATTACAAGTGAGGATACAAGCCCAAACATTGCCTGCTCGGGTAGCAGCATCCATTAAGATTACTAATCATCTCTGCTCCAGCATCATCAGGGCTGAGTTGAGACCTTTTTGTTGGCTTTAATGGACCTTGGATCAGTCCTTCTACTGATGCAATTCAGGAAAGCACTTAAGCATCCACATTTAACTTCAAGCCCAAGCCTAAATTCTACCAAAGCAGGGGCACACATGTGCTCCAGAGCTGATCTGATCAGGAAGTTTGGAACAGAAATGGTGAGTAAAAGCATTCATGGAATTAGGATGATAGAGGAGTGTGATTTCCTTTATGATGGCTGCTTCAAAAATCCTTGCCCTGCTCCAGCCCTCCTACTCCCTCCCTGTTACAATCAGAATAGTTTGGGTTGAAAGGGACCTTAAAAGGTCACCTCGTCCAAACCCCTGCAATGAGCAGGGACATCTTCATCTTTTGCTTTCCTATTGAGCAAGACTGGTGTTTCCATCTGTCCTTCCTTCCTGATGGGCTGTGGCTCTCCACAACGACCTGCAGAAGGAGTTGGAGTTTTTTTCTGAATTAAACAACAGTGCACTGTGAATTATAATATTGTTAATCCTGCATTTTAACAAGTTAATCAATAGAGCCTCTATAGAAGATTGTGAAGACAGACTTCTACATTGGCTCAGTCCTGAAGAAAAAAAAGCATCCATGCATAAATACTTACACAGACATCTCCCACAGCTCTGCATTTACAACAGGTGCCTGCCATTGTATCATTAGTGGGCACACTGGTGCAGTCCCACTGTTCTGCTTCAATGGCTTCAAGCAGTTGAAAGTTCTGTTGAAAGGCAGATGATGGCTACCTCAGCCAAGACTAAATTTCTGGAATGACGGGCACTTTGCATGGTGCTATTCAAGCCCTTTGCTTTAACATGCATGGGATGAACTGCAGGGTGAGAGAGGCCAGAGAAACAGCTGAGCAGGCAGGGTTAGACTTTTCCTCCATTATTCACCTTCAATATATGTGTTTCTATATCCAGCTATACTTTTAACACACCTTTAGGACAGCGAGGCCCGTGACTGGAGCAGCTGCAAAGGCAACATTAGACAAAATATTCACATTTATGTGATTTCCACAGAGGATTCTGTTGTCTCAGAGGGAGGTTGTCTTCGCCGAAGAACATTTTTCTAGCAATTAGTTTTGGCGAAAAGTCTTCCCTCAAACACTGCATTAAAACAGAACTGCAAGTTTTCCTTAGAATGAAAATCCTCCCTTTGAAATAGACTGTGGTAGTCTATGAAGCTTAGGCTTTAGTAACCCACTTCGGTAACCAGCAAACTGTTAGATCTATCATTTTCAGCCTTCCTGCAAGTTTCCAGCTGTCTGAGAACAAATGCCAGTAATGACTTTCCCTTTGTACCAACTACTGTGAACTAAAAATGCTGTCAGCTTGACTTCACATTTGTTATTGATTCTTCAGTGCTCCCAGCAATCTGATTCGGCTTTGAAGCTGGTCCTGTTTGGAGCCAAAGGTTGGACCAAGACAACCTAAATTCTTCTGCAACTGTAAGATGCAGATGGAGAAGAATCTGTGGTCACAGGAGAACTACTGATTCGGGCTTGCTTACTCAGCAGCTGATGCAAGGAAAGGGAACCAGCCTAACCTCCTACTGCTTGAAAATTAAAGGGTACAGACCAGGACAGCAGAGAAACTACAACTTCCAAAATCCCTTTTTTTTTCAGATGAAAACCATCACAGTGCCAGAATATTTTATTCTCTCAATTTTACTTTGTAGGAAGTAGTACTGCGTCTCCCACTGTGTATTATGACCTGCTCTCCTGAAAGTCCATAGGAAATGCACACATCTGTGTCTCCCATTCCAGCTCAGCGGTATGACTTGCACTCCAGCACAACCACACGCTTAAATGCTTTGCTGAGTAAAACTCCAGGCACCATCCCATCCTATCTGTAGCTATCAGCCATTCTCTCACAAGCATTCATTCCTTGCTACATCATATAGAAAGGTTCAAAAGCATGTTAAAAGGTTACCTTTTTCTATTAAACTTTGTAGTGCTTTTCTATAAGGCTAGTAAATTCATTTTATTGAGGAATATGACTGCCTGGTGTGCTATAATGCAGAAGAGATGTTGTATTATCCAGTACATTTCAATCTTTGAAAAGTTTTTAAAGACTGAAATGCTTGCAATTTAATTTTAGGAATGTATTAGTACATATGCTATAGAGAAAATACATTCATATTCAGACAGCATTATAATAATTTTCATTATCACAAAGAAATCTACTCTACTGGCATTAAAAATGTACATGAAGATGGACTGTATTCACCACAATTATCATTACTGTTAAGCATTTAAAAAGCCTGAGCCCATTACAATTTGATGGCAGTTAACAAGAGAAGTAATTTTGTGATTCAAATCCTAAACATTAGAAGTAAAACTCCAGTATGACACTATTTTCTGAGAAACACCAGATTCAGAGCTCTAAAATAGGATTTTAAATAATTTAAAATGTTATATTTCTTTAATGAATTAACAATGCATGCCTGAGTAGTTTGCAGTATTCAGCAGAGGATTATCTCAGGAAGATCGAGTTACACGAAGAGTTTGTGCATGACAAGGTTGTTCACTTAGTGTTAGAACCAACATTTAAGGGCTCTGATGTAATATTTAAATGGCTAGCAATGCACAATCAGTCTGCAAAGAAAATGCTGATAGTTTAGGAGAGGAAACTATTAGGCAGCCAAAGGTTTAAATCAATAATGATGCAGTAGGCTTTTGCACAGACAGGGTGAATTAGGCTGCAGGCTGTTAGAGTAACAGTGTTCGGACCAGCTGTCATACACGCAGGATTTGCAACAGCAAATCTGACAGCGTGTTCAAAAGGTTGTAATAATATGCAAGAACAGCTATGGGGATCTGTCATGGCAATGATACTGCACAGATTGGTCTTCAGTTGTATGCAGGCTACATATAGTTGCGAAAAGTATGAATGTATCTTCAAAATGGAAACTTCAACCATCTCCTGTTATATTGTGGTAGATTTTGTTTGCAATGACATGCTAAATAGCAAGATTGAAGAAATACATTTTACATCTACTAGCAATGAAAAAACCAGTAATATTTGTGCAGCTATGTCAGCACATGAACAGCATCCTCCTGCACTGAGGAAAGTCTCTGACACAGAAGGTTTGACACACCAAAATGATTTTATCAAAATTTGGAAAGCTATGCTGCAGGCTTAAAACTTCCAGGCTCCTAGCAATGCTGAGCAAACCAGTAGGTGTTCAACCGCAGCAAGACAAAAGAAGAAAGGATAATTGCATGGTTTGGTTCCAGCTACAGAAGCAAGTCTCTTTGTTATCACATCTACCCACAGCTGGCAGAGCTGTCGCCAGCTGTCGAAGACTCAGCTTTGCATGGCACCAGTGGCATTTTAGGAGCATTTTGTCTGGTGGCTCAGAGAGGCACACAGAGCAGCATTATGCCTCCAGACATGAAGTAATCTCTTGAGTAAAAGTGTAGTAGCCATGTGAGCCAATCAGCCAAGAATTCTACTGAAAAATAAGGCAGGCAAAGTCTTCTATATTTGGAGGTCTCTTTCATGAAGTGTTCCTCAGAATCCTGAATGATGGTGTGATTGCATCGGGGCTGGGCAAGTGCCACCAGTGCATCCCTTGCCCCACGTGCTTTTCCTTCCCCCATCCTTCAGAGTTCTGAGGTGCACCTTCTCTCCACTGTGGAATAAAGGTGACAGCGTTTGTTTGCAAAGGGTGACTTTGATCTAAGGGATGCCTAGCTCTATATGCCCACTGTAATCATGGAAAAATGGAATCCTCCTAGGGTAATTTGGAGAAGGAAGCTAGGACAAGTAATCAGTTACCCCTGGAAGAGTTAAAATACTTCACTGGCATAGAATAGACAGGGACTTCTAACCCTCTTCCTAATATTAACCTTTGTCAGGCTCCGATGTGTATTTTAAATCACACCTATCCAAATACTGAATGGAGCAGTGCCCTGGGCCATGTGAAACATTTTAACTTCAGCTGTCCATGGGCAGCCTTTATCCCTCCATTTCCCCTCTCTAGTGCTAAAACTCTCCTGCTAAGGAATGAAGGTCACTCCAGATGCACATGGACGAAAATTACATGGAACATTAGCATGAGTTCAGCTAAAGGAAATTCTTCATAAAAACTCCCCTGAGGGCTAAGGTAACCCCCATCACATTTATTAAGAGTGTCTTGCACAGCAGTGTTAGAGATGAGCAGTCTAGGGCAGTGGAAATGTTGCCTTTTCCCTTTATTTCATTTTCTGTGTATTTTGATTTTATATTTTGTGTGCATGGAAATTATAGACAAGATGAATAATGTCAGGGCAGAGGTGATTAATTTTTATGACTTTTTTTTCAGCAATGGCATGTGAGATACGAGCAACACTGTGTCAGTTTCTTTGATTCCCATTTGCATCCAGTCATCAGTGAGTAAAACGAAATCTCATAGCTGCCAAAATTCAATTTTTGAGGCTCTCAGAATTTTCATCACACATCCACAACAGACAGAAAGTAACTCCCAGATGACTTTTGCTTTGAAGTTACAACATTATATTTTTTTTTTAAGGACAAAAAATAGACCTAGAATTACTTCCAGTATGTGATTGATGCTACATACTACATGCCATTATACAATTATACTGAATGCACTTAATAAGAAGTTTAAGTTTGTGCCAAAAATGCTAGGTAAACATATTTATTTGCTGTTTATCAGTCTAAATTAATTGCATTTAATGTGACAGTCTAACCTCTGAAAGCATCTCAGGATAGACTGCCAAGTTATACTGACAAAGATACATATTAGAGGCCTTCTAATACTCATGCTCCAAGGCACAGCAGATCAGCTGTCGGTAAGAAGTTCCCTGCTTATATGTGATTTAATAATTCTCATTCAACCTCAAGATCTCAAGTAACCATTTCAGCTGATAGCTGATCATAAAGTAAAGCAAGCTTTCAAAATATTGATGGATCCAGGCTTGCAGGCTTTAGCAGTCCTGTCTTCCCTTTCTCAACTCACTCTATGTATTTCAAAGCCTCTCAAACAGCTAAGTTACAGAAGGCTGGGCATAAGGTGGCTGATCCAGACCTCAGCGACATCAAAAAGATTTGTAATTACTTGAATGTCATTAGACCCAGAACCATGGAGGTATGGAGGTGCCATATAGGCTGTGTCTGCATTAGTGAGTTCACTGATGTGCAGATCTGTAGAGAGAAAGTTGGTGCTAACTTGGTGCTAACACTTCATACCTTTTGTGGGTGAAGGGTTTTGTGCAGACTATTTGCAGTCTGGCCCCATGAACAGAATGCCCAGAGCTTCTGCAGTGATACAGGAGCAACCCTTCTGGTTTTTATTCACCTGAAAGGTGCCTGCTTTGTGCATCCCAAGACTGCACTGGACAGATCAAAGCATAGTGAGGATGGACAGCTTCACTTCAGAAGCAAGGCTCTCGTCACGTCTAAAATACTGCCATAGGCACATCCACACTTACCAGCATAATTATGTTTCCTGACAATTTGTAAAGCATAGAAGCAGTAGCTGCAGTCCACATTCTTGAACTTTAACAGTTTAGTCATGACACCATGAAGCATCTGTGGCATTTTCATTATTTGGCTTATTAAATAGTAGGCATTTTCAGATTAAAGATTCTAAATGATATTGAGACAGACAGACTAGGTCAAAAGTCTATCTAATACAGACTTTTATCTGTGTAGCAGCTGACATCAGGAGCTTCTGAATCATCCTTTAAATTACCCTAACCACAGTGCATAGCAGTGATTTATCTCAGTTAGAACTTCATGTTCAGATGACAGCAGCTAAACAGTTCAAGCCCCATCCCATAGCCTCCTTCATAGTAGAAATATAAACAATCAAAAAGTTAACAAAGTATGGCTTTGTTGCCAGAAATAGCAGGTGCAAACCTTAAGTGTGAGAAGACCTACAATCCTGAGGACAGTCTTTTTGGTCACTATGAAATGAAAACTGTGAACTCCTGAACAGTGTGTTTGGGAGCCTATCTCCCACAGATACTGCCATTGGTACTGACTCAAAACACAAAAGCAAGCTATTGCTATTCTTTCCTGGAACTAAGAAAATAATGTTAATCTCCTACATAACATGCTTTCTGTTATCAGCACTCAAGACAAAACAGCATATGGCAGTCTGCCATGCCACTAATTACATATTTATATATAGAAAATATAACATAAATTGAGATTTTTGTGAATCTCAATTCTTAAAAAGAAAATAAAAGAGAGTCTACACTCTTTTCAAAGTTTAACATCACATTACATGAAAAATTCTCCCCATCAGCAACATATCTTCAAAGCATTTTAAAGGGTTATATTAGAGCCTCATTGACGACTTTTCTAAAACACTGTGTCTACACGACTGAGCTCTGAACCCTGAGCTTATTCACAGAAAGCCTGCCAACATACCTAATGAGCATTTATGTCTGTGGCATTAGTTCATATTGGGTTGGTTCACACTGTCCCAGTCAGGTATCCATTCTCAGCCAGGAGGAGAAATACACAAAATATTAGTAGCTTCCAAAAGTACAATCCTTCCATAAGTCTCTGCAAAAATGCTCCCACTTTGCTTCTGTCAAACAATGTAGGGTAAGTCACCTTTTCTGGGGTACCCTTCAACAGTAGGGAGAGAGAGAGGAAGGTAAAAAAACAACCTCTTCACCTTTGCATGGCAAAGGTATTCTCAGAGATCTGTTAGCTACTTCTTGCCAAGGAAAAAGGCCGTGACTGACTGCAGGTGAGCACCTCCACTCCCCAGGTCTCCCGTGTAGAGCTTTGGTCTACTACTGCACATCTACTTGATTTGAAGGTACTTGCTCAGGTGTGGGACTTGCACCCTGGTCTCTCTTAACTGTTCTGGTTTACTTGAAAGCTGTTTCACACTCTGGGTGCAGCGCAGTTATATATATGTGGCTGCACAGCACAGTAATATGCTTTTGCAGTCTTGAGGTCCCATGGAAGTTACAGCACAGACTTCCTTCTAGACACTTACAAGGACACATTTTAAGTCCTACATAGCAAGTTTCTTTGTGAGAAACATAGGCAGCCTGAATAGTTTCCCTCTGTCATCAAAACAAAGAGGGGTGAGGAGACAAAAAGTGCACAGTTCACTTGCTACGAGATACGTTCTTTTTCTGCAGCACTGACACTCCTGTGTCCATGCAGGTTTCAGATCCATTTAACTTTACTTTGCACAGAGAACTTGTGTTTCATGCAAAACCCTCTAAAAGGGTCTCCACTCCATCCTGTAAGGACCGTATTCCATTGAAGTTATTTTTGCTTTTTATTTCACTAAATAAATAAATAATTTGTTTTGGTTTGTTTTTGTTTTGGTTTGGTTTGGTTTGGTTTGGTTTTTACCAGAGAGACACTGATACAGATACTATCAGCTTGAAATTCTGTACCTTAAAAAAAACCAAGTACTTTCAGGTACAAGCCTGTCCCCTGCCAATATTTTCAGTTTTACGATCACTTTCTACTTTGTTCCCTTTTTGTTTTGCAATAAATTATCTTCCCCACTGCTGAGCTAAAGGTTTGCACAAACACTGAGGGAAACTGCCTTTACATAAATTGTTGTCAAACAAACACAGTACAAACAACGCTTGCCTCTAAGGCACCACAAGACACAAGAACAGGAAAATAAAATTACAGCTCTGAACGTGAGGTTTTGTACTAACCCTGTCTCTTCTGTCCCTGCCATGAAGGTGCCCTTCACCTGGAACATCAAGGGCTGCTGACAGAGCACTGGGGTCCCTTTCACCTTCATCTGCAAGGGCCCTGTGCCATCAGTTCAGGGTATCTATCAACCACATTTCTAGCAATGCAATGGTGCTTGGCTTTCAGAAGCTGCTACCCATGCTGGGTCTGCTCCATTTTTCCTAAATACGATCTAAAACAAATGGATTAATGGAGACTTTGCCCATGTAAGGTAACAGCAAAAATCTGTGCTCAGTCTGGAGTTCAGTGTTGTAGATTAAATCATGGCTCTCCACCTGGCCTCAAGGAAACTACCCTCAACACAAAAGTAAAACAAGTTTGGGATTTTTCTTGTCTCCTCCATGTTTTAACCATTCTCACAACCTTGCCCTTTGCCTCTCTGAATAGAAATGAGAACTCATCAGATAATAATTGTCATAAATGTGAGCTGGTGGCATTATGAACTATTGAAAATCTTAGGAAATATTTAGACTTTGTCACTGTGAGCACTGTATAGTGTCAAAGGTGACATCTGCTTTGGAGAGGGTATAACGTAAGGTGCTAATTGCCATTTATTGAGTAATATTTATTACTTCAATCTACAGAGTCTGATCTCTGACTCATATTTCAGACAACTTCACTGTGTCAGTTAAAATATGTAAATACCCTCTGAAAATTAACACATCTCAGATGCCCTTGTGTTATACAGTTATCCTTTTCATCACTTTTGACCAAGTCTTTGGCAGCAATTATCTTCTTTTCAAAGACTTTTTACTTGTTCATGGAAATTAAAGATTTTTACAGGAAGAAAAGCAACAGGAATGGTTTGTAAAGAAAAGTTCCTGTAGTTCCTAAATGCCTAAATATTTTGAATTTAATATTTGAGGAAGGATAAAGATACAGAATAAGCTTGCTACTCTTTGGGGAAAAACAAAACAAAACAAAACAAAACACCAGTATCAAAGCTGTAAGGATATAACGTGTGTAACATACTTTTCTAACAAATCTTGGCTGTCTGCATGCTCATCTTTGTTAATTCATGTGCATCTAAGTAGTCTAACAGAACTCAAATTACATATTCAATCCAAATTTTAGTAGTGTTTAGACCAGACAAGGACACAATCACATACCTGATTTTATGGCTCTGTGCGGCATGCAGTTTTGTTACTAATTCATTGACTTTTCCTTCAGTAAACACTGAATTCTGTCTGTGTTCTCCAGCCCCAGAGCAAAATTATTTTTTTATTTTGTTTCAGCCATGTTCTGGGTCTCTTTAATTGAAGATACTTCAATGCAAAAAGAAGTAATATATTACCAGTAGTAAGTTTCTTTCCATGGCATTGAGGTGAAGATGTTGGATGAGCAGACAGTGCTGTGGTGGAAAAGAAACAGTTCTGGCACCTGGAGCACACATGCAGAAGGTGCATGTTAAACATCTTGTGAAATTATGCAGACCTGAAAAACAACTTAACATGGGTAAGAGACAAGCAGGAGAGCATAGCAAAGCAGAATAATAGTGCCAGCTAGTTTCTGGTGTAGGTATGAAGCAGTACAATAAAGACACACAAAAGCCAGGAGGAGAACATGCGTTTGTTATTAAGAGCCTGCCAACCACACAGCACTTACAAACAGAAAGGTGTGGCCTTTGCTCATGTATTTTGTTGTGTTGTGATGGGCAACCCCCATGCTGGCAAAGATGGATTTTTAGAAATATGATTGTACAGATACTACAAATGAATGAGGAAATGTAGTTGTCAAGACCCCTTAAGAAGGACATCTCTAAAAGAGATAGAAATGTTTATCTGGGAGAGAGGCATCAAAAGGGAATAGAGAAGGGGAATAAAGCCATAAGAGAAGCAGACTTGTGTGCAAATATCCTAGCTAAGGAAAAGAACATACAGAGGAATCCCAGGTAAAACACAGGATTCAATCAGGATTACACCTGTACTTCTTCAGGAAGGAAGAAGTAAGTTATTGAGTGCTGCTTAATGGTGCCAGGGAAAAGCTTCAATCATCCTACTCCAAAAGGAGAGTAACTTTAAAGAGGATGTTGCTTGAAGGGGAGACACAATACTGATAAACGTTACTCTAAAGGACACAAATTGTCTCAGAATTTTCTTGCCAGGCTTTCGTACTGCAGAGATTTAAGGATGAATGAAACCAAGCACAGAGCAGTTACTGGCAGGGATGCTTAGAATGAAAGGTACTGCTGTACCAGGCAGTGAATGGTACCAATGGCGTCAGTGAGAAATCTAGATTCCAAATAAGAGCGTATGTATTACTCATTTCTTGTCTTTTACATTCCAGTGCCTTTATTTCACAGACTGTTTATTGACAGAAAATTATTCTTGCTTCTTTGTATGGTCATTCAATCCCATGCTGAAGTTTGGAGTTCCCAGACTACAATGTTTGTTCTATATTTCTTCAAGCATGGAAAGAGCTTTCCCTATGAGGAGATATTGATCATCTGCAAAAATCTACATCAACAGCAATAAAAGCTTCAAAACCACCATTAATGTTATTTTCTTCCCTTGAATTTGATTCTCTATTCCAATTTATTGGACTGTAAATGGCAGGAGACACATTCCTTACAATGGCTGACCATAAACTTTTGTATATTAATGTTGAATTTTCTCATATGTGTCTACCCACTTTTGACACACCTATAATAAAACCACCATGAGAAGTCTTTCAGAGTACTGTGAAAAATAAAACTGTATGATCCTAACAAAAATTTTTCCAGAAAAGTTAAGTGGAGGCCAAAAAGAGAGGTAAAAAAAATCAGTGAATTGCACTACCTGAAGAACAAAAACTTGAAAATTTATAATCCTGAGCCGGATAGATGACTGGTTGAGGTGGAGAGGGAAATATGGTGTTGGACAGAAGCTTTGCCTCTAGTCTTCTCATCTGGAAAAACAAGTGATCTAACACTATTGATAAAGTTTATTACCTGCTTTACCTGGAAGTTTCCCCCTGCATTACAGCAGGAAGCTGGGCTCCTGCACTAAAAGGACTCATAGTTCATACCTTTTGTACTAGTAACCCCTAAAAACTTCTCAATTGGACCTCCACTAAACCTGCCTGTGATCTAGGGCAGTAGCAACAAAAACCACCAAGAGCACATAGAAATGCCAAATAGTTCTTATCATTCTGCAGTTACATTCATTCACAGTTTAACTTTCTGAAAGCACCATTATGATTTATAAGATTCAACAACACTGACACCTACTGAAGACAAAATGCTGAAGTCCTGTTACAGTACAACATGTGCTTACCTATAGCAGAACATTACTTGACTGAAGTTCAAGATTATGTTAAGTATTTATGCACTTGTTCCCCTTTGGTTTATCATTTAAAGTTCTGACACATCCTCAGAGGAGGTTTCTCTTTGGGTGTATTTTTGCTGGCTAAGATACTAGTCTGTTTGAACTTTTTATTTTGAAGAATCAGAAACTGGACCATAAAAGGAGAGGACACTGACGACTCTCCAGCCTTCAGCTGCAGATTAGATTAGATTAGATTACTCAGTGCCTGGATGCCTACAGCTTCACTATCTGTGATGGTAACATGTAGTGATGACCTTTGTATGAGGCAACAACAAGTTTGTGGGCTTCAATACCTCTGGAACATTTTTCTGTGAAATAAGGGTACATTAGCGTCTGCCTTTGATTGTGCACCAATAACAACAAACAGTGGCCTCTCCCATCCCTATCAGCTGGGTTGCTTAGAAACATACGGCTGAGTGGACTTTGAGAAATCAAGTCTGCTGCCTGCTGTTGCAGGCAGCTGTGTCATAACCACACTCACAAATGAACCAAGATCCTTCTAAGAAAGCAACAAATGTCTTGCCTTTACTATTTCTTTTGGAAGGCTTGCTCCATGAGCCCCCATTACATCAAGTCACAGTATCACAGTATGTTTGGGATTGGAAGGGACCTCAAAAGATCATCTAGTCCAATCTCCCTGCTGGAGCAGGAACACCTAGGTGAGGTCGCACAAGAACATGTCCAGGTGGGTTTTGAATGTCTCCAGAGAGAGAGACTCCACAACCCCCCTGGGCAGCCTGTTCCAGTGCTCTGTCACCCTCACTGAGAAGAAGTTTCTTCTCAAATTTAAGTGGAACCTCTTGTGTTCCAGCTTGATCCCATTACCCCTTGTCCTATCATTGGTTGCCACCGAGAAGAGCCTGGCTCCATCCTCGTGACACTCACCCTTTATATATTTATAAACATTAATAAGGTCACCCCTCAGTCTCCTCCAAACTAAAGAGACTCAGCTCCCTCAGCCTTTCCTGATAAGGGAGGTGCTCCACTCCCTTAATCATCTTGGTTGCCCTGTGCTGGACCCTCTCCAGCAGTTCCCTGTCCTTCTTGAACTGAGGGGCCCAGAACTGGACACAATATTCCAGATGTGGTCTCACCAGGGCAGAGTAGAGGGGAAGGAGGATGTCTCTCGATCTACTAACCACCCCCCTTCTAATACAACTCCGGAAGCCATTAGCCTTCCTGGCCACAAGGGCACAGTGCTGGCTCATGGTCATCCTGTTGTCCACCAGGACCCCCAGGTCCCTTTCCCCTACACTGCTCTCTGATATGTAATTTCCCAACCTATACTGGAACCTGGGGTTGTTCCTGCCCAGATGTAGGACTCTACACTTTCCCTTGTTAAATTTCATTAGGTTATTCCCCACCCAACTCTCCAGCCTGTCCAGGTCTCGCTGGATGGCAGCACAGCCTTCTGGCGTGTCAGCCACTCCTCCCAGCTTAGTGTCATCAGCAAACTTGCTGATAGTGCACTCTATTCCCTTGTCTAAATCGTTAATGAATATATTGAATAATACTGGCCCCAGTACTGACCCCTGAGGCACTCCACTAGATACTGGCCTCCAAAGTCACCCTAGTACATCACATCTTTTCCTTTGATCATGTTGGTGGCTGTTCTTTACATGTGCTCTGGCCTGAATTACTCTTTCAGACATGAAACACCAACATTTCAGGTGGCCCTAGCTACTACTGGTGCCTCATATAGTGGCATCAAGATTTGCTGATCTACTGTGGAATTCCTCCCTCTCTGTTCTGGAAGACTGTAGGATTGCATTAGTCTGTCCTGCTACACTGTGAGTCACAAACATCATCTACCCCTTTTGATCTGTCCCTTCTAGCTGATGAGCTGATGAGCTAGTTTATAGTCAAAAATCTTATTTAGTGTTAAATGTCTTATACACCGTGCTTCTAAATCTCACCTCACCTTTGTTTCTCCAGACTGTCAAGATCATTAAGTTTTTCCATATCCAAGTTTTGTTGGCTTGAATGACATACCCCAAACTTTTCCAGTCAGGGGCCTAGTGAAAATATTGAAACTTATCTGTTCCAAGACAGATTATTCATTAAAAGAGAAGTGCTGAATCTAGAGGAAGTTTAATCTGAATGACCATGGATTTTATTTCAATTAGCTCCTTACATGCTAGATGGTTCTTAGAGTAATCCATGTCTCTCCAAATACAGGTGGGGGTTTTTTTCACAAGAAATGAACAGTAGCAAACATTTTTTTAGGTTCAAGAGACTAGCTCTACTGCATTATTTCTATTTATTTTGTGGACATCTTATTAGAAATGACAGATTCATCAACTAGTGCAATTTACTAGTGAGTGAACACAGTCTGACTTTCCCTCCCACTCCTGCCCCTCCCTTTTTTCACTGAATTTTCTTCCAGACTTGGTCTAAAAGTTTTTCAAATGCCATCTAAAGTCTTGCTCATATTTGAGGTCACACTACAGGATGAATAGTTGTTCAGATTCTTTTAAATCCTTTTTTAAATAGAGGTATTATACATTTTGCAGAGCTATAATCTTGCTCTTGTGCTGTCCTTGGTCATGGAGAAAAGTTTACCTAAGACCATGAATTGTTGCTTTTTGCCCTTACATCCTAACATCAACCTTCTTTAAAAATGCAGCAGTGTATTTGGAGAGGAAAGGAGAAGAAAGATGCTTCTGATATTTTCTTTCAAGTCTGCTTCATCCCAGTATTTCATGAGAACATACAATTCACCATGGGATATTTATTTCTCTAATTTTTCGAAATTTTTTAAGTGGATGAAGAATACTTCTGTTTTTTCACCCTGTGCAAGCTCCACTTGACTTTTTACAATTCTCAAGGCATTCCAATACTTCTCAATGAGATTTTCCATTTCTTATGGACTTTCTGCATATCCCAGATATCTCCACTGGAGTGATCACTCTTTCAGATAAATCCAGAGCTCTTTCCAACAAGAAAGAGATTTCTTTTGCTCAAGAAACAATTTCCATCTAACATGTTTTTGTATCTTTGTTTTGAAATTCCCAGCCTCCTACACCCTTGGTTATTAATGCCTTTATATTTCAAGACAAAACTCTGATTAGCTTTAGCCATGGTTTTGGTCATTTTTTCAGTAATTTCAAACTACAGTAACTTAGGCTAAAGCTATTTTACACATGCAGCTTGATCTGTAGGTGACTAGCCATCTGAGCCATATTATTAGTGGGTTTTTTTCCTCTCAGTTGTATGTATAGGGAGATACACTTCCATAATAAAGTTCTCAGTAGAATTGTCACTGTAATGTTGCCTCCACTAACAGCTCTCCCTTTTTTTTTTTGTTTGTATATTGGCTCCAACCACTAACATGACATCGAAACCACCTTTTTTTTTTGTCTCGTTTTGAGACCTGACACAAAACTGCTCATCTCCAGAAACGCTGAAAGAATGACCGGCTAGAGAAAGGCAGGAGAAAAAAGTATTAGCTGCAGAATTAAGCTGAAGTAGCACATACCCTGTTTCCCTGAAAATAAGACCTATCCTGAAAATAAGCCCTAGCATGATTTTTCAGGATTTTTGGGGATGCTCAAAATGTAAGCCCTACTCCAAAAGTTAGCTGTAGTTATAATTCATTAAAAAGTCAATTTAAATAGTGTCCAGGCAGCTACACATGTAAAAAAGTAAAGTCTTTTGGAGCAAAAATTAATATAAGACCCTGTCTTATTTTCAGAGAAATAAGGTAACTCTGTTCCTTTGCTCAAGTCACCATCCATACAAAAAACTCCTTTCATTTCAAGGTCTGGCATTTTTAATTTACATGATATTGCTATGTAATTGTTAAAATTCTCCAGCTGCTCTGTACCTCTAATACCAGAACTGATAATTATGCCCTTTCTAGATGTACCCAAAGACATGACTGATCCTGTACAGTGCTTCAAAACAGAGTCACCCTCAACCTTTCTAAAATCCTTCATGGACCCACTGCTCAGCAATAAAAATTGCAATATGAGGAGATGCAGAGGTCCTTATGTGTCTCCTAAATTTGTTCCTTCAGAACAACTAGCCTATCCTGTATGGAGTCTCTGTTCTTGCATTCCGTTTCCATGATACTTATGTTAACTATATTCATATAGAAAAAAAATGTTTTCTCAGAATATTATTGTTACTAACTGTGGCTTACAATTAAAAAGTCTGAGGAGAAAAACGTCCTCCAGTGTTAACCAAGAGAATTAAATTGGAAGACACTGCTGAGGGCACAGAGGCAGCATGCTAGCCCAAACAATCTCCAGTCAACCCTTTCAGCAAAAAACGTCCTTCTAGCGACTTAGAAAGCCCATGGATAAGGACAAGGAGATGCTGAAGTGTTGTATGGAGATCATGAAAGGACTAATAACCTTGTTCCTCATTTGACAGAGTGCAACAAGTTCTTTCAGCTCTTGCTGTGGCCTTTACATATTCTTAGTGTTTATTACTAACGCCCTTGACAAGAATAGCTTTTCTGACCCCTTCATTGAGTTTTTCAACTAAAAATAAGAACTGCTTTTATAGTCTGCAACATAAGCACAATTAAAAAAAAAAAACCTGCAATAAGAGCTATAAAATTAACAGTTAAGTGTCTCATTCTGAAATTTTGAACAGTTGTGTAACTGCCTGTACCCTTGTAAAAACTATAAATGCAAAATGCATCATTTTTCAATGATATTTTAACCTATTTTAAAAAAAAAAACTAAAAAATGACAAGTGATAGGTCCTAGTCAATGGGGTTTTTTTTTTAAGATATATAATAAACTTCTGCTATTTTCACATGTTGGGAGGTGGGCTTTTAAGGATGAAGACTCTACTTTTAGATTTAAGAGTCTAAATGCAGGAAACATAGAAGAACAGTGATACAAAAGGAGAGGTTCCCATATCTCAGTTGTTTAATGAATATTCAGTAAAACTCCATAAAAGAAAACCATAAATCACCACCCTTATAAATAGGCCTATGAGTAGTACCTGAATAGAGCACAAATGTCTGCTGCTGACTCTTGTCATATGCTGACATCCAAAACAAAGCCATAATTGTCCCACAGCCAAATAATGACAAGGCTGGATTTGAGATTTGACTTAAAGGGTTAAACAAGGGACTAAACCAAACTTTTGAAGGAAGACTAACTTCCTTAACTCTCCCTTATATCTGAGAAATGTACATAATATAATGTGCTGTATAATACATTATAAAATTCAAAAGTGCAAGCAAAACCAAATTATAGGTGTTTGGCCCCAAACACTGAGTTAATGCAGTTCTACTATTAATGAAAATCTACCCAGGTCATGCAATCACTGTCATCTTCCTAGCATCTTTCATAAAATGCTTTGCAAACATACACATTTTACATACTTCAGGTAAATACTACAGGCATTTGAAAATATTACTGAACTCCAAAAGGTGGAAGATGGGTGATAAGAACAAACACATATTGTATTATAGAGGACAGACTCAGGTAGACAGACATGTTCAGTCAAGAAAAAGAAATACAAATTCATCTCAGAAATATGTCTCCATCACATCACCTAGCAGAAAGAGGAGGGCTGGACACAATAATCTAAGAGGTTCCTTTCAATCTTGTCATTTGCAATTGTATGGCCTTATTCATTCTTTATTGGATAAACATTGCATATAAACAAGAGAAAATGCAGAAGTCTTGAAAATATATAAACCCTCAGGTACCAGAGCATAAACAACCTTTTAATTAGCACAGGAAGAAACTCTTCTCACCAGTAAGTCAATTCATAAGCACCCAGATCTTGCCTCTCATAGGGAAACATCTGGTACCAAAAAGAAGATAATTCTATTTTTCTCTAGTTAAAGCTCACATATCTGAGGGGAAAAGCAAGCACTGAACACAGATGGCACCTCACATTTTTCTCCTGGAAAAGTGTGAAGCTGTGAGGATCATAGTGTTAAGCTCACCTACCTGTGCCTCTTTCTTAAGCCAAAAAATGGCCGAGGTAATCCAGCAGCAGAAATGCAAATAAAAGATCTTTTGTTCTGACAGCTGTTGGTGGCCTTTACCACTGTTCTAGGACTGCCTTGTCCAGGTTGGCCATGAAGCTCTGTGGAGCACTTAAAGCATTTAAGCATTTAAAGCATCTAAGCATTTAAAAGCATTAAAGCATTTAAAGCTTGCCTGCTTTTTTTTGAACCTTTAACCTTGATAGCTTCTCCATCTGCCCAGGTACCAGCTCAATTCATTTGCAAGAACACTGCAGAAATAAGAGTACTTGTCAGTTTTCACTAGATGAAAAAAAAAAAAATAGATGTGTAGGAGAAATATTTGGGGGGGTTAAACTCAAAAGAAAAAAAAATCATTTACATATGCAGCTGAATTATTGAGCTTATTTCTTCTACGATTAAAAGAAGAAAATTATCACAAAAATGTATAACTTTTTCAAGTGTTTCTTCCACTTCTTTTCCACATGACCTGAACATGACTCAAACTTGCAACATTTAGCACTTCAAGAGTACATTTTTAATGTAGGATTCAATGCAATAAATTCAGTTCAGAAGAAAAAAAAATACTTTTTTTTTCCTCTAACTACCTGACTCCCACGTAGTATTTTGCTAGTCTTATCCTAGTGTGATAGAAAAATATGATTTATCAATATTCAGTTATTCTGCCCATTGAACTATGAATCCTTATTACTTTTCCATGCGTATTTCTCCACAAAAACACTTATAAAACCATCTTTAAAAGATACACTTTCCAACCCAAATGTTGCAGTTTTACATCTGCCTGGTAATTTTTCTAAAGTATATGTCTACTTTTATTATTATTTATTCCATTTTTAAAATTAATCTAGGGCACAGGTTGAAATGAGAAACCAGACCAGTTTTCATGAAGATCATGACAAAAGCCTCACTGACTTCAACTGAGTCCATGTGTTAAAGTCCTTTGCAAGGGGTTCTCTGAAATCAATGGGGCGGCAACAGTCTATCTACCCAGGAAATATTAATCCCACCTCATCTGATTCATCAGATTCCCTTATTCTAGAATTTCTTTCTCTCCTGAAAAATTTTCCCTGCCTTGCTCACATGAGAAAAAACAATATTTCCTTCTCACGAGAACTGCTATACTTGTCTGTTGATATTTCTTCTGTAATCTCTGTTTCCATGCAGAATATAACCAGATTTGTGGCAGAAAAGGGTCACCTTAGTTCTTATAACACTAGAAAAGGTTAGAGATGTGTTCTTAAAACTCACTTCAGGGTAATTAGAAAAAGAATCAGAGGAAAACAAAAAACATTATGACCAAAGTGCTAAGGCATAAAAGAGACAAGATGCATACCAAATATTATGCTCATCCAGCAAAATACTTCTGCTCACATCTGCACTGAGAAGCTGGAGTAAAAATAGGAACAATATTCCTATGCCTGTATGACTAGCTGCCATGCAAGTATGCACAAATCTATTTTACAAGTCCTAAACAGCTACAGCAGCAGATCTTCCCAATGGTTTGTTGTAGAATATATGCAGTGCTTACTTTTACACAACAGCAATATTTTGGAAGTACGGCTAATGTAAAAATCAATGTCCCTTTATAATGGCTGAATTTGTAAATGAGATTATCAGAACTGCTTATGAAAATACAGTCTGTAATAAAAAGATTCTGCATAATCTCCAGACAAGAAGACAGAAATACAGTATGAAGGCTGCCATTTGGTGGTTTGCTGACACTGCTGTCTTTTTCCCAATTTTTTTTCCACATCATGCAGACATTTTCAGAAATAAAGCCAATATTATTTTTAATTCTTGACTTTTTTCCCAATGGCAAGAGAAATTACCATACAATGAGTAAAACTACCAATCATATTAACTTAAACACATCACATAAAATTTAGCTGGCAGAAAGAGTAACAAAAATGAAAAGAAGACAAAGCAGGGGAAAACAAACAGCCAGGAGGTAAGGAGGAAGAGGGATCACTGAGAGGAGGATTCACAACACAATCCTGCAAGTTATCCCAGTATCCTCACAGACAGCATCAGTGATTAGCACTACACACAGAACCAGATTTAAATTATTTACTTGGGTTTAATGCTTACTCCTGGTAATTTTCTGTGAAGGCAATCAGGTGTTTAAGTCAGAAGAGCTGTATTGTACATGGTTTTAGATTGAATAATTTGAGATTCCAGTTGTTAGTAGTTACACCGGTGACTGGATTTTTATGTAGTCTTCGTCTGCTCATGGAGAGCATTTCTAATCCTACCAAAAGGCCACAGCACTCCAAAAAAAGGGGTTCTGGAGGATTCAACACAATTACAATATTGCATCCCAAATTGTCCTGTAATTGCATGCTTAATTTTTGCTCTCATATATTAATTCTTTCCTGCGGTCTAATGCATATTTCTCCTCGAGATGTAAGAAGAGCATACGCTTGTCTTTTTCTGCAAGACTTGGGGGATTTTCTGTGGAGGTTCTCCCACAGTAGAAGTGGCTGAGCAGCAGATATTTGCAGCTTAACCAAGCTGAAAATTCTGCCTATGAGAGAGGACATTTCCAGCTGCCTCCAGCTATTGTAAATATTCTGGAGGAGACAAGTTATCAGAATTCAAAATGCCCTGTAAATGCAGGGAAGATACTAATTTCCTTCTCTCTGTTGCCACACTGAGGACCCTGAAAAATAATGATTTAGCAATCAAGCCACCTGTCTCCAAGATAACAGGCATATAATGCAACATAATTTTGGGTAGTATAAGGCTCCTAAATTTCCTTAATGGCTTTTTTTTCCTGGTTTCTTTCCTAATTCTCAAGAACTTGAAACACATAAAATTTCAAAAAAAAAGTAAGAGAGAGGGAACAGAAACTGGTAATGTACTCAGGATACAGAGAAGGCTGGGTAATATATTCATTCTAATTGTATTAACCTTCCCCCATAATGAGAAGGGGGAAACCTACCATCTGTTTAAGTCATTAGTCAGTTCCATAATTAAAGGATTAAGATTAGCTCTAACAATTTCTTTGTTTTTCCTAGGAAACTGAACCTCCAAATACTTAAAACTAGTGTATTGCCATTGAAAGGGGCTATTGATTGTTTTCTTTTGGGAGATTGCCATCACCTGAAATTTAGTCCAATTGATTTTATACCAGGAATATTTCCTAAAGTTGACTACTATGTCCAACAGCTTTGTCGATCTGATATAAATAAAAGTATATTGTCAGCATAAAGTAATCGTTTAACCTCACACTTCCCTGATTTCACACATTGAAGTTTATTATTAGCCTTAATTTGTACTTCCAACTGTTCAAGGGCAGCGTTAAATAACAGAAGTGGGAGCCCTATTATTTTGCACAGCTATTAGGAATTTAGCAATCAGCCTCCTTTTAAATCAGAGTGATTGTGGACTATAATAAAGCAACAAAATCCAGGTGAGAAATATCAAATAGCCAAATGTACATAAAGACGAAGTCAACATAATCTTTTCAAACCTTTTCCATATCAGGGCATCACTGTGGCAAGGATTTATCTGAGTATTGACAGACACTCATTAATTTAGTCAGGAATCTTGTACTATCAATGTCTGATCAATATTTATTAAATTCATCTAATTAAGATAGTAGATGTCATCTATTATTTTATTTGCTCTTGTATCCAGCATTTCAATTAGGTATTTAGGTTGACAAAAACTAAAGTGCTGTTGCAGATCTTTGCCTAGTTTAAGCATAACTGAATAAGAGTCTCAAGAGAATTGCCTCCTTGAAGATATGCAGTTGCTTAAATGATCCAAAGATCTAGGGGCTAACATTGCCAATGTTCTGATATCTCTGTTAATAGGGCCTTTATTCAAGTCTTTAGTCATGTTTGTTATATCTTTTAGTAAATCAGGTGATGAATCCTGAGGTTACCACCTGCTACCCACCACCAAATCCTCACGCTATCCATGAGTTGGGTTCTGTATCACTTAACAAATCTAGAAATAATCCCGAAAATAGAAAGTGCAATGATGCAGATGTTTGCCAGTAACAAGTAATTCTTTGTAGTAAAACTTAAAACCATCAGTGAAGAATTGCGTAGAACCTCACGATACTGCAAATGACTCAAAAATAAAGTGTCAGGTGAGCCTAATGATTCTTAAAAGCAAAGTAATGTATGCGAGAAAAACTGCTATCTTAACTATATGTAGATAATTAATGGGTTTGCGTTAGTCTGCTAGCAAAAGGAAAGTCATTGTGGATAATTTTCAGAAAATGCTGGCAGAATGGTTGGGGAGAGGGGGTCACAAGGAAAACCGAATATCAGCACTCACTGTAAAAGGACTTGAGAGGAAAATACATTTTGCCATTGCGCTTGGCCACAATGTATTCATCCCACACACAGCATGTAGCCACAATCAGACCAATGACAAACAAAAGACTGGGAGGAACTAAATACTGTATTGAGAAAAGGATGACAGAGATGGTCTAAGATGTAAAATGGGTACAGCTGGAAAGGAATCAGCATAGATTAAACTTCAGCATGGAAAAGGCACACTTGTTACGGGGAATATGAGAGAAGGCAAGCAAAAACTGGTATTGAATGGTGTCCAAAAATATGTATGAGGAACAATCATTCTCCACGATACTCAAGTTTTCCCAAAATTTTCAAGCTACCAGTTTAAATCAAAGAAATTAGTTAATTTGGGGGATAATGCATTACTATATGGTAGAACTCGAAGCAGTAGGATGCTGAGGTGGTTAAATGGATTCACAGAGATTAGCCAACTTCACAAATGAAAAGTCTTTAAATGACTATTCACATGGTATTTCTAATGCAGGCTCTGGTTCACAGAGTCCTTAAACCACTGTGGCAGAATGCAAACCCCCCTCTCTCCCCCTCCCTCCTTCAGTATGGAAGGAGTAGGCACATCTCCCCCTCTCTCTGCTACTTGAGGCTAACAGCTTCTTTTGTTTGGCCCCAGAGCACCCTGGCCAGGGCCATTAGGAGAAGGGAGTGCCGAGGCGCCAGTGAGCTGATGTGTGGGGGATGTTTGGAGGCTTCAGGGGCACCCACAGCCAGGGTGGGGGTTCAGAGAAGCTTCTAGAATGCCTACAGTCAGATCTGATCAGCCAGTATAAAAACGGTATTCTCGTCGAGACTCCACCCGTTGTCACGGGTCTCTCGGAGCACGAGTAAGATGCTACCGCCGAGAGCCCCCCCTGCCCGGGATGGAGTCTCCGCTTGCCTTGCCGCCACGGCTGTGAGTAAAACTTCTCGCAGAATTGCGAGTATATTTATACTTTCCGTGCACATATGCACGTGTAACTTTCTGTGCTCAATATGAGCACGTGTAAAATTAATCCTCGCAGAATCGCGGGTGTATTTTCCTTCCGTGCACATTTGCATGTGTAACTTTCTGTGCTTAATACAAGCACGTGTACTTTCCGTGTACACTTGCACGTGTAACTTTCCATGCTCAATACGGGCACGTGTATAAATTATTTCCTCACACAATCACGAGTGTATTTTCCTCCTGTGCTTCCACATAGGCATGTGTAATATTCCGTGCACATTTGCATGTGTAAGTAAATTAACCCTCGCAGGATTGCGAGTGTATTATAAATTTACCCTCGCGGAATCACGAGTGTACACTTTCCATATTCACTACAAGTATGTGTATCTCTTTAAAAACAATCCCGCACCGTGTTCAAGCAAGTGTGTATTTGTCTCAGACTCAGGGACGGCTCCGGCATTGTTTTGAGTGAAGCCACGTGCATGCACACTGTGGACCGCCTGTTGTATTAGTTGCTGCCCCTTAGTAATTTTCCTCAACTGATATCCGAACCTTTATTTAAGTCACTTTGGAGTGCTAAAACCCTGTTTCTCACCGGTTTAATAGAGGTTGTTTTGGACCCCGTTGTCCCTTAAACTAACCTCGGGGTACCTCTGTGACAACCACTGATTGTCAGAAGCTGGGACAAAATACCAGTGAAAATGATTATTAATAATTTTTCAGAATGTAAATGGCTAATCTTGCCCATTCTTGATTATCATGGGTTTGATATTTGAACCTTCATTTTTACCTAGAACCACAATAATTTGTTTTTTCCTCTTCTGATGCCCCAAAGTTGTCATTTTAACCTCAACAGCTGAAGTAGGTACCAGATTTTAAACACACATTTTGTTGTTGTTGTTATCCTTTCATTTGGATAAGTCCACTGACATTTTTATGCTGAGTGAACCTACCCATACCCAGCCTCTGTTCTGCAGGTGCAGACACCCAACACATGGCTGGCAGAATAGTTGTCTAGACTTATTGACTAGATTCTTCATCAGCTATGATGGGAGCTTAAACACCTCACTTAGACCCAGATACCAACACTTATGTGTAAGCACATATGAACCAAATTCCAACCCTAGTGTAGCATCCATTTGACTAAATGTCTTTATGTTCAAATATAAGGCAGCCAGCATGGACACCATTTGTAGTCAATGGAGAGAAATGGGCATGTGTAGACGCTGCCCTTTTCAACTTAATACGCATGAATAAATTTGATCAAACAATGTCCTAAAGCCCCTATTTCCACACACATCTGCCCCTGCCCCAATATGGAGGAAAAGTGTGGTGAGCTCAGATGAAGACACTGTGAAGACACTGCTGTGAAGTTTAAAGATTACGTCAGCTGAATGCTATGAATGCTGCCTTTGGTCATGTTTACACTGTCCAGAACAGGCAAGGAAATTCAAACTCCTTCACAGTTACAAAGTATGTATTAAAACTATAACTTGACATGCACCCATACAAACACATGAGTGTGCACATAACATATCAAGTCTTTCAGTTTGGGATTTTTTTTATACTTCACTAGGAAATGGAAATATAACCCAATGTAATTCTAACATTAGTTTACTATAAATTCCTAGTCTTTAAGCTAATGGTGGAATAATGTTCCTCTCATTAGTTTAATGATCATATCGTGCTTAATACAAGCTTCTCCCCCCTCTTTTTTCCTCTTTCATTAACTCAGTCTAAGTCGCAGACAATTTGCTTTCACTATGAAACTGTCAATCTTTTTCTTGTATGTAACATGTCAATCTGTTATAGCACAGAAATAATGCAATGCATTTATCAGAATCTTTTCATTTATTGACTCAAAAATTATTTTAAGTTATCTATGACAAAGCGTGTTAATGGAGCACATTATAAGTGGTGAACATTTAGATCCTTTACAGGTTTTCTTTTTTAATGGTGATTTGTGCTTCATCATCAGTGTTTGATTTCAAATAATCTAGCTGTCACTTGCGAAAAAAGAAAGGTAGGTGAAACTGATACAGAGGGAAGTCCCTCAGCTCAGGCTGTGCAGGCTGTTCCCAAGGCATCCAGACAAAAGGCTTCTGCTCATGGCAGTCTGAAGCAATACAGAGCAACAGTAAAGTTTCCTTCTCTCATAATGATGGAACCTTTTCTTAGGAGCATGGATAAGAGGAAGAAAATAGGCACTTTTATATGCTAGATTTTAGAAGAAAAAAAACACCTATTGTATTGGAAAGCGTCAGGGAAAGGAAGAACCGATAATAGAGGATGTGTCCAAGAGCTGTCATGTGAGACCCATTAAATGCTTTAGAACTCTTGACTAGAAATTTGGAGAAGCTTTACTCTAGGCACACAATCTACATAGCCTTTCTGTTGGTATCTCCTACATTCATAGAGCCACATACCTAAGTTGACATGTACTTGCTGTGAAGGAAGAGCCCTGCATTTCCATCTATGCTCTGAATTTCCATTTCAGGCCAGTCCTAGCCCTTCCTGTCTCTTACATCTTTCTGTCTCTCACTTATGTTTATCCCAGCTTCTTCAGAGTTCATGCTGCTTTAATTGCAAAAGTTTATCTTTGTCCGCAGTCCTGCCTCTGGTCTGTTGCAGCAGAATTGCCAGAAAAAGCTGCTGTCCTTTTCTTTAGTTCTTTACAAGAAAAGACTTTATCGAAAGAAAACCAGCAGCTAGCGAAAAAAAACCACATTGCTTTGGCTGCAGGGAAATTCAAGGGGTTGCTGTGCTTACTCTTTGTTCTTGATTATTGTTCTTCTCAGAGGCTACCATTCCTATCCATATTTGTTTGTTTCTTTTCTGTTTCCATGAAAGTTTATGCTAAGACTCACCCATTTTAACTTTCCCCATTGTTTTTTTCCCATCTAATGTATGAGGAATGTTCCTAATTGTCAATGTCTCAAGAAGTAATTCCCAAGACATCTGATCAAGCACTGTGTTTGGTCAATTTGTCAGTAATTTTATTATATTTTGGCCTTAAAAAATGAAGTACTTATGTGTTGTGGTTTAACACAGCAGGCAGCTAAACACTACACATAGCCATTAACTCACTCCTCCCGCAGCAAGATGGAGGAGACAATCAGAAAAAAAGGTAAAGATTGTGGGTTAAGATAGAGACAATTTAATAGGACATAAAGGGAAGACAATAATAGGAATAGGAATAGGAATAGGAATAGGAATAGGAATAGGAATAGGAATAGGAATATGTACAGAATATGTAAAACAAGTAATGTAGAATGCATTGACCAGTTCACCAGTCATTGACTGATACCCAGCCAGTTCCCAAGCAGTGGTCACCCCTCCCCCCGACTTGGCCAACTCCTCCTAGTTTATACACTGAGCATAACATCACATGATATAGACTATTCCTTCAGCCAGATTGTGCCAGCTGTCCTGGCTATGTCCCCTCCCATTTTCTTGTGTATCTCCCCACTGGCAGACCTTGGGAAGCTGAAAAGTCCTTGACTTAGTATAAGCACTACTTAGCAACAACTAAAACATCAGTGTGTTATCAACATTATTCTCATACTAAATCCAAAACACAGCACTATACCAGCTACTAGGAAGAAAATAAACTCTATTCCAGCTAAAATGAGGATATTACAATGTATTCCAAGTTTTTTAAAGCTAAAACAGATTATAAAGCAAGCTAAGTAACAAAAACCTTCCAAATCTGAAGTCCATGGCTGTTAATTTTTTGAAACAAGAGGTACCCTTGCCCCATAAAATACATGCTGAGGGCCAAAACAATGCTTTTCAAGGCTGTAAGAACATGGAAAGGGAGACACTGAGTGGAGTAAATACCTCTAACTACAGCTTTTCTCTTACATCAGGGAAAGGAGTTGGGCAGGAGACTGCGGTGACCTGAGGATGGCTCATGGTAGCACTGATCCTGCCATCAGACTTTGCACTAAGAACAGTGTAATGGGAATGATGGATCATTTAGCTGATGCTACCATTAATCTCTTAGGCCAGCCTGGAAATCCAATGTTCCTAAAAGAAAAGATGTGGGGAAAAATCTAGTTTTTCATCCACAAAGTAACCATATGCACTTATGAAATGGGCAAATGGGAGAAGACTCAGGTGCCTTGTTCACACTCAGCAAACTGCTTGAAAGCCTGATACTGTGCCTTTTCATTTCCTAGAGCAGAGGTAGGCCTTCAGCTTCACTCACATGGACAATGTCAGTATTTTTAGGGTTATAATGGGAGCCTCTGCTGCCAGGTCAGATGTTTATTGCCCTAAAAACACACAAGCAAATGATTAGCCAGCCCCAAATGCCTCTGACTGAAGAGAGATCAGAAACAAAGACCGATGGCTACTCATAACTCTATCGTGTGAAATGTACTGAACCAAGTAGTCATATCTTCTCTCCCCTTGCAAACATTTAGTGGGTTTTTCCTCTGTTTCCCCAGACAACACACACACACTCCCTCTTGCACACTGTGTTGTCTTTCTGTATCTGAAAAGGGATCAGGCTGTTTTCTAACACACTGTTTCAACCAGATTGATTCTGAAATTTTCATGGCACATTCAAGGATGAAGAAGGAGTGCAAATAAAAATAAATTACTAGCTAGCACAGCTGAAGAGTTCTTCCTAGACGTACCTGTCTCACTTCTCCCTGAGGTAGAGCTGTGATGGCTATAGCAAGATCTCACAGGCCCTGTGATCAACTAAACCTTGTCCTTGCCCTTCCTTACAGATCCCAGCCATTCCTTTCTCTCCCCTCTTTTGTAAAAATGTGAGCATTTTGGAGGGAAGTGATCCATTTTCTAATTCTTTGTTTTTAATTTGATCCACCAGTGTCATTCACATGGAAACTAGTTTCCAGCAAGGTCTGGAGGAGTTAGTTCCATCCCTTATCTATAAACCTGCATCTCTTACTCCTATCTCTCCTCTCTTTTCCCAGGCTTTGGGAGCAGCACAGGATTTCCATTCAAGTCCACAAAATTATTGTTAGCTCATGAGGTCCCAGGGGCCAGCAGACTGTCACACCTTTGCTCTGGGTTTGGTCTGCTACACATGCACTTTTCTCCACCCACTGCAGGGAGTACAGAGAGAACCCGGTGAAATCTTGATCCCATTATGCCTCCAACCCAAACCAGGGGAGTCCCAAAACTGAGACCCAGCTCCCACGGCAGAACCCCTCTGAACAAGACCACCACTATAGGACAGAGCAGAGGAGGGTCTCTGAGCCTAATTTTAGCCCCTGTTCAATGTCATAGTAAAATCTCTTTCCGTTATTTCTTGTGTGCAGTCAGTGACAAGAAGACAAACATCAGATTAAATCTGAGGTCATTTTAGGCATGCAGTGTGAATGAAACACAAAGCTGCTCCTGCATGGTTCCCCCCACTGCACTCCACACCAGACAAAACCACTTTTTCATGTACCCACTGCAATTCACATTGCTCCAGGCACTGGCATTCAATGGTGAAGAATACCAATTGAAGGGCTACAAACTTGAAAGTAATGCTTTTTTTCTTCTTGCATGCATCACTGTATTCCTTTTTCAGCCTGCCTTTTACACTGTGATTCAGCCACGTGCCTCTCTTCCTGAAGCATATCACCTTTGATGATCCTCAAATGGCACTCTCTCTGTATATTTATATTTACTTTAGCAATTCGGCATGTGTAAATGTCATTGTCCATCACAGCTGATTGTTTCTCCTTCTTTCCAAAGAGAACAATGTAGTGCAATGAAAAATGACGCACAGATGGACAACATTGTATTGAAATCTGTATGTTTTCCTTTCAGAGATGGACAATAAATATGAGTCTGCTCCTGGTGTGAGGAGTCAGTAGAAGATCAGTGAAGAAGGCCAATGTATCTCAACAGCTTTCAAATGCACAGTGCTTGTTCCCAAAGCAGCTGAACTCTGACAAGCGCTGTCAGAGCATAACTGACACTGAATTAAGAGGTAAGTTAGATGTCTATATTTTCAGACAGCTTCTCTTTAAAAAATAGACACTGAAGCCATTCTGGAGGACTTGCTCCTGGATTCATGCTGATTTCTTCTACCATGAACTAATATTACTCAGGTATTATTGAAAAGAAGGCTAAGAATGAGTCAAAGGAACTGCTTTTCATCAGAGTGTTGGACCAATGTAGCCTGGAGCATAGACTTGAAAATGCATGGTGTGTTTAGGGAAATATTAAAAGGAGGCCCTGCATGTTTTTAGCATTTTTTCTTCCTTTTATGTATGTGTAACTCTCTTGGAGGCTTGAGGAAGAATGTGATCTCCCCAAAGAGATACATACACCAGGCTGTAAAACATTACAGATAACTTGTGACCCTTCTGGACAGAGCTGCTCTTCTGGAGAAGAGAACACAGAGTACCAGTTCTGGGGTGGGAGGTGCTTTAGAGCAAGACCATGGTCTTCCACATGCAGAGGTTACTGTGTCACAGCACATTAACTTAGGTGTTCATCACTGTCATGAGTGATGAGACAAATCGGCATAATATAGTGGCACTTCTCTATCAATAAAGGGTTAGAGGGGGAAGCTCAGCTTCTGGCAATGAGTAAAAGCTAAAGCTCTGAGGGAACATAAAAGAGTACCTACATTTACAATGTTTTTTTCCTAAACATTAAAGTGAATTCTTACTCTTTCTAAAACTACCTTTCTCAAAACTTCCGGTGAGGCTTAGCAGCCATGGAGTTGCCTGCTTTTGCTTAAGTTGAGGAAGCCTCTAATTTTCTTCTCAGAAACAGTTCTTTCACTCCAACCCTTGTCTAGTTGAAATACTGTTACAAACCTGTGACCAGCACACAGTTTTGACCTCCTACTCATGCCAGGCAACTACATTAAACTGACTGTGCCCTCACCCAGCACCATCAGACTGGTCTGCTTCACCCATGTGCTGCTAGAGTGAACTCATGGCCCAGCTCAGCCCATAAGGTGGACTGAGAGTCTAGGATTGCATGCATGTCAGCTAAAGGAAAATGGGCTTTTCAGCCTTGCATACTCCAAATTAAAAAATGAGGTTTCAAGGCCTGCAGCACTGAATGGTTGCCATTTGATGGAAAAAAAATAAAAGGGGGGGGGGGAAGGGGGGGGCGGGGCTAGGAGAGGTTCAAGTCAATTTGAAATTGTTATCAAGCACTGAAACACTAAAATGCCTGAAGATATTGTTTTCAAGAAAGGCTGCATGCTCGATCTGAAAGCAATGTTGCACCAGCTGTACCAGGCTCCTACCTGACATCTATGTCTTGCCCAGCACAGTCCAGCAAGAGGAGATCTCATGTATGGAACAGCTTGATTTGGGAGGGAGAACTCAGTGTCAAACTGTGGAGCGAGATGAGAAGAAACTTCAACAAAAGCTCTGCATGGTGAAGCTAGAAAGCAAAGGAAGAGATTTGCACAAGTTTTTCAAGTAGCATTAGTAAATTGCTCATTGCATTCACGTAGTAGATTGCAGTACTTTAGAGACTACTTCATCTCTGCTGAAAAGATGCTGAAAGAGTCCTTAACAAGAGCTAGTTTGTAAGCTTTTAAAAAACTGCTAGACCTTAGAAACTCAAAGTGGATATTCCCTGCTTTTGTAACCTGCTTACCAATCACCCTGTGCTCTGCAATGCTTTTTGGCCACTTCATGCTTAAAGTAACCTAATGATCTTAGCTGCGGGACAAGTTTCTTTAATGCAAGTGCTAGAGGTCAAAGCTTGTGGCAAGTGAAGGGAAGGCCAATGTGAGGCTGGCAGGTCGCTTGGCACATGAACCAGAGGCATGTGCAGCCTGAGCTAAAGCAGCAGGGAGGAGAAAAAGCTTCTAGAGAAGGCTCTGGGGGAAAAAAAAAAAAAAAAAAAAAAAAAAAAAACCACCACCAAAAACAGAATATTTCCACTCCTCTTGTACATACCAAGGGACACAGTTTTGCAAGTTGCCTTTCTTCAATTTGCTGTAATGGCTGCCTTGGGGAAAAACACATCTTTCTCAAGTGTTCTCAAAATCGCATCTTTTAAGTCCTTTTTAGCTGGCAGTCCTGTATTCCCTCCCCACTGCTTGTTCTCGGCCAGGTTTTTAAAGAGCTGTCTTTAAACTTTTGGCTCTTCAGGCTCCTCTGCCAGATGTGATCAAGTTTGTGTCTGTAACTCTTCCTCATAGAGTCTGATACAAATTATGGACAGTCCTTGTCACCGTGGTTGTCCTGAATGCTTGCTGGATGTTGTCCAAAAGCCTCTGCCGAAAAGAGGTACCATAAGCACACAAAAGGCACAATCAGAGAGCACTTTACATACACCAGCTGTATCTCTTTGTCTAGCTCTTGCATGGCATTTCCTTAACCATCTGGCCTCTTTGTGTCCACTCTGCCAGATGAACTGAACTCATTTAAATGACCTTTCTTTAAAAAAGTTCTAATATATTAGGCATTGATTGAGTCCCACAGGCTGATGCGTACAGCTAAGAGAACTGAGTTCATAACTTACCTCATTTTGTTCCTTTTCATAACTTAATCACGGAGGACTTTGATTTTCACTAATCTGCTCATTCTTCAAAACCCTTTGGCAAACTATTAATGCAAACATATTTCAACATATGGATTCTGTCTGTGGGCTAGTCACTTCAGCTGCACCCTTGACTAACTTTATTTATGGCCTGTGAGTGGTTGTTTAAATAACATGGCATCCCCCACACCGTGGCTGGATATTTGAGCCAACCCATTGAGACTCTTTCTCACACACAAATGCCATTTGTATTTTTGTCCAACATCTCATTGAATCAGCTAACTATCAGTATACACTAACTAGCTTTGATCATCTCTGAAGAACTGATTGATGATGCCCTCTTGGTGACTTAAGCTTAACCCAATTCACTGCCTTACCTATGCAGACCAGAGGTATTTCCCACAGCTTCCCAGATGGCTTATCCCATAACTCACAAATCACTAAGAAAAATTATGGGTAGAGGAAGACCTGGCTAGACAAAAGTTTCTTCCTTTTTACTCTACTGCTCTGTTACTTTTTAGGCTACCTTACCTTGTTAAGAGCTATCATGGATACCTCTGCATGAATGATGCAGATATACCTACATTTTATTCAAAAAATGATAAAAAAGATAGGTGAGATGTTTTGTTCATTTACAGCAGAACAGGCAATGGACTTATGTGAGTGAAATGAAGCCAACAGGGGCAGTTTCCCACTGCACAGCATCAAGCTGGTTTCAGCAAATATCTCCTGCAATGTCCTCATCCAGCCTTTCCTCAGTATTGCCTGGGTACTGCTAGTTCAGACTCTGGCAGTGATTGGTGAAGTCTCCCCAGTCCTCATGCTCCTGAGTGTCTTTGATCCAAATAGAGCTTCACATCAAAATTAAAACATCTGTCACTTCAAAAAGTTATGGTTTCTAAGAAAATTTGAAGCAAGGCAAGGGTCATACCCACCAGTTTCTGGGGAGAGTTTACTTAGTATTTTTCAAATTAGACAAGTGGTAGAGGCAGCCAAAGGGCTTTTATGCCTTTTTACAGAGCAGCGATAAAAGCCCCCAGAATCATAATAGCTGCCTACTACTTGTTTAAAGTGCTCTTGCTTGGCTTTAGAAAAGAGAAAACAACTTTTTAGTGTCATTTTGATCAGCACCGCCACCATCTGCACAAGCCTTAACTCATACAGCAGGGATTTGGAGACAAATTTCAACCAACAGTGTGTTTTCAGAGCTGACAGAATCAAAGAACAAGGAATTGAACTAAGTGATTCACTGAAGAGCTGAATTAGCTGACCCATGTTGTCAATCCATCCCTGTAAAGTCATTCAGAGAAAAGACTGATGGGGAAAAAAAAACAAAACCAAAACAAAACCAAAACAAAACAAACAAACAAACCAAACCAACCAAACAAACAAACAAAAAAAGGAGAGAAAATGTTTCTCCAACACAATCAGAGCTGTTCAATCCAAAAGAAAGAGACAAGGAAAGCATATGTGTTTATCTGGCACATTGTTGAGCTGTAGCTCTTCTTCCAGACTCAGTCGATAGGTTTTCTCCTTAAATTCCCCTGTCCACTGTACAGAAGTCAGCTACGTTTGTTTACCAGAAGATAATCATCTTAATTAGACTACTGTATTGAAGCTCTGTTCTCCACAACCACAGGAACAGTTTTGTTTTCTCTCGTATTGTTTTCCTCAGAGGTGGCTCTTGCTAAACAGAATCATTTTTCTGCTTAATGAAACAGAGTAATGTAAATGCCATCCTGTAATCTTTGTGTCTTTGTCACTCCTGCTCAAGTGAAACTAGACAGCATCCAGTTATTTAGTATCAGTCATTAAAACCATAGAAAAAACAGCATTAACAGCCAGCTTATTTGTAAGCATCTCATTTCCATAGCATCAAAACAACTGGAATCAAGTAAAAGGAGCACCCAGTTCTTTATGTTTTGAGCACGGAACCTGTGCAAACTGCAATTTTTAGCAGAAGCCATAACTTGAGAAGCAAGTTCTGAGTTATCGAGCAAGTTTTTCCAAGACCAGTATGTCAGCAAGACAAGATCAACATGGCCCAGCAATCTGCACTCACAGCCCAGAAAACCAACCTTATCCTGGGCTGCATCAAAAGATTCACAGTGAGCCCACCAAAGGAGGTGATTCTACTCGTCTATTCTGTTCTTGTGAGATCCCCACCTGTTCATCCCTGGGGCTCCCAACATAAGAAGGACAAGGATCTGTTGGAGAGGGTCTAGAGGAGGGCCACAAAGATGATCAGATGGCTGGGGCACCTCTTCTATGAGGATATGTCGAGAGAGTTGGGGCTGTTCAACCTGGAGAAGGCTCTGAGTAGACCTTATTGCACTATTTCAGTACTTAAAGGAAGCCTACAAGAAAGCTAAAGAGGTACTTTTTACAAGGGCATGTAGAGATAAGACGAGGGGCAACAGCTTTGTACTGAAAGAGTTTGGACTTAGATAAGATATAAGGAAGAAATTATTCACCATGAGGGTGGTGAGGTGCTGAAACAGGTTGTCCAGAGAAATTTAGAATGCCCCATCCCTGGAAGTGTCCAAGGCCAGGCTGGATGGGGCTTTGAGCAAGCTGGTCTAGTGGAAGGGGGATTGGAACCCCCATGAACCATGAACCCCCATGAACCGTGGCAGGGGGGTTGGAACAAGATGATCTTTAAGATCCTTTCCAACCAAAACCATTCTATGTCTTCTATGCAGAAAACCTCATAGCAGAGATGTTTATGTCATGTGCTGCTACTAGAGGCCCAAATCACTATGCCACAAGAGTTATTGCAGCTGCATAGCTAGAGCTAAGGCCAATTCCCAACACCAATAATGCTTGTAAACCCATATTGAATTCAGTAAAGATTTGCTTGTGAATGAAGGCAAAAAATGACCTCACATTATCACATCCTACTGAAGAACTATTACTTCTCATACAGATGCTCCCTTTTTTTGATCCTTAATGTGTACTGCATACCAATCACATAACAAGTACCTATAAGGGCAAGTTTAGGAGCACAGAAGCACTACACTTTGCTTACAGTTCGCAGCATACCGTATGCAAACTCCTGGTAAGGCGAGGGGATTAGAAAGTACTTTTGAAACTATGGGAAACTTGCTTTTCCTGGAACAAGTTTTCCATGGTTGTAAGGCCAGCACCCTTCTGTTCTTTCTTCCTTTCTTGTCAAGAGGGCTACAAGTAGAAGAGTTTTTCAGGAAAGAAATCTAGAGCCCTCCTTCACCCTCTTTTTGAACAAAGCTACCGAAAGCGCAGGGTCACATTCCTCCTCCAATTTCTTCTGTCTGCATGTTCAAGCTAGAAGCAAGGTCCTTCTTGAGAAAGGAGCCCAAACACAATGACTAGTCATTCTAGTTCTTCACCTTGTCAGCAATATGGAGAAACAAGCAGCAGTACCACAGGAAGAACCAAGCCAAGAGACCCACCAAAAGAAAAATACTTTTCATGACGTCAGTGACTGGGATGCACAGTGTAAAGTACAGGACTATGCCCAAGTCCTGCCTTGTAAATCTGGGCATTTCTGTGTGAAACAAGGGGTCACAAAAACCAGCAGAATACTTCTGTTGATAGCATGCTTTGATGACTGCCTTTTTTTTCCCTTAATATCATGCTCTTGCTACCTGAGAAACTGTAGGCTTTCAGTGCAAGTTAAGAAGATTGGCAGAAATTCTTACTGTGTCCCTAGCTTTTCTTGAAAATTGACTCCAGCAAACTGCTAGCTTTTTCACAGTTGCAACCTAAAAGTACTGTGAAGCAGATTAAGGAAGACAACATAACCAGTTCTTCAGAGACATAGTCAAAGATCCAGGTTAAATAGCTATTCTAGCACACACTCTACATCACTGTTCACCCCAGCAGAGACACAAATATTAAGAGGTGGGTAATACTTTTCCACAAAGTTTTAGCATCAATCAAAGCAGGTGGTGATGCCAGAAAAGCATAAGTTTCAGAGGAGACGCATTCCACAATATCTGCACATTGCTTCTAACCCAGGACTTCCACTCAACTGCTTCCCAAATTTCTTGTAGCACACGCAGGTTTGGAGACAGGAACCCAGTGTCCACTCGGCTAAGAACCCTCCTTCCCCACTTTGTGCTGATGACAATCTAAACATGGGGACTTTGCAAGGCCACTGCCTATAGATACTGGAAAATGGAGCAAGGAGAGCAATTCAGTGAATTAAAATGTCACACTCAGATATTCACATTATGGCATCTGGTCATTGTAGATTTATTTTGGACTTGATCCAACAGCCTTATTATTGTATTGTATCTATTAAGGCTATTTTCTACTAAATAGCAGGAAGAATAATAAATGCATCTTTGTTTAAAAAAAAAAAAAAAAGTTTAATTTCATTTTCGTAGCAGCCTTGAAGCTGTACAATGAAAGCTTGCCAACTGAAACACAACATTTACTCATTTATCCCTTACGTCAAGCAGTTATGATCATAGAAACTGTTGGATATTCTTCAGCTGCTGCCCACTCCAATTTGCTTTTTAATTAGTACTGATTCCAGGAAATTGGACAGCTAGATTTTTCAGTACTGTATGCTTTTATATGCTGTGATATTATACAGTGACATGATCAACAAATGCCACTTTCTGGCCATGGAATATTGCACCCACATCTGTCATGCTTGCTTTCCATGCATGGTCCAATGAAAATGACTAAAAAACTAGTAAATCAATTTGTACCCTAGTCATGTTCATGGGCACAGATGAGGTATGGCATATAATGACAAAGTTTAAATGAGATCATACATGACTTCCAGTATCTTGGTCAAAAGCTGAACAAAGTTAGCTTTGTTCTCAGATATCACCAAGCTAATGAAGCTGAATTCCACTTACAAATTAATGCAGACAGCACATTTGCCTTGTTATCCTCCTACCCTTTCACATCTGCTGAAAAATCCCCCAGTTCTTCAAAGCCCTTTTTAATTGTGCCTAAGCTTTAATATGGTGAAAGACAAGTGTATTTTACAAATTTGAACTGGGCTCTACTTTAATCCCAAAGCATTTTCAAGCCTTATTTAAAAAAAAAAAAAAAAAGGTCATTTCTCTCTATTTCTCTCTCTCCCCTTTGCACATTTTATACTGACTGTACATTGATTCAGAAACTAGTGTTTGAGGAAGCCCTAGAGATCAGATACCACTCACAGCCATCCAGCTCTCTCTGGACCTCACTGGAAGATGCTCTTCCAGTGCATCTGACCCAGCCCCATCCTTGTGAGAGTCCAATAAGTTGGCTAATTCCCCAACTCTGCACAGACTTGCATGGCACCAGTCACATGGCCCAGTAACCCGGGACGTAACAGTGCATAATATGCAGGCCTTCTAGACTTCCAGTATCTCTTTAGCTAGAAATAATAATTCATTTTGAATGACAATGCACAGAAAGACCATGAGGATTTATTGACTATAACAGACTGTACTCAGTCCATCAAAGTGACACTCGGTCGCTTACACAGTTCCTGCATTTACTGTACTTAATGAAAACTTCACAAGTTCCTGAAGTGTGATTGTTGCCTAACAGGAGAGCCTCATGATTCTTAGAGAGGCAGAGGAACTTCTTTAAGCAGTAAAGAGATCTGCCTGAGCATTGGAAATCACAGCACATGCTGGTGTTTGATCGATGCTGCTCACGTATCATCATTATCCACTTGCTCTTCCCACAACACAGCACATGCTTTAAAATTAACATTCTTGTGCCTGTTTTGCAATGCAATCTCATGACCTGCTCCAGAGCAACAGAACACATCTCTTGTGCTTCTGACTGCCAGTTTCCCTGGAGTGAGCATCAGAAACAACTCCTGCTTTGCTTGAAATGTGAATGACTGTAGTATTCTCATTTCCAGCATTGTTTCTATCAACATCCCTACAAATGCTAAGTAAAATTCTCCCTGGGATCAAACAACTTAAAGAAACTGCATGTCTTCCCTCAAGCTGTTACTGCATACCCTTGAAGTTGTCTCTCATCTTCGCTTCATCATTCTTCAGGCTCTCCCATCCTTATCCCCAGTTTTCTCCTGAATACCTGATGCTGTGACAACCCATTCTCCCTCTTAGCTCTGTCATAAAGTAGAGCATGACCCTTTCACACTCCGTAACACTCTGGCCACCTCTCATTTTCATTATTAGCAAGACAACTGTCAGGCCAAGTCATAAATTCTCCTGCCTACAAGTCCTGGAAAGCAACTAAAACATCCACTCTGCTTTGCCTCATACTTATGATCAACATGCAGATGTGGTCTTTTGGGACAACGTGCCAGCTTCAACAGTTGTCATTCAAGTTTGAAATATCTAGGAATCCCCCAAGCAGGGGACAGTGACCCTGGAAAAACATTGACACGGACACAGTTTGGTGACTGGCTTCAAAGAGAAGTTCCCATTTCATCTGAACAAGCACATCAGATCCGAGCACCTAGAGAAAGACGGTCATTAGAGAGTTACCAGCACTGCTGCTTAGCACCGCTAGAGGCAGGCAGGCTGCCTTACCCACCTCTGCCACCCTAAAAGCTCAAGAGAAACCCAGATCCTTGCACCACAGTCAAAATACCATTCTGCTGAGGAAGAAAAAAATGAGCCTCTTGAATTAGAAAATGGCAGCTCTTTTCCAATTTTTTAGCAAGTCACAACAGTTTTCCTACCTGTTTTAATAAGACAAAGACTTGAGCAACACAGATAGGCTGAGAAACTGGCTATATATCCCTGCCCACGTAGCTTAGTAATTGACATTTGCTGGAGGTGTCTCAGCAGCTTCTCTTTGTTCAGTGCAGAGTATGGGCTATAACAAAAGTGTCCTGGTGAACAGCCTAATTACCGCTCATATTTCCCTGGCATCCATACAAGCAGAACAGCTGCAACAGGGACACTTCTCTCAGACTACCCTGTAGCCTCTGATCTAAAGCAGGCAGACGCGATTTGACTGCCTCTCTGCTGTGTCCCCAAGTGTCTCTGCCTAAATAACCAAAACAAAGAAGAAAGAATACACACTGCCACCATTATTGCCCTTCTCTGAATGGCATCTGTCTCCTAAAATATTCTCTTTGTTTTACACAGGTTCATGTATTTGGTGAACCTAACTCAAATTTTGCCTATCTTCAAGACAACTGAATTGGTATTTCCCAGTTAAAATCCACCGTAAAATAATTTATCCAAGCATGTTCCAAACCCTCTCTATAGTCTGTGGAGAAAGGTGCAGGCCTCTCAGTCACATAAAATATGCCAGTTAGAATAAGAATGTGCATGTCCTGAAAATATTTGTATATAGGTCAGAGAGTCTTTAAATATGCATTTAAACAATATTAATGTCACTGACCTGTCTGGTCACAAGTGCAGCTGCTGCCTCAAACCGTGTCAAAATTGTTTCTTCTGAGAGCAAGTACCTGCTGCCCTTCAAATCCTTCCTTTATCTCCACAGCAGTGGGGGGAAATTATTTACTATCAGATGTTCAACTATATTTACTGTTTCTAATAAAAAAAGGAAAGTTTAGAAAGGACACTTAGTTTCCTCTTAATGGCCCCCGAAGGTTTATCTTTTAAGACTTGGGACTGGAGCCGAGGGGAAGGTAGGATTGCTGCTGTTCAGCTGTGCGTTGCCTCGGGTTAACTTGCACTTCATGTTCTGGTGCATCTAATCTCCTGTTTTTCCATGAGCACAAAATACTTGCTTTCCTTGGGGGGAAAAAAAAAAAAGTAAAGACAAAAAACCACAACAAAAAATCCCCATATGTACAGAGACAGCAAAGATTACTTGTAACTGCCATAATTGAAGGGCAAAAAGAATCCTCTTATCTCACCTGCAGAGTGGATTTAAAAAATGAGGACAGGAAGAGAAATCTCTTGCTGAAAGGTAGTTTTGGAGGACTTTATTAGGGTCCAAATACGGATTTACGTGGCCTCTGTGCAGCTGCCTGATATCTTATGTGCACTTTTGCTTAGACAGATATTGAAAAAGGAACTGGAGTGGATATGAGCTCATTGCTGGCACATATTCAGTCATGAGATCTCTGCTACATGTTTATTCAATGCCTGGTAAAAGGGTTAATTCTCTCCACATTAGAGTCCTAAATGTACAGGTAAATGGCTAGGAAATATTGAAAAATATTTGGGGCAGGGAGGAGTTGCACACACGTGTATTCCCAAGTATACTACTCCTGTGCTGGTAAAAATCATTCTGCAAAGGTGAAGGCCTGTTTCTCCATTGCTAGCATCACCAATCAATTGCTTCAATGCAAAATAAGTGAAAATACACCAGTTTGCTAATGGTGGTGCTTTACATGGAATTATTCACATAAGTATCACCAGGTATTATTGTCTAGGAGTAAAACACATTCTTGAGGCCATAAACACATCCATATCTATGTAAAAATGTCAGTTTAGTGACATTGCCAGTGGTGCAGACATACAAAAACAGCTATATTGGATGCACGTGTTATTCTACAAAGAAGTTATCTCACAACAGCAAAAGTACATCACATCCACTATGTGAAGAATTTCTGCTAGTAAAGTAAATGTGTGTTCATATACACGTGTATATGGCCTGTGACAGAACAGAAGCATTTTTCCTCCAAGTATCCCCAGAAGGGTTAAGCAATGGACAAAGCCTGAATAAGGAACACCTCTTCAGGAAGATGCCAGGCTACAATATTGGCATGCAATTAAGGAAGGTGGTAATCTTGCTCATCTAACAGTGCAATTAGGATAATGTCACTTTCTATTTCCACTTTGTAAAATACTTTGAGATCCTCAGACAAAAGCTCTGTACCAGCATGAAGTGTTTATACCTTCATCAATGAAGCAGATGGCATGTGGTACACTTGTTTGTGTGTGAATCTGGTAGTCATCACTGTTATAATTAGTTAAGAGTCATCTCCTGCTCTGCCGCAAGCTCTGCTGTTTGACAGTGTTTGGTAGGGGCTGGCATTTCCACAGGAGCAGCTGTATCTTGGTGGCATATACGTACACAGCTTCCATCACTGTCATAGCTGTGTAAGTACATTTTAAGAGTATTGTGCTTATATAGTTGAAGCACAACACAGTGAAGACGTACATTGACTAATGAAGACTGAAGGAGACTTTGGGAGATCATCTTGTCTGTTGGTCTGCATTGAGCAGGTTCAAGTGCTCCTAAGCATTTCCCAACCTGTTACTCTAACCTATTTAAAAGACTTTCAGTGACAGAAGACCATGCCTTACTCAAGAAATGTTATTTTGTACTAAACACAAGTTTTTCTAATATCCAATGTCAATTACCCTTGGTGAAATATATGCCCATTATTTCTATTCTTCCTTCATAAAGAAATTTTTCCAGCCAAGGCCCTTACTCTTTCAGCTCTCTTGGTTTATTTGAAGGTTATTGAATCAGGTACCTTATATTATTTTTCATTTCACTAAGAAATATACAAAGTGCTACCTACCTCTCTGCTCCCTCCATCTTTCTGTTGCAAATCCATGGCTGAATAAAGGGAAAACTGTAAAATTTAATAAATAATAAATAAATAAATAAATCAGGCACCAGGCCTGTCTTTCAAAGTAATTGCTGTTCAAAAGACCAAGGCCGCAAAACAAGCATAAATATCTTCTAATTATATTGCCCCTGAGTTGTATTTTGAGTTTATTCACATGAATGGGAATTACAGTGCTTCTGCATTTGCCAATAGGAACAAAGAAGCTTGAAGCAGACACAGACATATCTAGCTAAATAAAAGTAAATACATTACTGATACTGACTGTGCGATAATCCACAAATAACCATTAAAAAAAAAATGAAACAAATTTGAGTAACTCATGTAAACATCATCACATGCAAGGACAAAGAAGAGGGTCTGTCACACTTCACTCACAGCACGACGCATCCATGCAAAGTCTCAGGACTCTTTTTGCATCTTAGAGCATACATACCCTGAAATTAAATTACAAATTATGGAAATTTCATATGTTTAAGTACTTCTTAGACAATAAGTCCTTCACTTATAGGAATGTTACCTGTATTTGTAATTCAACTTCTCAAGTTGCAATTATTACTTTTCTCCTACAAGAAATTAAGAAATACCTACGATGAAAGAAAAGTGGCAGGACTTTGCTCTGCTCCGTGTTTTACTGGATAATAATACCTACAGAGGAAATGGATTGCTGGACTAAATCAGGCAATAATTCTGCTATGCCCAATATCTTGTCTCTGATAGGTACCAGCAACAGATGCTTTAAATCCTTATGGACAGTCATACAGTAATGTTCCCATAGAAGATGTTTCTTTCAAATCCAAGGCACTTAAGATTGGTTAATGTCTTGAAACACTAGGGCTCAGATCCTTAATATTTTCCTTTATCTCAGCTGGTGCAGATACAGACATTCAATCGAGTGGAATTCTCTTCAGTCGAATTCAGTACCACAGTAACAGTGTCCAAAAGCAGTGAGTTTCACAGGTTAAAAAGAGGCAGTGAAAAAAATATGTATTTTCATATAAATTTTCACAATTTCCTCCTTCACTTTACGAAGTTACCACCGTTTCTGAAATAACAATGAAGGGTAAAAAGAGAGGTCCAAATTATGCCTTTAAATATTTCCTTTACATACATTTATTTTTCACTAGTCTATTTGATCAAGTCTTAAAATTTTTAACAGTATTTGAAAATCTCTGTACCTGAGACAATTTCTACAGTGTTTCTTTACAACTCTGATGTCTTTTCAGCAGTGAAAGTAGCAGGAGTGAACATGGTAACAGAAGGAAAACACTTATGTGATTACTTTCCATATTGCTATCTACTGCTTTCCTAAAGTATTTTACATCTTAAATCCAAAACTGCATAAAGAGCTACTCTGGTATCTTTTGGGTAATTTATTTGAATTATTTAACTGCTCATCAAGACCTGAGAAAGTCCTCCAATCTATCTACTAGCCAAGCACAGATCAACTTAACCAAAATCATTCCTTATTTGACTAATCTGTTCTTAAAATCTTTAGGAAACAGAATTCAAGTACGTCTATGGATAGAGAACTCCAACATATAACTATTGGAAAGCTTGTCTCAAAGTTTAGATCAAATTTCCCTTGCTCTGCAATTTTAATCCATCACGATTTACTCTGTTCATATGTTATGTATCTGTAGTGCAAACAACCCCTCCTAAACCAGGTCATCTTACACACCCTTGCCCGAAGGGTTTCGGGCACTGAGCGGTTTCAGATGACAATTAAAAGTATGGTGAGCAATATAGAGTGATTTCTGCCCACACAGTTGCAGTGTCCATGAGCACAGCATTGGCTGTACTGTGATGATTGCAGAGTTAAATATGCACCATGAACCTGACCTCCATCCAACCACAACTGTGCACCAGATCCAGCTTCAAAGATCATCTCCTGAGGTCCATTTCCTCTGGACATAGCATGTGCAAGGGACAAATTCAGGAACTTCAGTGCTACCCAGTGGAAATCCAGACTCAGTCATTGAGATGACCAGTGAAATGGATACAAAATTCTTATTGTTTCTCTGTCCTCATCTATGATCAAGTACATCTTGCCTGCCTGGATTGGTCTCAACATATCTTGTATATCAGATATGAAGAGCAGAATTGATGGGGAAAAAATAATCTCATCTTAAGGCAAAAAAAATAGTTCATTCAGAATAATGTGAAAAAGGTTCATTTCTATTTTAAGTTTTCCATCTCTTCAACCTCTCCTTATATTTTTAAATTAATGGATCAAAGTGTCAAAAAAGAAGTCGCTTGGGATTAGGAGAAGATAGCATCTTCTTTCAGAAAACAACGTGTTCCTTAGAGAATATCAAAAGAAAGTACTTCCACTGTCTCAGAATGTTTTGTTCAGAAATAAAACGGAATGACAAAATGGTCCCCAAAAAAATGTAGAAAGTCATTTGTCACTGAACATATTGAGCTGCCGCATTTGGTAGAAAACCTCTCACACAAAAGAAGTCTGCCCAACTTCCACGTTGTGGCTCAGGCTACCTGCTCATGCTAAACAGGAGTGGCAATTTCCCTTTCAAGGCCTAGATCATTGTGCATCAAGACAGACTGACCACAAAAAAAATAAGGTCACTTACCAACCACAGCTGCTGTTGCTCTGGGGTTTTTAGGTTACTCCATGGAGACATCCTGTGGTCTAGATGGCATTTCCCTGTTGATCTTTCAGCCCTGTGTTCTCAGCTGGCCTTGTGCCAGCTCTCCGTGCCTCAGAGTCATCTTTATCTCCTGCATGGAGTAGATATTTCTCCATAAAGGTTTATACCATCATCCAAAGCAAAGCAAGGGCTGATGGTTACTCAGATGCAACAGTGTTTTAAAGTGTGTTGTATTATTGTTTCAGTATGTATGTACACTTGTGGGTTATTGGTAAGTTTGTGGGAGAGATCAGCACAGACCAGAACAGGAAAAAAATGAGACTAGGTTGTCCTTCTGGGAAACTCAGGTATTCTTTAGAAGAAAGCAATTATATTACACTATAATATTGTTAATTTTTCAACATATTCCAACTAGAAGTGAGACACGGTCAAACATCTGTCCGAACAATTACAAAGCTCCTTAAATATTTTGGTTTAGCAGTATTTTACCTTTTATTACTTTGAGAATACTTAAATATCGAAACATGAGCAGGATGTACTATTATATGGGTAAACCACCAGAGAAAGCAATATGAATAAATTGAAATCCAAATCTCATACACAAATTATTATTAACACTAATTTCCACATATTACAAAACAGCTTCTTGGCATGTATGACATTGCCTTTTGCACCCAAACATGACTTTAATTAAGATCTAACTTATTCATGACTATAATTCAGATCTAACTGCTAGTCTAGTCAAATGAGTGTAATTAGTCCCAGAGGGCACATTTAAGAGAACTAGGTTTTCCTTTTCATCTCTATATTTAGGCAAACACAATAGATGCTGGAAGATCAGTCTGAGAACCTGGAAGTGTAGAAAGTTTCACAGAGCTGGTGGGGAAATTCTAAACAAAAACATCGTTTAAGAGGACTTTCATAAAGACTCATTTATTTTAATTTATTCTTGCAGAATACGCAATAAGAGTGAATCAATTGAGATGATTAATCAACATAAAGCTAATAAACTTTTCATAGTAATTCCCATGTTCATTGAGAAACGGAACTGTACAAATTTGTTTAGCCCATCCATATATTACTTTGAAAGGGATTAATGCGGGGGGTATTCATATTTGTTCTTATCCTGCAGAGATGACAAATGAGCCAATCTCCTGTGTGAGTTGACACTGGCATAACCAAGTCAGAAGAAAGTCCTACCAAATATTATATATTTATCAAGCATTCACTATCCTGGTGTCACAATCCATAGCATACTCTGCCCAGAAGATAAAAATAATGAAGACAAATCAGTCCACATGATTTATTCTTTCTTCTGGTATATCATCCAACCCCTACAGCTGCTCTGCTTTTCACTCAACTCCTCCTCACCCACTTCATGGCACCATTGTCCCTTACCCACAAGGCACTAACTTTATCCTCCCATCCCAAACCACCCCTCATTCAGTCCCTCTGAAGAGAAACAAATGGAAACTGTATTTACAGCAGGTACCACTTCATTTCCCCCCTGCTTCTTTCTTGAAACAGATTCTAAGGCATATTGCAAGGAAATGCTGCCCAGGCCCAGCTTAAATCTTCATGTGCTCTTTCATGACACTGTTGCTGTGTTCAGAAGACCACTCTTTCTTTGTTGTACCCTTAAACTGTCCTCTGGATTGGTCACTGGTTATATCTGAGCTGCAAGGTGAAGCGTGAGTTTTCACACACTGCACCTTGAGGACTGGGGCTCTTCTGACATTCACAGGTGACTTTTAATGTCTCATCTGTATCAGGAACTCAACAAGGTGATTAGGTCTTCATGCTGTGCTTGAGAAAAGCCAAATTCATGAGAGCTTCTGGTGGAAAAGACCATTGCATGCCCACCCTAATTTGCCCTCTGGTTCAGCCAGAGGACTGAGAGCTAAGGCACTGAATATTTTGTTGGGCTTAGTAGAGATAAAGCCAGTTCTTAGTGCAGGCACTACCACACGTATTTGGCCAACTTTGGTCTTCAGAGTGATGTGGTCCTGGACATCACTATGTATATAACAGCAACTATTTTTCTCTTTATACTCAGTGCAGAAGAAACCTCATATTACCCAAGAATAAATCCACCAACTCAGTTCCAAAGTTCAATGACAGACAAGCACTGCCCTTTAGAAATATGCACACATTCCTAACATTCATTTAAAGTAAATAGGACTTGGTACCTGCCTAGTTTCAAGCGTATGGTATCTGCCTTCCTAAACTATGACTTCTCTGAGTATCTGTAAGTGCACTTTGTTTTGAATGATTCCCAGAGAGAAGTAAAAGAAAAATAAATACAGTCAGTTTCATGAGGAAAGTTCAACTCACAGTGTAATAATGGCAGCTAATGCATGAGGCTCATAAGGCCTCCACAGATACAGTGCCTTTAGGGGTGATATTATTAAATGGCTGTTATGTGAACTTGTATGACTTCTGACAAAAGTTAGAGAGGATCTTCTAAAATTCTTTCAGGATATATACATACAAATAATGGAGACTTTTTAGACAATGTCTTGGAATTAACTCAGTTAACTAGGTTATAAAAATCAGGATTTGATTCTGCTCTCAGCATGATTTTCCACCTGTGTGCTTCCATCATTTTCACTAATTTTCATCTTTGTATGCAAAAAGACAACCAAACTCTCAAGACAGCAATAATTTCTTTAATTGTTTGCCATTTGTCACAAGGTCTCTGTTAAGAATAAGTGTGACAAGTATTCAGTTATGAACACAAGACAGTTATTTTGATCTCAAACCCAACCCAGAGAAGAGCATTTAAAGCTTAACAGGGAGATATATGGCTTGCTTAATTTCCAGAGATATTTCTGAATTTTTACAACCCACACAACTCTACCAAGAAAAGACAATGATGCTTTAGGAGGAGGTAACTGGATTGTGCTTACAAAATTGCTTTTGACTCAGTAAGGTTTTAAGGTGATGTACTGCCTCAAATGACAGAAGTATTTTTTTCTAGGAAATATACTGAACAAAGCATATATGAGGTTCTTCACAGTAATTGACCCCACATAGTGCTAAAGAAAAGCTAAATCTGAAACAAGACAAAGAAGCTGGGAGATCAGAAATGCCATTTACATTGCCAGTTGCAAAAAATTTGAGATGAAGCTGTACTCTGCATATCCCTTATCATGGACTGTACAACAGACATAATGCTTAGCAGACATTTGTGTACACCATAATAGTAGTATACTGCTTGATATGCAAACTTGAGCAGCTTGTATGTGCTGCATAATGAAAGACAACAGAGAAAAAAAAAACAAAACAAAACAAAAAAAACCAAACAACTAAGACAACTAAGAAACAAAAACCTATCAGATTATCTATTTCATCCCCTTACCACTATAAGATTTCACTCTATAATAATGTCATATCATTTATTCTAGTCTAGTTTAAAATTGCCTGGGGTGAGGGAGTTTCCCCTGGGATATTACTCACAGTTTGATTCTTCTCAGTATAAGTATTTCCTAATACACAACACTCATGTTTCCCTTTGAAGTTTCATCTCATTACTCCTGGGCACCCACCCTAAATCAATATTTCTTTTCCTTCAGTTATTTGTCACCTTCAAGTTTCGGCAACCCCCTCCTCTTGCTCCCATTTAAAATCCTTTAATACGCTGCAGTTTTAATCTCTTCCAGTAGCATAAAGCAACTCCTCTCATCACCTCCTTCACTTGTGCGTTTCTCCCTGCATTTTTTCTAACCCTCATCCAAGTGCAGGGTCCTATCCGCAGGGTGAGGAGTGTCTCTGGGGAGCCCCTGCTCCAAGCACCCCACTGCAGCCCAGCCCAGCCTCCCAGCCACTGCCATCTCCAGCTGGGGTCAGGATTCTTCACCCTGCCAATGTATTCCCCTTCTTTGCATAATGTGCAAATACATATGTAAATTCTTGACTGAAAATTTATTTTTAAAATTGTTGTACAGGGCATGTGGCGATTCAGGCAACTGAAGAACGGTACAATTACGAATTAAATCCACTTTTTCTTCTGATGCATTTTGCTTAAAGGCTGGCAGATGGCAGTGCATCCTTAGGAATGAGGTATGAAAACGTGACCATTGCAATTGCCATTTATCATTTGTTGAAGGGAGGGGGTCCTTTTTTTTTTTCTCTTTACTCATTCTTTTCACATTTCTTCCTTTTCATCTTTTTGTTTCCTTAAGTTTTCCTTCCTTATCTCAAAGAATTTTTCTACATTCCTTCATGTATTTCAGAACATGGCTGCACATATTCAGGTATAAAAAATTTTTTGTTTAGTCCTAAAAAATGCACTCTCCTCATCATCATTTGTAAAAGTTAACCTGCAAGGTCAGTAAGAGAGACACTGAGATGAATCAAGCTATTTTGGACAAAAGCTGAAAGAATAGGGAAATCTGAATTAACCATCTTGTTGATGCAAAGGATATCAGCCAGCTAGCTCAGACTACCATGGAAATATATATTGTTGGTCTTTGATAAAAGAGTAAAAAACTTATCTGGTTTCTGCAGAAAGCCTGGATCAGCCTGAAAACACTGTGGGAGAGGAGAAAAACAATGCTGATACCATTTGTGTGTTGTCTCACCTCAGGCAGAGAGGCCAGTCTTTGTTTAGGGTAATGTAGACAGCTTCTCAGGTAGGATGACCAGGCATCTGGGCAGTATCTCCAGGAACAGAGACTCTTCCTGTGCACTGTGGGCTCCAAGGAACATTTTAAGCTTCATTCCTGGGGTCCAGCACCAGGTGGTGGGATGAGGAAGAGTCACACTCTGAGCTGAAAGGTAAGTTATGTGTAGGGCTACAGAGCAGGACACTCCTGCTCCTTCAGTCCAGCCCATGAGGACTGTGGGGACGCAGAGGACTGAGCAGCTTCTGACACTTCCTCCCTGGCTTACAGGACTGCAGTGATCCCCAAAAACCTCCTGTGCAGGTTTAAGTCATCTCGTTCTTCACCTTTCCCATCCTGGCTATAGCATAGGAAGTGAGTGCTTGAGCGCTGGGACAGTGACTTGGAAGGGCAAAAGGAGATGGGGCAGTGGTTTGGGGCAAGAGAGGTCAATGGCTAGTTTTCTGGGGCTGGAGGAAGTCAGTGTGATTGTGCATGAATGGGAAGGTGTTGGAAGCAAGCGAGACAGAAAAGGGAGAAGAAATGGCACATGACCACATGGTGATAGCACAGGGGTGTCCAGATGGAGAAGTGAGACCAGAAGAGGAACCTTCGTCCCCAGGGAATAATCCACCACCTCCTCCACTGGATGCTGAGCCTGCAGACCAACACACTGGCATGGCATGTGGCTGCTTGGGACAGCAGTATGCCAGCAGAGAGCAGGCAGGACAGACATGGCTCCTCTGCTGCAGGCAGTCCCTCCCCATCTCTTATCTGTACAGCTTTTAGCTGAAAGAGTCCCATGGGTACCTCTAGTCTCCAACATCACAGGAGCTAAATGCCTTGTTTTCCAGGTGTGCTGCTCCTGACCATCCACCTTTCCAGACACAACATTTTCCTCCCCAGGAAGGACTGGATGCTGGCTTCAGGAGCAAAGAAAAGTCACATTGATGCCCAGTCACAGTCACAACCCTCCCAAAGCCACTGAGATCCTGCCAGACGTGCAGACCTCTTTTTCCCTTGCTCCCATCAAACTCCAAGAAAGCAAACTGTTACCACACTGTGCCACAGGCTATGACCAATCCTCCCAGCTCTCTAGGGAGGCCCCCTGGTCCCCTCTCCACCCCACAGCCCTCCCAGGCTCTCCTCTCACCCCAGAGCCCACATGGAGCATCGCCTGCTGCACTGTTTCCAGCCCATGACTGACAAGCTGAGCTTTTCCCACCCTGGCAAAACTCCTTCAGCCTCCTTGGGGTCCAAAAATGACTCTGGTCTTTTTTTTATTTTTTTTTTTTAAATTATTATTATTATTATTATTAGTTCATTGCTGTTGCCTCTTAGCTATGTCTATGAAAGACCCTTAGCCTTCAACTATTCTGTCTTCACACTGTAGTACAGGCTCACATTTTGGTGTTTTAAGTTACGAACTATTTTCTTATTCCCTGGTTCTTCATTATGGTCCCAATCCAAAATCAATGAAGGCTTTCTTCTGGCTGCAGTGCCTTCTGGATCATACCCACAGCCCCAGCACAGCAGCATCTGGCACATTGCTTGGTGGTTTGAGCAAGCTGTTATCCAAAGGGAGTTCAGAAAAAAATGACCAATAATGTTTGAGGGCAGGGACACAGTGTTATGGAAAAGATCAGCAGTGGGAATTTAAAAACCACCATGACATAGAAAGCAACAGCTCCCTGAAGGAGTTCAGACATCCCTTGCAAGCAGACTTAAATGTGCATAGTATGGCTAAAAATATGTTCAGCTTGCCTGAATAAACAGATAGGCAACAGACCAGATAAGAACAGAAGGAATGACATTTAGGACTAAACACCAAGAAGAAAAAATCCCCAGGCAGACCATTGCTTAGCTTCTAGAATATTCTACAACAGAAATTAATGCCAAGCTATCAATTGGTATATTTAAATGCAGATTTGGCAAAGTACCACTAAATAAAATACTCTGTTGGGAACAATTCTACATTGACAAGGCTATGGATGCTCTTACAAAGAATTTTTTCAGCATTAGACATCATGATTTTTAGGATACTAAATACAAAAATTACAGTCCTTCCCTCCTATGACATAAAAACCAAAGGAGCCATGCCAAATTACTGTATCATATATGCAAATATCTGAATGCAAATTATGTTGTTATCCTTGTCAATACTCCCAAGGAGCCATAGCATCTTTTAAGCTCTTTCTTCTTCACATACAGTGGATGTAGCCATCCATGACAAATTTGTGTTTTCTTTTCTGAGAAGCAATATACTATATTCCTCAGTGGCAGAGAAGTGAATGGAGCTGCCATTTACTAAATTTAAATGTTTACACCCAGAGGGCAATTAAGTCAGTTTTATATGATAATATTATAAATGAAATGTTAATAAGTACTGTAAATGGCCATGTAATCACATCCCGTCGTTTGCCAATTATTAGGCAGAAAAAAAAAGGAGCCGAAAGCCAGCTGTAGAGCTGAAGATGACGTACTACTTTAAATGAGCAAATGCAGGTACTGTGTAATGTGCAGCCCTGACAGTGCTATTTTATAGCAGGAATTCAATTTTCTAAGCAACATCTGATTTCACCTTTTATTATCATGTCAGCAGTAATAATAATTTGCTCTGACACAGGCATTTTCTTACAAGGATCGCCAAGGGATTTATAAAGACAAAAGTTGGGATTTCAAAGGAACCAGAGAGCACACCTACCTCAGCAGCTGCACAGTGCTCAGGGGTGGTGTTACCTGGGCTCCAAGGCTGTGGTACAGCTCTGTGCTCTGGAAACCATTTGGATGCTTCATTGTGGAATTGTGTCTGAGTGAGAAGCCCTTAAGCAGAACTTCTCTGCTCTACCCCTGTGCTTAAATGGCTTCTGAACTGTCCCTCTTTGTATGACCTAAAGGAGCAAGCCAGCTTTCAATAGCTGTAGGGACTTACCTTCAGCAAGGGCTCAGGCTCTTAAGTTTCAGGAGACTTCAGTGAAGCTTTTCAGAATGTTGTAGATTAAAACAATTCAGGCTGTGAACTGCTTTGCACAGGAAAACTTCTTAAACAAACCAGACTCTGACCACAGAAGACTTGTCTCATGGAAAAGAGTGTGAACCAAGCACTGAATGATGGGGAAGCACTGTCGACCCCATGAAACACGTGGTTAAACAAACAACAAAGCCCACATCTGGCGTCTTCGCCAAATCTAGCTTTCTCCCAAGGAGTCAGGCAAGGCCCTGAATCACTTCTGCTAGCTGCTTGTCAATTCGGTGACTGAAGGTCAGAATTTCACTTGGACTGGGACACTTTCATGGTCAATATTTGAGTGGCACTAGGGAAGGAAATCATTGAGTTACTGAGATGAGGAAAAGTATAATCAAGATTCACCAAGTTAACAATTAAATGAATATATCTCGTCATATCTATTACAGCATAAGATCTTAAGTAGAACAGAAGGCACCTTGTCTCAGTGCTAGGGTTCACCTCTGTGAAGACACTGTTTCCCAAAGCCAGTACAGTTTGTGCAAGGCAACTAGCAGAGTGGGACGAAAAAGTCTTCCATACTGGTGCAGGATCATGTGGTTCCACAACAGCAGCAGACACCCATTTTGCACCAGAAATGCAGAGTCAGGTACCTCAGTGCCAACCTGTCTTTTTTGCTAGTGCAGCAAAATAATTGCCTTTTCTTCATAATGGCAACTGAGTCAGGCACTTTAAGGCTATAATGCCTTCTTTAAGCCATGAAAAGCCACATCGGATATCAGAAAGCATACAATTTGAAAATAATACCTCTGACATTCGTTCTTTCAGCCTTTGAGCCCTTAGTGATCACATTTGCAAAATCCTCTCCACCACTAAAAAATATCAGGAACTTTCTAAACAAAGCCTAAGAATCTCACCTAATCACACAACTCCAAGAAAAAGAGACTTTTTTTTTTTTTTTACAGTAACAAGAATCAATGAATGTATAGCAACACAGAGCTGACAAAACTGTCCATACTTAAAGACCAGGAATGAACTGGGAGCTTCATGTTCAGAGCTGCACCAGAAGACAGCAAGCGAAATGGGAATCACAACACTATCCTCAAAACTATACCAATTTTATATACTTGGACTGTTTCGCAGATTAAGGGCTTTCAGATACTCAAGACAGCTTTGTATCTGAGAACTTAGCACAGGGTAACAAAACTGAGAATATTGTCAATGTTACATTTCTCAGGCTGAGCTAACCTATAGCACTTCTGACTGAGCTTTGCTAATCAGATCCTGCATTTCCTACATCCTCTTCCTTTATGGGTATTGATCATGAGCACGGGCCAGAAGACTGCAATAAACATGTATAATAAACAAATGTAACTGTTGTATAGGAGAAAATTACTTGACGTAGATGGTAATTAGCAGGCAATTTCCATGCTTATATTTGGTTTGAATCAAGACTATGAAACATTTTTTTGTTCTTGTTTGTGACAGATGAAGCATGACAGACAATGCAAGCCAAGAGCTTCAGTTCTGACTCAGTGTAAAAAAAGACACAAGGTCTGCAACTCCCTATGCAAAGTATGTTGTTGTGTTTTATACAACTTGGCAGCTTTGGGGAATAAGACAACAAAGATTCTAAAAAATCTCAGAAACTACAAAACATGTCAGAGGAGTCCATCTGCCCACCAATACCCAGTGACTGAGACATTGGTACACATGGCTCACAAAGCCTCACCTATTTTAGCAGTGTTGTAATCAAATCTGCCGCTCTTGTAGTCTGGATGAGTAAGGAAAGGGTCAGCAGCCCTGTGGCAATGCAACCTTAAGTCTGAGGTTGGTTTTGACCTTCAGTGTCACCATGAGCAGGGCAAAGTTCGAGGATAAGGTTTAAAATTCACCTTTGCATTTTGCCTGCACTTGCAAAGGCACCCCAGGCACAGCCGAAGGTTATGCTTAGTGTTTTGATTACACTGACAGGCAGTGGTTTGAGCCCACATTTGATCTTTGGGCTCTGTCTCCCGAAGAATAAAGGGAATCATTTCTCTTCAGTGGACTCCATACATGCCCTTGCATACAGGTACCACATGAACTCAAATCCATGAATACTACCAGTAGGACTACAGGCAAATCATTGGAGTTTTCCTTTTTGCTTCCAGTCCTGCTCAGATTTAATACATTACCTGCTGTGATCACCATATAGAGTAACATGTCCATCTAAATGAAAAAACAGGAACCTCAGATAAACATTTGAAAGACCAGCACCACATTTACCACCTGACTGTATGTGACCAAGCCTGCCAAAAAGACTAATCAAAATGCTCAATATGCTCTCCACTGGCACACTTTGTTTGCCTTTGTGGCCCAAACTGACTACATTTACAATGAAAAGTATGTTCTACCACACACAGCCAAGGCTTCTTTAGCAGAGCCCTCTTGGCTAGAGATGAACAGATGTTTTGGAAGGCATCATCCTGGTGCTTTTTCTCAGATCAACTACCAGAAAAGTGCAAGCCTGCTGAGGAAAGAAGGAGACCACATCCATATCCTACCATAGCTCAGAGAAACGTATGGGCAGCCAGGAGTTCCCAGATGCAGTTTCTGCTGGAGGACTGCCTGTAGCCAACGCGGTAGGGAAAGATACAGGACAAGGAGCCACAATGTGTTTGACCTACCTTGTGTAAAGCTCTCTGAAAGTAAAAACCATGAATAATAAGAGGGAAACAGCAGTGGAAAATCTTCCCCTGCAATATTTTTGCTCACTTCACACTCAGCAACAGTGTTTTAAATCCTTCCTTCCACTGCAAAACCAACTCCCTGCATAGGAATTTAGAAAATCACTAGCATTTCTTGTACAGTGTTTAATACCCACATTACATTATCAGTAAGTGTGTGGACTTGTTTTCTACTTGCAAGCTTTCCAATTTCATCCTACTGAGCCACTAGTAAAGTTATAGAAGGGAGGAAATCCAAAGGAGTTTACATAAGGTGTGCATAGTAGGAATGAAAAAAAAAAATAAAAACAACCAACCAAAATAAAATTTAAAAAAAGGAAACCACTACATTAAACAGGGAAGCCAAAAACACAGCAGAGATAGCAAACAATTAATTTGCTTAAGCAAACGAAGACAAATGGGAGGAAACTTCAAACAGGTGGAAAAGGATGGTGTGTACAGATTTGAACAGCTAGAAAGAGTGCGAGATGGGAAAACTGAAAAATTACTTTTGTAAACATTTTGTAGGAGGCATTCACATCTGAACATGATTCACAAAGTAAATACCACTTATTCACAAGATCAGAGAGTTCCCATTTCACCAGTTCCCCTTGCCTTTAACAGTCTCCTGCTGGTAGACATCCAAACCCAGTTCAGGGGTCAAAGGCAAGCAAACTGTCCTGCAAAGGATCCTGGACACTGAATTCAGTGCAATTGCTCAAATGAACAGTGTGCAGGTGAGACAAGAATCTGGTTCAGCATTCAGGTTTTTTTTGTGCAATGTTAGCCACACGTAAAATAAATAAAAGTCATAACACTCAGTTTTACTCACAAAATGAAATAAATATGGCTTGGTATGCTCCAGGAACAGAACTAGTATGTAGAGAAATGCTATTTCTACATACTGCCATTACTTTTCAGAACGTACAATTTTAATGGAACAATGCAGAATAGCAAGAGATGCATAATATGCATAAAATGTATAACAGGTTCATATTTTCAGTGGTTGAAGAACTATTAAAAATTATCTTCATTTCTCCTGAACACAGTTCTAGAATAACTACAAAATATTTCATGCGCTCAGAATATATCTACATTCTTGTAACACAGTCTGCTCTAGGTATAAGTGTCAGAAGGAATTATGAGGTGAGCAATTATAACTGAGTTCCACATAGCCTGTAGCCAAAGTACAAAAAATATGCAAGACCACAGGGTTTCAGAGTGAGGGAAGAAATATATTGTTTTTATTAAAACGCATTAGGATCTCATTTGTCTAATTCCCTGCTTAATGATGCAGCCTCTTGGCAGAAAAATAGCTTTTCCATTAGCTAACTTGATTCCGTTGAGGGTGGATTTTTTCCTAAACAGAAAAGCTTTAACAGAAAATTGATTTTTTTTCTCTATTCAAAGGAACAAGCACAAACTGAAAGATCTTTTTTGTAGGAGTATTTTTACTGGGGAGAGGGAATTTTGTCTCTTCTGTTTCTGGGAAAGTTTTTGTGAAATGGATCATCGCTAATCTAAGTTACTTCTAATTGTAGCAGCCTATTTCCATGAAATTATTCCTGAGTGAAATGTAGTTTTATTTCAGTGGAAAAATAACTGTTGAAATGCCTCATTTATTCCTATTGATTTGAAAAGCAGCTGAAAGATCATTGTCTTGAACCTTTTTTGAATTTGTTACATAGCAGTAAGTTATTGACATAAACAGCCTCAATATTAAACTACTAAAAAGTTAACTCTAGGAAGACCTGTGGAACATTATTTGACTCATAAATAAAGAAATGAACTTGGGAAAGTCTAGATTTTATACACTTAGCTTTCCCTTTTCTAACTTCCCCATGAAGTAATGAATACATTATTTCTCTATGGTGTGTGTTTAATCTGAGCAAATGCTAGAACACAGTTTTCATCTCAAAATTAAGACAATTTAAAGGTATCAGTAAAGGCATATAGGAGGTATATAGGAGTAAATGTCTTTACTCCAGGTTTGAAGAAGCAGGGGAGGCATAATGATGGAGAGAGAAGGAAAAGGAAAAAAATAAGGCAATGGGGAGAAGAGCATGAGGATGGAGGCAAATGCACAGAGATGCAGGGAATGCAGGGCAGGAGGAGCCATGCCAGCAGCTGAGGAACTTTGCCAAAACAGAGGCACAAGATGGAGATAAATAAGCAATCTGAGCAAAAACAGCATGTCAAGCCCCAGATGCAAATGCAAACCACCGCCTCTAAAGCCTGTTCCTAATGAGAGCCAACTCGCTGTGACATTACAGCATTTCTCACCTTTTGACATATCAGTCAGGACCCACTTTCTGCACCATTTAACTTGTTTCAAATGCAGTTTTGCAAGCTCACTCTTTGGGAAGTCTTTATGTTTTCACACATTTAGTTAGCTACAAAGGAGCAGAGATGAGATTAAAATTCCCATGAAGCAAATGTTTTTGAAAGATACAGCTGTTTGTAAACATAACCCATTGTGGAACTTTTTATCAAGCTATTAGGAGAAGTAGGTCACGGCAGCTCCACCAATTCAAAAGTCACTCCTTCCAAGAATCAATCACTGCTAGGTCTTGGGTAATAAAAGGCAACTTTCCAGCAAAAGAAAAAAAAAAAAAAAAAAGAAAATAAAAAAAAAGATAAGTAATTTCCTAAAACATCAACGGCTCCTCATGAAAGCAGCACTGACTTTGCAGTATCTGCTGACAGATAACTGTTATAAGAAGTGGAAGGAGTGTAACTAGGGAGATATCTTTCTTCAAATAACACTTCTATGTTTCTCATACATCATTTAATGTTTAGGAAGGTTTGTTGGTTTGACTCAGCTATGCCTAAGATGTTTTTCTTTTTCCTTGTACAATACCCTCACTTTTATTCCTAAGCATGGATTAAGTTCATGCTATCACGCTGAGGCTTTTTATTCTCCAACCCTTCATCTCCCACCATCTTACAAATAAAACAATATGCTTGTCTCCTCTCATGTGGACAGATTTGCAGAGGACGTCCAACAGATGTCTGCACCACACTGTTTCCACCCTGCCATTCTCATAGAGGACACAAAGAATATGATAAAAATGTGAAATGTGATAAGTCTACATGCATTTCATCCACTGCCCTTCTAAGTGAGGCAGACTAATATAAGAAACCAACCCAAACCAGAGGTTATTACCCAAAGTCCCTGAGGCTCTCTGCTTATATTCCACGGAGCTCAGGGTTTAGCAATTACTTGCTCTCTGTAGTCCAATGATGACTCTAGTGAGCTTCTTTGCCACAACTGTACCTGTTATCACAGTGTCTCGTGCTTCAAGGTTGTCACACACAGTAGGAATTTTTGTGAGTTGACTCTCTGTACTAGGGTACATACAGCAGCACTTTATCAGCCAAAAATTCATCACCATTTTACTTTAAGTATCTCCTTGCTCCTGAAGGTGCTCCATAACACAGTACAGACTTGCAGGTTAAGGAGGTCAAAGGCATTCTAATTGGCCCTGAAATTAATAAATAAGAGAGAGGAGGACAACAGGAAGAATGCAGGAATGCTCTTCGTGCTTTTTCATGTCATCAGTGCTTGTCACTGAATTATCTCCCATTCTCTGTTCCAAGGTAAATAATGAATGCTTTCTGTGTCCTTTGATACTGGTATATGTAGCCCTTTCTATACTACATATCTACAGGACGTTGCAGGGATGAACATATATATGGCATCAGTATCTTTCACTGAGTTGAAGCTCAGTACTCCCTATATCTGCTCATGCTGCCCATCAGCCACTGAATCAAAATCACATGAATGAAGAGCTATTGAATAGTTCAGGCACTTCAGCACTGACTTATATACACTAGTGCAAGCAAGACATCTGCCATGTAACATACAGGAGACACTCATCTTCATGGAGTGGAAGCTAGAGATCAGGCTGAATATTCCAACATGTCTAAAATGTCACAACGGGTCTATGCTTCCAGAACGGAAGGTCACCACCAGTGACCACCCCTTTACTCTGAGTACAAGGGGATTACTGGTCTTACAGTTTTGAGATATCATCTTCCCTATCTTCCTCTAAAGTTAAGGAAGGTTGGGTCCTCAGTAATAAATTTGAAAAAATAGGCTATCACAAAGCAAAACTGCTTAAATCTCATATGTAAACAGTTAACTGAACTTTCTAATGGATACAGAGGTGCCTTCTGAGCATTAATGAACTTTCTTCACTTCTTTTGATAACTTCACACGTTGTGAGCCACAGGAACACAAAGCAGAAAAAAAAAAACAGTGGAGACGAGATAGTTACAGAAATTCAATCTGAAATGGAACAGTCAAAAAGCTATTGGAGCTACTCCAATTCCAGCAGTTTTGTTTTTAACCTATTGCACAGCAACAACTCTGAAACAACACTGACCTAACAGGGATGCTACCTCCCACTTGCCTTCAGGCAGGATACCTGACCTGAAAAACCACGGCCAGGCTGCACTCTGTGAGAAAGATGCAGTAAGGCAGCGCCTGGACCCAGCAGCTGCCCTGCGGAACAAGCGCAGCAAGAGCAGCAACTCCCCGGTCTGCCACTAAGGGCACAAAATGAGCCCAACCAGACCACAGCCCATCTTGCACACAAGCATGTCAACAAGTCATGACTCGTTATTAATAAAGATACAAAGCACGTACCTGGTAGATGATGGATAGCAGATGGTCAAAAATCAAAATGAATTATCTAATGAACCATAAATCTATATTCATTGAGTGAGATCTGTCAAGGAAGCCATGCTTGTCCTGGCTAATAGGGATATTATGAAGTCTGAAATTACAGTCTTTAAACGCATCGCCTCAGTGCAGAAAACTGTTCTGGTCTCATTGCTTTGTAACACCTTCAGAACCATACAAGCATTCACTGCGATGTATGGTTTATTTACTACCCATACCTGTCTGCAAACAGAGGGGAACCAAACCCTGAGAATCCCAGACTAGGAGGTCACTGAGGTGAAAATGGTATTTTTCTTTTCTTGTTACTTGTTGGTATTTTAAAGCTCTCAATGGCTCCAACTCTAGCAGTGGCTTTTCTGCCTTTCCTCCAAACCTTGAAAGTAGTTTACTCCAGGGCTCACTTTGGAAGGACAAGCCTGAGCATGAAGACTTTCTAGGTACAGACGAATAAGGAATTTTATTCAAAAGAGTACTGTTCAATTCAAACTGCAAATTGCTTCCTCAGTTTGCCTCTTTTCTACAGAAAATAAAAGTATTTAATATGTATAGAAACACATCTACTTGCACTCACTGTCTTTTTAACTGCTCGGTCAGTACTCCTGAAAAAGCAACTTATTTCTTCTTGCCACCACCAAGGCGTTTATTACACAGACAACAAAGGGCAGTTGCTTGGCCTTTGTCCATGGCAAAATCTAATAATGGCACTATATTATATGAAGAAGAATCTCATTATATAGCAGTACAATGTACAGTATTATAAAAGCCAAACATGATGTTATGCTGCAGCACAAAATAATTTTCTTGGAACTCATCTGGGTGATATGAAATGGCCTTGTTCAATACTCTAATGATTGACAGACATGATATAAAATACCAAAATGGATAATATGAGCTGCAGGGCTCTGATTCCTTCCACCATTCGTGGGATGAGCTAGTCCCAACAGGAAAGGGGTATTGAGCTGTAATCGGAAACTGCAGGACAGCAGTTTCATATCTTTTAATAGAAGGTGAGAGATAAGGTCAAACATTTTAGGTCATCTCTTTATATACAGATGTATAAACTTCTGATATGCCATCCATTTTTGGTTTTTATGTTGATCTTTAATATTACTATGTGTCTTCTCTCTACTGCTAAAAATGGGTTATGACAACTGCAAAAGAAGTATTTTTCCTAACGCTACTCTGAGCAACTCCCTCATACATCCAGTACTACCAGTAGTGCTCACATGAGCAATTTCTGAGCTTACACTGACATCAGTGACTCCACAACACTATGTATACCAACCTGAATGATTCCCAATATGCATCGCCTCAGTAAATTTACTAACATTATTGCAAATTAACAGCAGTGCTATGGAAGTCCCTCATGCTGGCTTGTATTGATTCAGAAACATGCTGGTTCAGAAACAAAATAATGTGACTTAAAATCTGATTGTCACTGTGTATCAATCATTATATTCGCTAGTTAGCTGGTGTTAGGCCTTACTCCCTAGTCAGGAAAACAAACAAACTTCAGAGTGTTGTTATCTGGGGCTATAATCCACCCTAGATGATGTGTCCCTACAGAGAATGTGCTGCAATACATCCTTAAGACAACTCTAGTCTGAAATTCAGGAGAATTATCTGGGCTTGAAACATTTTCAGCTTTCACCAGCAAAAACCTCTTTCATCCTTGCTTGTTGATCTTAGTTCTGACACCTTCTTGCTTTTCTGTAATTACCCAGCTCATAATGTTAGACATTTAGTCCCTTTGGGATATGTCAAGAGGAAGATGCTCTACAGGATATACTGATGGTGTTCCAGCAAAGCAGGACACATGCACTCTGCACTCCAGAAAGCAAGTGATCATCCTCCCAGTGCTTCAGGAGGAAGTTACGCACTAAGCTGGGCATGGATTTACATTTTAGCTGTATTTTGGTAGCTATCCCATGTCAGGTGTCTTACCCAGCCCTGGAAGCAGGTGAAGGTGGGTGGCTACCATAGTGTAGTTTGCAAACTCCAACTTTGTACTTCAGCTTTTCTTGCACGTATTCAAGGCAGATGATGCCATATCAGCAAATAATCCTTCATTTGGGGATTGCACAGGTTTATCTCAAGTGAGTGGGATTCAGCGAGCAACCAGAGAGCTGATCCTTTTGTTAAGGAAATGCACAAGTCCCAGCTGAGAACTCATCTTCCCAAGCTTGCTGTTTAGATGTTAACAAAAACTGAACACCACCACCACATCTGAACAGCTTCTCCCACTCTCTACCATCTCAAAATGAGTGGACGCATGACACTGAGAGGTGTGCTTTGCCTCACAAGAATCTCTCTCCAAATCACAGATTTTAAAGTAAAATAGGAACAAACAAATTATTTCTAAACTCTCCTTACAACCCTCACAGTCCATGTATTCTCTGTATCCTAGTACTGCACATTAACATTTCCCTGTAAGAAACCCTGACCAGCCAAGTCACTGGAGATAAAGTATGCTTTAAAGCCTAGGAAGAGAAATGTTTCAGCCAAGCTGGAAGGATACAGAGATTTTTTTAAAAAAAAAAAAAAATAAACAAACACCAAAGACTACTTTACTAATAATGTCTTCCATTACAACACCTTAGCAAATAAAATACATAATATCACAACAGAGAAAAAAAAAATTCAGATTGCTGCTTATTATTTTCCTCCATAGATACCTTTTCTACTGTCCCTAGCAGCTTTAAAAATAGCAGAGAAACAGAAGCACTACAACTATACTAGACACCAGTGAGTTACAGCACAAGTTAAAGCGTGAAGGACTCTGCTCTAGCAATGCTGATGAAGGTAGTGGAAGGTGAATATTAGAGCAGAGAGGTTTGGAGAGCTTCTGAGGTAGGAAACTAAAAGTTCAAAGGAAAGGAAACCTTTAATAGAATGAAATGAGTGAGGAAAAGGAAGCTCACAGCCTATGCTGCGAAATTTACACGTCTATAAAATATACCCATTTCAATGTTTCTTTCAGCAATTCAAATGGGAACCATTTGTGAGTCAGTTCTGTGAGGGGCTGGACTGTTTTTACTACATTGGATCAACAGATATGGATACCATTATCTATTCTGTTGTATGTTCACTGTCTGCTAATCATTACAGAGGTATTTCTCACAGGGGGAAGCTGTTTCCAGACAGCACAAACAGCAGCAAATCTCAGCTTCTTTGTCTGCAGGCGAGCAAAGACAAGTGATCTCCATACACACCTTAAAAGAGATTGTTGGCAGCCCCAACACACCTATAAGCCGAATTAACCCAGTCAATCACAGAAACAGAAACAAGAAGCAGGACGTAAGTCCCTCTCCAGATTTCTTCCACCACAAAACTCATAAAACAATGTGAATAGCAAATAACCTCTGCAGCATCAGAGCAAACCTGTACAAATCATACAAACAAACAGCTGAAGAAGTACACAAGAGGGATGCCCTCTGAGAATACAAGTATCTTTATTTTATTAACTGCAGAGGGCCCTCATGCCAGATTCACATCCATGTAAATCAGAGCATATCAGCGATGTTTTGCACAACTTCAATCCGAAAGAGAATAGACACAAAAAAAACTACTGAAGCACATATATTTCAGTTTCTTTTTAATTATGAGGTAAATGCAAAAATATTAGCATAAGGATTTGCTGTTGCTTGATATTTTTTGCTTCCTCTTAATGATAGTATTTCTTCTTTCTAGTACAATGACAGCAGGAGAGCATGCTCAATATATTGAGCATCAAGATTTATTTGCTTAAGACTTACCCAGAGGAACAGTAAGTTTGACATTTAACAAAACGAGAACTCATTTTCTAGACTGTTAGTCACTGCATACTTTCATTACTGTAACTAAAGATCCCATGTGCCCTATCCCAGGCAACAAGAATTTGATAAGACAGCAGCCACCTAGGAGATGTTTGGCTTAACCACCCCCACCCCAGGAGGGAGGGCACTGTCTCTTTCAGTTCAACAAATGGAGATGCGGTAGCAATTGCAGGCCAGTTTGATGACTGCTCAATGGGAAACAGACTGAAACCACAAGCTTCGTAGCTGCTTGCAGGTGGCAACACTCAGCCTCCTGGGTTGAATCCCAAGTGCTCTTCAGCATTTGGAGCAAGCATGCAGCAAGTACTCTTGGAACACATTTCTAGGCACACAGAGGAGGTGGTGGAGATTGGGATAAGCAAGTAAGGACTTACCAAGGGTAAAATGGTGCTTAACCAACCTGATGAAATTCCTGAGCCCATGATTGAGTGCACAGCATGCATCATCCACCTCAATTTCAGCAAGGTTTCCACATGATCTCCACAGCATTCTTCTACCCCAATTAGAAAATTATGCTCTGGATGGGTGAACAGCTGTGTCGTAAAAATTGTGTTGGATGATTGAGTTCAAAGAGTAGCGCCTAACAGGTCACTGTCTACCTGGATACCAGCAACAAATGGGGTACTGCAAGAGTCCACTTGGAACCTGCCCTGTTTAACGCCTTTATCAACTGAGAAGGTGAGAGTGCACTTCTGTCAAGCATGCACATGACACCACATTAGTGGGATCAGCTGATGCACTCAAGAGCAGGGCTGATATTCAGAGGAACCCAGGCAGGCTGGAAGAATGGGCTGACAGGAATTTAATGAAATTCAGTAACAACTGGAAAGTCCTGTATCTGGTTGGGAACAACCCTTGCAATGATGCAGTCTGGACACCGACTGGTTGGGAAACAGCTCTGCTGAGAAGGACTTTGGGTTCTTGGTGGGCAGCAGGCTGCACAGGATCCAGCAGTGGGCCCTGGATGCAAAGCAGGTCAAGAGTGTTCATACTGGGCTGTGTGAACAGGAGCATGGCCAGTAGACTGAGAGAAACAATTAACCCACCCTACTCACTACTTTTTGCACTGCATCTACATACTGTGTCATTTTTTGGTTCCCCCAATAGAAAGAAGACATCAATAAACTGAAATAAGTCTGGTGGAGGGCCACCAAGATTGTTAGGGGCTGGAGCACTTGATCTGAGGGGAAAGTCTGAGAGAATGGAGCTTGCTCAGTCTAGAGAGAGCCTAGTACGCTTAAAGAACATGCAGATCTGAAAAATGCTAAGACAAAGAATGGCCATGAGCTCAGGGCAATTCCTACTCTAAAGGATTAAAATAAGAATAGTCTCTTAAACAGGACCATACTCAAAGTATGTCTGAGTTCAACATTAAGTAATTTAAGAGCCAAGGCACAAGTCACACCCACAGATTTGGCCTGACAGACCAGAAAAACCTTTATTAAGTGCAATTAATTTAAGAGGCTCCCAGAGAGAGATTCTTATCTGAGCAGCGTACCAGTGCAGTCCTCTGCAAGCACTGATAAAAGATTTTCCCAGCTGACTGTGCTAAGAATGTTGAAGTGTCATTGCAGCAGAGCCCATTCCTGCTGCAGAAGTGATCTGTACAAGACGTAAGTGTGCAAGTACTTAAGTTTTAGCTCTGTCTACTTGTGATCTTGTTGCAGGCTCAGTATCAAAACAGATTTCCCTAGGATGACAGAGTCCTTCCTAGTTTATACTACAGAGCCTACATCTTATGCACTAACTGCATCGGAGTGTGTGAGGCCAAGAACAGATGTGGTTGCCCCATAGATATCATAAAACATTATCAATTCCTGCCATATAGCACATGCACTAGCCTTTGAAGCCCAAGTGACTCTATACAGGGAGTAAAGCTGTATCTCTTCCTTATAACCTGACATCTCCACCACCCATTCTGCATGGGCTGCCTCTCTCCCATCAGAGGCCATAGCGCTGCCACCTCCTGCTCTCTCTGCTCTGCCTTCGTTTGTGGAAGCAAACACAATTATCCAGAGAGGGGCTTACTCAGTGATTTCCCACTAACTCATGCATTTCTATTCATGTAATATATCAGCATTCCTATGAGAGAAAGTCTGTATGAAGTTCCTGTGTAGCAGAACAAGCTACTCAGCAACATCTAGTGTTCTGCTGGCAGGAACACAGGGTCTTTCCTGATTCATTCTCCAGTCCAGGGAAACAGGTTGAAAACATGCTAAAGCAATCATTTTTTTTTTTTCCCTTTTCTATTTTATGTAATTAGTTTACCTTTTTCACAAGATAAGTGACTTAAATGAACAACTTTTCTGCCTTACAGTTTCAATTTTGTTATCTCAAGGACGTGTTTCGTAATTGTACAAACATATTATTTTAAAGATTAGGAAAGAGTTAATCAACTAGTGAATAACAGAAAAATCTTTTCAAAAGAGACATCATGGCAAAGAGCCATCATACAACCCTGAAACTGCCAGTGTATCAAAGGGACAGTCCAGCCCCTAATGACTCTGCAGAGCTACTCTCTGCTGTCCCTTCCACCTCCATCCTACCTCTTTCTTCCCAAAAGGCACAGGAAAGGTCCAAGTAGTACTAAAGTAAAACTTAAGAATAACCTGAGGAAGGACTGATTTGCTACACTTGGAGCATTTCCTGGTTTATCATGATACTCCTGCCTGTGTGTGCCGGATTAAGAGATGAGTGGCTTAATAACAGGGCAAGGCTGCTTCTTCTGGCATATTTGTGGAGGTTAAGTGATATAAAAAGTAAGAAATATTGCCTTCTAAATGAAGTGGGAAATGTGATTTACTTCTAGGTTCCCTAGGCAAGGTGTGCTTCACAAATACCAGATGAATTTATCCCAAGCACTGGTGTGCATAGCTCCAGTTGGCTATGCCATTTATTTCTTCCAAACACAGGAACCCAGGAAGTCTTTTCACTTCTTTATGGATTTATTCATTCTACTGGACTTAGACCTAAGCTTAAAGTCCCACTGGGTTTCTTTTCTGTCTGCCCCCCAATCTGGATCACAGACCTGAGAACATCTCAGTACACTGTACTTACCTACAGAACCTGACTCCTGTGCAAAAAGAACATTTAAACAGATGTATTATGCATTCCTAATAGAAGTTATTTTATTAGCAGAGCCAGTATTCTTTTAGTAATTCAGTTTCATTTAACACCTGTGAGACCCTCATTATGTATCTGGCTAGATTTCCTTCACTCAAAGTGCAAAGTGTCTTAATTCACTGCTCCTTTTAAAACTTGCTGTTTCGAGTGCCAGAAGTCCCTGCCCACTGTACATAATTTATATTTTCATTCCGTTCCTCTTTCCCTCTCACCTAACATCCTGCCCTCCAAAAATCAGAGTGTAACCTTCATGCACATTCACCCAGCTTCTACCTAACCAGTTTCTTGACATTTGTGAGGTCAAAAGTTATGGCCTCCATGCATTCCTAAATACCTGTATACTTCTTTTAAACAAACTGGGATGGGGATGCTTTTATAAATACAATCAGTCCTCTCCCTGCTAGAAATATTTGGGCAGCCTGACTCAAGTTTTCACCTCCCCTAAAAGCTTTTTGTAAAGCATTCCCATGTCAGATCTGCAAATGAAGAAGCTTGGTTTTAGACATCGTTTTCCACCTCATATTCCCCATGTTGCTTTACAAAGTGTGAACAGTTGTTTATCTCATTTAATGAATAACGGAGAAAAATCCATTCAATCCATAGCAAGCTCATAATGACTCCTACAGATGACTATAAGAACTGTTCACTAACTTAACTAGCGTGAAATCACCCTTAGGTACCAAATAATTTGCATATGAGGAAAAGTTACACAAAGAGCATCATGGTATCTGGTTCTTCAAAAAAACAAACCACTGCAGAAATTTTAACTAATGTAAGAAAAACATTTTGCATATTACATTATTGAGTAACAGCTCCATTTCTGTAATAGGCTTCCCAAGCCTCAAAAGGTTTGGGCAAAAACTCTTTGTTAACTACTGCAAATTACTTCTACATATAAAAGCAACAAACTGTCTTTCCAGAAATACATAGAAATAGAAATATGACAAGTATGATATTATATCAGTAGCTTTCGTTTTTCTTTCTTTTTTTTTTTTTTTTGCAGCACCTCACTTTTTTTTTTTTTCCTGTAGCTTTAACTAAATTGTGTGAGATTTGTGTTATAAAGAGGGTCTCCCTCAGTCTAGCAGAGGCACAACAGTTTCTAATGGCTGGCAAGTTAAGCTGGGCACATTCACAGAAGAAATAGTCTTTTTAAAAGTACTAAAGAGAGCAATTAACTGTTGGAACGACTTACTAAGGATGGTAATGGCTATCTCCATCACTTTCAGCTAAAGCTGTTGGTTATGAAGTAGTTATTACATTAATGGAATTTCTGTGGTTGTCTTCATAAGTAAATTAAAACAGATTATCTGAATTTATTTATCCCCAGATTGGGATATAAATCCCCAGAGTTTATTACCATCTTTTAAAAGCCAGTAAAGCTACACTTACATTAATTTATCCTATATATTGAAAGCTCTCACCAAACTAACTTAAAAAGTCCTGCCCGTTTTTCATCTTTGTAGGAGGAGGTTATTGAAAGCGCACCAAAAACTGAAACAATTTGACGAGGGAGAAAAACAGTTTAGACAAAGCATCCATTCTAAAAGGTTTCAAATAATTTTATTAAACAATCATGTTTTACATGTCATCAGACCTAACCCCTGAAGTGCAAAAATGTTTCTGAGGTATTAAGACTGGAGGAAAACAGGCACAGTATTTGTTGTCAGGGATACCACACTACAGGACAGTGGACTTTGTGAACAACAGGCTTTTATCCAGTATTTGCAGGATCAGAGAAAACTGAGAACAAGTCTGTATTTGTCTTTAGTCTTGAGAGCCAGAGCCCTTATCAGTAGCCAGTTGTGTCACATCAATGAAAACACAGACATGGTTAACAGAGAATGGTGATAAAAATCAATGAGGTGTTTCTAGGACAATATGTACAGTACATGAAAATGAAATTTAATTGCTGTATGTGTGACCAAAATCCCAACTGTCTAGCCAGTTCAGTTTAATATATGTTGTGTCTATGATGGCCTCTCTAGAACCCAGCATTTTTGTTTATTCTACAGAGCTATGCCACTGCCCTGTGCTTGTGTTTGAGGGCACCTGGTCACTCACAGTCACTTCAGATAAGTCTGATGTTTATCAGATTAACTACAATCAACAGTACAGTACTGCTCATAGACTGTTATTCTTCTAGTTGCCCTCTGTCCCTCACTCATGCAGTGAAGAAATCTAGTCCATGCAGAAAATTTGCCAAAGAAATAAGCATTGCTCTACAACTCTTCATGCAGGAAACTAAAGCCTTATCTGAGAACTGCAAAACTCATTGGGCAAAACTGGCCCTTACAAAGTTGGATATGAATGTTTTTCTCAATAGCCAAATTGTGCTCCAAAACCAATTTTGTTTGAGGAAGTTTGGGCTTTTATTAGCGTGCCTGTTCAAGGAGTCAGGGGGAAAGCAAAACTTTTTCTCCTTGGAGTAGTTCCTGGGGTTAGAATTTGACTGAACGCTACAGATGTGGCAATTCTGTGCAGAATTAACTTTCTGCTGAACGTTAGTTAAACGTAAAGCTCTCACTGATTCTCACTCAATGATTTTGCTGGAAAAAGTTTTTCCCACCTCAAGAACTGCAGCATTGTTCCCTGGGACCAATTGCAGCTTGCTCTACACTATTTGATTCAAAGATAACCAACCAGATTATGTCTTTCACATGATATGCCACAATTCAATGGAAAGATATATCCAATAAAATATTTCCAAATTAATAACAAGCAGAAATCACTTATTCTAAGTCTCTCTGGGGTTATTTTTAGCCAAGATAGATGAAAACAAGTTCTTCCTGAGACACAATTGTTTTTCAAATTTGTGAAAAATACCATAATAAAATAGAAGTGTTCCTTATCTTAAGTGTTTACAAAGTTATGAATGCTTCTGAATGTGTCAGGTTTTGTATAAAGATGGCATACTTGGAAAGGTTCTCACCTTCAGCATCTTCAGCTTTGAGACCTTACTGGAAAGCTGGAGACACAAGCTCTATTGTCAGCACACATGTGGGCATAATGTCATACAGTCTGATCACAAACACAATTGAGATTCTCATAATTTTCTAGGATTGTTACCAATATCACTGCTTCTTATCTACACAACAACATTTAGCAAATCTACAAATATAGCATATAGCTGGAATAGAAGCTGGATACAGCTGGAGTGTTGCCTTAATATTAGTTTTTAATGGAATCACACTTCATGGACAAGAAAGGAAACTCCAAAGAAAAAGTGCAAGTAAATCATTTTCAGTTGAAAACTGGGTTTCGGATGCCACTCAAGACTGAACCGTTGGGCCACTTTCTGTGCAGAAGAGTTAGGGAACATACGAAAAATGAAATGCTTGTGATTCCTAGGACGACAACACCTGAAATCAGTGCACTGGTGACCGAGTTCAACTGGAAAGGAGGTCCGTTTGGATGAGCTGTAAGGGAAATGAAAGTGTACAGTTAAGATGTGATTACCACCTCTCAACAGTCCCAAACACTTCTGTCTTTCCACTACAACACCCTCTCTACAGAACAATTACAATAAAGGGACTAAAACTGTACTTCAGAATGAGTACCCGTCTATGTGGATAAAGCTTATCTAAGAGTACTTTGAAAACAGTTATTAGTTCTTTCAGTATCCATCGTGCTGGGGGATAAAGAGAGTAAGGATACTTGTGGGCCATAACCTCTCATATTGCTAGTGACCAAACTTGACCTGTCCAAGAACTATTAAGGCAGATGTATAAGGATTTGTGGCCTAATCAATTTAATGAAAGGATTTCTTCCCCAGTATCATTATCCACATCTCAATTTGAAGGTTATATAAATCCTTAGCAGGCATATCTGGCACAAGATATTTGAGGTACCTTAAGTTTGTCTGTATGTTTTCATAGAAGGCTTAACATGTTTATTAATTCTCAGAGAGAAGAGGCAACATATTTACTATTTAGTGTAGTTTTACAGGCTGTTCCTGGATCAATTCCTGGACACTTGAACATACACATCCAGCCTCTACCATCTTTTCCAGAAGGAGGGAAAAAAAACATTTGAGTGGAATGCACTACCCAAAGCATTGATGTGTGTTTTTCTAAGAGCTCTGTTTGCCATTACCAGTGGTGGAGAGTGAGGTGAAATGACAACACAGCTTCTACATGGGCAACGAGACTGCTCTTCCCAGAAGCAGCCACCTGCCTTCAATTCCATCAACCATCCCTCCTCACCAAAGCTGAAAAAATTCAGCTCTATTAATCAAGTTGCCCTCCCCTTTTCAACGCTGTGCTGTCTTCTGACCTTACACGTCTTCTCTCCAATAGCAGAGAAGCAGTAATCCCATCTCGTTCCACCTCTGCACTCCCCACTGGGACAGCAACAGGCACGGGAAAGGCTGTTGCTCTGGGATGGAAAGAGAGGGCTGCTGCTTCCATTGCTTGGGAAGGAAAGGTAGTAGCCATTAACATAGCAAGCTGTGTACAGCAAATGGAGATTTTGGTTTTTTTAAGAATTAGAATTATTTTAATGATACTCATGAGAAGGAACATACCACAGAGCAATTCCTTTCAGGGAGAACTTTGTTTCCATACTAGAAAAGAAAGGTAGCTGCTTTTCATGTGGTTTCAATTAAGAAAAGGAGGAAAAAAATAGTATTAGAGTTCAAAGGACAGGATAGGTTGTTTGTGCCACTTGATCCTGTTATGAGCAAGAGGTAGAATGGCCCAATGGATTTCCTGGTTGCCCTCACCATCCTATCTTAGTCATTAGCTACTCCTTGTTACCAACAGAGAACAGGAACAGACAGGCTGGAACAAGTTCTGCAGGTGCCCAAAGGAGAAACATCCTAAAACTCAAGAGACCTGATCTCTCATGGAGCCTATTTCCTTCATTGCCTTAGCAGACCAGAAGTTCTATCTGAGATTCCCTATAGGTTCTTTGTGTCGTTAAATGCCAGGAGAACAGGAGCTGAAGCAGAGCTCTTCTGACTCTGAGCTGTGAACTGAGGTGGACTGCACCGTAATAACTATTTTGCTGCTCTACTCTGCATGGGCAGAGTTTACTGCTTAAGTTTGATTTTGCATCTGGCAGTTGCAATGTTCCCTCTCCCTCATATATCATAGCAACAGATTTTCATTTCAATTCCATCATAGGAATTAGAAGTTGCTAGGTTGGTGGGGCTGGGTACACAAATTAAACTGAGCATTCCAAATTCACCAATTGCTTTCTTTCTAGCATGTCAGTATTGACTCATTTAAATGACAAAAACAAGCCAAAAAGAAAAAAACATTTCAGCTCAGTGCATGGAGCTCAATCAAAATGGTTCATCTCCTCAGTTCTTTTTCACTCAAATCATCTTTTATGTTTCTTGGAATTCTGATTAACTTACCAAGCTGTGAATTGTTGGTTGGAGTTTCATCTGTATAAAACAAAAGTGGGATGCATTATATTTTATCTACCTCCTTCCCACCTTGCAACACAAAAGCCAAGAGGCCTAACTTTATTTCCAAAGCATATCAGCTATACTTGCAGCATTGATTAGTAGCTTTTAATATCTCTGGTAGAATAAAGACAGCAGTGTTAATTATGTGACATTGCTTCATTTTTAATATGATCAAACCAATATGCAGTTACTTACTATTCTGTGGCACAAAAGCAACAAAGCTAAAACCAAACAAACAAAAAATCCAAACAAACAAACAAACAAACAAACAAAACCACCCACGCCTTAATGCTGGAACTTCTTAACTGAAAAGGTGGCCAGTTCTATTCTGTCCCTCAATAAAAATACAACCATAAGCATGATATTATATGCAAGTGCCCTCATTATTAATCATATTACAAGAAGATCTGTATATGAAAAAAGTTAACCTGAGGTTTTCAAGCAAAAATACATCAGCAACCATAAATTATTACAAAAAACACCCTTTCCCCATGCTTACTTTTCTCTTGGCAGTTACACAGTATCATTATAATCAGAGAAACATTTGTATGTTGTCTTCAGTTTTTATTACCACTGTCCATCTCAGAATAACATTTGTTGTCACTGTTTTTACTTTTTTTGTGCAACTTCTGAGCACAGCTCACATATACATTTGTTTTGAGCAGCTGTTTTCTAAGTTTAAGTGAGGCATCCATCAAAAGCTACACAATTTCACCTTCACAGGTAGGTGCCAGTTTTGTTTCTATAAACAGACACTAAAACATTCTCTTCTGTGTATGCCTCCCATAATGGCTTATTTTAGATTGACAAACAAGAATAAAGTTTCTCTGAAAAGAACAAAATGTTAGCAATGAAGAGTTCAGAAATATGCAGAAGGACCACTCACTGATCTACAGTACCCCTATTCAGGTCCTACCAAGGTAAGTGCACAAACACCGCTGTTACCAGAACAACGGGTGGTGAGACTAATGGGGAGACCTGGCTGACCTGAGGTCCCTCTGCAGATAGCAATGGGCACAGGACCAGCACTGGGATAGGTGCAGCACTAGCCTAAATGAGGGAAGTGAGGAGCTGCACATTCATGCCATTGCAGCCCTAATCCTGGCCAGAAATACTATGATGAGTCGGGTGCAGCCGGTCTGATGGTCTCTGTACAAATTTATCTATACTAAGGCTGGACTTTGAAAATATTCTAAGTGCCTCTATGCAGCATCACACCACGGTGAGCCAGCACTGCACCCCTGCACTTCTCATCCACATTCATATACCTTGTTGCCCCAAAAATAAGACAGATTTGTTATATTAATTTTTGCTCCAAAATATGCCTTTGTTTGTTTGTTTGTTTACATGCATAGCTGCCTGGACACTATTTAAACTGACTTTTTTTTTTTTTTTTTTTAATGAACTGTAATGAGGGCTTATTTTTGGAGTAGGGCTTATATTTTGAGCATCCTCAGAAATCCTGAAAAATCATGCTAGGGCTTATTTTTAGGGTAGGTCTTATTTTCAGGGAAACAGGGTAGCTCTGTTCCAGTTCTCTCATTACTTTCCTATTGTTCTTTCCTTGACTATAGAATTCCTGAGCATCGCATTTTTAATGCACTTTTTTTCACAATGGGGAGGGACAGTGTGAGGAAATACTAACTCCCTCTTTCTGCTCCAGAAGGAAGAGTGTAGTCCAGGTCAGATTAAGGGACTCGCCCAATGCCACTCAGAAAATTAATGACAGTGCTCAGAACTGAATCCCATTTTTGCAGAGTACTCCCATTAAACCATCCGTCTGACAGGAGCGGGACACTCTAAAAGCGTACTGTGGAGATGCAGAAATATCTCTAATCTAAAAAGCTTTATCCATATTCCTCAAGTAGAAGACACTTCAATTATTATTTCCTTTTTCCAGCCTTTTTCATGTTTTCACTTTTTTTAAAAAAAAAAACCTCAACATTTGTCAAGAAATTACAAAATCACTTATCCTTTCTTTGGAGTCATTAAACACTTGTGTAGAAATCTTTGTTTGCTTGAAATTATGCAGTATATAAAGGTAGCTGATGAGTATCTTACTTTTTTTTATAATTGTAAAAATTGCATTTGTAGCATTTGGATCATAAGTTACATTACCTAATAGGCGTTGCTCATCTAACAAGCTTTGTCTAGTTTCCACTCCTTGCCTAAGGCAGCATTTCTCTAGCATACATGTTTCTCTGAGCAAATCTGTCATTCATTTCCCATAACTACTCACATATGCAACTTTGAACTTAGCTCTTTTCACTTTTTCTCGACTACTCGGATAGCAGCAACTCAATTGGGACTATGTAAAATGCAGGAAAAAAAATACTCATTTTCATTGCAGAAATGTTGTTTATAACAGAGGGTTCCAATAATTGTCTCTTGCTAGGTGGTTCCCCGTTCTGATGGATCAGTTCTGTTTGTATATGTGGGCACAACCACTTTGCTTGTAAAGACAGATTTTATTCTCACGAGTTTCAATTATTTTTCATAGATAAGATCTGGTCCCACTCTCAGCTTCCTAAATATAAAACTGCTGAAATCAGTTACTTAACTGCAACTACTTATAAATATTTGTAAACATAAATTCTTAAACATTATTAAAATATTTTATTTTTATTATTTTGTCAACAGCAGCCACACAAATTCTTTTCAGAGACTATAGGTTTCATTTAGAGCTGCCTTTTTTTTTCTTCTTAAAGTTTGGCAATAAAAATGGAAATCTTGGAATTTCAGTCTGGATATAAAGGAGTAGATTTTGGCCCACTCTACTTTGAATTTACAATGTGTTTGTCCTATTTCTTTCTTATAGCTGAAGTCTAAGTACAGCATGTATTAATTTTATGCAACACTTAGATAAAACCCCGCAGGTGAAGCTAGAAGAAATGGTGACTCGAAAGTAACAATGAATATTCATTAGCTGTCCAAATTAAATTGCAACACTGAACACAGTGCCTTAAATTCCATTATCTTCAATGAAATCTGGCAAAATTTAACCCACCAAGTTTGGGCTTTTATAATGGCCTTATATGCATAACAGTATCCCACAGTGATTTTACTGGGGTAGGGAGGAAGCATGTGAGAGACTAACAGAAATATAAGCTCAAAATTTCCACCAAGAACTCTGACAGCAGGGAAAAAAACGCATGGAGAATACAGCTTTTCTCTGAAACACTGCAAATTTATATTGAACTGCAAAACATTTCGCCAGGTTTCTGAAATTCCTGCCCTCCATATAAAACATTTGCTTATTCCTACCACTCCTCGTAATGATGGGGCCAGCAGAGATTACAGCATTGCCAGAGGTGCTCTGAGGGCTCCAAGTTGTCCTCCCACCAGCATCTCTTCTTTCTCTGTTACTGCAAATCTGAGCAGTTAATCAAAACAAAGTCAGTTTCAGAGTGGAATGGAATTATTGCTCTTCTGTGCTTCCTGCTTTAATGTAAACTCTTTTATAAGCAATACTATGACCTTTATTTTATTTCTTAGTACGCATTAAATTACTTTGCAATAAAAACAGCTGCAATATTCCCTAGAAGCGTATCTTATAAATGCCTTGCTTCCCAATGCATTTTGCCTCGCATTGTTTACAAAACTACATTGCTGTTGTGTACAAGATCCCTCTCATTGTATATTAAATTTTCAGTAGTTAATTTCCCAAAGCTTTGTTTACAGACAGTTTTCCCCAACAAATGCGTTTTGCTAGACTAGGCACAGACAGGGTGCTACCATTCCTATGTTAGCAAGCTTCTCAAGTTAAAGTTCACGCATTTTCTATGGAGTTCTAAACAGCAATGACCCACATTAAAACAATCCCCAGCACTGTGTCATCTGGAATCCACCTTTAACATCTCTAATTTATCATCTACTTTAATCTTGGGTACTCAAGTATGCTTCAACCAAGAGCATTTCTTTAATTTCAACTTCTTGTGAAAGACCTTCAAAAACCTCAGAACATCAATTCAATAGCAACAATGAATTATTTAAAAGCATAATATAGAAGTACATAATAATGTAAAAAATGTCAGAAGCATACTGAACTGATAGCATTTTAAATCTCTAAATAGTAATAAGAAATGATACTGCATTCTGAAGATGTCAACCCAGAATATTCTGTGTTTATATGTTTATTTAAATGTTGCAATTTCCAAAATAGATTTGTTGCTCCTGACACTCCTAAAATTCAATAATTTTTGAATTGATACAACTTCATTAACTTCCACAAAATAGCGTTGTCCAAACTATAAGGGAGACAGCAATAAACTACAGGGGATGTAGTAAGCTGGTTTTCTTTTCACTGTCAGAAACTCTTCCAAATTTTTCTTGTAAGCATAGTGGCATTTACTATAGTTTAAGTTTTCCATAAACTCTAAGATATTTCTATTCGTCCACTGTGATTGTGGATATCTTTTTTCTCAGATGCTATACTAAGAATTTCAGGTCTGAAGCTGTCTCAGAGTTGCTACTTTAAAAAATGAATTAAGAACCAAAGGACGAAGAGGTCATTTCTCATGTGTTCAACAACCTGTATTTTGGAGGTCTAGTAATCTCCAGATGACAATATACACTGCCCTGTTCTTCATCAACTGTTTTACATTCCTTCAGACACAAAAAACATTATTAGTTCAGACTCTACAAGTCATACTTGTTCTGTGCCATCCAAACTTCCATAGCATTTATATGCAGAATAACCCCAGTGTGCCTATTTTATATCCAGATAATTAAGAGCAACTTTCATCCATGGAAACTTACCGGCACAAGAAAGGGACAGTCATCTGCTCTGCACAGCTTTGTCACGCAGTGAAGGAAGACCGTAGACATCTTCTGGTTCTTGTGCTTCACAAAGCGAAACACCTCAAAGGAAAACCGGCCCATTTGGCTCTTGCCATTTTCAATTATAGTCGTCTGTGGGTCCTTGTCACAGCTAGTTTTTGTAGAGAAGATTAAATCTAGGATGAGCAGCTGTATGATTAGCATTTGGAAGCTCTTAGATGAGAATAAAACAACTTAAGTAGCAAGCTCAGTGCTTCAGCTCCTTGGAAAAGAACGCCGTGCCATGATGTCCACCATGGGCAGCCACAATCTGCCTGTTAGGCTGCACAGTCCTGTGCTGAAATGCATTCCTACAAAAACATTATGTTTTGTTTTGCAACATTACAGCTATAACCAAGCTACCATTTAATTTTAGTGCCTAAAGAAACTTGAGACCTGGAGCAAAAAGTAATCAGGTATGCTAACCAGTATAGAAAGGTAACTCCAAATGAAGACACTATCTCTCCAGCAACCATCACTGATAAGATTTAATCTGAGATATTGCCAAGGTGTTATTCAAAGTTCCCATTCAAACAAATTATATCACTGGGAGTAGAAGGAGGAGCATCTATTTATCTTTAATCATTTGCTTAACTGCTTTCCTGGAGTCTAAGATGTTTTATATCAGTGTCATTCACCATAAAAGTACCTTTGGTAAAATAAAGGCCAGTTTAGCCATTCAATTTGGGTGTTAATGGTATCTCTAGAAGAGCCATTTAGATATATGCTTCTCTATTCTCATAATTCTTACGACTTTTCTCTTGCTTCTATGTTTATGTTCACAAACAAGATAAATCCTGACACTTTATCTGTAAGCCCAGCCCTCATTCCTCCCTGCTAATAGCACTTAGACTTTCCAGGCAGTTTGCACAGGACCTACCTGAAAAAAAGATCATATCGCAGATCATCACTAGGATTACCAGATGGTGTGGTGTAACAGTAGTCCATCAAAACATTCCACCTGCACACGGAACAAAGTGATAGGTGAGGGGAACTGATTATGTTAAGAGTAGGGATGAAGAGTGAGTGAGATAGAATAAAAGACAGTACAGGCAAGCATACAAACTGATAATGCAGGCTGTTACATTGAAGCCAAGTTACCCTATTTAACTGGTCACACACAAATCATCCTTCATTCCCAACATATCACCTATTTCTTCCCACAACTTACAAAACTAAACAGCACAGCATAGCAGCAGAATAGTAGAAATCTGATTGTTTGGTTTCATACAGGCCAACACATGTTCTATACCTCCTCTCAGAAGTCATAGCCACATAGGACTAGAAATCAAAACCATCCCACTCTTAGAAGGCCTGGAGTTTCTCACTTGATCTTACGGGGTCATTTCTTAAATAACAACAATACAACATTTAAGGTATAATTCAGAAAAACTTTCATAATGAGAACAGCAGCAAGATATGTATTCACCATTAAGGACCTGATATCCTCCCACTGAGGGCAGTGATTGTCAAACATCAACCATTATTTTAACACACGAAAGGCTGTGAGGAAAGACAGTTGCATATATATCAGAAAAAATTGCAATCCAAGACAAGAAATAACATCCTTTATGGTACCTGCCATCAAGGTTAGTTGCTCTTACAGCTGCATATATTTTGGTTTTCAAAGGTAAACCTGTACTCGGAATAAGGAGCTGCTGGCTGTAGGTTGAATCCTGAAAAAAAAAAATAAATAAATAAATAAAATAAATGCCTCAATGTATCAGAAATCCCACTCTAACAACCCATCTGCATCCACAGACTGAACTCCCATCTAATTTTTCTGACCTTTCTATATAGGACAATCATTTATTTTGTCCTCCATAAGGAGCAAAAAGCAGTGCTAGAGCATTTGCCTACACATTTGTCTATAACAATCAACACCACTTGGCTGGCCTTATCCTATGCAACCATTTTGGGGAATCTATGAATCCCAGCACCTACAGGCAAATGTAGCAGTTACTTTGGTTTTCTAAAGGAGGAGCTTAACTGGATTGTCCCGGTGTATACTTTCCCAGGAAAGGTTGTTAAGGTTATCCAATTTATTGGAGATAGCAATGCCATCAGGTTTTACATATCTTAAGATGTAGTCTGGGAAAACAGACACATTCTGTTATGTGAAATGTACTTTCTGTGGAAGTCAACTTGTTGAAGACTACAAATAATAAACATTTTCATTTAAATTCTATTATTTCAAAAAAGCTGTTTCAAGAAAGCTGCATAGAAAATAAAAGTCGGGAACTCCCCATATACTACTACATAGATATAGCTGATTTATTGGTTGTCTTGTTCAAAGGTTGAACCATAAATGTTGCTTCAGCAGCAATCCATGAAACAAATTTGAGTGACAGAGGTTAATTCAGCATATCAAAATGCAAAATGCACTTACTGCTAACGCCACCTGTGTCAAATATGTTGCTAATCCAGAAAGCACAGGGACTCAGCATGTTGAGACCTTCTATGAGTGGCTGAAACACTCAATACATAAGAAAATTTTTGTCAAACAGAATTTTGACCAGGTTCAGTGAGGCAGGCAAGACCAAGAGCAGCAGCTGACAGGAACTAGGACTAAGCTCATATATCAAGCATTTTTTCAAAGGGAATAACTCCAAAATTCACAGCACGCCCAGTATTCAATCTCTGCAGCGTTGGAGGCCTTGGGACATACACATGCTCACACAGACCAGCTCTGCAACATACACATGCTCACACAGACCAGCTCTGCAACATACACAGAGCAAGTCCTTGAAGAGCCATTCAAGTGAGACCAGTTAAGTTTGCCTTCTTTAAAATTAATTATACATTTCTCTAATACGTAGGTCTGTCACATTTTGCAACTGATTAAAAAAAGGGTGCCTCACTATTACATTACAAAATTGTTCTTTTCTTCTTAAAGAGGAATTTCTATTCATTTAGATAGACATTTACATCAAGACCATGAAGCATAAAGCCACTTAGGCTCTGTGAAAGCCCATTAAACGTTTTGCTATTAAAGTCTTTCTGACTCTATCATAATGGCTCCTCTTGACTTTCCTAATGATAACACACACTAACACCACAAAGTAAATGTAGACATCACCTTGTGAGGGAAGGTGGGGGTGAGCTGAGAAAATGAAGAGACAATTCCAGTGAAATAACACTACAGCTAAAGCTTTAAAGTTTGGCTGCTTGCAGTCAAAAGCCACATCTGTACACAACCCCTTGCCAATGCCAAGGGGTCCCCAGGCCCCCACCATAACCAGGACTCTCCAACAGGGACACCACTGCTCATGGTTGACTTGTAAACTCACAGGGGTAGGGAGGATGAAAGCTCATCTTGGTATGTGGTGTTTGAGGGAAAACAAGTGCTCAGCACAAGCATCAATAACACTTACACCTGACTCTGTGCAGAACTGGGCCCCAAGAGGCAGCAAACATGTGGTGATCAATGCTTGTCCTGACTGAGAAATCTGGCTACCCCTCACCCTGCCCCATCCTTTTGGTTACAGGTTGATTTAAAAATGAGAGAAGAATAATCTTCATTTTAACAGATCATAGGTTATTTGGAACTCTGCTCTGTCAAACAAACAGCACTTTTTTTAAGCATGCCTTTGGAAAACGTCCTGTTACAATATTTATAGCTCATTATGTTCAAAGAATAAAGCATTGACTTTTAAATCAGTTGCATCAATTATAACACAGCATCATGATGGCATGAATAATAACGTAAAAGAATCAGGTTCATAATTTACAAAAATGTTGCTTGATAGATTGAAAAATTGATATTTAAATAAGGTATTTAAAATGTATGAATAAAAATTTTAATCAACACAAAAATATAATTTCAGGGATTAATGCTAAGCAGAGGTCCGTGCATTTTTCATATTTTACTGTCACCATCCATACTTACATAGTAAAAGCTTTTATAATAATGCATATTCAAGTTAAATTATCTAAAATGTATGGAAGAAGAATTAGTTGAAAGCTGTTAAAATTATTAACCCTTAAAATCTTGAAAGTCCGCACAATGAGGCAACAAGTGCAGTGAGCTATAGATTTGGAAGAAATCCTACATCCCTCATTACAGTTACAGATGATCAAAACACTCTGATGATGCTTGAACATAAAAATACTCTGGCAAAAGTGTTACCGTTCATTGCTGAGGTAACAGGTCTGGAATATTTTTACAGAATACTACAGAGTACTCTCTGTATCTGTACAATGTACCTATACACATATACACACATAAACATCATAAATGCAAACACAAGCATGCACTCTGGAGTATGATTACTGTTGCTACAACTGATGAGTCATGTAGCACTACAACCTGAAAGCCAGAGCTGTAAACTGAGGAACTGTATAAATATAGGAGAAAAAGACTGTGTGTCCTCAAAGACCAGCCATATAAAAACAAGACAACAGGTACACGCAAACAAAAAGGACAAAGGAATGTAGAGATGAAAGACGTCCCATTCACAGGAGGAGTGGGAAGGGAATAGCAAGTAATGAAGAGGTTTCTATACTTTGCTCTGCTAATCCAGCTTGTACCTACATAGTGCAGAGATTAATTTAGTCCAGGTCATGCTACTGTGCTTTATACTCACATTGTAAAGTAACAAATGCAAAGTGCTGATAAATGTACCATTGTTCTCTCTCACAGAAATAGCAGCTGATGACCTACAACAGAACCAGAAACCAAAAACCATCATGAAGAAAGATTATCTTATTTTTGTGTTTATATACTTTAATGGGTTTTTTTCATTAAAAACCACAACGAGATATATCACAAGGAGATAATTTATGCATTTGGGTTATAAACTTCAGAAACAGGAATTTGTAGTGGAAAGACTGACAGAACCTTAACTATGCAGAAAATAATGGATACTGTTGAAAATATGAATCAGAAAAATAATTAGCAGAGAGGCAAAGTGACAAAAAGGAACCCACTTTTCATGATATACAAGGTTTACTCATGGAAATATTTTCTCTTGCACACTATATTTACATGATTAAAAATTATTTCATAAAGAATTCCCTTTTTTTTGCTGCTACCATTTTGTCCCCAGAACACTTGAATTTCAAGGGAGGTTTTACAGTATCTAAGGCACTCTTCATAAAGGCAGCTCTTCAAAAATTATGTTATTTCATAAAATGATGCTACAGAATTTTCTTTTAATTTGCATCACCTCTTCTTTCAGTGCTTTTTTGCCTTCCTTTTTCTCTTGTGCAGCTAAAAACCACTATGCTGACAACACTGCTATGGCACATATATTTAGGCATACATTGCATATAGACATTTTTATATGGGCTTACACAAACATGGGAATGAAACATGTAGGAATGAAAAGCACACTTACGAAGCAAGCTGAGTATTGTTAACCAAGTACTCCAGTGGATAGCTACAGCTAAATTTGTACAGAAGCCCAGGCAGGTAGCTGATAATTGTTGGTGGGTCTGGAGTATCAATATAGCCTGAAACATTACCTATCTGTACCACTGAGGTATTTCCATAAGCATTAATACCACGAGCTGAGGATACCTGTTGAGGGAGACAGAAAACAACTATTATCAGAAAGTTAACTACGGAACAAAAGATACCTACAGACACTGATGCTTTAACCCATAATTTACCAAGAGATATCTTCAGGAAATGCTTCAAAAGTGAAATTAATTTAGTAACACGTTCCGTGTGTTCTGGTTTTCACTTCCACATATTCACATACATACAGTTCACAAGTGATATCCCTGTTCTTAAAACACAAACTTGAACAACATTTGAAAAAAAAATGATGCAACCTGGAAGTGGTTTTTTTGTAGATACTTTTGCTTTCTGAGCATTCCCAGCTAATTCACGTAACTTACCAGGAAAAACTGAAGGAACTTTTCTATTACATTTTAAAATTATTAGCTTAAGATGAGCTTGCATATGAAATAATGAAGTCAATACATAAGAAGTTTTATTCACAGAAACAACTCTGTCACTCTTGAGCTTTGCTTTTGACATATTAAAATCAATGTACTTTATTAGCCAAATCACTGAACTTGGAGTCTGTGGTTGTGTCATTTTACATTACACATCTCTAAATCTAGATTATAAATTATATGAAAAGAAACACTGTCAGAAATGCAAGAGCTGAAAAGCAATACAAACTTCATGCCAGTGCAACCTTAATTCAGTCCCTGGACACATGCTACCTTGCACTGCTCAGGCTGATAGAGTGTGCAGAGCTACCAGTAACATGCAGCTCTCCAGAAAAGTGGAGGACACCCTTCACAGTATCACAGTATGTTTGGGATTGGAAGGGACCTCCAAAGATCATCTAGTCCCATCCCCCTGCTGGAGCAGGAATGCCCAGGTGAGGTCGCACAGGAACATGTCCAGGCAGGTTTTGAATGTCTCCAGAGTAGGAGACTCCACAACCCCCCTGGGCAGTCAGTTCCAGTGCTCTGTCACCCTCACTGAGAAGAAGTTTCTTCTCAAATTTAAGTGGAACCTCTTGTGTTCCAGCTTGATCCCATTACTCCTTGTCCTATCATTGTTTGCCACCGAGAAGAGCTTGGTTCCATCCTCGTGGCACTCACCCTTTTTATATTTATAAGCATTAATAAGGTCACCCCTCAGTCTCCTCTTCTCCAAACTAAAGAGACCCAGCTCCCTCAGCCTTTCTTCGTAAGGGAGGTGCTTCACTCCCTTAATCATCTTTGTTGCCCTACGTTGGACCCTCTCCAGCAGTTCCCTGTTCTTCTTGAACTGAGGGGCCCAGAACTGGACACAGTATTCCAGATGCGGTCTCACCAGGGCGGAGTAGAGGGAAAGGAGGACCTCTCTCAATCTACTAACCACTCCCCTTGTAATACATCTGAGGATGCCATTGGCCTTCCTGGCCACAAGGGCACAGTGCTGGCTCATGGTCATCCTGTTGTCCACCAGGACCCCCAGGTCACTTTCCCCTACACTGCTCTCTAATATGTAATTTCCCAACCTATACTGGAACCTGGGGTTGTTCCTGCCCAGATGCAGGACTCTACACCTTCCCTTGTTAAATTTCATCAGGTTATTCCCCGCCCAACTCTCCAGCCTGCCCAGATCCCACTGGATGGCAACACAGCCTTCTGGCGTGTCAGCCACTCCTCCCAGCTTAGTGTCATCAGCAAACTTTCTGATAGTATACTCAATTCCCTCGTGTAAATTGTTAATGAATATATTGAATAATATTGGCCCCAGTACTGACCCCTGAGGCACTCCACTAGATCCTGGCCTCCAACTAAACTCCGCACCATTGACTACCACTCTCTGGCTTCTCTCCTTAAGCCAGTTTGCAATCCACCTCAGTACTCTATTGTCTAGACCACACCTCTGCAACTTAGCAACTAGGATGCTGTGGGAGACTGTGTCAAACGCTCTGCTGAAGTCAAGGTAGACCACATCCACAGCTCTGCCATCATCCATCCACCTTGTTACATTCCCTGGTAGCAGCCCAGCCCCACTTCATCTGTAGCTACTGATCTGAATAAGTTTGAAAACAGCAGATAAGTGCCACAAATCACTTTCTGAGTAGACACATACACAATAAGTCAAATTAACTTGGCACTGGACTTCCACCATTGCATTTATTTTGTATAACAGTATTAGCAAAACAGATGCTTTCATTAGCTTTAGAATACACAATTTCTTAAAACATTTCATTATGGAAGAATCATCTGAGGTGCACAAGTTGTAAGATTTTGCACTGAATAGCACAGGATACCCAGCAGGTATTTTGATATCTTTTTTTGACTACAGATAAAACAGCTACAAGACAGATACAGCCATGCACTTTCCCAATAGTATACCTAGACATTTGCTAAATGGCAGGAAAGTTATGAAAGTCAAATTTCATAGGATCTATTCCTTGCCTAAAAGACACAGACTAGAGCACTAAGGTAGCATAGCCAGCTACAGCCTTCTTTAGCTTCCCACCATCCCACCCTGAAAAACAAAAAGTAGTGTCTGCCATACCACAGACAGACCTGGGTTTTACCTGAGTTCTGCCAGAACTGTCATCTTTACTTTTATTGCAAATGGGTTTGAAGGTCTTTGCTATGAAACACAGCCAAGAAATGCATGGGATTGTACTACTGAAGTGTGGGGAACATGATAAGAAATGCTCCCTGCTCCTTTATCCACTTTGTTGCACAGCATGCATAAACTGAGAGAGGATGAGAGGAATATTTAGTTATAATTTTAGCAGCTGCTACCTTATGTTTGTATCCTGTACAACCTTGTGGGGAGCTTCACAGGGAGCTCCAATTATTTGCATTTGCTCTTAAAATTATAATCAAATAACAAGTTCAGGGAATTTACAATGTGAACAACACCACAGGAACAAGAAAAAGTTGCTTCCTGGCAGTTTCTTCTACTGCAAGTCATGGAAGCACTACAGCTTTTCAGGCAAAGCAGGAAAAGAGAATCTTGAAGTTGCTGAACTGGTTTTTGCTGAACTTTTAAAACAAAACTCAGCCTGAGGCAAATAGGTCATAGAGCACATTGAACATTTCAGCCCAGTTTTGCAAAATTATTAGCAACAGAAAACAGGGAGTTTGTTATAAAAACTGGCAGGTATCATCAAGTGCAAGTATGAATTACAGATATAATATAAACCTTAAAAATAATACTTTTTTATAATTGTTTTTGTGAGTTACCCATAGATCCTTTGATACAAGTCAGCACTGCTTCTACAGTGCAATATACACACAAACTGTACAACTCTCTTCTCCCTTAGTTTAGAAAGTTTGAGTCCTGACCTGCCCCTCTCACTCCATTTAGAGTGAGATAGTTTCACTGAAGAAAATGAAATTGTACTGGTACAAAACAGATTTCAAAGTCAGCTTCTGGATCAGATTCTATCTCCAAAATCTCACCTGCAGCTGAGGATCAGATTTAGTCATCAGCTCCACAAAGATGTGCATTATCCATATGTGGAACAACAACATAAATTGTAGACACTGAAGTCATGTAACCAGGCAAAACACCACAGCACAGAGTGGCTGCACACTAAGAGATCAGAGCTGAAAATCCAAATCTGAACTTCGGTCCCACATCTTGACATTTTACCATGAATTGAGCACATAGGTTAGATAACCATTTTTTTGTATGTCAAACTTTCAAAACTTGCTTGAACACTTCAGTTTGTTACCAGGCAGTTACATATTGAGCTTTGATTGCGAGACTTCAAGGCACTGCTAGCAGAGGTGTCTAGTGTGGGTTGGGCCCTCTGGCCAGACTGTCTCCCCCAAAGACGTTCAGCCTTATCACAGAACACACAAGATCAGTCAATCAGTCAGCAAGCCTCTCTCATATCAGACCACAGAAGTAGGTACCCAGACTATAAGTCTCATCATCTGTCTAGCCCACTATTAAAATATTTTACTTTCATTTTCCAAGTGGGTATTTTATAAGTTTCAGCAAAATTGAAGGCGTATTCAGCAAGAGTCTTAAAAATGTCTTGGAAAAATCTACTTTTTCCACTGAAAAAAAGAGTAAAATCAAAAAAAAACTTTCTAATCAGAGAACAAATGTGTGGCCCACCACATTTTGTCATTAGTAATCAAGGTAATAAATTACCAACTTTCTCTGGTTTTCTTTGATTAATGGAATATATTTTTAACAAGACAATGTAAACATTATGTGTAAAAGAAATAACACTGTCAAGGTCATTCACTTGATGCTATTCATAAACAGCCATGCTACAATTTCACTTTGACCTTGTCTTACCACTAAAGTGTTTCCACAGGATTCCAAAGTACTCAGATTGATGATGAAAATGACCACTGCTGGAAAGGTGTTGTTATTGATGAAACCCCTGCAGTGGGCATCCCCATGTTTCCCATTCAGTGCCAGATCTGTCTCAGAATAACCAGAGAAAAGAACTGTGCAAAAATTTATCTTCATAGTAATTGTCTGTACTCCACAGAAAACATTGATATCTCGTTCAGCTGCAAGAAAAATACAGGGAAAGACACTGTAAGAAGATGTATTTTAACTAATCTCCATATAATTATTGTAGCAGTTACTCTAGTGTTGTAACTTATGATTAAATAAATTTTTGGAACCCAGTCTCAGCAAAATATTGGAATGTAAAGGTCAGAATTGCATTATTCTGAAGAACAGACTTGACTCTATGGCTTCACTAAAGAGAAGACAAGAACTAATATCATAGCATAGTCTACCACACAACAAAACCATTATTCCAAAATTCCCCAGCAAATCATTCAGTAGCACATCATAAACTGAAGCACTGCGAGGGCGTGGAAAAAAATCAAGTGGTTAAACATTTGGAGTCTGATTAAATAGCCCCTTTCTGAAATAGAAATTTCCAGTGATTTTGAGAAATTCGGGAGGCCAAGCTCTGCCTTTCAGCCCACTCTGGCACGGAAGTCAAGTGTGTTTGTCTGAGCCTGTCTGGAATCTACTTTGTATGAGACTGCAGTCTCAGGTTGTGCAGACTTTGAAGTACAATCAACAGCATACCAGTGCAATTTATTATGTTATCTTTAAAGCTGGGGTTTTTTTTAAGAACCATCAACTTTAGCTGTAATGAAAAATCAGTTGGCTCTTGAAAGACAATGATCGATACTGCAAAGCATCTTGCAATCTTTCATTCTGTACATTATGACAATATAAAAGACCTAGAAAACAGCAATTGTTACAAGTGATCAGTTTTTGAACAACAGCAAAAAAAAAAAACAAAACCCTTTTTGGATTAATTTGACCTTTTTTTCAAAAGTTCTGAAGATTTTTATATACTTGAACAGAAAAGCATCAAGTAAGGATATAGGCACAAGCAACAGTTTGTTTTGCTTTAGAGCTGTAACATAGCTTTTCTATAAGGTCTTGTGTGCCTGCAGACAATTGGGGGACTGCTTTTTTTCCCCTAGTGATTTACAAAAAGACATACTGCATTGTGGTAAACACAGACATTACTCCTTTATATAATAACTCATTTATTACATCTATTTAAAGATTAAGTGCTACTAAAAACTGCAGAAGGACTTCAGTCAATACTATACCATTAAACCTGCTGAAACGAATTGTTCCACTACATTGTCACAACAGAGAGGAAATGAAATCTCCATTATAATGAACTAGCTCTTTCCCCATGGTACAGGAGCATAAGTAGTTTAATACAGACAGCTTTAATGGTGAGTTTAAAGCCAAAACAATCAAGCACAGGAAATAACAGACAAAACTCTGTCCTGAGCTAATGTGGTGATAAATGTTATGTACAGGGTGTAAATTTGGGCAGAAAGGTATTGGAGGCAAAACAGGAACTGAAGTGATTTGGCATGAAATTCTCCTGGTTCATACATATACATAATTCCACTAACATAACATGCAAAAATCAAGAAAAAGCATGCCTTTGTATTCACTACTTGAGGACTGTTATGATCCATTTAATTGATGTACTGAGGTAGAGGGAATGGTACAAAAAGGCAAATGGCAAACTGTGTCTTTACACTTATTTGGACCAATGCACAAACAGTCAGATTGCAACAAATTTCAGGATGTAACATAAAGCAGTTCCATTAATTTTATAACTCCCTTCGAGCCTTTTAAAAAGCAACATATTACTCTATCTGTTAAGGTACCATTACTAGCAAAATTCTCATTTGACACTAAGGTAAATGAGACCATACAGTACAAAAAAAACCTTTGTGCTATACAGGAGGATAAATGACCTTTCCAGACTGAATCTTTTCTGCCCACTACTTTACAAGAAAGTATTGCTGCCAAACTAGTCCATTCTGGAATTAAAACATTATTTGTTCAGATATTCATCTGAAACCAGGTGCAAACAGACCTAATGCTCCTTTAGATGCTAAATATCTAGCTCTAGCTAATTTCTTGTGAATTTAGAGAGGTAAATATCATTCCTATCTATGTATAAGTTTAAATAAAAAAAAATGTTTGCATTCCTGCAGTAAAAGCTTCTGGTTTTCTGAGTAAGAGAGGACCGATGGTTTGAAGGTTAGGTCACCCAGCTGATGGGGCCTCAAATATGATGACTACTTTGCCACAGAGTTTCCGTAGAGGCAAAGCACTTGGTCTTCTTCTGACTCAAATCACACAAACTATCTCTAGTCAACAGGACTCACAGGAGTGTCATGTGCAAAAGAAAGTAAAGCTCAAGAGGTACATAGATACTACAGTAACAGGCACCATCTTGAATAAAGGACAGACCCATGGCAACACGAGCCAAATGCTGACAGCTCCACTGCTCATTTCTGCTCTGGTAGCCTTCCACACATTGCCAAGATTTGCCCCAGAGCAGGCAGTAAAAAACCTGTAGAGGACACGAGTTTGCCACAGAACACAGTTGACAAAAGTAATTCCACCAGAAGAGGCATGCAAAGACATTTATCATTCAAAACCAGCTTCTCTGTATGAGTGTCCTCTTTGATCAAATCACTGCTTTGAAATTGAATTACAATGCATAGTGTATGTGAAAAAGCTGCAATATTTTCTTGTCTTCTACTAAATTTTCAGTATGTACTTACAACAAGAGCTCCCTGAACCAAAACTGTGCTTTTCCCACCTGGAGATGGCTCCATCCCCCAAAAGCCTTCCAAAAGCTTTCTTTCTTGCAATGCAGAACTAAAGCTTTTTTCTCCAGACAACTCTCTGAGGGACAGCAGGACCTGACCTTATTACATATTGTCTAGAACACATCTTGCTTTTGGTATAAAACGTTATAGAATTTTCTATCTACCATATAGGGTTTTTTTTTTTTCTTCATTCCTGCTGACTACTGCATACCTACACACCAAAACAAACCCAAGAACTGCAGAAACAAAAGTCCTGCCTGATTATTTATCATCCTATTCTTGCAGCACTATCCCTATGCAAGAGTCACCTAAGCAATGAATGATAAAAGCACAAACAAATGAAAAACGGATGAGCTCCAAGGTTCCTTTAGGAAGGCTTAATTTCTCATCTTTGCTGAAAACAACTTCTGTTCTCCACAGCATTGAAAGAAAAAGAGCAGACAACTTCAAATCTCAATGGTTTCTCTCGTATCTGCACACCACAGACCTCAGCAAAAAAGTCCATTCTCACTCCACATTTGGACTTTCAGCTGACAACAATGAAGACTTCTCATGCGGAACAAATTAGGAACAGGAAGAAAGTCCTATCCACAATCAGGCCCTGTGAGCAGTATCTAAGCTCGATGGATGTTTGTTTTGAAATGTTCTCCTTTATGACCTCTCTCTCACCACTCCCCTTACATTTGAATTCTGGAGGCAGCTGGGCCAGCATCCTCAAAGCCACAGCCTGGGCTGAGCAGCCTGGAGAAGCGTAGCGACAGCAACCCCATTACCCCACAGAGGCTCTCTCAGCCATCTTCTGGGGTTCTTGAACCCTGAGAGCAGAGCTCCAGCAGCCTCACTCAGCTCCATTAGCCCCAGCCCATTTCATAGCAGTCCTTTTTTGTGTACCGAAAATAACACCTGTCAAATTTTGGGACAAAAGGGTTTTCTGAATTTTACCTTTATCTCAAATGCACAGCTAATAAGTAGAATTATTTTTCTTTCCTAGTTCTCAGAATCAGCACTAAGGCTGTTGACTAAATTCCAACCTTTGAATCTTTGCTGCCTGAGATCACAAACAAGAAAGAGCAGGACTCAACTTTCAGCTCTTACAGGAAGTGCAGGGTGATTAGCATTTACTTAAAAAAAAAAAATTCTGTTTACTTGTAAACTGAGGAGATTTTCTCCCAAATACCTGAGATTGGGCAAACATGGAATCTGATCTGACCCTTTTTCATGAGGCAGAACTGCAAGTGGCCCCTAAATACCCACAATAAGAGCTTGATTCAATTAATGAGTATCATATTGCATATATAAAACCTTGGCACAAGGCTGGCACAAAAAAATGACCGGAGAAATACTTTAAAAGGACAGAAAGAGGAATCTAAACTTCCTTCTAGCTCTTGCAATCCTCTCAAGAAGCCTGAAACAGAAAAACAATAACATGAGAAAGGTAGATCTAAGGCAAGTGGGCACAATTCACCCACACATTTGAGGCAAGCCTGTAAAGTTTTTACTTAAGAAGGGAAATATAGAAGTAGTTTGTTAAATACTCAGATAAACAGTGATTTTGTCAGGGATGGAGACAACATATTCTTCTTTGCATGTCTTATTTATCTACTTCTAATATTCACACCTATTAAGTGAACAAGAATGAATCCCAGTGTTGGTCTTTATGTCAACAAAGTACTTAAAAGTAACACAGGAAACAATAAACAGACTGTAGACTTTCTGCTGACTTAAGCTAATGAAAGAGCGGATTCTTCCTGAAAAAAATCAAAACTATTATTATTCAGAAATCAACAAGACTGGAAGGTATCACAGTGTAATACTAGAGTTTATCACTATGTGGTTCAATTTGATTGCTACCTCAGAAACACAAGATGTGAATGAGCCAGTATTCACAGCTTTTTAAATTATTATTATTCTGCCCAAGAAATAACTGAGGCAGGAAGTATAAGCAATGTAACAGAGACTAAAAACATTCTTTAGCTGAGTAAACCCTGATACGCGTGTCGTTAAGACTGAAATTTCATTTCTGTTTCTCATTGTGTTAACAGCTCCAGATATCTGATGTCCCTAGAACAACTTAATTCCCACTTTCCCAGAGGCATGAGTATATGTCATACATAGGTACATCACATGGCTCCACCAGTCCCTAACTAAGCACTTAATGTTGAAATAAGACACTTAATTTTGCCATTGACTTCATTTTGCCCAAAGATAGACAGATATTTATGTAACTAAAAGAACATAATTATATTCTCTTATCCAGATAAAACATGGAAGAAAATCTAGTTAGAAGTTTCAGACTCTTAAATCTATAGAGAACACTTCCAACAACACAGCCTCTGGTGACCTTCTTGGGCAGGATAGAGCTCTGGCAAAAGCAGGTCAAACCCCAGTGGAACGAGGGGAGTTGTATTTGTTCCTACTAGGCTGAATTTGACTCGTTGTTCAATTAAAAAGAAAGTAAAGCACAATATTAGAGGAGTTTCATTGTCACCAAGATAGTTAAAAGTCAATGTGGAGTCCTGCCCGCAGGCTTCAGACAGATTTAAAGCTCTGTATTTAAAAATAAGCACTGCTTTGAACCAAGACAATAAAGAAGCCATTAGAAAAAGATGTCTATTAAACACTTACCAGGAAACCTGCTATGGAGGTTAGCATCACAGTTGTATCCATTGAACTGAGCAGTCACTGAAAGCACTTTAATCGTCAGCAGGAGCAGTAACCATACCTGTTCCATTGCAAAACCTAGCAAAACATTAGGTGGTTATTACACACATCTGTTCATTGCGTTAAAGATGCTTACTGCAGACATTTAACCACTGGGGAGGTGATGGTCTCCAGCAAAGGAATTGGGAGGGGGATAAAGCTCACAAGCTTATGTGAAAGAGGCCACAGGCAGCACAACCCATTTCTCTACTTCCGAGTGTAATTTCTATTAACTTCTGAAGCTTTTAATCAAAACTTGTGACAAAAGAAAGGTACTCAAGCAAGATATGAAAAAAAAAGGAAAAAAAATCCCTAAAAATATAGTGATAGATTAGGATTGTTTAAATATTTAAACTCCAGGAACTTTCTGACATTTCTGTGTAAAAAATTCTTTGAGGAAGACATCCTAGAAGAACAGCTTTTACTTAAGCCAAGTCCTTGAAAACCATACAGATAAATGGCTTGCTGAGCAACTCTCAGACTCAAGGTCCTAGAACAAAAATCTGTTGATATCTATTTGCCAAAAAATTGTTCTTTGAAGCATACATGCAATTGCATTGAGCTCACATACAAACTTAGCACAGACACTTCCATCTACTTGAATTATATCTGGCAACCAGACCAGGAGATCAGAACACGTGAACTTCTAGCATCTTGAGTAATTATTCCTCTGGGGACGAAAAATCCAAGGTGTAATACCTGTGGTATTTAGCACATCCAAAAAAATATCTGATCCATGCTTTTTTCAAAAATATCTCAAAAATATTGATATTGTTGTCCATGAATCCAAATGTCACTATTTTTTTAATAAGATTTCACAATCCTATAAAACATCTCTGCTGATACGGACCTCAAACACTGAAATACTCTCAATTTGTCTAGATTCTTAAGATTTCTTAAGAAATTCTTAAGATTTAGGAGGTTTGCTTTCTCTAAGACTGCGGACACAGAGATGCTGACCATCACCTTTCTCAAAATGGACATCAAGGAACATCTGTAAACTCCATAGACAGAGCACACCTAAACGACACCATATTTGGCATAGCAAGTGGTTGTCATGCATCACTGAGAAGAGCTGGCACCAGCACACAGAGAAGACTTTTGAAACAAATCCTCACTCCTACCTGGATCTTTCATGGCTACACAGTGGTTTGAGCTAAAGTGTGCTCAAATTAATTCCACTAGTTTTCAAGCCAGGCTCACAGAGCACACAAACCTAGGATGTAAAGCCCTGCACTGAAAGACAGACCCACAGGAGACACTGCCAAGTGCTCCTTGTCAGCAAACAAACCATTATACAACAAAGCGCTGAGCCAAACTCTACTAAATAAGGTCAAAAGGCTGTCCAAATGTACAGCCATTCATTCCCGTGTAATTCTGAAGTAAACAGAATAAAAACGGAGAACTGAAACACCAGCTTCCTGCTAAGCATGCATGTTTTGTCAGTCAGGTATAATAACTCTTGCTATCATATCCAAAAGCAGTTTTGCTCGCAAGTTCTTCACAACCTCCTCAAAGTGTGACCTAGAGCAACAATGCAACCTCCTTTTAGTTTCAGGTAAATACATAACTCTAAATGAAAGCACTCTCTGACCCTCTACTCCCTTTCCATTAGATTCATGTGGAGGTTGACAGCACTTGTAGCTAATGCTGATAAAGAATTCCAAAAAAAATAGGATAGAAAATAAAATTGCAAACTGGGTTGCTATGAAACCTCTCTATTTTCATGATCTCCTCACCCTCTCCATTACTTTCAGATGCAGAAATAAGGCAGTGTGTTGTTTACCATGAAATTTCATACTTTATTTTGAAAGATATATTTTTTCCTTTGGAAAATTGGCATTTCTCCAGTGTACTGAAGCCTTACCTCTGCTTGTACCACAGTTCCATCAATAAAGTGGCTATTACTGTTCTGTTGTATATGAGCTGGTTTCTGATGTCCCTTAGAATGTTATGAATCAAGGGCAATTTACCAAGATCTAAATCTGACTTCAACTTTCTAACTCCTACAATATTTTCTCCCACAAATAGACAAAAAAACAAACAAACAAAAAAAAAACACAAAAAAAAACAAACAAAAAAACCAAACAAAACAAAACAAAAAAAAATCAAACAAACACCAAAACTGTTTGAAAATAATTTAATGAAAGATTACACTGACAAAGCTGTAGCTATTATTTTAGATGAAAAGCAGAACTTAAATTCTAAAATTTTAATTATTAAACTTAAGTTCTGCTGCTGTGTTTCAGAGGAAGGAGAGGTGATTGCTAAGGAGCAAAGCTGAATTAAGACATTAAGTATTTATAGCATTAGTTCTCTCACTGTATTCAGAACAAGTCAGATTTTAACACAACCGATAACATCCTACTTTTTTTCTGGCTATTGTCTCATCTGCATATGGATCAACATGCAGATCCACATCACCAACTGAGCTGACTACTGCTGATTTCAGTTAAATGAATTAGGAACATGCATTATTTTTCATTTCTAGCTAGAACATTTCTAGCACAGCTAGAAAGCACCATGGAAGGCCAACGTCACTTATCTACCCACCCCAGTAAGAATCGAGGCAGCCATCCCTGCTTTTCCAGCCTGTTCTAAAAGGCCTCTAGCAATTTATTTCTCAACAGAAATTTATAAAACTTCAGTCCCCCAAATGTAATAAGGCATCATAACCAAAATATTTGTACCAGACCGATACTGCTGAGCATTTCATCCAATTAAAGAAGAAAGCATAAAAGTTTTATCAAAATAGCAGCAGAAACATCATCATCTTATTGCCTGTACATGAATATGAAATGATAATTCCACATACAAAAAAAGGAATGTGATATGCAAGTGTCAGGAATAGGGTGATTTATAATCCAGGAGTCACCAAATTCACGTGAAATATGTCCACCTTTTTCCTTCTACTTAGTATGCAATTCTTTAAGCCTTTTTCAAGGAATAGATCTCTTGGTGGTTTAAAAAAAAAAAAAATCAAAACAAACAAAAAAATGAACAAATGAACAAAACAAAACCCAAACAAACAAAAACCCATGACCTGCTTCTTTGGTCTAGTAGCATACATTTTTGGCTGTTTCAAAGACTTTCACAATTCCGAAGATGCCAACACACACTGCAAGGGAAATATGATCCTTTCTATCTACAAAACTCTTAACTGACAAACCAGTACCAGGTTTCACTGATGCACCCAGAGTTCTCGTCTGTGTTCATTAGACCTCAACTCCAGTTTTCTCTGTTAAGCAACTTCAATGATCCTTTAATGTTTATGTTACTGACCAGTCCAGATCACCTCAAAAAAATCCTGTCACAGTCACTTAAATAATTTTACTTCCAAGTGTTTCTGCCACTATCCATCCACCTAAGGATCTCTTCCAAACAGGGTCTGGCATTTTCTGTTTAGCAAAGGAACCATTCTTTCTCTTGACCTGGAGGTGGAGGTAGAAAATCCTCATGGTAGGAGTTCCATTAACACAAAATTCACATGACAACTATCTCAAGCATGACTAGAACAAAAGAGCTTTAGAGGCCAGGTATAGATAAAGAGACAATCAAGGATTTAAAGACCTATCAAACTTGGTTAATTAAATCATTTCAGAGACCATGGTTCACATAGATTTCTAAAACAATCAATTCAAAGGAAAAATAGCCCAACATATCCAGGTTTCAATGAAATAAAATTAAACTTCCAGAATCCTGAAATAGTCAGGGTATATCTCAGCTGAACCAGAGCTGTCTTTATATTTGGCACTGTGTCACAACTGCAGGTCTTACTGTTCTGTGCTGCATAACATTGAAGAGTACACTGAGGGAAGAGTTGAAACATGCAGTCTTCGATTTAATTGTCACCATTTTACAAAGCGCTTTTCCCTGCTTTCATAAACTCCATCATGTCAGAAAACCCACACAAAATTTCAAAGAAAATATGTTTATTATTTAAACAAAAGCCATTTTGCAGTCAATTTAGGAATATAGTTTCGTGGAGAAGCAATTCTTTGATCTATCTAGATTCCCTCTTCTTTCCTCTCTTAACACCCAAGATTAATTTCTTTTCTTCAACCATGCTCTCTAAAAAGATCTTAAAAAAATTTCCATTGTGAACAGTATTCACCAATTCAGCCCTACATTTTTATTGAAACTCATATGTGAGCCATTTCTGACTTCTGAGCATATTACTTACGTCACATATTCATGTTGTATTTTATGAGAACATCCTATAATCTACCCCTTGTTCACTATTTTTCTTTCACACGATGTGGCAGTACTGCAAAATAATATGGTGATCTTTATGTCTTTTGACTGGATAAGTATCAAAAAAATGGTTAATAGTAATAATAAAAACTTATCTGAAGAAAATTATAGATGTGATAAGCATATAATAAAGCTGGTGGAACATTTATAAGTGTTTTCATACATATCTAGTAACTGCCTAAATGTTCTTTAGTGTTGTACATTAGGTGTCTACAAGTAGTGGAATAGAAAAATTACTACTTTTACTTTTAAAAATATTTAAAAATTATCATTCTATAGTTCAATGCATACTTCTCAGTCATCTCATGACAAAGATAATTCCTTGCCCTTTTGGTTTACATTTGTCTTACTGCCACACTTGCTTCAGTGTCTGCATTCAAGTTGTAAATAGTTGTGAAGTGTGTTAACTGTATGGCTGTCAGGTCTTCCAGAACTGCTTTGCTTCGAGACATGTGCTAGATTAATTTGCCATTAGTTAAAAGTAACCCAGTGAGTAAAAATAGAATACCTCTCTACCTCAAGTTCTTCAGTGGAACCCTCTCTTTTAGCTTGTACATCCTGTTGTAACAAATTATCCAGATCACATTTACACTATTGCCTTCCACTTCTTTATCTCCTTGGCTCTTCTGATGCAGATTAAATAGGACTTGGATCTTTACAGTATCTGTTTGAAGACAAGCCTACAAATGGTGTTAATTCCCTTTTTTCAAAGGCATTGTCACAGAAATAGAGGGCACATGAGATGTGAAGAATTTTAAGACACATTTCAAGTATAAAATTTCCCTTTGCTTGGGGATCTTTGGTGCTGAGACTTTGAAACACAAAGTTTCTTACAGATTTCCCTTATTTCAGACTCCATAGTGCTGTTCCATTTCTGACACCAAGCAGAACATGCAGAGCTGAAAAAATATATATATGCAGACATGCATGCACCTATATACACATGACAAACTTATACACAGAGGCACATTTATATATACCTTAAAGGTTAATAGTTTCCTAAACAGAGGACTAAAGCTGACGACAGACTTAAACCTGTGAACAGACTGAATGTTCTCAAAATTACAGTATTTGAGGGCACACATCACAGAAATACAACAAATGTAATAATTTAACATATATGAGGAAATAATAAAACTAAGAACAGAGATCAGTGCACCCTAGAATGTTTTGGTTTAAATAGGTGAATTAATCTATCTTGTAGCTATTCAGAACTCAAAGAGCATTTGTGGACTATGCAAGAAAGACCACACATTGAACACATATATATAGTTAGGTATAGAGCTGCCCTTAGCATCAATTATTTGGTCCCAGAATGACCCGTGTCTATTTGCTAGTCATATATTTCCACTCAATTTCTGAGATCTAAAATCAAGAATCCTACTTGATGAAGAATAAATCACAGCTAAAATCTCAAATGTCAAGATGTTTTTCGAATCAAGGAGGTGCCTACAGCGTCCAAGGAAAATGAGACTGGAGAACAAATTTTTTTATCATTAAAAAATAAATAAATAACTAACTAAATAAATAAATAAATACAAAGCTTTTGCTTTGGTTCTAAAGTTAAAAAAAAATATGGTTTATTTTCCAGTCTTTTTACCACAATCCCTTTCATGGGATAAAAAAGCCAAAGGTACTGAGAAAGAGACAATTTTCCATAAAAGGAAGCCACACAAAAATCACTAGGCTGTAATTTGAAAGACTTCAAATTTTGACAAACACTCTACATAGGCAACTGAAATTGCCATAATATTTATGGCATAAAATATTTAAATATATAAAATGTTTATATGGAAGCAATGCATAGCTTGATTGTGAACGGAAACTAAATAAACGTTCTAAATCCTGTTGAACATCAAGAGGCTGAAAACCTAGATCTAGTTCCCAAAGACACAGCTCAGTACTTTTCTTGTGAATCTTATTACTGGTAGTGAGAATTAAATGTGTATGCTAGGTAAATAATAGAAGCCTTAGAGTCATGCAGTACTCTTCAACCTATAAAATCAGCAAAAGGTGTGCTTAAAGATATATGCACTAACATAGGTCCAGCTGGAGCTTCATCTCCGAGCCTTGGATAGGCAAAGCTCCATCTGAGACTGTTTTTTTGCCTGCCTCAAGACTCAGGAAATTTAATTGGTATACCATAGTGCCAGTAAACTGGGGGAAAAAAAAATAAAACCTACATTTTAGCACTTCAAAACATTCATAATAATACTTTAAACATTGTACTTCTTGTGCTTGCTTCATTGTTACAACAATGTTCATTGGATGCTCTGGGATTTTTTTAATCTGCTCTGGAAAGAAACTAAGTTAACTGCATACTTACAAGGTAAAAAGCAAAGCAGTGATCCAATTAAGAACATGACTATATGAAATATTTCCAAGAGATTTATACAAAGTATCATAATACCTTCTTCCAATGAGACAGACTATTAAGCAAATAGCTATTAAAGCATAAAAAACTGAACAAGCCAGAGATCTTGACTTTCTAGATCTATTTAAACGCATTCACTTAAGACTGTTGAAGTCGCAGAGCAAGCTGTTTACCTGCTATTCTGTGCTAAATATCAGAGTTATTCCAATTTTTCCTCCATCCACTAGTGAAATACTGATATTCTTCAAATGCGCTATCTTTCCCCCACCTCTTTCTATTATTTTTACTGTAGTTATGCTTAGTGATGGAACAGTTGGCTTCTACTTCAAATATTATGAGAATACTTGCTTTGCTGTTTTACAACATTGACTTCTATAGGATATTTAGATCTTTCTTCCTGCATTTCTCAGAATATACTGCTAAAACTTCCAGAAATGCTAGTGTTTTACAAATCATGTCCATCATATCATGCAATGAAAGTACTTAAATATGTATCTAATAGATACATATTTTAAAAACTTTAAGTTTGTGTTTGAAATTATGTTTCCAACTCCAGGGTTCACAGATATCTCCATAAAATGTGAAAACACAACTCAAGTTAAAGTTCCAGATATAAAAATGCACACAAATCACATCTCCTGAGCCTCACAGGAAAGACATGTTTCTATTCTGTTCTTCCAAAATGCATGAATTAACCACTGTTTCCTACAGGACATTCATGCAGATACAAAGCACAGAATGTTATCAGCAAGAACAGATTTGAGAGGAAAACAGGTCTGAAGGAAGTGATTTATGGTGAAAGCTTTGGATCTGAATTAAAGAATTTTGGACAAATTGTTCTCTCACTTTCATACTCTTCCTATTGCCTGCTACATTAGAAAAACTTTTACATCAGCAATAGACCTGAGGAAAAAAAAAAAAAAAAAGGGAAATTCAGTATAAGATTTGGAGCCTATTGCAGTGATCTGAAAAGATTTTAGTCAAATTTGGAGGTTCTGGACAAATAAAACTTCCTTTTAATTATTAAAACCCACATAATTTGACTCAACTACAGACTGGCTATTACACGTAGAAGCACCTGTAATGAACACTACTACAGCATTTTTAAAACATTGCCTAATTAATCAAATACTGAGAAAAAAAAATGGACAATTTTGCTCTCTTGTATGTGCTTTGCATCGTGTTCCTATTTCACTTTCAGAGGAGACATTGCAATTTGAAAATCTCTGAGAGACTAAAGCAAGTCCAGGTTCATCTTGAACTGAAAAACAAAAGCAGCAATGATGTTGAGTCCCTTGTGCAGGGAATGTACAAAGAGTGTCCCTAAGTCCTGGAACAAAGAGGTTGTTCCTAGGCTGAAATGCATTCTCGATACATGCACATTCAGTCTATGGATTTCCTTCTCAGACTACTGATCATTACAGGGGTTCCATCAACTAGAAAATTTACAGACACTATAAAATCATTTGATATAGGCCCCTGAAGAGCCGTTGCACATTAATGGCCTTCAGTTGACTCTAATCATGGTCTGGATTCAAACACACTGATGTAGTGATTAGAAGCTCTCAATCCTATTGCCTTCCTCCAGGGCCCTGCAGTCACATGGGCAGATAAAGATCTAAATCAGTATCATTCTACTTAATTACTCTTTTTACACTTTTGAAGAGAGCAATATAAATATATACCTTCAGTAAATAATGCTTGATGTCACTAGCAAGTAGATTATACTGCAGCCATCTGTTTGCAGCTTGAAAAGTTACAAGTAAAACAAGACTTCCCTGACAAAAAGCAGCAACAGTGTATTCCATCATGATTATTTCTATTTCCTCACTTTTAGGAATAGAAATTAAGCAATAAAGTTGTAGAATACTGCTGCAGTACAGTACAGCCTTATCTATTCCTTAAAAGTTAAACAAATTTGTACTAAATAATGCTGCTAAAATCTTCATCTAAAAAGGGTGTAATACCATGGAGTTCGTAATGCTGTGAAATAAGAGATCACTTATACTGTTCCCAGATTTCTATTTAAAAAATAATAATTATTTCTATTGTGAAATAGAAAAGATTATTTATGGATATTTCTTTCACTATGTTTCAAGTCCCTCTTATAGCCATTTTGGATTTAAAACAAGGTTTGAAGTAATTTTCAAGCCAATCTCTAAAATACGCCTGAGGGGTACTGCTCAAGATCTAGCTGAAAGAAAACAAAATATGATGCATTCATAAAAATATTCTTTGATCAAGAGCATGCAAGTAGGGCCAACACTCCTATCTTCTGCACTTAGACCATGATAAAGTTTCCTCTCACAGTACACAAAGCAATTACAGTAACTATATCAATTTGGACTGTATCAGTTCATCAGTTTAACCAAAGACTTGATTTCAAATCCCCACTATCTTCATTCAAGAATATATTGTTATTATTATTACTTAAAAAAAAGAAAAAAACAAACCACAAAGGTGGTGCAATTACCATGTCCAGTCACCTTTGTGACCAGAGACAATGTAATTTCCAATCAGCGAACCCATGTCATTTGATTGCAGTGGAGTCAGATAAGAAGTCTCGCTTATCAAAATTTTCCTCCATCAATGCAACGATTGTGGGAACAGGTTGATTGACACTGCAAGTTGGAAAACATTGTCTCCTTCAAGCAATTGATTGTTTCCCTCCTGAAAGCAACATGAGTGGGTTTGACATGGATTGATAGCCTCAGCACCGCAACAGGTTTGTAACCTTCCTCCCCTCACATTAATAGCATGAGTCTGGCCTGGGTACCTTTAGGTAAAAGCTAAGTTGTGGAAAAAAAAAAAAAAAAATCACCTCTTTTTACAGTTGGATGCTGATCTGCCTTCCTGTTTTCATTAGCCATTCCCTGCATACTTCTTCCCCAACAAACTACCACTGAGATTTTCCAGTGAGGTTAAATTTGCCTGACAGGTGATAAAAATGAGAATTTTCATCAAAAAGTAACAAATTATCTGACACTTACCACTACTTTAGTAAGTTCTAGTCGGCTGACATGGTGGGCACTTACCCAAATCCCCTGTAGCTGTTGAGTCAGCTGTACTCCATCTATCCTGTGCTCCTGCATGTGATCAAGTGTTCAACTCCTCTGCCCTGCAGAACTTTTTCAGAAAATACCGTGAGCCTGTGGATGGGGTAAAAGAGACACTCATTATGAAAATTCTTTTAAAAATAGGTTTGGATTTAGATGGGAAAATTTGACAGGTCTCAGAATACTTTACAAGTCTGTTCATCATCAGCCTGAAACCTGAGCAAGATCTTTATGGCGTTTTTTTTAATCCTCTGCCTCTTTTTTTCTTGCAGACTTTTGATCTGCTTCTCACCACTTGTATGAAGATCTTCAGAGGACCATGTGGGGCAAACAATCAACCTGGAGAAATTATTCTGTCATCAGCTTGTTGAGGGAAAACCTTGTCTGCTTAAAAAGAGGGTGGGAGGAAGGAGAGAGATGGAAGCACTGAGATAGGATCAGTAACTAAGCTGCAAGGTTATCAATGTCTCATTGTGTGTTGTGAGAAGTGTCTATTTTTTTCAATTCGGAGCTAAATTCATAGTACTAAACAAAACAAAAGCAAAGAGAGCGACATTTCACGCTGCGATGAAAATGTGATATAGGGGTGTCATCATGAATACAGGTGTCAACAGAATGATAATTACCAACAGGACATCAATGCATACAAAGCCAAGTGTATACAAAGGCAAAGATCAAGCTGCTAGAAACCAAAGCTGTCTCATAATATCTACTCCCCAATCTCTGGAATTTGGAGGGGGTTGGCGGGGGGGGAGGTGTTTAACTCTCTTTTGTTGCAATAGTTTTTTTCTTCCTTTCTGCCTCCTTTTGTCCCCTCCCTTCAGTTTCTATTGCAACCTGGAAGCTTTTGTTACGCCTTTGGCCAGGGAAAAACAGGAGTTTACAGGTTTTGGCACCACAGAGAAAGCTTTGAGGTTCCTGGATTTGTTGGGGCTTAGGACAGTTTTTAGAAAAGGCTTGCCTCTACCATGCCTTCACTTCAGCCAGCTCCTCTTAAACATCAAAGTGCCCCAGAGCACACTGTGCACATTCATGGTAACCCAGGCAGGCCCCAAAGAGCAGTCATGGCAGAACCAGTGGCAATATGATGCACTGACCCCTTCTCCTCTTCATGGTTCTATCATGTCAGAGCATTGACAGAAGAAAGCAGATTTCCCTTTTATCACTGAAGCACCTTGCAGAGGCACAGACCTTGGTGAAGGAGCTCCTAGAGGAACTTCAGAGGGCTCATAGGTCTGTTTGTCCCCCGCCTGCTCTCAGTTTCTCCATTATTATTATTACTTTAAAAAGTGGGATGTTCACCTACCCTTTCCTGAACTACCCCCTACAAGTCACCTCCACATGTGGGAGATCAACAGCCTTGTCACCCAGTGACACTGTGCACAGCTCCAGTAGAGTAGAGGAAGATCACAGAACCATAGAATAATTTGGGTTGGAAGGGACCTTCAAAGGTCTAGTCCAACCCCCCTGCAATGAGCAGGGACATCTTCAACTAGATCAGGTTGGTCAGAGCCCCATCCAGCCTGGCCTGGAATGTCTCCAGGGATGGGGCATCTACCACCTCTCTGGGCAATTGTCCAGTTTCACCACCCTCATCATAAAAAAATTTCTCCCTTATAACTAGTCTGCATCTCCCATCTTTTAGTTTAAAACCATTATGCCTTGTCCTATGACAACAGGCCCTGCTAAAAAGTCTGTCCCCACCCTTCTCATAGGCCATTTTTAAGTACTGAAAGGTTCCAATAAGTTTTCCCTGGAGCCTTCTACAAGCTGAACAACACCAACTCTCTCAGCCTGTTCTCACAGCAGAGCTGTTCCAGCCCTCTCATCATTTTTGTGGCCTCCTCTGGAACCTCTCCAACAAGTCCATGTCTTTTCTGTACTGAGGGCTCATTTCAGCTTTCTCACAGTCCTGAATGGAGGTAGCCCCAGCACACACACAACATTATAATAGAAATGTAATACAGTGTGGACTTGAACTAATAAAAAGATAAACCAAGAGATATGCAGCAATGACACCTTCCAGTCTTTTACTTCATCTTAAGTGTTTAGACAGGTTTGACACCTCATCACACAAATCCACAATGAACTATCTGAGTATAATATCGGTTTCACAAACAGGAGTGTTTAAAGCACAGTCTACCCTTGAGTAGGTTTCCAAAATGGGAATCTTGATTTATTTTATTTTTTTTCTTAAGACACATAAAATATCGAAAGTCATCTTTTGTCTTTTAGTCCTCAGATGAGATTATTAAAAACATCAAATCATCAAATCGTCTTAAGACACTGTGACAGCAAGTACAGCTTCTGCAACATTTGGCTTTCTTCCCTCTGTATGGATATACACACAATATATACACAACATATATACAGTATCCCAGCTGTCATCCCACCTTCCTCTTATGGCAGATTATGCTTTTCAATAAATAAAGGGGACAAGGCACCAGGCTGCAGGCCAGGTCCTTATAACCCGAGACTCAGCCAAGAAATTGGCTATCTCAGCTGCTATGTGCAGAGGAGGGGTGGCTGTGCCCCCTCAATCTATTAAAACTCCATAGGCAAGGGGTAAAGCAGCCTCAGCATGTCCTATCAGTAGTTAACTGCTCTTATTTATAGAAAGAAATCAATCAACATGTCTCTGTACTTAGTAATGGGCGCTTCACTCCTACCACACTGTACATATAAGTGACCTGAAGGTTATGCCACATGCACTGTAAAATCCAAGGGTTTTTTTCAAGTTGTTTATAATAAAAAAATTGGTAATTCCACTGCTACATAATGTGTTATTTATCTACTATTTACATTCAGAATAAAAAGAAATCCTTGAATTCATTAACATGGAAAAATAAGACAAACCTGAGTATTTCACTATTAAATGTTGAAGGAATATCCCCCCAAATATTTGGTTCTCTAAACTTACACAGTTTGTTCCTAAATAAATAAATTTCACTATGTATAATACTTAGTAGTTTTGCAAGCTTTCAGTGTAATTTCAAACAGTTATTCTGGCCAGAACAAATATAAGACCATAGTGCTATGAACATATCACCTAAAGATCGTTCCAAATGTACCTCATTATGACTAAAAGACACCTTGCTCGTTTCCAGATTCAAAATCTGTCTACATTCCAAACAAGATGATTCTTCTAAACACTAATTTTACAGGGGTTTTGGACACAGTCTGTTTACAAGTTTTAGCAATTAGCATCTAAGGAGATTTCTTTTATCCTCCAGAAAGACACAATGCATAAGCAAAACCATTTCTTCTCCTCTCTCCTCTAGGGTTTGGAAAGCCCCCACTCACCCACATTCACTGCTGATATTTAAACACCTGCAAGTAGACAAAGTATCTGCAAGAGGACTGAAAAACTCAATAGAACTATAGAGAACAAATTCCAAATAAAAGGAAAATCCAAAGATTATTAGCCAGTCCATACACAAGGCAAATTCTCTTGCTGATTTGCCCATGATATCACTTCAGTTTGACAGGTTTGCATTTGTCTTAAAAAGAAAAGCAACACAAAAACAAAAACACACACAACTCACAATATGATCATTTATTATTAACCAGAAAAAAAATCCTTAAGTTTTTGTCACTATTATCCTCTTGTATAGAGTTCTGGAGATATCCTAGACTTGCTTTTACCAAATTTAAGCCAATATCAGAACTTCACCATTAATGTGAAATTCCACAAAGCTCAGCTGTAATAGATGTCTCACTTTTTAAGCACAGAGGAGAAATAAGATTATTTCAAAACAAAATATTCTTCAGTTTTATAAGTTGTATGAAATTCCTATTCTCAGTTCAAAAGTGAAACACTTTGCTCTCGTAACAGGGACTCTGCCTTTTTGGAAATGGGTTCTGAAGATGTATAGTGATTGCTGGAGGGTCTGTGAAATTAATTTTGTGGCCTAAATGGTCTTCTATGGGAACAATTCAACCAAAGTGCATTTCTATTGTTTAGGAACAGAGGAAGTCTTATTCATTATTAGATAAGTAGCTTATTTAGCCGTAAGCCTCGTCTAGAATATACCTCAACACTAAGTGTTTCAAAAAAGTTCAGGGAAAACAAGAATGCCTAAAAGCACAGTCTCAAGTGGCAAAACACAAACAAGCAAACCTTTCACACAAAATAATCTTACAGAAGTCAGCTTATATTTGGGACCTATACTGGTATATATAGACTTATATTTGCCAGGGATCTCATGGATTTCCTCTCTAGACGCTATCATCATCCATATATAGCTATTGTGTTCCCTCTTTCCTGCCTCTTTTCCAACCAGGCCTACAGTAGTACTTTCAGTTCTTCTCACAATGAAATTCTGGAAGTCTCCAAACACTCCCCACCCGTTCTCCAGTTGCTTTGTGTTTCTCATACCTGGATTTCTCCACAAGAAAAAACAACAACAACAACAACAACAAAACCTAAACAACCAAACAACCAACTAAAAAAAAAACAACAAACACCTTTTGCTTTTCCAGCCTTTTTTCCAAATTAGGCCCACATTAAGCTCCTTGGTATAAGTAATTCACATGACCACCTAGGTTTCTTTTCTGAAAGATCACATTTAATTCAAAACGAGTAATGCAGATTTACAATTTATATCATTCTTACTATACCTAGTTAATGATGTGTGTTGTAGCCACAAGGAAAAAAAAAATAATAATCAATACTGCATGAGAAATTCCTCCCTAGTTATAATCAAATATACTCACACAAATACATGACTTAAAAATTGTCATGGTTATTTACATTATTGGCATCTAGAGAGAGGGTGCACCAGTTTTAAATAACTGAACAGTACTCAACCTCAATACCAACTAGTTCACTTTCTATCTTGCCAAAGCAATTATAATTTAAATCTCTCTAATGCAAACTGTTAGCAGAACAGGGAGCACAAGTGAGAAAAATTATCATGAAATTATACTTGCACTGAAACGTCACACACAGCCCGAATCCAGTTTATGTGGAATTTTACCAAAGACAAAAACGTGACCTGAACATATTGTAAATAACCCTGGCATCAGTTTCATCTGGCTACAGACCATAGAACTATGATCTATAAAACTCCATTAGTCATACTAGCACACAACAACATACATCAAAGGACCAACATGTTTCAGTATTAGCAGAGGTAAACTTGAATGAGAAATGACTGTGGTAACAAATTGTTTTAAGGAACATTTAATGAAGAACTGTTGTTTTTACATAACTGAGGACCTGGAGCCTGACCCCAGCAAGGGGGAAGGACCGAGAGACAGCGGACTATGAATTCTTAATGTAAAACCCAGTCTCTTCCCAGAATATATACTGATACCTATATGCATACTAATACCTGTATTTACAAGTTAATTTAGGGGGAAGAGTAGCCAAAGTACCAGGAATCCATATTTTAAATAGATTGATAAGGGAAAGGGTACTCTTAGAATTAGAGAAATAAAATATGTAAACTATGGCAGGTGCCGGGTAATCTGTAAACCCTGAAGTACCCAACCAATGGGGAATAGGGAAGGAAAATCATGGCCGGGATTTTGGGGGGATATAAGCAGGGGCTTTTTGCCCTATTATGCATGCTTGTCTCAAGGTAGAACACCCACTGTTGCAATATCGTTATTAAAAAAATGGCTTTGCTGAGACATCCTGCCTCAGCCTATTATATTTGCAAAATAATAGTTTCCTACATTGTGAATTGAATTAAAAAACACAGACAAGACTCCTTCAGCTTCTCTGGCTTTATGGAAACATGCCTGCTCGGTGGCAACAACAGCGCTTTAGAACAGCATTAAAAACAATGCATTTCTTGCTTTAAAATTGCTCTGTTTCATAATTTCTCTGCTTTTTGGTTTTGGATGTTTAAGCTCCTACCTGCACAATCTACATCTAGTATCACAGAGTTTTGGTGTTGACCATAATAGACCTGACAACTTGCTGTGAAAATACATCTTGGATTTAACTTCCTCTTGGATTACACAGCGAATTGTTATTTTCCTCCAAATCTAAAAAAAAAAAAAGTAAAAATCATCTTGTTACCCACTTGCCATCTTCAGTCATAGTCATTACACACTCCTGTCTTTAATGAGATACATTCCTTTTTCCACCCATTTCCACTTCCTCATCAAACCTACAGTCCCCATTCCTTTCCTTTAACAACTAGATTATATTAAAAACTTTCAGTACTTCAAGCATTTTTCTTCTACTGAGGCCTGCAGATTTTCAGATGAGAGAGGATGTTTCAACCTGAAAGCAACATTAATCTCATTCTTTTGCTTTACAGCAGAGCCTTTCCTTGTCTCTGTCTGCCATTAGCTTCTTCAACTAAATGCAGATGTCACCAGCCTTTCTTTAGCAAAAGGAAATAAGTGTCCCATTAAGTACTTAGAGGAGTGGACAGATTCTCCCATTCAGCTGGTTCCCTACACACTTGCTGGTGCTGAACAGCAAATCTTGTATTTCTGAGAAAGGGCCATCACAGAGAGGTTATTTTCCTCTAAGTGGTTTCCTTATTTCATCTGTTCTCAAGTTTAGTGTTAAGTTGCTGAAAGATTACCTCATTCATATGATTGGGAGCCTGTTAGCCTCAAGAGAGTAAGGTGAGTGAGGCAATAATTATTTGTTTGATAAATACAGGTAGTTTAGCTTGCATTGCAAAGAAATATATCTGAATTTGCCATTATTCCAGGGATAAATCCTGAAGCCTTTATCTCCTTTTCAGAGACTCAGGCCCTGCTCTCAATGGTGAAAAATCACATGCAGATTGTCCCAGCTGCTGCTCACATCCAGCAAAAGCCCAAAGGGAATGGAAGCAAAGGGGCTGCCTGAGCAAGTGCTGCTGCAGACCACCTGTGAGCCCACACCCGGCGGCTTCTCCAGGGATGAAAGCGACCTTCACATAAGGTAAGATGCGCATTTAATGTAGTTTAGTACACCACCGAAGTTCCCCAAGCCAACAGGGCTCCCCCACCTTCTTTGCTGTAGGAGGGTTTTTCAGTTTTAGAGCTTGATTTACATTGCACTAGAGGCTTCTTTTGGGAGTTGAGGAGTTTTTAAGGTACTTTTATTGCAAAAAAAAAAAAAAAAAAGGAAGTGAGTGCAGAGCTTGTGCAATAAACAGAGTTTTCCATATTAATTCAGGCCACAAACAGACTTCTAAGACCACTTTCCATTAGTTTTTTCCTAGGTAAATACAACTGCTGTTTTGATTACTAGGACAATTTTCTATAATTTAATATGAAACTAAAAAAAGCTTCAAAACAATAAGACCATTAGGTGTCAGGAAACACTAATCAAGGAGAGAGAATGAGTGACAGAGATCAGAAAGATTTTTCCACAGAGGAACTTTAACCTGTTACTCCTAGGTTGTACCTGCTATCAGAATATAAAACCAGCAAACTGCCCCTAGGAATAAAAAAAAGCTCACTACATGACCTCTCTGAACTGGATTTAAGATGCATATTCATTATTTTGCAGAAGGAATGTTCAGCAGGATCAATATGCCATCAAGATAAAAGAAGAGTATAAATTGTCCTGAGAGTTGGTTGGAGTTTTCTTTACTGTCAGACAGGGAATTGAAAACAGAGCAGGAGGAATATTAAAACTGTGCTTTTATAAGCTTAATCAGTAGGCTGGAAAATCAGTTTCACAAAGAGATAATGAGCTCCCAAATCATAATTTGCCAAGGATGCATCGATTTTCACTGGTCTACAGACCATTTATGAGCATCCAACACAAGAACACCTTTCTTCCCCAGGCCCCCAGCAAACAGAGGCATCATCCAGAACAGGCTCCACCTATGGAAGGAGGAGCTACCAGTTTAGTGGCTGCACGAGGAAAAAAGGTCATGAATTTGGATCCACTCAAGACGGATAACTCACAGTCGTTACCAAAGCTGAGAAGGAAAGTGTGCACATCTTCTGTTGAATAAATATTTTTATTTCTCTCTTGAGCACCTTCACAGAGACAGCAAAGGTCTAATCATAACAGTTGATCACAAAATGGGTCATGCTTCACCCTCAGTGGCTTTACCAACCCCACAGTCACTGTCCTCATTACCCTCCACACCCAGCAAATATTAGGGCATTTATTCAGTACATGGGAGAGCAGACTAAAGTTCCTTCCTCCAGCTCAAGAATGCCCATCTCCCCTTTAAATAATCCATAAAATCAAAGAGTGAGAAAAAGGTGTCCTCTCAAGAATTACAGCTCCACTTGCTCTATTTCTTCCCTCACTATTAAGTCCACTGCATTATTTATTAATTCCAGTGCTTTCATCAAGATAACCACTCAGAAGTCATTTGATTTAAAAGAATGCAGTACTAAATGTAGCAGTAACAGATCACAGCAATTCACAGCCCACGGTAATGTACAGCAGCACCAAAAAAAAAAAAAGCTGTATTGAGGACACATTACGTGGTTACAGCTGAGAAAGTCAATCTGTGGTATAAAAAGGAGTTTTTGGGGTTTTTTTAATAAAAAAATATTGTTGAGAGAGACAGCTGACCCCCTTATGCTTGACCCCAGCACTCGCACCAGGTATGCTACAGCTCCAACCATAGTTTGAAGGCTTATTCTGCAAGATGAGACATTATTTAACTCAGGCATGCTTCAGACATGCAGCCCTACCTGTGGGGAGCCAGGCTGCAGCAGCAGGGGACCTCAAGCATTTTGAAAACCCTACCTAAGAACTGGGTAGATACATGGCATGTTAACACAGACGAAACACAGCTCTGGTGTGGCTACACAACTTGCACAAGTGCTGTTACGCTTTTGAGTGCAGAGCAGCGGTGGCTGACACAATGCAGGGCTAGGCACAGACTCTCAACATTCATTACCGGGAGCACAAGGATAACAATATTCCCCAAAACAAAGTTTTTTAGGTAAATTCTTGGACGTGTGAGATGCCTGGATACTGCAGCGAAGAGTAGTATTATATTCCTTACAAAATGTATCCAAATCAAACTTGATATGTTGTCATAAAGTGCACAATGAAAGGTATATACTAAAGTAACATGTCAGAAGTAGTGAGGTTACACACATTCTTTTAAATAGACTTGATAGGCTGAAATACCGTAAATGACAGGCTATTTCGTCGTGTGAAAAGAATATTGAGATTGTTTTAACATCTTTTTGGCTTAATGACATATTGCCATTTTTGTTGCATTTTTCAAGACATTTTAAGACTTATTCAAAAATTAAATTTAAATCAAAAAAGTGTTGGTAAAGCCATGTTCAACAGAAGTTTTATTTCTTTCTCTACATGTTCTCACATTGTGGCTGAAGAGTCTCCTGTATTTTATCATGTCTCAAGGTACCTATTTATTTTCTCTCCATATATTTGCACAGTGAAACAAAGTCAGATTAAAAGTGACCAAAACATTATTACACTGGACATTGAGAATACCTCAAATAAAATGTTAAATAAATCATTAAAAGGGCATCCGGGTTTGATTTTTTTTTTTTTTTCCCTTTCAGCTTGATGAATCTGAAAGATTTTTCAGAATCTCAGTTCTACAGAAAACTTTGGACTTCATTTCCATTTCAAATCAGGATGCTGGTGAAAAAAATAAATCACTTTCCTAAAATTAGAATATTTTTTTTCCCTCCTGTGAAATGAAGGAATCTGTGTCTCAGTCAGCTGGCTCTATCAGATCGCTCTGAAATCAAGCCACTGAGAAATATAAAAAAAATGTAAGTAACATAAAAAAGGAATGCATTGAACACTCCACCTAAACTGGAATACAGATGGATTTAAAATTAGAACAAAGGAAAGAGCGTATGAATAACAATGGTCACAAAACAGAGAATTGGCAAGAACCCTTAGTAATGTTATTCCTTAATAAAATACAAATGACAGCTTCAAGAGCGTCCTTGTAACAAAGTAGGACTGCAAACCTAACCATGAACTTAAAAAAATACTGGGGATAGCTAGAAAGCTCATATCAGGTTGCAGTCTACAGAAACGGCAGACCATACGTTTCAGAAAAGTGTCAGACACATACATAAAAGACCTTTAAAATAAAACTTAGCCTTACGTAATAAATCCGTTTATACATAAAAATATATTATTCTTTCCTCAACAGGAACTGTGTACAACCTTGGAGACAGTCACATAAGAAATAAAGAATCCCTATTTTGATGTCAAAATAGGTGTAAGCTCATGGCAACAATATTACCAATAGTAAAAAAAAAAGTAATCCAAATAAAGTAGATGGAAACTCTTGTTAAAATAAAGCACAACTCTAATCACTAGTGACTATAGTAATCTCTGAACAAATGCACCCGGATGGGATCTTGTGTCTGTTTTAAAGCAGTATGTCCACAGATTACGACTATATTCATAGTTTAAGGTGGCGCACAGGAAGGAAAATCATAAACTTTTTACACTTCATGCAATAAAACACTTTTTCTACATAGTCCAAATAATTTTCAGCTTTACCTCTGAGAGTAACTACTATTGCTTTTTATTATTATATGCAAAAAGCTCCTCTCTCTAGATGAAGGCATGCTACTTGCAATATAAATACATTTGGGAAAACAATTGTGCTTTGGAGAGTTTACTGTCTAGTTTAATACTAAACACTGTAAGTGCAGATAAAAATAATATATGGAAAGAATATGCAATGTTATGCACAAGTTCTGAAAAAAAAAAAATCTTAAATTCATTTTTTCTTAAATAAATGCCAATCTCTCTAATTCTCTTTCAGATCTGTATTTCTACTTTATTTCAGCTAAAGCTCTAGTTGAAGGGCTTTATCTAGCTAATGCTCTCTATATAAAATCCATTTATTATTGTACAGTTTCTATTGTAATAATACTACATTTGTGCCAGAGACTGCATAAACACCAAGATGATAGCATCTGTCCCGAAGACTTCATAATTATATTTGCAGTACCTGAGAACAGGGGGATACAGACAGAACAGTCAGTAAAACAATGAGACCCCACTAAGCACCCAGAGTTTTTGTGGTCTTTGGCTGTGGTTTCTCTTGGGGCAGCAGCAGAAATAAGCCAATTTCATCTCTTCCCAGCCTCGTTCTCCCAGCCTTCCCACGCTCTTCCCTGTCATCCTGATGCATCTCTTCTGGGAGTGGATGAGAAATGTCTTAGACCATGAGCAGTCCAGCCAAATTTCATGCAGGCCTTCAGGCAAAGGAGAGTTAACAGGGAGAGGAACAGGAAAGTGGATTTAGAGACGTCTGCTAGGATTTCTTCCCTGGCATGAGAGGAAGCAAACGGATTGTCACAGTTTAAGCCAAGCTAGCAATCAAAACCACTGATAGCTGCTCACTCACTTCCCACTCCCACCCCACCAAGTAGGGGAGAGAATTGAAAGAGAAGGGAGAAACTCATGGATTGAGATAGAACAGTTTAATAAAATAACAAAATAATAATAATAATACTAACAATAGTAATAATTATCTATATAAAACATAAAATAAGTGATAGTCAATGCAATTCCTCATGACCTCTATCCATGCAGAGCAGCCAGTCTCAGTAACAGACTGTCTTGACCACTTGATTCCCAGGAGAGAACAGAAAGGCAAAAAGGCAGAAAGCCGCAGAGGCTAATAGCAAAACAGCAAACTAAGGGAACTCCCAAACAGAGCTCAACTGGAAAGGACAAGAACCAGAATGGGTCTCCCGAGCCAGAAAACCCAACTCTCATTAAATATGAACCATGATGCTAATGGTATGGAATATTCCCATTGATCAGCCTAGATGTCAGGCAAGGTCTGTCCCATCTATGCCCCACTTCCCCGCTGCCTCATACCTGCAGATGGGGAGCCCAGAAAGACCTTGGTCCCCCAGACAACAACTAAGATAATAGTAAGTTCTTTCGTTCTCTTCATTCCAACTCAAAAACACTGGAAAGTCACATGAAGAAAAACATGAATTCTACCTGAGGCTGCTATCTTCTTATTCTCAAACTCAATCAAAATAATGACTGTGCTAGCTACAAAACAGAAGATTTTCTAATCCATTTCAGTGAAACCAGCACAAGGATGAAGATACTTTTTGAAGATTTAACCAGGACACATCACTGGTTACAGAGGGAAGACAACATTTTCAGTACTGAAAGAGGAAGGAGCTACAACAGCTAAAGCTGTGAAGGAAATTGGCAAAGAGCACAGACAGAAATCAGTGCAAAAGGCAGCAGCAAGTCAATAAAGAAAAAGGCAAGACTGTACCCAAAGCCTGGCAGTGCCAGGTGAAACCATGCTTTTAGCAATCTAGAGGAATACCAGCAGAGCATGAATGCACTCAGTAAGCCTACAGAACATGATGCAGCCCCCATCTCTGGAACTAAACACTGAGCATAAGAACAGTTTCATCTGCTTGCACAGCTAAGAAAAGCTTAGAGGTTTTGCAGAAGGGATCTGCAGTACTTATACACTGCCTGGAGATGATCACATTAATTCAGATCAATACACCTGGGCATATATATATAAAGGTTTCAAAGTAGTTACTCCAAGAATTCACTCTTTTCTACCTATACTCACATTGTTTCTATGCACACAATAAATTAAAGCATCTCATCACTGCATTTCAAAAAACTACAATAATTATTACCAGTCAAGGACTCTCAGCTATTAAATACCTCAGCCACTCATATTGGACTTAGACAAGGTTCCATAATGGTGTTATTCAGGAAAAAAAAAACTATGAATTACACACAAGAGAAGGACAAAACTGACTACCAGCATAAATACCTAGATATGATTTATAAACCGTAACTTTGCAAAGACAGCTGACCTTACAGGCAGATTCTTTTACAGTAAAGATGTTTGTTCCAAGGATATGAAACACCATGCAATTAATGATGCAGACAGACTTAGCTTTCAAGAGTTTAACATGAGTTCATTTATTGACTTAAGTTAACACGGTAAATTTATTAAGAACTATTAGAGCTAAAATACACCTATAGGAGTAATAATTAGGCCACACAATTTTTGCATGCCCTAAAGAAAAAGGCATACCAAACAGCATAGCTCTTCAGGCCACTTACATTTTGCACCTAAACATTTACACCAGGGAAAATTTAGGCAGAGACTCAGGTGAGACTTCAGCCTATTTTTATGCATGTGCGTATTCATAGTCTCCTAGTAAACAGCTGATGAAGCAGACTCAGTGACTCTACTAGATTATAGTACCTTATATTTACACAGTATTTCATCACCTATACCTCTAGTTATTTGTCTGGGAGAAAAATTCTCTCAGCTTTGGTCCAGCCTAATGCCTTTAAGCACTATGTAGGAATAACACAGTGAGTTGTATATGCCTATGCCAGCCTTGCATAGATCAGGACAGAAGTACTGGTGTTTGTGAGCAGGCATAAGAGGGATAAAAGAAGTGGTATCTACGAGCAGCATCAGTACTGAGAAGCTGGCAACATAATCCAGTACACTGACAAAGTGGGTAGCAGAAAGGAAATGGGGCATAGGCAGTTAAACAATATCAGTATTCCTTTTCTAAAAATCATGATTACTTTCCTCAAAATTCACACTTCTCACTTTCCGTTGTTCACGTGTTTTCACAGAATGGTTGGAGTTGGAAGGGACCTCTGGAAATTATCTACTCCAACCTACCTGACGAAGCAGGTTCACCAGAGCAGATCACACAGGCATGTGTCCAGGTGGGTTTTGAATGTCTCCAGAGAAGGAGACTCCACAGCCTTTGTGGGCAGCCTGTTCCAGTGCTCTGGCACCCTCAAAGGAGTTTCTCCTCATGTTTAGATGGAACCTTTCATGCCTCAGTCTGTGCCTGTTGTCCCTTTTTCTGTTAGTGTGCACCACTGAAAAGACTTTTCACATCAACCCTTGAGATATTTATAAGCATTGATAAGATCGCTTCTCAGCCTTCTCTTCTCCAGACTGAACAGACCCAGCTCTCTCAGTCTGTTCTCATAAGAAAGGTGCTCCAGACCCCTAATCAATCTTCATAGCCCACCACTGGACTCCCTTCAGTAATTCCTTGTCCTTCTTAAATTGGGGGGGTCAGAACTGGACCCAGTACTCCAGATGCAGCCTCACTAGGGCAGAGCAGAGGGGGAGGAAAACCTCCCTTGACCTGCTGGTCACACTCTTCCTAATGCACCCCAGGATACCATTGGCCTTCTTGGCCACAAGGGCACATTGCTGGCTCATGGTCAACCTGTTGTCAGTCAGGACTGCCAGGTCCTTCTCTGCAGTGCTGCTTTCCAGCAGGTCAGCCCCTAACCTGTACTGGTGCCTGGGGTTATTCCTACCCAGGTGCAGGATCCTTTACTTGCCTTTGTTGAATCTCATTATGTACTTAGGTTTTGCACCCTAAGACTCTCATTTGGAAGATCAGACTTTCCAAACACCTTGAAAGCATCTCAAAAACTCTAGCTGATAAATGGAATTCAGCATACACATTCTGCCAACAAATACCTATTTTAAACTTAGGTGAGAAAGTAAAACCCATGTGGTCTCCTTTCTCAGCTACAGAAATTCAGAATCCTTCTAAATCCACTGTATTATACATGATGTATATAATTTACTCTTTTTTTTGCTAAACTCTCTCTACTGTAGCCACTCAACTGCACTTTCAGTGCTGCTCTTGCCTATGACCAATTTGATTTAAATATGCAAACTAAGGCAGACTACCCTCCTTTGTTTTTCATGCACCAACTACCACAAGTTCCCCCGCTCTCCTAAGCAGGGCCAGCTCAAATCACTACTGCTTTGCTCCATATGCCCCAAAAATTCAATTTTCAGTTGTCTGCTCACACCCCTTTCTTCTGAACACTGCACTTCTCCAGCCCTCTGCTTTTTAGTGTCAAATTTGTACCAGCTCTCAGTCAGAAGTATAAACTTCTGCACTGAGTAAACACGTGGGGGAGGGTAAGACCCTGCAGAATTCAGGGCAGAGAAGCAAAGTCTCACTTCAGGTGCAGCCAGGGCTAACCTGCTCTAATGTGAGGCAGCAGCACTAGATACTGCTGACATTTTAATTTGCGCTCCCATCAGAACAAGCACCTTCGTTCTTTCACAAGACAACACAAGGAAAGGGTCAACAAACTCAAACAAACATTGAACTAGGAATCCAGTTGTTTTCAGAACTTGCATGGTTTGTACACAAAAGCTTATACCAGTTGACTTCCACTAATCTAGTTTCCTGTTTTTCTGCAACACACTTCATGTAACCATTCCTTCTCATACAGGAGACTTCACTGAAGCCCGAGGTGTTGTGTTAACATGGGTAACGTGAATAAAATTCCTACAATTCCTCCCTGATTTTATAGTTGCCACAGAAAAAGAAGAAAACGAGAACTAAAATGCTTTTCACCAGCTGGAACATTTTGCAAGATCATGTTTTATCCACACTTTCATACAGCTGAGCAATCCCAAACCATTCCAGCCTTCTTCCTGCAACTTTGAAACAGTCCTGCAACATGATGACCCAAGCCACTGGTTCTACTAACTCTACAGCCAAGCTCTTGCACTGCAACCTTCTCTGCCTCCTGTTGCAAACGGAAGCATTTCATATGCTTCATGGGTTTCCACATGTAGAACTGTTTCAGTTACCTTTCTGGTTGGCCTGGCTGGTACCCAAAATTCGTCATATTGCACTAAGGTTGTAGCAAGATTTAGCATACCACCAGCATGTCTCAGATTTACAAAGCAGCATTCAGTAATTGAAATCTCAGCTTTTTGTGTTTAGCCAGTCTTGCAGGACTTGTCTCACATGTGTTGTCTGTCTGTCAAAAGGAATGGCAGATGCATGCCATATATCAGACCCACTCAGCAGAAAACCATGGTTATTATATTTTAGAAAATCTTAGGCCATCATGGCATTGCTTCATTTCACTCTGCAAGAAAGATATCAACGAGCTGTTTTCTGTCACGAGCTGTCATAAGTACTAACATTATTTCCCCTGGAGAGCTGAGACCCTGGATCAGGGGTGTCAAACTCATTTTCATCAGGGGTCACATAAATATAACCACTCCTACATTTATACAGTCCTGAAATGACATTTGGCCCTTTGAAGGCAACTGCAAGGCTGATGTGGCCTCTGGTGAAAATGAGTTTGACACCTCTGGGCTAGATAAGCAATTAGGCAAGTTTCAAGACCTGATTCCTCAAGAATGCACTGCTATAGGGTCCACTGGAAGAGGGGCTGCCAACCACAGGCCTGAGGTCCAGCCAGCTGACAGGACAGGGGCAGGAGGGGGGATATGTACTTTGCAGCCCCACTGGAACAGGCATCAATGGCCCTGGAGTCTGGAAAGGGGGCCTGACAGGGCCAAGCAGAGGTGAGGTGAGGATGCAGCTCAATGGTGGGGCTTGGCTGTCACAGGTGAAACAAAGCACCTCTTTCCCTCCCCTCCCAGCAACCACAGATCTGAACCTTCAGTTCCAGCAGCACCCAAGGAAATGAGAGACTGGTTTCCTGCTGTCTTTTATAGCAGCTGCTACCCATGCCAGCTTCCCCCAACTGTGATGCACAGCCTGACACTCAAGCATGGGAGATGTAGGAGCCCACCCCACCCCATAGACTGAGCATGGCCTGCTGAGCAGCTGGCCTGCTCCTGAAATTAAGCTGCTTATTTCGCTCAGCAAGTAGATACGTAAAAATCCACCACTTTGAGATTGTGATTAACATTTGGTTTCATCGGCTGTGCAAAAGTCTGGCTTAAGAATTAGCTACTCAACTTACGTTGATTTCTTAAGGTAGATTACTGAACAATCAGAGATATCCTTACTTGTCATTAATTTATACCAGAAGGATATAAACACACCAATGCCAGGGACCCTTTGTCATGTTGATTAGTTACCCTAGTTACCAGCCTCCAGATGAATTCCCTACCCCATCATTCACTCATTTTCAGCTTTATATCCATACCCATGGAAAGGCACTCACAGGGACCAGTGAAATAGGGACATTGTGCCCTTTCTGTGTCAGGTGTTTCTGCCAAGAAGTATCTTTGCTGGAGTAGTCACTAAACACCTTCAGGAAAGACAGCTGACACAGGTGAAGCAAAGGCACTGGTGAGGAAAGGGAAAACAAACAAACAAACCGACCCACAAAAACACAAACCCACCAAAAATCTCTTACATGAAAACCAGTATTGTTCAAATACCTACAAAGTACCAAAGGGAAGAACCTGCAAGGCAGTGGCAGAGGGGAAAATTACCGCCATCCGTTTTTACAAATGCCAGAAAAAGTTCCAAGTTCTCTTTGTCAAGCTCCATAGCATGAATTCAATTACCAGTATCTCCAACAGAATCAGAAACATTTATATGTTCCCTCTCTAGGCTGCAATTCAGCCTCAGAGCAGCATAAATCCTACTTTTAACTTCAAATAAATATTGAAGGCCACAGGGACTTCTGTAATGTTCTAGCCTGACCCTTTCTATGACACAGATCAGAAAAGCCTCCGCAATTCTTTCTTTATCAGGCTCTAACTCCTGCTTGAGCAGTTGTTGGGTTTGGATTTTTCTGAGTTTGGTGGGGGTTTTGTTTGTTTTGGGGTCTTGGTTTTTTGGGGGTTCATTTTATTGTTTTGGGGGTTTTTTTAAGAATCATATCTGCTCTTGATTTGGAAGAAATAAATGCCATTTCTAGCCTTGATCAATCAGCTGTGAACAGGCTTGTCAGTAACAGAGGACTGAATATTGTCAATCGTGGGTAGTAAAATAAAACAGAATAAAATAACAATGTAGACAAAAGTGTATTCTGTGATTGGAAAAGATAGTATATTTAAAAGGCAGGTTGAAAGGCGGAAAAAATAGTTCTTTGGGACTCTTACACTGTTTTCAAGCAGTATTCTTAGTGCTGGTGGGAAAAAAAAAAATCAATCAGTAATCAGAGTCATGTATTAATGACCAAAAGTGGCTTTGATCTATGCATTTCCTATAGCATTTGGAAATTTAATCACATGACATATATGGCATGGGTACAGAAATAAATGCCCTTACATTCCTACAACTTTTCACAAACTGCTTTGAGAAGCACCGTCTCCTAAAATAGCTATCCCAAGCAGTACAATGTTGATACAAATGCTCCAATGATCAATGTAGAATTTGTGATTTAGGTGAACACTGACAAACACACAATGCTTAGTCATATGTTATTAGTGGTACAATGCACACAACACTTAGCCATACCTTACTAGTGGTGTAAGAGTGTCTCTGGTGCAAGTACCAAAGCAGCAAAGAAGCTGAGCCTAACAGAAGATACCGAAGTGGTGATGAAGCACATTTGATCATGGGAAAACTCTCTAGTTTGGAGGAACTGAACATGACAAGAGGGAGACAGGAACGTACAATGTAAAGCAGTGGGAGACATTTATTGATTTAAAGGCAAAAGTTACTGCAACAAAGTTCAGACTTTAGTAATAGGTAACACTTTAAAAATGCCATGTCCATTGAGAAAGGGGGAGGCTTAAACAGGAATTTCCCTACAGTTTTAGCTTCTGCCTCTGAATCTGAGACTAACTCAGAAGCATTATAGAACCATTTAATGTACAGCTTTATTAAGTTTACCATGCAAATGACAGCATCTTGTTTGCAACAGCTGAAGAACTGATCACAAAGCTGATTGGTCTTTACAGTAATAAAATGGGGATCAAACATTATTTGCTGAAACTAGCAGCATCCACTTATTCAAAATTTTTTTCAGCTTCACAGAAGAAATAAGACTTCAGACACAAACCAAAAGGAAATAAATACAAAAGAAAAGCAAATTTAGGGTGCTCAGAGATCAAAGAGACAAGAAAACAAAATCTGATTTATAAAACAGAAACGAAACAATAATAACCTTGTACTTCATTATGGAATACCAAGACACGTGAGGCTCAGAAAACCTAAATATATTATGAACAAATATCTTGAATTTTGATGCACTTTCATTTATCTAGGAATAGGATTTGAAAAATGAACAAGAAAATCTTTCTGTATTTGTTCCTGTTTAAACTCCATTAGCTTCTAGGAATAATTGTGCTCTCAACCAGCCAGAATATATGAAAAGGATACATTTACAAAATACAAAGCAAAGCCCTTCCAAGCCTGAAAATTAATTCTGTAAAGTCAAAAGTGGTTGTAGAAACATGTTTAATTTACAATGCTATACCATTTGTCCATTTGTAAAACTAGATTTAAAAGACTTCCATATGATAGAAATACAGCAATTCACACTAGTAACCTCACAAGAGAAGGCAGATACTTAATCCAATTTTGTAAAACAGCATGTTCCAAATACCATTAGAGTTGCACACACAATACCACCTGCACCATGAACATCATCAAATCTGGACAGAATTATAATAGCTGCACTAACTAGAAAGGTACTATTATTTTAAGTTTAAATTCCTTGGACAATAATCATCACTTTTTCAAGCAGCAGAGATATTTTGAAGGCCAACTCCTGCATATGCAGGGTCCTTGCACAATATACTTTATTGAAAAAGAACAACCAACTTGTAGTCAGTAAAGAGTGTGCATTTCTTAACTTACAATAATATAGTTGTAAATTGTCCTGGTTTTGTTAAAAACAAGTTTCTCTTTCAGTGAATTTTGCCTGTCAGCTACAGCCTTCATATTAGCTGCATTTTCCTGGAGAACCAGACACATGTTTTGGTAAACCTAGCAATGGAATGCAAACTTATTGATAAGCATGGATGGACATCTCGCGAGAGGGGTGACGAGAAACAAGTGACCAAGAAACTGACCAACTGTGTATAACATTCCATTCACGTGAATACTTCATATAAAATGGGAGATCACGAGGATCTTGGCCCTTTTCTCCTTTTCCTTTTTCCCTATGGCTGACATTAGGAGAGGACCTTGCTAGTCATCCCTGCGAACTGAGGCCTAGTGACAGACTGAATCCAGCTCCGGTTGGCTGTGGAGTCCAATCCAGGACTTTGGGTGCCGGCTCTGCAGTCGCTGAGACTTTCAAGATTGGTTTTGTATATTTTGTATTATTTTCTCTATTCTTATTAGTAACATTAGTAAAACATCTTTAATTTTTTTCAACTCTCTTCTCTCTGTCCTTCTTTCCCTCCCAATCGCCTCTCCTTAGTGGAAGGGGGGAGAGGGAGGGGCAAAAGGGGGAAGTGGAGGGGGAGAGAGGAGGTTAACAATACATCTGCCAGGGTTTTATTGTCACCCCGCAATCTAAACCCTCGACATAAATAATTATGTAAGTTGGTTAGTTGCATATAATTACACAATGTAAATACACATCAAGTAAAAACTATATGAATAAATTTACATGTTACATGGTTTCTCATGCCACTGCTCACAAACACCTGCCATTTCATAAGGGTATTATTGCTTTCTGTTATTTTGATAAATAAGAAAGTATAGGATATCCAGAGAAGCACCAGCCTGACACAGGACTTTAAGTAACAGGGAAAATAGCATTCAAGTAATGAAATAAGCACAGAAACATACATCCAAGCATTAAACATGCTGAGCAGCAAAAGGGAGTGTGGTTCAGTACCCTGATATTCTTCTGAGCCACACAAAACCAGCTTGGAGATTTACTCTTCATCTGTGCTTCCCCACACTTATTTCACAGCCTTAATGCTTATTTTAATGCAGTTGTTTGCTGGTGCTGTGAAAACAAGCATGTATGCGCTCAGCTGCACTGAGCAGAAGATTCACATCCCAGGTGAGAGACAACTTGAAATTCCATTCCCACTCTGTAATTACAGCACACAGCTATGGAACACAACGTGAAGCAACTGTCCACCCCACACACGCAAAAAAAAAAGACAGTCTTTTATCTTCAAAATGTATTCAAGGAAACAAAGCTCTAAATGGACAGAAGTACATTTCCATATGTCAATATGCTTACATTCTCAACAGGAGGCTCCATCATATTCCTTTAACAGCCCTTTTATGATGATTGTTATTATTACAGTACCTTTCTCCCAGCCTGGAGAAGCAGCATAGGCACTGAGATTGATGAGACAGCCCTATCCAAGCAGGCAAATGACAGCTGTGCCACACACCAGCAACCTTTTTGTGATCTAAGCCATAACTACTTGCTGTGAGGTGTGAAAGTATTTGCACTGCTAGGGTTTGGGGTTTTTTTTACCTCCTCTTTCTCCCTTAGGAGTTAAAACCAAACAAAACAAAACAAAAACCAACCAAACAAAAAAAAAACCCACAAACAAACCAAACCACAATGCTGTTTGCCTGCAAGATAGGTAGCAAAAGGTATTGATGTAACAGCCCGCTTGGGTGCTCAGTGTTTCACTATTTACAAACCACATTTCCCCTACAACAGTCAGAGCAACAAACACCTTCCTTCCTCTCCTTTTTCCCACTCCAAAACACAGAAGACAAAGCCGATTTTCACAAGGCCTTTCCCAAAAGCTTTAAGGACTTGTTTTCTGTAAAATATGCTTGCAAAAAGAGAACAATATTTCCCTCACAGAGCTCCACCGTAAGTCGGTTTTCACAGCTATCCCACTCTCCCTGTTGGCCTCACTGCAATTCAGTGCAAGTTGAGAGCAAGCTGAAGCAGATGCCAACAACATATTGCTTCCAGGGGAAGATCCCAGCCTCAGCCAGAATCAGGACTGGGAAGGTGGTTACTGTGCTCACCCCTCGCAGACAAGCACTCAGGCACAGAATTATCAGGGCTGAGACCCACATAAGTGTCTAGTTTCCCCTGAGGTAACCCAAGGCCAGATGCAGATCTTCAACCCATAGAGGCTCCCTGAAAAAGCCACGTCAAGATGCAAGGTGTGAGGATGGGCCCATGTGCAACCTCTCACATGAAATAGGAAGAGTAAACAAATGAGCAGCATATTAATAGTATCTCCAAGATTAATGTAGCATGGACCTTGCAGGCAAACCCCCACCATGTTTTCACTCCACTGATTTTCAGGCCATACTCATGTTTGGCATGATGTGAGGGTCAAGCTTCAGCCTGAAGCACATTCCTCAGGTCCATTCATTTCAAGAAACCTTTTGGGGAAAAAAAAAAATAATAATATTCCTCCTTCATGCCTACCAAGTGGGGTTTACACAAGCAACATTTCAAAGAAAAACTGGACAAATTCAAGTTGTAGCATGTCTGCTCTATACTTATTCCTTACTAAAAGTATTGTTCCATTAAACCTAGTTACAAGGTGAAACATTTATGTCATTAAATTTAATAATCAACTATTTTGATTCTGAAATAAAGCAGCACATGATTTGTCCCAACCATTCCTTGAACCAATGCTGATGTCTATACACTATTCTTTGTCTAGCCCAGATTTGAACATCTCCCATGATTAACCTCCACGTGTTCAGGCAGTCTCAATCTCTCCACACAAGAAAAATACATTAATCACTGATTGTATTTTGCCTACAGACAATATCAGTCTCCTATGGCAAGTTAAATATTGATGCTCTTCATTTGGCTACTTTTGGCTACTGAGAGCAGTGCTTTGGAATTTCTAGATGCTTCATTTGTTCTGCAGGGTAAAGAGCTGAGATAAGTCAGAGCAAGCAGGCTAATTAAAACCTAAATTCTGCCCTTGAGTAGACAGGCATGGCTCTGCTAAAGACACTGAGAGCTGTACTACTTAGACATCAGCAGCCCTACGGTTTAACTGATATCAGAATAGGATGGGTGTTAGTGGGCCAGCAAGGCATATAGGAAATGAGAAACCTCAAGACCAAAGAGTTTTACTCATACAAAAGAAAATCCAACACATCTGAAAATCCAAACTGCAGAACTGATTCTAAAAGAAGAAAATAAGTTTGGGGATTGGTTTTGTAGTTTCTTTTACTCGGACAAAAAAAAAAAAAAAACAACCAAAACCCACACTCACTACAGGCTGATACTGTAAGAGCCAGAAAGATCTGCAAGACCCCTCAACTTTCAAAATCAGGTTATTAATCAGATGTGTAGAAATGGCAATGTTACCAACTACAAAGATGATAGAAAGTCAGAGAGGAATGAATGCTGGCCATAGGGCCTTCATTTCTTTTTTGCACTAAGATCTAGGCTTCACTTGCTATGCATGGCTGTAATTCCTGTGAAAAGAAATCAAATGCAATAAAGAGAAGGAGAACACCCTTCACAAACAAAGCAGTACTACTCAGGCCCATTTATATGACATTAAAGGAATGTGCCAAGTGCTCATGGATCTCCTTTAAATGGTTCCTATTTAATTTCTTAGAGAGCTCCAGACAAGATACAAGATATGAAATCAGTGATGGTATGTCAGGACGTAAGTGCTCTACTGCGAATCAGAATGGACCCCAGATATTTCTGTTTCATCCACATCATTGTACAGCAAGAAAGGCACAGTTAGGAACTTGCAAATAGCTGATACTAATCTTAAATGTCATTAAAACTCCAGTTTTAGTAATTCCAGCAAACTAAAACATAATTTAGGAACAGCATCACCTTAATTCTGAAGTATTCTGGCAAAAGACAGCACTGAGCAGTAGGAGAATGAGTTACTTCAATATTTCTATTTTAACTTGTCCTTTTAAATGTAACTGAGGACACCAACACCACTAGGAATGTCAAGCTATTTGCAAAGCAAAAGGGAAGAATAAGAGAAGTTTTACAGATCATTCACATTTGAATTAGCAGACAGAAAAACTCTTGCAGTGCCTTTGTACTTAAACATCTATCATCTTCCTGTGACCAGTGAGAGTAATTGCTGTTGTGTAAGACTGATAACTGTCACATAACCTATGCAACCACAAAGAGTGGTCATAGCACAGTTGTAAGAGCACTGGAAGATCACAGGATTTTAGTAACGGAGAGACGGATGCAGGGCTTTTCTTCTCAGCTTCACCCACTCATACGACCTTCAGTCATGACCACACACATGCCTCACACACACCTACACTCCAATCCGTTACCTGTACTTATGTAGGCACATCTGCATTACCTTCAATCTACAGGAGCTCTGCTAAAAGATCCATCTTTGTCAGTGTTATGTCAAAAATAACACTGGACTGCAGAACACACAACTGCACCCTGCTGTTAGACAGATGATTGACTTTGCAGGTATTCTTGTTCCTGTGCCTGTGATGCCCTGGGAGCATTGATGGGAATAACAATGCCAGAGAAAATATGAAGGTACAGAGCAGCATGTTCACCACAGGAACCGGACGAGATAGATAAGACTTGTATCTCCTTTGCAGTACATTAGTTGCTCTTGCTGCTACCTATGGGGGTCCATCCACTGGCACAAAACCCCATAACATAAATAGGTATTCCAATAACTGTGTTATTGATACAGAACATTCATTTAACAACAGCTTATTTGGGATTGTCAAAACTGATGACCTAAAGTGCTCACTTCCGAGGCATTATGTATTGATGAAAGCATTAACTGATAATACAGTTTAGAGTGGATTTTCTCTACAATGCTATTTAATGGCCCGTGCTAATGCTTAAAAAGGTTATTTGAATTATTCTGATCTTGTTCCTGGAAGGAGAAATGTCTATTTTTGGCAGCTCTTCTAGCTTGGAAAGGTGGGGAAGGAAGATAGGCAGAGAAAAAGGCAGAAATAGACCTAGTCAATTTCTGGAAGTCCATGGGAAAAATCTATAGCAGTATAATATATAATTAAGGCATTATATTGCCTATATGGAGAGTGATTTGGGATTCAGACCACTTCCAGGAATCAGGGAAGTTCTTAAACAACTTTAAACAAGACACTACCAGAACTATAAAGGGGTGTCTAAATCCTGTAACTATATGGGAAAAACTGTATTAGTATAGTTATAGCAACACCATACCAATGCATTTCTGCCACTAAAACTCCATGGGAAGAGAAGACAAGACTTCAGGTTACAATTCTAATATAAGCCTAAAAAATTCCCCTTCCCTCCAAATTTCAATGGGATTTGACATTCCTGGAAGGCTAAACTTGCACAGGATGCTACATTATAGTCTTCCAGGCCCTGGGTAGCAAGAGTAGAATATTGCATTGAGTCAGGATTCTGCCAGAGCATCTTAGCTGAGTTTTCAAATCCTAAGCCACAACGAATACACAGGTTCACCCAACTTGCCATATGTAAGTATAACCTAGCCCAAACATCAGGTTTCACGTGGATAGCTCCCAGTGTGAACTTCAGTACATAGTCTTTCAAGTTATGTTCACATCTGCCAGGAAACCCATTTTGGCACAAGCTTAAAATCGAAGCAATGCTGATCTAGTTTGATGTAAACTGCTTCTTATCCTGTCACTGGGCACCACCTGGGCACCACCCAGCTCTGAAAAGAGCTGGGTCTGTCCTCTTTGCACCCTCCCTTCAGATATTTGTATACACTGATGAGATCTCCCAGCCTCAGGGACACTGATGTATTTTTCAATCCAGGCCTCAAACACGATGCCTCTTTTCAGAAAGATGTCCGGGATACTAACAAGGAAAAGCAACTGTGCTTCCAAGTAGATGGCTGGCCAAGTTACATGGGGCACAAAATAGAAAAAAGGCTCATCAATTTTCTCTGCCATGTGAGTCCATGCAGAAGCCAATTTAACTGTCTTCTCATAGTGCAAAATTATCACCCTTGAAGCAACAAGAAACAATATAGGTTACAGAAAGTAAAACTGAATTACTATTCTAAGTATAATAAACAGTCAGTTTAGCTTATTTGGTTCAAAAGACACATACCTGGTATTTTTGGTCTCAAAAGAAACCAAATAGCAAGACATATCCTGATCACTGCATTTATTCCAAACAAATACCCTTTGTTCCCTCAGCCAGTGGCTAATTGCCAATTTGTTTCATGAACAAAACCTGACACAGAAAACAGAATCCAGCCATTAAGTATAGAGGGTTACAAAAGAATGCAGGTAGTATTAAGCTTAAGGCAGAACTGCTCTGCCAGCAAGCATCAATGTGCTAAGTACAATCCCACCTTCTCTATCTACTGATCTGAATCTAACTTTTTTGCAGCAGATTATCTCCCTCAAGGGCAAATATATTCCAGACATTTAAGGGCTCTTACAAAAGGCCAGCATGGCTCTCTGTGCTTGAATAATATCCCAAATGGACCCTCATTGGTAATACGATAACAAAATCAGTGTTTCAGGCAAAAGAGAAGAGTCTTTTTGCTCCTCTGTTCTTTTCTTTTTGTGCATTGATATAAAGATCAGAGTCATCTGCATGAATAAGATTTAGAATTCTGATGAAAACAATAAGAGATACTAAACACTTTGTGGCCCTCCCAAATTTGTATTCAGCTTTTTCCTTTGTTAAAACTGTAATCACACTCCCATCGGTATTCAAGGGATTTATGCAAACAAGGTCTCTTCTGTCAAAAACCATAGCAATTTAATGCAGTCACAGGCTGTTTGGTTGTGTAGATTATTGGCACTAAAGAAGACGCAACATAGTATCCTGATGCATGTCAGCTCTCTAATACAGATCAGATGGTCTTAGCAGTCTAATCTCAGCCATTCTAGCGTAAGACACTGTATCTATATACAACTGAACCAGAAAAAATAAGGGAAAATAACAGAAGAGAGATGACTTGAAGCTACAGCTATAGGGATACTCAAAAATGAAGTTAAAACTCAGCCTGTTGCTTAATCATAAGTACACTATTAGTTGAGTATCTCATAAGTCCTCTCCGTGGAATGTCACCCAGTTGCACAAGGCCAGGCTCTGTGTGCGTACTGGCTACTGTTCATGCATGTTATGCATCCACCTTATACACCCAAAACACAAAGGATTAAAGGAATTCCGCTACACAGCTCCCAGACACAGGACCTAACTCTTTAGATCTAGCTGTAAAATCAACTCTTTTAGCTCTAGTGACTTTTTGGCTGAAGTTGTCATCATGCGCAATAACACAGCTTCTCCATTACTCAGGGCCATACCCTGCCTCCTTTGGGAAAGTCGTGCAGTTTGTTTCAGTGGGCAAAATTCAATCACTTGAAGTGAAATAAGCAACATTTAGCCAGGACCTACACCCCTCGCATTATTGACCATTTATAGACAAATCTGGCTGCGTTAGCGAAATTCTACCTGCACTTGCACAAGAGATTAGGATGTCTTTGCTCACTGCCAGCCTCTTAAGAATGAAGAATGGGTCTGTCTTGCTGGCTTAACACCTCTTTCCAAAATCAGTTTGATGCTGTGAGGAAAGGGTGAAAGGTGGTTGATTAAAAGACTTGATGAAATGCATGCAGTAGAGAGAGGTAGCTGCAGTGCTCTGACACCTCCACCCACTTTCTCCCCAGGCAAGCAATGGCACTTTCCAAGAAAACCATTACCTCAGCAGGGCAGTCTCTAAGGGGCTGTATTCTGGATACAGTTTCTGACCCAAAATATAAGGGAAAGTGTAGAGTCCTGCATCTGGGCAGGAACAACCCCAGGTTCCAGTATAGGTTGGGAAATTATGTATTAGAGAGCAGTGTAGGAGAAAGGGACCTGGGGATCCCGGTGGACAACAGGATGACCATGAGCCAGCACTGTGCCCTTGTGGCCAGGAAGGCCAATGGCTTCCGGAGGTGTATTAGAAGGGGAGTGGTTAGTAGATCAAGAGAGGTTCTCCTTCCCCTCTACTCTGCCCTGGTGAGACCGCATCTAGAATATTGTGTCCAGTTCTGGGCCCCTCAGTTCAAGAAGGACAGGGAACTGCTGGAGAGGGTCCAGCGTAGGGCAACAAAGATGATTAAGGGAGTGGAGCATCTCCCTTATGAAGAAAGGCTGAGGGAGCTGGGTCTCTTTAGTTTGGAGAAGAGGAGACTCAGGGGTGACCTTATTAATGTTTATAAATATATAAAGGGTGAGTGCCATGAGGACGGAGCCAGGCTCTTCTCGGTGGCAACCAACGATAGGACAAGGAGTAATGGGATCAAGCTGGAACACAAGAGGTTCCACTTAAATTTGAGAAGAAATTTCTTCTCAGTGAGGGTGACAGAGCACTGGAACTGACTGCCCAGGAGGGTTGTGGAGTCTCCTTCGCTGGAGACATTCAAAACCCGCCTGGACATGTTCCTGTGCGACCTCACCTGGGCATTCCTGCTCCAGCAGGGGGATGGGACTAGATGATCTTTGGAGGTCCCTTCCAATCCCAAACATACTGTGATACTGTGAAGGGTGTCCTCCACTTTTCTGGAGAGCTGCATGTTACTGGTAGCTCTGCACACTCTATCAGCCTGAGCAGTGCAAGGTAGCATGTGTCCAGGGACTGAATTAAGGTTGCACTGGCATGAAGTTTGTATTGCTTTTCAGCTCTTGCATTTCTGACAGTGTTTCTTTTCACATAGTTTATAATCTAGATTTAGAGATGTGTAATGTAAAATGACACAACCACAGACTTCAAGTTCAGTGATTTGGCTAATAAAGTACATTGATTTTAATATGTCAAAAGCAAAGCTCAAGAGTGACAGAGTTGTTTCTGTGAATAAAACTGCTTGTGTATTGACTTCATTATTTCATATACAAGCTCATCTTAAGCTAATAATTTTAAAATGTAATAGAAAAGTTCCTTCAGTTTTTCCTGGTAAGTTACATGAATTAGCTGAGAATGCTCAGAAATAAAAAGTATCTACAAAAAAAATACTTCCAGGTTTCATCATTTCTTTTCAAATGTTGTTCAAGTTTGTGTTTTAATTCTGCAACTCCTTTGAGTAAAAGAAAGATGAGTTAAGATCTGACCAAATATTATATACATGTAGTTGTATATATACATATATATTTAAATCTGAAAATACGCAGAAGACTTGCTTAGACCACATGGGCCTCTTTTGCATTTACTTTCCAGTATATTTATGCCACTGAGTTACACTAGCAGAAATGCTTGAAACAAGGAATTTAAGGTGTTTATTTGCTAAACACAGTTCTTGGTGCCAAGATGACCGTACAAAATTATTTAAGCTTCATGCACACCCATCCACATAAAAATAATACCGAATGACTTACCCCAAACACAATTCATCTTCCTAATTCAAACAGCACATAAAATGCCAATAGAACTGGGTTTATGTTAAATCTATTAATACAAAATATTTATTGAGTAACCACTACAAGAAATCAAGAGTTGCTCATGGATTTTCCACAAGCAGAAAATAAGATGCTATTTGCAGGATAAACCACTGATTGTGCATTATTTACTCAGCTCTAGTACTAGAATAGCTGGTTGCAAATAAGGACATTGAGGTATTAATATACACAGCACAGAGCGTTAGTATAAAGGGCTCATCCTGCCAAGTGAATTGGGGCCAAATACTTAATAAGGAAGTATCATTCAAATCTAATGTGACCAGAAGTAAATCAGGTTCTTATTTCATTCTAGTCCTTATCTCCTTTCCCCATACACAAAACATGCATAATCCAAATACTATGGCATTCTGCAAAAATGAGCCTCATTATCTATAAAAAGAGCCGCATTAGAGAAATCCACAGAAGTGGATAAAAAAAAGGTGACAATCATCCTTTTTTCAGGGTGGGCAATGATCACATTTGAGTTCTGTATCCCCAGACTGCGCATTACTGGTCCCCTTACTGGCTGCTCCATGCACTGATGTAATCTAAATAAATCAGCTAGTAAATCACATCATGTACCAGTGGGGAACACTGGCTGCCTGAAGTTCTGCTGGTCTCTGTCAAGAGGTGGTATTAGGCCTAACAATAGAGAAGTAGCTACTGTAATGAGAAATTTAAAAATTGTCTGATTTTTGCCCTATTTAAGTGCCTTATCTGGGATTATAAAACATGGAATCAAATTCTGCAAACCTGCATTCTCTTTGCAAGTGTTAAACAGAAGGTGGGAGCTTTGTCTTACGAGTGCCCTCACTGCACTGTATCTGTATGCTGCCTTCATAGGATCCTGACATCTCAATACTTTGCTACTTGACCTCAGTTTAGCTGTAGAAGTTTTAGCTGCTTTTAACATTCAGTCTTAATTAGGAGACAAAGAAGTTTCCTTAGATGTTCAAGTTAGCTTCAGCGGTGAATAGGATGTTAACGAGTAGGTGGTGGACTCTCTAAAATAGCTTCTCTGATCTCCCTTACTCTACCGGCACTCTTTTCAAGTTCTTCACTGGCCTGCCCCACTATTAACCTCCCACCACACTGAAAATTAGCTATTTATTCTCAGCCTTTGTTCTCTCTCTCAAAAGGTTCCTTCTTTCAGTCTTTATCCAAGAATTCTCAGCAGTCTTTTATGAATGTGTATAACAAAATCATTTTGAAAGTCAAAATAAATTATTGCCACTGGTTGGAATATAAAGAAGCTCCTGTGTTGACCACTCACAGCACACATTGAAAGTCTTGATGCTGATGCAATGCTGCTTACTGAACCCTTATAACTTAACAGTGGTATTAGAAGCATGTGGAAGTGAGCTCTACAGCCTCAAATGTATCTCTACTAAAGAACAAGCTCTTTGTCCTTGTGGTATCCCAGCACAGAAGCAATATGTAGCCAGAATTCTCTCAATTTTTTCACTCAATACAGTTCAGCAATTTCTCTTTTAATTGAGAATTAGCTCTTGTTCGTCCTGTTCCAGGATCTCTGTCAAAGACATCTAAAAAGAAAAAAAAAAACGTCATTCAAAATCCAGTTAATATTATAGTTCTTTAAAGTTATGTGGAAGTGTAGGAACCAGGAAAACAGTTTACCAAAACCTCTGAAAATTGAAACCAGAAAATTGTGCACAAACCTGACAAAGTAACAAAGTGCAACACAATCTAAAATGGGCAACCTCCATGTTTGTCACAAAGAAAACTGCAAACTGCCTGAAGTCCAATCCCTTCTATGCCCATAGTGTGTGTGTGTGAGGAATAAAACAAACTGGAAGCATGAGGCTCGGGTGTTCAGTAAACCAGGAAAAAACTTGACTGGGTATGAAACAAATCTAACAGTTAACTAATTCAGTGCCCAAGGACAAAACCTCATTCCCAGCTCCTGCACATCACAAAATGTCACAACATTTGGCTGCCTCCTATCAAGCAAGAGCAAAATACCATGACTTCTCTCAGGGCAGTATTAAAGGAGAGTGTCAGTGCTTTGTTAGAAAACCAGTAAATGTCTTTTCTTGTTTTGCTCTAAGTCACCCTGACAAAGTAGCACGGCGTTAAGAGGCTGAATGGAAAAATGGGCACAGGGGAAGGAAGAAACGTTCCATCTGCCTGGCAGTGTCTGATAAAAACTGATCTCCTCCTATTTCCTTTAATCACTGTGATTTTTTAACAGAAAGATATAATATGTGCAATACAGCAAAGCTCTTTTCCATCTTTATACTCCATTAGAAAACATTTCTCTAGTCATTAAAATGCAGCCATGGGACAACACAGTAATACCTGATGAAAACCTCACTTTAGCAAAAAAAAACCAAAATGAAGTGAAATCACAGAATCTATTTCGAAGACTCAATATTTGGCCTGAGTCTCAACAGTACATCCCATTTGGAAGTGGAAACTCCATCAAGCCTTAACACACTTAGAACTACCTCAGAGACTTCAGTTTAGTTTGGACTAGGTGGGAAATGACAGGTTTGAGTCACCATGACTTCTTCCTACCAAGCATAAATCTTCTCCAGAGGTCTTCCACTCAGGCAATGACCAAGCACAGTCTGTCAGATCTGATCAGACAGGAGGCCAGAGTAGTAGAACTGCTCAATCAGATCTGAGGGTAATCAGACTTCCTACAGCATGGCACAGCATTACAGTAAAGCGCTGCTGTGGAACATTGCATTCAGGCCCAGTAATCAAATAAAACTGTCATTCAAGATTTACTATACTCCTGTGCATAGTTATCCATTATCTGTAACAAAGTCTGAACTTATTAAATTAGTTCATATTTTCAGTTTGATGCTGTTGTTTATTATATACTGATATGAAGGAATGCAGAAAGAGTCATTTTCTACTAATACTGAACAAGGAACATTATTAGATTAAGGACAGAACATTACCCTTGAAGCCTTTCTCTCAGATTAGTGCCACTGCAGAACATCTAGTTATATACTTTTCCCTGATGCCTCCTGCCACAGATTTAAAGAACCAAAGCAAATCACTCACATCATTCCGCTAACACTGTGGGAGAGACGCAGAGAAGGAAATATGTTAATTTTGGTAACAAACCAGAAAAGTACATTGGTGTCATATTCCTTCCATTTGCAGAGAACAAAAGGCCAGTTGGTTCCCACCACACATCTATAAGATGAGACAGGCAGAAATGTCCTATGATAAAAGGGTGTTTACAAAAAAGAAAGAGATGAAAATTGATACACATATAATAGCAGTAGCTGGGTAATGGACAGGAGGGAAAACAAGTTTCTGACAAGGCCCCAGAATTCCTTTTTCAGTGTTTCAGAGACAATGCACAAGTACAGGGGGAGGAAGCACAAGAGACCAGAGTCTCTGCCCTTACTCCTCCCTTTGCAGTCTTATATGAACAGAAGCCCCAGAGGTAAGAATTTGGTTACCAGCATTTACCCATGGGTTACTCTTCTAGTTGTTCATCAGTCTGTCACAACTATTTACTGCTTGCAAGAGTTGAGTACAGAAGCACAGAGAGCATGGACAGTGGTGCACAAACACTGCAGAAGCAGCTTTGCAGAGGGTCTTATCTCCTTTGTTTCCTACAGTCACACCAAGAGAGTGACAAGTCACTAAACTGCAAATCTCTGGTCCCCTCAGCTTAACACACTGAGGTAAATGGGAAAAAGTATTAATAGAAGAGTGGTGGAGAAGCCCAACCAGATCCACTTTCCAAGTGAAAGTCAGCAAGGTGATCCCAAGCCCTGCCAAACTCTCCTCTCCTCTGGGAACTCTGTCCATAGCTTTATGATGAGGAAAGGGCTCTGCACACAACTGCCAGTGATTTCCATTTAAGCCCGTCATTTGGCAATGTCCACATGTGAGGCTGTGGAACTAACCTTTTCAGTGTTTCCATGTGTTACCAGCTCATTATTCAGAAGCTTTTTGGTCAGAGAGCCCTAGAAGTTACATCATTTGCCAACAGTATTTGGAATGCTAAGTATCTGTGTAGAACAGATGCAAGATATAATCAAAACGCTACAGAAATAAGGATCACTTTTCAACTTTAACTAAGCTTTTTTCTGACTTCTGGCCACTTCATTTTATTGAACAATGAGGGAGTTCTGCAATGAAAACCTTCTCCAACTCCAAGGTCCTAATGAGGACTTCTTAAGCCTTATTCCAAGATCTTGGATCAGGAGAATAAAGGGGTACCCAGGACGCACACAAACTTATGCTGCTTTTCTCCATGTCCAGGGCAGACAGTGCACAGGAGGAAGCCACAAAGACAGCATATCAAGAGCAAAAGCCCCATCAGCATCTAATCTAAAAAAAGAAAACAAATAAACAAACAAACACACACTCCAACAACAAAACACAAACAAAAAAATAAAAAAAAACCTAAGAAACAACAAAAAATAAAAAATAAATTAAAACAAACAAACAAAAAATAAACAACCTTGGATAACATTTTAGCCCCAGGTTGCAGCTTCTGTAGGCAGAACATGAGGCTTTATATGGCCAAAGGACCCAGACCTAGATTTAACACATGCTGTAAACACAGCTTAACACAGCCTTACCAACTTTGGTTCTGATTGTTGTCACTGAAAAGTAAACTTAATTCACGCAACAGGGCTCTTATGAGACTGACAATACCCTCAGCCTGCCCTCAGTCCCTATAGCAATCTCAACAGTGAGGAAAGTCCATCCTTCCAAGTGACCTCAACAGAATAAAGCTATTTCTGGCTCTCATGCAAGAAAAGAAAAAGACCTTATGTTGTTTCAGAAGTTAAAATGAGGGACGGAAGACAGGCATGGAGATATCTACAGGTTCTGAATTAGTGTCATGAAGTACATGAGGTAAAAACTGAAAAGAACAGAGTCTCTGACAAATGGAAGCAAAATTAAATTGCTACAGATTGCTCACTGTAATGTGCAAGAAAAGAGATGGGACGTTTCAAAGCAACCGACTGAAAGTGGAGAGAGTTGCTGGATGCGCTATCAATATGCTGTAAACACTAATGAAATATGGGCAACGTCTACTATCTTCTGGACTTTTCTGATTACACCATATGTTGGAAACACACATCTGTTCTTCACACAAAATGGACAGTACCATGTTAAAAGCAAATTTGAGTAATCCACAGGGTGTAAGCTGATTAACATTGAGCTCAGCACATGAATTTGTTAGTCCTGTGCTGCACGTCTGATTCACACCGTCATACTGGCACAACATTCTTTAGCTCCATTGCTGTGAGCCTGGAAATTGAACATCCATTTAGTGCTAAGAGTAACAACATTTCCAGCAAGAAGCTCCTGGGACAAATGAACACTTTGCACTGAAATATTGGGCTTTTAGAAAAAGCACTTCTTCCCTTTTACCAGGTTATTCATATCTCCATCTCATTTGTATTTAAGAGGAAAGAAACCTGGATTGTGTAACAATCTTTCAAACAAAACTGCACTTCCATTCCGCAGTGAAAAGTAAGTGCATGAATCCGTAACAGGCTGCTGATCAATTTTTGACAAACTGATATTCTCACAACAGATTAACAGGGGATACATTTCACAATTTATAGCTCTAAAAGACACATGCAAATGCACACACAGCACTAAACACTTGGGTAGAATTTCCTGCCTAGGATGCTTTTGTCCAAAAGCCTTTTAAAACATTTTCTTGTCACTAATATGTCTACCTCCTTAATGTAGGATTGATCTAAAAGTGGATGCTTTGGCAGATCACCATTATGGTCAAGTTCTCCTTGCTTAAAATACAAGTAATTTTAACTGAGACAAAAGGAATTGTCCCAATCCTGTAAAAATTGTAACAGAGTTTATCGCTATTACTGTTAAATAGGGATGTCAGACAGTAGAAACCCTGCCACAATAGCAGAAACAATACATACCCATATGTTTTGCATTTTGGGACATAATGCCATGACTACAGGATCAGGAAACTACTTGAAGGAGCTAGATGAAAACAAGCAAGCCCTTTCAAAAAACTCTCAATGTCAGAATATTTTACAGATATATCCTTCCTTCCCCGAAATTTCCTCAAACCACTGACTTGTTGAAACCAAAGGTTTAATAAAGTTGGTCACAGTTATGTAGTTTCTATTTTTCAGCTCTAGTAATTCTGGACAGAAAAGGTTCAAGTGTTTCCTGTTTTCTAACCATCTATAGCAGTTTCTAGCACACATCTAGATAAACAGCAGCACCGTCCTTGCCCTCCTCAATGCTGAATGCAACATTTCATTCTAGTAAGTTCTTTGGGTTGGAACAGCATTAAAGAGGCAAAAACACCTGTTCATCTTTCTGAGCTCTAACCAACTTCCGATAAAAATGCTGGGTTGAAAATAATCTCTCATGCAGGAAAACTACCTTGAAGTCTAGAGCTGAACATTCAGATAAGGAAATTAATTTGTATACAATCATGGAAAACTAGCTCTTGGTAGTCTGATTCATATTGTGTGGAACGTAACACAGATGGTTTGCAATGCATTGCACAAAAATATTGGTTAAACATTTAAAGAGCAAATAAAACAAGTTTTTTTCTATGTAAAAGTTCTCTCTTGAAAAATCAGACAGCTAGAGACACAGAATGAGGTAGGATAAAAGGGGCAAGAGGAGTTGCCAAAGCTGACAATGACTTGACCACAGCACTCCCACATTAAACTAGTTTCACATTGATCTAATTCCATTCCTCTACCATGATAAATCTGAAATAACACCAAATAAGATCCAAACTTGCAGCTACTTTGACTTGTCAAAGCATTTCTTCCTAGGATGTTATGCCTTCACAAAGTCTATTTAAAGATGAATTGCAATAGACAATTAATAGTGGAAAAGAGATTTCCTTTTTTATTATCAACAAGTACTTTTAAAAAAGTATTTTATACAACGACCTCAATATTTTGTGCTATGCGTGTGCATATTTCTGAATACCAGTACCTGTAAAATATCAATATCCACATCCTTTAAGTGTTATATTCCTATTTTAAGAGTTGAATTAGAAATTCTTGTGCCAATAGCCATCACAAAGCATGTGTATCTGTGTGTAGACTGATGGGTAGTTAAGTAGATTCTACCAACTGTAAAAAGTGGAGTTTTATGTAGCTCTAAAAACATGTGAATTTTTTAAGTTACAGATTATCCTAAGGGAGAATAAGTCAGTCCAATTACTTTTTGTGAGTAAATGGTCTGGTGATTTCAAATCTATTTTTACTTTGTGAGTCATTCACAAACCAAACCCATTCTTTCCCAATGTATTTGCTCTTTGCAAATTATTCACTGAATAATTTATACGAAGGAAATTCACCCTAAGGGTTTGTCTGCAAGCTTGTTTGCTTTTGCTGTTCCTTACCTTTTATCCAATGTGTTTGAGCAGGTTCCCAAGTCACACAACATTATTTCTACTCCCTGAGTGAAGGACTGAAACTTTAAGCTGCTATATCCATACAAGAGGAATAACAAATCATGAATCGAGAACAGAACAGCCAACTTTTTTCCTAGCAAAAACTGATCTTTGCCTAGCTGTTTAGGAGCTGACAATATTCCCTCAGAAAGCACATCCAGGAGTGTGACCAAACCCACCAACCACAGCAGCAGGACAAGTGGTGTGCTTCTTCAAATGGCAAATCCCATTTCAGCACAAACAGCAGGAACAACGCTACATGAGGCTCTCAAAATGGCTTTTATTTTGTTCTCAAAGCCCAGAAGCACCTTCCAGACCATCAGCCTCTCTGTGGCAACGGCAAGACTACCTACTTTGTATACATTCATTAAGTGTTTATTTGGTACCACTGTGATCCCATGGTTCTTTTGTGCAAAATTACTGCTGTAGTGTACAAATCATGAAGAGCCCATCCAAAATAACTGCATGACATTCTTCAAAAGCTCCTCATGGTTTTCAAAGGCCATTGAATTCAGAACTATGCAATATTCATAAAGTAAACTAGTTTCTAAGATTTCCACCTGAGCTGAGATAAAGAGCTATTGGAGTAGAATAACTGACTAGAGGCCTCAGGAGGGACAAGCAGGGAGCACGGCGACACCAAGAACATGCACTGTTCCAAATTGGGATTCAATTAAAATCCAGATGAGTGTTCAGGAAGACTGACTGGGAGACATTGCACTGACCAGTTCAGCAGGTGCATTGAAGGCAGGGTCTTGCCCTGCTGTAAGCGCTGTGGCCTCGAGCCTGGGAAGTGCTTAGTTATTCTGATGTGAGTGAGGACAGCAACCCCGACAGGCTGCTGCATTAAGATGATGACATTTAGCACTTAGCAGGGTTATGCTCACCAGATGGAAAAACCAATACCTGGGCAGAGCCGCTTCCCTCTCACTGGATCTCACAGTCTTCCTTTGCTTTTGGTCCAAACCCAGACTACATCACAAGAGAAAAGTACAAGCAAAATATCTTTATAAAAATAATCAACTTTTTTGACTTTAATGCTACACACAGAGCCCAGCAAAATAGCTACATTACATTTTTGGTAGCCTTTTTCCTTTGTGTGTGCATATAATAGAAGTTTTTACACTGCAATCATGTAATAATACCAATATTGACTTCCTTTTCAGTCTACAGAAGATTAACAGTCCCTTGAGGTTTATATTGACCCTGGATTTGCTCTCGCCAATATTTACCTCTCAGGTCAACAAATCTTGATGCTGAATAAAACAGAAGTCAATATCTGCTTATTACAGTTAGAGTAAGAATTACTGGGAAGGGTTATGAACACTAGGGTGGTGCCTGCCAACACTACCATAGTTAAGGAGTCTGTCAAGGTTTCCATTGTGTCTTTTTTCTAGTAAAAATTGTCCCAGGTAACAATAAAAAACCACCATCTGAAGACTGAATAATCAAGTCTGTTCTTGTGAGTTTGGACAAGTACATTTTAAAATTTAAGACATATGCAAGCATTCAGAGGTATATAAATTCAAATGCATAATCCCAGGCTTTAGATCAGATTCCTTTTTTTTTTTTTTTTTTTTTTTTTTGGAGGTGGTGGGGGGTGTCAGAATTGTTGTGGGGTTTTTAATAGCTACTGCAACTTTTAGGCTTTAATTCAAGTCTTCTTGCATTTAATATTAGGAGCTAGTCGCCAAGGTAGGCAGCCCTCTGTTTCTATTTAATTTTATTTCTATGATAGACTAAAAAATGAGCTCCAGAGCTCAGTTTTTCACAAGTTTCCAATTAGAAAGCCCAGAAGACTAGGAAGGTAACATCTTTACAGTCCTAAGAACACCAGAATCCACAAAATCCATCCATATATCCAAATCCCAAGGTTGGAGGAAACAAAATTTTAAGAGTATATTGTAGAGGGAAAGCATCAGGGAGGGAGTATAGCTCTGTAAACCTTGAGAAGTTGTTCTAGGTGTTCCTGCTCCAGCAGGGGGATTGGACTAGATGATCTTTCGAGGTCCCTTCCAATCCCTAACATTATGTGATTCTGTGGTTCTGTGATTCTGAGCTGTCCATCCTCACTGCTCCTGCCAGCAAGGTATGTCCTCACTGTACAGACAAAGCACACTGACAAATTTATACTTATTCATGTTTTATTCCACTAGTAAGATATCATAAGTGTCTCAAAGCCACACACAACAGCTAAACCTACATTAGACATCCCACTTCCATGCATTGGTTAAATGCAAATTCAGAGGATTATAAAAGTGTTTAAATTATTTTCCCACCTTACTCATCCCATAGGCACATTCATCTCCAGCACACTCTTTGCCCCATTGTTTGTGTCAATGGCTCTCAGGCAAATGACTGAGAAATACTCTGCTTCACAGCTGAGCTTTCATAAGCATCAAGATGTACTGGCATTGAAGCTCTGAGCAAAAGTCACCAGTATAGTTTTAAGAAAAACATTTTAAATATCTTCCAATTGCCCATTTCCTAAAAGCCTTAAAAATTTGAGAATCTATAGGTGGATTTAGGTCTACATGTAGTCTTACAGTCCTCTGACAGGTAATGTCATTGTGTGTGGTTGAGCTGCACTTCTCAAGGTCCACTACCCTTCCAGAAGTTGCAATGTTTCTCTAAGGACAGGTTCTTGCCCTTTTGCTTAATAACCTACCCATTCTTTAGTCCTTTTAATAGAGACAGAAAGGGGTGTTTCTAAACTGTTTGTTATAGCTAAGCATAAAAATTTAGAATAGATTTTTCTAGTCAGTTAACCATATTCTTGAGGGAAAACATAAGGTAGTATAATTATTAAAGAGCACTCTCAGTAATACTCACATCTTTATTATGTCAACTCTTTGCCAAAAAAACATAAGATTTATAGTAAAAGCCACTTACATTTCTTCTTTGCAGAACCACGCCATCTGCCTCAAATATAGCATCAGCCCCTGCTAGATGAATTCACACGTATTTTAAAGCCCCGGAGTAACCATTAGAATGGAAATTGGACACTACTTGTCATTTGCAAAGCTTTCTTAACTGAAGAGGCTTCCCATTTGTTCAATTAAATGTTTGTATGTGCAATACACTTTATGAAATTTATCCCAAAACAGTGAGGACTGAAATAATATTGGAGGCAGATGGCACAGCTGATCCATTTAGAGAGCTATCCTCAGCAATACATGAAGAGACGGATAGGACAGGGAAGTGGGAATGAAAACTTGGTACTATGAAGAACATCCATGGATATTAGCAATAGGCAAACCATTTCAGCTCCAGTCTTCTCTATTGTACGTAGCTACTTGCTTCATTTGTTTTTTTTTTAATGAGAACATAATGATTTAATTCAAGAAGTCAGTCACTGAAGCCACATAAAGTTTGCCCCTAAGAGAATCCATCCCTCTGCCTTAAAAGCTAGGGGAGTCTGAAAACGTGTCTGTTGCATTGAGACAAGGAGACGTGTATGGGCTGATGAGGCACTGCACATGCAGAAGAGAGACATATACCATTAGGAACAAGGAACAAGTTCAAGCTGGTGCTTATTTGCATGCCACACACAGAACAGAAATCATTGCACCATGCTCCAGATGCTGCAGATCTCAAGATGCACATCTAGAGCTCATAATTAAAACTGGCAAAGGAAAAAACATACAAATAATACAAACAAACAAAACACAAAAACAAAACACATCACAACAGAGCTATTCCAGCCAGTCTGCATCTATTTTGAGATTTCTGGGATGCTAGCCTGTTTCACTATCTCAGTATCGGACAGGTCACCTCTTCAAAGGAAAGGGCATGGAAAAGCATTTCCTCATAGACTGAAGATTTGTGATGGACAGTGTGATCCTGATTCCTTGCTTTCCAGTAAAACAGTGCTTTCCAAGATGACAGCCTTTCCTGCCACACTGTTTTTGGTTTAACTCTATTTCCATCTATCATCTGTAATTTTATGAGGGCTGGAAATTCTGTTTAAAGAAATGTTTGATTACTTTGCTCATTTAGTTTACTGAATCTGCAGCCCTAGTCTAGGTGCTGCATGGAAAGAGGTATGCTCTCATCAGGTTCTTTCAAATTTTCAATCAGTGAGGATATGTTTTTGCATGCCCTTTCCTTTGAAGAGGTGACCTGTCATTTTCTGTGACAGTGAAGGAGCACCAGGTTGTACAGTCAGCAGGGTATTACTTTAAAAAATAGTTACAAGACACTGTTAAGAATCATAGAGACCAAAGAACAGGTCTCACCGCCTTTTTCTTCTTCCTTTCCTCCCCCCAGCCTACTCTTTCCCTGCTTTCCTCCTCAATCCTACAGCCTATTACAGATTTTCACAGCTGGAGTGCTGCTGAAAACTCACTTTGTGGCAGCTAAAAGCTAAGTGAAGAAAAGTTTGTTTTGTATGGATTGCCAGTGAGATGAAGAAAGTTCTCTGCAGGTGCCAAGCAACAACAAAATGCCACGGGAGAGAATGCTGAAAAGCCAAAAAGCACATCTCAGTTCACCAGAACATCCATAAATATTTGCCAGGTTTGAATAGGTTCAGCTGGAGACTCTATTATGCCTAATGCCTTAAGAATTATTAGAGGGAAAAAATACTGCCAGTGCACAAATAAGGGAGGTGAGAGGGCACTTAAAGAAATCCTTCGGTAGGCAGAGTGCCATTCATTTCCTGTGACAGTGAAGGGGCACCAGGTTGTACAGTCTGTAAGGTATTACTTAAAAAAATATTTTCTGACCTTGCTGTTTCAGTATAAATGCTTCCCTCCCCAGTCACCTCTTTCCCACTGGCAATACTATAAAAGACATGCCCCAAGGGACAAATTTCTAATAATGTTCCAATCTTGCTTTCCAAGCACTTACAACAATTGCCGTAGTCATTTTAAAATAAAAGAAGCAAATTCATAGGACTCAACCTCTTCTTTATTTGCAGGGAACTTTGGCTGTGCTGGAATTATTGCAAACTATATCACCATAGAAAAATATCTTTAGTTTCTAGCTCTCATTTTCTTGGAAGTCGTAAGCACACACTGCTGTAAACAGCACAATACATGGAAGATCCAGATAAGCCATGAAAAATAAGTGTCCTGCTTTTCTGGTTTTATACCCCAGCTTCATTTCAGCTACATCTTAAAAAGCCAGTATCCACATATGTCTTCCAATAACTCTAAACACACGAAGCAGCTGATCACAATCAATTCTTTTCCACCAAAGATGCAAATATGGAAGTCAACCTGTTCTAGTGGAAGGTGTCCCTGTCCATGGCAGAGAGGTTAGAACTAGATGATCTTTAAGGCCCCTTCAACCCAAACCATTCTATGTTTCTATGATCTCACAAGCTCCGAGTTCCCCAGTATATGCCCACCCACTTGCCAGCTTCTGCTCCTGACTTTAGAGAAGGAGGGGAATTCAGCTCATGTCTGCACAACAGTCACCCAGTAATACTCAAGAGTTCTCTCCTTCTGAACAGACAAATAATGATGACAGATCAGGGCAGAAACATGGAAGCCACAGTAGACATGACCAATGGAGTAGAAGCTGAAGGAGATTCAGAAGGCCTTGATTCATCATGAGACCTTGAAGTAATGCAGGAGATAGGAACCAGTCCACTGACACACCCAGGAAGCATGCAATGGAGCACTGACTTTTGCTTACCTCCTCCGTACCTTGTCAGTGAGACATTTCACCTTGTACTACAAAAACTAAGGAATTGCAAGCAGTTGGAAGAAGCTATGCAAGTCTTTTTCTTTTCCACCCCATTATCTTCAACCTACTGCAAATTACCACAGTGGCAAAATGCACTTTCATTTTCTGAGTTTTGATTGTTTGGAGGGTAGGAGGGGGTGTTGTTTGGGCTTTTGTTGTTTTTGTTGTTTTAATGTTAATTAGAGGAAAGGCTCAACTCCTTTAAACAAAAATTAGCTTTTCACCACAGGAACTTCAGATATCAGAAACAAAGAAAAACAGTAGTTTCATTTTTTCAGTCCCACGGGGGTTTGTGAATCATGATGAAGCCTAATGTGCCCCCTCCTCCCTTCAAGCTACAGTGTGAAGCCCCAGCACCTCAGAAGGTGGATGTCCTGTTTCTAAAAGCAACCAAAGAAAACTCATGGAACAGCCAGATTCCAGCAGCATTCCTGAGCTCTTCAGTAGCACAAGACCACAGTGTAGCTTTTATGATAAACACCTTTCTGCATCTCTGGGACAGCTACAGAAAAAGGAAACAGCCAAGATGGCTCATCATTTCACTGGTCTTCTGTTACCAGAAGAGTCACTGGCAGCATATGGATGCTGTAATTACAGGGACCAAACGAGTACCAAATTGGTCAAGAGTCAAGGTCTCCAAGCCATATATATACAAACTCTGACCAAAAGTCTGTATTAGTCCACAGGAATCACCAAGGAACCATGTTCCTCACTTCTACCCAGAGAATATAACTAAATCACTTGTCATCAGACCCTCTGTTTTGCCTTGTAGGAAAGCTTGACATCTGGCCTTAGGCTTTTTCATTACTGCCTGTGTTATAAGGCTGCTTGCCACATTACACTGTTGTTGATCCAGCAGCTAAGAGTAGTAAAACATTAAGCACAATTTGGGCGATACTTAGAAACTACTTTATCCAAAGCATAAGATACAGTTTCTTCTCTTAAGTTCTGATGTGTAGCCCCAAAAGCCCCTTTCTTAAACCTCAAGAGAGTCCCTACACCAGATTGCAGTGTGCAAATCCTACAGTACTAAACTCTTGTTGAAATACAAGGTGCATAGCTTTTGATTTACTCAGAAAAATATCCTCAAGAAGGATTAGGTCTGTTCAGAATTTTAAAACCATTAGGCTGGCAGTAGCACTATAATGGAGCATTAAAAAGGGATAAACTTGTGTGAATGGCGTTCCACACCAGCAATGAGAAATAAAACTCTTTATTGCTCGAACCAGAATCACGCAAGCTTACATTTTCTAGCATTTACCCTTGACTGTATGACAGAAAGTTCTCAAGCTGTGGACCATTGTAATCTGCCAGAGGTTGAGACAACTTCTAAGTTCTGGACTTCTCTTAAATGATCACCTCATTCCTTGAACATTAAACTGCATGAATTTTGCATGTTTCCTCAAGCATTTTACTTTATTCCAAGAATAACAGTTACATTTCAATCCACATTAAGCTGAATCCCCTTTTTATAAACCTTTAAAAATGGCTGTAAGAAGGTTACATAGGCAGTGAGGAGGAGAGAACAAAGCGACATAAAAATACCTAAATTGCTATAAGGAAATCTCAAATAAACTTAGAAGTATGTATACGTGTATATATGTATTCTCTTACGACAAAACACAAAGAATAAATTTTCTAAACTAAATCGAACCCCTTGCACCTAATTTTACATGTCTGTTGAACGTTCTCATTAAGTTAGCAGGACACTAAGCATATATTTAAGCCTGTTAGTTAGGTGAGAGAATTTATCACTGTCACCAAGATAAAGCTGTGCTTAAAAATGAGTGGCTCAGTGCACCAGACTACTCGAAACCTTGTTCTAACCAGCAGAACCAAAAACTTCAGTCTGAACAGCACAAAAATGCAAGAGCAAAACTGAAGGTGCCTGACCTATGGCTGTTTGCATCTGACCCCCATTCTTCACCTCTTCTCTCACTAATCCTGATCTTAATTATCTACAAATTTGTAGTTACTCAAGGCTAACACTTAATTTATCTATGGAAATTCAAATCATCCCATGTTAAAACAATTTCTAAAAAGGACAGGTTTGTCAGCCCCTAATGAGATAGTTATTATTCATATTAAGTATAGTCAAAAATGCATTAATAGCAAAATGCTTCCTTTCTTTTCCAGGGAACAAGATTCAAGAAACTGTTTGCAGATAGATAAGTTTGCAGTTTGGGACCAGTGTGCAGACAAATCAAAAGGTCTTCCAGCCCTGCAGAATCCCACCCTAAGAGACATGCAGTACATCCCAAATACTCTTCCAAAGACCAAAAAAAAAAAAAAAAGATAAAAACAAACAACAACAAAGAAAACCAACAAGAGCCTTAAGGCTTTTCTCCCCTGAGAAGGTGACAGTACTCATACAAGAAAAGAACGTATCTCCTCTTACTACTGAATAATAGTTAACCGATAGTTAACCATGTCACATGGCATTTGAGATTATCACATACTAAGGTAGTCAAGGGCTCAGCATTAAAAATTTAGAGCAGAGGTGGCAGGTAGACAGTGCAGGTTTACTCTGCTGACAACCAAGTTTGCCAGCTCACCTAAGGGATGTTCTAAGTCCTGTTCCAAAGAAGACAGTGTCCAAAACCTAAAAGCACAGAAAGGTACTCAAGTACCTGGACTGACAGCTACGTAATATGCTCCTCAAAAGTCTGAACAGCTAATTAGAAAAAGGGGATGAGCACTCATGAGGAACTTCAGATGTTTAAATGAAGGAAGAAAAATAACAGGGCTGGAAGGGACCACCAGATGATTTAGTATGCTGCTTTCCAAGGTGGGTTGGGCAATAGCTGTGCACATCTTAACAGCAGTTAGCAAGTCTTCTCTCCTTAAACAGGCCTAGTAATACAGTGTCCACATCCTCTGTCTTCGGAAATTTCTTCCAATGTTTTGCCCTTATTGGAGGCAAAATTTTTCCCACAAACAGATTACACAACTGCTGCAATGTACCATAAAATGATAGAATGTCCTGAGTTGGAAGGGACTCACAAGGATCATCGAGTTCAACTCCTGTCCCTGCACAGGACAACCCCACAGTTCACACCATGTGTGTGAGGGCGTTGTCCAGTCTCTGCTTGAACACTGTCAGGCTTGGGGCCATGACACCTACCTGGGGAGCCTGTTCCAGTGCTCCACCACCCTCTGGGTGAAGAACCTTTTCCTAATGTGCAACGTGAACCTCCCCTGGCACATACCCCTCACATCCCCTCAGGTTCTACTGTAACTTGAACAACTCTTTCCTGCCTGACCACCACAACAGCAGCAGCAGATCATCCCTTTCCTCTTCTCAAGAGATCCCTCAAGAAACGCACCTTTCCCCACCCCGGCTTTCTCTCCTCCAAACCGCACACCCCGAACATCTACACCAAACACCAGGCGGGAGTCCCGCCAGCCCTTGACCGGCAGCGAGGCGTGAGCACGGCTGAGCCCAGGGCGGAGGCGCCCTCAGACGCGGCCCGACGCCTCGCCGCCGGACATCCTGATCTCAGACGGCACCGGACGCCACGGGCCCCGCCACGTCCAGCGGCAGCAGCCCCCTCAGGCCGAGCGGCAGAGGGAGAGCTACTGCTGCTCCAGCCGCCTCTTGTCGGTGCCCCCGGACGCGATCTCACTTTGCTACCCCGCCGCCGCCAATTCCCCCCCGCCCCCTGTGCGCTCCAACAGCGACCCAGCGGCACCGCCGCTCCCGCCACACACCCTCCCTTTTCCCCTCCCAACCTCCCCCCCACCCCAAACACCCCGTTTCTTGTCGGACAGCACCCCCTGGCGGGCATCCCGCCGAAAGTGCCGGTGTCGGCTGGCGGCCGCACTGCCACTCAGCCCAGACGGTGACAGACGCGCAGACGGAACCCGGCAGCAGCCGCTGGGGGAGGCAGCCAAAAGCACCCCAGAAATCCCGCCGTACACGCCCTCCACAGGTCCGCATCACGATTTAAGGACCCCAGGATTATTTTCAGTAGGATTACAAGGGCGGGAGTGGCCGATGGATGCTAACAGTCGTGCCGATGAAACAACCTCAAGTTTCAGCAGGAGGGGTTCAGATTGGATATTCGTAAAAATTTCTGAGGGCTGTCAGGCATTGGAACAGGCTGCCCAGGGAAGCAGTGCAGACAGCACCCCTGGAGGTGTTTAAAAGACACATAGATGAGGTTCTTAGAGATACAGAGGTGGACTTGGCAGTGTCACCTTAGTGGTTGAACTCAATCTTAAAAGTCTTTTCCAACCGAACTGACTCTATGAGCATCAAAGCAGCTCAGGGCTCCCTGACAGCAGTATCCACAGGTTGAGCAGCTGAGGCAATCCAGACAGCAGCACTAGGCAGCTGCACAGGGAACTCTAGCAGGCAGAGATGGATTGCACTAGTGTGAAGGTGTGCTTGTAAATGATGGGGGAAAAAATCCCACAAGGTTTAAAAATGAGGAAAGATGGAGATAGTGCTCAAATAAAAAATGATGGAGGCAGCCTACAAAAACACTGTGAAAGGAGGATCGTAGGTTTCTGGTGTCACGCTTGACAGGTGTTCAGTCTATCCTTGAAGACCTCCAATTGCAGAGAGTGCAATTGCTCAGAAAGCACACAGAGTCCCTCTTTCCATCCTTTTCATCTTAATCATAGCAGATTTCTCCTAATGCCTTACCTAAATCACTACTGTAGCAATTCAGGTCCATCAGGTCTCGTCTTACCCACCACAGAAACAGATCATTTTCGTCCTCAACAACAGCCTCTTGAAGATTTAAAGACACGCCCCAGCAGAGGAATATTGTTTTCTGAGCAAAATACTATCAGTTCACTCCATCCTGTCACAGGTTGTGTTTTCCAGATGTCTGAGCCTTTCTTAGTGCTCTCTGATGAGCTCTCTCCAGGGGACTATGTCTCTCCTGGAATACTCCATGCAGAATAGCACTCCAGCAGCACTGGGACAGAGCAGTGCTGAGCAGACACGTGTCTGATGGACTGTATTCCCATCTACTATCCACTCTAGTAACATATTTGCCTCTTTTCCTAGTGACATTTAACTACCAGCTCCTGTGCTGCTGGTGATACATTACCATCCTCTACATCCTCTTTTGTAGAGGACACTAGAGTTATTCCCATCCCTGAGTTATGCCCATTGAGTTACTTCCCCATCCTGCTTCTGAGAAACTCATTGTTCCTGCTCAAGTTAAGTACCTCACATTTGTTCTACTGAGTTATATTTTGCTTCTTTCCTTTCATCCTGTGCTATTTCTCTCTATTACACACACAATTTTCCTGATTTCTCAAGATATTTTTCATTTCTAACCTACCTCTAGTTCTTTTAAGCTCAGGAAATTTAAGATCCAGCAACAGGAGTTTTAACAACCGCCTTATCTTCTTAGCAGTACAGGTTCCAGAACACACCTTCCAGAAGTCCACCCACTTTGATGCCAAACCACTGACAAATATTCTAAATTCTGTTTCTGTCTCTGGACCTATTGTATTGCTGTCTTAACCTCAGACATACTTCTCTGGCTCACAGCGTTGTCTTTACTCAGAGGTGGCCTACATGATCTTTTGAGGTCCTTCTCCACCCAGCACAACCTACAGTTCTACTATGGTCCTATATATAAATGCTGTTCAGAGAGAGGTGATACAAGGGGTCTCCTGGAAATTGTGAATACTCAGTGAAGTCACATTGCCTTAAAAACTGTAATGGCAATAGCACCAATGCTTCTTTTCCTTGCTCCTTGCTTCACTGTCAGCCTCTCCTAGTGGTCCATACTTCATTAGAAACTATCAGTATTGTTCTTCCCAGTTGCCAGTGCCTGAACTTACAAGTATATATAATGGAGTACTATCTAAACAAAATCCCACATAAGCCAGAATTCTTGTGTTGTATATCAGGCTACAGGTATTTCATCTGAATGGTGTGGGTGTACTGTGACACACCTGGCATCACCTGTATCTTTGCAAGGTGCTATATTAGCTAATACGGAAAATGGTTTCTGGATGAGAAGTGGCATGAGTCAAGATAATGCAGCACATGAGCAACACAGGGACACAGTGACCGCATGGACAGAACCCAAGCAGTCTCCATGAGCACCAAGGCTTCAATATGAAAACTAGCTAGACTTCTGACAGTATTCAAGGAATGCATTTCAAGGCCAGTGACCTAAATGAGGGGAAGGTAGGAATATTGTTTCAGAAATGCTTCCAAAACAATCTAAAACTTTGGTCACTTATAGCTCAATGCTCCATTCAATCCATGGCAAGTCATCTACTTCCCCCTCCTCCCCAGCTGATGGCCACTTTTAACAGAGGCAAAAGTCTGAGCTCAATGAATTAAAATCTTAATATTTTTTGACCAAGCAACAGTTTCAATGTGATTCCACTTGCATAGCCTAGGATGGCCCGGTGCTTAGGACAATCACTGGATGCAAAACATGGCCAGGCTTCCTCTGCAGAAAAATCCTCACAACTGGATCATCTTCCAAGAGATATTCCCAACTGCCATCTAATGTATAGTGCTAAGTGTGATTTGCCTTCTTTTCTGCTGACCTTAAGTACAAAAAATTTGGAATCCTTTATTGGAATAAAGATTCAAATCCAGATATTTCTTGTGCCAAGAAGTGCTGTCACCACTGAAAACATTCTCTCAAACTCTTAAGTATTTTGATCAAAACAGATCAAGACCCACCTTATAAGCCTGTGAATGACATCTTGCATTATCCTTTAACCAGCAGATACTCTTCAGAGACAGAGTACATATTCTCAATTTCTACCCAAGTCAAACCTAGATGCTTAAATGCTATATTTCTCATATTGCCACTGAGGCTTTGGGTTGTGATCCACTCCTTTTACTCCTGCACTTCAGTACTGTGGCAGCCTTAAGTATCACACAAACTTGGATCAGGAAATCGATGACACAATGGCACTTCTGAGATTCGCCATTTTTCATTTGGCTAAAACTGCTTGACTGCTTTGATTTGACAGTACTGAAAATATATTAGAAGCCAGATGAAGCTTTTAGTTATTTAAAGCAAATAAGCGGGGGAAACAACCCCCCTAGATAGCCATTTAGTGCTCTAGAGGTCAAGAAGGGGGCTTGTAAGTACAAAGCAAAGCACTCATCCTGCTGACCCTTATGTTAAGAGCAAACTAAATGTTGAGCTCATTTTCAAGTCAGCAAGTATTACAGCCATGACTTAGAGATCTTTGGCAACACACAGGTTCATTGATCTGTGTATTATTGCTCAATATGCCTAATAAACCACATTATATAGAACACTGCCTTTTGTTTAATTTTTATTACAATTGTGAAAAAACACTAGCAGAAACATGGTTGCAGACATAAAATTGGTATATTGGCATGAGGTCTGAAAAGAGTGCATTGTTTAATTGCACATCTTCCAGAGGTTATGTACTACCACCTGCACGTGTATTAAAAATGCATAATAAAAATGCTGCTGAAGAGGGTTTGTTTTGCATGGGCGATAGCCTTTTCTCACAGCTGTCTTATTTTGATTGATATCAGAACACCAGATCCATTGCTGTGGGTGCTTTTACTAACAATAAAATATACCGACAAATAAAATCAGCAGTTATTATGTACAGTAAATGGCCTCTTCAGCCTGCTATAATAATTACATTCACTCACAATAATAAATAATCTTAACAGACACCCAGAGCTTGATCCTGGCGCATAAGCTAACCAAGCAAAACAGGCTCATAACTAGCTTCAGCAGCTGTCTGAAGATTTTCCCAGAATAAACCAAGTACTCTGGAAGTGATAGAAATTCTGTGCAGATGCCTGTCTCCCACCTTACAACACGTGTGGGAGGACAGCGATCAGGACAAGGTACACTGAGAGCCTTACAGCTCTTGAATTCATCCTTTAGCCCCAGCAGCAACAGCCCCAAATACTCAACAGTCAAAGACCACTCATGATGTAACTTCAGTTCCTCTTTGGGAGTAGGTTTCTCCCAGTCTGTATCACTGAACCTGTTCCACTTTGCTGAAAGCATCCCTCAGTTCAGGCTGAGAACAAGAGAATTCATCATAACTGTAGTTAAGAGCCCCTCCTGGAAACGCTCTAATTTGAGTTCCTTCACCAGTATTTACACAGGCACACTGAGAGGACATCACCTTATAATACACTATTAATATGCACTCTGTGTTTGTGGCTTTTTTTTCCCTCTTTGTGGTTCAATTTCTTCCAAAGCTTTTTTTCCCCCCTCCCCCTCTCTCTTCTCTGCCATGCCTGAATGCAAAGTGTTGAACTCCAGCATGGGACCTTCGCACATGGTTTAAATATCTGAATTCACTGCCTTCGCCCTTGAACCTTGCAGAAGGATTCAGTTGTCTGGCTGAGGCAGAGCCGGGGATGCTGCTGCGCCGGGGGGACCGGGCTCTGCCTTCGGTGCTGTTCTGCTGCCATCTGCAGGGCCTGGATCGGCGGCACCGCTCCGATTTTACTCACTCCTCCTAGCACCCAGCAGAGCCAGGTAAGGGTAAATAAAGGCTAGCTTGGACCCGAGGCATATGTCAAAATATGCCGACAGTCACACTGTGTGCTCCTGTCCCACCTGGGTAACAGGGATGCTCCTGACCTGACAGACAAGGGATTTTTAAAAAAAAAAAAAAAAACACCAGCACACAATACAAATCTGAATCCTTGCAAAGTGTTCAGCTTTACATTGCATAGGGTCAGAAAGAAAAGACTTTCTGTGGTTCCCTCATCCCGCAGCTACAGTGAAAGCAAGTTGTGGGGCAGAGAATAATTGCCAGCTTGGGCTGCACCGAACCAACCAGCAGGACTCACTGCCTCTGAAAGTTAAGAAAGGACTATGCTGCCTAGGAAAGGCTGAATCATTTTGTTTACGTTAATAATGTTTTCAGACCCACAAGCTACAATAAGGGTTGTAATAAGGTAATAATCAAATTTCATGCTTCACTGCACAGGCAGATCACCCTTGCAGACAAGGAAGCATTTCTCTCACACAGCTCTCCATACTTCATACAGACGTACTACATTTTAAGGTGTTAATTTTGTTTCTTTGCCTTTCCCTGAAGCATCGTCTAATCCAAAAATTGGAATACCAGATGAGAACAAACAAGAGAGATGGGAGCTAGTAGAGAAGAGGCAAATGTAACGAATCTTTGGCCAGTTAAAGGACTTCAAGGGTAGTAGTTTCTTGCTATAAAATAAATTGGATATTGAGTTCATGCCTGTGAAGAACAGATATGCTAGAAAACACTGCTCAGACAAGGGTCTGCTTTCATGTCTTATATCCTATTTCCCTATCCTTTCCCTTGCACGGATTCTTTTCCTAGCTCCAGACTGATAGGCATTATCATGCACATATGCCAGCAAAGCTTTCTCCATCATCCTGCCTCTCCTGAGCATCCATCTGCACACAAAAGGCAATGAGAGCACATTGTCTATTCACTGGGAAAAGCAGCTGCTGCTGTGAGCCCTCCATCAAGAAGCCCAGACACGAAGGCAGATTTCCCTTTGTGCCAGTTACCATCACTTTTCAGTCTGCCATTTGAATATCTTTTTCTTCCAAAAACTGTTGCTTTTTCCACATATGAAGGCAACCTGCTTCTTTATAGGCAACACCCTAAGCTCTCTAGGGATGAACGGGGGAATATATTTGAGGCTAAAATACAATTTAGTAATTTCACCCAAACCAGCTTTTGCCAGCCATGGCTTTTCAGAGGTATCTTACATGTCACCATTCCCCAGTCTCATTACAAATAAAATTAACAGTCTGCAGATGTTAACATTAAAATGGTTTCTACTGTACCATGCAGACATAACAAAAAAGGGTGGGTTTTTTTCAGTACTTACCCTAGCACAGCTTTAAAAGTAAGGATGAGTGTGCTTTAGTCTAAAGAGAAAGCAGCTGTTGAAGCCTTTCCTGTGCCTTTAAACCACAAGGAAATGCAAAAGATCAACAGGTATGCTTTTTCATCTTCTCTACCATCTCAGAGCATTCACACATCACCTTTCTCCAAGGCTGGGTAGCCTCACCACAGAGAGCATTTAAGTTCATATTAGATAAGAACCAAAAAATAATTTTTAGGAGGTTAAAAAAATTGAAGCTTTTTTTTTTTTTCCTAAGAAAAATGTCAATTGACCTAGGAAAAAGCCTTGGGAAGCAGACACTGAAGAGGCAATTTTTAGAAACATCAGGTGTTATGGAGTGTGCTTTATGCGCTTCTGAAAACCCAAATGTGCCCTAACTGATCCTTGTAACACTCTTGCAGGCATATGTTGTTGAGCATGATCACATGAGAGAAAACATTGCAAGAAAAAGACCAGGAGCTTCACTCATGTTCAAGGTTACGTTGCCATGACAGACACTAGGAAGAGACAGAAGGGAAGTTAAGCTCTGTTTCATTTCCCAGGTTTCTCTGCCTTCCAGGGTAAGGAAGGTTCTCCCTGGCTGCTGAGATACTGAAATGACACAGGGCTTTGGTTGGAGAAAGGAAGAGTGAGAGTTGCAGCAGCAGCAGGCCTTATTCCAAATTACTTCAGACTTCCTGAGCCAGCTGCAAGCATGACTCAGATGCTCACAAAGCAGCTCCTTAGCTGCAGCATATTAATATATAATCAGTGCCAGTTTCAGCTTTTCTCAATATGCCAGGCTGTCATTTGTGGTATTCAGCGCCACAAACAGTTGAGTCACTGTTGAAGCAGGGCCAGATACCTCAGGGGGAAATAACTTCTGAGTCAAGGGCATGGAAGCCACGCCCTGCATCAGTGCAAATTTACATTTTACTCATGGTCGTGAGTCAGTACCACAGATTACAAATACAGAACTATGAAAGTTTCTCACTGCAAAGGATGTTTTGCACTTAGTGAGCACAAGTGATAAATTTCTTCAATGACATCAAGGTATATAAGCACCTCAGAGCTATAGGCAAACACATATTTGACCACATCTACAGAAGAATGCTATGGAAGATAAGCAGCAATAGTCCTCATGTACACATCCACCAGAAACTAAAAGCAAGACGGAAATGCCACTTGTTCCACCTTACCTGCTAGATGCTTATATTGCTTAGGATTAAAATGAAATATAGCAGATAAATGGATAATCTTATTGTTAGCAATGCTATTGCTTGCCACTTAAGTCTGTACTTCAGGGAATGGACACTCTTCAGGGTACACAGACTCTGTTAGGCTAGGTCTTGCTTTCATACCAACATGGTCAGGATGAGTAATTTTGCTTCTGCAGTTCTTTTGTGGAGGACAGTAGATCCTGCTATAACCCAAGTGAGATGGGCTGGAACTCTTGAATCTATGTTCCTCTGATGCCCAACCTGGGCTGCTGTTAAGAAAGTACATCTCAGATGCACAGGAGGCCAAAGACCCTACAACAGAGCTCTGCCAATTAGAGAAGTAAACATTAATAAAAGCTACTGTGATACAAGATTTAGTTTGTCCTTGCTTGAAAGACCTTGTCTGTTAGAGCTTTTAGTTTAATGAAAGTTTCTGCTCTACATTTATTAAAAGCCCTGCTTTGGCAATGAGATCCAATTGTGGATCCATTTTAAAAAAATTGTGCAGGCTTTAGCAACAGCTCTTCTAGTGCAAAATACAGATATCCACAGCGCCGCTTGAGCCCATCAGAGCAGGTGCTTGATGGCAAGCAACCTAGCTATCCCATCTCTCTAGTGTCTTTTTTTTTTTCCCTCATAGATTTGCAGGTCTCAATTTACAAGCAGCACAGAGGATCCCAGCAGCTGAATCACCCAGCATGCTCTGACTCTCAGTATCTGATAGAACAGGACACTAGAGGTCACACTCAGCTCGCTTGGTACCTTTGCACCGACTGGGAGACTCAAAACCCCTCCCATTAGAGCTAGGACTTATTGACTAGTACAGGATACAAAGCAGAGACAGCTCTGGATATTGCAAGATCTCACTGACACTCACCTGGATCAGGTGAGCAAGGGCTCAACTGACCAAAGAGGAAAACCTTTGCCTGCCCTCTCTGCTACCATGCCACCCCAGGTCCTAGCCTACTCTACCACCCTGATGTCACCCCACTTTCCATAGCCCAGCAAACCCCATAGGGACCATGTCCCTCCCCTGTCCACCCACTGCCCATAGCAGGGGTTCTGGGAGAGCCCTGGCCTGGATCCTGTAGGTAAGACAAACGTTCCTTCCAGAGGGGGCCCTTCTCCAGCAAAGGAGACATCATAAGGTACTTAATAGAATGGAGATTACTGCTCGGTGTCTTCTCCTGCTCTTTTGGGGATTTGCTCAAGCCCAGCATATTGCTTGTATATTTAGAGGGGTGCCAGCACTGTACAATGATCAATCCCATACAACCTGCTATTAATGTAAAGTTGAAAAAGAGAGATAAGTCTCTTGGCAGATGCAGAGAAACTACTTACATTTGACTGACCCTGTAGCCCCACTACACCAGCCATAGCAAGGGGCTTCACCAGCTAGTGCTAAGATGGTGAGAACAGCCCCAAAGTCAGCAATGTTAGGGCAGAGATAGAGCTCTATGGGGTTGGAACTGCTATGCTGGTAAAAGAAGAGAACACATCTGCTAACCCAAGAGGACAGTGGGCACAATGGGAAATCCTGAAGGTACAAGAACTGACCAGTTATGGAAGAAGCATGAAGATCCACAGCTTGAACAAAACCACAGCAACATGGCTTGGGCAGACTATAACAGAAATGCATCATCATCTGTTTGTCCTGTCCTTGTACTCCTTCCCAGTCATCCACTGTCCATCACTGCTGCAAGACTAGCTGGAACTTTTGTCAAAATTTAGTTGTCTTCCTCTAGCTATTTTGAACAGGCTCCAGAGCAAAGACACAAAATGGACAAGTCTCATACCTCCAGAGAGAGGCAGTTGTCTCTATGCCTGGCCCAGGGAGCAATGGAAAAACACATGAAGGACCACCAGCCTAGTCCTTCTGTACAAAATACAAAGTTCTTTAATTATCCTTCATCTTTTGCACAGCCACAGAAGTCTAAAACACAGCCTGGATTTAGATAAAAGAAGGCAAAAACAAAAAAGCCACAACAATCAACCACATGACAGGCGCCAAGAGAAAAAGCATTGTTAAGATCTAGTTTCTTTGCGTGATATATAGTCCTCATAAGGAAAGGTGAGGGAAGTTAATAGAAGACAACGCATGGAAATGGCATTTATTATCAGCCATTTCAGCATGCAACAAGGAATTACACTGTTTAATTAAGAAGGTTCTTATTAATCTAAGTTGAAATTTGTTATTAGACAATAAATGGACTCAGTTTGTTGGCAACATCTTACATCCCATAGTTGCATTTTGGTCCCACCATCTAATATAAGCTGCTGAACATGTGTTGTAAAGTTAATTTAATCACCAAGTACACAGTTTCTCATTGTTATGTTCTGTAACATTTCAATTAAAGGCCATCTTGGGCATTTTAAAACCACTACGTGGAGAATTCTGTGCTTTGGTTTGATTAATAATATAATTTGTTTTCATGGAGTATCTTCCAGGAGTCAGCCCTTATGTTAATTTAAAAAATTACTCAAAAGTATTCCATAATACTAGATTAAAATATTGTAGTATGTTTTTATTACCAGAATGAGATACACTATATTGAAGCTATTGCTATAGATTATGTGTAGTTTTCTCATTAAAAATATTAGAGGGGTTGAATTGATTAATCTATAAATTACAGAGAACTCAAGCACACCAAGGAAAATGTTAGAGATGCAAAATTTCCAGATTTCTTCTAGGGAGGCTGAAAGAATCTCATGTCTCATGCCTTCATTTAATATAATTACCCACTCCACCTCCTAAGTTTAAAAAAGCCTGGGACAGCCTTTCTATACCTTATTGATAAATATTTGGGGGGATGGAACAACAGCAACAAACTCAAATTCTGTTTCACAAGCCAGATTGCAGAAGAGTAATTGTGATGGGGACAAGGAACATTGCCTACAAAGCTCATGATTACTTTCTCAGAAGAGCACCTGCCATGAAAACAGCCTCTCATCTAATATGGAAAGGACACAAAAGGAAGTAAGAAAAAAAAATAAAAATTATATATATATATATATATATATACACACATATATATATATGTATATATATTTATATTACCAGATGGGAATGAGATAGAAACACAGCTAGTGGCTGGGGAAAGAGCAGAAAGGATGTCTTAAACATACAGAATCCTGTGTGCCTCCACCACCAAAAGAGCTTGGCATTTTTATATTAAACTGTCCCTCCAATTGCTTTCCAAGATCACTAAGTCAGTCCATAGGCCAGGATCCAAAAGACACCTGTTACCCTTTGTGATATTATCTGTTTTCATTTATTCTTAAGCCTTACCACTAAAGCATAGCTCCAACACTTCTTCCCTCCAGTAGGCACCTATTTTACATTCTACAGAGTGGCTTTGCAAGCCTTTCCTTCACTCTCTGGTCCCACAAACAAGATCTGCCTGGTAAGGCCAGAGTCGTGCCTGTAGCAAGGCAGCCAGGATGACCAGAAAGCACTGAGCCCAAGCCTCAACATCTGCTCGCTCTTCTGCTCTGGACCCACACAATGAACAGGCACCAGGGCTCTGCCAGTCTCTACCTTCCATATGACACGTAAAGCCTATAGCTGCTGCAGATTACATGATTTCCTTCCCCACATTCAAAAGCTGATGTAGAATCCCACTATACCCTGTCTCCTTCCCAGAAGGTACCATTCTGCCAGCACACCACCACCTGAGCCAAGTGCAATCTTCCTTCCTGTTGATCCTCATACATATTGGATCACAGCTGTTATGTTCTTATCACACTTAAATAAGCCCTATGTTCCTCCCTGCCTATCCTAGAACTGGTTGGTAGCTGGTACAACCCAGAAAAGTAGGGATATTCAAGCTGAATTTAACAGTTGTAAAGGTATCTTTAAAGAGTGCTTTGATCTTGAAGTTTTAATGCTTTAACCATTCTTCCCAAAAAAGTAAAACTCACCAACTCAAGTAGCAATGCAGTCTTGCCAGTCTGGTTTTCTTTGAGTTTTTATTTGTGTCTTTTTGTTTTGGGTTTTTTTGGTTGGTTGTTTGGGTTTTGGGTTTTTTTTTCTGTAGTAAGAGAAACTTTACCTTCCTACCAAAACCAGAATGTTGGTCTCTTTAAAACATTTAAGGACAACTAGTTTAGTTAGTAGGGGAATTTGACGTCATTTCCAGATGATTCATGAATTTTCCCTGGGTCATTTGAGTTGATTACTCAGTCTGTACTCTACTTCTGCTTCTCAGCCCCAAAAACAGGGCCAAAACTTCCCTATATATGAGCTCTGCCACCAAAGCTACTTACATAGTATTCAATATCCCAGTCCTTCCGTCAATGCATCAGATTTGTAGGCGGTGTTCCAGAGACCATGAACTATGCCTTGCTGGCATGTTTAGTGGTAACTAGCTGTTCCTGGCTTTAACTAACTCCATTGAGAAACCAGAGTGAAAGGATGAAGTAAAGTAAGTTTTGTGCTGTGGCAGCAAGAGATGTAGGCTCCACTTGCCTTGTAAAGATGCCCTTCATTTCTGTATGTCAACACTTGCTGTCTGCAGCTCTAATAAAGGCACATAGGCATCAAGAAGATTATCTGCCATCATGGTCCAAAATTATTAATATCATAATTAATGACAGGTCCCATCCTTCACCCATAAAGCTATGCAAAAAGCCTCTAAACACATCTATAAAGAAAAAACTTTTCATTCTTCCAGCCAGGAGAAATGAGTAGCCAGAGCTGCAATTACAGAAAGAGTAACCTGCCAAAAGTTTCAGCTTTTCCTGTCCCTCCACAGTTAAGCAGAAGAGCCTGTTTTCAGTCACATTATCTACTTCCTCATCTTCCTTTTCCACCCATTTCCAAAACATTCAGGAAAGTAAATATTTATTTAATAGTTTATATCAATTCCTATTCCAACAGTGAACTCTAGGTAATGCCGATGCAAGTTCAATGTGTATCCAGCACAAATTTTAATGATGCAGGCAGCTTCCTGTTTAAAACTACACTGGAATAACACATAAGACAGCACACAGTACTTTTGCTTCCTTTTTATGAATGCATCTTTAAAATCCGGTGTGAAAAAAAGCAGTCTTGGGAAACAAATGGTCTAGCAGACATCACACTGTTGGTGTGTGCATATATTAACCTTTATATTTAATCATATATAGCCAAAGAAAACAAAATTATCTCCTTTTTAGACAGAAGTGGTAGGAAAGATTCTACAGTAGAAAGGCAAAGGGCCAGCATTCATGTCTCTGCAGTACTAACTTCAATGGGTCTGATTTTGCCAGGTCTGCTCTAGAGATACAAAGCTTTCACAGGAAACTGCACTTGTAATCTAAGTAATAATGGAGAAGAATTTAGTGATCTGCTTTGGATTTTCACCTAGATGCAAAAACATTTAAATATTTTCTACTATGCAATGCAGATGCCCAAGTATCTCTTCATGGAATTTTGTACTTTATCCCCTGCCAAATCTTTGACATGATCCAAGCTAGATATTTTAACCAAAAGTAACCAATCTGAACAAGAAACCTAGTTGAATTAAAGGTCCCCCATCACCTAAACACATCATAAAAAGTTCATGAAAGCTATATCAGAGCCAGCATTACTATCAATATTTACTTAAAATATATGCCTGCATTTATATAGCTATCACTGAATATTTTAGAATGAGGCATGTGTTTCCTACTAACTGATTTCCTGCTTGCTGATATCAGATATCCAGAGACCTGAGACTTATTGGGCTTTATAAGGTTTGAAGAAGGCTGAAGAGGTTTATCCTTCATTTTACATTTTATACTTTCAGCCCTTTTGTATCTGCATGAAATGCTTTTAAAACTGTAGACAGTCTTTGCAGAAAGGCATGTGTCTGTGCATATACACAAGTGTTTGTATGTACAGAAATGTATACAAGTATGCACAACTCCTCTGTACGTTTGTGCAAGTGTGCAATTATACACACGTTCTATCTTAATATTTAAGAATGGGGTAGCATCTCTTTCACAATCTGAAACATAGCTTGGAGGAATACTATCTTTTTTTGACTGTTTTATGTTTCTTGCCAAGTTTTCCATTTTACCTGGATGTATAGAACTTCAAAGAGGAACTCCCCTGAACAGATTCTGTTCTTGGCAGGTTATTTCAGATGAAGGTTAATAAGCTATTGGTATCATTGATTAAAGCTACAGTATCTAGTCTTTATTTACTTGAGCTTCAGGGCTATTTATGCAGAATTCTTTAAATCTGGTCTAACAGGATCCCACTTCAACTAGTATTACATACTTTCTCTACACAAGATTTCATTCTTCCTGAATACCAGAGGTATTGCTGTAAAATTACCCTTATTTTCTATAGCCTGGTTTATTAAACTAATCAGCTAAATTCAGAATGATATACACAGCTTTCTTCTCCATAGCCCAGCAGCCAACAAAGCCTGCTTTACTAATATCTGCTACAGGGTGCTGCTCTTTTGCAGGGTACCCATGCAAAGCATCACTAGTGCTCCCTTTCCTCCTTGTTCCCACTCAGGTTCCTTGTGTGGGTATCACCTGGCAACTGCAAGATCTTCCACTCTCCAGCTTTATCCAAAATGAGCTTTGCCTGTCTTTACAGTCCACACTCTTCCTCTCTAGGAGGAATTGCTGCCTTATAATTTATCTTCCCTCCTTGGAAACCTACTGTCTGACAACATTGCTCCCTCTCCTTACAAACACACCCCCCCAGTGGGAAAATACTCCCACCACAGCATGCCATGCAGGTGGCAATTTCCTCCTCATTTAGATTCAAAAGCAAAGCACAGCTAAAAACTTCTACATGTTAGAAGAGGCAGTCTGATCACTTGAAAAATATGATCAGTGACTTTTGGTCAGAAAGTAGGAGACTTCAAACCACCAATTAAGACTCCTTATGTCTTCTATAAAATGGAGATAGTGTCCTAGGACATCTAGGCAGCTGAGTTTAGTGGTGTTTGTGAGTTCTTTTGGGGTTTCCAATCAGAAAGAAGCTGAGAAAGAGCAAAGATTTTTCACAGAAATATTTTGGTACAAGGCACGCTAAATAAAGTGGCCACACGATGCCAGCATTGTCTGGGAAACAGGCGAAGACTCTAGTCCCAATCGAAGTGCGTGTGGATTAGTTTCTTTTTCATTCTGATCAGGGTTTTAAAAAAAATTTTTAGTCCACATATCCACCCTCCCACTTCTCATTTTGCTGCAGCCTTTTCATCCAGCTGTTTGCAGCCTGCTTAGTCCACCCCATGAAGAGCACGAAGCTCCCCTTTTCACACTTCAAGACCTACAGAGTTTCAGCAAGCCTACGCTTTAACAAATTGCAGCTCCCACTCAATCCACAGCTTGTTTCTCCTTTCTGCTTTATGTAACAAGCATCAGCTCAAACTTCCTGCTTCTACCTACAAGGAAATCCCACAGACAGGTGGCATTTGCCACCTCATTGCTCGAGTTTGCTTTTAGCAGAAGTCTGATTGCATGTTCAAAATCTGTAGTGGCCTGCAGTAACATACTGATCTGGATTGCAGGAAAGGTAAGAACAAAGATGTTTATTCCTCCAAAATACAGTCTCTCCCTATCACTGTATTTCTCACTTCAAAACTGTCCTTGCAAGAAGGCCCAAAATATATACTTGCTCCCTTCCGTGAGATCTTACATTCATCTTTGAGTTGTACACACATTTCCATAGTTTTCCCTTCAGTCTTGAAAACCCTCAAAAAGGGCAAGGGAGAAGTATTAAGAAAGGAAAACCTCCAGCCATGCTCAAAGGATTCAGAAAAGCCAAGTGGAAAATGTGGTCTGCAGGCCTTCACTTCACAACTCAACAGATGCAATTGCATAAGTAGTATGTATTTTTCATTAATCAGTAGGCTGCCTGCATAACAACCAGCATGGCGTTCTGCTTCACTAGCCAACTGCCTGGCCACCACCAGCTTCAGGCAAAGCTCAATCTTTAAGGATCAGCAATCTGGTCTCCTTGCTCTGAGACCGTGACCTGAAGAATTCATAGGGGCTTGTTACACATATGATCAGAGGACTTAAGATCTTTCTTCTTTTACAAAAATGAAAGAGACTAGACATTTACCTGTCTTTTACAGTGACACCCAGCAGTTAAAAACTATTTTTTTTCCCAAAAAAAGCATTTTATTTGTATGTGCATATGCCCACACTTTTATATGTACAACTTCTAGGTGGAAGAATTCTATTATATCTTACATTTTTGTATAAGTGCATTTGAGATATCCATTGATTGGCAGACTAGCTTGTCCCACCAAAATAAAACCTTCTTCTGATGTCTGAGCTGTCACTTGAACTCCAGACAGAACCACACTTGTCTCCCATCCCTCACCTCCAACAGGGCCTTGCTTTGTCTACCTTCAATTCTTGTACTGAAACAAAGCAGCATTCTTCAAATAAAAGCCTCGATTATTTCTATGCAGTGGGACAGTCCCATGTTAGGGCAACATGATCAATGTGAATTCAGATAGGACTTTTACAAACAGTCATAGTCTATTCCACAAGCTGACCATACAACAAGGTGAAAGAGCTGTGTTAAGTGACATGAGGCAAGAGAAGGCTGAGCCTGGGTACTGCTTACCACCAGGGCCCTTCTCTAGCCATCCCTCTGGCATTGGTAGGCTATGGCAGCACAGCTGCTCCTACATCCATCAGCCAGACTGATGACAGCAGGATTTATGTTCATGTCCTGATCATCACTCCAGAGGCACCAGCTTGCATCAGGGACTGAATGACAGTCCTTGGAGGCCATGGGTGCCAAAGCACCAGACTACTTGTTGACTTCAGCGTCACCCACTATTTTGGGAAGCTGCATCATTTCCCTCTAGCCCCACCATCTCTCAAAAAAATAAGCTATTGTGCCTAATTTCAACAGTGCTGCAACAGGCAAGTATTCTTTCCCATGGATGAGCTGCATCTGCCCTGGAGGCAGATCCCACATCTACAGGAGGGCCCTGATACACAGTTATACCAGAGAATGAGGCAGCAAAGCCAAAGCACCTCTGTGTTCCTTGGCTGCTGCTCATCATTCCTTCATACCAGAGTACACCCTTTGGCTCTTCCTCAAACATTTTTTAAATTTAAAAACACAACTAGCACTCAACTTTAACATGCTAAATACCTTCTGCCCCAAGGGTGTACATTGTGAAATCAGGGCACTTCCAGGAGATGATGGGAAGACCATAAGTTTGTCCATAATAAAAAAATTCATCACAACTTTACTCAGTCCACTGCAAATAAAGCATCTCTATTTGACTTACACAGAAATTCTTGGTGCAAGACTTAGAGTGTTTGAAACAACTTCATATTTAAAGAAAACTGTTAAAATGTCAGAGTGAGAAGGATGGGTATTCGAATAGGCTAGATGATCCTCAAAAAAATCTGAAAAATCAAAGGCATAATTTAAATGTCTGAAGAGTATTACAATTGCTTGGAGCTTATTGTCTAGCACTCAGTTCCACATTAACAATGGTTGCCAGTTAAGTAGGGAAAGAAAGGGGGTTTGCATCAGAAGTTGCACCAGTGTATAGATCATAATACACAAGTGTCAGCATCAGCCTTTTATTCAGGCAATGAACAGAGACACTGTCTTAATGTGAATGTCTTTGAAAATTTGTATGCCCTTGTCAGAAAAAAAAAAACAAACCAAATTTTATTCAAAGTCACAATACAAGAGTCGTGTCATTCTCATTCTTTGCAGGAACTGAAATTCAGTTGCACCTTACAATATAAGTCTTTGGTTACTGTAAAGATCCCAGAAACATAAAGTAAGTATTGCAAAAAAACTCAGGGTTTTTGTTTGAGTTTTTTTGTTTGGTTATGGGGCTTTGGGGTATTTTGTTTGTCTGTTCATCAGGCTTACTAACCTCAACTGTTCAAGCAGTTATAGCACTGAACCTCTGTTTTTCTTGTAATTCACCAATCTACTCCTTGAAAAAAAGAGCTAAATGTGGAATTTCCAGTCTTCACTGAATGATGGATAAAACTCTATAAGCTGAAGAAATGTTGATCTTCAGTACTAAGGGGCTCGCTCTTACTTCAAGAGGAGATTGGGGAAAATAAGAAAAGTCTGAGTTTACAACAGATTTTTTTCAACTATAAAACTTAATTATTTCAAATATTCATATCTTTGCTATACTAATGCTTTCAACAGCATTGAAATGAACAACACTTGAAATGTAATTGAAGTGTTTTTCTAACAATTATTCTGCTCCAGATAGCTACACATTGTCATGCTTAAGGTTATGACAAGTACCTGTCATCTGTTACACAGAAGCCTTTATTAAAAGGCGATGTTTTCATACAGCTATGTGTCACCTGGCTATTTGTTCATAAAATATGACTATGCTGGCACTGGAAGAGAGTTAAGTGTCCCTTACCATATCATGGCATTGCTTCAGTTTCCTGGCAAAGATGCCTGATAAAATATCACCTGCCAAAGCAGCTTTGCAGAGCCTCTGGAAACTACTTTGCTTTCATAAGTGACTTGGCAAATCTTTGCTAGTAAGGCCAGAGGAATGCAGATAAGTCTGTTTGGATTTCTGTGATAGTTCATGCCAGCATTCATTTAACTTACAGGATACCAGGAGATGGGACCATGTTTTATTTGCACATCACTCAGCACAGTCAGGTCCCAGATCCATAAACACTGCTACTGCTCTGTACTAAGACTAGAGGTTTCCACTGTACCCTGCCCAAAACCCATTTGGTTGGCACCGTACACCATCTGCAAAGCAACAGTGGGCTTGACTGAGCCACTTGCAAGGCTGGTGTTCACCCTGTCTCAGAGCCAGGAGCTGAGCCTCCTCTGTCACAGCCAGCCCACTGCTAAGGGTTGAGGATCACAAAGGTGAGGGCGAAGGGAAGTGGGAAACACTGCATTGTTCATAGAGGTTATTTGCTGTTTAAAACCTTGACTCATGGGGAGTTCCTTGTGAATGCAAAGAAGATGGTAAAACCACATGACCATAAGACTGTAAAAACCCTTAATAAGTGCATAACAGAAATTCCTGGGTTATTTCAGGAAGTCTTGTTACTGTTGATAATCCCTTACAAGAATATTGGGGAGCAGTAACATGCACAGTTGCCTTGCTCTTCCTTCCACTAGGGTACCTGCTTATATGGTCACTCTTGGAGACAGGACAGTGGCCAAACAAGCCAATACAGCTGTTCAGGTATGCTCACTATGGCATTAGTGGAGATACTTGCCCAGAAGATTCCAATCCTGACCTTGAAGTGAGCTCCCCAAGACCAATATGCATACAGCATGGGAACAGCACAGGTTTAAACAGATACAAGTACAGTTACATGAGGCTTCACATTTAAAAGAGCTCCATCTCTCCCAGATGCATCCAGGCCACAATACACTGCCACAATTTCTACCCCCCACCATGTACTAGTTAGCACAACCATGCGCATGCACATCTCCTGCTCTGGAACAGGTTGTGCAGAGAAAATGTGGATGCCCCATCCCTGGAAGTGTCCAAGGCCAGGCTGGATGGGGCTTTGAGCAACCCGGTCTAGTGGAAGGTGTCCAGGCCCATTGCAGGGGGGTTGGAACTAGATGATCTTTAAGGTCCCTTCTAATCCAAACCATTATATTATGCTATGACGTTCACATAGGGGCCTGCTCCTAGCAGACAGCAAAGAAGGAAGCAGAAGTGCTGAATTGGTAAAAAAAAAAAAATTAAAAAAATGTTGGTCGCTGCTTGGTCAAAGCAGGAATTTTTTTAATCATAGTGGGAACAAAGCATGCTGTTTGTGTCAGCCATATCAGACATTTCCATATGGTGAACCAGATAGCAAACTCTTCTGAAGACCTTCTAAACCTACCCCAGAAATACACTTTCTGTAACCCAATCGATATACTAGCTTCCACACATGAAATTACTAAGCCATTAAATATTTTTGAGTTTACTCAGTAAAAAACTCAAGTGGTCCTGCACTGAACATAGAATTTCCCAGTAGGGCAGTCATATGATCTTTTGGAATAGCTGTTCCAGTTGACATCTTTCTGGCCTGGGACCAAGTCATCACAAGTAACAGTCTAGAAATTTGCTGTACCAGGGAGTGGAGCTCTTTCTGCACAACTGAAGCAAAAGAAAACTCCAGCTAGTGTTTGATCCAAGAGTTTACCTCGTTCCTCTTTTGTGCCAAGAATTTAGTTTGCTCCTCCCCTTTCTATTTTCTGGCCTGAGAAATATCAAAAACTTCATTACAGAAGATTTTAAAATTCTTAAAATGGATTAAGTAAAAAGTAGTTCAAGAATAGTGACCCATTCTTGCCGATTTTATTGGTATGATTTTGCTGACATCAGTCTGCAATAGCAAAGATTTGCAATGCTCTCTACAAGTGCTACATAGCAAACGTGTTTGATATGTGTAGAAGGCTGGATTCTGGCAAGCTTGCACACTCTTTCACACCAAGGAGGAACGGACAATATGCCTATGCATGCAGCCCACAGAAAGGCAAAACGAATGTTTAAAACCATGGGGTCATTTCAGACACATTCCCCACAAAGGCGAAGTGTCACCTCAAGTAGGGATATTAAGCAAAGCTCCTTTACCCACGTGTCAACAGAATGACTCGCCAAACTACCAAAGGCCCAGGTGAACCCAACTGCACCAGTGTTAGAGCAGTTCATGTCTACCTCAGCAGACAAAGGAGCTCCGATAGCCACCATGAGCACCTCCACCACTTCTGTGCCCTCTTCCTCACAGCCTTGCTCCAGAGTCTGTGCAAAGAATGGATCAAGAGCACTTCACAAGCAATCATCCACTCTTCACATCAACCCTATGAAAGTTGTTACCTTTTACAGCCCAAAAGCTGAGAGCACAAGTTTCCTAATGCCAAGCTACAGCATGCTAAAATGCACAGAGACACACTGAATGTTAAAGCCTCTGAAATGATCCCAGTCAGGTAAAACAATCACTGCAACTCTATCACAAATAAAAATGCTACAAATCACAACAGATCCGATAATTCAAAAATCAGTCCATGAACAAGCTTTTACTTTTCTCCAAAATCTTTCAATAATTATAATTTTTCGTCCAGATCTTTTAAGTAATACTTAGAGATGAGACAGAAGGGTGTTCATTTTGTTTTTAAAAAATATGCTTTTGATGAAAGAGCACATTCAGGCTACATTTCCCATACCAACACCATGGAAAAAAAATCAATAGTACTATACCTGCATAACATCTGGAGTCAAAGTAGAGTTAAACAACAGCAATAAATAGGTCATAGTCTGTTTAATGGGAAATGGGAGCAGGAGAGCATTTGGATTCTAGACAAGGAGTCAAGATAACTCTAAGCTTTGCTCAAGGAAAGAGATTAAACGCTCTGCCTTCTGAAGAGCTGATAAAAGTTAGTTTTATTGCCTGGTTGCAGAAGACAGACAATCTGACACACAGGTCAGACAGACCTTTACTCTGTTGTGATTCTGGATAACCTACAGTTCCCTCTCACACTGCCCCTCAGCCTCTCCTCTGACATTTCACATCTCTGTCACCTGCTGTTCCAGGACAACAGCTCCTTTTCAATAAGAAACAGAACACAGCGATAAGACACTTGAGATAAAACAATGCTTCCTCTGACAAAGAGGGCCTAATGTGTTTTTTCGGTAGAAGACTTCAAAATATATCTAAGCATCAGTATATCCATCAAGCCATTGCTTTTAACAGTCACCTTTAAAGCACTAGGCTTTGAACTGCTTCTCTGACATTATGATGGGGAGGCATGAATAAATTCATGAACTTGAAGAGGGCAGAAAATAACCATTGGAGAAATTAGGTCTCAGGGTGTGCTTTGTTGGTCAGTTAAAGAGATAGACGTGGCAGGGGGGGAGTTAATAAAACAAATTTAGAGTTACATTATTTTTTAAGTTATTACTGAAAATCAGAGAAAGTTTCTGATCCTGTGGACATCAGAAAGTGTTGTATTCAGCCTGCTCAGATTCCTTTAGAGCTCCAAACAATACAGAGGGTTTACTTGGCCATGATGAGGAACCCATAACTCCAACTCTGTAGTCCATCTCTGATAGATCTGCAATTAAAACAAGAGGAACATAGAAACAATGAAATAAAAAAAAAAAAAAAAGGCAAGTAGGGGAGATATCATGCCCTTTACTGAGCAGATATGACAGAAGTGAGGTAGTGCTTACCAGGGATCATGAGCATCCTGCACCCAGTGCCAGGCAGCCCTGGCAGCAGCTCCCTTGCAGCCCCCCAGAGCTCACCCTGTGGGGTCCACTCTCTCCCTTCTGCACCCTGAGCACACCAGCGTCCTCAGCCTCTCACCTGTGCTTCATCAGTCTCCTGTAGCTCCCAGCCACTTATTACTTAGATAATTAAATTTGATTACATTTAATTAATAAGTTCCCTCAGAAAACACATGCATATGCACAAGCTTTCTCCTGCAGCCCTGTCCAGGTCAATAGATTGCTGGACTGTTTTAACTTTCAAAACTTGCCGCCTTATGGGCTGTTCCTGGCAGGGCAGGGCAGGAGCAGGCAGCAGTTACGGGAATTCATGTCAGCAAAACCATTACTTCACCCTGCACTGCTCATCCCCTTGGCTGATAGCCTCTGAGGCTCCTCCCTTTGCCTGCCATCCAACAACACTAAAAGAAAAAAAAACCAAAAAAACAAAAAACACAACACTACCAAAAGGAAAAAGAAAACAAAGGAAAACCTAAGAGGCAGAAAGCAAAAAGGCATTGTGACCCTGAAGATCCATTCATGGGGAATGTGACAGAGTAAACGTTGGGAAAGGCTTTTTAGAGTAACTGACAGCTGTGGAAATATGAAGGGCCAGAGCATGATAGGAACACTTGAACTCGAGGCACTGTTTCTCACTAAAGAATGTCAACATGAGTCTGAGGGTTGGTTGGTTTTTTTAGCTCTTTCCTTCTGGCCAGGGTCCCAACTTTAACCAATTCAAAGCAGGTACAGAGATGTCAAAGTCAGGATTCAGAAATACTGAATTTGAAGTTCTTGACTCAGACACTGATTTCCTGCATGACCTTGGGCAAGGCATTTAGTCTGTGCTGCACTTCAGCTTCTAATCCATATGGCAAAGACAATGCCTTACAGGCAATTTATGAGGTTATTAGTGGCTTCAAATAGCCATGATGATGGGAGGCAGAAAGGTGATCACGGAGACAGGGAGATCTACCTCCTGTAGGATCCCATTCCCTTGGGGATTCTGTCCAAGATCAAGCCTCTCACAAGTAAAATGGCCACTGTCTAATTAGAACTCATTTCTGGTAATGTTTCAGCCTTTCATACTGCAAGTGCATTTATTACTGAAATATGGTTAAATCAGAACAGAATGGACCACGGGTCTCTCCCTAAAAAAAAAAAAAAAAAAAAAAAGAAAAAAAAAATTCTCTGGCTGCCAGGGAGAGACAGGGACAGAAAAGGAGAAAAGGGCTTGTCCAGCTCTTTGGTCTTTACCTTTCCAACTCCATACTCAATTTTTCACATCTGCCTCCCTCCCTCTCCATTCCCCTCCTGCTAGAAGGAGTACAAACATCCACAATGTCCTGATTATAAAGGGTCATTGAACATTAAAGTCTGAAGGCTAGTAGGGAAGCGGGTGCTCTCCAAGTCATTTTCAAGTTTAATCTTCTGTTCAAATTGCACAGCATTGGTTCAGGAAAATCACAGAGAAGTGGCTATCATTGCAAGTCTCTTGTGGGTCTCCCATGAGGGTCCCCAACTTGCCCATCAGCCCCTGGGCCCTCAAGAGTATTTCACAGCTGTTTCAGCACAGCTATGGCACCACAGCCCTCACCCAAATGTGGATCTCAGTCATGGAGGGTACTGCTTTTCAGGAAGAGGCATCCCTAAGGATGCAGCTGATTACTGACCCACCTGCAGGGCTGCCCTCCAGCCTCCAGCACTGCAGACAGCCTCTGCGTCCAGCTTGGGGATAACATTCCAGCAGAGCTGGTTCCTCTCCAGCACAGAGGAGGCTTCCTTGATATTTTATTAAAACAACTGAGAAGTCTTTCAACAAACTGTTTTGCTGAATGACTTCTGACTTGCTCCAGTCAGGAACAGGCTCTACTAATTTGTAGCTGCTGAGTTCTCAGTCTTTTTTTTTTTTGGCTGTACATACTGTATAATTACTCATGGGTATGTTTATAACCAGCAAAGATGTTTTACCGAAAGAGTTATGGTACATGAAGTCATAAATTGGGAAGAATCCAGTAACTAGTTGTTAATTAATAACTTTGCTCAATTGCAGGTTTTTGACCTTCACCCGCTTAAGCTGGAAACCCTAAAAATAATCATGTTTCCATTCTCTATTTTTCTTAGTTTTAGAAAGCACTCTAAATTACACAATTTATTTTTTAAAAGTGAAAAGAAAGTGAGCAAGAAGACTCCAGCCCTGCAATCTGCAACACACAGTGTTCTGTGCTGGCACAGCACCCCATTTGGGAATAAAACCTGCTGCAAGTTACAGGATCATGACTAATTTAGCATCATTACTTCAATGATGGTGTTGACTGAGGCAAGAAAACATTACAGCCATATTATAGAAGACAAATATTTAAGGTAGAAGGGATGACTGAAGACATTCCCAAGCACAAATATGCCTTTTTGATTTCAAAATCCCAGCCTTCACTTAACTTCAATCACTATATCCCTTCAATTAGCCAATTGTAAGGCATAAAGAAAACCCACAGTAGTATTTCACATCACCATGTTGAACACTTCATAACAAATCAGACTAACACTGGAATGATTTTGGAGGATATCACCAGAAAGATGAGCACAGCACGTGAAATGCGCTTGTTTTTTCAAGAGAACTTCCACTAACATATGTTGTTCATATTTCTGTTCTGCCTAGCAGACCTCATCATGAACCACAATACAGTTGTCTTTTCAATTTTCCTATCCTCTTGGACAGTATATCTTAAATTCTTAAGCCAAGCTTTTGGGAGCAGCTATTGATTTCACTCCTCTCCTGAATGTATCTTAGAGGGACACAAGTTGTAGGAGCCAAGTACTTGCTGTCTGAGAGGAAGGTACCTCTAACTAGAATCTCAGGAAAACCTAAAAATCTACAGGTCACTTCTGAAAATGCTCCAGCAGCACAGCATCACCTTATTTTGGATCCCAGAATATTTTACATCTCTTTTTAGCTTCTTTTAAGCTTCTTTTATTCAAAGAATCAAGGAAAGTGAAAATTTAAACAGAAACCCAGAGACTTTGGCTTGGTGCATTCCTATGGCATTCGTCAGTGGGGAGGGGAGAAGTGCAAGAACTGAAAGCCAGGGCTGCCACGCAAGGAGGTGTTGCAACAGCAAGCGTGTGCCTGTCAATGCCCCAGGCTCACCCTAGCTCCCCAGCAGCTCCTGCATGCACCACGGTGACTCTTTCATGAGTATCGGTCAGGGGTGGTGCAACCAGGTTCCATTTTGGGCTCCATGAAGACAAGAGGAGGGAAGACAGGACTCAAAGGGGACCAAGGAGCTCCCAGAGGAGCACAGCCACTGTGCTCAGGCTGGCACCACCATCAGGAGCACCGCACAGGGAAATCTCCCAGCACTGGCGTGGGGCACCAACACACCTTTCATTGAAGCATCCTGTCCCCAGTGCTGGGCAGCAGCATACGGGCAGATGCAGATCCTTCCACCAGTGTGCTGCTATCCCCAAGAGAGGCTTCAGCAAGAGAGCAGTAGTCAGTCACTGTCCTCTTCCCCTCTTTCAGTGTCAACCCTCCCTGACAGGTCCCTACCTGAAGAGCAGGGGCTCTGCACTACTACCTGCAATTCCAGGTGTCCCAGGTTCTGAAAGCACAAGATGCTTTTTTCTCCTGCCCCCATCTACAGATCACAGTCAGGTAAAACAAGCTAAGTATGTGTCAGCAATAAATGGAGGTGATTAGGAGCAGCATACCACAGGCAAGCACAGAATAACCCTTCAAAGACATGTGAACACCTCAGTAATTTAAACAATATGCTAAACACAGGAGTGATTTCTCCAGAAACAAATGCAAGCAAAAACAAAAAAAAAAAGTTCTGCTGCTTGCTGTTGTATCTTGGTTTGGATTTTAAGCTGAGATCTTATTCATAGGGCAATGTAGAAAGCCTCGCAAGCAAACAGCAGCAGCAGAGTTTACACTGGAAAAGGAAGGAAGGGCATCTGGAAGAGGGGAAGGAATGGTCACTTTTGTAAGCATAGGCATCAAAAATTGTTCTTTTAAGCTACGGCAAGTCTTGCATACCAGGGTTACCCACATTTAATGAGAGATAGCATAACGGAAAGCAAAAGCAATCCTCTTCTGCTCACAAGAGAGACACAAAACTTCCTTGTAGCTGTAGCCAAGCAGCACTCAAACAGGTTTATCTTACACAGATATTCAGTGCCTAGACCTGAAGTATTTACTTGAAGAACTGTAGACCTAACAAGTCCACAAATCAAAGTCATTTTGGGGGGTCAGTCCCATTCATGCTCCTGCCCATAAGTTAACAGGCTCATGAGCTCTACTTACTATCTTGAATTTCAGCTACCAAAATGCTTTGTCTTCTTTTGGCTCCTACCACATGTTAACTAAGGTATGTTAAGAGTGTACCCTTTTTTGTAATAAAAACAAGGCCCAGGCTCCAAATACTTCCTAAAGCAAGACTTTTTGTCAGAAGGAAATAAAACCACAGTTGCCCAGTGACAGCAGTTATCTCTCTAAGAGCTACTACCAGTTTGGTAGGTACAGGCAAACAGTACAGGTAGCTCAAATTAATTAGCAAATATTCCTTTAGAAGCCACAATGATATAAGTTCATTTACCTCTTCATTGATGGCTTTGGGGGTAAAAAAAAAAAAGGCACTGAAGAAATTGCAGTTAAGTTGACTCAAATTATTCACAAAATCTCAGGAAGAAGTGAAACCTCACTGAATTATTGAGTGCATCAACAAGGATGGCATCAACACAAGCAAAGGCACTTGCTTTCTGGAGAACACATGTGGAAACAAGGAATATCTATACCTTTTGGGTTCATTGCTTTTGTCACTATCTGCTTTCAGAGCCAACGAGAGAACCAACATACAAGCACCCTGTTGGGCACAGCCATAAGGGACAGGTCCCTTCTCAGTTTTCTGTCTCTGTTCTTCCCCTCAAGACAGGAAAGCAAAGAAAAAATAAAGCATTTTCAGGCCTTTTATACCCAAAAGGAGGCACACCAGAGCCCAGTTAACTCTTCTTTGCAGGTTATTCTCCCTTCTGCAGCACAATTGTGCAAATACCCACAGCCTCTTCCAACTTCCTCAGCCCCACAGCTGCCTCCCCATCCTGATGAAGTCCAGCTGGTCCACTTGGCATCCTTCACTCCATTTAAATAAGCAGCAAAGTTCGCTGGTGACTTATTAGCAAATAGGAATTACAGTAGAATAATGGGAATGAGAACCTGGAGATGCTCAGCCCTCCAGAAAAATCTCATGCTATTAAAGACAGTGCCATTTTGTCTGAGCTTGAGGTGGATCAGCCTTCACAAGCTATATCCTGTTTTGCTGGAGTCAACAAAAGCCTGTTGACTCCAGTGGACACAGAATCCAGCTCCAAGGGATTGTAACCAAAAATGAGCCTGTTTCTTGACACATGCCATTACAATCCAAACAGCACAAGTTCTCCAGTACATGAATAAGTATCATTTCTGCCTTCTGCCATCTCTGGAGCTTTGAACTAATGGTCAGAGCAATTAACGTGGCTTGGCAAAGAGAAGTCTGCTAGCAGTGATGTGTACCCACAAACACACGTGCTCATGCACACACATTAAATGAACTGACAGGGCTCAGCATCACAACGATAAATACTGGGACAATCAGCTATAACAAAGCAGTTTTTCATATCTTCCTTAAAAAAAATAAACAGAGCTTTCAGGCACTGTGTGTCACATCAGATGTTGAAAACAAAGGCACTCATGACTAAACCTCATGTCCATTAACTAGAAAGCATTAAGAGCCAACCACACCTGAAAACTGGGCTGGAGAATAAGACATAAAAAATTACTCACAGGTTCTGGTACACCTCTGGCAAGTATCAAAGGTCTCATGATTTTTACTATTTTTCTTAAGGCTGCCAAGTATCATGCAATTAAGACAATCTGGACTCTCATTACAATGGAATTAAGTTCTCGGAGCTCAGAAGTGCTTCAAAGCAGGTATCTTTCAAGGATCAAAATCAAAGGCAAGTGAAACCTGTGTCTGTAAAAACATTTAATTTCAAATCAGTCTCAAAGTTTTAGAAGCTCAGCTGCTAATCCGTGTGTGTGTGTTGGTGTTGGAAATTACTGGATTATGATAGCATTGTGGAATACATACTTATCACTGACAAAGCCCAGAGCAAAACACAGATGTGAATGAGAAAGGGTATATAACCCTGCCAAACACCAAGACCTAAAATCATTACAAATATGGATTTTGTTTTTCTAACCCGTAAGAATTGCCAAATTGCTAGAAAACTGCCCCAAGAAGCATAATACTGTTGTGCTCCCACCCTACTGCTTGGACAACGTAGGTATGGGTAGAGGAATAGTAGAAAAAATAACCAAGCCCACAATATACTGGTTGTTTAGGAGCTGTGAGTCAGCCAGCATGAAAACTGATATTAATCAGTACATGCACAGAAGCACAAGCCCTAGCACAGGACAGCTAAATCCACTCTTTCATCTCAGGTTGGATGTTACTGAGTGCTCATGCTTGCCTCAATATTAAATCCTGGCCGCTGCCAGACAGCTGTGTGGTGTGCCCTGGGTGCCACACACCCAGATTCTCCCATGCACATCCCCGTCCCCACCTCAGCTCCTCACCACCACCCTCCTGGTACACCTCCCCTCGCACAGCCCAGCCAGCAAAACCCTGGAAGTCAGGGAAGGTCTGGGAACAGAGGAGCGGATGCATACGGTGGTGGCTGACAAAAAGCCAAGGACACTTTGGTTTTGCTTCCAGTACAATTGCCTTCAGTTCAGGTCAAACACTGCCACAGTCATTAAAAGCACAGAAGTGGAAACTCCCTCTTGGGTCATCTTGCCCACTCTCCTGGAAGACAGCTCAGAGATGGAGAGCGTTGTCCGTCTAACAGTTCTTGTATGGCTCTCAGGTATTTATTTATTTACATTATTTATTTATTTACATTATTTATTTATTTTAAAATAAACTTTCAAGGAAAATCGATCAACCAATCCACAATGCCCAATAGGCACTGGTAATACTTTCTCTAGTCTTTTGTCCTGTCTTCTGTGAAACTCCAGATGAAAGGGACCTTGCTCTCCAAGCTGCCTGCATCTGCCTCATACTCTGAGATTTCATGGAGAGATTTCATCATTCGCAGCTGCACACTCATTTGCTTCACAATGGTAATAATTTACCAACGAACCATGACTTCAGCAGACACTTTTCTAAACTAAAATTTTGGGGTTTGGGATGGTGGGAGTTACTTGTCTTTGTATATAATCCTCTAGGCTTCCAAGTACCTTAAGCTCTGTCTTTTTTGTCAATGCACAGAGCTGCCGACATCAGTAGCTTTCAGCTGCCTGGACCGGAGAAAAAGGAATAACCCAGATAAAGCAGAACAAGAGAGAATGCAACACCTTAACTCATTATGTTTAGAACAGTAACCTACCTTTGCCAAAAAAGAAACCAAAAAAATGTTGGAGATACAGAACTTGAAGAGTCATATTTCTGCCTGGGAGACCTCAGCTGTGAGAGAGCGCAGAAATAGCCTTGTTCAGCCCAGATATCTCCATTGGAGCTGTTCCGTGCAGGCCAGGTGGGCACCTCTGAGATTTTGGGACACCCAGATGTTCTGGCAGAGCAGCTGCGAGTCCTCCCCTGCTGTGTTGCCAGGTGTCCAGAAAACCATGACAGATGCACGAATTTACCACATTTTGGGGAGTCAACAGCAATATGCCGTCTTCTTGCTCCAGAAGGGGACCACAGATGAGAAGGATTTTAGAGGGGTGGTTTGAATCCGCCAGCCAATTCACCCAGAGCAAAGACAGCCATTGCTTCCTGGGATGACTGCAGCAAAGATACACTGTGGGTGTAATGCACCTTTACCTGATAAGACTGCTGGGCCCTGTTACTGTCATCTTATCATAAAACTTGTCACACCATCCTTATGTCCCATACAGCACTATGCTGCTGCCCCAGGAGAGGGCTGAAGGAGACATGGGGCATGCAGAGGTTGCAGCACCCAGTGGTGGCATGAAGTGGGGGGAGAAGAGGACCCCACATGGTCTTGCAGGGTCAGAGCAGGATTTAGTGTGTGGCTTGCCCTTTTTTTTCCTGGGGTTTAAGCATGTGTGCCATCAGGGACAGTGCACAGAGCTCAGACTTGCAGGGCGCAGTTGCTCACAGCACTGGCTGGCACGATCTCAAACAATGAGGTGGTAGCGCAGGAACCCAACCCAAGGGGACATCTTTCTTCCTCACACTCCAGGGCTGGCAGGGATGCCGGCAGCAAAGAACCTATCTCCTGCCTGGCAGGGTCATCAGGGCAGCTCAGCAGGAGCAGGATTAATTCATCTCTCCCAGCCACAACTGGAGAATGCAGTGAAAAAGTAAGCAGGATCACCACCCCCACATCCCTGTTTATTTCAGACAGCAGTGACCAAGGTTCAGAGTTTGGTTTTGTTTCATTCCCTCATAACAATGAGAAGTCCCAGCACAGGGACAAGCCACGCCAAAATGGGAGGGTGTTTTCCAAGCCTCTAGCTAGAACTTCTCCAGAATAATGATATACTTGGTAAGGCAACAGCACCTAGCCTTTTCCTCAGCCAAGCACAGACGGGAAGCGGTGTCCAGAGTCCAGCCCTGCCGCCGATTGCAGGCACTCCCTGCCTGCCCCCTAACACCATCTGCCCCTGTGCCCACCTGATGCAGGGACACAGCATTTCTTGTGCAATCAAGGACTGGTGCCACGTGCAGTCCATGACTCTCAGTGCCATCAGTGCCTTCCCCATCTGCAGGGACCGCCAGGTCAGCACTGCTGTCTTGGTCCAAGATGTATTTTGGATGAGACTCCTCAGGGGCTCCAAGAGCACACCCAGCCAGAACTCGCTTAGGCAGAACGCCAGCTGTGTTTTATGCGACACCAGCTGCAAGTGAACTTCAAGAGTGAGCATCAGGCTTAATTATCCATTTTGACAAGTCCCACATGGCCAATCTCAGGCTAAGAGAAAGGTGTGGGACAATTATTTTCTCAATGTGTATTAGTAATAAGAGGCACAGTACCCAGGGAGAGGGATTGTGCAATTAAGCTAGAGCTTATGAAAAAAAAAAGTGTGATCATCTCACCCTATGAGAAACTGTGTTCAAAATATTAATGTTTTTCAAGCTTTTCTCCATAAGTAAACAAAGAAAGCAAGTTAGTGGTCTCACATAGAGTCACAGGGATGAAAACTGCTTCTGAACACGCCTAAATTTTGAGAAAGCTTGGGATTTTATGACTCAGACCCTTTTTTCCACTCCCTCACCTCAAAATGAATAGACACCACTTGAAGTTGCTATGTGAGACAGTGTGTTTTCTTCACACATCATAGATAAAATCCACATGCTGGGAAGCTGGGAAGCTGGGAAATGCCCAGCTAAGGACATAGTCTTTGCTGTAACTGCACACTGTTTTTTTAAATTCAAAGAAACAATATTCTAAGCCAATCATTGTGGTCATGATTCAAGCATATACATTCACAGCAGGTTAATAAATAGTTTCTGAACATTTTAACAAAAGCTGAATCAGTGACAGGAGATAGTTACAGAGGCCAGCAAAACAACAGCTTGTTTATAAACATCAGTGTCGTGTTACCAAAATGACTTCATTGTGGTCTGGATTGCTTTTATAAAGGGAATTAAATGGATGGGAATATATTACTTTCGATTGCTGGTAGCAATAAGCAATAACAGAAACTCAAATATAAAATACTACATTTTGGTAAAGGTGGCAAATTAACTGAAAAGAAGTCATCTTGGTCCAATCCCCTCAATCCTGTTCCTTTTAATTTCAGAAGATGCCTAGATTAAAATGATGCGTGATTTTTTTTTTCTCTCTTTTTTTTTAAGATCAACCACTCAGACAGACAAATTTTGAGCCTCTGTTTATTTCATGGTAGGGCCAACTGAACTGTGGTCCTTACAACAGGTGGAACAGTATGCTGACAACTTATCACCTTCTTCAAAATTGAAGGCTTATCTAAACTTTGTGAAAGCAAAAATTAAAATCTGAGTAGACCATCTTGCACATTGTTGATACCAGTGCTTTCATCTAAAGCCAAATGTAACTTAGGTTAAGGTTTAATAGTCTCTATTGCCTTTATTGCCCACTTCCTGTTCCACGGTCTCCCTGCTCAGATGTGGATAGTGTGCATTATCCTCGGTTTGTCCTGGGTTTGCCAAATATCATGGTCATACCACAGATCACCTTCTTGTGTCTATTGTCTGTGCCCTCACTGACCACCACGTCATAGACTGAGACATATTTTCACGATCTGTTATCAGAAAATTTTGCACATTATTCCATTTTCCTTATCCTGGTCTTACTGATAAATTTCTTGCTGCATAATCATTACTCAGACATACAAAGTAATAATAATACCCATGAAAAATATTTACAGCTTTGAGTTGTTTATAAATTTTCCTAAATGGCATACAGACAATTCATAACTTGACCTGATGATTTAAATTGTCTGGTGTTGCTCCTGTTTCCTGATTGAATGCCACTCATGTGAATGGGAGGTGTTCACGAACATGCTGTGAGGCATGACCACTGCTACAGGACAGTTACCCAAATATGCGCAAACAAGGAAACATCTCTACAAGAGGGCAAGATAGAGGATCCTGCAGCATGTGAGGATCTCACTGATATCTTCTACACACTAGCATGACTGTTCACCTGCAAGTGACCAGTTTATTTTTTACAAATAGCAGCTGCACCCAGCACACAGTTGCTACACATGGAGGCTGTACCTGAGGGACAACAGGAGATACTTGCACACCCATAGTCTTTCAGAATCCTTTCCTGAGGAGCAAATTGCACAAAATTGTGAACGACCAGGAGAAAGAGATGAGTATACACCTTCCACAGGATAGAGGAGAAGAGCTTAAGGGAGAAAGGAACCAGCAAGGGGCACTGGGATGGGGATGCCAGTGGTGCCTGTGTACAGAGCAGACAAGCAGGTCCAAGGCTGCTGGGGTTTGTAAGATGCTGGTGTGAACAGGGACATGCTAGAGATGTGCACTGTCATGTACGGTGCTGCCACACGTCTGTGCTTGCAAGGGAACAGTTGCACGGGCAGACATCCCAGCCTCCACCCTTTTCTTTCCACAAAACCCAGCAGGGACCTGGCAGGAGGGGAAGCAGCAGGTTTTCATCCCCTTCTTTGCCTCCAGACCTCCAAGACCTGGCCCTGGCACCAGGAGACACAGCTCCACATCCAGTCTGCCTCTACACCCCATCCTGCCCTGCGTCGTCACCACCCTGCTCTTGCCACCTTCCCCAGAGGCAGTGTGAGATGGAAACCATCATCTTCCTCTGGCTCAACGAGGTTAAAGGACTATGAAGGGAGGGGGTGCAGGTCTTCCTTTCTTCCCTCTCCCCCCAGAACAAGGTTGTACCATGTTGACAGCAAAAGGGGAAAAGAGGAAAGGATCTGGGACTGAAGGCACTCTCTAGGACTCAGCAATGCTATCTGGATTCTGGCTGAGACCTTCTGTTTATTTAGTTTATCAGATACTTTGGTTGTCTTTGGTTTGCCTTGTTTATCACTCTAACCTATATATATAACATTCTAACTTCCATTATTCACAGTCACAAGTCTGATCACGCCCTTCATTATTTGTGCCTGAGTGCAATAAAGTTTTTTTTGTCGGTTGAAACCATAAATGTTATCCACCCAACTATTGCAAAGGGGAAACTACAGCTTTGCAAAAGTGAGTATAAAAGAAACAAACAAAATGATCCTGTACGTTGTAACAACACTTCTAACCCCTAAACTGGAACAGGAGGTCCCATTTAGGATTAAGCAGAGATGTGGGCTCTGTCGTAGTCACCAGCATCTATCCCTAACACAGAGTCTGCAGGGAGCCTGCCTGTCCTAAGTGCAAGCATATGGTGGTGTTTCTGGAGCCAGAGCTGGGGCACAGGCTTGGGAGCTGACCTGGTTTTGCAGAGGCACCAAAACTGCAGATCTCCAAGGATTCATGCAACTACCTTCCTGCAGCTCTCCCACCCCACCAGGGTGCCAGGCTGAGGCAGAAGAAAAGTGGTATTGTCACCTAGAAAATAGCCAGTTTAAGCAGTTTGGCTACCAACAGCTGTTGAGATAAACATCTGCAGCTCCATTAGGAAAATGATATATTTATACCTGCAAGCTGAAAGACCCAGGGGAAGTACCTGAACTTGTATAAGGCTTTCAGGCAGCGGGGTTTCCAAATTGTACCGGGGCTGCTGATAGCCAGCACAGGGCCATTATTTGCCCTCTCACAGGAGCTGGCAGCATTGTTAGCCTCAAATGTGCCAAGTTTTAAGGGGAAGGCTTGTGCAAAGCAACATGGAAGGACTGGCAGAGGTGCCATGGTGAAGAGTGTGTGTGAGTTAGGGAACGCTGGGTCCATTCTCCCTCACAATGGCACTGTAACTGGGAGCCTGGTGCTTTGGGGAGACTGCAGCCCATCATCAGGTAGGTTTTCCTGAATGAAGCACATTTTCTGTCTCACCACCTTTCCCACAGCTGTCAGGTTTACCGCTGAACACGCCTCTGACGAAACAGAGCTCTCCCTTTTCCCTCTGAAATGCACCTGAGGTGTGTAAAAACATTCAGTCAGGTGACCAGATACCATCAGAGCCTACAAGACTGTTCGAACACATCTTTGATCCAGCCTCTTCCTGTCTCTTAAATCAGTGTATGTCATGCAACAAGGTTCTTTTCAGGCCAGCTGTCAGGGCTAACAGGAAAAATAGGAGGCACTTTTCCAGCCATAGCTGAGCCGAAAGCAGAGCCTGTCCCCTCCACCCTGCCGCCATGACAGCCCACAGAGCCATCTCCTAACCCACTGCCATCAGATGAACTCCTGTTATGCCTGAGTTTCTCTTCAAAGCAGATCTTTTTGACTGAACTAGATTGCAGAGCCTATAAATCTATTTACCTGCCTTGTGAGATAACAAAGGCAAGAGGCTGGGCTGATTAATTCCTCACCACATGTGTACTTTAGTCCAAAAAGTGCATTGTGCAATGGCTCAATAGGGAGAAAGGTGAGAAGCTATGGCTAAAAACACAGCAAAACAAGTGTAATTTTTACGCCCACTGTCCAGTCTGTGTTTGCAACATAAAAAGCCCTTGGCAAGGAAGTCCATGAGAACAGTTATAAATAGAAAGTTGCTTCACCTGTTAATAGTGGGAAGCAAAAAGGAAGACTGCAAGTTTTAGAGGAGAGGTAATTAACTGAAATCAAGAGTCAGCAGGTCACGACCTGGTTAGATCAGCCCCAACAGAGCAGCACCGGCATCTTGTCTGAGGGAAGCAGAGGGTGGCCAGGGGCTCGCTCACCTTCCTCCAGATCACTGAGGGCAGGGCTGCCAGTGCACAGGCAGCCCAGCGCTTCATGGGCACACGATTTGGAGTAAATGCACCCTGTGCAGGGCTTACAAGGCAGTGTAAAGCTACACTGGAGTCCTGTCTCCGGCAGCAGCACCTCGCTGAGCCTCAGAGCCACCTATGAGCAGGGCACACCTGCAGTCAGGTCTCACATACCCACCCTCCCTGCACAGGGTGACTAGCAGCTCAAAAACATCCTGGGTGGGAGCAGCCCTTCTGCTTTTCATGCTCTGTTGAACCTGTGGTACATGAGGTAACACGGCATGAAACGACAGTGTCAATACTTTGCTAAACAGTAGTTTTCTGAGCTTTTCAGTGCTCACAAAGTGGCTCATTGTTCTTCACATGCAGCTCTGCTGGTTAAACCACGGAAGACTTCAGCAAGGTAGTTTCTAAATGCCTTCTCTTCTTCTCCCTGCTTCAAGAGCTCAAGTGTTAGGTCACACACACCCAGGTTATTACACAAGGTCTGCATTGTTTCAAAAGCAATCAAAACAGTGAAATCAATTTGATGTGATTATAGGTGGAAATTGGAAGATTAGATGATCTTGTGATGAACAGCAGAGACAGGTCTATGTCAAACTGAAATCTCCACCGTGCTATTATAACCTTCATGGCAACATTCACTTTGCAATTTAACTTACAGCTTGGAGTGTAAAACTCCAGCAGGGGTACAAAGCACCTTAATCCCCATAAAAGTGTTTTATTCTGAGGATGCCAGTGGTGGAGCACAGGCTGCCTTAGAAGAGTCAACTATGAGAAAGATCAGACAGACTGAGACAGCAAAACCAATAGATTATCAGTAAAGATCTCTCTGGGGGAAAGGTATATGTTTTCTCAGCCTAATTCAAAAAAAAAGAGAGAAGGCTTTTGAAAGCAAGCAGCTTCCTGATGCAAGAGGTTGAGCCCAGGCAGAAGGACCTCAACACAGTCTGAATGGGCTCAGTAGCTGACAGGCACCAGACAAAATCATTCCTCTGAAGAGCAGCATCCGACCTCACTATGCATTCAGGATTTGTTTTGATGTAACTCCATCAGCTCTGTTTTAAGCCTGTGTCCTCCCCTTTCTGCCACCATGTTGCTGAAGAGTTGAACAGGAACCCATACCTTCCTCAGCCAAACAGACTTTTTTGGGGAAATATCCTAAGCAGGAGGCCTGGGAAAGAGGTGATGCTGCCACTGGTGCCCACAGTGGCTGATGGCAAAGCTGGCACAGGAGACCACATCTCCCTGATAGGTTAAAGGTCACACAGTTTGAGAACTGCTCATGTGTGCTCCAGGTGGGATGGCTCAGCCATGTTTTCCCAAAGAGCGTGCAACAGCTTCTTCTTGGAGACACGCATGGGTTTCCATCTTCCTTTCACACAAAAATCAGCTGAAATAATTGATTTGATCCTGATTTCAAATCACAGGGCCTGAATGTAGTTCTTCTGCTAATAACAACTGCTGTATCCAATGGTGGCTGTTGCTATATATCAAGGCTGATTTCTTGTATTAATGTATAAGTGGAGCTGGGGTAGAAATTTGGCACCCACCCTTCCCCAGGCTGAGCCTCGAATGATCCAGTTCAAACATGTTCAGACACTGTGGGTGAAGCTGACAGTCAGCAAAGCCAAGAGGGAAGTTTCTCTGGGGAGATGACTGGCACCTCAACAGCTTAAGAATAGAGTTCATTCCCAGATGTAGATTGTTTATAAAGTCAGGTTACTCCTTCCTACCTCAGCTGGCTGTATGACACAAAACAAAACAAGTACTAAAATAAGGTAATTTTTCTGGTAGAAGAGAGTGCCTTTACAGCTGGGCAGAAGCACGATCCCACACACTTGTCCGTATGAGCCCATATACAGTGTCACTCAGGAGATCATTCTGCATTCACTGCCTTGCCTCCAAACAGAACTGAGTGACGTGCCAGTCTGTGCCCCCGATTCACAAGTTCACAGGTTACCTAATGGTTGACTGAGGACACATTCTGCCAGCTTCCTAGTAATAGAGCTTACTACCATTCCAGAAGAGATAGGAGACTAACACAAAGAGGTAATGAAAGGACCTCAGGAGGCTTCCAGGTTGCTTTAATTCATAATTCTATCTCAGTGCTGTAGTGGAGATATAAATAATCTCCTTGTTTCCACTCCAGTTACTTTCAGCTTCACTGGTGCCAGAACATAGTCTTGCATCTCTCAGGTACCTCAGAAAGAATGCTATTGCACCAGAAGACAAAGACGGTTTTTAAAATAATTTCCACATCAGTTCAAGTGATAATGCAGTCACACGGGTGTTGTATAACTGATATTACCTTCTTAGTAAGCTTACTTTTTGGAAGCAAAGTATAAACATTTCCAGTGTACATGCTTGCAAGAAATATGCTTGCAAAGCAAATTACTTCCTATGAGGAAAAAAAAAAAAACAAACCAAAGAAAAAACAAACAAACAAACAAAAAACAAAAAACCACAAAGATAAAAAAACCCCAAACAAACAAAACAAAACAAAAACCACCAAAACACACTCTCCTCTTTAAATGGGCAAACAAAATACATTTCCTCTTCCCATACCACAGTAAAGGCTTACACATGCATGTCACGTACACACAGACATTCACATATGTAAGAACCGCCACAATCTAAAAATGAAAGTGCCATAAAAGAACCCTGTAGTAACTGGGCAGCACATCATGATGTAAATGAGTATATCTCAGGAAAGCTGCAAGCTTTGTCGTCTTGTTTTGCAAAGTTAACCACATGTAAACACACACACAGAGCAAACTACTTTCATGTTAGTTCAGTTCTCCTTCCATAAAGGTTGGTGGTAAAGCTCTCCCTGATGTCCATCAAAGTCAGGGACTGATGAGGTGAGAGTTTTGAATAGCCAAGGAAACTGATGATTCAAATAACTTAATTCCTCCCATCTTAAAAAAAAAAAAAAAAAAATGCTTGTTTCCCTGGGAAAACTCATCAGAGCAGCTATTCTGAGAAGAAAAAACTCCTTTATTCTCCTTGCCGTACCCTGTCCTCAGGACAAAAGAATTCTTCTGGCATGTAACTACCCATCTTGATTCCAACTATGGGCAACTAAAAAGGATATGTAGTTTTGGGGCACTCTTTGTCTCATCCCAAAGTAAATATGTAAAATAGGTCACATGAGTTGCTCCCAAACAATACATCTTTCTCTCTACTGATGGTAGGACTCTACCACCATGAGCTCCTACACAGACCTTGGAAGTGCACCATGCCCTACCCCCATGCGTCGAGAGCACCAGAGAGAACAGGACCAGTTTTTTACTTTGCTGTACATCTGGGCACTTTCTTTCTGTAGTTGACCTCCAGGTTACCATTGTGGGAAGGGGACAAGGCTTCCTCCATGGCTTCTACACCCTCCTGCAGGGGCACCTGACCACAGGTTTAAGAAGGGGCAATGCAAACAGTGATCTAGACTCTTTTCCAGTCCCTTTGGACATGCTAGGTCTTGGTTATCTGAGGACGCATCTTGTCTGTTACAAAGAATTTTCCTCCTCAATAACTTAGTATATTGAATTTTAAAAAATATTTAGGTCATTTCCGTTATTACACTGCTTAAGAAACTGATCCAGAACTTCAGTCTTTGAATGCTTTTACTAATTTCAAGCCTAAACTCTCTTGTGACCAACTTCTAGCCAATTGGTTTAGTGCCAGCAGTGTCATTTAACATAAATACCTCTTCCCCTTCTAAGATTTTTACCCTCTCCTTGTTCCCCAAATATAAAGAGCCATCACTAATGTCTCCAGTTTCAAAAGCCAGCATCTTTGCATGCTTCTTCCAAAGGAAGACATGCTGTTCTCACATGAGTCACATCTTTTCCCATTTAACTAATTAATTATTCTGGAGCACGGGTAAGCAAAGCTATCTAAAATATTTCATTGAAGAATGCCTGTAGAAATGTACCAACACTTCCCTGTCTCTTTTCAGGAAAAAACCCTTACCTGGTAAGCAAGTTTATCATTGTCTTTTTTTTTTTTCCAGCTCAGTGGCATAGTGGTGGTTATGGCATCCTCTTACTAATCAATAAACATAAGCCTATTTCTTTCTTCAGCTCATCCCTTCGCAATAGCATCTCATGTGAAAGGAAAGCTGAACCTAGAGCAGTCTCATCTCTAAGCACTAATTACAAAGCAGGGACAAAAACAGATTGAAAGGCCCCAAAGATTGGACACTAGAGGCGATGCCCATGTTATCTGCTGGGAGTGGTGCTGCAAGATACAGTGCTCCAGAAGCACAGGTGCCTTCTCCAGTCCCTCGCTCCTTTCACTCCCCATTTCCCAGCCCAGTTTCCCCTGCTCAAAAAAGACATGGACACAGCTCAATTGATCCATTTGTCCCTGTTCCCCAGGAGGAAGCCGAGGCAGCGAGGGAGCAGGCAGCAAGATCTCTGGCTGTGCTGTGCATCCCTGCCAGGCAGACAGGCACCGCGCCTGGAGGAGACGTGACCTCATGCTGCCTCCTCTCAAATCTTCCTGTGGGTTTCCCCAGGAAAAAGGATAAAGTTAGCATGTGTTGGGGTACATTAAATAAACACAGGTTTAAAATAAACCTCGCTTCCTCCATGTTTCCTTGCAAGGCAGTATGATTCAGCCCTCAGTGTCTTGTTTATTTTTGCACATTGAGAGGCCTTCCTCTCCAAGGAAGGGGGAAAGCACAGGGCCTGGCTCAGCCTCTCCAGCATGTTGGCTTCTCCCTGTGATGCTGGAGGTGTTGCAATATCCACCACCAGAGCAGGGCACCTCCTGGCCTCAGCCTCACATAGAAGTGCTGCTGGGATACCCAGCTCTTTGCAAAAAAGGAGTTCTCCTGGGCTATAGCAGCTTCCAAAAGGGCTCAGACACAAAAAGCAGCATCAGGACCCAGGTCCCAAATGCCCTTCAGACAAGCAAACAGACAAATAGAGGGAAAGACACGGTGGTGCCTAGGCTGTGGTGCTTCCCATCAGGGCTCTGGGATTGTAACATCCTTTGATAAAGCAGCTCTCTGCCCAATAAACTTTCTCCTGTTTCAGTTATTAATTTCTTTTATACCCATACTTTACACCGGGATGTGACAAAGATGAGTGTATAAGGTCCCAAACCAGTTGCCCTCTGGGGACTTTTATTCAGCCTGAGAACAAAGAGTATTTTTGGTTTATGGCCTAGATTCTCATCAGGACAAATGAAAAAGAGTGTCTCAGAGGCTTTTCCAACTGCTTTTCCCCCAAACCATCTTACTTTATTCCTCTCTGTGGAAAAAAATGGTAAGCACTTGCAGGTTTTATGCTGAGGAGCACATTTGCCAGTCATTGTTGATACAACTCACAGTGATGTGAATGGAAGTTGCTGGATTTTTAATGGGGAACAGAAGAATGAAAACAAAAAATATTTAATTCCAGTCATTACTGCAGGAGTTTTGCAATGCCATTCATTTTCCTAAGTAATATCCAAACATATTTTATTGCTGTGCTCCAGCAAATTTCCACTTGAGCTTTCATATGAGGAAAATAACAGATGTGGATTACTCAAAGCTAAAAACCCCAAGTCAACTGCTATACAAGTTAATGGCGCAAACAAAAGTACAAAAGTATCTAACCTATACCATTATCCTCCATTAAAAGGAGGTAACAAGGTGTGGGGAAATAACCACAATGAGATATTAATAGCATTGGGTATCTCACAGGAGGTGAGATTAGCCCACAATATAGGCATCAGCAGCATGAATTAATGCAATTATTGTTCCACTGAAGAAAGACCCCCGTGTCCGATCCTCGGTTAGATTAGCACTGTTTCATGTACATCAAAGGAATCATATCTGATAGGCAGTGTTAGCAATCCCAGCTCCCTCAACCTTTTTCTAGTTCACGAGAAAAACAACTACGTTTAGAGCAAGCTATGAGCCTTGTTCCAGCCTACTCTGTACTGCTGCATGCCAGTCCTATTTCCAGTAACTAAGGCAGAGAGAGCTGGACAAGCTGGCCTTTGTTATACAGCCCAACAGCCTGGACAACTGCCTTTCAGCGGGAAAAGGGGAAAGGAAGATTGGCAATCAGATGAGGCATTGTGAAGTAACTTACAACTCTTGATACATAAAATCTACCCATTTCACACGCACCACCAGTGAGGTGCAGCTGATGACAGTGCTCTATGCACTGGTTGTGTTTTGATAGCTGAAATATGGTGGCAGATAGGACTTTCAGCAATGTCCATAGCAGAGAAAATCTTATTAATATCATGCTGAGTGGAGACTTAGTCATTCAGCAAGAGTTTTGAATTAAAGCGTGTAAACTGTCGTCCTCAACTTGCTCAAGAGAATGAGCAAACCTGGGCCACAGAAGAAGGTAGCGAAGTATGATTTTATTCTACTTAAACCTTCTGTCTCCTAACACAGGGAAATGAGAATAGCCCTTCGGATATTTTTCTGGAGACAAGGAAATGAAGATGCAAAGAGCTGTTTCCTCGCTGAAAGCATTGTGCTGAACTGTTTCCCTGCCTCCAGTGGCAAGTTTCACATGGTGCTGCAGGATCTATGGTGTAGGTGACTGCTGGCTGACAAGTGTAACTTTACTGGTACAGTTAAACTACAGCTGGTGTAGGAGCTGTTGTGGTAGTAAAGTCACCGCTACACGAACCCTAAGCACCCATGCCAAGCCACCAAGCCACATGTAATACACCTTTTGATTCTTTTGCTAAATGAACACCATAGGCTCCCAAGCTACTTGCATCCTTAAAAAAATCCTTTTAGAAGTGCTAATGGAGTTTGGCTCACAGCTGTTGTACGAAGCAGAGCACTAGAGACTTTTGAAATGAATTCTTGAAAAGAATGAAAGGAAAAATTTTGCAAATATTTTGCTGTCTGTAGTTTGTGAGACAGGCCTGATTCCCAAGAATGTATTAGTCATTCAGTTTCTTCAACCACAGTGGTGGTCAAAACAACTTTTAGCCCTATAGTTGTTTGCAAACAGTTTTGTTCAACAGTTTATAATCCATTAAAACTGTTTTGTCATCCCAGCATTATTTCTGCTTTTGCAGTCTCTGACTGAAGCATTCTGAAAGGAAAAATATGAGTAATGATCAATAAATAATAACACACTGACTATGAAAATAAATGCTTGCAGCCACGCAGAGATCCAAGCATTCGTCTGAATGAAAGACAGTCTGCTGAACACATAGACAAGCAAAACCTGACCTGCCTGAAGCAACTACATCTCCCTGCATGCCTGGCCTCTTCTGCATCCCTGTCCCTTCCCACTGGCCCACCTGACATTGAAGCAGCACAGCAGCACATGGGAACACTGTGGCTGAATCCCCACTGACTTTTCAGTGCCATCTTGCCGTTGCTCCAACAGCAGGCACTTTGCTACCAAAACACTTTTGGGGCAAAAGGTCACCACCTCTTATTTATGCAAAGTGACATGGCCAAACAAGCATGCTGAGGGCTGGGCAGCAAGGAAGCTTTGAAGGCTTGCCTACCTAACAGCTTCTGGGTGCTTTGTGGAGTGGTGGAGCAAGGTTTGGGTTTACTCAAGCCTGGTATTTGTATTCAGTTTGTCACCGGAGGCTCTCTCCCTCTCCATCTGCCTGGTATGCAGATGACCTTGCTGTAGGACACTGACATGAGGACTTTCTGTAGCACTGAGGGGAGCCAGCGAGGCTAGCTGAAGGTGGCCCCTGGACAGAAATTCCTGGTTAGCAGCTTACAAATTCACATTTTGCTGGAAGGGACAGAATTGGGTGCTTTTATAAATGGAGATTGCCTACACAGTGGGGAAAAACAAACAAACAAATAATAACAACAATGAAAAACAGTCCTATTGCATTTAGCCCAATTTTCATTTAGTTTTCTAAGAAAATTAGGTTTATGCAACTGTGAAGCTGTCTCTGGGTCTCTTCACACATCTGTTCTCATTCATTCTCCTACTGCCCCATCACTAAACACAGCCAAATTTCACCAATACCAGGCTTTCAAAGACATCAATTTTCTAGAAGTTTCTCGAGGAGGTGACAGGCAGCAGGAGGGAGAGCAGCACCCCCGGGTGCCCCCAGTTAAGGTAAGCAGCACAGAGCCATCCCTGACCAGGCAGCACATCTCCAGGATGCTTCTCTCCAACACAGGAACAACATCAACCAGCACCTGCTCTGTCCTGAGCCCCAGAGCAGCAAACCACAAGATGTGGAGATGTAGGGAACCGGGTTTCACCCACTCTGGAAGTGTGTCATGACCTGGTTGCAAGTGTGCAGTAGATACGTGCCAGTACAGCAGAGCAGGTTGATAACAGGAACTGCTGAGAGCAAACAGCACCTGGGTTTCCACTGCAACCGAGACCAGGTGTTCTTCATGGGCAGGGTGCTCAGTTTCCTGCTGCTGCTGCCCAAACACTCAGATGAGAGGGACGCCAGCTGCTTTTGAGAAAGAAGCCCCTCAGCTGTATCTACATCATATGATGCCTGGTCATTTTAAGGAGAATAAAAGGCACGGGGATGGGGGGAAGGATGACAAGTATAATATTTACTGAGAAGAAGCATAGCAAAAGCTGGCAAGTGCCCTGCACTTACTGAACAGCCGCTTCCAGTCTGCTGCTCTTCAGGCCCACCAGATGTAAAGAGTCAGCCCAGGGAATGGCAGGCCTGGGTGAATGCTCCTGTGAACAGACAGTCCTGCACAGAGGAAAATTACTTTGCAAAAGTGTTTGGAGGAGGCTCAGTAACCGCCACACACAGTACAATGCTGCATTGAGCTGTCTGCAAAATAATCTCTACTTCTGGTTAAGACCTCCCAGGAGGTGCTTAGAGTAACAGATGGAGCCATTTCCCAGTAATTTTTATGGATGTGAATGACTTGGGAAGTGGGATACAGTTACTATGGAGTTGCATTGAGGAAAAGCAGGAAAATACTTGTTCTGCAAGAGCTTTTTTTCTTACTGGGGTTTGAGGGCTCCAACACAGACAGGGATGAGCTTCTGCCTTCACAGCTGAGAGCAGAGGTATCTAACAGGGTGAGCAAAGGTATAATGAAGACAGTGGAAGGACCTGAATGTGCTCCTGAGCACGTCAAACCTATGGGCAGAATCTGAAGCCATCTGAAGCCCTTCTACCTTGCAAGGAGCCACTCTGCTTTCAGATCAGTTTTCTTTGAAGAACATTAATTCTGAACAGGCCACTGCTACCACCAGAATTCCGAGGGGTGCATAGGAGCCGTAGGTCATGGAGGGGATATGGCTCAGTGTCAGGGCCTACCTCAAACTAATGCCATCACATATCATGCCTGGCTGCTGCAGCACAGCAATCAGTCTTAATTCAGAAACAATATTCCTCTCCTCTCCTCCACATCCATCCCCTAGAAAAATAATGGCTGGAAACTTGATCTAGAAGTACTTGCATGAGTCAGACAAAATAAATCGCAATCAGTGTTGAACCTTAAAACAAACAAACAAACAATAAACACCAAAACAACACTGTGCTGAAAAATTAATGTCTATGGTAAGTCCACACCATTCATATAGTTTTTCAAACCTGTGCTAACATTTGCATCACAATAAAAGACAGTTCCCTCGTAACACAGGACAGCCCTTGGCAGGTAATGAGGGCTGGGTATCCACCATGTAAAGCTAAAGGAGCTCCATTTCCATGCAACCAACCAGTTAGTGAAAACTGAAGTACTCCAGGGGGTGGAAAGAGAAACAAGACTCAGTAAGTCACTTAAGTAAGCAGTTTTTGTCAACCCATTGTGAAGCGGAATGTTCTTCTCTGTTTCAGCTGAGACACGCTTTCCACTGCTGTCTGAAATTTTTCATTTTCCATTTTCAAAGACTATAGATTTCCATCTCTTACTCTAGCAACTGTTTCGATGTTTTTTCCAGCCACTTCTGATTTGCTCAGAAAATACAGATAGGCCAGATATAATAAACTATCACAGGATGTGCAAATACTTCACAAGAAATAAACATCTCCAGCCTCTTGTTACACCCAGCAACAACACGCACCACACTTTAAATGAGTTTTTTAGGTTTTTTTAAACAACTACACAGAAAAGCAACCCTGCAGTTTGAATGGTAAGAGAAGTCGGGAAACATTACTAGTGGCTTTGATTTGAGAGGTTTTAACCCCATAAGGCTTAGCCACCCAAACTGTGAGACTCACCCAAAACTGCCAAGCACAACATTTTCACCTAGCAAAACCATAGCACATTTGAGCTGAGGACGCTGTGGGAAACTCAGTAAGTTCTGGTTAAAGGAAAAGAAAAATCAAGTTATCTGTTCTGCTGAAATATTTAAATTGAACCCGACAGATGGGCTGATCCTCAACAGACATTCCATCATCAAAACACTCCTTGGCAGCTTCCTAGGTGTTTCCAGCCTGGTCATGGCAAACAGCAATGACTGTGGCATTGCTGATGATAATCAAATACTTCTAAAATCCTCCTAGTTCCTGCTACTCTCCGTATTGGTCGCAACTGCTCAGAGGGGTTTCAAAGCTCTTCGCCAAGCTTCCAGGAGGCAGCTCAACTTTGATGAACAAGCTGATATTTATAAAAGGAGGAGCACTCAAAGTTAACAGCCCTCTTCTCTAGAGGAAGCTTTGAACAATAAAATCACTCGTCATCATCCAATAAATTCCCCATATGTTTTCTCACAGTCAAATAATTATTGTCACAAAACATTTTCAGCATAAGAGTTGAACATAGAAATAGGAGTGAAAGAAATAGGAGTGAAAAACTGGCAAATATTCTAAAGGAAGCTCATTCTTTCTCATATGTCTGCCAGAAAGTAAAACAAGCATAGCTTACCCTTTCCTCTCCATCCATGAGAAGTCTGTAAAACTTTTAGAAAGAATGGCAGGCCATGATGATTGCTCAGGTCTGTTCAAAGTAAAGCTAAGAAATTGCTGGAAAGACATTGATCAGTAGTTTTGTCCACACCATGGAAGACTTTTTTTTTTTTTTTAAACAGTTTGCTAGGAAACTATGTAAACTTCTATATTAGAGTGATGACAGCCCAAAGAAAGGGCTGGTGGATTAACTAACTGCTTGGCTCAGAGAAAACAGCTTCAGAAAGTGATGCGGAGTGACTGAAAAAAAAAATAAAAGTAAAAATCTTCTAAGCAAGAAACTTAACTGGGAATGCCTGGGTTCAATTTCCGGCTTGGTTTCCTTTGTCACCCTGGGAAAGCTGCTTAATCTTTCTGTCCATTACTAGCTATAGGAGCCCTGAAGCAGCAAGTCCCAGCAATAACATAGCATGAAGAAATTATAGTTGTGGAAATCAGGTAACGCTTAGAAATCAAGCCTCTAGTGCAGAAGTTGGTGGCAAAGGATTGAAAGAGAACAGAGAAACAAGCTAGTTACTGAGCGTTAGCAAGCCCATAGTAAAATCCTAGAGGAGATAAGGTGCCCGTGTTTTTTACCACCAGATAACTAATGAGGACAACTTGCTCCACTCCACCCATGACTAACCTCACCACCTTCTTTGCTTCACTGTACCTATGGTATTTGCAGTGAGTAAACCATATGTAAATTGCAGATAGTGCATCCCTAATAGACTGCCACGACGTGCATGCTCTTTAAATCTATTATATTAATATTTTAATTAACATTCGAAGTCCTAACTGACAGTTTTGAAAGCCCCATTTCAAAAGGCTTCATTTTCCTAGGTGTGGATTGGCTTGCTTCTCCCACAGACACAGACATACAAAATCAGACACAGCCTTTGAAATGGCAGACCTTCACTTCCACACACACGCTTTCTTAAAAAAAGCAGAAACCAAGGGCTGAACATGGCCGCTCACAGCCGTGGCTCCACAGAGGTTTTTCCCCACTCTTTAGTCAGTAATGTCTCAAGGGGAACATGTTGCCAAAAGGTCATATAACACCATCTGTCAGTATATGGAAGTGTCAGAGGCTATGGGGTTTTCCGGTTGTGGCTTGAGAACAGCTGTGCCAAAAAGGGTTTGCCATTGGTTTTGTTGTGATTTTTCTACTAAAAAAAAAAGAAAAAAAAAAAAAAACCAAAAACCACCAACAAACCAAGAGGCCACCACCACCAGTTGTTTCATTTAATGGGGCCTACCATATCCTCTTGTGTTTGAAACCTGAAGGACAGAAGCAGAAGAGGGTCCCTGGGCAGGACCAATCCCAGAAGTGAAGACAGCCACCCAGGCTTGGCTCGCACTCCCCACAGTTCTGCCTCTGTTCCCACCTATCCTGCAAGGAGCACCTTGCTTCATCCCTTTCTGGCTGGGAAAGCAGCCTGCACCACTGAAGCAATGAGAGGAAGAGATTCATCACAACATCACAACTTTCTTTCAAGCATTAAGAAACCTTTCAAAAGCCCACTGCCTTTTGGAGTGGGTAGGGAAGGAGTGCTGTGCACTGCAGCACCCAGGGCAAATTTTCCTGTCCCCCAGCAGATCCAGCAAAAGGACAGATCAGAAGTTTGGGGTGCCAAGGGCCTGCAGTTCCCCTCGTCTATGGGAGGGGCTTCCTTTGAGAGCCAGTACCCAGACCTCAAAGGATGTACCAGGCTGACAAACTGAATTACATGGAGAGGGAAAAACATTGCTATTGTTCAGAGTTGCAAATTAAAACTCAGGAACAAGAACACCATAAAAGCATCAAGAATTTCTAAAATCTTTTGTAGTACTAGGACTTTGCAACTTTTGAGTCACAGGACTGGTAACACAGGACATGCAATTTGCATCACAGATCCTGACGTTGCTTCTGATGTCCAAGAAGACACTATGACTGCAACAGGGCATCAGAGCCCTGCAAGCTGCATTTCCCTCCACAATCTGCATCTCACATAGCTCCCCATCACTGTGCTTGGCCACTCAGGCTGGGAAGCAACATGAGCGTTTCCTCTTGGAAAGACCCAAACAGATTTGGAAACACTGTGTACAGCCTGTCATCACAGCTGAGAAACTTTATGGGGCATACTGGTCTTTGCATAGAATATCCAAGTTTGGGTCTGTTTGGGACAAAGTGGCTACTATAATACCATGAGAACCAGGTGCCCCACTATTTACTAAAGCTTGCCTGGTGCATACGCTGCTCCCTCTCCCATCGGTGGCCCTGCCAGTACCTGAGTCAAGGAGTACCGCCTCCTCTCTCCTCCAGTTCCCATCTCCATCCCCATAGGGTAATCCCCAGGGCCTCCTGGCCCTTGGCAAGGTGGGCAGCAAGGGTAGAGAGATGGCACTGATCCATGAGTGCCTTGGTGCATCCAGTTGCCATCAGCAACTCATGTCATGGGGATGTCATGGCATTCAGCAGAGGGTTCTTGGGCCCTGCCAGGCCACCTATGCCGGTAGGTGAAACCACCACACGCTGGAGAAAAACAGAAGTGAAACATGTTCAACCAGAGCAGTGCTAAGATTTCCCCAGTACAAGTGGGGCTCGGCTGAACTGGCACTGCTCTCAGCCATGCTGAGATAGAGGAGACATCGCAGTTTTCCTGGAAGTGACAGAGCAAGTGACCCACCGTGACAAGAAATCCTGCATCGCCCCTGTGCTGGAACACTGTGGGAGGGGAAAACATTGATTTTCTCACTGATCAGGTCACACTGAGGTACAGAAGGTACCATATTTACCGCCTTCTTGGTTGGAAGAGTATAAACCACCTGTAACTTACCAGGATCCCTCTTTAATATACCCGATATACATAAACTGGAAACTTTGGTTGCTGCTGCTCCTAGCTGTGAAATGGTAGCTGCCACTTCTCCAATTAAGAGAAAAACAGAGCAGTTTATTAAGCATGGTTGTGGGAACATAGTTTCAGTCTTCATTGGGCTCATCTGAATATTTTTCCATTTCAGTTCGTGTAAGTTCACGCCCTTTGGGTTTCACATAAAGCCGTAGGGCCTGAGCGACTCAAAATCTCAAAATCAAAATGTCAAGTTGAAACAAAACCATAAAAGGTATTTGGATTTGCATGAAAACGGGCCCAGATTTGCTTCAGGAGTTCCTGAAGTCTGGTAAAGCTTTTGAAGAGCCTAATCTGAGTTTTGTGGTTTCAGTGCAGACTGAAACCAGCGCGAGAGCACAGATGGGCTCCTTTCAGGAAGCCAAGGCAGAGGGGAATGATTAAGAAGTTATGAGAACAAGAAGCACAGGGGGTGGGAGTGAGAGGGAATTTCTAAAAAAATCTCCAAAAACAGATTTTCAGGTGCTTAATGCTGCATATTTGAAACTAAGAGGGCAGAGGTCACATTTAGGTGCTACAAGGTAGCAGCTCTTTCTGAGGATCAGGCCCTAAATGGGGATATGGTCATCTGGAGGAAAGTCCTGCCATAACAGTGCCGTATACCCTTCTGCCTATGCATTGAACGTCCTTACTGTTGCATCTCATATTGCACACCCTGAGAAGCATAAATCCTCCAAAACTCTCATTTTCATGAGGTTCTTGTCACCTTATAAGTAATCCACTTCCCACAGTACTGCAGCCACACATGAGGTATGAAAACAAAGGAAAAGAATAATCTGCCAGTTTTATGCTGTCTTGTTAACATCTATAAACCTGTACCCAACATCAGATATTTTAAATTCTGGCTTTGATCTATTTTTTGAAAGAGCTCTTTTCATTTCATGTACTCTATACTTATTCAGGTTTTTTTAAGACACTTCAGAGTGGCAAGTCAGTTTATTAGCTTACCTGAAAAGATGCAAACAATACAGTAAGTTTAACTGAGAAATTAACTTTTCTTTCCATTAACAGCCTATACACCTCTTTCAATTACACTTTTTATGTTAATGTCATTTACATTGACAGGATGCGAAGGAGGCAACTTCCTGAGTTAGCACTCATTGATTATTTGAGATTCAGTCTTCTGGCTGAGCAACTGAGTATCTAAAAAACAATAATATCACATCATGATTGACATAATGTAGGTACAAAGTATTATGAATAACGTAAGTAAAAACTGTGAAATTCGCAAGAATCTTGCTTTGAGAGAGCATTTTATCTCCTGAGTATGCAAATATTGAATTTGTATTCTGCAAATTAAACTTTCAGTCCCTTCTTTATGCCTTTTCTGAAAAGAGTAACAGAGGAAAATATAAATTGGCTGAAACACTGGTTTTTTTTCCCCCATTAACAGAATATTCAGTTTCACATCTCCTCAATGATTCTTCTTGCCAAAGAAAATGAAATGGTTTCCCGTAGCTTCAGTATTCGCTTGAATTCACATGAACTTGGAGCGCTACTCGAATGCTATGTTATCCTCCCAGGAGTATGCACTGGGAGCTGCGATGCTCCCCACTGATGTTCTCATGCAGCACCGCAGCAGATCAGCCAGCGACCTTTCCAGCATCCACACACTTCATATCCATGGTTTGCAGAATAAGAGAAATCAGTATTTTAACATCCGAATTTCATCTTGCACCAACATTTTGCAATCTGAAAATGTCTCCTTGTGCAGCATCTTAAGCTTACTTAATCTATCAAGCCATTTACTCTTCTCACCCCTTCAGCAGCATCTTTTGCAATTTAAACAACTTTGCAGTCCTTTGGACTGTCCTCATAGTACGGACTCTCACCTTGGCCGTGTCTTCTGTTTGAGAGTCCATCACAAGTGCTATCATGTTCTGCAGCTATGCCCATGCTGCAATCCTTCAGCAGAGAGGATGATTTGGAACTGTTGCACCCTCATAAGCTTTCTGCATCCTGACAGCCAAGATCAAGCCCTGATATTCAAAGGATGCTTAGTCATACCATTTCAATTGAAATCAGTGGGGGTTAAGTGCTTAAGCAGGCTTACAAGCTGGGCCAAACAGTCTCATCTATTAGATATGAAGACAAATATGCCATCCCGCAGTACTGCATTGCAAAGATAACTACTAGGTTTGTTTGGAAAATTGTAATGGGTCTGTTTGGTCATCTGACAGCTCAGCCTCAATTTTGCCAGTCAGGGTATAACTGACTGAGGGTCAAAAGTTCCCATAACCCAGCTGCAGCCAACCAAACTGCTGAGGGATCTTCCTCTTTCCAAATGGTGATGTTCTGATATAATTTCATAGAAATAGGTTACAGTAAAATACAAAATCTTAATTTATTGCATCTAAACGAAACTAAAGAGTTTAATTTTCTCTCTTGGCAGGAAAGGTTACAGGGGGTCATCTGAAGTCCTATTTTTCAGAAGCTTGACCTTCAGAACCTTCAGAGAGCAGTTTCAGAAAGAAAACCCAAACAATCAAAATTTTCACACCTTCTGTAAGCAGGATTCGAGCATCCAGCCCAGCCCTGGGCAGAGACTGCAGAGCGTGCAAGAGGCAGGCACAAGCAGCTCTCCATCCCTTGATGTTGGCACCCCAAACAGCTCAGAGCCTTATAGTGTTACTGACCCTTTTATGGTCACCCTTTTTTCCTTTTCTTTCTTTTTTTTTTTTTTTTTTTTTTTTTTTTTTTTTTTTTTTTCTCCCAAAAGAAGCATCAGCTTCAAAGGATCAGCTGCAGTGGCAGCCAGACAAACAGGAATTTCATTAAATGTCTTCCATGTGGACTTCAAGCTTCTACTCAGAGAAATAACAGGCTGCCCAAAAAGCCAAGCACCTCTCCCTGGGTCTGTGGGCAGCTTGCAAGGTGGCATGGGCACGGCAGCAGGCATTTCTCTTCCTGAGGACATGTGTAGTCTATGTTAGGGTTACTGCTGCATTGGGGGGTGGATAAGAGCCATGAAGAGGGCCCCACATCTGCAATCATTACCGAATTACAGCTCCATGAACCGGATGACCTATAACCTGCTACCACACAGTAGTGAGCAGCTTGTTCTGGCACCGCCTCTGCCAGTTTCACAGAGTTTTTCAGAAGCCATTGTCATGAAAGCCACCATCCAAATCTCAGCATCACTGTAGAACATCTTGGTAGTGTTAAGTGAAAGAAGGGTAGTGGGGGGAGAAAACCTCTAAACCATATTAAAATAAATTTTAAAATAAAATTTAAAAAAAGCACAGAAAGAATCCTTGCATTATCTATCCATCAGCAACATCCAAAAGTCATGGCAAAAAGAGGGAAAATGGGAAATAAAAATGATAGAGAGAAAGGGAAGACACAGTTGGCGAAAGGCACGACCCCCAGTGTGGCTGATCCCCATCCCTTGGCTACATGCATGAAGCAGATATACTTGCTCGCTTGCTTGCTGGCTGTAGGTGTGGGGAATGCTGCAAACAGTCCACTGGACTTAACAGTACCTGTTTTGACATTTGCCTCTGCCACTGTGTATTGCACAGTGACACAAACAATAAATAAACAAACAAAAAGCAAAACAGGAAAGTGGTAAAAACGTTATACCTCAATGTTATGCAAAAAGCAAAGCAAAGCTGGGATCATTTTCAGAACATTTGGGGCTTTGTTCTGTGACTACCTCATCTCTGTGGTTTTTCTTGTTATCGATGCAGTGAGGAAAACATACAGCTGTATTTCCGTTTTTAAAACTAAACATACAGTCCTAAGCAGAAATTGCTTGGTACATGAGGGAGGTGATTCTGTCTGATCTCACATAGTTGCAGGGGCAGGAACTTCCCCAGAGGCACTACGTTCATCTCCAGGAGAGCCACACGTCATTGCATAGCAGATGGACAGGGCACTGAAGTCTGTCCCATTTCATATATAGTCTTCCAAACCAGCCAGGTGATGCCTCCCCTGAATCCGCTCCCAGCCTCCAACAATTTCTGGCTCAGGGACTACCTGAGCCAGAAGTAGTTTCTGTGCATTTAATAACCTCCACTAGATTTTTTTTTTTTTCTATCATCTTTTTCTATTAATTTTAAATACGCCAGTGGTGCTGCCTAGCTCTTCCCGGGCTTTGCAGGGTGCAGGTTCAGTCTCTTCTCCCCTTGGAAGAGATCCAGAGAGCTCTGAAGGCCAGCAAGGCCCAAGGGCTGGCACTTTGCCTCTCCAGGAACGAGGGCAACTAGAGGTCATCAAAGATGATGTGCTGGGAGTGCATAATCCCACCCAGAGCTGGGGCATCGTACCAAGGGAAGCAGCACAGGAGGGTCTAGGGAGGCTGGGTTCAAGCCTGAGCAGAAGACATGAACCATGGTACCCAAGGAAATGCAGCTCCTGCAGCAGGGCACCAAAATTTCTTGGGAGCTCAATGCTTCAGCAGACACCTAAACACAGGGCTGTTTTTTCCCACAGCTCAGCACATCAGGCACTGTGCTCTTTGGAAAGCTTGAGTCACAGCGTTACAAGCAATGTCAGCAGCTCGAACCCGGTTATTTATCTGTAGGACAGCGATGTCTAGAGGCCCCAGGCGTGGCGTAGCATTGCTCTGTCTGGGCACTGCACAATCCCACTGGCTGCAAGAAGTAGCTCCAGGAGAGCTGACCTGGCATCAGCATCCATTGGCAGCTTCTTGGGAGGCTCTTGAGAAGACACGGCTTCTCACCAGCCATTAGCCACCCCATTTCTCTTTTCTGATCAACCACATCCCTGCAGAGAATATTTAGCTTTGAAACCACAGCGTCAGCCTCCAGCGCAACTTTGTTGCTGTTAGGGAGGCATCCCAAGCTCCTATCACTCTGCTTCATTTCCCCCATGCAGACTTAGCCCCACTGGGTTTGTGTCACAGGCAAGACAAACAAAGGCAACCACAATCTTTTTCTGTGGGTCATGTACACGCTCCTAATCCTCCATCAGCCTTGAGGGAAGAAGCTGCCGCTCCCTACCTGAGCTCATGCTTTGCTCCAGCCTGTCGGGATTTTTTCCTGACATGCACTGTGGGGAGGCAGCTTGGGGTTTCATCTCTCTTGCTCTCCAAAGTCTCTTGGAAAGATCCAGCTGTGATTTCTCCCACGCACAATCATTCAGAAGATTTAGTAAAACAAAGCCCATGCTGATGGGGAAACAGCCACAATTCAACTGGCATTAGTTTCAATGTAAAAAGGACATGGAGCAAAACTAAGAGGTTGCTCAACCTTCTGATCAACACAGAGAGAGTAGAGGGAGCCGATGGGCAGCATCTCCCAGGAGGGAATAGTCACTGCTTAGTGACTTGCATCAGTGATCCTGCAGTTTCAGAAGCTCTATGAAGAAGGAAACACTCTCTGCCAGCTGCAAGGGAGGATGTTTTGAAATGCAAAGGAAGAAGGGAGCTTCCTCCAGCAGAGGAGAGACAGGAGGAATGCAGGTCTGTCAGGTGGGGAAACAGTGTAGCGTTTATAGATCTAGATTCACTTCTTTTTTTGCCTGACCTTCCCTGGGACTTCAGGCAACCCGCCATAACGTTCTTTGAAGAATTTTTGAGTATTTTCCACATGGACTGGTAGGGCCAGTGCTCAGCAACCTAGCAGATGGTCTGCCTGCCCACCTGGTCCCCATTACCCAAGCTGGGGACAGCACAGCACCACAGGAACATGGAGAGGAAGCCCATCTAGAGCAGAGACACCTTTTATTTGCAATCCTTTACAAAACAAGAAACACCCCAGCCATGCAGAACATATCACCATCAAGAAGACTGTAGTCAGCTCTGAAATGATGCAGGAGTCTTATTCCAGAAACCAAACTGTTCTTTACCACCCTCCCAATCCTAAAATAACAGACAAGAAAGGAGACTGGTACCACTGCTGCAAGTCTTTCCAAGCCATCTGGCCAACAGCCAGAAGAAAAGCCCTTGCTGAACCATAACGAAGAGTATAGCATGTTCACTCTGATTTGAACCCGATCTTGTAGCCCTTCTCCAAAATTATGGAATATGTCCTTACCCTGTGTGAGTCAGCAGGAACAGATGGATTCTCCTTACCCTACGTGAGTCATCAGGAAAGTGGATTTCCATGGAAAAGAGGAACAATTCCCACAGATACACAGTAAGATGTAACTGTACACTTTTGGTAGGCATACCCGTAGTAACCTGCTAGCCAGAAACATGTGCTTCAACAAGATATCTGAAGAAACAGGCCTGCAATTTAACTTTTGGCAGAGAATGAGCAATGGGATGGGTCCTTGTTTCAAGCCTATGCCTCTAAGACAGGCCTTGGAGATTTATTGCCAAATGTGAAACTATTAGCTGAAGCTAAACAATAGAATCAGGAAAGTAATTTGAACAACTACTTGTTATACAAATACTCAGGTTTCAGAATACACAGTCAAGAACTGATGCACCTCTGAGGGCTACAACATGTATGTAGAAATACGAAGTCAGAAAACTGAAGGCTTAGCTGTACACTGTGTGCCACCACAAGGCTGCTCACATTTGCCTGGCAGACTTCTCAGTCTCCTATGAGAAGGAGTGTGAGAATAAGCTTTTGCTATCAGATTGAGACTTTTTTTGCTTGTGTGATTGGGTGTAGTGGGGTTGTACATCCAACTTCAACTCACTGTGGCGCACGGATGTTTGGATTCTGATTTTGCATTACCAACAGGAACATCTCTCAGCCGATTCATACTAAAAGCAACAGGGGATTTTTGATATTACCACAACACATCATCTTCCTGTGCCGGCAAGGATTGTTGAAAATGACCAATGTGACTTCATAAAAATATCAGCACGTGTGTGTGTGGTGTGTGGTCTGTTTCTCTTCCATGCTTGTGCTCCCTGTGGTTTCTGGGCACACAGCAGCAGTCTGCCCACTGCAGACCATAAACCAAAATACAGGTTAGGAAACCAAGAAAGTGGGACAGGATCCATGCATGCGCAGACATAAGATTTCACAAGGAGCAAAAGATAAATGCCTGGACAGACCTGCATCCAGTTGAGGTCAGCTAATATTTGTGGCTGAATCAGTACAAAAGAAGTACATTAACAGGAAAAACATCAGTTCCTTTCCTTTAGAAAGAGCAACAAAGTGTCGAGCACAGGAAGTACAGGTTTAGATTTTCAAATAAATGTCACACAAACTTAAATCAAAGAGGAGACGGAAAAGCCTGGGAAAGTGATTTTTTTAGTTCTTCCTGTGCTTTGCTATGCATAAAGGCAAAGATTTGCCTTATTTCTACACTTGCAGTTTCATCAAAATCATAGAATCATAGATCATTTTGGTTGGAAAATACCTTTAAGGTCATCAAGTCCAACCTAACACTGTCAAGTCCATCACTAAACCATGTCCTCAAGAACCTCATCTATGCATCCTTCAAACACCTCCAGAGATGGCGACTCAACCACTTCCCTGGGTAGCCTGTTCCAATGTCTGACAACCCTTTCCATGAAGAAATGTTTCCTAATACTCAATCTAAACCTTCCCTGGTGCAACTTGAGGCCATTTCCTCTCATCACTTGCTACTTGGGGGAAGAGACCAACACCCTCCATGCTACAACCTCCTGTCAGGTAGTTGTACACAGCAATAAGGTCTCCCCTCAGCCTCCTTTTCTCCAGGCTGAACAGCCCCAGTTCCTTCAGCTGCTCCTCATGAGGCTTGTGCTCCAGACCCCTCACCAGCTTCATTGCCCTTCTCTGAACTCACTCCAGTCTGTTATCTCCTTATAAATACTTCACCAAGAGAAAACAGTGACAGGATCCAACACACAGGAATTAATTTCTCCAGTATGAGCATGAAAATATTTATTTTAAGTTGCTTTTCCTTGAATAATCTATCCCCCATCTTCCTGCATGTAGATCACTTTTTCCACTACTGGACCTGGTGGCACCTTTCAAAGGTCCTTGCACTGCTTTAAAGTGCTCCTATCACATTTAACGGGCTCAGTGAAAAAAAAAAAAAAAAAAGAAAAGGAAAAGTGAACGTTATTTGTTTCTGCATTGCTCCTTTACTTCTGGTGCACCAGGTTTACAAGCAAAAGCGGACAGGCATTCTGGATAAACTGGGGATGTTTTTGCCAGTGATCAACTGCGAACATTTTTTCTGAGAGCTGAAGGATGTTTGAAGGATGTTTCCCATGTATGATTTGAGGTTGGGACAGTCTTTTCAGTTTCCAGTTCAGCTTTAGTTGTTTTCCATTTCTTTTTTGTCCAATTTTAATGTATTACTGGGTATCATTTCAACTTTGTTCCTCTAAAGGCAGCTTGTATGGACTCAGTGACCCTTCGTTACTCCACTGATTGTCTGAGAGAAGGAGCAGAGACCTCTGGCTGGGAAGGATCTGGCCTTGGGGGTGGCAGGTAGTGAATCAGAGGTAGACTCATTCCCAGCATTTCATGCTGAGCAGCAGCTGCTAGGAAGTTACCATTTCACAGGCTTCCTTCTTGGGGATGGTTCAATCCTGCCAGGTTTTAGGGCTATTACTGAGAAACCCCATTTCAGCACCAAGTGGCACAATACAATGACCTTCATGGGTAGCTAGGGTTGTGACTTGTGCTACCAGAAACCAGATATAATCTGAACTCTTCCACTGTGCTCAACCTCAGTCTGATAGCCAGCGTGCACCAAGCACTCACACTGACAGCTGGCAGAAAGGAGAGGTAGCACTTATGATAAAATCTTGTAAGTCAGGTCTTGCATGTAGAGATCTGGCACTGCACAGGAGGCATCAGCACCTTGAAGTAAATATCTAGCAGCGTCTTGCTCTCTATATGGTCTTCTCCTCAGTGCATCAGGTTAGGGATAAATCTGTGAAAAAATAGCTTTAAAGGACTCATACCCCAAACTCACCTCTATCCTGAAAACAAAAGCTAAAGTCTGCTCAGGTTCACTTTTTGAAGAGCAGAAGAGAGGATGGGTCAGAGTCCGTGGCCTACAATCCC